>NC_138084.1:49868210-52268210 GCF_964212035.1 Myotis nattereri
AATGTCAGATTTCAGTTCCAAAGGCAGAATTCATAACTTCTTCCCATTAACTCCCCTTACTCTTATACCATAGTAACAGTCACATTATCTACAACAAACAGAATCTTGAAGAGTTACCTGCAAACAGCTCTCTACAAGCAGGCTGCTTTTAAGTGACTTGATACTTCCCTACTGAAAACAGGCATCTATCTTGTAAGAAAGGGTTACAAATCCAGTGAATATTTTATGCTTGTCATAAGGTTCGAAGGTATGTTTGCACAGTTACATAACAAAATTTTTAGGTGCCAAATATGCCATGGTAGTAAAGTCTGTCTATCATGGACCAAAGGAAAACCTTGATTAAATTTTGAATTCATGCTTGACTTGGGCAATTTACCTTGTCTTTCTCACTTAGAATTTTCTCCATTTACAAAATAAGGAAAATATTCACTGAGTGGCCAGATTATTATGACCACCTGATGTTTGTAGGCAAATTAGCTATAATTTTGCACTGACGTTTCTAGAGGGCCAGATCATTATAAACGTCTGAATAGCACAACATACCTAAGTATCATTGCTGATCAAGTTCATCTTATCATGTTGATGGCATATCCCAATGGAGATGGCTTCTTCCAATAAGACAATGCGCTATGCCACGGTGCTTGTATTGTGCAGGAGTGCTTTCAAGAACATGAGGGATACTTTACCTTGCTTAGGCAGCCCTCACAATCACCAGATCTCAATCGAATTGAGTATTTGTGGGACGAAGTTAAAAGAGCCATCAGGCAGCTGGTCCCACAACCATTAAATCTCACAGAACTGGACAGTGTTATTCATCAGGCATGGTGTCAGATTCCTCGCAACACCTTGCAACATCTCGTGGAGTCAATGCCAAGAATGGCTGCAGTATTGAAGGCAAAAGATGGCCAAACGAAGTACTGATGGGGTGGTCATAATAATGTGGCTTGTCATAATAATCTGGCCACTCAGTGTATAATTTAACAATTGATTATCAAGCTTGAAATGCATAACAGAGTAGGAAATGCTGATAAACTGTTAAACATCATACAAATAAAAGTGATTGTGATAATATCAGCTCAAAATTGAACTAGAAACTGGACATATTAGTTCTTATTATTGATTTCAGAGAGGAAGAGATAGGGAGAGAGAGCTAGAAATATGTGATGAGAGAGAATCATCAATGGGCTGCCTCCTGCATGCCCACACTAAGGATTGAGCCTGCCTGCAATCCAGGCATGTGCCCCGACCTGGAATTGAATCATAACTTCCTGGTTCATAGGTCGATGCTCAACCATTGAGCCATGCCAGCTGGGCTGGATATATTCTTAATGAAAACTAAGAATTATTAAATTTTATTAATCTGGTAAATTGCTAAAATATCTTCATTTTTATTTTTTATTATTTTTAAAGAAAAAAAACATTGTTTTTCAATTACAATTGATATTCAATATTGTATTAGTTTCAGGTATACAACATAGTGATTAAAAATATATGTAACTTATGAAGTGATTCCCCCCAATAAGTCTAGTACCCATATGACACCGTAAATAGCTATTATACTATTATTGACTATATTCCCTATGCTGTATTTTACATCCCAGGAACTGCTTTTATAACTTGAAACTTACACATTTTATTATTTTTTATTTTTTTATTTTAAAATATTTTTATTGATTTCAGAGAGGAAGGGAAAGGGAAAGATAGATAGAAACATCAATGATAAGAGAATGATTGATTGGCTGCCTCCTGCATGCCCCCCACTGGGGACCACGCCTGCAACCCCGGCATGTGCTCTGACCGGGAATTGAACCGTTGACCTCCTGGTTCATAGATTGATGCTCAACCACTTAGCCTCGCTTGCTGGGCGAAACTTATACATTTTAACCCCTTCCCCTTTTTTCACCTATTCCCCCTAACTCCCTTCCCTAAAATATCATCTTCTTATTTGTAATCTGTGTTCAACAATTTCTTCAGTGCCTCAAGTGTACCTTCAGTTGTGTCCCTACATCCATCATAAAAATTAATAAATACCTGGACATGATTATACGACTTCTCACAGTGCTGGTAAGTTATTATATCTTCCTAAATCTTGTAAACTCTACACAAATGCAAATGTTCATGTCAAGGTAAATGTATTTGTAAAATATATTTCCCACTGAGATACTGGAGACCAGTATCAAACTCAATAGTTTGGGTTGTCTGACTTAGAAATCATGCATTTGGGGGGACATTGAAAGATTTAAAACAATGAAATGGCATGGGTAAATTCCATTTTTAAAAGATCTCTCCAGAGACTTCATAGAGATTAGAATTATAGAGTTACTTCTAGAAGAAGGTTACATTGTTGAAATTAGTAAAATGTCACCAGGAAATGAAATAACATTAAGAGTAAGGACAAAGAGGATGGGACAGATTCACCAGCATGGAATATATATACTAACAGACCTACTGACAAGTAATAGAACATACTGTGCATACACGGACCAAGTAGTCAAGGAGATCGTGTATCACAAAATATTGTCTGCATTTTAGGAAATGCTTTGTCATTAAATATGCTTATAATCTTGATTTCTCTGAATGTATTATAAAATTAGAATTTTCTAAAGTTTTTTGATCATTCATTTATATCAGTAAAAAACAAACAAACAAACAAACAAACAAACTTGAGACTGTCTGTACCTCAAAAAAAAAAAACACACAAAAGAAACACAGGCATTTGGGGGTTGGAAAGAGAACAGAAAAGCTTGATGGTAGAGAAGACTGGATATTTTGGAGTGAATTGTTAGAAGAGGGGAACAAATTGGTAATAAAATGCCTCAGAGTCTTAGGAACCCATCCCTGAGTACATTAGAAATAAAGGGGCTGAGATATACATGAGGGACAATTGAATGTTTGCCTGAATGGTCTACTCCACCCAATTGTCCTTTGACATGGCATTATCATAGCTGCAACTAAAATTTGAAGCAATCTATGATCCTTTCTAATTTAGGTAAGTAAATAAAGCATATCCTAAAATTATATGATTCCCAAGATATTTAGAATCTCAACATACCTATATATAAAACTGCCTTCCATAGTTTAAAGGTAAACCTTGAACTTGCTTTTGAAGTCCAATAGAATGAACAGATACATTTGTCTGAGATTCATAAAAAAATGCAAATAAGTATGAAAGTTTCTAAAATTGATTTTGGGCATGTGAGGGCAATCTAGGGTGGGGGACGTAAATATAAGTCAAATATGAAAGCAGCAAAAATGTTCTAGAATTACAGGAAAATGCACCTTTAACAGACACTCTGGATTGGCACATTTTATTAAAAGTTTACTGCACTTGTATTTCTAAATGGTTATTAATGTGATTTAGTCTAGTGCTGACCAAATGAAGAAAAAAATTGTCTTAATCATGAGTCTGAGATGCTTTTAAATCTTAAGAAGCCATTAACTAAATGTGATTCTTGAATTAAAATTACAAGCTCAAGAAAGCATTTCCCTGGTAAATATAAAGTCTATACACAACCAAGCTCTTGCAACACCTGCTTTTTTAGGAGAATCTTACATGATATTGAACATTTATTTTAAAGTTACAGCTTGGATCCTTATATCCCACAGGATGTATTTAAAAAGTATCCATGTTAAGTACATAAAGCAAAAGATAGATGGGCAACATTTCTGAGAAGCAATGTAGAAATGACTGACTTGGAGGCAGAATACAGATTATCTGACATTATCTTCTCTTTCTGTAATTACTTTTTCTACTTCTCTGAAAATCATTTGTGTCCACTGTGTCACCATGCAATCTATTTCTATGTGGTGTTCATCAAGCATATTGCTCAATCAGTTTGAAATTCAAGAGAGAGTGAGAGTCAAAGTACATAAAAGAAAATAGATTTAGCTATAAAAATGTTTGTGGAGAATATTCACCAATCTGAAATAATCATATTTCCTTATCAAGTTGATCTCCGCTGTCTCCCCTCCCCTCCCCTCCTCTCTCTTCCATCCATGCAAAGACCACCCAGCCAGGGAGGAGTTCTTGTCTGCTGATTCCCAGTGGGAGAGCAAAGCAGACTTCCTGCCTGAGGTCTCCCGGGCTAAGTGCTGAAATCAGTCTCTAAACCTAACCTCAGCTCGGAGCGCGGACCTAACCAACACTGGGAGAGGAAACTACTTCTATTTTTTCAAACACATACTCCAATGGAGGCTTTACATAGCTTTTCTATATTAACATATCATTAAAATGATACTGCAAATTTAAAATCTAACCTGTACTGTCACTTAATATCTAACAAGTTTAAATTCTATCAGTAAAGAATATAAAAGGTGAGACCTTTTCAAAACTTTTATTTTTTTTTAAATGGTAGACTAGCATAAATAGACAGTGCATTGTGGGTTTTGTTTGTTTGTATTTTGTTTTGTTGTTACTGTTGTTGTTTTTCTCACGAAAAGTATTTAGCTAATTTGTCCAAAATGAAAATATCTATTTATAAAAATGCTAACAACTGCTGCCATCACATAGTATTTGTGTATTATTTTATTTTAATTTTTATTGAATTTATTGGGGTGACATTGGTTAATAAAATCATACAGGTTTCAAGTACACAATTCTACAATACATCATCTGCGTATTGTATTGTGTGTTTACCACCCCAAGTCAAGTGTCCTTCCAACACCATTTATCCTTTTTTACCCTCTTCTACCTCCCCCCACCCCACTTCCCTCTGGCAATCACCATATTGTGTGTGTCTTTCTTTCTTCCTTCCTTTTCTTTCTTTCTCTCTCTATTTTTCTTTTTTAAAAATATATTTTATTGATTTTTTACAGAGGGAAGGGAGAGGGATAGAGAGTTAGAAACATCCATGAGAGAGAAACATCGATCAGCTGCCTCCTGCACACCCCGTACTGGGGATATGCCCGCAACCCAGGTACATGCCCTTGACCGGAATCGAACCTGGGACCTTTCAGTCCGCAGGCCGATGCTCTAGCCACTGAGCCAAAGTCAGGGCATCTACTTTTCATTTATTTATTTTGCTTAATCATTTTATCTTTCTCACTGCTATGCTTTAAAAATTTAATTCCTATAAGCCACAGGTGACCTCATAAGATTACATAAAGATAGCATCATCTTCGTTTTGTATATGAAGAAATTGAGCTCCTAAAATTTTCAGTGATATGATCAAGATCTTATATGTAACACTGATAGAGTCTAGACTAGAGTTTGTATTCCTTACCCTCATCCGGTTTTTATTCTCTTACATTGCTACCGCTGACTGTTTTCATAAAACTGTTATAGGCAACAGCAACATGTGGTAAAATGGCCATCATATGTTACCATGGCAGTTCAAGTATATTCCTCTAGTGACAAGGATGTTTTGGAAGGAACACAAATGCCACATATATAACTTACATTAATCACAGCTAATTTTTGTAAGTATTATTTTTAGAATAGCTTAAAAATTGAGCCAAAAGTACAGAAATTTTCCTATATACTACCTGAACCACACATGCATATTATCAACCTCGCCCAGCACAGTGGTACATGAGTTACAATTAATTAACCAACATTGACAGCATTATCACCCAAAGTCCACAGTCTACATTAAGGTTCACTCTTTGTGTTGTACATTCTATGTATTTAAACAAATGCATAATGGAATGTATCCATCTATATTATCATACAGAGTAGTTTCACTGTCCTAAAAATCCTCTGTACTTTGATAAAATGATATTTTTAATAGTGTAAAGTCAAATCACAAATGGCTACATGTGCTCATGAAAGTTAGCTCCTCAGAATACATACATACTTACAATCTTACAGACACCTTGTGCTATGCTGCTCATTTAGGGTTAAAAAGGAATCCCTCCAACACATGCTTGCTTAGAATATACTTCAAAAGAATAGAACGCAGGGTTCAGAAACTCCTGTAAGAGCAGGACAGATAAGGAATCACAGTGAAATTTAAAACAGCACACCTTCTTTAGGAAATTGCAGTAATATGAATAATGTATAAATGTGCTTTTCACAGATGAATGGCAGCAGGAAGAAAGAATTATAGATATACTCCATGGTGGGATATGGTCATTTCAGCACAAGAAAATTTCAGTTGAAATGACACATATGGTTTATTTATTTGCACTCTCTCTACGAGAGATGCTATTTCATATAGATTTATGGAGATATTAGTTTAGGATTTATATACCCAAATGCCTATATATTAATCAATTGTGCTAATGTTTATTATTTTTGATGGTTTAGTAGTATTCATGTTTTAAGCATAACATGCACATTTTTGCTTATATTTAAAAGTTAAATATATATTTAAAAAAGTTAAAGTAATAGATAACATTGTTTGGACATATTACATTGATGTTTCATTGTTATTTTTCATCCATTAGTTTCAGACAAAATACATGATATGTGGTGAATTCACTTTTTTGGTAATTGCACACATTTCTATGTTCAAATTTAGATTTAGTAAATGAAATATGGTTATTGAATTTGCTCTACCTATTCCAGATTCAAGGTGCTATCTAGTTTTGTTTTAAATATATTTTAAAAATGTCTTCCTTTGGTTAGCCTTTTCTGCTGAAGTATATTATATGGAAAGAGAGAACAACTTAAGTACCTAACCCTACTCAATTAAAATTTGAGTTAATTGTGGTTTATGATTACAACCTTATCTCAGAATCTGATCTATTTTAAATCTCTAAATAACCCATTGATTTGGAACACTTTAGAAAATGTTCCTGAAATCTTCAAAATCCATTGATTATTTGAAGATGCCATGGCTATATTGTGAATATAGGGCATCTGTCCCATGTTGGCAGCCAATTACAGCAGCAAGAGCATTCTAAGCTCCTAAAAATCTGGCTTGAAGGTCACCATATGGTGACATCAATTATTCACTTCATGGGAATATTCCTCTGATCTTAATATCAAAGGGGAGCATATTCTCTGTTAAATGTTAAATGCAAAGGAAATATACCAAGTCATTTTCAGATACCAGGACATTCTGAAACACAGGACAGGGGGTGGGCAGTATATATGTGGGTTGTTATAATGAAGCTCTTTGGGCAGCCAAGAGATAGATGGCATTGACAATATGTAAGGAGCAGCGAAAGGAGAAGTCATGGAATAAGAACAAGAAGAGCTGGAAAAGGAGAAAGTTAAGGAAAGTACTATTTGTTTTCAAATAAGGATATTAAGAAGGAGAAGAACAGGGAGATAAAAAAAGAAAAACGATTTCTTAGAAGATTTCTATTCAGCAAACATCTATCATGTGCCAGCACCCATGCTTAGTTTCTTGCAGACATATGGTGACCTTTAGCTGATTCCCATCATCATTTTTTTTTAATGAGAAGGAAGTAAAGTATAGAAGTATAAACTAACTTGTTCAAGGTCTTAAAGCTGCAGATGGGAGTACCAGGATTCAACTTCAAATCTGTCTGAGTCCTTTACTATGGCACCTTCTTCAAAACTCCTATTCTATTTCAACTCTCAAAAGACTAGCATGACAAACAGGTTGAGTAACATATTCTGTTGTTAGAACTGGTGGCAGACTTCCCAGAAGGATAGTAAAGATTTGTTAAGTGAACAAAGAGGAGCAACATGTAGAAAGGGATCATTGAGAGCAAATATCCAGAGGTGTGCACTTTGGTACCTGACAGCATATGCTGTGTGTCTAAATACAGCAACAAGGCATGAGTCTGGAAAAGGCACAGGGTATTTTGGAAGATTCTCAGGCTTTGGAATCAAATACAGTGAGTTAGTTCTAGTCATCTGTGGTCTTTGATTTTTCATATAATCTATGTGAAGTTAACTTTTCCCTGTATAGTTTTATTACTTTATTCATTATTTCAACAAGTAATAATTTTTATTACTTTTTTGTTAATCCTCACCCAAGGGTATTTTTTCATTGATTTTTTGAGAGAGTGGAGGGAGGAGGAGAGATACAGTGAGAAAAATATCGATGTGAGAGGGACACATTGATTGGTTACCTCCCACACACACCCCAGGGCCAGAGATCAAGTCTGTGAATGAGGTACGTGCTCTTTTTTTTTTTTTAAGATATTTTATTGATTTTTTACAGAGAGGAAGGGAGAGGGATAGAGACTTAGAAACATTGATGAGAGAGAAACATTGATCAGCTGCCTCCTGCACACCTCCTACTGGGGATGTGCCCCCAACAAAGATACATGCCCTTCACCGGAATCTAACCTGGGACCTCTTGGTCTGCAGGCTGACGCCCTATCCACTGACCCAAACCGGTTAGGGCGAGGTATATGCTCTTGACCGGAATGGAATCTAAGTCTCTTCAGTCAGTGGGCCAGTGCTTTGTCCACTGAGCCAAACTGGCTAGGACAAAAAAATAATCATTTCCATGCTTATTAAATACCAGATGACATACTAGGTACTAGGGATGCACTTGTGAACATAGCAGATATAATATCTGCTAGTATGGAGCTTAGAGTCTTATGGAGGAGACTCATGGCTAAAAGCCAGTGTTGAGCTCCCAGACTGCATGTCTGAGAAGCAGTTGTGGAAAGAGCCAGGGGGAGCTGTAGCAGATTCTTGTGCTCTGGATCACAACTACTGTTGTCTTCGAACTTACAAGTCCAGTGGAAATCTACTTCTGCTATCCCAGTTCTCCCAATGATTCGATAAGTACACTTTCTTTTCTATATTCAGTCTTTCTGCTTAAAATACCTAGAATTTATTTTGTTTCCTGAATTAAATCATGACCAGGCTAGTGAGTCAGACATACAAATAGACAACTTACGCAATATGTTAAGTGCTATGATAGCCAAAAGCATAATGACAAGACAACCAAACTTTACTTTTCATTGACAATCGATAGCAATACTAAGCACCAGCAAAGAGTTTGTGAAGAGACTTCATGAGAAACAGGCAACCAGAACATGAGGAAGTCATTGAGACCGAGGGAAGACTTAAAATGTCACTCTGACCACCCTTGCCCAAATTGTGAGATTTTTCTGAGCTTATATTTCTATAGACACAAATGCTTGAGATGAAACGAAGTTCCCTTTCTGTGATAAAATTCCATAAATCTATTAGAACAACTCATTTTACTTATAAGAAAACATTTTCAAACATGTCAGAATTTCATAAGATATTTTCCTTCCTAAAGAATATCATTAGTCTTTACTTGACTCGTAAGAGGATAAATGTCAAAGTAGCTGTTATAATGGGAGGAAATCATTTAGCAATGTGGGAGTCTTCCAGTTCTAATGAAATTAGGATAAAATTGATATGCCTTTGGTGTGAACAGCAGTGTACAGGTGTGAGAGAGCTATGCCATCAGGAAATATGGAGATGACTATGTTTTAGCATTTTATCATGACACAAGCTCCCTGTGCTCATTGCCAATTTATTATCTGAACCTGAGAAAATGAACTTCTCAAATTCAAGAACAATTTATGTCTTTATTATGAGACAGGGAGATTAGAGCCAGAAAACACTTTAGTATATTCCAGGCACCATCAATTCTGAGAAAGTTTGAAGAGCAGTCAAGATGTCAGCTGTCATTATCCTCTACTCAATTATAAGTCATTCATGGATATAGATTATTATTTACTAACAACTTCTGGAAGTGACAAAGCATTGTAGCATCTCATTCCAAACTCTCATGTGTAAAAAGTAATAATGTCATCCGAAGACATTATTTTCTTATTTAAAGGTATCTCTAACATTGCTGCAGGTGCTTTTGAACTTCAGTACTTGGTGTCTTTATTCTTCACCATCCTCCAGTCTTCATGCACCACAATCTCAGAAACATGCATCCTTTGGTTGAGGAAAAGAAAGTTCTCTCTACTTCCTGTAGTAGGTTTGTTTGAAAAGAATCAGTGACCTATTTATTGATGGTATAACATGGCAGTGACACCTGTACTTGTTTTACCTGCTGTAGAATAGGCAAGTCACCACATTATGTTTAGAATAGAGAGACTTTCCCTGAATGGGAAATCCTTCCCACACACTAAGTGTTTTTTTGTTTTGTTTTGTTTTTGTTTTGGTTTTTGTTTTTTGGGTTTTTTTTTTTTGTTTTGTTTTGTTTTTTTGTAGTTGATATGTACTGTTCTGCACTGTTCTCTAATAGCAGTAGAGGGAAAAGAGCTCCTTGAAAGTAGAGTCAGTATCTTCCTTTTCTCGCTCTCTCCAGTGCCCAGCCTAATGTTTGGCAACTTGACAAAACTCAATAAATTTGGAATAAATCATCTTGAAGTATTTATTGATGCCATTTAAAAAAAATCTGACAAATTAGTTAGACATAGTAAACCTAAAGAGAAATGATAAACACCCATAAATTTTGATAAAGGGAATGATTATAAAGCTAAACAATCCCTAGCTGGTGGTCAGTGGTTAGAGCATCACCCTGTGCACTGAAAGATTGCAGGTTGCAGGTTTGATTCCAGTCAAAGGGCCCATACCTTGGTTGCAGGCTCAATCCCTATTGCCAGTTAGGGAGGGTGGGGAGGGAGTGTGTGTGGGAGGCAACCAATTGATGTGCCTCTCTCTCATCGATGTTTCTCACTCTGTCTCTTCCACTCTCTCTAAAAGCCAATAGGAAAAAATATCCTCGGGTGAGAATTCACACCAAAAAAATAAAATAAAATAAAAAATAAAAAAGCTAAAAAAATTTCAAAAGAAAGTGTCATCGTGTATGTAAGCAACTGAGATGATTCTAAATTATATGATAAAGCTAGTTAAAATACCCGGTTTGTAACAACTGTGATTTTTTTTTAAAGGATAAAGTGAAATCTAAATGTTTTAGTACAATAAACTTGGATTTAAGGACACATACAATTTTATAAATTTCAAATATAGGCTGAGTCTTTAAGGTGATATAGTACAGTGGTTAATTTTATGTATAAAATTGGGTAGTTGTTTGGTAAAGCACTAGTCTAAATGTCACTATAATATATTTTCTATATAATTAACATTTATCATTCATTGACTTTAAGTGGATTATCCTATATAATAAAGAGGTAATATGCAAATTAATCCTCATGCCCTCACAAGATGGCTGCCTACAACCAGGCCGGCAGGGGGGTTAGTGAGGAATGACCAAATGACTGAACAGCAGGCTATGTGGGGCAACCAGGCCAACAGACAGGAGCAGTTAGAGATGACCAAGCCAGCGGGGGGGGGGGGGGGTAGCAGTTAGGTCAATCAGACTGGCACACAGAGGCAGAGGCAATTAGGCCAGCGAGGGGGGCAGTTAGGGGTGACCAGGCAGACAGGCAAGTGAGCTATTAGAAGCTAGTGGTCTAGGATTGTGAAAGGGATGTCCGACTGCTGTCCCGGGGATCAGGCCTAAACCGGCAGTTGGACATCCTCCATGGGGTCTTGGATTGGAGAGGGTATAGGCTTGTCTGAGGGAACCCCACCCTATGCACAAATTTCGTGCACCTGGCCTCTAGTCCTGAATAATTTAGGTGGGCCTTACCTAATCAGTTGAGGCCTTAAAAGAAAATCTTTCAAAAAAAATTAAAAAAATAAATTGGCCTCCAGATTGCAACCTAAAAATTCTGCCTGAATTTTGAGCCTTCAGAGTCAAAAATGCAACCCTACTCTTACCTGATATCTGGACTGCTAGATTATCCTAAAGATTTTAGACCTCACAGCCCCCAATCATATAAGTGAATTCCTTAAAATCTATCTATCATCTATCATATTAGCTCTGTTTCTCTGAAGAGCTGCAAAGAATACAGGTGATAGCATAAACCAGTTACAGAAAGGTTATAGTGCAAACAGAAGCAATCTATAGACTTATAAATCCATCATTTTTTGGTGATAACCTATGATTGCCATTAACATATTAACATGTATTTTAGGTGACTTCTGAAGCATTCCTCCTTTGAATACTGAGGGGCATATTTTAAGTGCAGCTTTTCAGAAGGTTTGAGAAATAAAAGTTCATCCCGGCATTCCCAGAACATTACCCCCCTCTCCCCCCAATGTCATTCCCACTAATATGCCGCGGTAAGGGTACACAATTTCACCAGAACAAAGGAGACAGCCTCCTATAACTCTTCCTCTTCCAAGCCATAGCCCCTGGCAACCTATTCTCACAGGCAAGACTTTGGGGAAAAAATGGGTATTTCTCTCCTGCTTAATATCTCTCAGTAGTTCCCAGCTCCTTCAGCACAAAGATTAAACTCCTGTAATGCAACATCCACTGTCCACTGTAATCATGGCGACTTCTCACGAGTTTCTTCTCCGGCCCCTGCTTTATCTCTGTCTCTCTCTCTAATTAAGCCTCCAGGGACTCCCTGATCCCCTCACTTGTTTTAATCACAATTCTGTGTCTTTAATACAAAAATGTTGAAATCCCACACGCTTTTCAACTTGACATACTATAGGATTGAGTGTAAAACTACCGGCCAGGTGAAACTTTCTTTACTTCCAGGTAGAATTAGATATACTAGTATCTTCTCCCATGGACCTGCTATTTTGCAAAAGCACTTCATCCTCACTATTGCAATTGTTGAAAAACAACAAGATGGTTGACTTCCATATCTATTTCCACATTAGACCTTGTCCTTGAGGGAAGTATCCATGGATTGAGTTGTATTTGAAGCATGCATTCTGGTGTGTGGCACATAGACATTCAATGGATTCTTACTGATGAGCAATGTTACACTTCAGTGGTTTTTGCTACTAAATGTAGTTGGTTTCAGTGTGATTCAGAGCATTAGTAGTTAGGTGTTTCTTCACAAGCCAAGACCATTTTCTTTAGTTCCTTGTTACAATATGGACTCTGAAAAACCCAGCAACAAGTTTACTTTTCAATAGCTGAATTGCAGCATTTTGGTGAACTTATAATGGGTTTGTTTTATTCATCACCTTGTTTTATTCACCATCTTCAGTTGTAAATTCTTTTCATGGGGTTTCTATGGCTTAATGATAACCAGAAATGACTCAGGCAGTTAAAGAATTCACTTCATTAGAGCAGAGTGTACTAATTTGCATTACAAAACACTTCATTTAAATACAGAAAGCTGCTCTGCATGTCTCTTCTTCATGCCTAGTATAATTGTACCTTTATTAATGCAAACTCTCAAGGTATCCATCTTGACTTGCTTGTTCTTCAGCTGTCAGGGATGGTGATGACCAATATTTTCTCTGATGCTTTTCAGTAGTGAAGAGAAGCCAGTGCTGTAAAGCAAAAACCTATGAAACCTATGCTAACAGGGTATATTGCACTAACTTTTGAAGTAAAGTGGCACAAATGACCCCTGTCTTAGTTCTATTACTCAGTTGCACTCTATTTTTTTAATATGTTTTATTGATTTTTTACAGAGAGGAAAGGAGAGGGATAGAGAGTTAGAAACATCTATGAGAGAGAAACATCGACCAGCTGCCTCCTGCACGCCCCCTACTGGGGTTGTGCCCGCAACCAAGGTACATGCCCTTGGCCGGAATTGAACCTGGGACCCTTGAGTCCGCAGGCTGATGCTCTATCCACTGAGCCAAACCGGTTAGGGCAGCACTCTATTTTATAAATTCAATAGATCATCACAATTATATCTCTCTAGTGTGTGCTCATAAGCTCTTCTCTCTCTCTCTCTCTCTCTCTCTCTCTCTCTCTCTCTCTCTCTCTCTTTCTCTCTGTGTGCGTGTGCATGCGCGCTTATGCAAGTGTTTTTGAAACAAAAATCTTTGTAAAGGAACTAGAAAGACACCGCTAAAGTGTAATATTATAATATTATAATATTATAAAGAATGTGCTTCTGTAGGAAGCAGATCTAGGAAAAAGTTCTTCTCTAGCATATATTTTCTGCATATTTTAACTCAGTTTTCATTGGGTGAGTATGAGGATAAAATGAGATGGTGAATACCAATCAACTGCATAGCAGAGAGTTCAATGGGCAGCTGGTGATGTGGGTAACTATGAGGAGATCCATGAAATGATGAGTCCAGCAGTATACACTGTTTTTCTCTTTCTCTACCTTCCTTCCTCCTTTCTGTATATATTTATCCTTTGTATAAACCCTTGTAAATGAAGGCTCATGTGCAAAACTGTAAAGCAATTTCTGTACCCATGGTCTTCCTTTCTGACATCACTGCCCTTCCTCTTCAGAATGGGCTGATACTCTTCTCAGGTATAAACCCCTTTTAATTCTGAAGAGAATTTTTTCTGTTATAATCAGTTACATCTTGATGAATATTCATCCAAGGAAAATTCAGACTCCTCTCTGTGTTCTAAGTGCTTTTGGAAAAGACATCTGATACAATCAAGGCTACTGTGGGTAACTGCCAGGAGGATGGAACCCGTGGCAGCCCCTGCCATCTCTTGAGCACCTAGCACAGGATATGGGTTGCTCTGTGATAGACCCTGAGCAAACTCTCCAAGTTTCATACTGACTGTGAGGGTGAATGTCCCTGCATGTAACACAGAGATGTGAAGGTAAGGGTCAGACTTGGTCAAAGACACAAAATTAGAAAAATAATCTATATTTTTCATTTGTTTTAAAGCCAACACTTTTTCTAATGAATCATGTTTGCCTGTCACACCTGAAATTATCCTGGGATGAAGAGGGAACCTGATTATTTTAGGAAAAATGAAAGTTGTCTACTGAACTTGGACATGTGTTTTGTAAAGTTGCTCAATAAATATTCAAATGTTGTTGGTTTTTTGTGAGTCTTCTGTACCTCATCTTTAACATGTATTCTATTTTTCTAGGAGGCCCAGGGAAAAGCTATGGATGGAGGGCCACATACAATATAGGTAAATTTTTAAAAGTTTTAAATCAAACAATAATGGTCAAAGGTATTCTACCTTCTAACCTGAAGATCATATTTGAATTTAGAACTATTGCACTTCTTGGAATTCTGAGCAAAATGTGGTAGTGCTAGGAGATAGCTCTTCTAATTCATAGTCCCCAGTCCAAAATCTGCAGCTCCACTCTTCTGCTGCCTGTGGCTCATCCCACAATGAAGAGGGCCTTGGGGTCACCTGTGTATCCCCTGCCCGCACATCCAAGCTCCACCCATAGCCCCCCCCCCCCCCAAGCCTCCTGTGACCACATAGACTAGGATGTGTCCAACAGAAGTATACAGAGGCAGGTCATGAAAAAATTTAGACAGTGTATACTGGGGTCCCAAGTATCCAGAGCATACATATCCCAGGGGCAATCAAGGGCCCCAGGTGATCATGTCTCTGACTCCACTGGGTCTTCATCATATAAGGAGCTATCTGTTAAGGACCCTTGTCCTGGTTCAAAGCCAGGTGTGTATTTTGCCCCCAAATATTGAGAGTCAAGACCAGGTCTCATTGAAGTCTCTGCATGCCATGTTCTGCCATCCCTGCTGAAAATTCTATCCCCTGATGTAACTTGGGAATCATGCTGATTTCATTTTCCTCCTTTATCTTCAGTCCCTTCATCTCTTTGTGTTCTTCCTTGACCCTCTTTCCCTTTCATTTCCTCTCTCTTTCCCCACTTCTACCCCCATTTAATGCATTGCCTCAGAATCAGACAGCCTGAGTTCAAATTCTGACTCCCTCCCTGTTATTCACATGGCCTCTGGTTAATATTTGGTATTTCTGTGCTACAGGTTCCTTATCTCAAAAGCTAGGATAAAAAAAAAATCAAATATTATTTGATTGTGGTGAGAATTATGGAGTTGATGTGTGTGCAGCACTTAGCAGGGTGCCTGCCAAATTCAGAAAACTAAGAACTTTAGCTTCCACCCTAACCAGTTTGGCTCAGTGGATAGAGCGTTGGCCTGCGGACTGAGGGGTCCCAGGTTCGATTCCAGCCAAGGGCATGTACCTTGGTTGCGGGCACATCCCCAGTGGGGGCTGTGCAGGAGGCAGCTGATTGATGTTCCTCTCTCATTGATGTTTCTGACTCTCTATCCCTCTTCCTTCCACTCTGTGAAAAATCAATAAAATATATTTTAAAAATAAAAGAACTTTAGCTTCCTTCCTGTCTCTTCTTTTTCCTGCCTTCCCTCTTTACCTTCTTCCATTCATTTTTTTCTTGAATATATTCTCTTGAACACTTTCTACTTTTGTTGCTGTTCTTTTTTATTTCATCATTGACTAATCCGTAACTTGCACAGTTGTCCATCTAGAACCACAGTGATTCCCAACTGAGGATCGTTTCCACTCCCAAAGAACATTTAGCAATGTCTAGAGATAATTTTCTTGGTCACAGCCAAAATAGTCTAATGCATTTGATGACTAGAATGAGGGATACTCCTAAACATTTTATAATGCATTGCACAGCTACCCACAACAAAGAAGTATCCATCCCCACATGTCAATGGTGCTGAGTTTGAGACCCCTGTTCTTGAGGTTCAAACATGAATAACATATTGTGTGAGTTTTCAGGCCTTACAGGAGAGACAGACAAAAAACTAACAATGTCCTATCTTAATTAGCAGGTACAGGTTGTTGTAATTAAAAGGAAAGTCAATGAACTCTACCCTAGAGAATACAGAAAGGCCTTACACAATAAATTATATCTTGGGTGACTCTTAAAAAGGACTAAAAAAATATAGAAGTTCCCACTTACTACGTGCTCTCTATGTATTAGCCCTTTCCACACATTAAGGAAGAATGTGATGTTCATGAGCTTTGTGTTGGGAAGAGTGAGATGTACATCTTCAGCAGCTGAATTAATGTAAGGTACATACTAAGCACTCAGTAGGTATGTGCTGAATGAATAGATAGATGAAAATATCTTAGTCATGATCTTAGAATATAATAAGAACCCAGTGAAATACATTTGCTATTAATATATATTTTGTTCTTAATACATGTCATATTAACTTTACTAGGTCATAATCCAGTAAATTTTAATACAAAGGTGTCTGTGACTTCAAGGTTCATTGTCTTAACATTTAAACCTCAGAAATTGTACAGTAAAAAAGGCAAAGGATGAAGTATTACAAATGAAAAATATATGCCAAATCATGGAGAAATAAAGTCTATTAGTTTGTGTGTTTTTATCGATTTCAGAGAGGATGGGAGAGGGAAAGAGAGATAGAAACATCAATAATGAGAGAGAATGATTGATCAGCTGCCTCCTGCATGCCCCCTACTGGGGATCGTGCCCGAACCCAGGCATGTGTCCTGACCAGGAATCTAACTGTAACCTCCTGGTTCATAGGTCGACACTTACTCACTGAGCCACACTGGTTGGGCAATCAGGGCTGTTTTGAGGTCATAGTGATAAGACTGCATAAGCACAGCAGAAGTGTCCAGACAGAACAACAGTAATGAGGAAGGAAAGCTTAGTTGCTGTAACATTGCAGAGTCCCTCCTATGCCATGCTAAGGTGGGCCTGGGACATGGTTTATTGATAGAGGCATGACTAAGTGTTTCTTCTGCAATTACCCATTAATTCTGTAGGGAAAATGCAAGATGCAACTGCATTCTGACTCAATGCACACTGAGCAGTTGGTAAAAGAAAGGTAAGTGGGAAAAGAGATGGATTTGGGAGGACTGGCCAGAGAGATGTCCTAAAAAACAAAAAAGTAACTTAGTTAAAAACAGAAAGGTACCCAGGAACCTGATTGTATGCAATACCAAATGCCAACTTCATTGTCTAATATCCTTCTTGCAATTAGGAATACAGTATAAAAATTTTTCTAAGTGTTCTGTCATTATCACCCTTTGTGCTAATAGTGTTTTTCTATCACACAGGTGCTACAGGTGCAGATATTTTGGCACCAAATAGATAAGGCTGTTGCCAGAAAGTCTTTCTACACAGCAAGACTTCTAAACTCAATCACGTCCTAATTTTGATTTTTAAAACACTATCCTCCATGATACTCCTCAACTTAGCTTCAGAGATGAAACCCTAGAATAAGTTATCCCTGCTTAATTGACATGGACCAATGACCAGAGGATATCAGTAAATACGTCCCCTTTTCAGATTTCTCTCTCTTTTAATTTTACTTATTCCTCAAGGACTAATTTAGACTATTAAGTGCTAATATGTGTTATGCATTTACAATGTAATAAGAACTTGCTACATGATTTAAATAAATCTCATGTGAGCCTCATAATAATAGCTATGAATAGATAATCTTCATTTTACAAATAAAGACAACAAGTCTTAGAAAGCCAATAATAGCTAACATTTATTGAGCAGGGTATACGCCAACAGACATTTCAAGAACTTTTTCATGAATTATCTTACTTTATTCTCATAAAATATTTTCTGTAGATTCATCTTGACTATCTCCTGACTCACCTGCACTAGAGTAATGTACAAAACTATTCTCCTTCTACCTCTATACTCCTTGACCTTGAGTGCCAAGGAATAGGTATTAAAGCAATATATAATGAAGAAAGAGAAGAAAACAGAATGGAAGAAAGAAGGAAAGAAGGGACCTGGTAGGTAAAAAAGAATGGAAGGTAGGAGGTAATGAAGTTTCTAACACACTAATGAAAAAGAAAAATAGGTAAATAATATGTAAAGCTCAGTGTGGTCAGCTCCACAATGGAAGTATACATAAGATAATAACATCACACAAGGGAAAGACATTTAAATTGATTTGAGGATGCATGGAACACCTCTATGAAGATGTTTTATCATGGCTATTTTTTAGAAAATTAAGAGTGGTTGCCTGGACAACAGAGGGGAAAGAAATCCTGCACACATGGTTGAACAAAGGAGTATGGAAGCTACTAAATCTTAGAGAATCACAATAACCACACCCATTGGTCAAATGAAGACACCAGTTATGCATGCCTTGGACCTACTCCTTAATTCAAATAACCTAATGAGCAGGATTTAGTTATGAGGGACATTTGGTAAGAGCCTTTAAATGTGCATAAAGCAAAAAAAAAAAAAAAACAACAAAACAAACAAAAAAATAAAGCCCTGACTGGTTTGGCTCAGTGGATAGAATGTCAGCCTATGGACTCAAGGGTCCTGGGTTCGATTCCGGTCAAGGGCATATACCTTGGTTGTGGGCTCATCCCCAGTGGGGAGTGTGCAAGAGGCAGCTGATCGATGTTTCTCTCTCATCGATGTTTCTAACTCTCCATCCTTCTCCCTTCCTCTCTGTAAAAAAGTCAATAAAATATATTTTAAAAAAATAAAATAAAGATTTGGTTTCACCCACATGTGAGCACTTGAGCGCTTGGCTCCTTAATTCTTTTAGCATCTCAAATGCTGAGTGTTACAGTGTGATGCCTACTACAAAGCTCCCCAGTTAATTACCAGTGGTTGTCCTTGTAGCCCTGGTGAAAGAAGCTGCCTTGTGAATACAATTCTTAAAATCACTAGGAAACTGATTCTTACCAATAGCCAAATATATAATCACTTACTGAAGTTATTTAAGAGCATATGGACATCTGCTTATAAACTATTAGCAAAACAATAGAGATCTTGGTGGTTTGGACCATAATTGACACATTCTGTTCCCCCATTAGTAAATTCTTAAAGAATGCCCTTAGTAAATTCTTAGAGAATATATGCTCAAATAATTAATTAAAGAATGAAGAGCCTAATCCCTTAACTCTCCATAGAATTTTCTAAATGAGCAAAGTCTGTCTTCTAAGTACAAAGGTTTTATAAAAGAGACTGTAGAAAAAAAAATCAGCATAAATATATGGACTAAGGAGAAAATACATAAAGCCATTACTCAGGAAATCACAGAAATAATGGTGGAGGCCAATGTTAATACAATATGGTAATCACAGAAATAGGAAAGATTAGAACATAAAGCAGAAAAACGTAGAAATAAAAAGAAAGAAGAAACAAAGAAAGCCACTTTGTAAGAGTCAGCAAAGATTATACTAATAACTGGACATTGAAATATTTACTGTGGGACTCACTTCCTCCTTCCTATGCTATAGACATATTGTATGCTCAGGACAAAACAAGAACCCCAGTCATATGGGAGCCTTAAGAAAAATTCAATGGATCAAAATTTAATTTAGCAATTCAGCAAACATTTATTATGTATATACTCTGGACAGAGAATTGTGTGAGGCTGTAAAAATACAAAGATGAATGGGACAAAGACAAATGAGCTCCTGGTTTACTGGGGCGAAATGACATGCCTTATAGCTTTGTGTTTACAATGTGATAAGTGTTATAATAGAAGTATATGTGCAATGCTTTAGAGACAAAGAGGAGAGAACAGTTTATTTTATCTGGGGGAGTCCAGGAAAACAACAGCAACAATGATGAAAAAGTAATGACAATTGTACTTGGTCTTCAAGGTTGATGAAAAGTTTCCCAAATGGACAAAAGGGAGTAAGGGACAGATTTTTCTTGGTCAAGGCAAGACCTTGAACAAAGATATTGAGGCATGCACATTTTTCGTGTGTTGGAAAAACTATTTAAAAGTAGCAAAATATGGCTGAGATACTACCTACTTATTTAAGGATGGAAGGTAAGTAAGTAGTAGATGGGTTACAAAAGGTTCTGGACAATACAAATACAAATCTGGATTTTTTTTTTTTCTGTACCTAAAATATTAGAGGCTTTAAAATGAGATGTGATCAGAGTATGTTTAAAAAAAGTCTTGCTGGTGCCATAATGAAAATAGACCAAGATTGGTAAGGTCTTAAAGAGATTGAGGCAGGGAGACAAATTAGGAGGTGATTTTTAGTAGCTCCAAACTGAGAACGAAAAGAGAAATGAATGAGGACATCTGCACAGTCACTTGGGCACAAATTCTTGCTAAGAGTCTTCATTTCTAATCCTGTGGGTATTTGTAGACAACATTATATAAACACATCTCTGGCCAACATTATATAAAATAACTTGGATTTTAATAATTTATAAAATGATTGTCTTTCTTCTTATTATTCTTACCCAACACATAACTATACTATATCATAAAAGCCTAATATGTTGTGTCCGACCATTCGACTGTTTGACCAGTTGCTATGACGGGCACTGACAACCAGGGAGAAGATGCTCCAACTGGTAGGTTAGCTTGCTGCTGGGGTCTGGCCAATTGGGACTGGGCGAGGTGGGCCAGACACACCCTGGAGCCCTGACAGGGTCCCTCCCCAGCCCCGATCATGCATCTGTGGGGTCCCTAGGCCTGGCCTGTGCCCTCTGACAATCCAGGACCCCTGGGGGGGTGTCAGAGACCCGGTTCTGGCCCAATCCTCGCAGGCCAGGCCAATGGACCCTACCAGTGTATGAATCCGTGCACCGGGCCTCTAGTTTAATATGTATTTGGTGTGTGAGTGAATGAACATGTCATATGAAATTATTTTCCAAGGTTTTTCTCTCCAGCCAACACTATTAGAACCCTAGGAAGTGATCATTTATATCAGAGGCACCTGTGAGGTGGGCACCAGCAATAACTTAGTTGTCTGTTTATGGTATCAATAAAATACTTTCTGAGTATCAAAATTAGTTTTCACAGATTTATAAAAGACTGTGTGAATAGAGTGTTAAGCATTTGAAAACCCCACTAAATCAATGACCTCAATAAGCTATTTCTGTGGATAGAAAACCCTAGGGTTATGGATAGTGTTGGCTTAATTGAAGAATACATGGGGTTGCAAATACTGCTCTTTGCTCCATTTTAGCCTAACATGGTGGCATACCCTTTTAAAAGAGAAAAGGGAAGCACTTTGGTTATGTTCTAATATGTAAATTAATATGGCCTTTTGGTATTCAACCATGTTCTTGCTAGGCATAAAATATCCATATTTATCAGTATCAGAAAGGACATTTTATTCGAAACTAGACAGAACTTTATTCAAGGCCTGAAGCTTCCCCTTAATAATGTGCGAACTGGAAAGAGACTAAATTTCTTTGATTCTCAGTTCTTAATCCATAAAGTGGGACTAAATCCATATTCCATTTTTAGACACAGCAAGTAAGACAATGAATGGGAAATACCTAATTCTCTTCTTTAAAAACAATATGTCTTTATTGATTTCAGAGAGAGGAATGGAGATGGAGTGAGGGAGAGAAACATCAGTGATGAGAGCGAATCACTGATCTGCTTCCTCCTGCACACCCCCTACTGGGGTGGAGCCCACAACCCAGGGATGTGCCCTGGCTGGGAACCAAACTACCCCTTCAGTGCCTGGGGCAATGCTCTACCAACTGAACCACGTCAGCTGGGCTAACTCTCTTCTTGAGAACCTGAAAGGGTTCAAAATTCCACTTTTCCTCTTTCTCTTTATCAGTGTCCTCACTCCCCTTTCTATCTCCCTGAATGCAAGTCTTTTCTAAAACAAATAGAACTGGAAAGCAAAATTGCAGCAAAGTTCAGGGAAAGTTCAAGTAATTACATTACTGGTATTTTGACCTCAAATTGAAAACTCTGACTCCTAGAGAAAATTTCCAGATATTTTGGCAATAATTCAAATGCCCAGAACTGTTCCTGCCTCAGGTAAGAGCCTTTACAAACCACTTTCATGGAAGAAAGTACTAAGACTCTCTGTGTGCATGCCTGAGCAATATAGTTCTATTAGGACTTTGCATTTCAGGGATACAATAATACACTTTAGAAGTCTCAGCTCAGACAATGATGACACTTTCAAACTACCCACTGTCCAACACATTTGCTTTGGCAGATGCTAAACAGAAGAGTAAATATGTGTTCTTCTGAGCTCCGGAATAACCTTCTCTCTGACCTAGAGACAGCAGTGAATTATGGTCTAAAGCCATGTTAAATGCCTCCCAATCCCTCAGTGCATTTAGCATGGCGTGTTTATTTAATTTGATGTTATCCTACTGTTAATGGTTTTGGTACCATCTAGTGGCTCAAATCCTTTAGCCTGAACTTGTTTATTATGGCGTGTCTGTGATAAAGTTTGTAGAGAACCACTATTTAAAGCCATGAAATGGATCCAATAATGACATTACTAATCTACTATTTTAAACTCGCATTCAGACATTTTCCTGATGTCATACTGACAGTAAGTCCTTGGCCATCACTGGAGATTAAAAACACTTTGAAGTCTTATTATGTAACCATTATTCCTAGAAACACTTATGTTCCTGTCTGGGGGAAAGTGCAAATTTATTTAAAGAAAAGTTACAGCTGCATCAGGGAATGGAAGAAAATCTGGCTTAGATGTATTAGTAATGGTTATTGAAAGAAACTGAGATTGGAAGGAAAGAAAGGTAGGAAAAGAAATGACAGAATAAAAATAGTGGTTGGGGGGTTTGTTGGTTTGTTTTTGCTTTTTGTTTTATTGCTTTGTTGTTGTTGTTTTGCAATAGCCCAGCGTAAGGGAAAAAGCTGAGGAGATATGTGCTTCCTCTCTGGAAGACAGTTACCTGGCCTATGATGAAGCTGACTATGTTGTAAAGAATGTCCTTGCTCAACATTGTCCAGAAAGGGTTGACCATGGGTATTATCAAGGCTGATTATCCAGCCAAACTTATTTACCTCCATCTCCATACCCTGTCAACATGTTCTTCCTCCCATGTTACTCACAAGGATGAATGGCACTTGTATCTCAATTGGTGCCCAAACCAGAAATCTGGGTGCATCTCTGAACTTTCTCTTCCTTTGCATCCTTCCATCATCACATTTTGTTGGTGCTACCTCCTGGAATATTTGCACAATCCATCTACTCTCCTAGCAGCTCCACAGTAACTACCCCGGACCTGAATACCACTATTTCTTGATTGAAATACTGGGGAAGACTTACTAAGTTGCTTGCTGCTTCTATCCCAACCAGCTCTGAAACAGACCCTAAAGACAGGGTGCCCACACTTAGCACAAATATAACCATACTATTTTCTTATTTAAAACTCTCCAATGCCTTCCAGTTATGTCAGAATCAAATGGAATGTCTTTAAAAGAATTCTGCATTATTTGTCTAAGACTTTCCATTTTCATCATCAGCCTTCATAATAATTCACAGTATACTAAACTTATTTCAGGTCTTTGATTTCACCATGAGCATGCTTTCCCTATGTCTTTTGTACACTCTTTTCTGTCCTCTGGCGGGGGGGGGGGGCAGCGGGGGGAGGGGGGATTCCTCCTTCTCCATGTACCTTATCTTTTAGCTTAGCCATCAATCTCTGAGAAAAATTTTCTGGACCAAACCAAATCTAGTCAGTTATTATTTTTTTTTTGAGGTGTCCTTGCATGTCCCATAATCAGTACATAACAGACTACTTACTCTATGGTGAATTTACTCATCTGGATTTTACATTGACTAGTAAATTCTTCAACAAAAGAAACAAAGTCGATTTGATACTGTATCCTCAACAAATAGAACAATGTTTGGCATCTAGATTCATATGGAAATTTCTTTATTTTTCATGGCCTAAGTAGATTACAAATGGTAACTTAAAACTTTTACTTTAAACATTCAATCTTTTAGATCACTCTGTCCCTATTGCTACATGATGGTCAAAGTTAACAAAATAATTTTCTGTAATTCTAAGAAAATATATCTTATATAATAAAAGCCTAATATGCAAATTGTAGCCTCTGGGGGTCATTCAACTGGGAGTTCCACTGCTCTCTATGATGTGTGCTGACCACCAGGGGGCAGTGAGGAACATGGCAGGCATTGGTGATATGGTGCTGGCAGTGGGCGGCAGTGGAGGTGCTGCCACCCAGATGGGCCCCAATGAGAGTGGAACCGAGGCGGAATGGTGGAGCAGGTGAGCGGGCAGCGCCAGGCCAAGGAAGAGTGCCAGGAGGGGCTGTGGGGCTGCAAGGCTGGGAACATGAGCTGGGGCCTGATCCTCACAGGCCACCTGAGGGACCCCACCCATGCATGAATTCGTGCATCAGGAATCTAGTAAATATATATATATATATATATATATATATATATATATATATATATATTTTTTTTTTTTTTTTTTCCTGTTAGACTAACTGCCAAAGGATCACTCTTGCCTTTCTCACGCATCAGTCTACAACTTGGTTAATTGTGAATTACTACCAACAAAGGACCAGGGAGATGTAAGTAATAGTCCACTTATCATTGAGATAGAATTCCTTTATTTTGAGGATTCCTGGTTTTAAAAGCCCAATGTTTATTCTAGGTAAATAAAACAAGACCAACACCAAAGGATTATCATGCTTAGAAAGAGAAAAAAATTATAACCTGAACATCATTGGTTACTGAATAAAATTATGACAAAAGTTAGATATTTAAGAAGAAAAGCAAATATAAAAAACACTCGAGCTTGGAGTCTAAGGCCAGGTCTCGTTATCAACATGAGAGAAAGAATCATATTACTTTGATCAAGCCATGATAACCTTTGGTTTACCTCTGTAAAATGAGGCTATCTTCCTTACCTTTATTAACCCACAGAGTTTTTTAAAGCTCAAGAAGTGATAATGTTGACTCTGGAAAATATCTAAATACTAAAAGGGGTTAGTACCTAATAAGAGACCTCTTCCAGGAGAGCTCTGCAATAGAACTCAGGGAGCACCATACGGTCATTTTGTTCTCTATCTCTTCCCAGGAGGAATTGCATTCTGGGAAATTAAAAGCAGTAACATTCTTCTCTTTCTGGTGGCTTATAAAGTGCCTAGAATATAATGCGTGCTGAATAAATGTCTGTTGAATAAAAAAAAAAATACTTTTCTTGATGTAGAAATGTCAACTACTTTTTTGAGGAAGAAATAATACATACGTAAAGTAAGTAGGGTACATTTCAATGAAGAGTGGAAGAGAGCTCCTTTATCATAGCTACCCATTCTATTCCAGTTTCTATGCTAATAACTTCAGATATTTTATTCCATTTGAACCTCTCATTTCTGAAAGGAAGTTGGCACCATGTTACTGATGAGGCAACCAAGGAGCAGAGAGGTGAAAGAGACTTTTTCACAATTAATAAATGATGGAACAGGATTAAAAAACCAAAAGTGTGCTGCTTCCAAATACTATTTTCTATCCAATTTCAATCACTGATCCAGGTAGGATTTTCCAGGCAAGAATGAATATTTTCTGTAGCTTCCTCTTAAAGATTCCATACCTACATACATTTTCAAAAAGCAAGTAGATCTCATAATAGCTCTTTCTAGCTAAGGACCATTTTAATCACTTCCTACTAGGAAGGAGGGTGAATCACAGTTTGGTCAGAAATAGAAGGATAAATGAGGTTCCTTGCTGCAGCACATTTCCTTGATGCATATGTAATATCAATCAAAATCTCTCTTGATGACTCAGTGGGAAAGAGCAGCAGGCATGTCTTCAACAGCCAGCAGGAAGCCTGGTCTGCAGCCCACTCTAAGCATTATTCAAGTAGGAAAAGTTTGCAGGAGGGACTAAGATTGGTCCTGCTAACTTCCTACTAACCAACTCCAGCTGGGCTGAGCTCAAACTTCCCCACCTTGTCCTGATGCCCTGCATTACTGGATCACCAATACAAACTGAGTTAAATCCTTGCTAAAACACACGTTCAACATTGGCATGCTGCATAAACATCATGGTCATTGTGAAGAATATTTATTTTTTTTTCCTCTAAAGCAGCGGAGCAGAAGGCAAACAATGACTCTAAAGTCCTTTTGCCCTCTAGATGACGTGCAGAAATTATTTGAAGGCTAAATGTATTAAAGTGCTCAGTGATTCAAGTGCAGCCCACTTTAATCTCCTCCTCTCTTTGGTTTCTGACCACAGTGGTGAGTTGTGAGGAAATACCACAAGACCATTTGACTTTTTCATCTAGTCCCGGCCTTGACATTTCTTTGCTGGGAGGTCGTGGCAAGTCGATAGTCCTCTGTCATAATGTAAAGCAACTATCAGGCTCTGTAGTTTCATCTGGACTCTACTCATTCTTTAAGACTCAACTGTAATACTATTGTTTTGTGGACAAAAAGGGGAGCGGGGGGAGTTGTGCAAGTTCAGTGACTGAAAGTAACCTCACAAGGTGATCTGATCATCAATTCCTAACTGAGCAGGTCATGGTGGGTAGTCACACCCCAGGACTGTAACTTCTTTAGTAAAAGGTTCAAGCAAGCCCTGGCATTGTTCTTGTTCTAGGTTAACCCACTTTTGAATGGCCTGGAGGAATTCTCTTTTTTCCAGACCCGTGGAAAAAACCTTACCACCCCTACAGAGAACTTGGAATCCTGTTAACTATTCTGTAATCCAATCCCCACCTTGCTTTCTCCTACCTTCATGTAGTATTCCATACTTCCTCTCTTTAATTCCAAATGTATCAAGGAAACTGCAAAACTGTCATTTTCTGGAGCATTTGAGATCTTGCCTCCTGGGATTGCCATCAATTTGGCTCAAAGAAACTCTTAAAAAATTAGCTATAGCTTTCGACATACTCATACAACAGTCTTTTGAATATAAACTCTATGTAGAGGGAGTTTTCTTACCTGTTTTTCTATTTTCCAGACCCTATATAGCACCATTAATGTGAAGAGATCCTTGACTTCCTAGGATGACACCTTTTCTGGCTGGTTGTCACTTTATTTTACATTTATTTCTAACAGAGTATTAATAACATTGAACAACCTACATTTGCTTAGATATTTGACCCCCTTCAGACTGAAACCTAATTATATTTGTACCTCCAGTTCCTAGAATTATTTATGACTTATGATTTTCAATAAATATATGCTTATTGTCTGTTTGATTTTGTGATTGTTAAAGCAAGTCCTTTTATTTTAAGTCTTTGCTTTTACTGGAGCCTATTCTGATATCAGTTTTCTTCAAACTTCTCTTTTTTTCAGCTGTACTGAATTCCCACCTGATGAACATGATAGCAAATACTCATATGGGGCTTATTATGTGCCTGATACTGTTTTTTATCTTTCTATTATCTATATTTATGTATAAAGAAAATAGATATTTGTAATATATTCATAATATGTTTTATAATGTGTATTATATAAACTATTATTATATTTTGTTATATGTAGGTCTATAATTATATATATGAATGGTAAATATTTTGTGTTTTATATATTACATATATTTATATATATATGAATTATACATTTAACTTCTCTTTGTACCTACAGGCAACTATTACTACTATTGTCATGTTCTAAATGAGAAAACTGAGGCACATAGAGGTTACAGAACTCATCCACGATAACAGATAATAAATGCCAAAATGAGGGTTATAAAGTCAAATAATCTAATGCCAAAGTCCATGCCTTTAATCATCATTCCATACTGCATCTCTAATTATTCTCTATAACAATTCAATAATGCTATTAGTACTATCTTTTGTTAGCCAATGAGGAAACAGAGATTCAAAAACATTAGGCAACTCACACTTAAATTTCATGTCTAGTAACTATATACGGTCAGAATTTGCTTGACTAAACATCTTTTAACTTTGTATCCAATACTTGTTCTTTGCTATAGCATAAAATTTAATTAACATTTGTTTTATACCTTTTGGTCTCTTTCCTCCAATTAGACTTTAAATCTCTTGAAGAAAAATTGAATATGTAATATGAGTACATATTCCTCAACATGGATCACAGTTTCTGGCATATAAAATTAAAATTAATTTTTACCTATTAATTAATATTAAATGGAATCTGCTGAATTGTGATCCTTTGTATGTCAAATACTGGAATATAAGTGAATTACAAATATAAGGATATGGGCTACATGAAGAGAATTTCAAATAAAATGTAACTAGAGAGTTAAAGAAAATTTATGACTTTGGGTTATTATTCACACAGCATGAAATTGAGAAGTAATTTAATCTTGTGGGTAAAACACAAGAAATCAAGAATTTCAGGCTCTGTGCTTTAAATACTACAGTATATGACTTTTTTTCACATGGCTATTCAGTGTATGAAATGAGGATATCTTAAATGTTGTCAGAAAGAAGAATCAAATATTCCACTGATCAACCCATTAAATAAGTGTTAGAAAAATATTCATTACTCATAAGAACCTTAAGCCACCTAATTTTTCACCACATGGATTTATTTTATGTCCATAACTTGGAGCATTAGTATCACTTTGAAACATAAGAAATGCAGAATCTCTGGCTGCATCTCAAACCTATGAAATCAGAATCTGTAATTTCAACAAAGCTCCAGGCGATTCACATGCACATCAAAGTATGAGAAGCACTGGTCTAACTGACATTTAAAATAGTTTGTACCCCAGTTTCAATAGACTTTCCCCATCTTCCAAACTGTACAAGCCTCCATCAATTCATTCAATATTTCTTTTGTTCCTTAGCTTCTGTTATTATTATCAAGTGGATGCATTTTTTTTTCTGTGTTAAGAATACTTAGCATGAGTACCTTGAGACTAGGTCTATGTAGTATTTTTATTATAGAGCCCATTACTATAATCCACATAGTCTTTTAATGAGTTTTTAAAATTCAATTTCTAGTTAAACTCAATAATTTACTATTTTATATTGGGTATCTCAGTTCATCGGTCTTGAACCTAATTTGAAAACTAAATGAGGGGAGTGAACTACATGATTTGTGAGGTCTCCTTTGGTCTCTGATTTGGTGGTTATTATATTTCCTATTATAAAAACCAAGGTGCTAGATCAAACACATATAAATACAATAATATTCTCAAAATCAGAGCCATCCAGGAATATCTAATCATGGCACATAGCATCACAACTCATAGAAAGGAACAGAAAGTTAACCTATGTGCCAAGGCTGATCTAAAACTCAACCATGATTTATTTCTACCTATAAGAACCCCTAAACGTATGAGTAATGAGTAGTAGTTATATAAGCAGGGGTGTAGACATAATGAAGTCTTGGCCCTTGTGTCTGTTTCCTATCTTATTTTAATCTAACAGAACAAGGCAATTTACATATAAATATAATTATATATATATATATATATATATATATATATATATATATATATATATATACAATTTATACATATAATAGAGGCCCGATTCACGATATTCGTGCAAGAGTAGCCCTTCCTTCCCCTGGCTGCCGGCACCAGCTTCCCTTTGGCACTTGGCATTTGGGACCTGGGCTTCCCTCGCAATCCCGGCTTCGTCTGGAAGTTCATCTCGTCTAATTAACATATTATGCTTTTATTATATATATATATATATATATATATATATATATATATATATATATAATCTTTAGAACCACTGAAATGTTCATTAGCTCACTGTATTTATAGTCAATCACACAATAAACTTTGGGTACCTACCATAACTAACTAAGCATGATCAAGCTCTGTGTGAAAGACAACATCCGGTGTAAGACACAATCTTATTCATGGATCATTTCTTCTCCAATATCCTTCATTCCAAACATCATTTCTTTGTGTTCCTCAGTGGCTATTAAGTGCCTTAAACTTCTAAAAACAAACTTGTTATTACTAATTTTCCCTGAAATCCACCCTACCACAAAACAATAATTTAAAAAATTCTGAATTTCCCTTGTATTATTTTAATAGATAATAACTTTGTGACATATCATGAGGCCTAAGTCAAAAGCATCAGAGATTATAGTGGTGAGAACTTGGGAAAGCCAGGCATCCTACAGAGAAGATGCCTGTGGGAAGGTGGTACCTGTGCTGCCCAATCAGATCCTTAGTCTCTGCTTAGCAAAGTGATTGATTAGTCTTTTTGATAACAGTGATGCCAGTTGCCATGTCTACCTAACTCCAAAATATGCTATTTTTTCCACTGTGCTTAACTATAATTTGTATAAAATTAGACTTGAAATAATCTTTAAGTAGCTCAATCTTTGCCACCCTCCTGACACTCAGCATGACCATAACTACTTAGAAAGGGCTAACAACTAACCTGTTAAAAACAATACAAATGAATGAAGAAAAAAAAATACCCATGAGTAATGCTTAGAAAACTGATTTCAATGTTTTATCTATGAATATAGCTATATTAAAATATATATGCAAGAAAAAAATCCTTTAGATTATATTAGGAAGTGTTTTATTTATTTATTTCTTTGCTTTAAATGTTTTAATGTTGCTTTTACAATTAATTTAACTAAAAAAGATTAGGGTTGCAGTGCATATGAGATGACTGAAATAAAGTTCTTGGAGGCATCCTATCTAATAAAAGAGAAACATGGTAATTAGCATACATCCGCTACCCTTCCTATTGGCTAATCAGGGCAATATGCAAATTAATGGCCAGCCAAGATGGCGACCCGCACCTAGGCAGCTTGAAACTAACATGAGGCTTGCTTGCTTCAGTGACGGAGGAAACCAACGTTCCCCGCCTGCCTTGCCGGCCTCTGAGCTTGCAGTTTGAAACATAGTTACAAATATAGAAGCTAAACAAAACCCCAGAAACCTGCTTTAAGCGAGCTGGGATCTCAGAGCTGGAGTTGATACAGAGTTTCGATTATAGAACCAAAACAAACCAGATACCTGCTTTCAGCAGCAGAGGCCTCAGAGCTGGAGCCAGAGCTAAAGCTGGCCCAGAATAAAAAAAGAAAAAAGGAAAAAAGGAGCAGTTGGGAGCTTCTGTCACCTGCCAGCCTGAAAACAGCCCTCAGCCCCTCACCCAGACTGGCCAGGCACCCCAGTGGGGATCCCCACCTTGAAGAGTGTGTGACCAGCTGCAAACAGCCATCATCCCCTCACCCAGGCTGGCCAGGAACCCCAGTGGGGACCCCCACCCTGATCCAGGACACCCTTCAGGGCAAACCAGCCAACCCCCACCCGTGCACCAGGCCTCTATCCTACATAGTAAAAGGGTAATATTCCTCCCAGCACCGGGATCAGCAGAGCTGTGAGGCCTCCCGGCACTGGGATCAGTGTGACAGGGGGCAGCGCCCAAACCCCCTGATCGGCCCTGCTCTGTGTGTGACAGGGTGCGGCGCCCCAACCCACCCCCCACGGGCCCTGCTCTCTGTGTGATGAGGTAGAACCATAACCTCCCCATCAGCTCTGCCCTGAGTGTGAGAGTGGTGGAGCCCCAACCCCCTGATCAGCCCTGCTCTGTGGGTGATAGAGGGCGGCGCCCCAATCCCCCCTTCACGGGCCCTGCTCTGTGTGTGGTAGGGTAGAGCCATAACCTCCCCATTGGCCCTGCCCTGAGTGTTACAGGTTGCGGCGCCCCAACCCCCTGATCAGCCCTGCTCTGTCGGTGATAGAGGGCGACGCCCCACCCCCCTGATCCGCCCTGCTCTGAGCATGACAGGGGGGAGCTCCCCAACCCCCTGATGGGCCCTGCTCTGTGCGTGACCGGGGGTGGCGCCGCAACCTCCCCATCGACCCTGCCTTGAGTGTGACACGGGGCGGTGCCCTAACCCCCCAATCGACCCTACCCTGAGCATGACTGAGGGTGGCATCACAACCTCCCGATCCGCCCTGCTCTGTGCATGACAGGGGGTGGCGCCCCAACTCCCCAATTGGCCCTGCTCTGAGCCCGACCAGGGGCTGCACCTAGGGATTGGGCCTGCCCTCTGCCACTCGGGAGCAGGCCTAAGCCAGCAGGTCGTTATCTCCCAAGGGGTCCCAGACTGCAAGAGGGCACAGGCCGGGCTGAGGGACCCCCCTCCCCCCCCCGAGTGCACAAATTTTTGTGCACCGGGCCTCTAGTTTTTATATAATGGAATGAGTTCAAGTTTGGGTAATGGGTTTGTCACCTTGGTTCCAAATATTACTAGCTGTGTGATTTCCACAAGTTATTTTATGTCTCTCAACCAGCTTTAGTTTTTTTTTGTTTGTTTTGTTTTGTTTTGTTTTTTGTTTTTGTTTTTATCTATTAAGCTATTATGACAATACAACACATATCTCACAAAGTAAATATCACAATTGCTATTAAACATTTATAAGAAAGTGTAGTACAACTAGTAGATGCCTGATAAATGGGACAAGATATTCATATTATCAACATAATTATCGTTAATAATAGTGCTTCTAGTTAGCAGCAGAAGCAACTTATATAACTGGATCAGGATTGAAAGAAAAGGTATTTACAAGTCTCCAAACCTTTAGTTGAAGGAAGCCAAAGAACCCTATCCAGAGAAACAAACCTGCTTCTCATTTGAACTTCCCTTTGTTTCTCCGTCTCATACCCTCTTTTCCACTGATATATTGGGGATATTTAAATAGATAAGGACCTGAGATGTTTCTTAAAGTAATATCCCACATATCAACTAATATATGTAAAGTCCTGGCTTGAGGATATCAAATGTTTTCTCCCAATACTCAGGTCTTCAGTTGAAATGAATGTGGGTTCTAAGGCATCCATAGATAGCATGTAGACTAGATGCCTGAATTAAAGAAACATATAAACAGATAGGACTCCAACTTGGAGGGGTTTTCAAAATAAGGTGGAAGAGAGGATAGAGAATTCCACTTTTGTCTGCATTCATATATAATACCTAGAGTTATTGAGTATTGTTTCAATGTAATACAAGTTTGAAATGAGAAGATATGTAATTAATATTACCATTTTTAATAAAAGGGAGAAGTAAGGGTAATCAAAGAGATATATAGATTTAAGCACATTATATATTTATCAATAATGTTTTTAAAGCCAAAAGAAATTTTCATAAATAATAGCAGTGGAAAAAAATAGAAATTCAAAGAATGTGTGTGAATAGTGTGAGCAGCATTCATCATAATATTGTATTTTCAAAGATGCTGCTCTTTGCTCAATGGAAGAGGCAAATTATTTATAGAGATAGTCATATATATTAAAATAAAAATTTTCCTTGGTTCAGGGTGTGTTACCTTCAGTAGAAGTATTTATTGATTGACTATGGAGAGAAAGTAAACATATTGCTACAATTTTTTCCCTAAGTTGGACCATGATCATTTTTATCTTCATATGGGATGAGTTCTATCTTGTGATCGCTCTGAGGGCCATTTCTCATGTGCGGGCCAAGTATAAACTCATTTTTCATTTCTATTTCTTAAGACCAAAGGACTGTTTTATTTTTTTTTTCTCTTTGAACTTCCCATTTTACTTGAGATGAGAATATGGACAGTTATAGGAATTCCCAGTAATTAAACACAACTTAGATGTCAAGCATTTTGCTTGACATTGATTCATTTATTCTTAAATCAATCTTGAAATGCATATATTCCCATCTACTATTCACAAGTTTACATAAGGCAATACATGGAAAGTGATTAATATGATTTCTGGTGCAAAGTACTGAAAACTGCCAGCTGCAATGTTTGTTTTTAATTTATTTTTTTCTGTATAGAAATGAGGCAAATGACTCACACCGGTGAGGTCACAGAACTGACTCTAGGCTGGAACTAAAATTTCTATGTCCCTTTGGCCAAGATTTTTCTATTCTAACAAATCTAACTGTTTTGATTGTTTGATCATGGTTTTTCCAAATAGTCACAATTGAAAGATATCACAAATTAAATACAAAGCATCATTTTCAACACTTAGTTATTTTTTTAAAGTATTATAGAGTGTAAGAGTTAAATAATTAAAGGTTGAGCTATGTATCCTGTGTCTGGTTTATTTTTGTTTTTTAAGCACCTTATACACTGCATAAAGATACACTTAATTTATAATATTTTTTTTTCTAATTTGACCACACAATTACTATTAATACAATTAACCAATATAGACAAAATAATTTCAAAGCAAATCACATTACCATATTGTATTTGTTTCCTATAGTTGTAACAAGAAAATACCAATTCATCCTCTTAAATATCTGGAAGTCAAAAGTCTAAAATCAAAATTTTAGCAGCGTCATGCTCCTTCTGGAGGTTTCAGGGAAGAATCTCTTTCCTTATCTTCTCTATCTTCCAGAGGCTTCCTGCAATCCTTGGCTCGTAGCCCTATCCCCCATCTCTGAAGCACATCACTCCAACCTCTGCTTCTATTGTCCCTACTTCTTCTGCCTTTGACCATCTTGCCTCCTTTTTATAAGGACTTCTGTGATTAAATTGAGCTCACCTAGATAATCCAGGATAACCTCTCTATTTCAAGATTCTTAGTAACATTAGCAGAGTCCCCTTTATCCTGTAAGATCACATATTTACAAGTTCTGGGGATTACCGGTAAGTTGTACACATTTGGTGGGAGGGGTCATTATTCTATTTATCCCAGGCACTAAATACATTGACAGCAGCAAGATATAAGAGAAACTGCCTTTGGTCACATCCTCCAGGAAATAAACTTAAGCTCTGAGATTTCTATATTTGAGGATTATTGGGATGCACTCATGAAAATGACATTTGTGAAGGGGTGGAGGATAGTAGAACTGGATAGAGTGAGAAGTTAAACTGGGGTGCAGTTGCAACACAGGCTTCAACTGATCCTGAGCAGCTTGGGAGATGGCCCTTTAGATTGGAGCTAAATCAAAGCAAGGGGGCTGGATCTTTGTATAGGGCACATTGACCAGTCACTGGATAGAAGCTGTCTCCAGGAGGGGATGGGGTGCAAAATACTCAAAACTACCTTCTAGGCAAAACATCACCCCTCAGCAGAAAGAAATTCTCAGACTATCAGCCACAAACTACCAACAATCCAGGAAGATGGAGACATGAGTATCTTAGTCCTAAGTGGGATCTGGGTGGTGATCCACAATATTCACTATGATCCACTTGTTTTCCTGCTTGATGCCATTTTCTGTATATAATAAGTTAATTCATTATGGAATTAGTTTCTCTAGGATTCCTGTTAGTATCTTTTCCTGGGATCTACCTTATAATTGTTTTGTTTTATTTTCCAACTAGAGGCCCGGTGCACGAAATTCATGCACTTGTTGGGGGGATCCCTCAGCTCGGCCTGCACCCTCTCACAGTCCAGGGCCCCTCAGGGGATGTCTGCCTGCCGGCTTAGGCCCGATCCTAGGGATCGGGCCTAAGCCGGCAGTCAGATATCCCTTTTGCAGTCTGGGGTTCTCATAGTCCAGAACCTCTCACTCCTTACCACCCGCCTGCACGAGAGGCGGAAGAGGCTCCCACCACAGCTTCTGCGCTCGCCAGCCATGAGCCTGGCTTCTGGCTGAGCAGTGCTTCCTATGTGGGAGTGCACAGACCACCAGGGGGCAGCTCCTGCAACGAGCATCTGCCCCCTGGTGGTCAGTGCACATCATAGCAACCGGTCATTCCACCGTTGGGTCGATTTGCATATTAGCCTTTTCTAGGATTTTCTCCCAAACACCTGAACAACTAACACAGCAATTTTCTCTTGTTCAACATACCATGCATATGGTGGGGTAAAGGTAGGTTTACAGTTGTTCTGATGACACAATAATTAATAAATTATAATATTCTATATTTTGTGTACTCATAACTGTAAACCTACTTTTGGCCCACCCTGCATTCTTATATTGGGTCATAATTCTTCCAAACAAAGTGAACAACCTGCAGCTCTTCTTTTAAAGATAATTTTGCTGTCTTCCAGTGCCACTCCTGATGGGAGCTGTAGTACAGTCTATTGTTGGCTTGTACTCATACTGAGATGCCCCATCTGTAAAAGAGTTTTTCCTTTTTCCTCCTCTGTAAGCAGGTCACAAGAGACCACCCCCAACCCTCCAAGAAGCCCTGATATTAGTTAATTCTATCTACCTGCATATATATTAGAGGCCTGGTGCACAAAATCCATGCATGGGGGGGGGGGTCCCCTTAGCCCAGCCTGCACCCTCTCCAATCCAGGACATCCCTCTCAAAATCCGGGACCACTGGCTCCTAACTGCTTACCAGCCAGTCTGCCTGCCTGATCGCCCCTAACTGCCCCCCCCCCTGCTGGCATAGTCACCCCCAACTTCCCCCCCACTCCCCGCTAGCCTGGTTGCCCCCAACTGCTCCCTGTATTTGCCCCATGCAGCCTGTTGTTCAGTCATTTCATCGTCCCTCACTAACCCCCCTGCCAGCCTTGTTGCTCCACACAGCCTGTGGTTCGGTCATTACTGTGATGGCATCCTGGACAATTTGCATATTCCTCTATTATTTGTGTGTGTGTGTGTGTGTGTATATATATATATATATATATATATATATATATATATATATATATCGATTTCAGAGAGGAAGGAAGAGGGAGAGAGAGATAGAAGCATCATTGATGAGAGAAAAATCATTGATTGGCTGCCTCTTGCATGCCCCCCACTGGGGATGGAGCTCACAACCTGGGCATGTGTCCTATCTGGGAAGTTAAACCCTGATCTCCTGGTTCATAGGTTGAGACTCAACCACTGAACCACATCAGCTGGGTGCACCTATCTGCTTTTGACTAAGGGCCACTACCTGACCTTTATTCCTTGAGGAGCTTACTATCCCTATTATTAGCAGAAAATCTAGATCTACTATAGAATTTCTCATCATTTACCTTCCTCTACAGGGGCAAGCCAACTATGAGCTTCTCAGTTTTGCTGATTCCTCATTAAGAAATTCCTCATTAGCTTAGTAAATGGATTGTCTTCCAGGCCCTCCTTTGCTGTCTTCTAGGCTTATGCACTCAATTGGCTCTAGGATGCACGTGGCTCTGAGCTATTTGACCACTTCTTCCACCATATTTCTACTTCACTTGTCTTTTCTCCAAGTTTCCAAGAGCATTAATAGTTTATTTTTTTCTTTATTGATTAAGGTATTACATATGTGTCCTTATCCCCCTATTGCCCCCACCCCCCTACTCATGCCCTCTCACCCCTGGTGTCTGTGTCCATTGGTTAGGCTTATATGCATGCATACAAGTACTTTGGTTGATCTCTCCCTCTTACCCTCACCCTCCCCTACCTTCCCTTTGAGGTTTGACAGCCTGATCGATGCTTCTCTGTCTCTGGATCTGATTTTGTACCTAGTTAGACCTATTACTATCTCCAATATCCTTGCCAAACTGTTAAATCCTGTATTAAGGAAGGGTGCTGTTATATTTATAAATATTTGTAGATAAGCTTTCCCTTATCTAAAGTAACATTTCATGCTTTCCTGGGCATAAAATTTGAGAAGCTACACAGTCTTCTAGTTCCTGCTAGTACATGTTAGTTAGACATTTGGTTTCTTTAGGTGAACGATGATATTTTTTCCTATAGAATCAGCACCTCTCCAGTTAGTTTATAGTGTAATTTGCTCCTGGTTGTTGGTTTGGTAGCCATGAGTAGAGGCAGGGGTGTTTACTGAAGTGGGTGCTTATTGTTTTTCAAGGCAAACATATCTACATTATCTTCAGGCAATGAGAGACTACTAGCCTTTATGGAAAGGCCTGGGTCATTTCTGCAGGCCCAAAAGTTTCATTGGAATGTGGAAATCTAAAGTTTTCAAGTGCATTAATCCAGATGTATTCACTCTAAATTTCAGAATCTCACTCCTCGCTATTCAAGTCCTGACTTTGGCATAGGAGACTTGCTAGGTTTGAGAATTTATTATTTATGGAGATATATGGCCCATATAATTGAGTCCTGGGCATGATCATCAAATTTTTCTGCCTTTCAGGTACAAGAGATGAGAGTCTGTTTATATTCAGCCAATAAGGCCTCTGGCATTTACAATTTGCCTTCAGTTAGTGATTTAAAATCTCTGGTCTTTCATTATATTTTCTCTTTTAAAATATATTTTTATTGATTTCAGAGTGGAAGAAATATATGGAAAGATTAATGATGAGACAGAATCATTGATTGGCTGCCTTCTGCACATCCCACACTGGGGATTAAACCCACAACCCAGACACATGCCCTGACTGGGAATGGAACCATGACCTCCTGGTTCATAGGTCCACATTCAACCATTGAGTCAGGCTGGCTGGGCATCATTACCTTTTCTAATCTATTAATATATCCTTGCGAGATTTCTACTTTCTCAAACATTCCAAATGTCTGAACTAGTGTACCAGTTAGTGCATCATCTTTCATGGGATCCCATCCATTCTTCACCAGAGAGTTTTCACAATGCCAAGGGCTATAAGCACTCTATCACTGTACTGCCAACTGCCTGGAAGGGAACCAACTAAAAAAAATCCCATTTTGAGTCTGATTCCTAGGATCATTTTAAGTATCAATCATCCTAAAGTATATTTTCTAGGAAATAGACTATTAGGCAGATATTTGTGTGCAGGAGGTTTATTGGAAAATGTTTGAGGATATATATCCAGTTGAGAGTTGCAGAAGCAGGTTTGGCAGAAACAAGAAGTTGAACTGAAATGTAGTTCTAACAGAATCCTCAGAATATCCTATGGGAAACTCTTGAGCCAGAATAGCCCTTCAAAGTTATCTTGAATTAAGGCATGGAGGACAGACTTTTGTATTCCCCATATCAACCAGTTATTAAATGTGACATGACCTGTTGAGATGACTCACTTCTGCTGAAGGCAATTCCTAGAGTCTTAGACATGAGATTTTAGTACACAGTACTCCTGGCAGCCCACCATTTATAAAGGTGGGATAACACCTTGATTCTTATGGAGGGGGGCGGGGATCTGGGCAGCACACCACAGCATCCACCACAGAATGAGACAGAAATCCTATTCAGTATTTCAAGTATGTTAGCAAAATCATAGACTTTAGATGCACATAGATAGAAAGCCAGTTTTCACCTTTAAGTTAGCACTGTTTTTAAAAATATATCTCTCTTTATTGATTTCAGAGAAGAAAAGAGAAGGAGAGAGAGATAGAAATATTAATGATGAGAGAGAATCATCGATCGGCTGCCTCCTGCATGCCTCCTACTGGAGATTGAGTCCACAACCCAGGCATATGCCCTTGGCCAGAATCGAACCTGGGACCCTTCAGTTTGCAGGCTGATGCTCTATATATTGAGCCAAGCCTGTTAGGGCTAAGTTTGCACTTTTAAGCTTTATCATCAAAGTAAGGAGAGAGCATTTAAAAATAACTTCAATTCAACTTTTCTTCTTTATACTATGATCATAGTCTCCTATTTTTTTTTTTTTAAATCAACTATAGAATGAGTACCTATTAGGTGCTCTGTTAAGTCAGGAAGTTTCAAATGATCAAGACCTAAACTTTCTTCTGAAAGACTTGATAGTTTCCTATCGTTTTTCATATAACTAACCTCATTCTGTAAGTGCTATAGATTTAACAAGTTCCTTTGTTTCTGCACCTTAGACATATGTTAGCTATTATAAATATATTCCAATGTTAATCTTTTTTTTCAGAAGATATAAACTTCCTCAGTCTTTGTTTTTAAGAAATAAGAAAACAAATTTTTACATTTGAAAATTAATTTGTTTTTAAATTCTAAAATATTAAAACAAAGCAAGAAGTAAATAATTTATTTCTTATGTGTCCTAGATGTTTATTGCAGAGATCAGAAAGATAAGGCAAAGAATACCTACTGAGAAATGGAGAATAGTTTACCCAGACCTGATATTGGCAATGATATGTATAAACTATCTTTAATTATAAAATTCTCAAGTATGAGAATAAGTAGAGAGAAACTACATTTTATTGTGAGCTCTCTATTTTCTTAGTAATATACTTATTAAATCATTCATTGCTAGATTTTAAGTTCATTAAGGTGTGGATCATGCTTATTTTATTTACTACTGTGTCTCCAACATAACAGGTATGTACTGCACACTTAATGGATAAAGGATTTAAGGTGCATCAAAATTAAAAAGAAATATGAACCTTATGTTTTAGCATGCATTCTATTGTTGTTAGCACTTTATGCCCCCTAAACATGTCTCATATATATCAATGCCCAATGTTACCTTCTAGAATGAATATTAACATTATTACAACCCCATAATAAGGTAAAATATGATATTCGTGTCTTAAGTTTTAGTAAAAGCTTTTTACATGTTCATTAATTTTCCAAAAGATGTTAGAATACACCAGGCAACTGAGGCACACAACTTGTCCAAAATGTTAATCCTTTGGTATATATTTTGTACTCAGTTAACACTTTGATATTTTGAAAGATTCATGTAGCTGAAGAGGCAAGAAAAAATGAGACAAGTGCATAGAGTGAAAAGGCAAAAGCTAGAGAAGAAATCAATATCAACTTTATAAATATAATATTCAGACGCATACTAGTCAAATAAACACTCCAGTCCAAGGAAGAGGTTTTGGGAAAGACATTATGCCCTAAAAGGGGCTATATTTTCATTTAAAAAAAAAATTAAAAAAAGGTTACAAGGCATAACGAAATGAAGTGCCACATCTAAATATAGGGGAAAGCTCCATGAACTCACTTGCTCTTTACAAAATGGAATATCCCCATAGGATTTTCACAGTTCCTGTATCAAATAGTCATAGAAAGTCAAAAGCCAAATGTGCTTTGGAAATAGAGCCAGCTTGAACATAGAATACCAACTTGGACAGGTGCAAACAAAAGAATCTAAGGGTATAAAGTCTAAAGATCTTTCTTTAAATTCGGGCCCCCCATTTGGTGGCTTTTAATTTAGGGCCAAAAGAACAACATCTCATCTCTAAAGTGGAATTAGAAATGGTGACCGGCAGGAAGGTAGGAAGGGAGAGAGTGTGAGAGAGTGAGGGATCGATAGAGGAGTATGTGGACATGTGTGGTGATGTGTGTATGAGCTAGGGACAGTTAGATTCTGCAGGTCTTCCAAGGGGCTGCCAAACCGAGCAGTTTTAGATGGCGGAGCCCTGCTCTGAGCATGGACACTCCTGGGCGGCCAGCACAGGCACAGAGACCACGCCATCTTGAGAAACGGATCTGCTTGAGACTAGGATTCTGGCCTCAGCACCACCCAGTCTGGTCTCAGATGCAAACCAGGACCCTGCAGCTACTGGGGACAGAGACCTGGGACCACAGCTACAGACTCACAGACACAAAGAATCCAGACATCCTGGCAGCAGATTTCTGTGAGTAACAGAGCCCATCCCACCCCCGACCCCCCCTTGCAGGCTCAAGGGCAGTGCCATAGTAACTGATAGACCCACCCCTCACACAGTGCTACAGGAATTTGAGCCTGAGAGCTTGCCAACACTGAGAATCTGTTCCCCGCAGCACTTCTGCAGGAACTTGAGGCTGAGAGTGTGCGGACACTGGGAATCCATTCCCCGCAAGACAATCAGGTGACCAAACCAGAAGCCCATGCAGGGCAGCGGTGCCACCTGACTTCGATTCTGGGCAAGTGCTCACTGAAGTCCCCCAAACTGACCGAACCCCAATTCTCCAGGTGGGAGGCAGCACTAAGCACCAGTGACTTGACTGTGTTTACTATCACGTGTGCCTTGGATTCCTGATTCCCAGTGCATTCACACAAAGAGCCAGTGACTCTAATTCTTGGTGCATGTGCAAACAGGGACTCTGAATCTCAGTGCAAGGCTGAAATACTGGATTCTTGGGGCACTCTGATTCCTGGCACATGCTAGGGGGCTCTGATTTTCAGCACATGCAGGTGGGTCTCTGTTTCAGTGCTGTGTAGGTGGGGTCCCTGATTCTAGGTGCACACACAAAGCTACACTGAGCACTGGTAATGCTGCCTCTGGCAAGCCTGGTTCCCACCAACCCACAACAGTCACACATCTTAGTGTCAGAATTCTTCAGTGACACTAGGGTGGTATGAAGCTCCCACTGCACATGGCCCAGGCCCACGCAAATCGACATTTGAACCTTCTGGTGATAGTCAAAAAGGGGAGACGACACAATCCCCAGAGGAAAGAAAATGAGGAGTTGCAAAGAAAGGAAATTAGTGAACTTGAAGCATGCAACATGACAGAAAAATAATTCAGAGTAATTGTTGTACAATTCATTCACCGGATGGATGAGAAAACCAACAATCTATGCAAGAATAAGGAAGAAATGAAAAGTGTTATAGCTACAATCAAAAAAGGAAAGTTTCAACAGTAGACTAGAAGAAGCAGAGGACAGAATTAGTGAGTTAGAAGATAAGGTAGAGAAACAAGATCAATCTGAACAGCAACTGGAGAAAGAAATTAAAAAGCAGGAGGAGAGCCTAAGGGAGCTTTGGGACAACATGAAGTGAAGTATCATACACATAACAGGGCTGCCAGAAGAGCAGCAAGGATTAGAAAATCTATTTGAAGAAATAATGACAGAAAACTTCCCAGATATGGGGAAGAAAATAGTTACACAAATACAGAGAGTCCCAAGCAAGATGAATCCCAAAAGACCCACACCAAGACACGTCATAATAACAATGGCAAATCTTCATGACAAAGAGAGAATCTTAAAGGCTACAAGAGAGAGACAGAGAGTTACCTACAAAGGATCCCCCATCAGATTATCAAATAATTTCTCAACAGAAACACATCAAGCTAGAAGGGAATGGAAGGAGGTATACAAAGTGTTGCAAAGCAAAGGATTGAATCCAAGAATATTCTATCCAGCAAGACTATCAATACAAATCGAAGGGGAAATCAGGAGCTTCTCAGACAAAAAAAAAAAAAGGCTAAGGGAGTTTATCACTACCAAGCCAGAAATGCAAGAAATGATAAAGGGAATGCTGTAAAAAGAAGTACTAAAAAGGTTAAGAAAGAACACAGGCACAAAAATAGAAATGACTACAAACAAATACATTTCAATAATAACTTTAAACATAAATGGACTAAATTCTCCAATCAAAAGACATTGAGTAGCTGAATGGATAAAAAGATATGACCCATATATATGCTTTTGACAAGAGACCCACCTCAGAAGAAGGGACTCACACAGACTGAAAGTGAAGGGATGGAAAAATATCTTTCAGGCAAAAGGAAATGAAAAAAAAAAAATCTGGGGTAGCAATACTTATATCTGACAAAATAGACTTCAAAGTGAAGGCCAAAACAAGAGATAAGGAAGGCCACGTCATAATACTAAAGGGATCAGTACAAAAGAGGATATAACCCTGATAAACATATATGCACCCAATGCAGGAGCACCCAAATACATAAAAAAATTCCTGGAATATATCAAGGGAGAGATTGACAACAATACAATCATAGTAGGGTACTTAAACACACCACTGACATCATTGGACAAATCCTCTAGAAAAAAAAATCAGCAAAGAAACAGCAATCTTAAATGACTCACTAGATCAGATGGACTTAATTTACATCTTCAGAACATTTCATCCCAAAGCCACAGAATATACCTTCTTCTCAAGTGCACATGGGACATTTTCAAAAATAGACCACATATTGGGTCCCAAGCAAAGTCTTCCCAAATTAAAAAAGATTGAAATCATACTAAGCATTTTATCAGACCACAATGGCATAATATTAGAAGTAAACTATAATAAAAACAATCCAAAAAGCTCAAACATTTGGAAGCTGAATAGCATGCTACTAAATATTGATTGGGTAATCAATAAGATCAAAGAAGAAAGTAAAAACATCCTGGAAACTGATGACAATAAAAACACAACAATCCAAAATCTATGGGACACAATGAAAACAGTCCTGAGAGGGAAGTTTATAGCTCTACAGGCCTACCTCAAAAAACAAGAAAAAAATCATCTAACTCTACAACTCAAGGAATTAGAAAGAGAGCAACAAGAAAAGCCCAGAGTGAGCAGAAGGAAGGAGATAATAAAGATCAGAGCAGAAATAAATGACATAGAGACCAAAAAACAATACAAAAGATCAATGAAACCAAGAGCTGGTTCCTTGAAAGGATAAACAAGATTGATGAACCTCTAGCCAGGCTCACCAAGAAAAAAAGAGAGAGAACCCAAATAAACAAAATAATAAATGAAAGAGGCAAAATAACAACAGACCCCACAGAAATACAAATGATTGTTAAAAAATACTATGAACAACTCTACTCCAACAAATTAGACAACCTGGAGGAAATGGACAAATTCCTAGAAAAATACAATCTTCTAAACTCAATCAGGAAAATTCAAAAATCTCAATAGGCCAATGACTATGGAAGAAACTGAAGTAGTCATCTAAAAGCTCCCAGCAAACAAAAGCCCAGGGCCAGATGGCTTCACAGGGGACTTTTACCAAACATTAAAGAAAGAACTAAAATCTATCCTCCTCAGACTATTCCAAAAAATTCCAGAGGAAGGAACACTTCCAAGCTCATTCTATGAAGCCAGCATCACCCTAATACCAAAACCAGATAAAGACAACACAATGAAAGAGAATTACAGGCCAATATTCCTCATGAACATAGATGCCAAAATCCTCAAGAAAATTCTAGCAAATCGGATTCAGCAATACATCAGAAAGATCATACATCATTACCAAGTAGGATTTATCCTGGGGATGCAAGGATGGTACAATATCCAAAAATCAATAAACATGATACATCATATAAACAAATTGAGAGATAAAAATCACATAGTCATATCAATTGATGCAGAAAAAGCATTTGACAAAATTCAACACCCTTTCTTGATAAAAACTCTCAGCAAGGTAGGAACAGAAGGATCATACCCCAACATAATAAAAGCCATATACAACAAACACACAGCCAACATCATATTTAATGGTCAAAAACTAAAACCATTTCCCCTAAGGATAGGAACAAGAGAGTGATGCCCACTCTCACCACTCCTGTTCGAAGTACTAGCCATTGCGATTGGAAAAGAAGAAGTAAAACTGTCCTTAATTGCAAATGACATGATACTGTACATAGAAAATCCTAAAGACTCCATCAAAAAATTATTAGACTCAATAAACAAATTCAGCAATGTAGCAGGATACAAAATTAATGCCAAGAAATCTATGGCATTTCTTTACACCAATAGTGAACTTACAGAAAGTGATACTAAAAAAGCAATCCCATTTACCATCGCACCAAAAAATTAAAATACCTAGGAATAAACTTAACTAAGGAGGTAAAATACTTCTACTCAGAAAACTACGGGACGTTGAAAAAAGAGATAGAGGAAGACATAAACAGATTTAAGAACATACCATGTTCATGGATTGGTAGAATCAACATCATCAAAATGTCCATACTACCCAAAACAATCTATAGATTCAATGCAATCCCCATTAAAATACCAATGGCATATTTCACAGATCTAGAATGAACATTCCAAAAATTTATCTGGAATAAAATAAGACCTCAAATAGCTGCAGCAATCTGAGAAAGAAGAACAGAGTAGGTGGGATTTCAATACCAGATATCAAGCTGTATTACAAAGCCACTGTTCTTAAAACAGCTTGGTACTGGCACAAGAACAGACATATAGATCAATGGAATAGAATAGAGAACCCAGGAATCGACCCAAACCACTATGCCCAATTAATATTCGACAAAGGAGGCAGGAGCATACAATGGAGTCAAGACAGTCTCTTCAATAAATGGTGTTGGGAAAATTGGACAGATACATGCAAAAAGATGAAACTAGACCACTAACTTACACCGTACACAAAAATAAACTCAAAATGGATAAAGGACTTAAAAATAAGATAGGAAACCATAAAAATAGTAGAGAAATCCACAGGCAGCGAAATTGCAGACATATGCCAAAGGAATTTCTTCACGGATACTGCTATTAGGGCATTGGGAACTAAAGAGAAAATAAACAAATGGGACTACATCAAAATAAAAAGCTTCTATACAGAAAAGGAAACCATAAACAAAACAAGAATGCCCACTGCATGGGAGAGCATATTTGCTAATGTTATCATGGATAAGTGTTTAATCTCCAACATTTACAGGGAACTCATACAACTTAACAAAAGGAAGATAAACAATCCAATAAAAAAAAATGGGCAATGGATCTAAATAGACACTTTTCAAAAGAGGACATACAGAAGGCCGGAAGACATATGAAAACATGCTCAAAGTCACTAATTATATGAGAGATGCAAATCAAAACAACAATGCGGTATCATCTCACACCTGTCAGAATGGCTGTTGTCAACAAATCAACAAACAATTGTTGGAGAGGATGCGGAGAAAAGGGAACCCTTCTGCACTGCTGGTGGGAATGCAGACTGGTGCAGCCACTGTGGAGAACAGTATGGAGTTTCCTCAAAAAACTAAAAATGGAGCTCCCATTTGACCCAGTGATCTCACACTCTAGGAATATATCCCAAGAAGCTAGAAACACCAATCAGAAAGTATATATGCACCCCTATATTCATAGCACGACAATTCACCATAGCTAAGATTTGGAAACAGCCTAAGTGCCCATCAGCAGATGAGTGGATTAAAAAACAGTGGGACATCTACACAATGGAATTCTACGCTGCGGTAAAAAGGAAGGAATTCTTACCATTTGCAACAGCATGGATGGAACTGAAGAGCATTATGCTGAGTGAAATAAGTCAGTCAGAGAAAGATAAATATCACATGATCTCACTAATTTGTGGAATATAGTGAAGAATATAGACTGATGAACAAGGACAGAGACAGAGAAGCAGTGATCAGACTGTCAAACCTCAGTGGGAAGGTAGGGGAGGGTGGGGGTAAGGGGGAGAGATCAAGCAAAGGACTTGTATGCATGCATATAAGCCCAACCAATGGACACAGACAACAGAGAGATGAGAGCATGAGTGGAGGGGGTTATGGGGGATGAGGTCACATATGTAATATCTTAATCAATAAAGAAATTAAAGATTGAAAAAACAAACAAAGAAACAAAAAAAATAAAGTGTAATTAACCATACCCTCAGAATCATAGGATTAGTGCAAAGAGTTAGGGGATAATAGGTGTAAAAGCACTGAAAATCATATACCTCTAACCTATATTTATAATTCTTGGGATGGCTGTGATTTCAAATTTACTCTAGGTTGGTGAGGTCACAACTTCAATGGCAAGGGCTCAAAATTAAGTATATTTTATGCAAATAGAATTGCAAGTATGCCCAGCAGAATGGTATCTGTGTTATGTATAAAAGGGAAAAAACTCTCATCTTTTTTTTAAATTTTATTTTAAATTTACCATTTAGTTTGGACATTCTTTCTATAGTACTATTTTCTCTATACTTGTTATATTTATGGTGATTTCAAAATAATTAATAATTACAAAGCTTTGTATAAAGAAGAGCCCTATCAGATTGGCACATCACAACAGACATGCTTTAGACTAAAGTAGCTGAATACATTAATGCAATAGAATACAATTATGCTGCTAAATTATCCCTTGAATTATTGATGCAATATTGACTCATTTTGTATCTCTCAAAACAAATGGGCAGAATATACACTTACAGGTTCATATGCCTTACTAAGGAAAAAAATGCACAGCATCTGAACCCATTAATTCAGTAATTTTATAACCCTATGTTTTATTAAAATCCATTAGATTCCTTTAGAGGCACAAGGTCAAGGAAGCACAAAAAAAGATATTTTACCTTAGTTTAAACAGATACAAAACCAATGCTGATTTTGTAACATTTGTCATTTTAATAACCAACATCCATTTTTTTGTTGTTGTTAATTCTCTGTAATGCTGAGATGTGGTTAAACAATAGAACCTGTTAATAGCTTATGGACTCTTTGGCCCCAATTACCTCTCTACAAGGACTGGTTTTGATTTTGATGACAAATTTGCTACATTTACTGTGTTTCTGAGATATGCAGACAACCCAGAGGTGCATTTAAATACCAGTCATCCCAAGGATCATTCAGTATATACAGTATGTAATCGGTAAATGGTTGTTTGTTTGTTTGTTTTTAATTACAGAAAAGTCATATGGTCTTCATTTTAAAAGTACACATATATTTGCTTTTGCATATTTCTTCATAGCTAGGAAGCACTTTTAGAATAGAACTAATTTCTGAAGATCTTTGTGAGTGTCCTGGAGGTTGTGAAAATGCAGTATATCCGGAGAAAATTAACATGTAACAAAATTACTTAAAACATTCCAATTTTCAGGGGCCAAAGGAAAGCAAAAGAAGATACAACTGTCATTAGAGCAATTGCTTAAACATCAAACTAAATGCATTTATATCATCTTTAAATATGACAAATAACACTGCAATGAGTAGCAGTGTATGTCCTCAAAGTAGTTTTTTTTTTTTCCTAAATATTATTCTTTGAATAAGTTGTCACATAAGGAGGTTCTGAGATTTGGTAGCTTTCTGCTAAAAAGGTGAACTTTACTGAGTTTTCAGGCAATTACTTAGAGTAAATAAGAGCCATCTGAGTTATGAAAGTACAGGCTGATGTTTGGTGTTTCTGACATTTCAAGTGAATGCCTCAAACTTTGAAAGAATTTTTATGATTTACTCCTAATCTTTTTTTAAGACAATTTGGCCATAAATCATGACTAAATGAATCTCTAAGGGGACAGTCACAGGAAAAAAAATCTATATATATTTTTCCTTCTGGTTAAGTATTCTGCACACCATTGAATGGCACCTTAAAATAGCAGTTGCAGTACAAATGAAGCAGAAACCCATGTGGTTTTATTTTCTTTAATCATAATTATTTAAATAAATTCATCATCCCCAAGAGCTGATACAATATTTTTTAGTAAACATCACTTTCATTGGCCTCAGAAGCTATGTTAAGATGAATAGACATGGGCCAATCAAAGACTCTGGGAAAGCCTAGTTAACCTGAATGGCAATTCAGCCCTTTACGTGTGTTTATATCAGGAGCAACACTTGTCATGAGCACATGAAACAGCCCAGCAAGAGGAGCAGGGCAGTGTGGAGAGATCATAGGAGATCTGATCCATGTTTCTGTCTGAGCTCCATGTATAACCCCTAGCCTCTCAGAAAAGCAGTTTCCTGATATATCACTTTTTTTTCTACCTAACTCTCAGAGAAATTAGGAGAAACAAATATGATACTTTATATATTGCACTTTGAGAATTCAAACTACCTTGGGTATTTAATGTTAGTTGTTGATATTTATGTAAAGATATATGTTATTGTATTTATTTATTTGAGTATATAGAAGATACATGGTGATGGAAAAATGTAATGATATATTTTTTAAATATATTTTTATTGATTTCAGAGAGGAAGGGAGAGGGAAAGAGTGATAGAAATGTCAATGATAAGAGAGAATCATTGATCAGCTTCCTCCTGCATGCTTCACACTGGAGATCAAGTCCACAACCTGGGCATGTGCCCTGACTGGGAATTGAACCATAACCTCCTGGTTGATAGGCCAGTGCTCAACCCCTGAGCAACACCGGCCAGACTAGAGGCATTCATTTTAATCTCCAAAACAAGACTGTGATGTCCTTGAGGAAGGGTCTTTTATGTATTTATTTTTTACTGAAAGGTATTGTTAATAGATTTACTTAAATTGTATTTATGAACATAAAAGGAATATCATCAAGAAAAAAATGCAATATAAGAAAATATATTTGCACAGGAAATAGAAGTATCTGCCAATTACTATCCCTTTTTATGCCCAGACATGGCCCAGGGAAATTAAGAAGCTAAGTGAGTACAATCATAAAACAAAGATGTGAAGAGAAATGATTCTTCATGAGGAGCCTTTGACCTAACCTGGACAACACATTTTAGTTCTTACAAAAGAACTATAAAGAAACAAAGACGAAGTAACCGAGGTGCAAAAAACATAAGAGGAAATAATGTTTTGTACCTTGTGTTTCTGAATAATAGTACACAGCATCCCTTAGCTTTCAGTTACATTAAGCTTTAATATGTCTTTTCTTCTCCCAGAGCACATTGTTCATAGTTTCCCCTCCCCACTCGTGTTGTCTACTTCAATTTAGTCTGTACAGGTTACACAATTAAAACCCGATTTATGTCCTTCTCTGAAACGTTTATGAAGACAAACAGAGATGGTCCCAAAATGACCTTCCTTGAATCTCTTGATACCTTTCTCCCCAATGGATGTTTTAGCATTTACAAATCACCTCTATTTTCTCTTCGCCTGCCAGAAGGGTTTGAATCACTGTGGTGGCTTTCTTCTCCAAACACCATAGTTTTCTAAAGGATCAAATAAAGTTCACAGTGGCTTATCTCAATTTCCCGGTGATAACTCACATTTCAAAATGAGAAAGTCAGAACACATCAACAGCAGTAGCAAGCACCCATAGTCAAGGCAGTTGCCTTATCTTCTCTGTCAACTATGAGGTACCTTTGAAGCATGATCTCAAGGACATAGTGGGGAGGGATGGGCAGTCAAAAGAGGTGACTGAGGTGATTAACAGGTGAGCATATATAATACAGCATCCAAGAAGGCAAATCTGGGAAGGGCCTATAAGTTTATCAAAGCTCTGCCCATGGAACAGTTGTTACAGGTGAGCAAACCAGGATGGGGAGGGGCAGAGGGACACTAACTGGAACCAGAATACCCTGCCTAAAGTCTGCCTGGCAAGCAAATGACTCTCTGACCAGAAAGCAGACAGACATTATGATTTTGTTGTGTTATTGTTATTGTTAATTAAAACAATAATATCTTTTTATGTTTTCTTGAGTGCCTACTATTGTGCTATTCACTTTAGATGCAGATCTGATAAGCCATACAATCCATATGTTATGTTATGATTATGCTCATATTTAAAGCCATAAAACTATGGCTCCAAGAGTATTCAAATATCCTATTTATGACATACAGAACTAGTTTCAAAGTATATCACTATATCTGTAATGTTAAAACAGCTATTTAATAAAGTTAATATATTTTAAAGAACTGTAACTTGCTATACAATTTTCCCCTTCAATCCCCACTCTCTCAAAATAAAAATTATATCTATGTTACCTCTGATCAATGAAGTAAGGTTATGGAAACAAATCAATTACCACTGATTATAATAATATGTAAAGATTAAACAGTAATTTTTACTAAATGCATACAATTCTGTTACTTTATTTTTCTAATTCATAATAAGAGTCATGCTGGTCACATAGGGATATGTAACTTTCTTCTATTTTTCTCTTGACACCAGCTGAAAGTACATGCAAAGGGATAAAAAGTACCCCACTGCAGCCTGCCACTAAATGGCTCATGCTCATTGGGTAAAAGGGAATTGGAGTGAAGAGAGCTACAAGACAAGCCAGAAAAGACATCAAAGAGAACAGTGTCTCCACATAGTGCAACTCCACGAGGCATCTTTCTTACCATACTCTAAGTGAGGAGTACCCTCTTCAGTAATAACATGGGGACGGTGCATTGGGTTCATGCAGTACCATGGTCTTAGACAAAGATAAGACATTTGCAAGTGCTTTTGAAACAAAACAGTACTGATATGTCCCAAGATGTCATAGCAAAGGGCACACTTGCATAGAAAATACTGCATGAACTCCCCAAAATATGCTAATCATTCATGATTTAGATGAAATGTCTCTTTTATGAGCCCTCTACTAACATTATCAGTTAGCCTCAACATGATTAGCTTCTATGTTCCTAAACCAGTTTGTTTATAACTCTAGTTTAGCATGTCAACTTTGTATTGCATGGTCTTCTACTCTGCAAGGCTGAGAATTCTTTAAAGCTGGTAGCTGCCGGGAGCCGGTCCATGCTTGCTGTTTCAAGAAACCTGGCATATATGGAATACTGTTCTTAATATGTTTGCTCACCTTCTTGGCACTATGTGTTTTAACCAAGGTCTCTGAGAAAGGTTGTTTCCCCAGGCAGGGATTTTCCCCTGAAGTTAGGGAGGGAATAAAACCTCTTAACTAAGTGCCAGGTGGGAAATTAATCACTTTAACTATGAACAATCATGCTTAAGCTACATAATCTTTACTCCCTGGAATGGAGATAAGAAACGCCCTAACCTTTGAAATAGAGATTGATAGGATTGGAATCAACTGGTATAAATACAGATGTAAGAAGACAGAGAGAGAGACAGAACCTAGGCACAGAACCTACACAGAACGTTCTCTAGAGACAGAAGAAATTCGCTGGAGAGAACATGGCAAAAGATCCTGGACAGAAACTGGCCTCAGAACCTAGAGACAGAACCTAGCGAGAGAAAATGGCAAAAGATCCTGGACTGAACCTGACTACAGAAATTGGCAAGAGAACCTGACTAGAACCTGGTGACTGAACCTGGCTGGAGAACCTAGTGAGGGAACTTGGCTACAGAACCTGGCTGGAGAACCTGGAGAACCTGGCTGGAGAACCTAGCAAGACAACATGGACACAGAACCTGGCTGGAGATCCTAAGCAGAACCTCTCTGGAGATCGAGAACAGAACTTGGCTGGAGATCCTGGCTAGGCTGCTGATCAACTGAACGCTGTCTCCATGTCATTCCTTCTTCGCCGACTCTGTCTATGCCTTTGGGAACTCCTGGACCTGCTGGGGTTGGACCCCGGCAGGTAGCTACGTAGGACTAGTAGACCTCAGAGCCATAGAATTGGGTTGATATCCTGGATATACCAAATAGTAGCTCTTACCTTTTCTAAACCTCTGTCCCTGAATCTTTAAACGGATACAATTTATAATACCTATTCCAGAGAATTGTTCTAGGATTAGGTAAATAACTAGATATAAGAATACTAGAGGTCCAGTGCACAAAAATTTGTGCACTCACGGGGAGGGGGATTTCCCTCATCCTGGCCTGTGCTCTCTCACAGTCCAGAACACCTCAGGGGGTGTCCACCTCCCAGCGTAGGCCCACTCCCTGGGCGGATCGGGCTTACACTGGCAATCAGACATCCCTCTGGCAGGCTGGGATCCCTTGGAGGATATCCAACTGATGTCTTAGGCCCACTCCCCATGGGCCTAAGCCATCAGTTGGACATCCTTAGTGCTGCCAAGGAGGCTCCTGCCACTGCCACTGCCCCTTGCAGGCATTAGCCCAGCTTGTGACTGAGTAGAGCTCCCCCTGTGGGAGCACCCTGACCACCAGGAGGCAACGCCTACATTGTGTATCTGTCCCCTGGTGGTCAGTGTGCATCATAGCTACCAGTTGTTCCTGGTTTTTCTGCTGTTAGGGTCAATTTGCATATTACCCTTTTTTTAATATAGGATTATTGTATAATTTGTATGTTAACACATTGTGCACCAGTAGTTTTATTCCTAGCATTACCCAGCAGCCAGATAAGTTTCTACTGAACAAGTAAAAAAAGTTTTACAAAGTATCATACTTTAAAAGATATTAGCTTGTAACAACATGTGATAAGTTCAAAATGCAATGGGTATTTAATTTTAAGGCGTGCCTTTAACATTTATGTAAAACACTGTGTAATATGAAAACACAAGAATGCTCATGATTCGCCCACAATGTGTTAGGATTTCTTACCTAAAAGCAAAGGGTACCACTGGTATAGTGAAATTTCAAGTACAGCCTGAAATTGCCAAGGACTTACCTGTAACTAAAATTATTGGTGGTATTATAAGTAATTTTTCCATATATTAATTGGTTTTTTTAATATTATCTTATTTTTTAATTTAAATTTACCTAAAAACTTTTAAATACTACTTCTACTATAAATGGCAGAAAAAAATCATTTTAACAATAAAATCCTTAATAATACAAGGAAGTTATGTATTTTTCCAGGCCCCCAGGTGCCTCATTCCTAAAACGAATCTATATGATACTATAATGATGAATACATGGCATTATATGTTTGCTCAAACCCACAGAAAGTACAATGTCAAGAGTGAACCCTAATGTAAACTATAAACTTTAGGTGATTTTGTGTCAAGGTAGGTTCATCCATTGTATCAGTCTGTAAGAAATGTATCAGTCTGTTTGGGGATGTTTATAATAGGGAAGGCCATGTATGTGTGGAGGCAGGAGATATATAAGAAACCTCTGTACCTTTTTTAAAAAATGTATTTTATTGATTTTTTACAGAGAGGAAGGGAGAGGGATAGAGAATTAGAAACATCGATGAGAGAGAAACATCAATCAGCTGCACACTCCCTACTGGGTATGTGCCTGCAACCCAGGTACATTGCCCTTGACTGGAATTGAACCTGGGACATTTGAGTCCTCAGGCCGATGCTCTATCCACTGAGCCAAACCGGTTAGGGCAAAACCTCTGTATCTTTTGCTCAATTTTGCTGTGAACTTAAAACTGTCCTAAAATGTAAAGTCTATGTTAAGCAAAGGAAGAAAATTCTGACATATGCTATGAGATGAAGAAAACTTAAGGATATTATGCCTAGCAAATAAGCCAGTCACCAAACAAACAAACAAAAAACAAATTCTGTATGATTTCATTTATATGAGGTACTTAGAGTAGGCAAAATCATTGAGATAAGGTCTTTTTAAAAAATATATTTTTATTGATTTCAGAGAGAGGGGGAGAGGGAGAGCACCTCCTGCATACCCCCTAATGGGGATCCAGCCCAGAACCCAGGCATGTGCCCTTGAGCAGAATCAAACTTGGGACCCTTCAGTCTTCAGGCCGAGGCTCAATCCACTGAGCCAAACTAGCTAGGGCTAAGGTCTTTTGATTTTTAAATTAATTTTCTAAGAATTAAACTCAGTTAAGACTATGACACAAATAAAGTGAGCAACAGTAAAGCATCACTCATTATGCAATATTCTAATCCTAATATTCAAATGTATACTTTTATGCACGTTGACAGTTACATATTCTGTATACATAAATTAAGATGTTAATCAAACTCTTCACGTTAACCTGTTTGTGGTTTTTGTCAAATCATAAGAATTTGCATATAATATTAGCATTAATTATTACATAGATAATTTATTTAATCAGTCACGTATTAGAGTTTTATTTCTATGTATTTGTATTGTTAGTAAAGATCAACTCAATGATCATGTTTATGTTCACAGCTTTCCTCCTCATTTTTGGAAATATTCAGAGCCATATTCTTTTAAAAAACACTTTTAAAGATTTTTATCTAGCACATTATCTTGCATTACTTCATAGCACTTATTCCATGTGAAGTTTTTGCTCCTGGTGTGTGTGCACACCTATCTGTGTGCATGTATGTTGACTCTCTTCCATGACTACAATACTTGCTTATGAAGAACAGGACTTTTTCTGTCATTCACTATTATATCATCAATCACTGTCACAGTGCCAGATATATGTTATATATTTATAAATGTATAGGGAAGTAACACATCTGAATAAATAAATAAATGAATAATTTGGGATAAATAACAGTTATTTTTTCACATTTCAGGGTAATATTTAAAATCAGAATTTAGAATATTTTATAAATTGAAACTGACATAACAAATTTTAAAGTAAAATTTACTATTACTCTAAAACTCTCATAAAAATATTAATATGTCTGGAAAAATAGAAGGAGATAAATTATTCTCACTCTCATTATTTAAAACTAGAGGCCCTATGCATGAAATTCATGCAAGGGGCTTGGCCCCTGCCACCGCAACTGCCGCCTCTACCTTGGTCCCGCCTGCCATGGCAGCCAAGGGTCTCTGCCTTGGCCCTGGTAGCCGCCTCAGCCCTCGTAGCCCTGGCTTCCCCTGGAAGGTCATCTGGAAAGATGTCTGGAAGGACGTCTGGTCTAATTAGCATATTATGCTTTTATTATTATAGATAAATACTGACACCCTGGTTGGTGGCTCAGTTGGTTGGAGTGTTGTCTCATACACCAAAAGGTGGTGGGTTTGTTTTCTGGTCAGGGCATGTACCCAGGTTACAGATTCAATCCCTAGTTGGGGCGTGTACAGGAGGAAACATGATGATATTGTCAGATATATGTTAGATATTTATAAATGTGTAGGAAATTCACATCTCTCTCTTTCTTTCTCCCTTCCTTCTTCCCTTCCTCTCTTCTTTCCCCTCTCTAAAAAACAAACAATAAAATAATAGAAATAAATAAATAAATATTAAAGTTTTCCTCAATTTACTTCTGTTCTTTCTTGTTCATACAAATTTACATGAAGTTATTGGTTAATTAGCATTCAATATATACACAAATTAAATAACTAAACATATTTTCTTCATGCAGTGGATATATTTGCAGAGAAACATTTTTAAGACTCCTCGCATACAAGGTATAAATAGCATTATGTACATCTTATTGCAGTGATGGTTTATTTATGCTGAATTCAGGAAAATATTCAGAATGCATCATGCTATCAACAAAGGAAGGTTAAAATGCTAAACATGGAGAATGTTATTTATAGGAATTTTAATCGTTGTATCTAAGTATAACTATAAATCCACATGCTACACTGAAAGCTTTATGAAATGAAAAGGCTTTTACATGCCTATTTCAAGGCTGACAGTGTCATGCTGTTTCAACCAAAATATCTGTTTGTGTTCAGGGTGCAATGTACAGATGCCAATTAAATCACCCACAAAATATCAGGGGGGCAGATAGTATATGATATCTTAAAAATCTACTGTAGTCTCTCTACATTTAGGAACAAAAAAGATCTCCCAATATTAATATTCACTATTTTATGGGAAAGTATTTTTATAAGTTAAAGAAAATTTGTTGTGTTTTTATTTTCACAGCAGAATAAGTTGATTATGTCAAAAGAGTGATTCTTGAAGTCAGATATTCAAATTCTAACTTAGTAATACAAGGAAGTTACTTATTTTTCCAGGTCCTAGGCACCTTGTTCTGGAAATTAAAAATAATATCACTTCCCTTATGAGCTAATTGTGAGGGATAAATAAGAAATACACATGCATGGCTGTCATGGCTCAATGGTTGGGTGTCGACCTATGAACCACTTGCTGAACCAAGCATATACATTTTTATTGATCCTCTATGGACATTACATGACTTAGTCATTATTAGGAGACTTCTTTCTTTTTAAATTTCTTACAGCTTTATTGAGGTATAATGGACACAATAAACTACACATTTTTAGAATGCACACTTTGGTAAGTTTTGACACATATATGCACTATGACAACACCACCACTGATATGATAATGAAGATTACAAAGTTTCCTCACTGTAATATCTCTTTTTCACCAGTCTCAGTTGCACTCCATCCCATCAACCAGTGATCTCCTTTTTGTTATTAGATTGCTTTGTATTTTCTAAAATTCTCTATAAATAAATTTATACAGAATTTTTTTTGTATTGTTTCTCTCAATCAGCATATTATTTTGAGATTCATTTATGTTATCGCAGGTGGCAACAGTTAACTCATTTTTGTTGCTAGGTAGTATTCAATTGTATGAATGCGTCTCAATTTCTTTACCCACTATCTTATTCACAGACATCAGGATTATTCCTGATTTTTAGAAATTAAAAGCAGAGATGTTATGAATATTCATATAAAATATTTATATGGATAGATGCTTTCACTTATCTTGGAAAAATAACAAGTAGAATTGCTACATTATATGGTAGATGTATGTTGTACTTTTTCAGAAATTATTATCCAAAGATAGTTTACCAATTTATAATATTCAATTGTATTTGTCAGTTTGTTAAGTGGTAACCTTTCTATTAGGAATATGGAGTAAAATTGTATTTTCCTAAAGATGAATTATGTTGAACATCTTTTCACAGTGCTTCTTTGACTTCCATATATAACTGTCTATCCAAATTTTCAGGGTTTTTTTAATTTATTTGTTTGTTTTATTTTTGTCTTTTGAGGGATTTTTATATAATCTGATACAAGTCCTTTATTATAAACATTTTTTTGCAAATGTTTACACAGTCTGTGTCTGGTCTTATTTGATTAACAATAACTTCTGAAGACATTGAAGCTTTTAATTTTGTTGGAATATAATTTGTCAGTTTATTATTTTATGGATCAAACTTTTGTTTTTGTGTCTCAGAAAATGTCGCCTAACCCAAGGTCACAAAGAACTTCTTTTTTAAAAAATTCTAAACATGTAATAGTTTCATGTTTTACATTTAGGTCTATGATTCTAATAACATAAGTACTTTATGGATATGGTATGAGGTATGGATAAAATAATTTTATTAATTGATTTTTTTGGGTTTTTTTTGCAAATAAATATTCAATGGTTCAAAAAATTAATTGCTCTTATACTACTGAACTCTGTTCTGTTCCATTAATCTATTGCAATGCCAATATACATTTTCTTAATTACTATCTCTCTAAAATGCCTTGAAATATGATAATATCAGCCCTCCAACTTGTTCTTTTTCACATTTTATCTGATACTTTTATTTTTATTTTCTTGTTAATCCTCAGCTGAGGATATTTTTCTATTGATTTTTATTAGAGAGAGTGGAAGGGAAGGAGGGGAGACAGACAGAAAGAAACGTTGATGTGAGACATACACAGCAATGATTGGTTGCCTCCCACATGAGCTCAGGGATCAAGTCTGCAACAGAGGTATGTGGCCTTGACCATATTCAAACCCATGACACTTCAGTCCATTGGCTGAAGCTCTATCCACTAACTCAAACCAGCTAGGGCTGATGGGGTACTTTGAATTTCTACATTACATTTAGAGTGAGTTTTTCAATGTTGACCCAAAATCTGACTGAGATCTTGGTTAGGATTACATTAAATTTATGGAGTCATTTGTGGAGAATTAATATCAGAAAAATATTATGTTTTATAACCCATGTACAATATATATTTACAGTTATTTAATCTGACTTCATTTCTCTTAACAATATATTTCAATTTTTAGTGTAAAGGTTTTTATACATTTTGTTAGTATTCTAAATTTTTCATATATTTGATACTATTTTACATAGTATTGCTTTTTAATTTTGATTGCTAGTATATAGAAATACACTTAGTTTTGTATATGGATCACATACCCTGCAACTTTTTAAATTAATTTATTAGTTCTACAATGTTATTTTTTCTGTCAAATACACTGAATTTGTATACAGATACTAGAGGGCCGGTGCACGAATTCATGCACGCATGGGGTCCCTCGGCCTGGCTGGTGATCAGGGCCAATGGAGCCATCTCACCCAGTCCTGATCAGGGCCAGTCACCCAGGGGGAAGACCATGGGAGGTTGGCTGGTCATGGGAGGTTGGCTGTGGGAGTTCACTGACCACCCAGGTGCCCGGGGGGAGGGACCAAGGGAGATTGTCCAGTCACAGGAGGTTGGTTGTGGAAGCATGCTGACCACCAGGGGGAGGTCTTGCATTGAGCATCTGCCCCCTGGTGTTCAGTGTGCATCATAGCGACGGGTCGTTTGTTCGTAAAGGTCGCTTAGGCTTTCATATATATAGATATTGTCTGAACTGGTAAGTATAACAATTTTACCTCCTCTTCTTCCAATTTTATGCCCTTTATTTTTCTCACTACATTGAATCAAACCTCCTGTACACCATTAAAGGAAACCCTGTGCACTGTTAGTGGTTATGCAGATGGTTGCAGCCACTATGAAAAACCATATGGTGTTCCCTCCAAAAATTAAAGTGGAACTGTATTATGACCTAGTTACTACACTTCTGGGTATATATCCAAAGAAAGCTAAAACACTAATTTAAAAGAATATATATACCCCACTCCTATGTTCATTGCAGTGTTATTTACAATAACTAAGATATGGAAGCAATGAAAGTGCCTATGAATAGACAAGTGGGTAAAAAAGCAATGGTTCATAAATGGAATATTACTCAGCCATAAAAAAGAATGAAGTCTTACAATTTGTGACAGCATGAATGGGATTTAGAGGGTGTAATGCTAAGTCACATGTAACTTAGAGAAAGAAAATTACCATATGATTTCACCTATATGTGAAACCTAGAAAACAAAATAAATGAATCAACAAAATAGAAAGAGACTCATAGACACAGAGAACAGACTGATAGTTGACAGAGGAGAAGGGGTTAGGGGGACTGGGTGAAAAAGGTGAAGGGATTAGCAAGTACAAACTGAAAGTTACCAAATAGTCATGGGAATGTAAAATAAAGTCAATAATACTGTAATAACTATATATGGTGGAACTGGGAATATTGAGGTGACCATTTTGTAAAGAATATGCTTATCTAATCGCTATACTATACACCTGAAACTAATACAAAATAATACTATGTGAACTGTAATTGAAAAATAAAATTTAAATTAAAAAAAAAACTCCAATATACGATTACGTAGAAGTGTTGAGAATATAGTATATCCTTTTGCTGCTCATTATTTCAGAAGGAAGCTATTAAGTCTTTTCTTTTAAGTATAAAGTTAGCCATAGGTTTTCAAATTGTCTTTTACTATGTTAAGGAAATTCTTATCTATCCATAGATAGGTGTGAGATTTTACTAAGAATTTATGAATGATTTTAATGCTAGATTCCTTTATGTTTGAAAAGTTTCTATTTTACTTTTGTTTCAGAAAGATAATTTTGCTAGGTATAAATTCTATATTGACAGCTTCTCTTTCAGTAATTTATAGATGGCACCCCACTGTTTTCCCAATTTCATTTTTTACTAAGAAAAATCTGATATCAGCCTTTTCTTTGTTGCTCGATACACAGTGTGGATTTTACTTTTCCTGGAGGTTTCTGTGGCTTGTTTTTTGAACATTGCTTAAAATGATTTTATAATAATATACATTAATTTAGTTTTCTTCGTGTTCCTTATACTCTGGTGTTTGTTGAGCTCCCATATATGTGATTTTAAATTTTAAAAGTTTTCAGCAATTATTTCTTCAAAAAAAATTGCTACCCTATATTTTGGGGACTCCTGATGGGGAAGTAGTTGGAGTCAGGATTTAGAAAACTATCCATGAAGAAGGAATGTTTTTAGCCATGACTTCAAAACTAGATCAAGATATATTGTGAGATATTATACCTTTTATACCTTTTAAACATTATTAAAATACATGTTTGACCTAGCTGGTTTAGCTCAGTGGATAGAGTGTTAGCCTATTGACTGAAGGGTTCCAGGTTCAATTCCAGTCAAGGGCACATGCCCAGGTTGTGGGCTCGATCCCCAGTAGAGACTGAGCAGGAGGCAGCCCATATATATATATATAATACATGTTTAGTAATTCTCACATTAAGCCAAGGATGTTGTAATTGTTATATCTTATAGATGACTTTTACATGTCCAGTAATTAGATCCTTCCACCTGGGGGATTTTCCACTGTGTAAGTCTTGGTAAGAGGCAAGCCAGATGCTAATTTTATCTTCTCTTTGATAGCACAGACATCACGTATAGGTGAGACCCAAGCAATGAGAAGTTTTGGCGTAGGAATTTGAAAGTGGTCAGAATGACACAAAGCAGTTCAATAAGAAAATAATTCATTTCAGTGACAACTGTTCATCAGTTTCCAGAGTTGGAGGATCAACAGTGATGGCAGTACCATTAATGCCAAGGTGTTCAGTGACATTGGCACCAGATGGGTCAAAGCATGATTTTGGCTATAGTTCTAAGGCCTATTCAATCTTAGCTTCTGTCTTGTCTCCTAGTTTAGTTCTGCTGGGTTTCTGTTAATTCTGTGAATTATTCAGGAGCCTCCATAAATTTCTTTTCTACTTGAATCAACTAGAGTTGGTTTTTATTTCTTAAGTAAGAAATATGACAGATGAAACTCCACGGAATACATGAAAAATGGGAAACTCTATGAATTTAGTTAACTTGACAAGTCTACACTGTCAGTAGCTCGCTATTAGTAGCTGTTGGAACTTAAATTTAATCCCAGCAGAGTCTGACTTCAAAGACAATCTCCTTCCAATGTCTGTTGCTGTTAAGCACTGTTAAAATATATCTAGAGACTGAGAAGTCACTATGACCAAATTAACTTATTCTCTTGGGAGGACTTTTTATAGATTGAGTTGAAACCTATATTTCTCCAACACCTATTCATAGCCTAGAGTTTTATCATCTAATGTCACAAAGAATAACTCATTTCCTCTGTGGGGTGGACTATCAAATATCTAAAACCATATCTTATGCCAAATATCTTCTGCAAGTCATGTTTTCAGAAAAGAAAAATTAAATACTATGCTTAGAGATCTGTACCAGGTATATTTTCACAGAATAATAAAAAAAATAGTTATCTAGCCCTGCCAGAGTTGCTCAATGATTGAGTGCCAACCTATGAACCAGGAGGTCACAGTTCAATTCCCAGTCAGGGCATGTGCCCAGGTTTTAGGCTCAGTCCCCAGTGGGGGGTGTGCAGGAGGTAGCTGATCATGATTCCCTCACCATTGATGTTTCAATCTCTCTCTCCCTCTCCATTACTCTCTGAAATCAATAAAAATATTTTAAAAAGTTATATAATTATTTATATAAAATAAATATTTACTTCACCATATGAAAAGTATTGTGCCATTCTTAGCAGAGAGAATACAATTATCAGTTGAATCAGCTGGTTGGGAAAAGCTTTATAGAAAAGTTGATTTCTTACGCACTGTGGCAGAAATTATGCTGTATGTTTGCCATGTCATTTCTTCTACAAGGGTACACAGCAAGGCTACACTTCTTACCCTTTTGAGAGGTATTTTGTAAACACATGACTGAATCTGGTCAATACAATTTGGGCAGCAGTGTTTTAATTCACTCTCAGACACAGTTCTTAGAATCATCACGAGTTTCTCCATCCTGTGTACCCTACAACAACCACAAATGGTAGTGTCACAAGGTTGACGGAGCTAAAAATAAATCTCCATCACTGCTGAGAGGAGAGCCTGCAATGAGAGACACTCAACAGGCACTAAATTTTGCATGGGCGATAAATAAATTTTCATACACTTAAACCACTGATATTTAAGAAGTTGTTACTGCTCCACAGCCTATCCTATTCTAATTAGTAAGAAAACATTAAGAAAAAGTTTAAAACATTTTTCTTATTAGTATCTATTATGTTTTTGTACTTTGTGTAGAGAAACTAAAATGAATAAAGGAAACTTCCTAGCTCTAGTAGCTCAAAAAGACTAAATGATATTGTCAGGATAGTTAAGCAGTTAGATTCTAGATTGGATCTGCTAAAGTTCCAAAAGCATGGAATTTGAGCTTTGCTTTAATGCTAGGGTTTTTTGTTTTTGTTTTTGTTTTTGTTTTTTTTTGTTTTTGTTTTTGTTTTGTGTGTGTGTGTATATGTGTGTGTGTGTGTGTGTGTGTGTGTGTGTTTTAAATGAAGCTGGTAGAGAAATCCAATGAGTCACTTGATCTACATAATGCTACTAGTATTTAAACTTTATAGAAAAACATTATAAGGTCCAGAGATGTTAAATAACATGCCTATTATAAAACGTTTAAGTAGAAGTTAAAGGAATTTGAACTCAGGTCTGTATGAATGTATAGAATACCTTAAGACACTGCAGTTTATTGGCATAATAGTAATTATGGCATAAGATATAAAATAGTCAGTCCAAAAATCTAATATTTTCTATATAAATGCAGGGCTAAGATACATAGTTTTCTCCATTTCCTTAATTTACACTTTCAATTCTAAAAAGGAAATTAGTGTGTTCTTCTATTATGAGATGTTGACACACAAGATATTTCTGGGTATAAAATAACACTCTAACAAGCTACTTCATTTTCTTAATTAAAGCAACCATAACCTCAAAATATAGTAAATTGTTCATTTTAGTATAAAAACTCTATCCCATATATGCATCATCTCACCCTATTCATATGCAGATTTAATAGCAAAATGGAGCCTTATTATTGTTTTTCTTGAATTATTCTTTTTTAACCTACATTAACAGAAAAATAGTTTCTAAAAATGTTAGTGTTTATGTAATATCTATTTATCTATCTATCCTTGGTCTATTAATGTTCTATCTCTGTTGAAACATTCAGTATTTTCAGACTATTTTTAAAAATGAGGAGAAACATTGGTCCTTACATTTTTAGCTACAACTTTCTCAACAAAATAATTTAGCCATTATCAATATTGAAGGATTTTTGTTTGTTTGTTTAAGACATTATTCTTTATTCTATTTCATTTCAATTTGAAATTGTGGTGAGTCTGGAAACACTGTTATTTGTTACTGTGATAATTTCAAGATAAGCCTCTCAGAAAAAATTATAGCTCATGGACAACCTAGAAAGTTGTTGCCTTAAAGAATAGTTCTATTCATGTTTCAAATTATTATTTTTTGTTTGTCTTTCTTGGATTCTTTCTTTATAACCAAGGATATTTGCATATGTCTTATTGAGAATGCAGCTTATCCTTCAAAATAAGGCGTACAGTGATTTCTACAGATTTTAAAATACTTCTTTCAAAAGATGATAAAAGTCTACAGGGAGAAATATTCATTAGTGATTGATAAACCTACTTTGGGCTACATATTTATTGTAATTATTGTTACATATATAAATAAGTTATGGAGATCTAGACCCTATTGCTCTATAATTAAATGGATCTGTATTTCCTGATATAGTAAGTCCTGACATCAAGTTCTCAATAGATTCTTGAAACTGTAGCAGAACAACATATAAGAAAATGAATTTTAGCAGAAGCTAATTGATGTAAATGAAAATTAAGCTCCTATAACATTACTTCAATGTTATAATGAAATGATGTTGAACTAAATAATGTTATTCAAAGGTCTGATGAATATCTTTAAGCATAGTCAACATTTTCTTAAGATGTGTACGTATGTGTATGTACATATGTGTATACATGTTTGAGTGTATATATATATATATATATATATACAGAGACACACACAATTTCTGGTTGACCTCCCCAGAATAGATAAAATGGTGCTAGAATTACATATTACATAAAATAAAAAAGTCCTCAGAAAATTAGTCCATTTGGAAATACAAAAGCTCATGGGCTTATGTTTAAAATCTTAGAACTATATATATATTAGAGGCCCGGTGCACAAAAATTTGTGCACTGGGAGGGGGGTCCCACAGCCCGGCCTGTGCCCTCTCGCAGTCTGGGACCCCTCAGGGGATGACCACCTGCTGGCTTAGGCCTGCTCCCTGGGGGATTGGGCCTAAGATGGCAATCAGACATCCCTCTGGCAGCCTGGCAGCCCTTGGGGGATGTCCACTTGCCAGCGGGGAGCAGACCTAAGCTGCAGTGAGACATCCTTAGCGCTGCTGAGGAGGCAGGAGAGGCTCCCACCTTCACCGCTGTACTGGAAGCCATCAGCCTGGCTTGTGGCTGAGCAGAGCTCCCCCATGTGGGAGCACACTGACCACCAGAGGGCAGCTCCTGCATTGAGTGCCTGACCCCTGGTGGTCAGTGTGTGTCATAGTGACCAGTCATTCCCAGTCTTTCTGCTGTTAGGGTCAGTTTGTATATTATCCTTTTACTATATGGGATAGAGGCCTGGTGCACAGGTGGGGGCTGGCTGATTTGCCGTGAAGGGTGTCCCGGATCAGGGTGGGGGTCCCGCTTGGGTGCCTGGCCAGCCTAGGTGAGGGGCTGATGGTTGTTTTCAGGCTGCCCACACCCCCTTTATGATGGTGGTCCCCACTGAGGTGCCTGGCCAGTCTGGGTGAGGGGCTGAGGGCCGTTTTCAGGCTGGCCGGCGACTGAAGCTCCCAGCCTCTTCTTTTTTTTCTTTTTTTTTAAATTCTGAGATTTATTTACCTTCTATAATTGAAAATTTGTTGCCATCACTGGCACTCCCAGCTCTGAGGCCTTGGCTGGCTGAAAGCAGGTATCTGGGGTTTGTTTACCTTCTATAATTGAAACTTTGTTGCTTTCGGAGCTGTTTCTTTCGGAGCTGGACGCTGCAGGTGGGGAACCTTGGCTTCCTCCATCACTGAAGCAAGCATGGCTGCGGGCTGCCATCTTTGTTGGCAGTTAATTTGCATATCACCCAGCGTAGTGGAGGTACAGTTAATTACCCTTTTTGTCTTTTATTATATATTATTTATTATATAGGATATTGTTTAGCAAAATAGCTAAAAATTACAAAGATTCTATGTATACACTGATTCCTTTGATGACAATGAACTAAAAATAACAGGAATGCCTCCTACAATAATAAGGAATGGCAATATTGATAAGCAAATCGCATTCAGCCTTGAATAGAGAATGCTGCACTGTCAGGCACTGAAAGCTGATTCCAAATTGCTCTGGTGTTAATTTCTATGATTCTGTGAGCAGTAGTATCAATATTGTTTGGCAGAATTACTCTTGAGGTATGAGTGTATGCTCTATTTTGGTATCTGTCTTTGGTTTATGCATTTGGACAAGATACAGCTAAACAAAGACACAAGTACACTCCCTTTACAAATCTAAAGAGTCTTTAGCTTTCCATCACCTCAACCTCTGTACTATGCCCTACAAAGCAATCACATTTCAGCCCCTTTGACCTCCATCAATCTTCTAGATCTCATGCTCCTCCCCTGCTTTCTGTCTCTAGCCATTACGTAGAAAATACAAAGAGCAGGGGTGCCCCTTCAGGTCTCAGGGCCTTTGCACATGCAGTTTCCTAAACTTGGAGCAATGTCTCAACAGCCTCTCACTCTGCACTTAAGACCCAATGCTAATGCCTATTCCCCTGTGAATGATTTGTGAGGAAATACTTGTCATTTCCCCAATTTCCCCTCCCCATTTTGACTCAATATTACCAAGGAGGAAGTATAAGATATATTGGGGATCTAAAGCCAAATGTTTAAATTATGGATTTACTACTTATTACAGCATTGACTGTAATCAAATCATTTAACTGTTCTTAGTTGCAGTTTATCTACAAATAAATCAGATAAGATAAAATAAAAACTATAGTTTTTCTTGAGAACTTAAGAAGATGTATAGGTAAAAGTCCCCAGAAAAGGCCTAACACACAATATATGCCCAAAACATACTGTCTCTCATCTTTTTCTTCTATCCCTAAGCCTCTGTGAGCCCTTCACAAAACCAATGCAACTCATGTTTTCCCATATACACACATATTGACCTCTTTATCATCAATAGCTTGATGAGATAGCCTTGACTTATTCATCTTTGTACTCTCAAACATGGCTAACTACTGTGAGTCTTCAAGGATATTTATTGAATAACTGAATATATCAAATAAACTAGCCTCCTTTTCTATGTTTCCTTTTGGATTTTTTTTTTTACCCATATGAATATACATGTACCCACCTGAATGTGGCTCTAACCACTAGAAGTTATTTGCCTTTTTTAATCATCCTCAAGCTAGGAAGTAAAGGTTGTGAAAGAAAGTCTTTGTGTTTCTCTAGTCAGTGCTTGAAACCTAATAGGGTTGGATCCTACTCATTACTTCCCAGCATTTTCAGTTGTTCTCCATGGTACTGCCTCTTTTTCCTATAACATGGATGAAATGACTCATTGCTCTCCATGCCTCCACACCTGTGATGGAGAGTAAGCTTCAGGTGCATCCCCAGCACCTGGGAAAGTACTTGGTATACAGCACGTTCTCAAACATGATTTGTTGCATAAATATTGAATCAATATGTGAGGTATCCAGTCTTCTGTCAATACTTTTGAATTAAGTTGATCCACAAAATAATTCTAATACAAACCAAAATGTTAGTCTTGCAGAAAGACTAGGCCTGGTTCAGTTTCCTTAGTTGTTCATGATTTAAAACATAAAATTCAGAGAGTGCAAGAATATAACTTTTTCTTCTGACGAGGAATTTGTGAAAACTTCTAAAAAACCCACAACAAAAAAAAAAAACACTCTTGTAATCAAGGCCTCTAATCAGGTTCCACTCGCTGTTTTTGTCCTGCTGTTAATTCTCTGCCCAATTTTGTGGAGAAGAGAGAAATTTTACAACAAGAGCTCCTTGAAGAAATTAAAACTCAAACTGGCTGTCCCCTGCTCGTTTGCCAAACAGCATAGGCTTCTGGAAACATTCAGCTAATGAATTTTCTTCACGATTAACTACCCATTGTAGGTGGCCATTATAATGGGGACATATTCAGCCTGTGCTGCACCCCTTACAAGCAAGGTACTGTGTAAAGGGTCATTAACAGAAGTGAGCTGGGACAGTCTCCCTTTATGAAGTAAGAGAAAAATGGAGCTTGAAAAATCTTGCTCACAATCAAACAAATTGCTGAAACAAAAACTATGCTCTGCTGAACTGTAACATCTATGCTTTTTTTATTAGGGTATGAAGCAAAGGTGATGCGAATTTTGGTAGTGTTTGCAATATAGGCATTCTTTATTATTATTTTTTTATTCTTACAGATGCATTGAAGGGAAGACAGAAAGAACAAAGTAAAAGAAACCTTCCAGTTACTTTTCTTTAAAAATTAAATTAAATCCTCCTGTGTTTGCTTAACTTGTCAGAAGCCTCTGCAGAATTTACACGGTGGGAAGCCTTTCACCATTGCTTGATCTTTAGTGACATCTGGTGGCCTGAATAACTCACATAGTTGGAGAAAACACATCTTCATTTTACATCTTTTAAGACTCCTTTTAAGACCTGTTCTGTCTTTATGTGGTCTCCATTAAGAATAAATAAACCCTTTCTTTGTATTCTAAAGACAAGTGTGCATGTGTAAGGTGTGGGGAGAAAAATGGAGGAATAGCAACACTGAAATTATGAAAGCTATAGTAATGCATTATTCTGAGGTTAAAGTAAAATCTAGCTTTGTAATTCTTTCCCATTTTAGAAATGATTTGGTTTTGTACTTTAATTTGAACTGAATTATTAAATTAATTAAATTAATTAAATATTTGTTGAATGTATTAATCAGCAAACTATGAATACTTTGCTACTTAGAGTTATAATTCATTCACTCAACAAGTATTTAATTGAGCATCTACCATAACTGAATTTAAAATTATCTATAAATAGATATAAGTATCTTGACTTTATCAGTGGAGAACTTGATACATGAATTCAATAGTGACTTCTAGAGTTCCTGGTGTCCCAACAAATATGTAAAGATTCTCAAGCATATTTTTATATTTTGGCAACCCTCAGCATATCATGTATATAGCTGGGCATTTAGCAATTATCTAAGATATACCTGACAATGCAATGTCTGCTATTTAATGATATACCGTACATTTTTCATAAATTAGTTGATAATTGATAGAATTATGAAATCATATATTCTTCCACTAGCCCTATTTTCAGTAAGTAACTACTCTTTTCTTCCAATTACATGAATCAAGAAATAGGAGAAATCCTTGACTACTATTCCTACACCATGAAATCCAATCCATCATTAATTCCCATTGATTTTACTTCTGGAAAAGATTTCAAATCTGTCAAATCTCTCCACTCATCATAACCTTTCTGCCAGTCTCTATCATCCCTCAACAAGACTGCCAACAGGGCTGACTTATCTCCTACATCTACTTCATTCTTCCTCCAATCTCCTCCACACTGTAGCCAGGGACATCTTTTTCTAAACATAGTCTTGTTAAGCATCTCACTGACTAAAGTCCTCCACTGACTTCCCATCACTCTGATGAAAAGATAAGTACAGCTGGGTATGGTTCAACAGTTGAGCATAGACCCAGGAACCAAGAGATCACCAGTTTAATTCCAGTCAGGGCATATGCCTGGGCTCATTCCCCAGTTGGGTGGCGTGCAGGAGACAGATGATTAGTGATTCTCTCTCATCATTGATATTTCTATCTCTCCCTCTCCATTACTCTCTGAAATCATAAAATATAAAAATCATCAACATGCATGATCTTCCTGAATCTTATATCTGCATTATTAACTCCAAAGGGGCCTTCTTTGAATACCTTATTTAATATTTATGCCCTTTCAAGTTTCACGATCTTTGCAAATGTTGTTTCTTCTTCTTGAAGTACTTTTCTCATTTGTCATTACCTATAAATATTCCATTCATTTTTTATATACTGATGTTCCTTTTATGATGAGGTTATATCCTGATAAATCCAATGTAACTTACAAATATCAAGTCTAAAAGTATTTAATACACCTAACCTACTTGGAGTATGCTTAGGACACATACATTAGCCCAGCATCATAAAGGAGTATTCATACTACATATTGTTTGTCTGGAAAAAGATAAAAATTCAAAATTGGGGGTATAATTTCTACTGAATATGTGTCAGTTTTGCATCATTGTGCAGTCTAAAAAGTATAAGTTAACTTTTAAATTGGGGACTATCTAAGTTTACAAGGTATTACTTCATAAATACATAAGCTGATTTTCCTATCCATTTTAACCCCACCAATACACTAGCATATGTCTTTCTTTTCATACTTACTGAAAGTGTAATTCTACATTTTTTGATAAGTTGATTAATATTTGCCTCCCCTCCTTGACTATACTCTCAATAAGAAACAGAAATGTTTCTGCTAATCATTATATCTTAACAGCTAGTCCAGAATATGGCATACCAACTGCAGTTAGTAGCTCATTAAATTAACCGAATCTAAAAGACTCTCTCTCTCTGAATATATCTAAATATGTATGTGTGAACAGAATGCGTGAGGGACTCAAACACACTTAGGTTCAAATCTTGGCACAATTACTTTCTAGGTCTATAAACCTTGACATCCTGCTTTAAATAAGCCTTTATCTTCTCATCTCCAAATGCTTTTAATGTTTACCTCAAAGGGCTACTTTGAGGATACAATTAAATAATGGATTAATGGATGCAAAGCCATTCATTGTGCCAAGGCATAATGTCAGTCACATAATAAATTATAGCTGTTGTTATTATTATCATTATGATTCCATAGCTGAGGGAAAATACCTCAAGTTATGCAAGGGCATGTACTACTCTCAAATGCCTTTATGATTTTGTAGGAGATTGTAAGCAAGGTCCTAGCTGAGCTTATCTGGAAAACTCTATATCACACAGCAATTATATCTTAGCAGATGGGACGGATGAAAGAAAGGATGTATTAAAATAGAAGTGGTGACTGGTAATTCTACCTGAGAAGTAGAGGGTAAGAATAGGGAGGTGCAATAAGCAGGTGATTTATCATTTAATACACATGCATGCTCAGGCACACAGACATACATGTGTGCTTGTGTGTACCTCTGTGTATCTTTACTCAAAAACTATGAAGACTTTAAAATACCTCACCTCTGGACAAATAATTCGCTAAGGAAAACAGGTGCTGTGTTTGTGAGGCTGGAGGGCTTCATGATTGTGTCAGAAGAAAGCTCTGAAGAGGCCCCCTAGAAAGTGCTAAGAGAGATTCTCAAACCAGAGCTGAATGACAAGGAAGCAAGCTACACTCATAGGTTTAAAACATGAGAAAAAAATCCCTATCTGTTTTCTAATGATTCTTTATTTGTACATAGATATATGCAGACTAAAGAACTACCTTATTTCACTTCTGGGAATTTATCTGAAGAAAATGAAAACACTAATTTGCAAAGATATCTGCACTCCCATGTTCATGGTAGTATTAGTTACAATAGGGCATGGAAAAAACCTAAGTGCCTACTGCTGGTTGAATGGGTAAAAAAAAATGTGGATAAAGTATATTATATATTTCTATATTTTTCAGGCATAAAAAAGGAAGGGAATCTTGCTACTTGTGTAAGCATTGTTAAAACTTGGTGGCGTTATGCTAAGTGAAATAAGTCAGAAGAAAGGAAGTACAGAATTATTTCACTTATACGTGGAATCTAAAACAAAATAAAACAACAAACTCATAGCTACAGAGTGCAGATTGGTGGTTGCCAGGGGTGGAAGTTGGAAAGAGAGCAAAATGAGTCAAGGTCAAGGGGTACAAACTTCCAAATAGGTAAATCATAGGGATGTAATGTACAGCATAGCAACTATAATTAATAAAGTTGTGCTATAAAGTTGTTAAGAGAGAAGATCTTAAAAGTTCTCATGACAAAAACAATTTTGTAACTATGTGTGGTGATGGATGTTAACTAAATTTATTGTGATGATAATTTTGCAACATATACACACATGCATACATCAAATCATTATGTTGTATACTTGAAAATAATGGTATGTGTCAATCATATCTCAATTTTTAAGAACTACCTCATGTATGATTTGTATTTCTAGTTTTTCTTGTTTGTTGTTGTTGTTTTTGTTAATCCTCACCTGAGGATACTTTTCTATTGATTTTTTTCTCCTAGAGAAAGTGGAAGAGATGGGAAAAGACAGAGAGAGAAACGTCAATGTGAGAGAGATACATTGATTGGTTGCTTTCTGCATGCCCCAACCAGGGCCAGGGATCGAGCCTGCAACAAAGGTATATGCCCTTGATAGAAATCAAACCCGGGACTCTTCAGTCTGTGGGCCAACACTCTATCCACTGAGCCAAACTGGCCAGGGCTCTAATTTTCCTTTAAGATTATTTGTTTTCTGCATCTTCAGCATTGTGTGATAAAGAACATAGCTTAAAGGGATACATAATTAGATTATTTCAAAATACATAGCAAAAAAATTTGTATAATAAAGAGCTAATATGCAAATGGTCATCATACCCTCATGCCTTCACAATCAATCACCAGGAGGCTGCTTGCACAATGGGTACGCACGGGTGAGCAGGTCTGCGTGCGCTGTGAGGTGCGTGCAGGTGGGTGGGGACTTGATGCTGCATGCTTGTTGCGTAGGTGGGTCCCAGCAGCTCTGCACGATGATGCTGGGGGTCCTGCAGTTCCTCATGGTGTGGAGGCAGGACCCCTGGCTCTGGCCTACCTCTTTGGGGAAATCCATCGAGGAGACCCAGATGAATGGGTGGGGTATACCTCTTTGGGGTGATCAATTGCAGGGCTCCTGCATTGCGAGGGCACAGGCCAGGCTAGGGGACCCCTCCTGAGTGCACAGATTTTGTGCACCAGGTCACTAGTAAATAAATAAAAGGGTAAGATCTAGGATGTATCCTTTTAAATCGTTGAATGTAAGAACTACAACCATTTGTGATAAATATATTTGGCCCTATTCTTTCCATTCTCCATTTCAGGGATTATACCTGGAATGTCTCAAAAGTGTATATAAAAGAAGAAGAGAAAAACTGGGGAAGCCCCAAGGATATACCAGAGGAGACAGGAAACATAACACAATCCTTTGACAATTAATAGTTGATTTTTTTTTAATTAATAGAGCACAATAAAAACACATTTCCAAACTCTAAACTTTACCAACTAAAAGAGATTCTCTAGGGCATGGAGTTAGGCTGTGTCTGCTTGGAAGGAGTTCCCCAGTGATTTTAAGGAGCATCCTAGATTAAGAACTCAAAAGTATAGACCAGAAGCAGTAAGTCCAGGGAAGGGGGGTTGTTTCAATTTATTCATTATCAGATTATTCAGTACTTTTCAAACACACTAGGAGTTTCATTTCTCCATATTATTATTTTCTCGATGCCCCCTCCATCTCAGTAGCTACTTTATGTTCCTCTTACCAGGGTTTCAAAGCATCCTTCCATGTAAAGGTCCCCTATATTCCCCAATCAGAATGTATCTTCACCTTCCCTCATGGTCTCATGGCTCTTTTCTTTGGGTTTCATTCCAACAATTATATTCCTCAAACTCACAATAATTACTACATTTACACAAGTAGATGATGTGCTCTTTGTAGGTAAAGATTTTACTTATCCAGGTGTATATCCCACCAGGTCCCTTGCACATTGCTTTGGGCACAAAAAGTACTCAATTTCCATTATTCAAAAGATTGAACAAAAAATAATTAATAAGTATTTTCCCAATTTCAAATTTATTTCAAAAAAACTCTGGTGTCGCTGAAACCGGTTTGGCTCAGTGGATAGAGCGTCGGCCTGCGGACTGAAAGGTCCCGGGTTCGATTCCGGTCAAGGGCATGTACCTGGGTTGCGGGCACATCCCCAGTGGGAGATGTGCAGGAGGCAGCTGATCGATGTTTCTCTCTCATCGATGTTTCCAACTCTCTATCTCTCTCCATTCCTCTCTGTAAAAAAATCAATAAAATATATTTAAAAAAAAAAAAAAAAAAAAAACCTCTGGTGTCAGAATGTATATAGCAGCCGTGGGCAAACAATGGCCCGTTTGAAATGAATAAAACTAAAAAAAAAAAAAAAAAAAAGACCGTACCCTTTTATGTAATGATGTTTACTTTGAATTTATATTAGTTCACACAAACACTCCACCCATTCTTTTGTTCTGGCCCTCTGGTCCAGTTTAAGAACCCATTGTGGCCCTTGAGTCAAAAAGTTTGCCCACCCCTGGTCTAGAGTCTTATGCCAGTTTGGCCATTTATTGAACATCTCAGTGCCTGGGTTTTTGTACCTGGACAATCAAGACTAACTAATAGGCTGCTACAAATATTAAATGTTAGCATTTATAAAATACATAAATGTTAGCTACATCAATTGGACCACCAGTCTACAGAAACCCTTTTCTCTGTCATAATCAGAGTAGTTGGAGTGCTTACATATCTTTCTTCTCCATTTAAATTACATTATAATAAAGTAAAATATTGTACTGGATAGTCTCTTCTAAGTTATCCAATCACTTCCTAAAATACATTAACCTTAATAAACTCTGTGAAGCATTATCATAATTAATACTTACTAAGCACCCAGTGTGAAATCTACAGCATACAAAAGACAGAGAGAGAGCCTGGACGTCAAAGACACAAGTCTAATGTTTTTTCTGCATCTGCATTGGCACAACCGCAGTCTAGGGATGATGTTCAGAATCTGCACAGCTTCTGTGACTGACATGCCCCATCTAATATAATTTGGCAGGAGACTAGAGGAAGTAGCAAAAGCCTAAGTGTCATGAAGTTGTTCCAGAGTTTGAGATCAAGATCTAAATTTGGCTTTCTGACTTTGGGCAAGATGTTAAACCACTGTTGGCTCTAGTCATTTTACCTTTAAACCTCAAATTATACCTGGCTGGCATGGCTCAGGAGTTGAGCATCGACCTATGAACCAGGAGGTCATGGTTTAATTCCCAGTCAGGGCATTTGCCCAGGTGGCACAAATCCCAGTGTGGGGCATGCAGGAGGCAGGCAATCAATGATTATCTCCCATCATTGATGTTTCTATCCCTCTCTCCCTTTCCCTTCCTCTCTGAAATCAATAAAAATGTATTTTTAAAAACAGGAATTATAATGTTCACATGGCAGATATTAACTGTCATTGCTATTATTTTATAATCAGTTAAATTATTTTGAAATATCATTATATTTCTAAGATCCAATGTTCTGACAACTCAGCCTAGATTACCAGAATGACTTAAATATTTGCATGGAGAGGTAAAGTTGCTCAGAGTCACAAGATTTCACACACTGGTCACAGAAATTGTCGGCATTCACACAAAAACCAACTTCAAAGCCCTTTCCGTTAATAGCATAGAGTCTGGTTATGGGGCGAGGCTGATTTATCTCTCATCCATAATAAATGACCTGCAGGCAAAGAAAAAATAATTGTCCTTGCAGTCCCTGGCTTTGTAAGGTGTCTCACCTTTCTGCTTGACAGATTTCCTACCAATGCATATTTAGAGGAGGGAGGACTGTAAAGAAGATGAAAGCACATCACACATTTATATCAAGAGTTTCATTTTCTAGCCATAGCAGGTGTGTCATACAATTTCTCAGAGGGGCAAAGCCTCTTCTAAAGGCTGGTGCTCCTGGAGAGGGAGGAATAGAGTATGTAGTGTGGAATGGATAACCATATATAAATATTCCACTTAGAGCCACTGGGTCCAGGCAGTGCCTTTCTCATAAGACTAAAAGTCTCTGACAGTCAAATTGTTATGAACAAAACAGAAGATAAACCTCCTATAGGAGACAGTATTAAAATTGACATGAAATCCATCTAGAATACCTTTCAAACACATTATTGAAAACCCATCAGCGATGGCCTCTATCCAAATCACCTCTCTTTCCTCCACTCCGTCACTCACCACTGATCTGTCCACATCCACGCATTCATAAAACTCAGAAAGAAGATTTAGCACAGGCTGCTGCTACAGTTTATTTATTTCTACTTTTAACACAGCCCAGTATCCAAATATCTAAAAATGAAAATTAATCTATGTAAAAGTGTCTTAAGTGCAAAATGCTTTGCAGTTATTACTTAACAAAGAAACCATCTTTCCGCTTGGGCACAGTCATGGTTTTCACAATGTTTTGCCTGCAGATTTTCTTCAAATAATGTTAATAAGCAACATTCTCTGAATTAGGTATTATTATACCTTACAAGGTATTATTCTAATTGATTTACATTTACTAATTTATTTCACTATAGAATTGTATGAAGTTATACTATCATTTTTTTTATTATAGATTTAAAAATCCAAAACAAAAATACTGAAGCTGAGAGAGATGAAGTAACCCAGAGTTAAATATCAAGTGAATTCTGAAACTAAATTTTGAACCCAGACAGTCTGTTTCAAGGGCCTTTATTCTTAAAATGACCCAACTTATAAAATAGATGAAAGCAGACAGGCTCTCATAAACTTATTCATTCAGCAAATAGTTGTTTAGTATCTTCAATTATTCTAAGTGTGTGTTAATCAATAGAAGCAGAGCAATGAATATGTCTCTGTCCATATAGTGGGGAAACAAACAATAAAACTTACAATACACAGACAATGAAACAAACAAAAGCATAGTATCTGCCATAATCAATTCTGGATTCCTATGCCTGACATGCTCCTTTTACACCCAGTGATCCACAACATAACACATAGACCTACCACTCATCAAGTTGTTCAGTTCTCAAACATCAGAATCATTTATGACTCAAATCCAACCAAAAATTCTCTGAGTTCTACCTTCCAATATATGCTTCAATCTGACTCTTGCTAAGTGGGTCTATAATGCCATCCTAAACCAAGCCACGCTGTCTCTTACCTAGACTACTGCTCTAACCTTCCCACTGTTCTTCCTACTTTCCTCTTCCCATCTTCTCTCCAACATTCTCTCCCTATCTCATGGGATGCTAATTTCTGAAAATTCTACTTTCTGAATCATTCCTAATTGCATCTTTATTGTCATTGTCCTAATTCAGGGGCACATCTCTGACTCTCTCAGTGCCAAGTCATGGATGGTGGATGACTGAGGTGTCTCAGTGATAAATTAGGTCTCTGGAGCTAGATGTGTAATAAAACTTTATGTAGTTGCTATAAAGACTAATACAACTCCAACCAAGTGTGAGTGAGAAAAAACATTACAATTTTAAATGTAATAGTCTGTCAACTTAAAAAGTTAGAAACCACTGACATAGACCTCTTGACCATTGGCCCTCAGCTCTTTCATTCATTATATGTTTTGTTCTCTCTCATGTGTACAGATAGATCTGATGTCTTCCTATGCTTTACAGGAAAATGTTATCTCTTTAGTCTGTTGCATAAAGTCCTTTGGGATCTCTTTTACCTCAGGCTCTCATTCTTGCACCTTATGCACCTGCACTACTATACCTGTTTATTTGCAATTTATTATATATGAAAAAATCTTCATGCATTTGTTTTAGTTCATTTTTGTTCATATTTTGACTGAAATATCTTTTTTTGTTCTTTATTATTTAGACAAACATTTCAAGATCAAACTCAGTTACTTCTTCTTTAGAAACTTCCTCAATTCTATGAAGAATAAATTATTCCTTATATCAGACACCTTTCTATTGTATTTATGAAGTGGTAACAAAATTAGACATCCTACTTATTTTTCCCTTGATCGAATGATCTAAGAGCAGAATATAAAAAAATTAAAATATCACTATACCCTACCTCACATATATTCTGGTGCACAATAAACAGATAAATATACTATATAAGAAATATCTTTATCCATATCACTTAAATTCCAATTGATGATATATGCAAATTATGTGCTTTTAAATATCATCCTATTTTCAGTTTTTGCTTATACATTTTGCAAGCAAATATACTGAAATCAAAAACTTAAAAAGTATTAATTCATAACATACTTAGGCTAAAGAGTCAACAATTTGGTCTTCCTAACTTAGGCTCAACCTTTTCCAATTCAGTATCTACTTTATAGTCAAAGAGCTATTTCCAAAAAACAAGTTTGATTACGTTTCTCCCTTAAATTACAAAACCTGGCATGCCCCAGAAAAAGTCTAAATTCCTTTCCATGTTTGGCCAGATCTGACCTTCTGGATCCTATTCATTTTTCCAGTCTTATCTCTCTTTACTCTCAATTCTATTTACTCAAAGTCCTCAAATGCCATTCTATGCTCCAGGCATGTCAAACTTGCTTTAGATCTACCTTTATCTCATACCTATATGAATGCTGCTTATCCAATGCTTCTGTTTGTACATCTTTCCCTTATGATGTCCCCGTCAATTTCTTGGTTTCCTTTAGCATTAGGACTTGACTCAAATGTCAACTAGCCCAACACTTTTCCTGATCATCTTTACATCCTCCCTTCCAGCAATACTAGCTAGCTGTCTTCCTCTCTCTCCCATTTTACTCTGCTCTTGCCCTTATCATAACACTTATTAGTGTTTATTTTTACTTTCTATTTACTTGTATACATACCTCACTAAACTTCAGAATATTTGAGTACTTGAACTATCTTTTTGTTTGTTTTTCTTTATCTTTTAAAAAAATCTTTACTGTTGAAAGTATTACATATGTCCCCTTTTTCCTCTCATTAACCTTTTATAGCCCATACCCACCCTCCACTTCAGGCCTTCACCACCCTATTGTCTGTGTCCATTGGTTATACATATATGCATACAAGTCCTTTGGTTGATTTCTACCCAACCACCCACCCTCCCTCCCCTGCCATTGTATTTATCATAGTTTCCAGAAGCTTAAACAGTCTCTGGCACATAGTAGATAAAATATGAATATTTGTTAAATACATGAATGTAAATTATTGCTTACTCAGCCAAAATCTCAAGACCAAATTGGGATCTTAGAAAAAATATATCTCAAGATGGTTATAAGATTCTAAGTGAGGAATACTCCCAATCCAAAGGTAAGTCTGACCTTTTGGCTGAAAGGAAGGGTTTTACCCAGAGAAAAAGGGATACTCGTGGCAAATTAGACCCTGAGAAACAAAATCTGGTTTAATAAGTCCTAATCATTTTAGAATTAAAACAGATGCCCCCAGAAAAGCTGAGCAGATAGGTGTTGGTTTCCTTTATAACAAACACATGAGAGAAGACAGATCTGCAAGGCAGGAAACAAAGGTATATCTGAACTAGGTATATGAAATTGAACAAATAATTTCTCCTTTTTTTGTCCTCTTTCAACCACAGAGTAAGGGGAAAAGTTGGATTTATTTTTTCAGTACCAGTGATTGTTATGTGATGAGTCCAGAAGACAGCCACTATTCTCTGTTACCTACTGCAGCACCTAATGGTGTGTGATTTTCTGCTTCCATCACTAAATTCCAGCTCTCACCCTTTTGCCTCCCTCTTATAAAGACTTGTCTGATTGCACTGGGCTCATGCAGATAATACAGAATAATTCCACGTCTCAAGAAGCTTAGCTTGATCACATCTGTAAAGTCCCCTTTAGTATGCAAGACAACATATTCATAGAGTTCAGGAATCAGGGTATGGGCATCTTGTTGAGGAGGGTGGAAATTATACAGCCTACTCTATAAGACAGCCATTATAGATAGTAAAAGGCATGTCTGAAGCTACACAGATGGATATTTTGATAAAAGCTGGGTTTCAACTCCAGCCGAGACTATCTAATTCCAAAGTGTGTGCTCTTATCTATTATGTCTCCTTTATGTGGACACCGCTTCATGACACACACTGCGATACTATAACAATACAGAAAACACAGTCTGCATTCTTCGACTGTTAGTTTCAAGAACAGTTTGTTTGGTCTGGCCTGAGGCCTTTTTCTCAGCCATAGCAGCAGAAAAGTGAATTTGTTGCTTAGAAAAGTGCATCTGTGTGCTTCCTCCAGGCAGTCGCAAGACATTCATGTCCTTATGATTTACACTGCACACAAATCTTGACACCCCGTTTGTTTCCTGTTGGCAAAATGACTTCACTATATACATCATTCTTATCTTAAATGTTTGCACAAGTCAGTCAGTCAACAGGCATTTATTGAGTGCCTAAAAAAAGCATTTCACATAAATCAATGTGCTATAAGTCAATAAGATAATCACTCAAATGTCACCAATAAAAATGGCATTTCTCAAATGAAAGTCTTTCAGAAATTTGCAGACTGTGAAAACACACACACACACACAAAGAATCAATGTGAAATAAAGAAAAAATATCAATGTGAACACAGGCCAGATTATCCTTACTGATGAAGATGCAGCAGATGCCTAAATGCCTCTATGTCTCTTTGTCTTTCCATCTGTCTGTCTGTCTGTCTGTCTACCGAACAATCTACCTATCCCTCTAACAGACACACATACAGACAAAACACATATGTTTCTAAGTAGAACATTTTCAGGGAATCAATATATTCATATTTGGATGGTACATCCAGCACAGTGGTAGGGCCACAGTAAGTAATTCATCAAGAAACATTTGCTGAACTAAGAGGTTCCATGAGTTGGACCCTAAAGCACAAAAAGACACTCTAACATTAAGGGCCTCTTAGTTAAACAGAAGCCAGAATGATGAATTATATGCAGATCCCTGAATTCATTATACTCTTATTTAAGGGCCTTTTAAAAAATATGTTTTAATTGATTTCAGAGAGGGAGAAGGAGAGAGAGAGAGAGAGAGAGAGAGAGAGAGAGAGAGAGAGAGAGAGAGAAAAAAAAAAAAAAACATCAGTGATGAGTGAGAATGATCAATCAACTGCCTCCTGCACTCCCCTTCCTGGAGATTGATCCCACAAGCAACAAGGGCACATGCCCTGAACTGGAATTGAACCTTGACACCTCCTGGTCAACCACTAAACCACACCAGTGGGGCTTAAGAGTCTTTTAACATGGTATTCCATCTGAATGGAATGTTCTCTCTAACCCCTTTACCAACTTACCTCATATCAACATATCTCCAAGGACCTCTCATCCCCATACATTCATAGCACACAGTACTTTCCTCTATGCTGACACATACTAGCCTTCAAATGAGCTATTGATCTGTGTTGCCATGATATCCATGAAGACAAGGCTGTGTCTTATCTACTGGCCTGCAGCCCCCAGCTTGGAGCCTGACTCACAGTAGAAAGGAAATGCTTTGGGAGCTATAAGATGAAAAATCTAATGTTGTATGCTAGAGGCATTTGAAAAAGGAATTTTCTGCAGTGCTGGAACTCTCAATGCACACACTACTCAGAACCATACTCCTGTTTTCCCGTTGACAAAAAAACCCTTCAGTAATACTCAAATTAGTTCAGAATGCAGGAATCAATGTTTCCCTTAAATGGAAACATAAAGTGTATGTGTAATTTTTGGTGGATCATCATGAAAACACCAGTTAGTAAGTATCATGGCTCAGTAAGAAATTAAGCTATCAAAATCAACAATATTCTATTGTATACAGACAGCATTACTGGCAGACTCCTGCCAGCTCTTAGCCCTTAGGGATTTGGAGACCAAGGAAATCCACACTGAAATAGGCTGCATCTGTTCTGGTTCTGGTTGGCCAAACTCACTCTAATAAGATTGTCTATCTTTGATTAAATATATTGAGAATTTATCAACTTGTATTGTGGGAGGGGTGTGTGTGTGTGTGTGTGTGTGTGTGTGTGTGTGTGTGCGTGTGCGTGTGCGTGTGTGTGTGTGAAATGACACAGAAAGTCACAAAAAGCTGTGATTTTTGAAAAGGAATTTTGGAGAGAACTAGAAATTTGTCCTGAGCAAGAGTAGATATAAGCCTTCAAAGTAGATGGAAAATGTACAAAACTATAGCTGTGTTCAGGAAAAAATGGCTGGAGCATAAAATGAAATTGGACTTGCAGCTAGAGAATGTTGGTAGATAAGATTGGAGAGGTGTGTTCAAGACATTGAATGGCTTTGAAAGCCAAGTCAAAGAGCAAATGTTAGCAGGGAAAGGCATACAGTGCTTTAAAAAAACACAAAACAGAATATTTATTTGGAAAATTAATTAATATTTAAAAGTCATTTAGGGCCAATACTGTTTTGTTGATTATTCAACCTCTTTAGTTTCACTACTTCTCACTTTCTATCTTCCACAGAACACTGTTCTTGCCATTTTCTGATGCTGAAATATACATGCAAAATTTCACAATAATGTGAAATAATTCAGAACCATATTCTTCATAAAATAATTCAAAATTCCCACTCATTAAGTACCCTTTAATATTTTTCTATTTTGTTTCAGAAATGATCATACTTTACATTAGAATTAGTGTTGTTTATAGCTGTCTCTTCTACTATAATACAAACCCTATAAGTAGAGAAGACAGATCTGATTTCTAGCAATAGCAAAAATGAAAATAATAATTGATCATAATTACACAACACTTAATGTGTGATAGGCACACCACTGAGCACATTATAAGGATTCATTCATTCAGTACTTTGAGATAATGAAAATATAACATAAAGAGGCACAAGATAATACATATATATTATTTTTAAATATGATTTTATGGATTTCAGAGGGAGGAAGTGACAGGGGGAGAGAGATAGAGAGATAGAGAGTGAATGAGAGAGAGAGAGAGAGAAACATCAATGATGAGAATCATTGTTCGGCTGCCTCCTGCATACCCCTTACTAGGGATCCAGCCAACAATCGAGGCTGTGTCCTGACTGAAAATCAAACCATGACCTCCTCATTCATGAGTTGATGCTCAATCACTGAGCAACAATGGCCAGGAGGTAATATATATATCATATCAACCCAAACTTCTGGATCCAGAGCCCTTGCTCTTTACAGAGCAATATTGCTCCTTTATCAAAATCAAGGATGATGGCATTTTGTTTATGTTCTAACTGAATGACAACAACAATGCTATTTACCCACAGTCTTAATCTTAAGCATATCATTGATTAATTTATTAAGTCAACAAATATTTGTTAAGGTATGTTTTATTCTGAATACTTTCTGTTTGCTCCAGAATCAGTGGTAAACCTTACAGTCACAAGATATTATTTAGCTACAAAATGTCACTTACAAATAAACTTTTACTCCTTTACAGTAGGTATCAACATCAAATTATGTCTATAGTCATACATTTGAATTATATATGTAAATCTGAAACAGTGCTGATTATTTTAGTGAATTCATATTTCTTTTTGGGCTTTTTATTGATGTGTGGCATTATCAAGAAAATATTTTTCTGTATGAGTTGTATGGCTGGGAAATTTTAACAAATTACTTTAGCAAATGATTTTCTTGTTCACCGGGGTTTATATATCAGAAAGAATATCCAAACCAGTTAGAAATTCTTACACTGCAAGAGGGAGTCATTTTAGACCCTGGAGCAAGCCTTTGCAGCAATTCTTGACATCTGAATTTGTGTTATAACTGTTTGGGAAATAGCTGCTTACCTATAAAAGTAAAATGTACTCCGTCCATATTTGAAGCATATATGTCAGTCGCTTTCTCATGTTTCCAGTTCAGTACCACAAATGAGCCATTACTTTACTCCTGATTTACTGTATAGATTTACATATTCCTTATGAATTCCTTATTGTGGTGGTAACTGAAATACAGACATACTAGTACTAAAATGGTTGTTCTTTTGAGAGGTGAGAGGTGAAAGTATTAAAATCCGAAGCTGCTTGTTTGGACCCATTAAATGCCTCTATGATTTCACCTGCATGGCTAGTTAACATGCATATTATGGTTCTCTCTAATCTGACTGCCAATCAGAGAATGCCTAGTTAAGGTAACAAACACATGTGCCAAATATTTTCAAAAAGATGCCTTATCATATCTCATACTTAATATAAAATAGCATTAATATTAAGATATATTAAATAGCCAAACATATCATCGGATGCCGTGACTTTCCACTGTACCAATAGCATAGTCACATGAAAATGCTCCTGTTTGACACAACGGCTTTGTCTCTCACTTTGCAACTCCTGGATTTTCCATTTATTGATTTTTTGTTTTGTTTTCTCTCCCCTTGCATTCATTCTATTTTATTTTTTTAGGTTCTCATGGGCCTTTAAAAACAAACTCAGGACTACTTTATTGCAGTATGTTCTCAACTGATGCTTAGAATGTAGGTTATAATTGCTCAACATTACCATATTTGCCCGCAGTGATATCAGACAGCATTGTCTCACTTGCAAAATGAATAGTTAAAAAGAGAATTGCTATGGGAACAAATAAACTTTATTGTAAAATTGTGACAAGGAGTAAGTTCTATAGAATATTCAGTATTCTATTTTAACTCAGAAGGTTTTCTATTGTATATTCAAAGAAGGTGATTAAAAATGTAGGCCAAGAGACATATGCAAACATGCTCAAAGTCACTAATCATTGGAGAGATGCAAATCAAAACAACAATGCGGTAACATCTTACACCTGTCAGAATGGCTATCGTCAACAAATCAATAAAGGACAAGTGCGGGTGAGGATGCAGAGAAAAAGCGACCCTCATGCACTGCTGGTGGGAATGCAGACTGGTGCAGTCATTGTGGAGAACAGTATAGAGTTTCCTCAAAAAACTAAAAATGGAGCTCCCATTTGACCCAGCAATCCCGCTTCTAGGAATATATCCCAAGAAACTAGGAACACCAATCAGAAAGGATATATGCACCCCTGTGTTCATAGCAGCACAATTCTCCATAGCTAAGATTTGGAAACAGCCTAAGTGCCCATCAGCAGATGAGTGGATTAAAAAACAGTGGTACATCTACACAATGGAATTCTACGCTGCGGTAAAAAGGAAGGAATTCTCACCATTTGCAACAGCATGGATGAAACTGGAGAGCATTATGCTAAGTGAAACAAGTCAGTCAGAGAAAAATATCACATGCTCTCACTCATTTGTGGAATATACGGAACAACATAAACTGATGAACAAAAACATCCAGAGACAGAGAAGCACTGATCAGATGCTCAAACCTCAGAGAGAAGGTAGGGGAGGGTGGTGGTAAGGGGGAGAGATCAACCAAAGGACTTGTATGCATTCATATAAGCCTAACCAATAAACACTGACACCAGGGGCGTGAGGGCATGAGTGGGGGGTGGGGGGCAATGGGGAGATAAGGACACATATGTAATATCTTAATCAATAAAGAAAAAAAAGAAAAAAATGTATTGTTAAGATATCTAAGAGAAAATATCACATATAGACATTAATATAAATTCCAATTTCTAAATCACAATTAAAAATTATATGTAATTATGTTTCTAATAACCTTCCCAATATATCTTATGTTATTCATTGAAATAATAAAGAGATGCAAACACCAATAATACCTCTTGAATAACCCATCTAATTTATTTTATTTTTATTTTTTAAATACATTTTTTTAAATATATTTTATTAATTTTTTACAGAGAGGAAGGGAGAGAGATAGAGAGCTAGAAACATCGATGAGAGAGACATCGATCAGCTGCCTCCTGCACATCTCCTACTGGGGATGTGCCCGCAACCCAGGTACATGCCCTTGACCGGAATCGAACCTGGCACCTTTCAGTCCACAAGCCGACGCTCTATCCACTGAGCCAAACCAGTTTCGGCTTTAAATACATTTTTATTTATTTCAGAGAAGAAGGGAGAGGGAGAGAGAGAGAGAAACATCAATGATGAGAGAGAATCATTGATTGGCTGCTTCTTGCACATCCCCCACTGGGAATGGAGCCCACAACATGGGCATGTGTCCTGACTTGGAAATGAATGAACCATGACTTCCTGGTTCATAGGTAGACCCTGGCTGGGCCCATCTAATTTATTAAGTCAAGAATAAAATTATCCCTATTGTACTGCTTCTCAGCTAAGTTACATAGATCCATAAGAAGTATACATATTCAGAATGTCTAAATTATATATCAGGAAAGAAACTAAACTTCCATTGGTTTATGATGTGACTTTGCAATTATGGTTATTTCATCTTGGATACTACATATCAACCAAAAATTATTAAATAAACTCTCAACAATATGTAGTTTTAAATTAACATCCAGTTAAAATTAAACTTGATTTTTAAATGTGCATACCACAATATTGGGAAATCTAACATTTCTGACAAGAGTTGATTATTTTATGTATAAAATAAATACTTCATTCCATTCTAATTCTATAACAAAACTGAATCATTCATTTCCATATTTCTAAGCCATATTTGAGAAGAAAGAATTTCAGAGATGTTGCATCGTTTTCATGAAGTCCGGTGAATTTTAAAAAAATATATACAATCTAAGAAAATTATACCATTCATAGAACTTAACAACCCTTAGTTCCTCTCAAGTTAGTTTCCCTACTTCTTTCCTTTATTTATATGGATCCTTGTTTTCCTTCAAAATGTAACTCATGGCAGTACAAACATAGAGTATTCTCAAAATGACTTAATTTCCTTATTTTGCCACTTTGTTAATTGAACTATTTCACCTTTCGTGTCATTCAGTGAAGAAATATAAAAGACAAAATATTTCTCTAGATACTTGACATTCAGGAAGAGAATACAATATTCCAAATCCCCATAAGTCATAGTTTGAGGACCAGGGAGCCAGATTACCTACTTTTTAAAATGTGTCATAATTTATGTAACCCACCTACATCCCTTCCTTTGACTGCAATGTATAAAAATAGTTGAGAAATCTCCATTCTCTGGAGCATTATCCAAATCCATTGAGATACTGCTTCCCAGCAATTGTCAACAGTTTGGCTCAAATAAACTCACAAAAAATATTTTAAAATTAATTAATTAATTAATTAATTAATTAAAATGTATTATATTAAGAAATGTAGTGTCACTTACCAGTCAGTTTACATCTTAGTATCCACCTCCAGATAAAATTGACACTGAAAGAATAAAAAAAATAATTAAAATATAAAAGAATATATAAAAACTGAGTATCTCATAGTAAACATAGAAACTATATAGTTGAAGCTACATTGACACAGCTTCTATTTAAATACGTGGCATTTAGATAAATGCATTTCACTGACAACAATAAATCTGTACAAAGGGATCTTAAAAGTTCATGGCAAGGAAGTAAATTCTTTAAAGGCATCAACTATGGTTAAAATGCATTAAGGATAAAAATAGTTCCAGTTATGCTTACTTAGTTATTTAGACAGTTATGATAAAAATAGAGATGGTCATATTTGTTGTAGCCTTTTTTCATAACATGGGGACTGGCAAATTTCTCTAAAGACTCTGAAAAGACAGTAAATATTTTAGGCTTATAAGCATGCAGTCTCTTTCTCAACTACTCCATTCTATTTAAACAAATAGATATAGCTGTGCTCCGATTAAACTTTATTGACAAAAATCAGCAGGCTGGTAAAGATTTGGCCCAGACCACCATTTGCTGACTCCTGATTAACATACTGAGAGTTTCAATCCTAACACCTGGCAGACAATGTGATACAGACAATCACAGGGAGGGACTGAATAATTTGTGCCCTGAGCTTCAGAATAAATTCTGCAATTAAAATCACCCTATAAAAACCTGTTGAGTTCTCACCCAGGAATTATGATACATGAGACTCAAAGAGTCATTATAAATATTAAAAAGTATTGTACATAAAAGGTCAATAGTACATAGTACATAGGAAATATTATAGTTTTAAGAGAATGAAGCTAACTATTTGATTTTGATGCATGCTTAAAAATATGCTAAGTAACAGCAAGATTCCTGGAGACTGACTTTTATTTATACATCAGAGAGTTCAAATACTAAATGAGGAAGAACCACAGCTTGGAATTAGCTAGAGAGATTCATCAGGCCAGTTTTCTAATCCTTGGGAAATGAGTTGAAAGGATGAGACTAGACAGGACTGCTGCAGAGAAGGGTCTATTGTCAGTCTGGAAGGCAGCAGTGAGAACTTGCCTGCAAAGGTTCATTATCTGATCATTAGTTAATAAATATATGATGTTTCTAGAAACAAGGAGACAGAATGAACTGTCAACACACTCAGCTACCCAGAAAAATAGGAATTGTACTCTTGGGAAACATGAAATCAACTCAAAACTAGGAAACAGATTATGTAGAGGAGAAACAATTGCTTTTGTAACAGAAGGGATTGGTAACAAGAATCATTGCCATTATTTCAGTTATAACTGTTACTTTCTCACTTTTGAATTTTCGAAAGTGGCTCCATGTGGTAAACCTCAGAATGCATTTCAACACCTACCCACACAACCACACACTCACTCTAAGTGGGAATTTTCCAATTTGAATGGTTGGCTTGTTCTGGTAACTTTACCTTTTTGCTCAAAGAAAGGTTCTACTTGTCAGAGCAAAGAAGTATTAAGGAAGCATCTTTAATAAACATAAAAAGTGGATTTCTTGTTCTCTGCATTCATATGACTCCCAGTTATGGTCTCAAGGTGTCCCTTCAAAATTAACATGTTGAACTCCTAATCCCTCGTACCTCAGAATGCATTTGGAGTTAGGGCCTTTATAGAAGTAATTAATGTTAAATGATGCTATTAAAGTGAACCCTATTCTAAGAGGACTGGTTTCCTTATTAAAAAAAAAAAATCAGAGACAGTCAGGAGCACACACAGAAGAAAAACCACGTGAAGCTACAGGGATAACACAGCCATCTACAAGCCAAGGAGAAGCTTCAGAAAAAATCAAGCATTCAAACACCTTGATTTCACATTTCTTGCCCAATAACTGTGAGAAAATAAGTTTATTTTGTTTAATCCATCCAGTCTGTGGTACTGTGCTGTGGCAGACATAGTAAACTAATACACACCTCACTCATGACCACCTAAAGTACCAATCAAGGTATCGTAGCAGCAAAACACTTTCTTTGATGCCTGAAATCTACCAAAAGCCAACTTCCCCCTGCTTCCACCAAGTACAGTGACTGCTAGCACTTAGAGAAGTAATTGTGTCATATGTTTATAGTGAAGCAAGAATAAATGGCTGCAGGTGGAGGGGAAGGAGGAAGGCTCATTGTGAATGGCAGTTCTCCATTTTAAGAGAAGTTATAAATGGATCCAGAAAATGCAGTTGGGATTCATGTGGTCAGAACCTATGCATGGTCTCTATTGGTGCATTCCCAGTTCTTGGCTACACTCCAGAGGCCAGATGTTGGGATTCCAATTAACCATGAAACTGTCAAAAATGAAAGTTGTTTTGTGAGACCTTGACAGTCAGCTCCCCATTTCAGAGAAAATTGAGGCTGTTGAACATTCCTTTTCCCCAAGTCACAAAAGTAATGATTTGTAGATGCTGCATTCATTATAAAACCCCATTGGTCTTTTTTCAAAGTTTATTCACTGTACACGCCCTGCCTCAGTGGGCTGCTTATTCATTCTTTCATTTATTCATTCTACAAATGTTTATAGATGGCTTGCTATGTTCCAGACACACAACTTGCTGTTTAGGGTACAGCAGTGAACAGAGAATAAAACTGCCTCTTTAAGTTTATGTTCTAACATTAAGTAATGGACAACACACAATTATCTCTTTCCCTATAGATGTTGTACGGTACGGCATGATGAGCTTTGAAGAAAGACAAATCTGGGGTTGATTGGAGACCCTACGATGCAGTAGGCATCTCCTTCAACAAACTAGTATGGTGGTTAAAAACTCAGGTCTGAAGTCTTGTGAATGCTGGATCTTTCCTTTCCTGAGTAACTTTGAACAATTTACTTTGACCCTCTAAACCTTAGGATCCTCATTACATAATTGGCCCACTAAACATAATTAAAAGAGATAAGGAGGTGAGAGAAGGAAAAAGAGAGAAAGTATTACATTGATTCAGACATATTAAGGAGTCTCAGCTTGGTGTCAAACAATATCATGTGTAGCCTATTGAATCAATGCCTCCAGTTCTTCCTTCCTCCCTGCAGTCATGCCCTTTGACCTATTATTTTGCAGTTGCTCCTTCTAAAGAGTAGAACTATATTCCTTAACTTTGGGATGAACCCTGTGTCTTACTTTGGCCTGTAGAATAAGGCAGAAGTGACAGTGTGAGGATTCCAAGCCTAGTCCTTAAGAAACCTTGGGTATTTATGCTTTTCCATTTGCATACCTGTCCTAGCCTTGGATTGCCCAGAAGATGAGATCTGTGTGGGACAGAGCCACTTCTGCTGACCCTCCCACATGCACCCAGAAGCAGAACAGCCTGGTTACCTGTCCCTGAAGCAGAGCTGCTCACCTGAGCCCAGAGGAACCCTAACCAACCTGAAGTCACGTGAGTGACAATAAAAAGTTGGTGTTTTTAGTTATGCACTTTGGGAATGCTTTGTTGCACAGCAATAGCTCAGTGATATACTAGGCATTAAATATCCCTAGTGTATTTCCTTTGCATATTGATTAAAACAAAATAAAATAACTTTTACCAACTCACCCTCCCCCACAAAGCTTTAAGACTGAGAACAGATTGGGAGTTGAGGGAGTTGAGACAGATCAAATTCTACAAAATAGAATACCAAATATTATATTAAGACATCCCAAGAGTTACTTAACTCCTCCCTCTTTAAGTTACAAAATACCCCAGAGAGTTTTGTAAGTGCTAAAAAGCTTTAAATGGGATTACAAGCCAGAATGAGTTTGAGAAATATCATTGACTATATCAGAGCACTCTTTCTCTCTTTTAAAAATAGAATGTATTGGAGTGATATTGGTTAATTAAACCACACAGGTTTAAAGTGTACAACTCTACTACGCATCATCTGCATACTGCATCATGAACTTACCACCCAAGGTCAAGTCTTTTCCCCCCACCATGTATCCCTTTTGCCCTCTTCCAACTTCCCCTGCCCCCTTTCCCTCTGGTAATCACCATATTATCTGTATCTATGTGCTTTTAAAAAAAAATCTTCTTCTTCTTAATCCCTTCACTTTTTCACCCAGCCCCTGAACCCCTCTCCCTTCTGACAGCTGTCAATCTATTGTATCTATGATTCTGTTTCTATTTTCGTTTGTTAGTTTATTTTGTTTATTAGATTCCACATGTAAGTGAAATTATATATTTATCTTTCTCTGACTGTCTTATTTCACTTAGCATAACACCCTTTATGTGTAGCCATGTTGTCAAAAAGGGTAAGATTTCCTTTTAAAAATATATAGATTTTATTGATTTTTTATAGAGAGGAAGGGAGAGGGATAGAGAGTTAGAAACATCAGTGAGAGAGAAACATTGATCAGCTGCCTACTGCACACCTCCTACTGGGAATGTGCCGCAACCAAGATACATGCCCTTGACCAGAATTGAACCTGAGACCTTTCAGTCCGCAGGCTGACGCTCTATCCACTGAGCTAAACTGGTTAGGACAAGATTTCCTTTTTTATGACTGAGTAGTATTCCATTGTATAAATGTACCATTTAAAAAAAACAAAACAAAACAAAAAACACTCATCTGTTGATGGGCAGTTGGGCTAATTCCACATCTTAACTATTTCTCTATATCCTATTTGGAGAAGTGTCTATTCATGTCTTTTGCCCATTTTTCAATTGGGTTGTTTGCTTTCTGTTCAGTTTTCTCAACATCAGTTATTAAATTGAATGTCTTTACTCCATTGTAAGTTCTTGCCTCCTTTGTCAAATATTAACTGATGATAAATGCATGGGTTTATTTCTTTTTAAAAAAAATATATTTTATTGACTTTTTACAGAGAGGAAGGGAGAGGGATAGAGAGCTAGAAACATCAGTGAGAGAGAAACATCGATCAGCTGCCTCCTGCACACCTCCAACTGGAGATGTGCCCGCAACTAAGGTACATGCCCTTGACCGGAATCGAACCTGGGACCCGTCAGTCTGCAGGCCGACACTCTATCCACTGAGCCAAACCGGTTAGGACCATGGGTTTATTTCTTGGCTCTCTATTCTGTTCCATTGATCTATATGCCGTTTTTTGTTTTGATTATTATTAGTTTGGTATCAGGTAGCAAGAGCACTCACTTTTATTCACTGTATAATATAGTATAGACATAAACTGCTTTAAAAATTATTTCCAAATTAAATAATTTTAATTATTTAATTAAAACTGATAAAACATTCTATAGTGTGTGTGTTTATATGTAGTTTATATGTATGTGTTTGTGCATGCCATGGGGGTTATATTGCTGTTACAAGCTATTACTATATTTTAAATAATTTTAAGTGATGTGTAGATATATAGGGAGAGAGTTTATCTTTGTTATGTATGAATTCTGTATTTACAAATTTGTGTTTAAGCTAAAATATATTTGTAACATCAACATCAGTATTGCTGACTTTTTTGCAGTCATTTGTCAACGTGTGCAGAGTGGTAAAAATTTTGAGTCACCTGGTGTGCATGTTCCCAGCTGGGGTGGAACAAGGTGATGCTTTGCCTTCTTGTTTCAGCTCTCAGACTGGAAAGAAGTGTGTCCTTTTATGGTCTATTCAATACCATGCTTTCTCATGTTTGTGGGTTTTATTGATGATTTTACTGTTTAAATAGCCCCCAAATGTAGTGCTAAAGTGCTATGAAGTGTTCTAAGACAAGAAGGTTATGATTTGTCTTATGGAGAAAATGCACATATTAGATAAGCTTTGTTTGGTATTAGGTTTAGTGCTATTGGCTGTAACTCCAATGTTAATGAATCAACAATATATAATAAAGATGACTTCATGTGTAAAACAAGGTTATGTATTAATCAGCTGACTAAAATGTGAGGCTAGAGGTTCATAAGAACCTCACGTTGTATCCCCCTTAGGATCAATAATTTAGTATTTGCTAGTTTAGTATTTGTGTAACTTTATAGAGCATAACTACTGCACATAGTAGGAATTGTCAGTCTGTACGTGTATATGTGTGTTTGTATATGTGTATACATATATCTACATATCTCTATCTCTATCTATCTATCTATCTATCTATCTATCTATAATGTCTCTTTTAGAATAGCATTTTATATCCTCAATAATTCCACTCACCAATCCTTTACAGAAAAAAAAAAAGAGCCCTACTTTCTCTAAGGCAAACCTAGAACCTTTCATGAAAAGATAATGATGGACAATGTTCCTAATTGTGTTAGGCATTCAGGCCTTCATTCTTTTTATACTTCTTGGGTTATGACATTTAAATGAATATCATCATCATGAGATTCAGCAGAGAGAGAGAGAGAGGGGAAAAAAAAAAAGCTGAATGTATAGCTATCCCAAACTCATAAATAATTATTTTCAAAAGAATATTTTCAAGTCAGGCATCTCATTAAAATGAAGATTATGGGAAGATTTAATGAGAAGTATCAGGAGCAACTGTTTACCCCTCGAATAACCATTTCCTCACTAAATTCTGCTCTCTTTTCTGAACTCACAGTAAATTCTATACATTTAACTGGAGGCCGGGTGCACAAAATTTGTGCACAGGGGAGGGATCCCTCAGCCCAGCCTGCATCCTCTCCAATCTGGGATCCCTTGGGGGATGTCTGACTGCCTCTTGCAATCCGGGACTGTTGGCTCCTAACCACTCACCTGCCTGCCTAACTGATTGCCCTTAACCACCTCTGCCTGCCTGCCTGATCGCCCCTAATCACCTCTGCCTTGCCCTGCACCTGGGGCCCAGGATTCCCTCCTCCGGCTGGTTGCAGGCACCCTGGACCTGTGCTTCCCTCCATCTGGCCAGCCGCAGGCACCCAGGACCTTGGCCGGCTTTGCCTGGCCCGGCTGCAGCTGCAGGAGATGGTCGGTGGGCAGCTTTGCCTGAGCTGCAGCCACAGGCGCTAGAGTCCAGGACTGCAGGGTGGGCAGCTTGTCCCTCTCCTGGGCTGCAGCCTGGCTGGTACCCACCCCTCTCTCCCCAGTGTTGAGTGTCTAAGTGCTATGGCATGATGGCGTGAGGGCATGATGACCATTTGCATATTAGCTCTTTATTATATAGGATTATTTTAATAACTCTATTGCAATGATCATTTTACTTTTTCTGTGTGTGCTTTTGACCTCTCCTTGACCCATAGCCAAGCATTTGCCACTTAAGATCTCAAGGAACATAGTAAACTAGAATTATGGAACATTTTAGTGGTATCTCTACACTATTCTGGGGCTTCAAATGTATTTTATATGCATGTATATGTATGTGCATAATTTTTTAATATTTTAAATATTGTATTTATCTCAGTATCAATGATCCAAACCAAATATTTTATCTTATACTCCCTAGAAATTTCTTCTTAAAAATTTTGAATCTTCCCCTCAGTTTAAGCTAAGACTAGTTGCTGGAGAAGGTCATTGAGAGGGCATGACTTCCGGTTCAATTAGAACCTGGACCTGGACAACTGGGGGCTCCTTACCTTATCCCCTATTTTTGAAATGCATGTTCCACCCCCTGCCCCCACAGCAGGAGTCATTTTGAAGACATAACCTTGAGAAAACAATGTGTTGCTGAGACCATCTGGACTGTACAGGTGACTAAATCCTGTTAAGGCCTTTATAGGAATTTTTAAGATTCTGGGAGGTGGGTGCAGAGATCTCCTTGTCTTTCAGCTTCCAAGGATAAGTCAGAGTATGTCAGTTATCTTGCTTATTAAAACTGCCACCTATAGCCCTGACCGGTTTGACTCAGTGGATAGAGCATCAGCCTGCAGACTCAGGGGTCCCGGGTTCGATTCCGGTCAGGAGCATGTGCCTTGGTTGCAGGCACATCCCCGATGGGGGGCGTGCGGGAGGTGGCTGATCGATGTTTCTCTCTCATCGATGTTTCTGACTCTCTATCCCTCTCCCTTCCTCTCTGTAGAAAATCAATAATATATATATATATATATATATATATATATATATATATATATATACTTCCACCTATAAATCTGGAGTCATTGGGCTATTTCTTTGGGCTCTCCTTGCCCTCCATGTGTAAGGACCAGTTTGCAAAACAAAACTAGTGCAATGGAAAGAGTATAATCTTTGGTTAAATAGAGGTTTACATTCTGGCTCTACCACGTACTAACTGTGGAACATCCAAAATGGTACAAAACTTTTCTAATGTTTAGTTTCTTTATATGCATCATAGGTGGTAAAATAAGACCACTTATGAGATAGCTGTGAGGATGTGCTAGATCTTACATGTGGAGATGTTTGGCACACGGTATGCACTTCAAACATGTCAGTATTTTTTTCTTCCAAGATATTACTTATATACCTATCTCTGAATAGTTCAATGATATGTGTGCTTCTTATAAAGATTATTGTTTTACTTTTCAGAAATGTAGGAACCTGGATGCAGCTGGAGGGCTGTGCGTTGTCAAAAAAAAAAAAAAAAAAAGTCCCTGCTATAGGCAATAATTTTAATGTTAATTAACTCCATCTGGAATGAAAAGCAGGTGTTGAAATTGATCACTTAAGTACAGAAAGCAAAGGCTGTTTACTAAACTCTCCGTAAATTAATTTGGCTGAGCTTGTGGCTAAATTGCTTTCACGTCACTTTTCTATAAATGCCTGATACCAAATGCTGAAATTGGAAAAAGAAGTCGACCAAGCAGACTTTAATGAAATGTAACAAATGAGACTGAAAGGTCACCTGAAAATAAAAATTACATTTATAAAATGAAAAAAAAAATGAGTTTTGCTTCAAGAGCAGGTGGAATCTGAGCAAAAACCTAAGGCACTTCTCATGCGTTGTTCACAAATCTCCTGAATCAAATCAAAGTGGGTGCACTAGGAAAGGTAGGGTCCTGGGCTCTCTGCCAGATCTATTGGGTCAGATGTGTCAGCGAGGCCTAGGAATCTGCATTTAACAATTGCTCAGATGATTTTTATTCTCACCAAAACCTAAAAGTCATTGTCCTAAGGATAGAGAAACACCAAATCATGCAATAGTAAAACAAGGCTCTAGAAAGATGACAAGTTAGGATAAAGGTTGTCTGAGGAGATAAAAGATAACAGAGAAGCTTAGCAAATATATCATTAGGAATCTGGATGACAAAATTAAACCTATATTTACCATTTGAGAAAATACTGATAGAGTGGGAGCGTTCATTTAATTTCTTTGCCTTCTGTCACTACCTAACTCCTCAATAGAAAGCCCATCTTCCTTAAACTTCTTTCTAAGGCCGTCTATAATCTGAGTTGACAACAGTCATCCCAAACCAGCAACGTCAGTATCACCCAGACTTTCAGAATTGGAAACTCTGGGGGTGGAGCCCAGCAATCTGTGATTCAGCAAGGCCTCCAGGTAATGCTGAATCACAGTCAAGTTTGAAAACTATTCAATCTAGTGACTTTTCATGACTCATCAGAATCTACTCAACTACTATCAACAGGGCATTAGGGATGAATTCATAGTGTAGGATACATAACTGTGCCTCTTGTTTCCCTGTTAAATAGAAGATATTCCTAGAGCCTAATAATGTTCCCAGCCATAAAAGAACCAACACTTATTGAATATTTACTACATGTCACTCTTCTGATTGCTTTACATTTATACTCAATTAATCCTCACTACAACTTAAGGATATAGGTGTGATTATTATCACCATTTACATAATGCCGAGGCACAGAGAGGTTAAGCAACAATGCCAAAACCACACAGCCACTAAGAAATATTACCAGAAATTGAGCTCAGACAATTGCTCATGATCTTCACCACTCCACAAACTGTTTTCATAAAATGTTAGCAGTTCCCAAAAACCACCTGAAGAATTCTTAGCCTTGATTAAAACAAAGACAATGTCCAAACTTGGGAAAATGGTACAACTGATTACCCTCAAATATTCCTAAGTTCATAAGTAAAAATTTGTTCCACAAATTTGATCCTTTGTATCACCTCAAAGCCTACTTATTTTTAATTTTTATTGAAATATCACTTTATTGGAAAGGCCATTTAGCTGTGTGAACTTGAAGCAAAAGTATATCAGGGCCTGGGTTTCCTCATGTATAAACTGAAGAGAATATTATTTAACTATAGAGAAATCATATGAAATGAGAGAATATATGTGAAAGTGAATTTTAAACTTTAAATTATTAATTGTATGCTTGTAGTGTTATAGTACTTTTCATACCAAAGATTTATGAATTGGTGAGTATCTCCTTAACTGACTTTTTTTTAACCACAATTGGCACTGTCTTTATAGTCTGGCTGAACAAAGTTCTTTTGTTTTAGCAACTCATTCATCAAACCTCAATGCTCACACTCCTCCCCTCAGCAACACAATATTTTTTCACACTTTCCTTATCCTAAGATTAACTTGAAGTGCTTTTTAGAAAGTCTTATTGTTTCTCTCCTAGAAATTTCAATTGTTTAGGTCTGACATGGGACCCAGGGTATGATATATTTTAAGAAATAACCTCAAGTGATTATTATGATGAACTGACTGGTTAATACCACAGTAAATATTAAAATACTGCAGGAGATTTGAAATCAAAGACAAATATGTTCTCACTTTTTATCTTACAACAGCATAAAGATCATTTTTGGACATAGATTTGCTCACATGTTCATGTATTTATCAAAATCTTTATTGTTTAATAAATACTAGGTTATTCATTTTTTATCCTAAAATATTTGTCAGAAATGATAGGGAAGTAAGTTTTTCCTGGAAGAAAAGTATGTTTTAGGAAGGTACTAATTTGAATAGACTAAGTAATGATAGAGGGGAAAAAAAGAGATCCCAAATCCCCGTGATGTACTACAATAAATCTCTGGATCACTCACATACACTCCATTGAGGGTGAGGGGGAAATGGGAGAATGAGAATGGAAGTGCTGGTCCATGATATTAAGAGAACCAGACTGAGATTCTACCACCCTGTAGCTACACCATCTGGAACTTGCAGCCTTTCCCATTAACAAGGTAGGAAAAGGGAGAGACTGAATATCCAAAATTGGATATGTCACTGCCTGGAGCCAGAAGTGGCACACAATACTCATCCCTTAGTTCATTGGCCGAAACAGTCAAATGGACCACTCAAAATGAAAGGGACATGGGAATTCATAGTGACAAATGGAGTATTGTACAAGCTTTATTATCTCTGCCTCAGTCTACTTTAAGTTCAATGAGTACTCCAAATAAATAATCACACTATTTAGGCAATTTAAAGTTATTGATCAATTTTGGAAGAAGAGAGAGAAGCTCTAATAGAATTGAACTCTCACTGCAAGAATTTAAAATTTACTTCAGCTTGCAGTAGAATAAATCAGGAAGTATGCATTAGACAGCTAAACTGCGTGACATGTGCTTTGATTGCAAAAGAAGGACAACTCTAGTAAGACAGAATTTCACAAAATAAATTGGATAAATTAGGACCATAAATATTAGAAAAAAGTTAGGAATATGCAGATATATCCTAAATTTTATTTGCACAAATCAGCATGAGAAAAACAGGTCATGCTTATGTAATAATATGAGATAAATCATAGAATTGAGTACATGATACAAGAAAATATAATATGACTCATAGGAGGGGAGGAATATGAAGCCAAAATTAAAACAAAAAATTAAATATGCAAGGATTCTGCTAAAGCTTTAACTGTGTCATGTCTAGCTTATCATCACCAAAAACTGTCAAAGGTGAACATTATTCCCATCTTACAGATGAGATCAGAAATGTGAAACAATTAGACATATCATACAATTAGCAAATAACAGATGCAAACCATGACTGAGGGCACAATAGTGCATATGGGGATGTAGTTTTCCCATTATATTAAGTGATGCTGTGCTAGCTTAGGACCTTCTTCACATATAGTCTGCCTTTATAAATGAGAAGAATTTTTGTATAAAACCACACTAGTCATTTTTAATGAAGTCATAATCAATTTATAGGCATACTCAAGGAGCCTGTGATAACTTTATGTATAACATTTCTGTATTACAGAAGCACGGACATATTAAAAAAAAAAAAAGGCAAAATCATTATGGCATACTCCTTAGAACAGTCCTCCGCCTTTTCCTTCTAAATTGCACAAAAAATTGGCAGCTAATCAGCAGCTTATTAGCCACATTGATAAATCATGTGACAAAAACAAATGCTGTGCTAACAGAAGGGACAGAGTTTTCCAATGAATATGAAATAGAATATAGGATAAAAGAAAATTGCTGAAACGAACTTCTTATAGATTGCTAAACGATACTTATTGTATTTTATGTTTTCTTATTCAGACATTAAAATATGTATTAATCACCATGTTTAAGGTAATGTGTTAGTTTTGGGGATGAAAAATATGTGTCAAACATGTTTTGCCTTCAAGAAGCTTATAGTATAACAAGGTGATCAAGGAATGTATACATATTATTTTTGTAAACAATCTTCATGAAGTCAGAATACGATCTTTTTAGGTAAAAGTTGGCATTGCATTGATGTATCCAAACATGCATATTTGACCACAAAGTTGCTAGATAGACTGCTTTTAAAGTAGGCATGAAATATAGGGCTAAGAGATTAGGAAAAAAAACTCTATGTGTATAAAAATTGGATGTCATAGATAGATTTGAATGTTTTGACCAGAACTGTTACTTTTCCAATTATAAACATTCAGTTAACAGTTATTTATGTTTTTAAAAAGTCCTACTCCTGAAAATGGTATACAAGGTCTTGAGTGGTCTTTCTACTCTTCCAGTGTTCTACCCTAAACTATTTGTGGGTCCCACTATGTCACACCTGTGTATTCCCTTTAGCTTGAATGACCTTCATCCAATCTGCCAACTCACTTTTATCTTTACAATTTCTCTTCACACTTCAAGATGCAGGTAACATCATCTGTCTACACTAATAAAAGAGAAAAATGGTAATTGGCATACGGCGATACCTTTTTCATTGGCTAATCAGGGCTATATGCAAATTAACTGCCAACTAAGATTGGCAGTTAACTGCCAACAAGATGGGGGCGAATTTGCATATGTAGGCACAATGCAGGGAGGTGAAAGGGAAAGCAGGAAGAAGCCCCCTGCCACTGACAGTGATCGGAAACCCAGGGGGGAGCTAAGAGCTGGGGGGCAGGGCAAAGGCGGCCCTGGGGCCGCCTTTGCCCTGCCCCCCAGCCATGATCGGAGAATCAGGCGCCTTTGCCGCCCTGGCCAGTGATAGCAGGAAGTAGGGGTGGAGCCAGCGATGGGAGCTGGACACGGTCGAAGCTGGCAGTCCCGGGAGCTAGGGGTCCCTTTCCTGGGCCTAAAGCGGAGCCCACGATCGCAGGGCCGCTGCAGCTGCGGGTCCCCGCTGCCTGGGCCGGATGCCTAGGCCAGAAGCATTAGGCCTGGGCAGGGGCGGAGCCTGCAACCGCGGGGAGCTGGGGGTCCCCTGCCCAGGCCTGACACCTCTGCCGGAGGCCTCAGGCCTGGTCAAGGGGCCGATCCGGTGATTGGTGATTGGTGATCGGAGGGTGATGAGGGTCAACTCCTCTGGCTGAGGCATCAGGCCTGGGCGGGGGGCGGAGCCGGGGATTGGGGGATATGATGGTCCCCTTGCCCAGGCCTGAAGCCTGGGTCAGAGGCGTCAGGCTTGGGCGGGGGGTGGAGCAAGCGATCAGAGGGAGATGGGGGTCCCCTGCCCAGGCATGATTCCTGGGCCAGAGGCCTCAGGCCTGGGCGGGGGCCAGAGCCAATGATGGGGGTAGATGGGGGCCCCCTGTCCAAGCCTGACACCTCTGGCGGAGGCGTCAGGCCTGGGCAAGGGGCCGATCAGGCGATCGGAGGGTGATGGGGGTCAACCCCTGAGGGCTCCCAGTATGTGAGAGGGGGCAGGCTGGGATGAGGGACACTCTCCCCCCCCACACACCCAGTGCACGAATTTCGTGCACCGGGCCCCTAGTATACTAATAAAGGGTAATAGCTAATTAGAGCGGACAAAGCCGCAGTAGCTGTGAGGGCCGAGGGCAGGCAGCAATGGTGGCGGCTATGAGGCCCGGGGCTCAGGCCTCTCAGCTGTGGCTACTGGCAGTGGCAGCAGCAGCAGGATGTTGGGGGCAGCACCTTCCACTGACTGGCCGGTCGCCTCCCACAGAAGGAGGCCAGACTGTGGCTTAGGCCCACTAACCATGGGGAGTGAGCATAAGCAGTCAGTAGGACATACTCTGAGGGCTCCCAGACTGTGAGAGGGGGCAGGCCAGGCTGATCCCCCCACACACACACCAGTGCACAAATTTTTGTGCACTAGGCCTCTAGTCAAATATAAAAGCCTGCCTTAAACTCCAGCCAGATTTGCCATTCTTCCTGTTTACACATATTGAACTTGTTACACCATATAAGAGATACCTCACTTGTCTTCTGTTTTTCCCTTTAGTTTTTGGGCTCCTTGAGAATAGAAGTTGCATCTTTAAAAAAAAAATACTTTAGAGAGGAAGTGGGGGGGGGGGGAGGAAAGAGAAACATTAATGTGAGAGAGATACATTGGTCCATTGCCTTCCATTGCAACCTGACCAGGGATTGAACATGCAACCTAGGTATGTGCCCTGATTGGGAATCAAACCCATGACATTCTGGTGCATGGTACATGCTCTGACCAACTGAGCCACTCTGGCCAGGGCAAGAAGCTGCATTCTTTTATCTCTGTATCTTTGGAGGCTAATACTGGGAAGGGACACAGTATGAACTTAATAAATACTTGAATAATTAAGTGAATCAATAATTGTGCACTATTCCATTTCAAATTTACAATGAGGATGTATGAACTTTGGGCCAATAGTTATTACAGTCAGAGGATACTCTGTTTTAAGTTGTAGATATAGTTAAAAGAAAATTATACATATGAATATTTTCCTCCTAAAAGAATAAACCCAGCTACTTTAATAAAGTAGTTAAGTAAATCATCTTATAGAACAAAGCTTTAAATAAATAAATGAAGATCTGTTGGTTTCCCTCAATAGAATTTGTACTTGTTATGATCATAGCTTGGTAACATGATTGTATCTAGAAGGCCTGATTAGAATTATAGAACACGTACAATTCTCTTCTTCAACAGATAGTAGCTATTAACATTGTATGAGTTTTCTGTACAACCTGCCTTTGAAAAAGATCTAATACTTTAAAAATATAAATATATAATTTTTTCCTGAACTTTCTTATGTGCAAATAAAAGAAAAAAAAATACTTAGGTTCAGACAACTAGAACATGAATGCAGCTTAACAGCTGAACCTAAGAAATTGAGCCATGAAAATGAGAGATGACTTGTAAAAAATCAACTGAAATACCATAATAAGAAAATGCTGCTCTTACCTCCTACTTCAGTGTTCTGCCCACTGAATCTCCTTTTAATTCACTTTATATATCGAGAGTGATTTCTTCTTAGAATTGGTATGTACCTGTGACTATAGGATTCAGGCTATTTGATGAAAAAGCAATTGTTTTGCATATAATATAAAATGACAACTAACCATCAGCCTATAACACATCTTTCAATGTCAAATTTAACTTTTTACTAATTTTTTATGATGATACATGAGAAGACTAAGAAAAAACTGAGGACTATTGACAAAATTAGGTAGCTTGAAAATGTGATTGTCAACTTGTACTTTGTCTCATGAAAGAAATTAACCCCGTCCTAGCTGGTTTGGCTCAGCAGATACAGTGTCAGCCTGCTGACCAAAGGGTCCCAGGTTCAATTCTGGTCAAGGGGACGTACCTCAGTTGCAGGCTCCTCCCAGGCCCTGGCCGGAGCTTGTGCAGGAGGCAACCAATCGATATGTTTCTCTCACATTGATGTTTCTCTCTGTGTGTCTTTCCCTCTCTCTTCCACTTTCCCTAAAAATCAATGAAAAAGTATCCTCGGGTGAGGATTAACAAACAAAAAAAGAAAAGAAAGAAATTAACCCTTCTTGCAGAAAAGAAGAAAGAAAAATACTTCATTTTAGTTTTCCATCAGCTCATAGACTTGGGGGGCAATTAAAATCAGAACACTGTTGGTGGTTGTGGTGGTGGTTTTGAGTGACAGAGAAAGAAAGTAGTAGGAAATGAGAGATGATTCCACCTCAGTCTAGCAGAGGCACACACCAGATGAATTTCCATGGTAGTTGCACATAGCTAATTGCCTTCCAGATGTTAACTGAGACAGGGTTTTCTAAGAATTAAAGAATTGTGTGTGTGTGTGTCTGTGTGTGTGTGTGTGTGTGTGTGTGTGTATCATTATCATTGGCTTTATTGGGGAGGAAAAGGTAAAAAAAATGGATTAAATTCTAAAAATTAAAAGGATCTGTATTCTATGAAAATCAATATAAATTTTAAGAAAAGGCATTTTAAAAGAAGAAAAATTTACATTGCCTTTTTAAAAACAGGATAAGAAACCCAAAGATTAAAAATAAGTTGAAGTGTTTAATACTTGTATTTTATAATTCATTAATTTTCAAGATTTTTATTGATTTTTAGAGAGAATGGGAACGAAACGTAGAAAGAGTGTGAGAGAGAAACATAGATGTGAAAGGGAAACATCAATAGGCTGCTTCCTACACACTCACTACCAGGGATCAAGCCACAAACTGGGGCATGTGCCCTGACCAGGAATCTAACCAGCAACCTTTTGGTTCATGGGAAGATGCCCAACCAACTGAGCTACATTCCCCCTCAGGGTGTGTATGATGGGGAGGCAGCCTGAATCTAAAAACTAGTTGATGAGATGTAATAAAGCCCAGGTCTCCTCTCCTTGATTCCAGTTTTCCTTTCAAATCCAGACCAGCTCCAAAGCTCCCCCTGGGATTTGCTAGAGTATCTGTTGCAATTTTTCCATCCAACCAGTCCTGCCTCCCTCACTTGTGTGGTATTGGTGAGACACCATCTCCCTCCCACTCCACCATGCACCCCCGCAAAAAAAAAATATTTTTAAACATCAACAACAAAAAACTTTTCTACTTCAAGCAGATCTCTAGCTCATAGTTTATTTCCTGAAGGGACATAATCTAAAGCAGAAAGCAAGCACATTACATGTAATACTGGAGAAATTGCTTTTGCACAATATAGATGATGCAGGATGTTCAAATCCCTGCTAGAAAATAAAATCCTGTTTGGATATAGCTGGTACCATGTTATCTATAATATCTTTAGAGATCAGAGTAGAGTTTTATCTTCTTGGATAGGTTTTTAATAAACATAAATCTAATTTAAATTTACTTAAGAAATGATGCCTGATAAATAAATAAATATAAATTAAAATTATATTTATATATTACATTTATATTTAATTATATCTATACTAGAGGCCTGGTGCACAAAAATCTGTGCACTGGGGGGCGGGAGGGAGGGGGGCTTCTCAGCCCGGCCTGTGCCCTATCGCAGTCTGGGACCCCTCAGGGGATGACCACCTGCTGGCTTAGGCCTGCTCCCCGGGGGATTGGGCCTAAGATGGCAATCAGACATCCCTCTGGCAGCCTGGCAGCCCTCGGGTGATGTCCACATGCCAGGGGGGAGCAGGCCTAAATTGCAGTTGGACATCCTTAGCACTGCTAAGGAGGCAGGAAAGGCTCCCGTCACCACCGCTGTACTGGCAGCCATCAGCCTGGCTTCTGGCTGAGCAGAGCTCCTCCCATGTGAGAGCACCCTGACCACCAGAGGGCAGCTCCTGCATTGAGCGTCTGCCCCCTGGTGGTCAGTGTGTGTCATAGTGACCAGTCATTCCCAGTCCTTCTGCTGTTAGGGTCAGTTTGCATATTACCCTTTTACTATATAGGATAGAGGCCTGGTACACGGGTGGGGGCCGGCTGGTTTGCACTGAAGGGTGCCCCGGATCAGGGTGGGGGTCCCGCTTGGGTGCCTGGCCAGCCTGGGTGAGGGGCTTATGGCTGTTTGCAGCTGGTCACACCCCTTCAGGGTGGGGGTCCCCACTGGGGTGCCTAGCCAGTCTGGGTGAGGGGCTGAGGGCCGTTTTCAGGCTGGCGGGTGACTGAAGCTCCCAACCTCTCCTTTTTTTCTTTTTTTTTTTATTCTGGGATTTATTTACCTTCTATGGCTGTCACTGGAACTGAGAGCTGGCTTTAGCTCTGAGGCTCGGCTCCAGCTCTGAGGCCCAGCTTGCTGAAAGCAGGTTTCTGGGGTTTGTTTAGCTTCTATAATTGCAACATTGTTTCTTAGACTGCAGCTCTGAGGCCGGCAGTGGCAGGTGGGGAACCTTGGCTTCCTCCATCACTGGAGCAAGCAAGCCTCCTGTTCACTTCAGCTGCCTGGCTGCCAGCCGCCATCTTGGTTGGCAGTTAATTTGCATGTCACCCCGATTAGCCAATAGGAAGGGTAGTGAAGTTATGGTTAATTACCATGTTTCTCTATTATTAGATAGGATATGATACTCCGCAAGAAAGATAAGCAGATAGGAGGTTTTATTTGAAGCTCACATTCTCACTCCTATTCCATAAGAATGCATGTGGAAACAGTTGGTTCAAAATTAATCCGTTTCAATTTTCAAAAGAGTACACTTAAACAATGCTCTCTCTAAGCATTTTTATGTGTTTTCTCATTTTCAAACAAAATCCAGATAGGCATCCATATTCATAAAAGGAGAAAATAAGGTTTGAAGAGTTTAAACAACTGGTTCAAAGCCACTTGGTAGCAACAGGTAGAGTAGGGCTTTGAACTAGTAGAGTTGAAGTCAAATTCTTGAATAGTTGACCCCTTTTCAAATGTCACTGCTCCAAAATATGATGCAAAGATTAATTAAATTACCGGGAGGATTGGGAAACCCAAACGCCATCAGTATTTTCATCTGTAAGTAATTACTTTCCTTGAGGAATCAAGACAAATACAAGTATAACATGAGAGGTTTGCATTGCACCTGAGTTTAAATAAACTTGGCCTTCACCACCAAATAGTTGAGTGACTTTTGCTAAATTACTTGACCTCTCCAAGTCCCAATTTCTTCATCTAAAAATAAGGACAATAATAATGACTTCCAAGAGTTTTTGTATAAATAAAATGTTTTAATGATGCATTAAGGTGGTTAGCACAGTATTTGGCACACAGTAAGCACTCAATAAATGATAGCTCTCATTATACTAGATAAAACATGAAAAAGAACAATAATGGAAGATTGATTCTCTGTTTTCTATTTGTATAAATATTACATTATAAATCTCTGCAATAACAAGCTCTTTCAAGGTCAAACATTTAACCATAATTAATTATATTTCCATTTTAGTAAATTGTTATTGGAGGAAATCATTAGGTGACCTTTTTTGGTTATAGCAATCCAATAAAACTTGCATAAGCCAGTGTTTCAGGAACATTAGTCTAATGTGCTTTCAGAGATCACCTTCTCTGAGCAGTATAATACGTTTGTGTGAAAAGCATAAAGCATGTAATATAATAAGATTTGGACTTTAATGAACCATCTTGGAAAACTTACTAGTACTATAATTCAAAGGTGAGCTTTCCTTGATTAATGAATTAAAAAAGCCAGCGTATCCCCTAAATGCTACACTTGATTATGTTTTCCTTATTTTCCGTTTTTACCATATAGGCCTGAATTGTTGAGCAATATGAAGTGAAACTTAAGTGACCTTGGTTATAAAAATAATAGGGAAGAATAGGAGCAATTTAAAAGGAGATAGCACAACTAGCAAGTTGAATAGATTCCAAAGCATGTATTTTTCCCTGAAAATATTAGCAAGTTGGGATTATATTTGGTTATAAATTGACTCAGGTGTTTTTTTGAAGCTTCTCCCTACCACGTATACACTACAAAATGGGTGTCGCTAAACGACTGTGTCAGACATCCACACTGAAAGAGTTCAAGAGCATAAGGATAGACCATTTCAAAGGAGAATTTCATTTATTTTATTCCTGTAGCCTTTGTAAAGAGTTTATGATTTACTGCATGGTGTATCTAACTCTCTTACAAGTAGTAAGCTCCCCATGAGTAGGACTTTCTCAGAACTTTATGGTGTTTCTAATATTTAACTAATTGACTTAGAATATATGTAATGCATAATTGCATAAGAAATGAATATATGAAGGAGCAAGTCATAAGTAGCAAATAGCTATTCTTCAATTGGGTTAAAATATTTTCCTATTAACATATATTAATCTACTTAGTTATGTTCAGAAATATTAGCTATTACAGAAATATTCTATTTTAATAAATCTAAGATGTCATAAGAACTATTATTTTATGTGACATTAAGAAAGAAAAACAAGCTGCTGGTTTTAGTGTGCTGTGTTTTCATTTCTTTCTAAGACATCAAATTTCAGTGATATAAACTTGGGGAAAATATGTCTTAGAATTAATACTATTTTCTTTTTTGTTTTTTTTTTTTACTTTTATGTGAAGTTTACTTTATTGCTGAAGGCAAAATAAAAAGAATGACATTAAAAGTTGTTTAAACCTCTTGTTGAGGAAAAATGACTTAGAAAGAGGCCACTGAAGAGATTATCCTATAGATACTTTTCTACTCTTTAAACCATTTTTTTGGTAGCTAGTTCTGCAAGCTGAAGATCTAGAATTTTTGTGGAGGAAATTGAGTTTTCTATTGTACCTACACTTAGCAACTGTTAAAACTGTAATTTTCTTATAAAGTTGTCATAAAGAGCTACAACATACAAACAAGAATTGTTATTTCAATCCCCAGATGTTGTAGTTAGTGTGTAGCAGAAAGCATTTAACTCTAAAAGGGAAAGTATTCATTTTAGGTAAATTTATTTAAGCTCCCTTACATCTAATGTAACTAATTATATCTACAACTTTTAAACTAGCATTGTTTCCTAAGCTAGACATACCACTTTGCTTTCTACAACAGTATACATGATATAAATATAGACATAAAAACTTACAGCTTCTGATTTGCATTTTTAAGTAAATAGGTAAAGATCTATACTTATTAGAAATAGCCCTTATCTTTGTGGACTTCTGGTGTCAGAAAACCAATTAATGGTAAATTTGGAGAGAATGAACAGGCTTTGGAAAATTTGATGTGCCTTGTGACTTTAAGCCTTAGCTTAACAAAACCAATCAACATCATTATAAACCACCAACTATTTTAAATATTTTGGAGGTAATTTAGTGCATTACATTGAGATAAGTAAATATCTAAGTCATTGCCACATTTTCTTTCCACAAAGTGGATCTTCTTTCAAAGGAAAGCATTCTGTTATTATCTAGTTTCTTTTTGAAGAGGGAAGTTACATTATTTTATCACCATACTCGTTCATGATGAGCCTTAGGTAGCTAGGGAATGAGTTAATAATTGTGAATCTTCTCAAGTCTTTGTGTTCCTTATCTGTCCACCTCCAAGTGATATGCTGAAAATGAAACAAAGCTATAACCTGCACCAAGAAAGTACTCCTGCCTCTTCCCTGTTAGCTGTCTGTAACAATGGCTGGCAGTCATAACTGGATGGTAAAAACTTTAGATTGTGATATCATTTCTCCTAGAAGTACCCACTAAATTACTTAATTGTAAAAATCATAAGTTTTCTTTTTAATCCTTAGCTGAGGATATGTTTTTTATTGATTTTAAATATATTTTCCATTGATTTTTAGAGACAGAGGGAAGGAGAGAGAGAGAAACATCAATGTCAGAGAGAAACATCAATAGATTGCCTTCTGTAGGTTCCCTAACCCAGCATCGAACCTGCAGCCTACATACATGCCCTGACCAGAAATGGAACTTGCAACCTTTTGGTATATGAGATCACACTCCAAACAAACTGAGCCTCACGGCCAGGGAAAAATAATAAACTTGTGATGGAGGAATATACTTTTTGTATTTATAACCTCCACAGTCCTTTTTAGGGTTCTTCTGACTCTTGCTATGGTAGTTCACAACCATGGGCAAAGTGTTGCAACACTTTTGGGTAGAGGCTGAGATAGTCACAGATCATGTCTTATTAATGGAGCTGGTTATGTAGCTTTACAAGATTGGTTATGCTCATTTTCCTTCCTTCTTTACACTTAGAGATGTCTGCTTCCTTATAGCTCCTTATCCACTAGGGCAAACACACCCAAGGCAACGATTGCCTAGTTGTATGACCAACTATTGCTCACCATTTTTTTCCACTTGAGAATAGGTGACTGACTTGTAGTGTTGTTGTGAAGACTGAATTAGCTAATACACACAAAGTGGTTTAAAAAGTGCCTGGCCATAGGGTTCTCTTTGTGACTATTTGTTAACATCATAATTATGGAAATAAACCTCGAGTCAATACCATCACTTCAGCCCTTTAGATTCACTGGCTCAGATAGAAAAAATCTCATTTAACCTTCTATATATAAGCTTATGTACAGATGTATTTTACTAATATCAGTAGTAATTCATTTCTCATCTGGCTTTTATCCTTATGAAGACAATTTGTTGGCCTAGAACCTGAAGATAGGTGGGTGGTAGAATATTAAGATACTTAATTCCTAACAAATCTTAACCAGAGAGATTACTAAAAAATATTTCCTAAAAAAAATATTTGGAAAGGTATCCCTGGATTTTATCAGCAACTAAAGATTGCCAATGTCAACGATAAGGGCTCAAAGGTTAGCAGATCACATCTCAGTGTTCAGCTCAGTTTTGAAGAGTGAGAGAGGGAAGATTTGATGAGTCACAACTCAAGATGATGGTCCAAAAAGAAGCCATGAACACCGACTGAAGGGAAGAACAAGAAACTGGCTAAACTAAGACCATGTGTCTCCTAGTAGTAGGTAGAAATCTAATAAAGAAACGTTAATCAGAGACAAAGAAAAATACCTAATGAACACAGAGCTTACCTGACACCTTTGCCTCTGAACAATACTTGCTCCACCCCTGCATAAACTTCCATAAAATTATAATAAACTAATCTTCTGTCTGCTTCACTCTTATATAGAAATTAGCCAAACTAAAGACGTTGAACACTGTTTATGAACATGAGTGATGAACACAGCGACATGGCAGCTACCTAGTTCTTGTGGAGAGAGACCCTGAGGCAGAATAAAACATAATAAAATCCTCTGAGAGTACAATCTGTAGTCTGTGCATTATGTATATATGTGCGTATAGCTAGATATCAACATATATGCATACCTAACGTTTAGGGGCTGCAGAAAGAACATTTCATGTGAAAGAATATTCTAAAATAAAGATTCAATTACTTACTAGTGGTGTTGCCTTTAGCGACTCTATTTAATGTTGCTGAGCCCCAGTTTACCTATATGCAACAAGAAATTATTAACTGTCTTCCTTATTTTTAAATTGTACTTTAAATTGTACAACTGTAGTTTAATACTTCAAATGAGGTAATGCAAAAGAAAACCATTTTATACAGGAAAATAGTATGCATACGTAAGGTTTATCAGCTGTAAAGTAATATGATAAATATTGAAGCTAAACTTTCTAGGTTCGGTTGCACTGAGGGTGTTGGCATCTGTCTCTTCCCCAAACACTAATCTCATTTGTACTACATAATCACACAACTTGAAAAGAAAAATATTTTGCAAATCCCAAGCGGTTCCTATTCACCCTCATGAGTCATTTCTACAATTGCCACAGAAACTGAACTGTTAATGTGTGTACTAAAAATAATTGCAAAAATGATGCCTGTGCCAAGGAAACAATCAACAAAGACCTTTGCACATTTTAGAACACACAATTCAGAGTGAAAAACGTTTGGCAATTTAAAGAAGTTGAACGTGTTAATTTTCTGGCAATCAAGTTAAGTAGAAAAGTAACAATTCAAACATATGTGAGCAGCCTGACTCCCTGGCACTTGAAATCCCTAACAGCTAGCAGAGAGGGATCCTACTGTTGGGCAGATGAGAAGAAAATAAATCAGGGCTGGGAGGTTGAGAAGAAAATGAATGTGCAAGTGAAGGCATTACAGATGTTTTTTTGGAGACTTGTGCAATTTCTGTATCAAACCTTTTTTGATTAAGATCAAACTTCTGCAGTGCTATAGCTAACATTTTTGAAGGCCTGTTCCATGACAGAGACTGTATATGTGATTATCTCATTTAATCCCCTGAAACTGAAGATAGAACAATTATTCCCACTTGCAATTAAATAAACAGAGGTTAGATGGTTTAAGTGATTGGACCAAGGTAAAGGATAGGGTCCGGGTTCAAATCTGTGTGTCTGATTCTGAAGCCCACAATCCTTGCAGCACTGCAGTCTCTCCAGAGCACATACATACACAGAACAGTCAAAGCAGCCTGTCAAATGCATAAGGCTCCCACACATCTTGCCACATTCCTTCATGGCAACCAAAAATACATTACTTTTTATGATATATTTAATCATATGAAACTGTCAAAATGAGACCATTGTTGACCCATCAAAATGGCAGTTTCATATAATTTTAATGAATATATACTCCAAACAATTCAGCTTCTATGCTCTAACCTAAAATGTGTCCTCCCCACCCTTATCCTCTATCCACTCCTCAGGCTCCTACTCAACTCTCCAACTACAAAAATCCTCTCAATCCTTTGAGACTTATCTCAAACTCCATCTCCTCATTTAAGCCATTCCTCAACCTCCTTAGCAGGAAAGACTCTCAATGACCCTAAAGAGGAAATGCTTTCTGCTTCCTCTTAAGGATCTTCATCTGAACCCTTCTCTTTTGACTTTAAATTATAAATATTTTGAGTCTTTATATTCCTGTAATATTATAATTGTAAAGGGAACAACCAGGTGATCATATTTCAATTCCTTAAGACTGGAATTATAGTATTTAATAAACATATATATATATATATATATATATATATATATATATATATAATTAATGATGCCAAGATTAAACTCTGTATATCTGTGGCATTTGGATTATTGGGATCTGGTTTAAAATGAATGAGCAAGTCCCTTTCAAAAGCAGGTTCTCCATCTTCGTTTCTGAATATGACAGCAACCTCGGTTATAGGGGGAGAATTATATCTACGGGGGTCACTGTTACAATCATATTTAATTGTCATTGTTACTTCTGTGGGAGCAATACCTTTTGCTGCTGCTTCAGATTGGGCTTCCTTTTCTACCTCATGTAGCATATGACACGATTTTGTTAATTCACTTATTTCATGCATGAGGTTATTGATGTTGATCATGAGTCTTTCTGAGTAGCCCTGGTTTTCTGGCATTGCTAATCTTTTACTTGTAGCTTCGGCTGTATCCAAAATGTAGAGTTGAGCAAATTTCTGAGAAACACCATCCAAAGGATGTAAAGTTCCAGTATGGTGATAAACTTGTCCGTGTATTTTAAAACAGTATGGCCCATATCCTGATTTCTATGCAATATTTGCACCCATGGAAACAAAAGCGAAATAACTATTTATGGAATGAATATTTTCCATGAAATTTTTACTGTCAGAATCTTCGTTTGTCATTAATCTTTTTTATGCCGGGTAATCTGGAAAATGTATATCATTTGGACAGACTTTCCTTTTGCTACAACATCAAGTAAATTTCCCATTGGATGGTTTTTCATCCAAGAAATTTAGTGATAGGCAAAATTCACATCGAACAGTCATTCCACCAAACTATGTTTGAGAATTGCATCCTCATGTACTCCATTTTTGCTGAGAAGGTAGTTCCTACAGGTATTGGTAGTACTTGTTGGTGACTGTTCTCTAGATATATTCTGTCGTTGCCACCTCTTTCTTTCAACTTCAAAGGCACATTGGTCTTTAGACATTTTCTGTTGATAACGCCGGTGTTTTTCGGCATCAGAGCGACGTTTTTACAGTAGCTGATGTTCAGATACATTCTGTAGTAGGCACCACCTTCTTTCCAGATCAGACGCACGCTGCTCTGCAGACATTTTCTGTTGATAAAGCTGGTATCTTTCGGCTTCAGAGCTACATTGTATCAACAGTTGTTCTTTCGACATAGTCCCACCTCTCTACTGTCATGGTCTGAGATGCAGGTGAATGAGAGTCCTGGCTGTCAGGCCGCTGAGAGCTGTCTGACCAAAGGCTGATTCTGCCTGATTCTGTGGGGGTGGGACTTCCTCCTCCCTGCTGTCAGTTTCCACAGCTGTGATGAGGAAGCTGGGGCGACAGAGGGAGCCGCGCCCTCCAAGCCACCCTCTCTCTCACTCTGCTCTATGTCTAACGGTCTCCTGCTCTGCCAAGTCCTCCAAACCTCCTGCTCTCCGCCTGCTACTCTCCTGCTCTGCTCTCCGCTGGCAAGGTCCTGGGGGCCTGCAGGAGTCACTTGGCACAGCAGGCCTCGCCTCCTGGTGCTGGTGAAGATCCTGGGAGCCTGCAGCAGCAGCTGCTGTCGCCTCCTGGGGCGCTTGACACCTGCGTATGCAAAATAATCTCCATCTTTGTTGAGTTAATTTGCATAGTGACTCTGATGGGCTGGTGGGCATGGCTGGTGGGCGTGGCTTGGGATAGCAGAAGGATGGCTAATTTGCATGTTTCATATATATAATATATATATATATATATATATATATATATATATATATATATATATTGCATAAAGAGGGCAAGCCATTGTGTCATCAAGTTCTTGTGACTATAAATTTTTTTTTCATAGAAATAAATAGAATTGTGTTGATTTTTTGTTCCTAAGTGCTTTGGAGAACTTTAGGGTAAAATGATGACCTTGGGGCTTTAAATTTTTAGCTAAAATTTCACAAAAGGAATATAGAATCTTCTATGATGGCCCTAAAATAAACTCATATCTATAGCTGTAGAACCAAGACTTTTGAAAACCAAATGAAGTCTAATTTTCTAGGTATTTAAATTATAAGCCAGATTGAATTTCCAAACTCTTGCAATGTCGTACGTTAGAGTTAGGTCATTAACTGGGATGGAGTAGGACTCTGAAAAGTGAAATAGATAAATTCTCACAAGCCTGTGAACAGTGAACATGAAATTCTGTTGAGCCTCATTTGTCAGTACTGTCTGAGAAGGTTAGTCACCTCTTGCTCATGAACCTGGAATGGCCTTCCGTAAAGTACTTAGCTTGCAAGGGACTGCTGATCTTTCTCAGGACATATCACTACTACCCCTCGCTATTTCAAGATCTAAAACCAGACTAAAGACTATACAAGCTTCTGATGGTGAGGTTCAAAGTTTGACCCCTAAGAAGTTGTTAAACATGACAAAGCAAATCTATGACTTTGACAGTTTTTTACACAGAAATTGGGATGACATGTGGGAAATGACCCTTTGGCAGCAGGACTATAGTGGAAGAAATAGAAAATTAAATTAGGTCAAATTAATTTGGGTTATTATGGGTTCACTAAGCAGATATTTGGATTTGGTTTATTAGGCTAAGAGTGTAGGACTGGCTTTAACAGTTATTTGGTCGCTGAAATAAAAGCTGGATCAAAGAGTCACCCATCCTAAATTATGTTTAAATTCAGTTTTTTGTGTATATGGAGAGAGGAGAGAGAAAAGAGGAGAGAGGAGAAAGAGAGAGAGAGAGAGAAAATGTACTTCTTTGGTGTATAAAGAAGAGAAGATACTCAGGGAAACTGGAATACTATAATGTACTTATATAAGATCTTCTCACTTACCCCTTAAATATATGTCTTGGATGACTCCAAAGGACTTTTCCATTATCATGACAGTGAGAAATGTATTTGTGAGGGTGTTTTCATCATCCATAAATAGTCAGGAGATATTATTCTTTGTAAGCAAGAAATGACAGGGAAAACTGCTGCCATTGACACAAGTTTCCTAAATTTAAGGCATCCTGGAATGGCACAAGCCAAGTCAGCAGTTTGTTGCCAAGACAAGGATGGTAAACAAATGGTTAGCATAGCTGAAGTATCATAGTAAACTGTGCCTCAGAGATGTCTGGCGTTGACTAATCATATTGCTCCTACAATTGAAATAGATGGTTAGCCAGCTAATATATTTCTTTATTTGTATAAGCAGAATAGCTCTAGGTATGAGTTTATAATGGAGAGTCAATGTCTGACAACCAGATCTCAAGCATGTGCCACCTCTTGGACACATATCCCCTTGAATGAAGGGGAGGCAAATTCCCCTTGAGGAAGGATTCTGCTATACAGCCAAAATGTATGCTGTAAATCTTCCTCCTAAATTTACCCTAAGGAAATTTGTTAGGAGACTACACTGAAGAAAGCAAAACAATCAATCAGACAGAGGTTTGCAGAATTTCCAGATAATGGATATGAACTGGCATTAAACCCTATAATTCAAACCTCCTTGTGGTTGCACCAAGTAGAATAGAGACTTATGGAGATAAGGTCATCAATGGAACTTGGGGTTGGGTCTCTCTCACAGTGGGCACAGGGAGCCCCTGAAGCCATACTACAGTTTTCTCCCAGATCTGAAATATTATATTGGAGTAGATATACTCAGGAAATTGATAATTTCCACATTGGTTATCTGATCTGTGCAAGGTTTCTTATGGTAGAGAGAGCCAAGAGGAAAACTCTAGAACTGCCTCTGTCTACCAAAATAGTATATCAGAAGCAATATTTCCCATATTTTGGTGGATTTCAGAGGTTAGTGAGACTATATGCATGACTTGAAAAAAAATTACTGATTCCTCCTCCATCACCTTTCAACTCTTCCTGAACACAGAGGGATCATGGAGAACTACAGTGGCTTACCATAAAGTTAATCTGCAGTGACTCCAATTGCAGCTGCTTTTCCAGGTGCGATGTCATTGTTAGAGCAAATCAATGCATCCTCTGGCACCTGGTATCAGATATTGATCTTTATGTTCCCTACTATACATTCTCTCCCTGTTTCTGTAGTTGTTAGTAGAGATCTTCAAACCAGTTTAGTTCCAGCTGGAAGGACCAACAATATGTCTTTACTGTTACACCTTGGGTCTATGCCAACTCACCATCTTTATTTAATAATCTAGTCCTTAGAGGCATGATTACCTCTTCATCCCACGGGACACCATGCTGATCCTTTACATTGATGATATCATACTGAGTAAACTTAGTGAGAAGGATGTGATTGCTACTGAAGAAGAATTTAAGGCATGTGTGCCAGGGAGTAGAGAAAATACTTTCACAAAAACTCAGAACCCACCAACAAGGTGAAATTTCTAGGGTCCCAGTGGTTTATCAGCGTGTTCAGATATACTTTCTGAGGTAAAAGTAATTGTTGCATCTGAATCCTCCTACTACTGAGAAAGAAGCATGATCCCTAAAGTGTCACTTTGCATTTTGGAGGACACACATATCTCAGTTTGACAGGGTGCTTTGATTTATTTACTTAGTAATCAGCAGAGTGATCAGTTTTGAGGGGGCCCAGAAAAAGAAAACGCTCTATACACAGGTCAAAAATACAGTGCAAGCTATTCTGCTCTTGGGCTACATGACTCAGTAGATCCAATGGTATTGGTAGTGTTCATGAAAGATAAAAAAAAAAATATATATATATATATATATATATATATATATATATACACATCCTGCAGGCCCTCATAGGTGAATCACACTGCACACCCTTAGGCATTAGAAAAAGTTACATGCTGGACCTTAATACAGTCTGAATGCTTGACAATGAGCCACTAAGTTACCACGTAACCTGAACTGCCCATCATAAATTGGCTCTCGATTGATCTACCAATCCATAAAGTCAAATATGCAGAGCATTTCATCATCAAGTGTAAAATTTATATACTAGATTGGGCTCAGGCACATCCTGAAGGGTCATGTAAGTTATATGAACGCATATCATAGATGCCCATGGCCTGGGTTGCATTCCTGTTATATTGCTCCCTCCTGAGATGTATGTATAACCTCATGGGAGGTTTCCTATGGTCAGTTGACTGAGGAGTAAACAATAACCAGGCTTGGTTTATAGATGACTCTGTAAAATATGATAGTAATGGAAAGTGTGTAGCTTCAGCATCACAAAGCTCTATTGTCTAATGTAAACCCATTTTGGAGAAGCCATGAAAGGCAGAAGTTGACAAAATCTCTTCCAATGCGTAGAATTTTAAGGAGAATCCTTGTGATTCATTGTGCCAAAGGGTGTGTGTGTGTGTGTGTGTGTGTGTGTGTGTGTGTAACCATAGGCAGCAGCTAATGGTTTGGCTAGATGGTCAAGGTCTTGGAAAGAAAATATTAGAAAAATGGTGACAAGGAAGCACTAGTATGTGGACATACTTCTCTGAATGGACACAGAATATGAAAATATCTGTAGTCCCATGTAGATGTCAACTCAAAGGGCAGTCTCAGGAGAGGAGAATCTTAATAACCAGGTAGAGAGTAGACCTGTAATCATTAGGCATCCCCTTTACCCAACTACTCCAACATCTTTCCCCCACAGTAGGCTTATGCCAACAAGAACAGTAGTTATGTGTGGTCTTACTAAGATGATCTTCCCATCACCAATTTAATCTGGTTACAGCTTCTGCTGATTGCTCAACCAAGCAACAGTAGGGACCAAATCTAAGGACTCTCTTTGGCACATGGCATTATTTCTTGTTGGGATCAGCCACCACATAGCAAGTTGATTAAGTAAGATCACTTTAATAAAAAAAAAAATGTGCCTTATTCTCACTGGAGGACACTTATGCTGGATACAGATTTACCTTCCCTACCCAGTGAATTGGTTAAAATAACCATCTAGCTACAATACAGAGCGCCTTGCTCACTATCATGGTATTTCATACACCATTACTCTTGATCATTAACGTATTTTACAGTGAACAAAGTATGGTGACAGGCTCATTTTTTATGGGATTTTCTTGAGTTACCAAGTTCACCAACAGCTTGAATCAGCTGGTGTGACAGAATGGTGAAATGACTTTTGAGAAATTTAATTACAGACCTGGGTGGCAATGCCATACAAGCCTGGGCTAATGTCCTCTAGGCTATGGTGTATATTCTAAATCAGTGACCAAGAATTCCTAACCTATAGGAATTGTTAATGGAAAGGTAATTCGAGTTTATGATGCTAGATCCTTCAGGAATACACACATTGACTCATTTTTTCAAGGGACCAATAAAGCATATTCTGAGTTTAAAACTACCAGGTCAGAGATATGATTAATCCCAAATTGGAGAATCTGAATTATCATGTATATAAGGAATACTTATTCCAAAATCTATAACACAAATAAGTAAATATTTCTGCATTGAATAATTTTCTTATTCACTTATACTTTAGAAAAGGCATCCTCCTTGAAATAAATTGGCTCATATATTTAGAAAAAAATAGAATAATAACATTTACTTGGGTGAATATTCAAGGTTATAAAACTCTTGAATGTATCACATAAATAAGAATTCACCAATTGCCAGTGAAACACAAAGTTATTAAAAACACAACTGGGATGAAAATATATCACAATGTAAATTCCCAATATGTTACATAATCCAAATGGTTCAGCAGAACTTGAAAAATTAAATAGCCACAAGGATAATGAGATTACTCATCAGTCCATAAAATGAAGAAAATTAAAAATATAGAATCAATATATGCAATATAGAATCAATAATTTGTATAATCTGCTGTGTGTTCATTATTTTAATTACTGATGAGAAAACTCATGAATAATGCCTAACTCTCTTTAAAAAAATATGTTGTTATTGATTTTGTTTTAAGAGAGAGAGACAAGGTGAGAGAGAGAAGAGAGAGAAACATCGATGTGAGAGAGAAACACATTGGTTGGCTGCTTCCTGCATGCCCCCTACAAGTATGGAGCCTGGAACCTGGGCATGTGCCCTGACTGAGAATCAAACTGACAATTTTTTGGTACATGGGACGATGCTCAATCAACTGAGCCATACCACCATGGCCTAACTCTCTTTTTGAATAAAGGAACCTGAGACCTAGTGTTGACCAAGTAGAGGGAAGATCCCTTGAATATTACAATATTACAGCATATGTCAATATTGCAGCAAATATCCCAACTCCAATTCCACACCTAGACTTTTCCCTTCATCACGAATGAGAGTCCTTCTCAGTGGGAGAAAAGGTGGGCACTGATATTATATATGGTACATTAAAACTATACAAACTTTATTGCTCTTGCACAGCTACTTATCTATATATGTAAATAGCTAAGCGACCATCGCATCCAAAACAACTGAACAGATGTCCGAACAGGCTGTGTGGGGCAACCAGACTGGCAGGGGGTTTAGTGAGGGGTGACCATATGACTGAGCAACAGGCTGCATGGGGCGACCATGCCTGCTGCGGGGAGAGGTGGGGGCAACCAGACCAGTGCAGGGGGGGGGCCGTGAGGGGTGACCAGGCAGGCAGAGGGGAGCAGTAGGGAGCGATCAGGCCAGTGGAGGGTTAGTGAGGGGCGACCAAACAACCAAGCAATAGTCTGTGTGGGGTGACCAGGCCGGCAAGGGATTATGAGGGGCAACCAAACGACTGAGCAGCAGGCTGTGTGGGGCTACCAGGCCCACAGGGGGGGCAGTTGGGGGTGACCAGACCAGCGGGGGGGGGGCAGTGAGAGGTGACCAGGCAGGCAGAGGGGGGCAGTTGGGGGTTACCAGGCCAGTGGGGGAAGCAGTTGGGGGTGACTATGCTGGCAGTGGGGACAGTTGGAGGTGACTAGGCCAGCAGGTGGGGCAGTTAGGGGCGATCAGGCAGGCAGGTAGGTGAGCAGTTAGGAGCCAGTGGTCCCGGATTATGAGAAGGATGTCTGACTGCAGTCGGACATTCCCCAAGGGGTCCCGGATTGGAGAGGGTGCAGGCTGGGCTGAGCCCCCGCCCCATGCACGAATTTCGTGCACTGGGCCTCTAGTATTTAATAAGTGCTATATGTGGCATATTTGCCAAATACCTCTTGTTAGTGCCTATCACAAATTCTTATAGGAAAGTAATAATTAAAAGTCAGAAATTTAAAGGATGCATAATCTGTGCATGGTGGAGGTACCCACAGGCAAAGTACCTGCAATTTACTGCTTCTGACACCTCTGAAATCTGAACATTTTTGTTACTCAGGACTACAGGGACATGGCTCTAAGTCCAAATTTTCTGATCTGCATAATGGTATAATATCAATTCCTTGCAACATATCTATGAGAACTACCTGTGAAAGTATTGTAAAATGCTCACTCTGAAATACAGCTTGGTGCATACCAAGTAACTAAGTACTCCATAAATAGGATCCTTAATTACTTTATAAGACAACCAAATTTACAAATTAAATGCTGTGGTGATTTGTTACCTTTTGAACAAGAAATTAATTACATATCAACTTTTTGTTTTTACCTATAAACAAAAATAGAAAGTCGCAAGAAGCTGCTCCAATGGTGAAGATGAGGCTCACAAATTCTTTAGAATGATTGTTTTCTCTTTCTTTCCAACTTGAAAACTTAGGTAATCTGTTTTCTAAGTAGTTTGCCACTTCTTCCCCATCTTTCACAGTGCCTTATTTACTTGTCTAATGACTTCCTGCCACTTTTTTCATCAGGTTGTCTCTCTCATCTGGAACAGAGCATATGTACCGCCAGCCCTAATTAAGGCTAACCAAAGTACTTCTTGTTTCAGTTTAATCCAATCTTCCAGCAATCATGAGAAATGACCTGGCAATGGCAGGCTGGGCCAGCTCTGCTGTCTTGATGAAATGGGACATTGTGCCCACATCAAATAGGAGCCCAAAATGATATGAGATAAGAATGAAAAATGATAGAAACTCTCACATGACGAATTATGCCTGTAATAGCAAAGGGACAGTGAGAAAGCATTTAGGAAAACCACAGAAAATTGTATTCAGTAGGAACTGGCAAAATAGACTCCTTTGCAAGTAAGAAAACATGTAACTCTCTGTTACAGAATTTGCCACAAACTGAGCCCTCAATAAAATTAAATGAAACTTGAAGGGAGATTATTTCATTTTGTTTTGTTTATGTTCTGCTTTGATAAGAACTGAATAAAGATGGTTAATACGTCTCTTCTGAACCTGCTACACTCTGAGAAATTGTAGTTTGAGTCATTTTTTGGACACACTCTGAGTATTGCCTTTTTTTAATGAATGAGAACTGTTGATTCTGTTGTGTGCCTCAGAACCAAGATTGAAACTCTTATGTAGGAAGTTACCTGGTCTGCACCACTCAGCTCCTCTCACATCTAATCATCACATGTTCATCTTTCCTTGGTAAGTCCATAGTACGGCACCTGCCAGGCAACCTCTGCAACAGTGGTGATATTTCGCTACAGGGACAGTTTCTACCTCTCAAAGGGCAATGTGTCCTCCCCCTTTCCTCTTTGCCACGCAATATTATTCTTCTTTAGTTCTTTTCAACCTTCCTCCCTAAAGTCACAGGAATTGCTAGTGGTGAGATAAGGGCATTGTCCCTGCTGCTTATTTCCTTTGTGGGTGAGTGGTGCAGAGAAAAAGAAGGGTGTGGATCCAGAAAAGCCTGGATTCACCTCTGGCTTCCCTCATTCTGTATATTTGGGCAAGTCCCGAATTTTAGTTTCCATGCTCTCATCTGATTTTTGGCTTTAAGATAACATATAACAGGGTAGAATGGTTGGAGATTAAATGATAAAATAAGTATAAAATACCTATAATGCCTGGGATATAGTAGGTACCTAACATAAAAAACTTAATTTATTTCAAATTATACAGGTTTAGGCAAAAGTAGGTTTACAGTTGTGCATATGCAAAACATAGAGTTTACTCTTGTAGTATTATTTGTTAATTATTGTATTATTTTCCTTATAAACAATTGTAAGCCTACTCCTACTTTTGTCCCACCCTATATTTAATTATGTGATGTGGAAAGTATGTCATTCAGATATCTTCTAAATTTACAACCAATCATAACCCTCTAAAGCAGCGGTTCTCAACCTGTGGGTCGCGACCCCTTTGGGGGTCAAGCAACCCTTTCACAGGGGTCGCCTAAGACCATCAGAAAACACATATATAATTACATATTGTTTTTGTGATTAGTCACTATGCTTTAATTATGTTCAGTTTATAACAATGAAATTGGGGGTCACCACAACATGAGGAACTGTATTAAAGGGTCGCAGCATTAGGAAGGTTGAGAACCACTGCCCTAAAGGGAAGAGACCAAATTTCTAATTTTTGTTCAGCTACCCATAACATTGGCTCTATGAGACTCAGTTTCTGATGCTCTATCCAAGGCTGTGTATGGGTCATACTCACTCATGATGAAGAAAAAGGCAGTGTTGTAGGCCCTCAGAACAATGTCAGAGCACATTTCTCAGAAGTCAGACAAATCCTTAAGTCATTGTGCACCTTTGAAGGTATCTACATTTTACTAAAATAAAACTTACCCTCCCTGGCATCTTCTAAAAGCCCTGTAATTACCTGGCTCTCACAGACATCTTTCTACTCATTGCCAGACAGTCCCCACTGCTCCGAGTCACTCATGTTCCCTGCAGTTTTCCAATCTGTGTCTGTATTTGTTTATCACTGTGTCTACAACATCTTTCCCCCTCTCTTTACAGCATGCTCATCTCTCAAGACTGAACAAATATCCCCACCACAGGGAAGGTTTTCCTTACTGTTTCAGGCTTTGCATTCTGAAAAGCAAGCCTTTCAGCCTAGAACCATATCTACCAGAGTCATCACTCAATACACATTACTTAAATTGCTTAATGAATATTTATCTCAATTTATTGTCATTACTTCATTGTTTCTTTTTATCCGATAGAAACCCCTTATGAACCGAAGATGATGTGCCAGCCTAGCACCAAACTTCTCACATGATGGGCATTCAGTAACTATGTAATGAATAACTAGGGCAATATCAACATAGAAATGTAAGTTTCTCTTATATACAGTTGCACTGCTAAATAGGTGAAAAGGACAGGGCCGCAAATATACGTATGAACTGGGTTATCTTTATAGGAAAGAAAACAACTTTTTATTTTCTTAATAAAAAAGAAAGTACTCTTACCATTTGCAACTGCTTGGACGGACCTAGAGAGCATTATGCTTAGCAAAATAAGCCAATCAGAGAAAGAAAAGTATCACATGATCTCACTCATATATGGAACCTGATGAACAATATAAACTGATGAACAAAAACAGACCCAGAGACATGGAAACATCGAACAGACTGTCAAACCTCAGAGGGAAGGCAGGGGAAGGTGTGTGCTGTGTGTTTGTGTGCGTGTGTGTGCGGGGGGCGGGGAAGAGATCAACCAATGAACTCATATGCATATATGCACAACCCATAGACACAGAAAATAGGGTAGTGAAGGCCTGGTGGGGAGCAGGTGTGAGAGGTCAATGGGGGGAAAGGGGAAATATGTAATACTTTCAACAATAAAGATTAAAAATAGTAATTATTATTTTTTAATCTTTTTAAATAAATATATTTATTATGTTCGAGGCAATGTGCTAAAAGCTATACATGAATGATCTCATGTATATTATCATTATTACAATTCTATGAGGTAGGTACTGCTATTACCCTTATCTTAGAAGTAAGGAAACTGAATCTTTGAGAGGTTGATGGATTATCAATGTTACAACTCTCGAGGGTGATGAAGGTGGGATGAGAATCAGGTATGAAGCCAAGCCGAAGCTGTTAATGGTTTGCCATGTTGTCTATGCCCCTGTGGAAAATAACCTTCCAGACTGTCACTGAGAGTAACAAGATTAATGTTGTAAAAGGAATATCCTAGTGGCTTAGAGAAATTCAGGTAGAACATGATTGAAACATTCCTGAGGAGAACTTTATGTTTTGGGGAATTGAGGTAATTAATTGGAGTTTGATTAACATGACAAATATCTGGTAGAGTGCACACAAACAATGAAGTAAGGGTTGCCATATGATGAAACAGATATTGTGCACAGTCAGAACACCGTTCACCATAATTTGCTTTGAAAAAGGGAGAAAAAAGGATATCTATCATATTCAATCATCATAACTTTATGATATGAGACATTCAATTTCACTGATTAACACATTTAGTTCATTCAGTCATGGTAAAATAAGTTTTAAAATTTAATTTTTGTCTTTTTCTAGTTGCTATAAAAATAAGAAAAAGATTGTCCTCATTTCCTTCTCTTGCCTCAAAGACATTCCAGGTTCTTTAACAGGGTAGGGGTGGGAAATGGATTAATATCTTGATAGAGCACTCTAAAGACTATTAATTCCATGCCCCATGTGGCCTGAGCCTTTGGTTAGCTGGGATAGTGGCAGAAAATTTGGGAAGGACTGGTTTGCACCCAACCACTTGATGGAGGGTTGGCTCCCCATGACCTGGGATATTGAGTGTTCTTGGTCCTAGAGATGCTCTCTAGGCATTGCTGGTATACTGTACTCCAGAAGAAGTGAAAATTTGAGGCAAATCAATTTGATGGATGTTTTTAAAGACTATAACTCAGCAGGTATCTCTATGCCGAGCATGGGTAGAGTGTAACAACACACCTTTCAATGGCTATGTGATTCAGAGAGCCCAAATAGTTACATCTATGATTAATTTAAAATCAATGGGCACTTCTTTAATTTGTCTGTATGATCCCAGAGAATGATTTATTGATCTTTCCATTATCCCTTAATAACTTAGGTTAGATTCCCTGGCCACCCTAGAATGTGAAAAATGCATAATTATGTATAGAGGAAAATACAGAAATTAGTCATTTGCCACAATCTGAGTGTCTTGGTATATATTTATATTGATTCTACTTAATAAAACTGCATTAATCACCAAAATGTTAGGCATTCTGCAATACATGGGGGCAAATTAACAAACAAGACAGAGTTCAAGGTTTTAAAGGACACAGGGGACTGGCAAGATAAAAGTAACTGACAGATACAACAGAGTATAGAATACTCAAGACTACAGTAAGCATACCCAATATATTTTAAAGGATTATAAAAGAGACTTCTAATTTGAAATTCTAGAAGCAGGGAGGGCTTCTGGTAAAAAGAAAAGAGCTAAGCAGAGATTTAAAAGGCAATACACAATTGGGCAGGTCAACAAAAATTGGGAAGTGTGAGATCAGAATGATTGAGCAACTTGCACATTATAGAAAATGGCAGAGTTACAATCCAAAGACTGTGATATTTCTAGTAATACACATTGCTAGTAAAAGACCATTATCTAATGAAAACAGGAATGGCCCTAGCCAGTTTTGTTCAGTGGATAGAGCATTGGCCCATGGATTGAAGGGTCCCAGGTTTGATTCTGGTAAAAGGCATGTACCTTGTTTGCATACTTGATCCTGGTCCTAATAAGGGGATGCAGAAGATAAGCAATTGGTGTGCCTGTCTCATATTGATGTTTCTCTCTCTGTCTCTCCCCCTCCCTTCCACTCTCTCTAAAAATCAGTGGGAAAATATCCTTGGGTGAGGATTAACAGAATAAAATGAAGAAGAAGAAGAAGAAGAAGAAGAAGAAGAAGAAGAAGAAGGAGAAGGAGAAGGAGAAGGAGAAGGAGAAGGAGAAGGAGAAGGAGAAGGAGAAGGAGAAGGAGAAGGAGAAGGAGAAGGAGAAGGAGAAGGAGAAGGAGAAGGAGAAGGAGAAGGAGAAGGAGAAGGAGAAGGAGAAGGAGAAGGAGAAGGAGAAGGAGAAGGAGAAGGAGAAGGAGAAGGAGAAGGAGAAGGAAGGAGAAGGAGAAGGAGAAGGAGAAGGAGAAGGAGAAGGAGAAGGAGAAGGAGAAGGAGAAGGAGAAGGAGAAGAAGGAGGAGGAGGACGAGGAGGAGGAGGAGGAGGAGGAGGAGGAGGAGGAGGAGGAGGAGGAGGAGGAGGAAGGGGAGGGAGAGGGGAGAGGGAGGGGAGAAAGGGGGAGAGGAGGGGGAAGAGAGGGGAGGGGAGGGGGAGGGGAGGGGAGGGGGAGGAAGAAGAAGAAAACAGGAAAAAATCAACAAAACAAAGAGAAAAGAAAAGCAGATTTCAGCTACTGAAGCCAACATATATCGCTGTGTTGAGGCTCATCTGAAGCCCAATCTTCAGACACAGATGAACAGCCCAAATGCACAGTTAGTCTCCTGCCTGACTGGTTCATTATAGTGATTGCAATCAGATGTTGGTAAAGGCTTAGGCTCAGAGTCTCTCTTTTCCCTTTTAATTCCATGACATAAAAAAGAACTGCAACCGAATATACAGGCTAGAAAAGAAAGGTTCTTCCTCTCTGGAGAGACCCCTGCAGACACCATTGACTGGAAGATGCTAAAAGGAAAAAGGAAGTGTTAGCGACTCCCTAGGCTTACCATATGTATTATACAAAGCACACGGGAATTGCATACACGAGAAGATTGTACATGCTGTGCAGCAGCAGCAACAACAGCAAGAACAGCAGCTATAGACAACTATGGTCCAGCCACAATGAATTTGCCTGCGATGTAATTTTATTAGATAAATGGCTCTATTTGACCCATCATAGCAACAGGGCAAGTGGTGGGGAACGATATTAGCATAAAGGATATCTTTTCTGTCCTAGCATCATTGGTATATGAGACATATTCAGCAAGAAACAGTTAGGAAATGAGCATCAGGCACATAAAAGGTTTATGTTGTTTTTACGAACAAAATTGCTGCTTACAAATATCACACAGCAGGTTTGGTGTTTATGGACAGAAATAATTCACTCTGACGCAATGGGTTTGCTTCTTTCCATCTCATTTTAAATTATGAGAAGCTCATGCTACCATCTCAGCAGCTTGAACCTTTCCAGGCCATGTCTTGAATATTCACACACACACTAGCCAAATGATGAATCCTAGCTGGGGAAGCTTGCAGGCCACAATCCATTTATAGCACATTACCTAAATGTCATTATTCTTTGCTAAGTGCAGGCAAAACCAGAAGCTTCTATAGCAAAATACACACAGAAACAAACAAAACAAACATGCTCTTTATTATTTCCAAAAGGTGTATTTCAGGCCATTTCAAGGGGAAGAAGAACAAAGATAGCAAGCAAACAAAAAGTAATTCCCATTATAATGTACCTTTGAAATAATCTTCCTAGGCATAGTTTTGTTGTTGTTTGTTTGTTTGTTTGTTTGCTTGCTTACTTGCTTGTTTGTTTCCAAAAAGAATTTAATGCATAAACATTTTTTGGCCTATTTTAAGTGTTCTTTACTTTAAACACCCAACCATTCCATTTGGAAAATGAGATTAGCTTTCAAACGTATTATTGGTATTGGTATAATTGATTTAGTAGAAAAGAGGGAGTCTCTCCTCTCTGCCCAATTATTAAAGTTATTTATAGGACTTCTGGTTTGAAATGGCAACTCAGCACCCACTTTGGCCTTTCATTTATAGTAGCATCTCACTGACCACTAGAACGTATTATCACAATAAGAAGAAAAAGAAGAAAATCCTAACAGGGCTGAAAAAAAGAAAGAAACCATAACTATTCAAATGAAACCCAATAACAATTACAAAATGGAATCTAAATATCATAGTATCAGCAAATATTAAAAATGAGCTGGAGGGAAAGATAAAGGATAGTAAAGAGGGTGATTGATGATTTTTAAAACTGAAAAAATTAGATTATGTTGAGTTATAATGTTAATTATTACAACAAAACTAAATATAGGGGAGAATTTGTTTTTTCATGTTATATCCAATTGTGTTGTTTTAAAGGTTTTGTTCCATATGCATATCTTTGCACTACAAACTAAAACATAAACTGGCTAGCTAAATTACATTTGGTAATTTTAAAAATGTTATTCTATTATAGTTTTAAAAAGTATAGACATCTATGTATAGGAAGATGTCCACAATGTATCATTAAAAATAGAAGTCACAAAATAGAAAATATACTATGATTCTGAATACGTTAAAAACAAAAATCCTATATAATAAAAAGGTAATACACAAATTGACCCTCACTCCATCATGCCATCACAAGATGGCTGTGCCCACAGCAGAGGCAGGGTTCCCGTAATGAGCCTTAACAAGCGATCAGCAGGGACCTGAGGATCCATAAAGTCAAGGCAGGGACCTGAGGCTGCGCCCACTGCCTGGTGCGGCTTGACGAGGAACCTCAGGCCACTCCCTTGGCCCGGTGGGGATTGATGGGGGACCTGAGGCCACACCCCGGGCCCAGTAGGGCTTGATGGGGGACCTTAGGCCATGCCCCATGTCCAGCGGGGCCTGACAGGGTACCTCAGGCCACGCCCCCACCCTTCCTGGGCTGGGGGACTTGAGGCCATGCCCCCTGCTCCAGCATTGGACTGGGGGACCTCAGGCTGCGCCCCCCCCCCAGCACCAGGCCAGGGATCTCAGGCTGCACCCCTTTCCCCAGCACCAAAATGGGGGACCTGAGGCTTTGCCCACCCCCACCTGGCGGGGCTTGATGGGGTTGGGGTCGGCCGGGTATGGATCTTGCCCAGTGGGGGTGGGGCCAGCCGGGTCTGGATCTCGTGCAATTTCGAGGTGCACGTATATGGGCAGGGTCTTGACTCTGGGTCCCACAGTGTGCCCCAGACTCTGACAGGAGCAAGATTTTTATATACATTTTACTAATTTTTATTCATCTATGACACTTGTATTATAGAGAAAGGGCAAATAACAATATTAAAATACTAGGGGCCCGGTGCATGAAATTCGTGCACTGGGTGTGTGTGTATGGGGGGGGGGGGGAGTGTCCCTCAGCCCAGCCTGCCCCCTCTCACATACTGGAAGCCCTCAGGCGTTGACCGCCATCACCCTCCGATCACCTGACCGGCCCCTTTCCAGGCCTGACACCTCCACCAGAGGTGTCAGGCTTGGACAGGGGACCCCCATCTCCCCCCGATCACAGGCTCTGGCCCCCACCCAGGCCTGAGGCCTCTGGCAGGGGACCCCCATCTCCCATCTCCCTCTGATCGCTTGCTCCACCCCCCGCCCAAGCCTGACGCCTCTGACCCAGGCTTCAGGCCTGGGCAAGGGGACCATCATATCCCCCCAATCCCCGGCTCCGCCCCCCACCCAGGCCTGATGCCTCAGCCAGAGGAGTTGACCCTCATCACCCTTCGATCACCAATCACCGGATCGGCCCCTTGACCAGGCCTGAGGCCTCCGGCAGAGGTGTCAGGCCTGGGCAGGGGACCCCCAGCTCCCCGCGGTTGCAGGCTCCGCCCCTGCCCAGGCCTGACACCTCTGGCCTAGGCGTCCGGCCCAGGCAGCGGGGACCTGCAGCTGCAGCGGCCCCGCGATGGTGGGCTTCGCTTTAGGCCCAGGCAAGGGACCCCTAGCTCCTGGGACTGCCAGCTTCGACCGTGCCCAGCTCCCATCGCTGGCTCCACCCCTACTTCCTGCTATCACTGGCCAGGGCGGCCAAGGCGCCTGATTCTCTGATCATGGCTGGGGGGCAGAGCTGCCCCCCCAGCTCTTAGCTCCCCCCTGGGTTTCCGATCACTGTCAGTGGCAGGGGGCTTCTTCCTGCTTTCCCTTTCACCTCCCTGCATTGTGCCTACATATGCAAATTAACCGCCATCTTGTTGGCAGTTAACTGCCTATCTTAGTTGGCAGTTAATTTGCATATAGCCCTGATTAGCCAATGAAAAGGGTATCGCCGTACGCCAATTACCATTTTTCTCTATTATTAGTGTAGATTTCCTCTAATTCCCTTTTAATGTGCACGAATTTTGTGTACCGGGCCACTAGTATAATATAATATGCATAAAATATAATCGAATTGAGGGCAACAGCTATAATGGGAAGAGGGAGTGATCAGGAGAGTAGCAAATGGAAGACAAAAGCCCCTTCCCTTGGTTTTCTATCTGTTCTGTGGAAACGCTGAGTGAGAGTTGTGCTCCCTAGAGTAAACAAACAAATTTGGCTCTCCTGAGGACTGCCTGGGTAAGTATTTGAAAGAGACTGTGAGGCTCACACAGGGCACAATTATATGGCATGGGAGAGCCACTTCTCACATTCTGGTGCCCCACCAGCAATCCCCCCTGCAGCCCCTTTCTTCTGGGGTTGTCTCAGCCTGGAGAGTACACATTTTCTCTGTACTAGAACCAGGAGAAATTTTTCTCTTCTATGTCCTTGTCAGATCTAATGGTGGGAGTGCAACATGCTACACTGATGTCTTCTCTCACCGCTCTGCCACATTATTCCTATTTCCTCTGCTCTCTCCCCCACACCCCCTTCTCACATATACCTATTTCAGAGGAGCAAACACACAGGCTCAGTAGGGACTCATCCTGAAGCTGTGATATCAGTGTACTGCGCATGTACATCTTCAATCTTATGACTGGTGCTTTAGAGGCCACCTCAGTTGGATTTGCAGAGAGAAACACTGCATTTTGTACAAGATCAATACCCACCTCTTCTATCTTATCTCCCTTCAGAGAATTTTTTTATTATTATTCAGAAATGGAAATGGCAATGTTTTGTAATAGAACTGATTCTGACCTTTCATCTCTCAAAATACGTAAATTGGTGGATGTTCTCAATTGTAGGTAACCACTCCTTGACTTTGGAATTTAGAATGCCTTTTGACTTCAGCTCAGGCCTGATGGAACCAGAAAAATCCTTTTCTATACATCTGGTTACAATGAGAGATCAGCAGCTGTTCCAGAATTCTAATTAATAAATTGTAAGACTAGGTTAGGACAATGAGTTTTAGCATGGAGGTTATAGAAGAAATTCAACTGATATTTATGAGATAAAATAAGCAGGACTATGTGAGTGATTCAAATTCAGGAAAGAGTGAATAGGAAAGTTAATTGAGAAAGAGAAAGAATCAAGTGGGTCTCCAAAATTTTTGGCTTAAGTAGCTCCAAAGATCACCCACCAAGAAAGCAAATATAGGAGGACAGGTTTAGGGGAGCAAATACAAGACTTTGAGGGACATTTTAGGTTGACATATCTGTAACACACCCTGAAGAAAATGCTGAAATGTTCATCTGAAATTCAAGATGAACAAGCAGAACTGAAATCCTATTTGAGAAGTTTTGTTTGTTTGTTTTATAATCTATATTTATTGTTGAAAGTTATACAGAGGTACCCTATTTTTCCCTACTGATCCCTTCTATCCACTCACTCCTCCTATCCCAGACCTTCACCACACTGTGTCCTTGGGTTATGCATTTTTGTATATAAATTATTTGGTTAATCTCTTCCCACCCACCCACCCTCTCCTTCCCTCTGAGATTCAGCAGTCTGTTCCATGTTTCTATGTTTCTGGATCTATTTTGTTCTTTACATTCCACATATAAGTGAGATCATGTGATAATTGTCTTTCTCTGACTGGCTTATTTCGCTTAGCATAATACTCTGCAGGTCCCTTCATGCTGTGTCAAAGGGTAAAAGAGCCTTCTTTTTTACTGCTCCATAGTATTCCATGATGTAAATGTATCACAGCTTTTTTATCCATTCACCTACTGCTGGGCACTTGGGCTGTTTCCAGATTTTAGCTATGGTATGAATGCTGCTATGAACATTCTTTCTGAATGTATGCACCACTATTTGGGAAGCCTTATGCATAGCTTTGGTGAATCATAACATAAGAAAAGATTAGGAAAACTTATTTTTAGAAAAAGGGGAGAAACGTATTCATCATTTAGCAACAGAAAACTATTTTTTTTAAGTAAAGGAGTAAATAAAGAATGGATTTTTCTCTGTGATAATGTAAACCCAAACTAATGTGGCCTGTTCTGTAAGGACACAGCTTCTCCCAGAAGCAGTGAATTAGTTGGTCAATGAAGCTTCATGAAAGCAGCTGCTGTGGGGTCCCCATACTCCCTTCTCTGGATTTTTACTAGAACAGCAGGGAGGGTAGGATGATAAATAAAAATGTCCTCTATGCTCTGTTTTAAATGTTTTTAAGGAAAACATTGCTAACTTGAAACCTAGAAAAGGCTATTTTCTTAATCTCCTTAGTTGTGTCATTGAAATGTATCCAGCTCAACAATGAGAAACTTGGTGAAAGAGACAAGCCATGGTCTTGTCCCAGTAAATGATTATAGGCAGGAAATATCATAAAAAATTAAAATTTTATTGCCACCCATGCAACAACCTCCAGGGCCAAAATAACTGAATGAGGCTTGTACCATCTCAAGCACAATATTTTAGTGGCTGAATAAGCTGATATCATCAAACAAACATTTTAAGCACCTTAACCCATAGATCAATAAATTATTACCTGCCATATTGCTTCAGAGGGGATGCACAGAAAATAAATTGATTTTATGATTACTCAGCTTAGTCATTATAAAATATTGAACACAGGTACTATGTGCTTATTTTTGCTAATTTAGATGCTATCCTGATTTTAAGGGAGTAGTGTAAAGGATCATTCAATAAATATCTGCTTGACATTTGTCCCCACTCCCTCCTCTATCCTGCTGTCCACAGCTCTCTGCTTATCTAGCAACCAGAATGTACCTGGATCACAGAAGGTCAGAGAAAAAATAATCAAAGATACGAGGTGCACAATTTAAGTTGTGAAATAAGATTAAAACAAAGAAAAGGAGCTCTGAGTATCAAATTCTACAATCCAGACTGTGAATGTGCTGGAGGAGCTCCTCAGGGAAGCGAGTGATCAGGAGGGCTCTAAGAAGTAGTAACGCCCTTCATGGAGCCTCTGCTAAGTTCTGAAGGGTAAAATGGTTTGCATAGGCAGAAATGAGTAGAAGAATGCTGCCTGGCTCACAAGGAACAGGAAGAATTAAGGTTAAAGAATTACTGTTGCCATATGTGGGACAGCTCATTAAGAAAAAATATTTTACCAGATGGAAAGGTTTCTAATTATTAACTATTTTGTATACTCTTGGAGATTGTTCTTCCTTTGCCTGGATCATAAAGCTTGGTTTCTCAGAATTTATAGGAAGGCCTCTTTGATTTTCTGCTCTATATTTTCTTCTTGGAGGATTTTTATCAACTTCCACAACTTCAACTACTATATTTAACCTTATTATTCCCAAATCTATAACACAAGGATAGACCTCAGTAATGCTCCCCATGCTTGTGATATACACTGTACCCATATTTCCAAGAGCCTAAATCTACAAGAATACTCCAATCTACTTCTTGGTCAATTGTATAACATTTAATTATTATGTACATTCCCACCCATCATCTTGTTCTCCACAAATTTATAAATGACTTCACCACCCTCACAAATGCCTAAGCAAATAACCTGAAAATGATTCTTACCACCAAGCCTGGCTTTTTCACACTGCACATCCAATGATCATGTCTTAATAATTATACCTCATAATTAACTCAAATGAGAATCTAGTGAAAATATACAGTTAGAAAGCATTATATCTATCCCTAGAGTCCCTATGCACAATATTCTGCAAGGGTAGGCCTTCGCAGCCCTGGCTGCCTCGGCTGCCTCGCCTGCCTCGGCTGCCCTCGCAGGCCCCAGTCACCTTGGCAGCTGCCTTGTGGCCCCAGCTGCCTCACGGCCCCACCCCCCACCCACTGGTCATTATGGAAGGAAGGTCGTTCCAGAAGGTTGTTCAGCTGTCTGGGCTAATTAGCATATTAGCTCTTTATTATATAAGATAAGAGAAAAAATACCACTTTTTCATAGGATAAAGGATACAGCGACAGCTATTTGTGTTTATTTTTTACCATGGGATTTATATGCAAATGATAATGATAATTATTAATATGAAAACAATAACTCTTATTATTGATAACTATAATATATTCAATAGTAAATGCTGAGTTATGCTCCAAATATATCATATGTGAGTTTGTTAAGCAACAAATAGTTGTAGATATGTACTGGAAGGGGTTCATGCAGCAGACATTCAAGGGAAAATTTTCAAAGTTTGATTAACAATTAGAAGAGACCTATAAGAAAAAAAGCTGATAAAACTAAAGCCATTTAGCCTGAGTGAGGATTAGTTCCCACATCTCTGAAATGGCATCCTGAAGCAGTGGATTGATTTTAAGGTCAGTGGAGACAAATTTAAGTTCACTATATGGGAAGCTCTCTGAAAATGGGACAGCTGCCTTAGGCTGTGGTTCTCTAGCACTGGAGGTAATAATCCAGAACTGGGGAAGCACAAAGCAAGTGGACACTCAGGGAATTCAAACATGAATGGATAGACCTTCACGTTCATCTAATCAAACTCCCCTATCTCTGACACGCATGCCCCAAAGATTCCTGCTTGTTTTTCTGTATGAGAACTTTGAACATTGTGTGAATAAACAGTGATCTAGGTTTCTCCAAATTAGACTGAAGCTGCACTCCGTACAAATCTATATCCTGCTGAATGCAAGGAGAACCATTCCCAACTGGAAGCTTCAAGGATAAACACATATTCTTTGTAGCACTAATTGGTCACCTGTTGATATCTCTCCCTTGCATACAATTTAGTAACTATTCAACGTACTATTCTTTCTACTGAAGAGAATATATTTTGTGTTTGCAGGAGAATATACAGCTGGAAAAAACCAACACTCTCTATTTCAGAAGAGTGAACCAGCGAACAGATGAACTAGACTGTGACTCACTTGATAACATCCAATCTTAAAAGATCAATTACTCTCCTCCTCTGGAGCAATTTCAAGACTTCATAAATCATTCATAGACATAAAAAAATGGGTAGGACACAGATCAATCAGTCAGTTATTTATTTTTTAAACCACATACTGAGCATCTACCATGGGCTAGCAAACCTGAGATTGAATAGATGAATAAGGCATGGTCACTTCAGAGGAACTCACAGCATATTGAGTGTAACAGACATGAAAAATTCAACTGTGACCTGACTTGTATATCATAAAGGCTTACACAAACCTAGGAGGAGAGATTAACTCTAGAGAAAGAAAGATTTCTCAGAGATTACATTTCAGCTAGGCTTTACAAAAAAGTATCCATTTGTTTGTTAGCTTATTCATAGATTCATTCATTCATTGATCTATATTTTCATTCCATATTTACTGTAGTCCAGGCATGCTCTTGGCTGAGAAAGATAAAGACGTTAAAAGACAGTCCTGATTCTGAAGGAGATTGCTGAAAGAAAAAGAAAATTCTGACACCGAGCAAGTACTCTAATGATAGAGAGGAAGATAGCTCATAGTTAAGGGGAGAAAAATGAATTTTGGAGGGGAAAAATGACATTTGGTTAGTGGTAAAGGACCAGTGATAACTGTTCCCAAGGCCTGGGGTGTCAAGAGATATAAGGGAAGGGGTGTTCTTTACATTGATAAGAACATATTACCTATGTTTAAAAAAAAGATGCCATGAACATATAAGTGAGTAGAGGTGCCCAAGTGCAATGAGGTAGAGTGAAAGATCAGGCTAGAAAGGCAGCTTTGGCTCACTCCTCTATGCACTTTAATGTCTGGTCAAGGACTTTGAGTTGAAAGAAATGACATAGCAGTTTTTAGGGTTTGCTGGCTTTCTTGTTTTTTAGATAGGTATAGTGGCAGTTTGTATAATGAATTGAGTTTCATGGCAAAAAGGGGACTAAGGAAGTTTTTCAGGTGCCCGTTTGTAGGCCAACCAGAACAAAGTGTCTAACCTCTATATGAATCATATTGTTGGGCCTTATCTCATGAGAACTGATAGCTTAAAGAGGGTTTGAATCAAAGTTATAAAACTTCCAAACTCAGCAAAACAAGGGCATACAATAAATAAGATTTTAAAGGTAATATATAGTGAACTGAAGGGGAAAATGTTCTAAAAATGTTAGCAGCAAATTCCAAATAACTAATAAGTGTACTGACTAGACAGGTATAATCCATATATCCAAATATTAAATCTAGCCACTTTTCTACTCAATGAAATGAAAGTTTACAGATATAGTAAAAAATAGATTTCCTTTATAAGGCATTTGCCATTTAATAACTTTGTGATTTATTGTTTTCTCTTTAATTCTAATTGCTGAGGGTAGTATGTATTAAAGGCCAAAGCTGCACTCATGTAGAAATCCATGAGTTCATAGATGGGCATTGACCAGGTGCCAGGTTAACAGACAAAATCAGCTAATGTATCACTGAAAAATCTTAACACCTTTAACGAAAAACAACAACAACAACAAAAACTCAGTAAATACAAGACACTTCAGATAAACATCTCTAGAAAACAGAGTAACTCTCAGAAGAAGGGGATTATTTGAAATAATGCCAAAAAACATTGGAGGTTTTGACAAAGGCCAACAGCCAAAATATGCAATGCACCTATGATATAGAACATGCAACTAAAAATGGCATGCAGAGATTTTTGCAGAATGATGTCATATGAAGGGCTCAACTTTTTGAATAAGAAACATAGGTTCAAATATAATTGCTGCTCTTACTCTTTTTAATGTAGACATCAAATGAAATAGAAAGTATGCCCACTTTGCAAATAAAAAAAAATAACTGAGGGTCTATAATTGCATGTTTCATCAAAGTTAATATCACATAGTTCATTTAAAACTACGTTTTAAAAACGTATATTGTTCTTTTATGCATCAGATGTCCTTAGGCCTTTCTAATTAAATAACCCTCATTAACAACACTATGCAGTATATACTAATAATCCCCATTTTTTAAATGAAGAAATTGAGGCATATAAAAGTTACATGTATTAACGCATTTAATTCACATACATGCACATGAACACACCACAATCAACACCACCACTACCACCACCATCACTACCACCACCACTACCACCACCATACAATGTGAACTCTTATTATCCTACTTCTCCTGATGATAAAATTGTGGCACAGAAGAGTTAGATGACCTTTCCAATACAGTATAACTAATAAGTGACAAAGGTAGGATTAGAGTGCAGCCTCATCCCAGAGCCAGACATATGTCCAGCCAACCATTCTCTAGTGTCCTAGTAACTTTCAGTAGCATCTGCATAGAGTACCTTCTAGGGCTTCCACTATGTTTTAAACCAATTTTAAAATAATGAGAGAAAAGGAATCCTCAGTGATGTCCTTCTAAAATTCATAGGAAGTTTTTATAGTGCTTTCCTTTGTCAGCAAAACTCCCCTGGATTACACTGCAGCACTGCTGGGAGCGTTTGTTTTGCAAACCCAGTATCTCACATCTATGAATATTAAGTTGTTTTTACTCTACAGCCCCATCTCTTCCTTCTCTAGAGGGTTCACCTCTCCATGAAGGCTTCTTCACTCAAGTCTTGTCTCCAACTTTAATCCAAATACAACAGGGGTTTATCAGACTGACTTCTAAATGGAATACGGAGTGTGACTTATGTTACTGCCCAAGGATTTTAGGTACAAAGGGATTTTCATAATATGGATCATGTGAGGTGGAGAATAATTATTAGAGCAGGGTTGCCTTGGTAGTAGTGCTGAAAGTAGACTCGAATGACTAGATATTTGGTTGAAATACCTGCCTCATTAATCATGGATCTACCCACAAATGAGTCACTTTCCTTCTCTGAGATTCAACATCTTCATCTGTAAAAGGAAGGTTACTAAATCCTATCTCATACAATGTTGTAAGAATTGGAGACACCCTATGTAAGAATGCCTACCAAGGCCAAGATCAAAGACTTCAGGGTTTTTTAGATCTCTGGTGGTCTGTGGGTATAATTTGGAGTGCTTGTAAACTTACATAGAAAAAAAATGCATCTTTATTTTTACTATTACCAACTGAAATTTATCACTTTCTTTCATTATAAATATAGATAATATAGGTAACAAACAATAGTCTTAGCAGTTCTTGTGACTTAGTTACTAATAGAGATTGCAGATATTTTCATAATAAATTGCAAGTATTACAAATATATTGAAATAGTGTTTATAATAATCACTATTTTGAAATTATGGTATAAACCTGCTGCCATATCTTGTTCTTTAATAAATTTAAAAAAAATACATTACTATATTAATAAATTTTTAGAAAAATATTTGGAGAAATACATTAAAATATAATCAATTCATGTATGCATATTATGAATTTGAAGACATTTCAAAAATTCTGAGAAAGAGCCCATGAACTTCTCAAGATTACCAAAGGAATCTACCACATAAAAAAATTAAAAACTCATGTTGCTGCTGCCTTTTGATAGGCTGTAAAGTACTCTAGAAATCTTAGCTTCAAAGAGCTAATCATTACAGACCATGGAACCTGCTAGGAGTATCAGTAGAATAGAAGCAAGGAGATTTCATAGTACTAGGGGTCGCTGAATGTTTGATGTTAGAAATTTAAGACGAAGTTGTGTTGTTTACTTCACTCCTGTTCATACTATGGCAGTGCCAAGAATCAACACACCTGCCAATTGACAAACAGATTTACCTCATACTCAGGTACTTAACTCCTTAACTGAGTTCAGCTGCTAACTCCATGAGTTCATGTTTCAAAATGAATCTTTCATTTGCCCCTACCATGTGTCCTATGTTTTAGAGTGGGGAATACATATCATTCTATAGGCTTACATGTGCCCTATCTCCCTTTCAAATGTATCATGAAGCACCTTAACCGAAATCAAAATAATTAGATGATGCGAGGCTCCAGTTATTCTAACGAGACACAGCCCAACATAATAGTAGATGATATCAAATATATCAGACAGCTCTGAATATTATCTTTGCACAACCATTTACCGGATGACTGCCTAGGAAAACTGCATAACCTCCGAGCCTCAGTTTACTCATCGTAACATGAAAATATCAATACCCACTCCGCAGGGTAAGGAATCAAGAGACACTCAAATATCATTAGCCCCCTCTCTTTCAAACAAAGTTCTGTCTCAAAAACCAATTATGTTATTTTTGGATAATCTTTTTTTTCCCTTAAGGTTTTTTTGTTTTGTTTTGTTTTTTTCTTTTCCAAAATTCTTACCTTCTGATGACCTCCTCGGTTAAAGATTGTATTAACGTTTTCCTTCAAATGATGTTGAAAAAAGCTGACGCACTTTGGAGCTGGTTTTGTGGTGTTAGATAGCAAATGCCTTCTTTGAGTCTCCGTTTCCTTATCAATAAAAGACAGTCACACGGTGCATAATGGTGTTCCAGTTAACAGCAGATCGCGTATATGAGGGTGGTCTCATGAAATTACAATGGAGCTGAACATTTCCTGTTGCCTAGTGACGCTGTAGCCATTTTAACGTCAATGTCGTAATGCAACCCATTACTCAGGTGTTAGTGATGATGCTGATGCAAACAGATTGCTGTCAGTCAAATGAAAGTGAAGTACATGCAATTACCTATACCTTCTAGGGTTATGTAAGTACATTCTATGAAGTTCACACAATGACAAAATCATGTAATGTCTCATTTCTCAGAACATATATCCCTTGTTAAGTGGCACATGACTGCTGTTTTAATAATGATGGAGTCAACAGTTAGTTACTATGTTTGAAATATTTTAATGGCAATTATTCAGTAGATTCTGTGTCCCTATCAGCCAAACTCCATTCTTATTGTGACTAACACAACCACGTCCAGGTCAGCTCTGTCAAACCTACACAGGAGATGGGAATAATACCTAGGAGGTTTATAGTACCACACGTTTCCTGTTACCTCATTTGGGGTTTCTGACAACCCATGTAGAGTGAGCTTTATTATACTCATTGTATAGAAGAATAAAAGACTCAGAGAGGCTAAGTTATTAACCTAAGGTTACAAAACTAGTGAAATTAAATTCAAATTTTATCTGCAAACACTAAAACCTGTCTTCTTCCTTAATTTGTAGTGGTGCCTGTGCAGGAAAGGTAGTCATGACCTTCTAGTACACAGATGAGCAATTTCCTATATTTATTTCATAGATGCCTATCTCATTGTCTTCCTATTCATTCTCTCTTCTTCCTTTTCTAATATTTTGGTTCAGTTGCTTACATGAGATCCTCTATAAAGTAGTCTTAACATAAGGAAATTATTTGATCTAAGGCTTGGGCTATTTCTGTGAATTAATCACTATTATAAAAAAAACATTTTTACCATTAATTTTTAACACTCTGTCTAGTAAAAAATAGAGTTCAGCTTGCCTGGCTGGCATGGCTCAGTGGTTGAGCATCAACTTATGAAACTGGAGGTCATGATTCAATTCCAGTCAGGGCACATGCCCAAGTTGCAGGCTCAATCCCAGTGTGGGGTGAACAGAGGAAGTTGATCAATGATTCTCTCTCATCATTGATGTTTCTATCTCTCTCGCCCTCTCCCTTCCTCTTTGAAATCAATAAAAATATATTTTTAAAAAATAGAGTTCAGCTTAGTAATGGGACCTTGGGACAGAGTTTTTCAGTGGGAGCAAATCCAAAAGGTGTTTGCCTAGTTTGCCCCAGATCACTCCAGTAACAAGCCAGAGTACAATTAAGTTTAAGTACCTCCTCAGGTGCTTTGCAAAAGTCTGTTCTGATAAAGTGAAACCCATCAACACAGGGAAGGGTAAATTGAACCACATGAAAATAGTGTCTTTGTTTTTTTTATAAAGTTGATCTGTCCCTGCTGGTTATTCCCCACCTGAAATCACAAGTGGTACTTGTGACACCTCAAGTGATTGCTATAAAAATTATGATTAATGTGGAAAATAAGGATTGCAAGCACCTTTTTTTACCCACACAGGTGTTACTCCCCACTGAGGAGGAACTTCTTAACATACAGTGAGTGGCCAGATTATTATGGCCACTCCATCAGTACTTCGTTGGGCCAACTTTTGCCTTCAATACTGTGGCGATTCTTCTTGGCATTGACTCCACGAGATGCTGAGAAGTGATACGAGGAATCTGACAGCATGCCTGATGAATAGCACTGTCCACTTCTGTGAGATTTGATGGTTGTGGAACCAGCTGCCTGATGGCTCTTTTAACTTCATCCCACAAATGCTCAATTGGATTGAGATCTGGTAATTGTGGGGGCCACCTAAGCAAGGTAAAGTCTTCCTCATGTTCTTGAAACCACTCCTGCACAATACGAGCACCGTGTCATGGCACATTGTCTTGATGGAAGAAGCCATCTCCATTGAGATACACCATCAACATGATAGGATGAATTTGATCAGCAACAATACTAGGTATGTTGTGCTGCTATTTAGATGTTCACACGAATTAAAGGGCCCAAATCATGCCAGGAAAACATGCTCCAATCCATAACACTGCCCCCACCAGCTTGAAGGGTTGTACTCATGCATGTGGGGTGCATGCTTTCATGCTGTTTCCACCAAATTCTCACTCTGCCATCTGCATGATGCAACTGGAAACGTGATTCATCGGACCACATGACATTTTTCCAATGCTCGACTGTCCAATCCTTGTGTTCCTGTGCGAATTGGAGACGTTTTATCTTGGTAACTGCAGACAGCAAAGGTTCAAACAGGCCTTCGGCTTCCATATCCCATATGATGCAGTGTATGGCTAATTTGCCTACAAATGTCAGGTGGTCATAATCCGGCCACTAATGTTCAAATATATCCCTGTTCAAAGGCTGTTAAATCACGTTGTTTACCCATATCTTCAGAAAAAAGTCACTTTTACTGTGGTGGTAAACAACCTGCTTCCCTGTTTATAGTGGTCTGGCCCTCTAGCAACTTCAGCGGGAAATTATAGCTAATTTGCCTACAAATGTCAAGTGGTCATAATAATCTGGCCACTCAGTGTATAGAGACATTAGGATGGGACTCAGATATATTTAATGGTGTATTTACTAAGATAGGCTCCGTACTTTGATTAGGCAAAATTGAAACCTTAAGACCGTTCTGCTACAGATCACTGGTGCCCCAGTGTCTCAGAAAGAGAAAGTCTGGCAATCATCAACATTGTCTGACAATTTGTTAGGAGGAACCACATCTATTTATTTTTCATCACATTCCCCACATGATGGGCATTATTACAGAGTGTGAGCCAAAGGTTTTGCCTCAAGTCACTCATCGTTTCAGGCCAGAGTATGCTCTCCAAGGCCCAATTACAGCAATGCCTCAGAGAGTTAATAATTTAAGCATATGATTCAGTAAGTGTACTGACTCCTTTCTCTACCTCGTTTGTCCAGGTATGATTATCTCAGTGTATGTTTCCCTGATGAGGTCAGTATCTTCATAAACTTGCACAGTCAATATTTCCTGCAATATTCATTCACTCACCCATTCAATCACTCATTCATTCATTCATTCATTCAATAATATTGATTGAATTCCTACTGCATGTGAAGGATTGTCATGGACAATTCCTTCCTCATCACAAGGAATTGAATCTCTAGGAGCAAGAGTGTTGAATGCAATCAAGTGTGACAGGTGATTGAGAGAAATAAAACAGTGTGACACAAGAGAGAGGAGGTGATGGGGATATTCATTTTCATAGGAGCAGAGAGTTTGAAAAGACATCTTAGACAAAGAGGTGATATAAATGGGGAAAAGGAGTGCATATGAGTGTTCTTTCCTGACAAGGAAATAGAAAGATCAGAGGCATGAAGGTGTGAATTTACTTGGCACATAGAGCTAGGCACATAGCTAACATTTATTTATGCATTCCAGACTCAATTCTAAGCACTTTATATGTGCAATCCATTTAAAATTCACATGCTCCTTGTTACTTAGATCTTTCTATTATCTTCATGTTTACAGATGGGCTAACTGATGACTGCGTGACTTGCCCAAGATGATACAGTCAGTAAGAAAAATAAGCAGAATTGGAGCCTTGGAGATTGTTTCAGAGCAAAGTTCTCAACCACAATGCTGTGTGTGGAGGAGGACGCTTGCTAGTCACGTCAAGGCTTTGACAGAATCCAATTTGTGGGTTTAATCAGAAAAAATACCACCATCCAATTTTACTTTAGGAGAAAAAATACACCAAGACTATAGTGCAGCACATGAAACACTAGCCAAGGAAAGGCTATTTTAATGGTCCAGGCTAGAGCCGCTGAGGCCTCTAATTATGATAATGTCAGGAAGAATGGAGCAGAACAGATATGTCTGGTGGAAAAGTGGTCAGTCTAGGAATATAGCCCAAGAAACCAGAAACACCAATCAGAAAGGATATATGCACCCCTATTTTCATAGCAGCACAATTCACCATAGCTAAGATCTGGCAACAGCCTAAGTGCCCATCAGTAGATGAATGGATTAGAAAACGGTGGTACATCTACACAATGGAATACTATGCTGCTCTAAAAAGGAAGGAACTCTTACTATTTGCAACGGCATGGATGGAACTGGAGAGCATTATGCTAAGTGAAATAAGCCAGTCAATGAAGGAAAAATACCACATGATCTCACTCATTCACGGATAATAGAGACCATTATAAACTTTTGAACAATAATAGATACAGAGGCAGAGCTGCCTCAAACGGATTGTCAAACTGCAGCTGGAAGGCCGGGGAGGGTTGGGGGGCAGGAGGTAAGGGGGTAAGAGATCAACCAAAGGACTTGTATGCATGCATTTAAGCATAACCAATGGACATAAGACACTGGGGGATAGGGGGGGCTAGGGGACTGTCTAGGGCGGGGGAAAATAATGGACACATATGTAATGCCCTTTGTATTACTTTAAGCAATAAAAAAAAAAGGATGCAAAGTTGTTTATAATAGTATGATTATTATTACAATGATATTAAAAACAGCACAGAAGAAAATAGAACATAAATTAATAAAAATTCTTTTTGGAGAATGGGAAAAAAAAAAGAAAAGTGGTCAGATTGAAGATAGGCTGTAGACTATGAAAGTAAAAGAGAAATGGAAGGTGGCACACAAGTTTTTGGCATGAATCATTAAGCACAAATAAATTTTCCACTTAATTTTCAAATGTAGCGATTGTCATCATCATAATATTTTCAGAATTGATGAGAAATGTCAACACCTCACCTTACATTATACCTCAAAAGTACTCATTTATGCATGTGGTGTATGAGTTAAGTACTTCACACATATGGAGGAATCCATTCTCTATGCATTACGTTTCTATGGCCACCTGTGTTGAATAGTCTTTTTTTTTTGTCCTAATATATACAGAAAATAATTCTCTCTCATCAATCTCACAAAACCTGCTTATTTGGCTTTCCTCGCTACAATGACCTTTTATTATTGCCTGAGTAATGCCTGCCTAACCCATTTTGTAACAAATACAGATTGCTTTACTTTTCTTTCTGTCTGGTGATGAGCTGATTAATAGCAACACAAGTGGCTGCTCCTTGAGACTAATTAATCACCTGCCATAATTGTTCAGCACTTAAATGACTATTAATCTGAATGCTAGTCAAAGTGAAGGTTGACAAGGTTAGCACAGAGAGAAAAATCATCGCCATTGAATTAGGGGCAAGCTTTTGCTACGATGCTGCTTCTGAAGTCAGAAGATTGTGCTGTGTTTGGCAGAGAGTCTTTTAAAGGCTTTGTGCAAATGAAGATTAAAGGACTGTAGGTCATTGCACACCTATTATTTAACTATTATAGTGTGTCCATAGAACTGTGTAAGTAAGCAAGTGGCATTAATCTGAGAGTTGTGAGTCAACTGAACACATATGTCAGGTGTCTACCCAATTCTGTTTCCATGAAACAATGACCAATTGTACTAAGATCTATCCATCTGGCCATCATTACCCTCTCATTTCTTCCTATTTATTTTTTTGGCTTAACAATAATATGAATACTATATAACATATATTGTTTTATTATATAACAATAATATGAATACTATATTAATATCAAATATGAATACTATATTAATATCAGACTAAGCACTTTGCCTGCCTTAAACTAATTTAAGCCTCAAAACCCTAAAGTTTGGAGCAGATCATTGAAAAAAAATGGCCTGGAAGGAGGGGAGATAACATAGTATGTTTAGGGACAGTATAAGATGTAAGGTGAGAGCATGGGTTCTTAGAATAAGGCTTTCTATGTTTAAATTCTGAACCTCTTACTAGCTCTGTTCCTCTAACAGTTACTGAACCTCCAATTCCTCTACTATACTTCATCTATAAATTGGGAAAAATTGTCTATTTCTGAAGTCCATCCTAGATATTTAGCGCATATAAGATTTAACACTGCCTCCAAGTCCATAATGAACACTTAATACATGTTCGGAACTAGAATTAAGACTAGAACCTTGCCACCTACCACTAGAAACCACTCTGGTGTGACACCAATTAGCAGTATTTACTCTTCTGCATTTTGAATTAAGGCCCTTCATCATCTGGCTCCAACCTAAAAACTATCCTACAGTTTTGCCATAGCAACTTACTATATGGAATTCTCTATTTTTTATAGGTTGAATTGTGTCTCCCTAAAATTTGTAAGTTCACATTCAAGCCTTCCCCCACCAGTGCCTCATAATGTGAGCTTATTTGGAGATAGAATAATTGCAGAATTAAGCTAAGTGTCATTAGAGGGGCCCTAGTACAATATGACTGGTGTCCTTATAAAAAGAGGAAATTTGGAGACAGAAATGCACAAGGGGGAACACTGCTTGAAGACAAAAACAGAGATCAGGTGATGCTTCTACAAGCCAGGAACACTACAGATTGCCAGCCACCCACCAGAAGCAAGGGGAGAAGCATGGAACAGATTCTTCCACGCAGCCCTCCAAAGGCATCATTCCTGCCATAACCTTGATCTCATATTTGACCTGTAGAATTGTGAGACGATAAATTCCTGTTCTTCTAAGTCACCTAGTCTGCAGAACTTGGTTGTGGAACTCTAATGAACAAATGCAATATCATATCATTTTATTTCTACATATTTTTACCTCGTCCTCAAATATTATTCTCATTTTCTTTCTGCAGGGAAAAAAAGGGTCTTCTTCCAAGTACATCTCAAACATCTCTTCAGAGAACTCTCAGGTAGAACTGTTTAGTCTTTTCTTTCTTATATACAATACTGCAAAGTCAAAACTGAAGTGGAAAGATTCAGGACTCTTCAAAACTATTGCTAGAGTCCAGATATTTCTTTTCTAAAATATTAATGCATATTGGCCTATTAAATTCATAGGTTCTTAGAAATCTCTGGTCTTTGTACACTGAATTTCTTTCCCTCTCTGCTTTATCCTATCTCGATACCAAAGTACCTCCTGTTACACAAAGTTTGATCAACTATAGATTCCCAAAGGTCAGCTGCTAGGTATATAAGATGAGAAAACCTAAGTCTGCCATTATATAGGTATTTTTTATGTGAGGCTTACAGGACTGAAATCTTTTTGAATGATGGCAATTGTCTAGTCATCATTTTGATGCTTTCTAGTGAACTACAAATATAAGCAATGTGTCTCTCAGCAATGGCTCAGTTATTCTGAACCAAATGTTTGTAAGTCTTGATCTGTAAATTACACTTTCAAGAACACCAGGATTCACCCTAGCCAGTTTTGCTCAGTGGAAAGACTACAGACTGAAGGGTTCCATGTTCCACTCTGGTCAATGGCATGTACCTGAGTTGCAGGCTCAATCCTCGGCCCTGGTTGTGGCATGTGCGGAGACACCGATAGATATGTCTCTCTCACATAGATATCTCTCTCCCCCTTCCCCTCTCTCTAAAAGATAATGGGGAAAAAATGTCTGAAGTGAGGATTAACAAACAAAATAAACAGAAAACACCAAGATTCAAAAAAAATGATTATGCATTAATGGAATTAATGATTTTCTATCATGACATACTATATTCATGAGTCTTGGTCATAAATATACGAATCCATTTATCCTTAGTAGATTGCTGTTTTATATACAAGATTGGGTACTTCTAATACATGAGTTGAATGTGAATGTAGGGAAAACTTCTAATTACCCTCTAATATGTTTTAACAGACACTAAGCAAGAATAATTAATACACTTATCCATGCTCTCAATTGTCTTTTGGATAATGTCAAAATTCCTTTTTAAAACATGATTTCCTGCCTCTGCCTATTCCACAAACCCTCATGTCTGTTGGTCTTTTTTACTATATAAAACTCCAGATATTAAGAACTTATTCATTTTAGTGAATATGTCATTCTGGTTCACATCCTCATCCATTCATACTTGTTGCTCTCCTTCCCTGGAATATTCTCTCTCTATTCATGTGCTAGGGCTTCTCAGTTCACAAGCTGTCTTTTCTAGGAGCCTGCACTCAGACAAGTCAGTGTGCTCTTTCTTTTTCACCTTTATCTATAACCACTTCCATTCTCCCATTATAATTATTCTCTATAAGTCTACTTCTCTGGTAGATGGAAAGATTTTTTAGGACAAATATTTTGTGTTGATCATCTTCCTATGATAAATACCCCACAGAATAAGTACACAGATTGATCTTAGTATATGGTGTCTTCATCAGTCCAGGCTGCTATGCAAATATAGACTTGGGTGGCTTAAGTAAGACACATTTATTTCTCACAGTTTTATAGGCTGGGAAGTCTGAGATCAAGGAGCCAACAGAATTGGTATCTAGTGAGAGACTGCTTCTTGGTTTATAGATAGCAATCTTCTTACTGTGTCCTTTCCCCACTACTTATATTCTTATAATGGCACCAATCTCATCGTGGGGGTCCATCCTCTTTACCCCATCCAAACCACATCATCTTCCGAAAGGTACCATTTCCAAATACCAATACATTGGAAAATTAGGTTTAAACATTTAAATTTTTATAGACACATATTCAATTCCTATCAATGAGTGAATTGACAAGTTAATCGATGAGTGAATATAAGAGCAAATTACTAGAAAGATGAACAGAAAAACTTCAGAGAGATAATTCCTGTAAAATAATGTCTCTGTATTTTTATTGTCTGGTAGAGCATTAAGCTACTGCTATATTGAGGGAGCTATCAGAATGGAGCTAATACTGTGCAAAAAAAAGGTTTTTTGAAGCTGCAGGGTGAGATTGTGCCTAGAGCAAATGATGGTCTCTATGACTAGAAAGAACAGAAGTGAAGGGCCCAAGTAGAATAAAAATGGAGTCTCTCTCTGACTCCCTGTCCCTCCCACCTTTAGACAGGATTCTGGCAGAGCCAAGAGAACTAATCAAAACTCTTGAGGTTGTGATCTGTGCTTATTTTGTCAATACTTTGCTAGTCTTGGGGAAATAATGTCATACTAGGAAGTGAAGGAATCTGGAAATGCAGTTTACCTCCTTTTTTTTGGAGTAAGGGTAGAAAGTTAAGGTCTCATGAGCATTGGAAACAATCTTAAACATGGTAGGAAACACAAATATATATGTGTATGACAATGATTTTCTCTTAATTTTTGCCAATGTTCCTAATTTTACCCTTAAATTTTTGGTAATAACATTTGAAAGGTACAGATTATCTCAGCTCTAAAATGAACCTTGGGCTATATGACTCCAAAATGGAAAGGCTTAGCTTCTGTGACACGTGAGAAGAGCCCTGAGCTGGAAGAACTCCATGAGAACATACTTAGGTATTGTTGGTCTAGCTGACCTTCTTCAATATGGCAGTCTCTTTTCAGAGCTGTATTCCTTGATTTTTATATCTTAAGATAAGTTCGATCTATTAATAAATGCCTTAAGGGCTATGAGTGGCACAGTGCCTGGCATAGTGTAGGCCCTTATTAATATAGTATGTGAATGAAACCTGTGGCTGTAAAGTTCAGGAGAATTTTTTTAACCATTCAGGAACTACCAAATTTTTTAAAGAAAATATTATTTAAATAATTAAAACTGTCATTCCTCTAAGATGTCAAGAATAAAAGGAAACAATAAAATTCATTGACTCATTGTTAAGAACTCTGACCCCAATATTTTCAAGGTTACTGTGTTTAATAACTTAATATTTCTAAGCCTCAATTTTATTAAATAGGGGAGGTAAAATTTATTGTGCCTATATTAGACTTTATTATAAGAATTAAATGAAATAAATTACCACCTTAAGGTAACAATAAACCTAATTGTTAAATTAATATTGGGAGAAGAAATGGCTAAGTGACCCCAAAGATCCATGCTCCTTTTTTACAGTGTGGAGATGTTCTGGGATTTACCTGCTCAAACAAGAACTTCAGGTCTTGTCCTAGCCAGTTTGGCTCAGTGGATAGAGCGTCGTCCTTCGGACTAAACGGTCCCAGGTTTGATTCTGGCCAAGGGCACATGCCCCGGTTGTGGGCTCGAACTCCCCCAGTATACGGTGTGCAGGAGGCAGCCAATCAATGATTCTCTCTCATCATTGATGATTCTTTCTCTCTCTCTCTCTCCCTTCCTCTCTGAAATCAATTATATATTTATATGAACTGCAGCTCCTACTTCCTTTATATCAAGGTGGGGTTAAGTGAACATTACAATTTGTTTTGCTAATAGAGTGTGAATGGAAGTGATATGTGTCTCTGCCAGGCCTTGGTGTTTAAGATGCAGATCTGATTTTCTCTACATTTTATCTGTCTGTCTGTGAGCCTAATATCAATGTCATTGTCAACCTTCAAAACCACTATTTGCAAAGGAAGATAGTATAACCTCCATTATCCTGGATCACTGAATGATTACATAGAGCAGAAATGGCTAACTGACCCCAAAGATTCATGTGCCTTTTCTATTGTGTAGAGATGTTCTGGGATTTACCTTCCCAAACAAGAACTGCATGTCCGACCTCCTTAATATCAAGATGGGATTAAATGAACTTTACAATTTCCAGAGCGCTCAATAAGGTAAGAAAACATTTCATTATATTAAACCTTGAAATTATAATAGTAGTTTTATTTTTCTCTAACTAGCTTAACTGTAATGTGAGAAGAAATACTACCTCAACAACCTTAAATACATTGATGTTTTGCTCAGTGGCTAGGTGGTGGTGGGCCTTAAGGAAACAGACCATTTTGGAAAGATGCAGAATTCTGTTTCGCTGTAACAAAATACTTGGTAAAACAATGTGCCTAGTGGTCCTATGCTTTTAGAGAAAATGGTTAGATTAAGTCAGAATGCTGCTTCTGTGGCTACTATTGCCTGTTCAGAGTATTCTAAAAAGAAATAAACTCAAGCAAGATCTGAATGATTTTTAAGCAGAGATCAAAGGGATTAGAGAAAATCTAGAGAATAAGGACATTACATACTTTAAAAGTTTACTACACAAGATACAATTTTGTAAAAGACTTTCGGCAACAATAACTAAATGTCTTCAAACTAAATAAAGTCTCTGAGCTCAGTTGCAAGCGCATTAAGAGCAGTACAACCCATTTAAGTACATTGCTTTAGATAATTCAAGATAGCTACATATTATTACATTTAGAGATAGAGAATGTAGATGAGAAAGTCAAGAAATAAAGTAGATTTCTCTAGGAAACAACTTCAGCTGTGATTATTGGCCCATAGAATAGATTAAAACACACAGTTATTTAAAAACATTTCAAATTTGAGCAAACTGCATTTGCTAAAGATACCATAACCCAGATTTAAAATATCTTCTAACATTCAGTTTTTAAAATAGCACTTGGTTCTCTAAGCCTCCACAGGCACAGAGTAGGCTATGAAAATTTCAGATATGCCATGAAAGATAATAGAAGAGGAAGGAACTCTGAGATAGTGAATCCAGGAACAGTTCAGAACAATAGGTAAAAGAATTGTTCCTAAGAGCCACAGGGTTTCTTATGATGCCAATTCTGGAGACTCTCTTTTTGCTATAGACTAGACTAGAGACTGTTATGTGTCTCTTACTTCTTTCTTTTCCAAATAGAAGTATTTCATTTAGTTATTCTGTCCCTTATTTTGTATTGTACATTGTGTGATGAATAAACAGAAAACGTGTCTTTAGGTCCATAGTTTTACAAGTAGTGAAGAGTTCTATTTGCCCTGATGGAGAGGACCGGGGTTACCAGAGATTTAGTCTTTGAGATGAGTAGAGAATTTAAGTCGTTGTTGCTGTTGTTGCTACTGCTGCTGCTGTTGTTTTTGCTGCTGTTGTTGTTGTTCTTCTTGTTGTTGTTGTTGTTGTTGTTGTTGTTGTTGTTCTTCTTCTTCTTCTTCTTCTTCTTCTTCTTCTTCTTCTTCTGCTTCTGCTTCTGCTTCTGCTTCTGCTTCTGCTTCTGCTTCTCCTTCTGCTTCAGGTTCTTGGTGGGGTTTATGTGGAGAAAGGTAATGAATACTTTCTATGCTTAAGAAAAAGGATGCACAAGGAAATTTGATAATCAGAGGGACAGATCTTAGTAGAGATGACACACTATCTATCAAAGATCTGTGTTCCTTTCTACAGAGTACAACTCCCCTCTCCACCCCAGGAGCAGCTGTCCAATGAAGACCTATATTCCTGATGATCTTTGTATTGAGGATGGGTCATCAATTTCTTCTGGCTAAAAGGCTATATGCCAGGAGCCGGTCCATCCTTGCTGTTTCAAAGGACCTGGCATATATGGCATACTGTTCTTAATATGTTTGCTCCCCTTAGCGCTGTGTGTTTTAACCAAGGTCACCTCTCCAAGAAAGGTTGTTTCCCCAGGTAGGAATTTTTCCCTGAAGTCAGGGAGGGGATGCCTCTCCTAGAAAGGTTGTTTCCCCAGGTAGGAATTTTTCCCTGAAGTTAGGGAGGGAATAAAACCCCTCAACTAAGTGCCAGGCGGGTAATTAATCACTTTAACTATGAACAATCATGCTTAAGCTACATAATCTTTACTCCCTGGAATGGAGATAAGAAACGCCCTAACCTTTGTAATAGAGATTGACAGGATTAAAATCAACTGGTATAAATACAGATGTAATAAGACAGCAAGACACAGAACTTAGGAGACAGAAAGAAGACAGCACCTACACAGAACCTACAGACAGAAGAACTTCGCTGGAGAGAACATGGCAAAAGATCCTGGACTGAACCTGACTACAGAAATTGGCAAGAGAACCTGACTAGAACCTGGTGACTGAACTTGGCTGGAGAACCTGGACAGAACCTGGCTGGAGAACCTAGTGAGGGAACATGGCTACAGAACCTGGCTGGAGAATCTGGAGAACCTGGCTGGAGAACCTAGCAAGAGAACATGGACACAGAACCTGGCTGGAGATCCAGACCAGAACTTGGCAGGAGACCCTGACAAGAGAACCCGGCTATGATGATCAACTGAACGCTGCCTCCTTGTCATTCCTTCTTCGCCGACTCCGTCCACACCTTTGGGGACCCCTGGACCCGCTGGGGTTGGACCCTGGCATATGGCGCCCGAACAGGGACCCCTAGGTAAGCGCCCCACACTCGGGACGGATAGGACTCCACCGTAGGAAGAGGGTGGATAGTCTTCGCCGACTCCGTTCACACCTTTGGGAACTCCTGGAACAGGATTCCCCTAGGTAAGCCCCCCACCCCCATTGAGAACCCCACACTCGGGACGGATAGGACTCCACCAGGGTACTGCAGACCCCCCTACAGAGGATAAGTAGGGTAAGAAGGTGGATAGTACAGAACTCAGATTGAGAAGATGTGCCATACTGAGTCCAAAGAAAGAAGACTCTGTATTGATTCTTAGATTGAGAAGATGTGCCATACTGAGTCTAAAGAAATAAGACTCTGTATTGATCTTTTAACACATATGCTTGCTAGCAGAGGAATTAAGGTTACTCCTAGTCAGACAGAACGTTTTATACAAGAAGTATGTCCATGCTTTTCTGAGGAAGGAAAGGTAAATGTAAAGGCATGGGAGGAGGTAGGCCCAAGGAGCCTTATCCTTAACCCCACTGCAGCCTTTCCACCCCGGGAAAGTGCAGGATTGGCAAGTTCTCCCTGGGGTGATAGATCAGGCCTCAGGTAATAGCGGAAAGTGCCAATCCTACTCTTAAAATGGATACAAGAGAGCATTTCAGGTTTTTCTTTTTAATGCCTGCTTTTAAAAAATAAAAAAGGGGGAATTTGCCGGGAGCCGGTCCATCCTTGCTGTTTCAAAGGACCTGGCATATATGGCATACTGTTCTTAATATGTTTGCTCCCCTTAGCGCTGTGTGTTTTAACCAAGGTCACCTCTCCAAGAAAGGTTGTTTCCCCAGGTAGGAATTTTTCCCTGAAGTCAGGGAGGGGATGCCTCTCCTAGAAAGGTTGTTTCCCCAGGTAGGAATTTTTCCCTGAAGTTAGGGAGGGAATAAAACCCCTCAACTAAGTGCCAGGCGGGTAATTAATCACTTTAACTATGAACAATCATGCTTAAGCTACATAATCTTTACTCCCTGGAATGGAGATAAGAAACGCCCTAACCTTTGTAATAGAGATTGACAGGATTAAAATCAACTGGTATAAATACAGATGTAATAAGACAGCAAGACACAGAACTTAGGAGACAGAAAGAAGACAGCACCTACACAGAACCTACAGACAGAAGAACTTCGCTGGAGAGAACATGGCAAAAGATCCTGGACTGAACCTGACTACAGAAATTGGCAAGAGAACCTGACTAGAACCTGGTGACTGAACTTGGCTGGAGAACCTGGACAGAACCTGGCTGGAGAACCTAGCGAGGGAACATGGCTACAGAACCTGGCTGGAGAATCTGGAGAACCTGGCTGGAGAACCTAGCAAGAGAACATGGACACAGAACCTGGCTGGAGATCCAGACCAGAACTTGGCAGGAGACCCTGACAAGAGAACCCGGCTATGATGATCAACTGAACGCTGCCTCCTTGTCATTCCTTCTTCGCCGACTCCGTCCACACCTTTGGGGACCCCTGGACCCGCTGGGGTTGGACCCTGGCAGCTATACACAAATTTATGTGTATCAATTCTGGTCCACGGTAATTAGGAAGTGTTTGTGTGTATCTTCTATTGTTCTTCATTTATCTATAAATTAAAAATATATATATTGTGGTAAACAGGGTAGTTGCTGAATGTATTGAGGTACATAAGACCTAAGTCCAGCAGTTAGTGATGACTTGCCTATTGCCTGGCTCTGAAGATACAGGTTTAGTTCTCATGGGATCCTCTCAGGCTCTATCAACTGAATCCCATTCAGTCCAAATGCCTCATTCTTTCAAGTATTAATTTGTACTTTTGGAATTATCATGACAAATTTTGAAAATTTTTGCATAAATGAGATTATTCATTTGAGACATACTTGATAAGAAAAAAATTTAAAAAAATGGAAAAAATATCATGTAGAAATTCACTGTCTTATCAGCCAAATATTTGTATGATATGCCATACCACCCTCTGTCATTTACATACTTCAGAAATTAATCAATATCAGCTTGTTGATTTAATGACTTAATGTACTAAGCAAGGGCCTAAGTTATTTAAACCAGCCCTAGAAACTCTCTCTCTTTTGTGTATGTGTGTTAATATGTGTTTTCTTACATTTAAGTTTTTTTCATTTCCCTACAGAAGAAAATGAACCTTTTACAATGATAGTATTCCACCAAATGATGATAACTCAGAAGATAATTTTTAACTATAAATTTTAGTAATAAGCTTTGTTCCTAGCTATTGATAAGAAGAAAAACTAGAAGCTTAGAGTTCTTGGGTATTATTTTAAGAATCTTTTAAGGTTTTGTTTATGAATAAAAATATTTATAAATTATATTGAAAAGAGTTTGTTATTCAAAGAGTTTATGTTATTTCCTGACAATAGGTTAATTTGTCAACCAATTATAGTGATTTAATTTGGTTTAGAAACTAACATATACAAATTGTATTAGCAAAATCTTTTAGTTAATACATTATATAGGCATTTAATGATTTAAAGGTGGTAATTAATATGAATGACTAAATCAAAACTCTGTAAAATAGTTACTGAAAGTACAAAATAGTGTGTATGATCTGTCCACTTGTTTATTAAAGGAATTGTTATCATTTATTAAAGTGGTAAAATAAAAAAGTAAAATGATAAATATATGTGTTCTTTTATTTGGTACACTGATACAATTAATTTTAATTCTAAAGTTTAAATCTTTATATGTGTCATCCATTTGTATGCATGTGTATATATATGTATAGGTGTGTGTGTGTGTGTGTGTGTGTGTGTGTGTGTGTGTATCTGTGCATATTAGTCTGTCGGGGATGCCATAACAAAGCACCATAGGCTACATGGATTAAACAACAGAAATTTATTTCCTCACACTTAAGGAGTCTAGGAAATATACAATGGAGGTTCCAGTAGGGTTCAGTTTCTGATTAGAGCTCTTTTCTTGGCTTGAAGACCACTGCCTGCATGGTAGCCAGAGGAAATGAGTATTTTTATGTTTCTTCTTATAAAGACACAAATCCTATCAGATTAGCCCCCTCCCCCTTTTAACCCATTTAACCTTAATCACTTCCTTACTCCAAATACAGTCACATCGGTGATTAGGGTTTTAATATATTAGTCAGGGTCAGGGGGAGGCACAATTTGGTCCATAGCCATCTAAATATATACATATAAAATATACTAATGAATGTCTTGTTCTATATTGTTAAATAGATAATATTCAAATGGAGTAAAATTAGATTTTTTTCTATATAATGACAATTTGTTTTACTTAGATTACAGTAATGCTACACACTGTATCACATTATATTTCTGTATTTTTGGCACAGTCCTGAATCATTCTAAGAGTAACATCAAAAATATTTACTCTAAGAACATTAAAAGTACACAAAGATAATGTTTTCTCTACGTTATCTATTTTTTTAAAATATTGCCTATAACTATATCTTGCCTTTAAATACTAATGATCTTGTCTCCTTTGAGAAAGGCTAAACTCAGAATAATAAAATGGTTACTATGTATTTTATGCCTAAAATATCTTTGGCAATACAAAGATTTCCTTTTTACTTATAAAGAAATGACAATAGAAATAATTAGGATTTATTTGTCATTTCCTAATATTTATTATTTAGAAAGTATTGTGAGGGCTCTTTTTATTTACAAGCATTGGATAAAGTAATATGTGACACATCAAAAGACCAATTCAATACTTCTAGCTGAATAAGGTATAATTAAAACAATATAAATATGAATCAATAATTATTACTTACATTTAAAGAAACATTATCATTCTTAAGTATAAAGTCTGGTACAATAATTGTTTCCAAATGACATTGTGTCTAGATGTTCCCGCTCTTCAGCCAGGACAATCAGCATAATTTATGGAATAAATAAAAAAGCTGTGAAAGTTTGCAAGGTTTTTACTATTTGTAATATGTTCTCATTCCCACTAATCATTAACTAATCCCTTATGAATTAACTCTATGTTATACCACAGAGAATATTGCACTTGCCTCCATTCTAATTCTGCCCGGTAAGATAATAAATTAGCTAGAATTGTCTGTTCATCTTACCACCATCCCAGAGATAAATTGGATGTGATATTAAACTAACTGATGGGGAAACTTTTAATATATAGCCAAGGAGGTATCTAGTACAATTCCCACTTGCCTGTCACACAACATTGACAACATTTTAAAGGTGTGGCAGGGACTGAAGCTGAAATTTTGATGGCCCTTTGATTGCATACAAATGGATGTCATACAATTTCCCCAGAAATAGGCTATGAATTTGTTTAGGTTATTGTATAGTTAGTCTCAAGAGAGAATAAAGCTTTGTCTTGTTTGCTAACTACTTTAATAGTACAACAACAAAAACTGATTGCATGACTTTTATTCCTAGGTGTTATGTGCCTTTGAGTGGGCTCCAACTCCTGTTAAGATTAGGGATGAGGCCCTGGCCGGTTTGGTTCAGTAGATTGAGCGTCCGCCTGCAGCCTGAGGGTCCCAGGTTTGATTCCAGTCAAGAGTATGTACCGTGGTTGTGGACACATCCCCAGTAGGGGGTGTACAGGAGGTAGCTGATCCATGTTTCTCTCTGATCGATGTTTCTAATTCTCTATCCCTCTCCCTTCCTCACTGTAAAAAATCAATAAAATATGTTTTTTTTAAAAGATTACGGATGAGGCTTTTTCACATATAATGTCCTCAACTGCCCTGCTCAGCTCCTATAGACTCATGTCTATGGCTTCTTTTGTGGAGTTAACCCATCTCATTTTTTCTTTTTTCTGTCACCTCCTATTTTTCCCAGCATGATTGTCTTTTCTAAAGAATCCTACCTTCTCATGGTGTGCTGAAGTAGGGCCGCTTCAGTGTTTTTTGTTTGTTTGTTTGTTTTTGGTTTTTTGGTTTTTTATCCAGTTTTTTCTTTAGTAATGTTTCAGGCTTAATTTGCTCTAAGGCTCACATATGTTTTTGGTGGTTCAGCATATCCATAGGAATTCCCTCCAACACCGCATTTCAAATTGTCTTTTACCCCCATATAAGCTTTTGTCACTATCTAATGTTCACATCTATACATAGTAATTGGTAATGCAAGGGTGTGGAGGATCTCAGCCGTGGTCTACAATGATACTACTTTGCTCTTGGTGATCTTTCCTACTTCTTCTATTGCTGCCCTTCTGAATCTTAGCCTTTCCTTGATTTCTTGGCTGCACTTTCCATTTAAATTGATAACTGAACCAAGGTAAGCAAAATCTTTAATAAATTTGTGTTTTTTTCTTTATTGATTAAGGTATTACATATGTGCCCTTATCCCCTCCATTGCCTCCCCCCACCCCACCACTCATGCCCTCATCCCCCTGGTGTCTGTGTCCATTGGTTAGACTTATATGCATGAATACAAGGCCTTTGGTTGATCTAAGTTGTGTATTCTCTGGTCATGATTTCTGTCTCCTTGATGTTCAAATGCAGTCCTGTTTTTTTTTTGTTTTTTTTTTCATCAGAAGTCATTTGAAATCATTGCTTCTTTCTGTCAGAAAGATGGTATCATCTGCATATGTTAATTTTGTATATTTCTTCAACCAATTTTTATTTCTCTTACCACTGAGTCTTGCCCAGTTTTTAGTATGATATGCTCTGCATACAGATTAAACAAATAGGGAGAAATAATGCATCGTGTCTGACACCTTTTTCTATAAGAAAATATTCTGTCTCTCCATATTCTGTCCTGACAGTGGCTTCCTGGCCACAAGAGAGGCTATGCATCAGGACTGACGTGTGCCCCCCTATTTTTTTTAAAGTAACCCTTCCTAAGCTCAAATTTACTAATGATGGAAGCACTGAGTTCCTTAAAGCTATTGTTAGGTATCTTCAGAAGACACTTCCTCTGATTTAAAACTCCACAGCTCACATCACATTTAATATTCAGGTAAGATAAAAAGGACAAAATTGATTGCCAAGCTTAAATTAGTAGGCATACACCCAAAAGAACTGCAAACAGTCATTCATACAAATGTTTGCACATGAGTGTTCATAGCAGCATTATTTGCAATACTCAAAAAGTGTAAACAACCCAAATATGCATCAATGAATGAATGGATAAGTGAATATGGTATGTTCTTGACAATAACAAATTATTCAGCCATAAAAGTAATGAAGTCTGACACATAGTACAATGTGGATAAACCTTAAAAACATTATGCAAAGTGAAAGAAGCTAGACATAAAAAAGTCACATGTTGTATAATTTCACTTTTTCCTACCGCTGTTGTTAACATTCTGCTTGAAGCAGCCATTTCTCTTACCTGTATTACTGTAATAATCTTTCAGAATGTTTTTGCTTCTGCCTTTTCCCCTGCCCCCTGCTGTTTAAAGGACAGCAGTCAGAGCTCTCCTGTCACATCTTGTCAAGTTTTTTGCCAGGAACCCTCCAGTGACTTCCCATAGTATTCAGAGTAGCAGCCAGATTCCTACAAAGGACTAGCATGATCCTCTCTACTCTCAGATTTCCTGCTGCCCTTCTCCTGCCCACTCGCCTATAGTTACATTGAACTCCTTGCTTTTCATCAAATACAATAGGCCTACTCGTGTTTGAAGAATCTGTCCTCCTATTTTCCCTAACTAACATGCTGTTCCCTGAGATATTTGCATGACTTCCTCCCCTCCTTCAGCTTTCTACTCAAACAACAACTTTTCAGTAACCACATTCAAAATGGGAGACCCCACCTTGATTCACCTTGTATATCTTGATGACTTTGTATTTCTCTTTAGAACATATAATCATCTATTTTATAAAAAATATAAAATAGGAAAGGTTTTTCTCTCACTCTAGTTTTACATTTTTACATTACTATTCTATTCCTGGCATATATAATTATCTCCCTCCTATTCTATCTTGCCCCTTCATATGTTGAACTTATTTCCCCCAAGTGGCTAGTGTTAGGTTTGATGGAGCAATTGAATTGACACCCTTCCCCTGGGAACTGACTTTTCAGGTCATTTCACTATGGACATTCCCTTTGCTGAAGACCACATTTCACTTGTGGTGACCACATTCCATCATCTCCCCTCCTGGTATGCATACAGAAGTCTCCGCCCAGAAAAGTTCCGCCAAAAGTTTTTTAAAAGCTGCCGACTCCTGTCACTGGGTGCTGGAGCCATCCAGGCTCAGCCACCTGGTGTGCAGATAATCCAATACATTCCTAATCTGGCCTCCTTCAGCGATCTGGCAGCTAGCACTCTGGAAGCCGGATTGAGTGTCTGGGGCACGGAACCAAAAGTCACCAGTTGCCTAAAAATGATTCATTAAATAGTGAATCATTTCACTACTGATGTATAATCTGAGTAAATCAAAAATAAAGGACATCTCCAAGAATTCACATGTTTTTCCAGGTGATTTCTGAAGCCAAGGACACTGATATTGTGCTCTAAGTCCTCATCCCAAAGAAGACAAGTGGTATAGGAACCTCTATGTTGAGTAGCAAGAATGTATAGTATTTTTTATACAAACCATTATGTTCTAGCAATTGGGATAGGTATTTAAATGCAAAGATAAACTTTAAGGTCCTTTTCTTATTATAATATAAATTGTAATTATTATTAAAATTTGAAAATTTATATGGAGAAGTAAAAATTAAATAGCAAAAAATAATTTCAACATGTAAAGATAAAGTGTTATTGTATCTACTTTCACTATTTTTTTCCTTTTGGTTTCTGTGCGTGTGTGTGTGTGTGTGTGTGTGTGGTTACATATATTATATTTTAGTAAAATAATATAATATTGTTTTATAAGATATTTTTGTCTAATAAAATGGTTTTAATATATTATGATATAGTCCTGTAGTGACATCTTTTTTAAAGAACTGCACAGTATTGCATATTAAAAGTGTATTCTAGCATATTTATACACATCTCTAATGTATAAAGATTAATGTTTTGTCAAGTTTTCCTATGTTATGATAAATACTTTCCCTTATTGTTGAGTTCTACATAAGTTATGAATTAGTTATTTAACTATGAACTACCAGTTATAAGTGTATGAATAAAATAAAGGCTCAGATACACATTGGAAAATGTCCTCCAAATAATTGTAATGAAATATACTCCTGCTAGTAGTGGATTAATATACCTTCTCTAAATCATAAACAATGTTGGATATCATCACTTAAAAATAATAGTCTCCCATTTGAGGGGAAAATGCTCATTTTACCTTTTTGTTTTTAATTCATTTGATTGTTGGTGATGTATATTTGTACACTTTTATTATTAGTTTCAATGTCTTCCTTTATTACCCCTATTCTTTTTTGCCTACATTACTATTGAGATGGTTATATTTTTTATTGACAATATAGAACCATTTTTATATGTCAAAGATGAAAACTGTAGTATACAGGCCCACTTAGTCATTGTTTCTCAGTTTTGTATGTGATATCCTTGAAATTTATAATTTAAAAGAAAATACATTTTATGTTTCTTTTTAGTATATACTTGATATTCTAAATTATGGATTGTTTTGCTACAGACTATAAGGTAGAGATCTATTTACCCCAAAATAATTAGCTGCCCCAAGATGACTAAATAGAAGAATACCAGAGATTTAATTAGAAAATGTAACCTTCCTGTATCCTAGGTATTAAGTTGGGTGATCTTCTGCAATAATCATAGTATATTCTTAGGGAGAAGCTGTTACCATCAGATCGAAGAGTAGAATGTCCTTAATGTATTCTGTTCACTGGATTCTTTTAAAACAGACTAAGAGATAGAAGAAACATCTAAGAGAAATGTTGGCTTCATGGTAACTCCATTGGGTCTTATGGAAAGGGATAAAAAGGAATTCCAAAGCTGGATACCCCAAAACTTCTGGGAACCTTGTGAGCCCTGTCATAGTCAGAGGACTTAATGTATGTATCCTCAAATTATTGGGAAGAGTGACAATGCATTTACCAGCAAATTGATGGGTAGAGTGACAAAAGTAATGCATCAACTTATCTATATAGCAGGTTATTGTGAGCATAAATTCCCAAAAATGTGAACTAATCTTTCTATACATGTTTTTTTCATATTGCAAATTGTCCTTACTTTGTACAATATTTTTTACAGCACTCTATATCCCAGTCAAAGCGAACCAACCACCATTTCCTTAAAATATTTATAACTTTTATGTTTTTTGTTTTATGATATATTTTCTGTCTCAAATGTTTCTTTCCATTCATTCTATCAAAAAGATGCTATCCTCCTTAAGGTCCAATTTAAATGCAGTGTCTTTCACAAAAGCTTTCTAATTACACAAGGCAGAGTTAATGGCTCCCTTTTTCTACATTTCATAGCAATGATCATATTCCTTTGCTTGTCATTTTTATGCCTTACATTTTCAATAAGTTATTCACATGTTTCTCACCTCTCACTTAACTCTGAGGTCCATTGAGAGACTCTTCTCTAATTCATTACTGAACTTTACAGTATCTGCTACACTGTCTACTATATTGTATATACTCAACAAGTATCTGCATCACTGGCAAATAAGTAAGGTTTATGAAAATAGAGGTAGTCAATCAATGGATAAGAAAAGGGAACAAACATATTTAAGGTATTAGCATATACTAGGTGCTATATACACGTTCTCAGTTAATATTCAGAACCCTATAAGTCTGTATCATTACTTTTATTATTTAGGAATAAGATTAGAAACATACTACGAAGAGAAAGATACTCTTTGTCCAAAGTCATATGGGCAGGGAGTGCCAGAGCCGCGATTCACCTCTGGTATCTCTTTCTCCAAGGCATACCCTGGTGTATTTCTGTTGTGTAGTAGAGAAGTTAAGGAATAAAAAATTTATATTTAAAACATTATCAATGAAATAATTTAAAGGTATAAACTGTGTTGTTTTTAGAACCTATTTGAATTATTATGAATTTTTCTGAGGAAGAACTTACAGTCATGAAACTAAGAACAACACTAAGTGGCATGGGGCAAACAGTAAATAGGGATTTAGAGAAGAAATAGAGTCACGGGGATGGAAATGACCTGGAAGGAAGACCTTGGAGAATGGCTAGAAATTAGAAAAAATAAGGAGACCATATCAAGTCTGTCAGGCACAATGCTGGGTCTCATACCAAACCAAGCAAGCAGTCTATCTGTCCCCATTGAGCATTTAAAGCTAGCCTAGTGTTAAAAAGACTTATGTGAAACCTGCACCTATTAAGGCACCCTTTTACCAAATATTGTCTTATATCAACTTCACAACCCTATCATAAAGACAGTAGGAAAGGCATTCATGTATTCATCTGTTCATCCATTAATTAATTTATTTACCTTACCATTGACTCACTGATTATTTTATTCACGCAGAAACTCACTTGGGGCTTTCTATGTTATAGGCATAGTTCTAGGGGCTTACAGATATAGATATAAAATTGGTCTGTGGTATTTAATATTATTATTCTTATTTCAGATTGACAGTTTGAGTCCATGACTAATGATTTGACCTATCTAACCATATAGAATTACTGAAGAGCAGAAAAGAAATTTTTATTTTATTTTATTTTTTTTATTATTAGTTAAGGTATTACAAATGTGTCCTCATCCCCCCCATTAACCCCCAACCTCCCCCCCACACACAAACTCATGCTCCCATCCCCCCGTTGTCCATGTCCATTGGTTTGGCTTATATACATGTATACAAGTCCTTCGGTTGATCTCTTCCTCTTACCCCTGCCCTCCCCTACTTTCCTTCTGGGGATTGATAGCCTGATCGCTGTTTCTCAGTCTTTGGGTCTGTCCCTTTTCATCAGTCTATGTTGTTCTCTATAATCCACAAATGAGTGAGATCATGTGGTATTTATCTTTCTCTGACTGGCTTATTTCACTTAGCATAATGCTCTCCAGTTCCATCCATGCTGTTGCAAAAGGCAAGAGTTCCTTTTTTTTTACCGAAGCATAGTATTCCATTGTGTATATGTACCACAGTTTTCTAATCCACTCATCTGCTGATGGGCACTTAGGCTGTTTCCAAATCTTAGCTATGGTGAATTGTGCTGCTATGAACATAGGGGAGCAGAAAAGAAATTTTAATCATGTCATCTAAGTCCCTAGTTAGTCAAACGAAATCCTAGTCTTTCCTGGAAATATTACAAAATTAAATAGATAAGTATAAAAACTATAAATTGATAGGTATCTATATACTACTTTGACCGTGTTGGCTATTTTACCCTCCCTTGTTTAACCTTTTCCTCAGAACACCTAGTTAAAGCTCTTTAGTCTGTCTGGGCTACTTTCTCCATACTCCTCACTAAACTGAACAAAATATTCTAATAGGTATTTGGTGATGCAAAGGTGGGCACCCACAGGAAAAGCTGAGTGTTGCAGAGTTGGAGCTCTCTATCTAAAGCACACATTAAGCTTCTGATAGTTTAGATATTAGGGACTGGAGCTCTCTTTCTAAATTCAATACCCTCTTAATTGTACCCAAGAGCCATTTCAGATCAATACAAAGACACTTCTAAAAAAACAAACAAACAAAAAAACAAATAACAACAACAACAACAACAAAACCCACAGTTTTGTTAGCTATGCAAAAGGACAGTTGACAGGACTCCTTCAGAAAAAAAAATATATATCCATTTAAAAAGAAAGATACCAGGGATGACAGATATTATTATAACAAATCGGGTTGTCTTTACCAAGGATAAAGCATTTTAACATCTCTTTGAAAAGTTCCAGGATAAAAACTTGTTCAAATTATGACTCCTTTAAGCCTATCTTTGATACTTGAAATTCATTATGTTGTGAAGTAGAATAAAACATGTATTGATCATACACAGGACACATTTGTTGCCTTTTTTAAAGAACTTCTTCAAATAATAATATTGGTTTTATTATTATTACTTGTCACCAAGGGTTTCAGGGTCATATAAATTGTACACAAAGTAATCATAATTTAATTTCACTATTGCGTCAGTTTTCTCATCCAAAAAAGGGACCTATTATTGTGAGTTTTCCTACCAAGAGGTTGCGTAAAGGATCAAGGGAATAATATGCTTTGTAAATGGTAAACTGATATATGTAATTGAAGGTAAGTTTTATATAGAAATGCTGCTTGCTTCCATCAGCAAATGAGCCTGCCTCAAATGGTGGATTAAGAGTATTATAACCAGATCTGCAGGCCTGCTTTCATCTAAATTGTCACCCGATTACATTTTCAGGAATAAACAGTTGGCATTAAAACATTTTTTCCTATTATCTTTATCAATATTTTTCTTCTGTGACCATATTCATAATATTAAAAAAAAATCACCACTCTTGCTAAAAGCCATTACATGTTTTAATATTTTAAAGTTCTTACAAATAAAGAATCCATTGGTTTCTATCTGAATGTAAGCAATTCCCTGAATGTTAGTCATGAACAATGCACCTGGCACACACATCTCTAATGGCATTAGTTAGAGCATTAAACCTCGGTGACTCATTCATCCAGCCCAGGGGACTTAGTGATATTTTATGCAACAGTAGGTGCTAAATCACAAGGTGATATATTATTTCCTTTTTTTTCTTATGGTGGATATAGAATACAAGGCAATCCATATTTATTCATCTGAATTTATATTAATCAATGTAATGGAAATATGTTCTAACCCATTTATTGAATGCTTACTATATGCTATTACAGTGTGGGTTGTTATATGATTTATTCCTCCCAAATCATTTTCTCAGAAGGTTCAGACAGAGAAATCAAAGTGGAGAGACCCGGAATGAATGTCAAACACCACAGAGAACAGTGAACCTATGATGAAAACCAGTCTATCCAACTCTACTCAACTAATGATACCGTTTCCTGATCCCCTGATACATCATGAACCATAGAGTATGGAAGATTTGTCATCTAGGAAAACTGAATTTATTATGTATTGACTTTTTCAGCAATGTGGTTAGATTTAATACCCATAGCTTTCTTAAATATTAGTAAAACCAATTAGAAAATATAAAATAAAAATCACAATCAAAATAACATCCAAAATGACAGCATGATATGAAAGGAATATGTCTATGTTTTTTAAAAAAACAAAACTTTATTTTTATGTACATGAGTGCAAGTAAATACTGAGCCGAAATTAATGTGATTTTTTATGTATTAATAAATCAAAATATAATAATGCCAGTCAATACTCTGATCAGTCTGCCATAGCCAGCTCCACCACATTGACATAATAGTTAAGAAATCATCTTAATATTTATTTAATTATTCAACCTTCAATCAGAATTTAATTTCTGTGGTGCTTCAAAATTACAAAATGTCAAGATCTAGTATTCATATATTTTCATAACCAGAAGCCTTAGAGTTGGAAACCAATAATTTAGGAACAGTATGCTTAGTTCAGTGTATCCAGAAGTAACTGCAATGAAATACTTTTTTACTCTGTACTGAATGGGCAATAAGGTGTAGATGAGGGAGACGTATACTACTTGACATCAACTCTTGGCTGTCCACATTCTGAAGGGTCCTGAGACTGGACTAGAATAAGCAATGCTTCCTGGTGTTTCAGAATTGAGGATCATCTTCTATTCTATGTTCAAATAGAGTTTCCTCCCTTATTTGTTCCCTTCCCACAATTCCTTCCTTGAGTCTGACCAAATAATTAAGGCTTTGCCCAACTTCGGATACAGTTTGCTTTGAAGACGACATTGCACACTTAATAATTATTTCTCTCTGAATATCTATAGCACTTGTAATTTAGACATCCCAGGTCTCACCTCACTGTTTATAAATCATCCTATCTAATAAAAAGGGGATATGCTAATTGACCATTATACCCTCACAAATGGTGGTGCCCACAGCCAATAAAGAGGGAATATACTAATTGACTGCCACACCCTAAAAGATGGCAGCTTCCACAGCCACAAGATGATGGTGCCCAGTCCCCTCAGCCCCACCAGGGCAGCAGGCCCACAGCATGGCCAGGCCCGCACCCAGGTGAGTCCTGCTGCTCCCCGCGCCTGCCTCTGGAGTGCCCCAGTCTCCTCAGCCCCCCAGATGCCCAGGGCTGGCCCAAGGTGCAGGCAAGCCTCAGATGGTACTGCACAGCCTATACCTGAGGAACAGGCAAGCCTCAGATGGTGGCTGCCCAGCTGCTGAAGGCCACCCGAGGCTCAGGTAACCAGGGCCAGCAAGACTTGTGCTGCCGGCAGTGGCAGCAGCAAAGGTGTGATGGGGCATCACCTTCCCCTGATTGTCAGGTCACCTCCCACCCCTGAGGGCTCCTGGACTGTGAGAGGGGGCAGGCCAGGCTTAGGGACCCCTGCTCCAGTGAATGAATTTTCATGCACCGGGCCTCTAGTATTTATAATAATTGACCTCATACATTCTGATCAACAGGAAGCCCTGTATTTTCAACTATTCTGAGATTCCCAAGAACAAATAAACGTTCTATCTCAAATGTTCCTTAAGTTCTATCACTTTATACATCTTGTGTCAGATAATTTTTCTTTTGATGTAGTCACTCTGTAATATATTACTCAAACTTGGAGACTTTTTATTTTTTTTGTTAATCCTCACCCAAGAATATTTTTCCATTGATGTTTAGAGAGAGTGGAAGGGAATGGAAGAGACAAAGAGAGAGAAACACCAATGTGAAAGAGACGCATTGATAGATTTCCTCCCAGGGTTGGAGATTGAGCCTGCAACTGAGTTAAGTGGGCTTGACCAGAATTGAATGCAGGATGCTTCAGTCCATGGGCCACTGAGCCAAACTGGCTAGGGAAAACTTGAACACTTTTGAGAGTAAGAGGAGGCTCTTTCTAGATGATATAGTAGTAGCACATGAAAACTAAGACTGTTTTGAGGAAGCAAATGGATGAGGTCACCTTCCCTCTAGGGATCCCCAGAAGTAGACAGTGCTACCTACACTCATCTATCCCATAGAGGGGGGCAGTGTCAATCTATTTTCTATTCATTATATGCTCTCACCTCACAGCAATGCTTTAAGGCCAATTGGTGGTTTTTATGAATCTACAGACTTTCATCCCTGGGCATTCAATTCTTTCTCAAAGGAGATAATGGCAGGGCAGTGTCCAGATGGAAAAATTATCTGGTCTCACCTTTTATCTCTGACTCCCAGATCCTAGTACTTGGGCCATGCAATTCATCATGAATTTCTACCTTTCTGGAGGTGATTTTAGTTAGTGGCCCTTCAGCCATGTGCCTATAATCCCATGTGTCCAACATAGCGGTACATATTTGCACTACACTTTTAGACATGGTCCAAATGCTTTCCCATTAGTCACCCAGAACCCATTCAAGTGTCCCCTAAATTTTTATGAGTTAACTTTCTAGAATATACTTTGACTATTAGGAAGAGGGTCAGCTTAAAGGTCAAATTGATATGCCAACTTAGAAGAACTTAACCTCCATCTCAGTCAAGATATGCTGCTATATCATTATTAATTATTCCAGGCAATCTACTTCACAAAGCTTTCTTCACCAGTTTCTGCTGTTTCAAAAATATAGTGTTGTCAATCTAACACAGAATTTTCTAAAGTTTATTCTGTTTAAATATTTTGCCAGAGTTATTTTCTATCCCTCTTTATCATATCATATTGGCATTAGTGATACTGCCATTCATAACAGAGGCTAACTTTAAAATACAGTCATGAAAGTTTACATGCATTGCTTCATTTGAGATGCATGACACGATGACATTAAGAAATATTACTTAGTATTTCATTTTTACTGAGGAGAAAGCTGAGGTTCAGAGAATTTTTTTTAAAAAGCCTACATCTCCCAGGGTCTAACAATTAAAAAATGACTGAGCCAGAATACAAAGTCTATGGCTTCTGGAATTAGACTCTGTGCTCTCCAAACACTGAAAATAATTTTCATTGTAGCAACTTTTTAAAATGGCCTTCGCCATCTCCAATGACAGAAAGTTGAAAGGCGTGAAAAGCACCAAGGTGAGCCAGACACTATCCATCAGTCCCTCTTCATAAAAAGTCCATTTGTTTTTCTACTTGATAGATGTCTGTTTGCAGTGGAACCAGCTCTCTTTTTTGGCCGCGTATCCCACTGGCTTGAATACTTCAGCTTTGACCTTAGGTTTATGTCCCTTCATGTTCTCTTAGATAAATGTTATCCCTTAGGACTCATAAGAAGTTGCCTGGTACCTGCTTAATCATTATTATTGCCTTTTGAATATCTTACACTATCCCACTGGTGCTAGAAACATTAGAGCATCATTTCACACAGATCAGCAACTCTGTGTACACCAGTTAGGTTCCTCTGCCAAAGTGGCAGCATAGCATTGCACTTCTCTTTCTCAGGGGTGAATTCAGCCACATTTTAAACATATTCTTTAGATCTAGAGGCTGCACTTCCTATACTGCAGCAGGAAAAGCCAGACATGTTTTATTTATATGCATCTCAAAGTAACTGGTCAATATTCGAATATGTATTCTATTGTGGTATACAATAAGGCTTTGGGTTTGTGTTTGATGTTCTAACTCCATCACTAATTTATCTGGTGATGGACAAGTTACTCAACTGCCCTGAGGCTCATTTTTTCCTCATTTGTCCAATGGTTAGCATGAATACATATCATGTCTGTTAAAATGCCTGAGATAGCCTAAGTGCTGTGTAACTTGTAGCTCTCATTAACATCAATTGTAATGGCCTCTACTAATCAGTGAGTAATTAATACTTTTTTTGTTTTGTCTCAGTGAAAGAAGGTAGCCAATAATGGTTTAGAAACTGCAATAGGTAACAAGATGAGATGATGATCTAGATACTGGCCTCAAGACACATGGAGTATTCATGGACAGATGTAGAGATTATTATGCTAAGTAAAATAAGCCAGTCAGAGAAAGACAGATTCCATATGATTTCACTTCTACGTGGAATCTAATGAACAAAATAAAGTGAAACAGAGGCATGGATACGTGGAACAGACTGACAGCTGTCAGAGGGGTCAGGGAAGGAGGAACTGGATGAAAGAAGGTGAAGGAATTAGCCAGAGTGCATATGTGTATAAACCATAGCACATAGACAACTGGGTAGTGATGGCCAGAGAGAAGTGCAGGGCAGGGCTGAGTGGAGGTGTGCAAAGGGGGGGTGGAATGGGGATATCTGTAATAGTGTCAACAATACAAATAAAGAAAGAAAAAAAGGATTTTAATTCAAAATCAATTGGGATTTGGCTGCCAAGGTCCTGCACAGAGTCAAACCACTCCACCTTGAGACTCAATTCAGAAAAAGATAACTTATTTTCAAAATTTTAATTGTTTCCATTCGAGTGATTAAAACAGTTGTTTTCAATAAATAGCTGGCCCTTCACTTGCTTCCTCAGGCATTCTTTTTGCTTCAGACATTTTTTTTAAAAAAATGCACTTTTTAACTGAATCCTCTGAAGTGCAATGAAAGAATTAGCTAACTCAGTAATCCTTCTCTGGTGGGTGGAATTTTATTTAATGAAGCTGAAAATGTAAATGTGTAAATTCGTTAAGGGCACCAAGGGATGAAACTTTCATGGGAAGAGCTTAGGAAAACAGGGTTTTCTCAAGCAGAAAGGTTACCCAGTGAAGACAAGAGAGCACAGCTGGGAACTGGATGGCCAACCATTAATGATGCATGGCCTTGACAATTGATGGAGTCTCTCTTGGGTGAAATCCTCTCATCTGTTAAATAAGAAGATGGTGTATTTGACAAGCTGTGATGTTCCTGATAGAGTTCTAGCCATAAAACATGGAGAGAAACTCTCCAGGATTTTTTGTTTTTCTTTTTTTGAAACTCAGATGCAGTGAATGGAGTTAATCATTAACTCTTTTATACAAGTTCAGTTATTTATTTATTTTTGTTTGCATCTTTGTTTCTCTCTTTTCCTATCATCTCTGATATTCAATCCTATTCCAATTATCTCTATTCTAGGTACCTACTCAAATAAATTTAATACATGTTTTTGGATAATTTTATATGTTAGATAATCTTTTTCATTACAAAAAGAGCATTTTGCTACATTTTATTTTGTTACTTTTGTTTCTCAACACTGTGTCACTATTTGTCTCTCTAGTTCATAGTTTCTTTTTTAAAAAATATATTTTATTGATTTTTTACAGAGAGGAAGGGAGAAGGATAGAGAGTTAGAAACACTGATGAGAGAGAAACATCGATCAGCTGCCTCCTGCACACTCCCTATTGGGTATGTGCCCACAACCAAGGTACATGCCCTTGACCAGAATCAAACCTGGGACCCTTGAGTCTGCAGGCCGACGCTCTATCCACTGAGCCAAACCAGTTAGGGCATAGTTTCTTACTGTTATCATATAATTACATAGTGAACCTCTTCTACACTTATTCCTTCCCTCAAAGCAAGACACCTAGACTATCTACACCTGATTATTACTCCAAATATGCAGTCTTTGCCAGAATAATACTCAGATAATCTATAGTTTTATTGTTATTATGAGCCATATCTTTTTTCTCTTACATATTTGTTTTAAACCATGTATATCTGGAGAGGAGAAAGATATGAATTTTTTAATGTACTTGGACATATTATTTAACCCAATTATTAGTGGTAATGAATATAAGTAGATTCTGTTTCATTTTTTTAAACAAATGATAATATTTTCCACAATAGAGGGTTTGTCCTTACCACCCATCCTTATGCCTCTTAATTCTCTTTTCTTATTATAGTGATAAAAACTTCCAGCACTGAGAGCAGGCTTCTTTCCTCCATCACAGTCTTAAAGGGAATGAGTCAAACTTCGTTTATTGAATTTAATATTTACTGTATTTTTTATACATAACCTTAGTTAAGGAAGATAGCTTTTATTATCAGCAGTAAAAGCATTTTCCATATTAACAGGTAATAAACTAGATCAAATACTTTTGCTACATCTATTGTTATCTTCATGTGATTTTTCTCTTTTACTAGTACTAAATTAAAATGCTAATTCATGTTGATAGATTTTGTGATATTAAAATGTCTTGCACTTCTGGAGAACAAAATCATTATAGTAGTATAATATTTAAATAAAATGAGACTATACATTTCTTTTGTATACTATTTTATTTACTACTTTTATTTTAATTTGGAACCAATCTTTATACTAGATGATTAAAAAAAAATAACAAAAAAAACAATGGACTTTCCATAATTGTTATAGTATGAAACTTATTGAAAAAAATTATCTCTTTAAAATTTTTCTGAGAACACACATGTGATGTTACTGAAACTGCCTTTTATTTTCCTTCAAGGTAGGGATTCTTGAGATGGTTCAGGATATTTTCCAAGTTTTTTTTGTTTTAATACATTTTATTGATTTTTTACAGAGAAGAAGGGAGAGGGATAGAGAGTTAGAAACATCAATGAGAGAGAAACATCGATCAGCTGCCTCCTGCACAACCCCCACTGGGGATGTGCCCGCAACCAAGGTACATACCCTTGACCGGAATCGAACCTGGGACCCTTGAGTCTGCAGGCTGATGCTCTATCCACTGAGCCAAACCAGTTAGGGCATTTTCCAAGTTTTTAATGGTTATTGGTCTATTCAAGTTTTGAATTTGTATCTGTGCCAGTTTTATCATATATTTAACATATATATTTAACTTATGTTTTCTAAATATATATTTTTTAATTTATCCATTTTATCTAGTCTTTCAAATTTGAAATTATTTTTTATTTTATCTAGGCTTTTCAAATTCAAATTTTGAATATCAAATTATATATTGTTTATACGTTTACATTATTATTATTAAACTAGAGGCCCTGTGCACAAAATTCGTGTACGGGGTAGGGGGGTGTCCCTCAGCCCAACCTGAACCCTCTCCAATCTTGGACCCCTCTCACAATCCAGGACTGCTGGCTCCCAACTGCTTGCCTGCCTGCCTGTCTGATTGCCCTTAACCACTTCTGCCTGCCAGCCTGATCACCCCTTAACCACTCCCCTGCCAACCTGATTGACGCCTAACTGCTCCCCTGCTGGCCCAATTGCCCCCAATTGCCCTCCCCTGCAGGCCATCTTGTGGCCACATGGAGGTGTCCATGTTTGACCACATTGGGGGCGGCCATCTTGTGTGTTGGAGTGATGATCAGTTTGCATACTGCTCTTGCCTAATTAGTATATCAGTGCTAATTAGCATATCCCTCTCTTATTATATAGGATTACATTTAAATTTCTGTTCTGTAACTTCCACTTTTTAGTCTATATTTTATGTATTTTAACATTATTTTTTAAAATCTCACTTCCATTTACAAAGGAAAGCTTTTGTATTTGTGAAATGACATGCATATTCATGTAAATTTCACATCCATCAGTGTCACGTTCATGGTTGATCATAAATACTTACTGAAAGAATGGATTAAATAGTTATTTTTCTACCTTATTTTTCTACCTTTCAAGGACTTGAAAGGGACAATAAATTTTTTATAAAAAGCATATTATTTAAAGTTAAGAGATCCAGATCCAAGAAGAGATTACAATCCTCATGAGTGTCTTTACCCACATTGCCTAAAATCAAGAAAACTATTTCTTCAGCATAAAATTCCTTCACACAGGGTCATCATAGGATTAAATGTACTGAATATGTGAGTATTTTGCAAATTACAAGTAATTATTAGGATAGTTAGAGGAAGGAAGAAAATAAATAATTGTTTTACATAAAAATGGCGCAAAGAGAACTCTGATGATAATGGCAACTGTAGTGAAGTAGAAGAAACCTGGATCTGATGCCAGAAGATGGATATTTTGGACCCTCACGGATTCTTACTATTTCTTTTATATTAGTTAAATCTCTAAACCTCCCATATATAAAATTGAAAATTACTTTAACACATTAGACTCTTAGAGGCCATACCAATTGATCTTCCCACCATCAGAGTACAAGGACTCCCTTTTTATCCACAACCTGGCCAACACTTGTTATCTCTTTCTTCTTGATAATAGCCATCCTAACACGTGTGAGGTGATATCTCATGGCTTTGATTTGCATTTTTCTGATGAGTAGTGATGTTGAGCACCTTTCCTATGTCTGTTGGCTAATTATATGTCTTCTTTGGAAAAATGTCTAAAACCCTTTGTCCATTTATTAATTGGGTTATTTAGGGTTTTCTGCTATTGAATTGTATAAGTTCCATATATATTTTGGATATCAAGCCCTTATCAGGTGAGATGTGCAGTTTGCAAATATTTTATCCCGTTTCATAGGCTTCATTTTCATTTTGTGGCCATCTTTGCTGTTTTGATATAAACCTTGATTGAATTAAGGAAGCTATTTGGTAGGATATAGTCCCACTTGTTTATTTTTGTTGCCTGTACTTTTGTTGTCCTAACCAAAAATCATTGCCAAGATTCATGTCAAGGAACTTCTCCCCTATATTATTTTCCAACACTTTTATGCTTTCAGGTCTTACATTTAAGTTTAATATACTATGAGTCCATTTTTGTGTATGGTAAAAGGATATGATTTTGTTATTTGGCATGTGGATATCCATTTTCATCAACTCCATTTATTTAAGAAACTATCTTTTCATATTGTATATTCTTAGCACCCTTCTCAAAGATTGGTTGACTTTATATGTAAGGGTTTATTTCTGGGCTATTTGCTCCATCCCTCTGTTTTTCTTCTTATGCCAGTACTATGCTATCTTAATTACTATAGATTTGTGAAATAGTTTGGAATCAAAAAGTGTGATTTCTCCAGTTTTGTTCTTCTTTCTTAAGATTGCTTAGGATTCAGGGTTTTGTGGTTCCATGTAAATTTTAGGATTATTTGTTCCTATTTCTGTGAAAAATTCAAGTTAGAATTTTGATTCAAGCATCACTGAATCTCTTTGGCTGTATGAACATTTTAATAATATTCACTCTTCCAATCCATGAACACAGAGTACTTTCTAATTATGTGTATCTTTTTCAATTGATTTATTCAATGTCTAATAGTTTTCATATGAACTAACAATTCCATTTCTGCTATGTATTCAAAACAAATTAAATCAGTATATCTAAGTGATATCAGCACTATCATCGAAGCACGAGTCACATTAGCCAAAACATGGAAACAATCTAAATATTGGTCAACAGATGAATGGATAAAGAAAATGTACACACATATGTACACACACACACACACATGAATATAATGTGGAATATTATTTTGCCTTAAAAAAGAAAATCCTGTCATGTGGAACAACATGGATGAACCTAGAGGACATATTTAAGTGAAATAAGCCAGACATAGAGTGACAAATACTGTATTGACCTGATTGATATTTTGGATGTAAGTAGAGTCAAACTCATAGAAGCAGCGAATAAAACAGTGGTTGCCAGGAACTGGGAGGGTGGGCGATATTGATCAAAGGGTAAAAACCTTCAGTTACAAAATGAATAAGTTTAGAGATCGAATGTATAGCATAGTAATAATCTATAAATATATAAGAGCCTAAGCGATTGAATGACCAAATGACTGAACGACTGGTCAACCGGTCGCTGTGGCAGCAGGTGTAGCAGAACTGAGATGAGCAGGAGCAGCGCAGCACCCTGGCCCGGGCTCGGGCTCCTCCCCAGCCACCTGCTGCTTTGCACACTACATCCCTTGGGGGAATGTCAGACTGCCGGTTTCAGGCCAATCCCCACAGTTCCTGATTGCAAGAGGGTGCAAGCCAGGCTGAAGGACCCCATCGGTGCACAAATCTGTGCACTGGTCCTCTAGTAGTTTACCGGTATAATGTTGTATTGTACTCTTGAAATTGGCTAAGATATTGTGTATTAAGTATACACACAAAAAACGATAGCTGTAAAATGATGGATGTGTTAATTAAATTAATCATGGTAATCATTTCTCAATATATATTAAATATCACATTTTACATCCTAACATATCTCTAAATATAAAAGCCTAAGTGACCGGCTGATCTGCTGACTGGCTGACCAGCTGGTAGCTACGATGTGCACTGACCACCAGGGGGCAGACGCTTAACACAGGAGATGCCAAGCAACAGCAACTTTGCAGAGTGCCCTCTTGCACTCCGGGACCCCTCAGGGGATGTCGGACTGGTGGTTTCTGCCCAATCTCTGCAGGCCAGGCCAAGGGACTCCACCTGCTGGAGGGATCCTGCTCACTTTGCAGATGCCCTTTGATCCCTGGCGATGCCCCAGGTGCGGTTGGCCAAGGAGAGACTGCGGGAGGTTAGCTCCAGGGTATGTCTGGCCCATCTCGCCCAGTCATGCTCCACTGGACACCTTCTAATTACTAGTAGTTTACTCTTAATGTGCACGAACCCGGGCCTCTAGTATATAATATGTGCCAATTTTACCTCAATGTGACTGGGTGGGAAGTCTAATATTAATTTATCAGTTATAACTCAATAAAATTGAGGGTGGGAGAAAGTCACTTCTTATGGGATTCAAAATGACACTATTTCTTTAACATATATTTTATTGATTTTTTACAGAGAGGAAGGAAGAGAGATAGAGAGTTAGAAACATTGAGGAGAGAGAAACATCAATCAGCTGCCTCCTCCACATCTCCTACTAGGGATGTGCCCTCAACTAAGGTACATGCCCTTGACTGGAATCAAACCTGGGACCTTTCAGTCTGCAGGCCGATGCTCTATCCACTGAGCCAAACCGGTCAGGGCACGACACTATTTTTTTGCTAATTATTTTCCATACTAAGTTGTTATAGAGTATATATCCAATTGATTAAGAAGTATGCTTTCCCTCTGAAGACAATTCCTGGGCATCTATAATTAGTATAAACCTAAAGCTTATACAATGTGATTATTATGAACTTTACCAAAGAGAAATTAAAAATCAAAAGAGAAAAACCAATTGTGCATACAAAAAAGAATAATAAACAGCAAAACATGCAAAGCTTAAAAGGCAAATTTCAGGACAAAAGAAGAGGAGAATAAATCACTTCCTAATACAGGGGTATGAGTAGTAGATGGGGGAGTACATAGAAAGATTTGTAAAAGAAGAGTCATTTTAATATCTGTGTGTGTAGGTGAAGAAGTAACAAGTACGGAAGGAAGAAAATGGAACACTGTTATAAGCCTTAGAGAACTCACCTATCCTGAGAAATGACAAGTCGATTGGAGGTGGTGGTAAAAGGGAGGGTTCGTGGGCAGAGATTCTGGGATCCTGGGGAAATTTAAATTTGTATAAATTCTTACATGCAACACTAAAGATGTTGACTGTTACCAGTTACCAGTAGGCAGTTTGAAATTACAAGAGGATTTTGAACAGAAAAGTGACATGATAAGAATAAAACTTAAAACAGACAAAAAACTAATGGTAGGGGATTCCTTTGATAGGATATTAAAAAGGTCCAGATGTGAGCAAATGAGCCATGGGTATGAGATAGTGGTATGAAGAAAGAAAGGGTACAGATGTGAACATTTCTTAGCAGGTTGAATTGTGAGGACTTGACATAAAATTCAGAAATTAAAAGTTAAAAATAATAACAGTGACAGATATATATGCGCTGTTACTATTATTCATAAAAGTATTTTGTGTAAAAGCAAAAGAAAGAAACAGAAGGTGGCTTGGATATTTGATCTCTTTTCCTTTAACTCTACCTTGCAGGCAATAGGAGTATTCCTGGGAAGTTTTCTGGCACTGGAAAGGATCCCAATAATTTTACCTATGAATGTGACTGTGAACTATATAAGCATATCTCACTATACACAAAGTGAATGAATTTCTAACTGTACCTTAACACATCCCAAAATTGTTCTTCGTGATTTCAATACCATTTGCAAAGAAAGGAAGTATTACAGAAAGGAATATGGAGTAGAAAGAGAAAGGTTATCCAAGAAATTGTATGTCAATGGATTTCTAAATACGTTATTATCTATTAGAGGCCCGGTTCACAAATCCGTGCACCAGTGTGGTCCTGTAGTCTGGCCTGAGGGATCGGGCTAAAACCAGCACTCCGACATCCCCTGAGGGGTCCCGAATTGCAAGAGGGCACAGGCCAGGCCAAGGGACCCCACTGGTGCACAATAAGGGCCAGGGAGGGACACAGGAGGTTGGCCAGCTGGGGAGGGACTGTGGGAGGGCTCCAGGGCCCATCTGGCCCATCTTGCTCAGTCCCAATCAGCCAAACACCAGCAGCAAGCTATCCTACCGGTTGGAGCATCTGCCCCGTGGTGGTCAGTGCACATCATAGCGACTGGTCGACCGGTCTACTGCCTGCCCTCTGGTGGTCAGTGCACATCATAGCAAGTGGTTGAGTGGCCTTAGCATATCATTAGCATAGTATGCTTTGATTGGTTGAACGGCTGACCACATGACTGGACACAGTATATTAGGCTTTTATTATATAGGATGTGCTTGTTATCTAGATAACAAGCCTGCAAAGAGACTTGTGAAGTAAGTAAGTGAGGGGTCTAAAAACATACTCTTCATAACTTTGTGGTAAAATTTTCTGGAAATATAATAAAAATAAAATACAAAGACATTTTCTGATATTTTCTACAAAATAGGAGTTCTGTTTTAGATTGGTTGAGGATGAGAGGCATTAGTAAATCTAGGGACACAATAATTATAAATAGAAGGTGTTAAAGGGGGAAGTATACAGGAGGGCAATCATCCTTGGAAAGGTAGTTGCTGGGGGTTACTAAATAATTGACTATTAAGATAACATATAGCACAACCTCTTTAAGGGAGATAAATTTGAAGGAAAGACACACTAATGAACTGTGTCCAAAAGTATACAAATAGCAATGGAAATGTGGCATGGGGCTAATTTCCTCTCCACTGTGAGCATATGCTCGCTGAAGGCGTTAATGGCACTAATTGCTCAGGGACGGCTGTGTGAAGTGCATTTTATCTGCTGTGCTGAGAAATGTCACAGAAAACATAAAGTCTCAAGATTACTGTTTGCAGCCCCGTCACCAATCAGCCACAATTTATCTGAGTAAGATTTGATATTAAGAGAAAAGCCTAATCTCCCATTGGGAGGGACCAAATACCCAGAAGCAAAAAGTTCTCCAAATTAACTCTTCATGGTTGGGTTGCTTGATGCCATTTCGGAGTCAGCCAGATGGGAGTGTATGCTAGTTCTGCTCCTGAGTGCTCCCCTCCGAGTACAGGGAAAGTGAGATGACAGGCAGAAAATGACTTTACTTAGGGAGTCCCTGAACAAAAGCAAATCAGTGTTATTTCATTTCAAAGTAATTGGCTATTTAGAAACCTGGGTTTGACACAATTAGATTATGCAACTAAACTAGAAATTGTGTTTACCCACAAAACACATGTAGCATCCTGGTAATTAGTTATGGCGTAGAGAGCTGACAGCTAAGCAAAGGACCCAGTATGACTCCAAAGCAGCACAGAAAAGAAGATATATGTATTGATGGGAAAAAAAAAAATTCCTCTCCCCATGCCCAGAAGTCAGAATTAGCTGTCACCACAGGAAAAAAAAAATCTGTAGGGAAAAGGGAAGTTAGTGGCAAGCCTGCGAGAAAAATGTGAAGGCAAGAGAAGAACTGTTTTTTGTGGGGGTTTTTTTCCTGTCTATTTTTTTTTTTCACTGCCAATGACTCTCCCTACATTTCACAGGATTCAGAACAGGCAACTGTGGCTGCACTGAAGAATATAGAATTTTGAGAATATCATTGCATTCTATTGTGGCTGAGATGAGAAGCAAGTAGAATATGTTATAAAGGTTGAGTGGTAAAACAACAACAAAACTTGGCCATAATATCAACCAGGCACTGAGATCAGGATGGAGAACTGTATTATTGCCATCTGTATAGCTATGTCCTAAATAGTGATGCTATGCATCAATATGACTCTTTACCAAGAGAATTTGCAGACATTATCCTGAAAGGGAATGAAAACACTACCTGGTTTAGCATAGTAGGTATTTCTACAAATGCCACCTACAAAAGAAAGTCAGATATTCTTTATAAGGAGTCATCACCTGAAATGTCCATGGCTTTGGCAACCAGGTATGAAGTTACATAGTGTTTAGTATTCCTATCAACCTGGGTGGTAAAATTCGCATGACCATGAACACCTGAGGGGTGATGGATAGTTGATATTTTTTAACAAAGATCTTCCTAAACATGGACATTTAGGCTATGCCCTGCCCAAAGGAGCCCCAATAGAGGCAAGCCAGTGGGGTAGAAATCTTGCCAGTCAATGCCCAATTCAGTCATCCCACAAGGGACACTTCTGCAAATCAGCTCAAAAACCTATACATTGCAGAGCCAGTGATCTCACCAGCAGTCTAATAGCAGGTCGTTTCAATCAAACCACCTAGAGTGGCAATGCTTCATGTTGGGGGAAGCTCAAAAGTGCAGTGATATCTAGGAAAGAATTCCCTGTAGACACTCTTGCCTCCTCCTCTTAGTACCTTATTATCAGTAGGACTGTGGGGAAAGTAACAGGCTTTTAAGTAAGGTACATTGATATGCCCTTCAGGGGATGAGCAGTCTGAGACAAAACATTTCACATCTCTCAGCACAAATTTCTGCTCCCTCATGTTGACTTTGGTATCTGGACTCTTCTGCAAGGAGGCAAACGATGGGAACTAGTTAATAGTGAATGTTTGAAATCAATAGCTGTCTATATTGGTGATGTTGTTTGTCTCAACTATCCCTCCTCCATTTTGAAGTAATGTTGTTTTTGGCATAACTAGTATGCTTATGCTTGCTAAGTGAGCAGCACTTGTATTTGATTTACTTTGATCAAAACCTTTTACTTGTAAACTGAAGCTTCCTAGAGCTATTGAAACAAATCCTGGGAATATATCTTCGCCCTAAGTCAGCAATTTTCAACTGATGTGCTGCAAGAATTTTTAGGACAAGCAACACCCGACTATTTAGTCAGGGGCACGGACCTCTTTTCCCTTAGATTATCAAATTAAAATTTAAAAAATGACAGCCAATACAATAATAGTCATTCAGTGTAAATGAATCATAATTGTACTTTTGTCAGATCAGTAAGATAGGTAATATATTTTTTGGTGTGCCACAGCATTTTAGTAATTAATTTATGTATGCTATGAGATTAAAAGGGTTGCTAATCACTGCCCTAAGTGAACTGTTGGGGGTGGGTAGAGGCAGTTCCACAATTTAGCTGCTTCTCAAGACAAAAGGGGAAAAGCATAAAATAATTGATAACATTACTTAAAAAAAAAAAAATCAGGATTTCTTGTTTGAACTCCTTCAAAATCAAAAAACACTTCTGCTTAAAGGCCTCCTAAGCAATACTAAAATGGCCCCTCCTCTCATGAGGCCCTCACTCCAGTAAGGGAGAAAGCCATATAACCAAGGGACTATAAAACCAGTCATTCGTTTTTGATGGATTGACTCATTCACTTGTTCGGCTAATGCGTATTGAACATTTGACATTCCTTGGAAACTATATCAGATGCTAGTGACACTGGAATGTGGCAGAGTTCAATATCAAAGGCGCTCACCATCTAATGGGAAAGAGACACAGGTATAGCAACCATTACACTCCAATGTGATAAGTGACAAGTTCTGAAGAGATTTGTGGAATGGGGCTAAGACTTTTATGTGTTAAATTATGGAGCTGGAGTCCTATCAATATGAAACTCCCATGAATCTTTAATATTAATGATTTTCATTTCTCCTTCTCTTTCCAGATATTTTGGCTAGAAAGGTCATCCAAGATCTCTCTTCTTGGCAAAATTCTACACATTCTCAAGACTTGCTCTCATCATTATTTCATCTATGAAGATTTCTCTCAAGCTTTCAGGCAAAATTTCTTGCTCTGCCCAACAAAATTCTATATGCATTCACAAAGATAGCACTTAGTCATTTATTATACTCTTAAGTCTTATTTGTTCACATTTATATTTCCCTCATTAAGTGGGGGGCATCTCAAGGCTGGCTTCTCCTCCGTTCTGGAGACTGCATATGTCTAGTTTGGTACTCAGTGCATGCAATCCTCACAAATGGCATCCCGAATAAATGAAGAAATGCTTGAGTTTTACTGAAACTTCTGTGGATAGACAGGCAGGTCAACTGTAAATCCCCTTAAAACACTTTAAAGATAACTTTAGTTGCTCACATTTATACGAAAATTATTGGAAGCACTTAGGTGTGCTACATTTCCCAAAAGTAAGTGTAGTTTTAACAGAGCTATTTTGGAGAAAATACCATCAGTGTTTGGGGGGTCACTGATAGAGTTCAAGTGTCCATTTTTTATTAGCCTTATGGTTAAGTCTACCTCATAATATATTTTTTAACCAAATATAAATCTTGTACTAAATCCAAATGGAAAGATTGGCATTGCTGATGCATGTTAATATTTGGGGATATTAATAAACTCAGTGAATACATTATTGTAACATTATAATACAACTAGAGCACCAGTGCATGAAATTTGTGGACAGGTGGGGTCCCTAGGGCTGGCCAGCAATCAGGGCCAATTGGGGCCACCTTGCCCAGTCCCAATCGAGGCTGGGCAGGCCCAGGCCTGCCAGCTGCTGGCCGCCGGATGGGGTCTGCCAGACATGGCCTGCTGGACGTGGGGAGGGACTGCAGAAGATTTGTCGGCTCGGGGGAAGGACTAGGAGAAGTTGGCTGACTGTGGGAGGTTGGCTGTGGGAGTACACTGACCACCAGGAGGCAGCTCTGCCTGCCCCCTGGTGGTCAGCGCCCATCATAGCGACTGGTTAACCAGCCATTCCAGTCATTCTGGTAATTCAGTTGTAATAGTTGCTTAGGCTTTTATATCTATACTAGAGGCCCAGTGCACAAAAATTTGTGCACTCGGGGAGGAGGGGGGGGGGAAGTCCCTCAGCCCAGCCTGTGCCCTCTTGCAGTCTGGGACCCCTCCAGAGATAACGACCTGCTGGCTTAGGCCTGCTCCCGGGTGGCAGAGGGCAGGCCCAATCCCTAGGTGCAGCCCCTGGTTGGGCTCAGAGCAGGGCTGATTGGGGAGTTGGGGCACCGCCCCCTGTCATGCACAGAGCAGGGCGGATTGGGAGGTTGTGATGCCACCTTCAGTCATGCTCAGGGTAGGGCCGACTGGGGGGTTGGGGCACTGCCCCCTGTCACACTCATGGCAGGGTCGATGGGGAGGTTGCGGCGCCACCCCCTGTCACGCACAGAGCAGTGCCGATCAGGGGGTTGGGGAGCTCCCCCCTGTCACGCACAGAGCAGGACCCATCAGGGGGTTGGGGAGCTCCCCCCTGTCACGCACAGAGCAAGGCTTATCAGGGGGTTGGGGTGCCGCCACTGTCACACTCAGGGCAGGGCCGATGGGGAGGTGATGGCTCTACCTCATCACACACAGAGCAGGGCCTGTGGGGGGGGGGGGGACGGTTGGGGCGCCGCCCTCTATCACCCACAGAGCAGCGCCGATCTGGTGGTTGGGGCGCCGCCACTCTCACACTCAGGGCAGGGCCGATGGGGAGGTTATGGCTCTACCTGGTCACACACAGAGTAGGGCCCGTGGGGTGGGGGGGTTGGGGTGCCACACCCTGTCACACACAGAGCCGCAGGGCGATCAGGGGGTTGGGGAGCTCCCCCCTATCAGGCACAGAGAAGGGCCGATCAGGGGGTTGGGGCATTTTCCCCTGTCAGGAACAGAGCAGGGCCAATAGGGAGGTTGTGGCCCCGCCCCCTGTCACACACAGAGCCGCAGGGCGATCAGGGGGTTTGGGCGCTGCCCCCTGTCATGCTGATCCCGGTGCCGGGAGGCCTCTCGGCTCTGCTGATCTCAGTGCTAGGAGGCATATTACCCTTTTACTGTATAGGATAGAGGCCTGGTGCATGGGTGGGGCTGGCTGGTTTGCCCTGAAGGGTGTCCTGGATCAGGGTGGGGGTCCCCACTGCGGTGCCTGGCCAGCCTGGATGAGGGGATGATGGCTGTTTGAAGCTGGTCACACACCCTTCAGGGTGGGGGTCCCCACTGGGGTGCCTGGCCAGTCTGGGTGAGGGGCTGAGGGCTCTTTTCAGGCTGGGACTGAAGCTCCCAACTGCTCCTTTTTTCTTTTTCTTTTTTTATTTTGGGCCACCTTTAGCTCTGAGGCTTGGTGCCAGCTCTGAGGCCTCAGCTGCTGAAAGTAGGTATCTGGTTTGTTTAGGTTCTATAATCGAAACTCTGTATCAACTCCAGCTCTGAGATCCCGGCTAGCTGAAAGCAGGTTTCTGGGGTTCTGTTTAGCTTCTGTATTTGTTACAATGTTCAAACTGCAGGCTCAGAGGCCGGCAAGGCAGGCGGGGAACATTGGTTTCCTCCGTCACTGAAGCAAGCAAGCCTCATGTTCAGTTTAAGCTGCCTGGCTGCTGGTCGCCATCTTGGCTGGCCGTTAATTTGCATATCGCCCTGATTAGCCAATGGGAAGGGTAGCAGTTGTACACTAATTACCATGTTTCTCTTTTATTAAATAGGATAAATAGATACTCATCTATTTGGAATTGATCATTTCCTGGTATTTATCAAATCTTGCATATTTTGACACAAGTGCATTTTTTAAATATATATATATATATATATATATATATATTAATTTCAGAGAGGAAAAGAGAAGGAGAGAGAGATAAAACCATCAATAATGAGAGAGAATCATTGGTTGGCTGCCTCCTGCATGACCCACACTGGGGATTGAGCCCTCAACCCAGGCATGTGCCCTGACCAAGAATCCAACCATAAGCTCTTGGTTCCTAAGTCAACACTCAACCACTGAGCCAGGTGAGCTCAAGTGCATTTCTTAAGGAACCACTTTCAGATCCACTGTTTCCAGTGTTAAAGGAGACAGATTTGTCTTTCTTAGACAGATATCACCTGGATAGCAGGTTGATCAAAGAAGGTAACAGTGTAATGGAATTCATTAACAAGAGACCTAGACAAAACTGATCATTACTCAAATTTCTTCCAGTATTTCAAATCTGCATTAATGAAATGTGACTTTGCAGGATTATTACAATCCATATCAAATGGAATATTCAGTGAAAGCATCCTTAAATCCCAGAGAAAGCTGGCAGGGCAGTCATCTGATAGGCTTAGGAGAGAATGCAGAGTCCTTTTCATATCTGAATTTCTATTATTATACAAAGAAGGCATTAGTCTGCATTGATTTTTCCCCCCAGGACTTCTTATTTCATGTCAGTTGCATTACACATTATAACACCATTCACTATCTCTTATACACATACACATACATAAATACATAATATATACTAGTACATTATCACTGTTCACATTTTCCTTGTGCCTGTGCACTTCTCCTTCAAGACTTAAACACCATCTCCTCCTGGAATCCTCTATGGCTTCTGGATGGAGTAAGGTTGACCTTTCTGTTTGTATCTTTCATCACATTTTATTTCTTGAAATGGCATAGTATTTCCCTCATTAAAAATGATTTTTGCTTCACTCATCTCTGAATCATCTGCATCTAGAAAAATAATTGGCATATAATAGATGCTTATCAAGACCTTATCTAAGAATCCATGGGAAAAGGGGTAAGATTACAATTGATCAGGCTTTGGTAAATTTGTACCTAAATATCCACATCATCACCTGAGTTGTAATGCCTTTTGTCTTACATTTTATATTCAAGCAGATGGTTTGAAATTCTCATTACCGTTAGTCTTTCCTAAAATACAAAGAAAAAAGAAAGATAAAAATGATTTAAAGGAATACTCTTGTGCAATGCTGGAACAGATTCTGCTGTTGGTGACTGATTCTTTATCCAGTCATGCTGAGACCTTGCCTAAGCATGTCCATGTAATTGACATAACTAGAATTGACTAAGGATTGATTTTTGTATTTCCTCAGAGATGATTCAGTACAACCAATTCCCAAAGCATTTATTGGGCACATAATATATACTGGGCGAATCAAAAACACAAATTTGAGCAAGTGCTGGTCTCTGCACTCAGAGGGATGGAAGAAAATTGAGTGAACATACATGTGGCTCTTCATGTGCCATGCAGACTTTGGTGTGAACATGTACAGAGGGATATGTTTCTGCATGTTTAATCGTCTAGTCTGTGCTCCAGTCTCAAACAGCCTGTCATGTAGAGAAGAATTCCCCAGTAAAGGACATGATATGGGCAGGTTGCCTTCCCACAAACTGCTCTGAAGAATAGGCGGAACACCTTGAAGGATGAGTCTTCCCTTGTTTGTGACCTTCCAATGTGTCCAGGATAATAAGAAAGGTTTGTTTTAAAATACAATGGTTTGGCTTTCATTTTCTAGGAAGATTTGTGCTTGTGTGAGATATTTTCAATAAAAGTCTTGATGTTCTAAAAAGAGAAAAAACTAACAATGTACTTTTGAGATTAGGTGGTTAATTTAGAACACCAAGTCATTGCGCGTCCCTGGGGTGGACAGAGGCACATAGCCTGCTCCCAGAATCGATAATCAAAACAAATCCTACCCCAGCAGGACATTTGGTATCTGTCCTGTAGCTTGAGCCCCTATTTTTAGAGTTATCCTCACACTAGGGAAACAGCAATGACATAAAGGAGTTTTGTTCAAAAGCCACTAGCCCTTGTCAGAAAAGCGTTTTCCTTTGAATAGGTTTCTTCTCTTCTCTTTCTTTCCTTTATATCCTGTTCTAATTAAAGCAGATTTTAGGGAGAAACTCACATTTTCAAAGCCAAATTTTTCTGTTTTCAGGGTTGGCTCTGAGCTTTCTATTTGATGAAGAAACTACACACTTTGCATGCCAGCTAAACAAAATACTTTTTCTTCTACTGTTTTTCAGGAACCTCTGGGAACATGGGGGTTTAGAATCAATCCCTATGAGTTCCCTGTAAAATCCCTGAAAGTGCCACTGTTGTTTGGGGGAGAAAATATGTGGTGGATGTGTTGAAAACCTTGTGAGTTTTCTGAGTTTGGGTGAAATAGCGTTCTCAGACAACTGAGGTCAAGGGTAGCAGAGGTCAAAGGTAGTTAAAGGGCAGGAGAATGGGACATGTCCAGGGGTAAAGCAGAACTGAGAAAGCCACAGCATCAGGAATTAGTGTATTTCCAGTGCATCTCTCTCATCAACTCCAAACTCTGCTGGACTGCCCATGGCTTCTGGGTTTTGAGAGGAACCTGAGGAATCCTCTCTTTAGTCATGGGACATTTTTAAAAAATCTTCCAAAAATCACATTTATAATTTAATCCATTTGAGGAAAAGAAAGCAGAGCATAAGACTCAGTAGACTCTAGTAAAAGCAGCTTCCTAATCACAGGGCTAACCCTAAAAGGTAGTCAAAAGAGAGAGAACATGTTTTGACATAAGACAAAATGAACTTTAGTCTTTATTTCTGCTATTCTCTGGGCCACCCTGGGAAAATTATTTCATACCTTTGAGCACTGGTTGGTTCATTCTAAAAACAATACATACACTTTGTTCACCAGCCTTGTCATATTCCACCCTTGTACTATTAAGAACTTGACTAATATTATATTATTTGATCCTCTAAACAACTCTAAGAGGTAGAAAATATTATTACATTTAGTTTCAAATGAGAAAACTGAAGCTTCAAGAGGTCAAGCAAGTAAAATGTAAAGTGGTAATACCTTAAAAAAAAAAGGTTAAGTCCAGGTAGTGTGGCTCAAGGGTTAAGCATAGACCCAGGAAACAAGAGGTCACTGGTTCAATTGCAGGTCAGGGCACATGCCTGACTTTATCCCAAGAGGGGGTCATGCAGAAGGCAGCTGATTGATGTTTTTCAAGGATGTTTCTATGTCACTATCCCTCTCCCTTCCTCTCTCTCTGAAAATCAATAAAAACATATTTTAAAAAGTGGTTAAAATAGTAAAAATAAAATATGTAGAGTACTTGATATGTGGCAGACATAGCAATACCAGGGATGCTGAAGGGGACGGTGGTGCTGGTGGTTGGAACGATGAGCTGTTGACTAGTGCACAGGCTAAGCAGTGAGGAGCCAGGAGGAGAGATGTTTGGGATCTCCTTGAAACTTAGTGCTTGCACCGAGTAGCTATGCACAGCTATGCATTAACTGACAGTGCCAGGATTACGTGTGGGCCGTTAGGACTGTGGAGGCTGGATGCAGGTATTTTTCTGAAGCACGTGCCTCCAGGCTGGCTGACCTACACTGTGCGCTAGGAGATAAATGGGCACTAGGAGTGGGTAAAGACAAGCCTGTGATGAGGAGAGATGGGACTCCAGGGAAGGTCTGTGTGGGCAGCACAGTAACCGTTTCTGAAACAGGTTCTACGCTCTCCTATAATTTTGCCTTAAGCAGCTGGGCTGTTTTAAACTAAAGTTTCGAACCATCTGGACCTTTTCAAACTCAGGTTTCAATACTGCCCAAATGACTATAAACATGTGAGTATTAATATTAAGCTTTTACACTTGTGAAGAATAAATGAATTTGAACACGTGGCAAATACATTGACACTGAATACAAGCATATTTGACTTTTTTTTAAATAGGCCCTTGACTGGCATTGATTGCAAAAATGAAGTTGCATGTGTTTTAAAATATAAGTTGGTTCAGGAAAAGACTTCAGGTGGCATTTGCTATTGGAGCCAGATAACTGGGGAAAAGCAAGTTGAAACTATTTTCCCAGGCCACGTTTTCTCTTTTGATACCAAACTATCCATGTGATAACACAATCAGTTTTAAATCCCTATTACACTGTGTGCTAACGTCATTTAGTTTAGCCTCACAAAAACTCTGCCAAGTAAGTACTCTATCTTCCCTCTCAAAATACTGAATTTGGAAAACAGGAGATGAAGCTATTGGGAGGTTCTGCAGCTCCATGGAACGAATGCAATTGGAATGCAAGTTTGACCACAAAATGTGTGTTCCCATTTGCGAATAAACCACAACAATGGGTCCTCCAGTTCTAGGTACTTTGTATAGTGCGTCTGCCTTGTCCTGTTGTTGCCCTAAACAAAATGCAGATAAAATATCTCCCCAGCTAGAATCTTTGTGTCTTAACCTGGATGCCTTCCGGAGTGAGGCATCTTCTCCAACCCTCGCTCTTGCCATGTACCTGGAATGGCATCTAGAGAAAGCTGGTATACACCCTTCAAGGATGCATTGGAAGCTGTCATTCCTGTATTTTAAAAAAATGCCAATGAGAACCCTCCTATATATTGAACTTGAAGATTCCCACAAGGCCCATCTAACTGGGGAAGACCTGATCCCTCCCTGCTAAACATTCATGGTCTGCTGATATAGTCGATAAGCAGATGATCATTAAGCAATGCAGGAAGTAAACATGGGGGCACTACAGGAAGAAAGAGAAGACATCTAATCCAATCTAGAACTAGATGAAGGCGATTCCTGGAATAGGGGTGCCTGACGTTTATCTTGAAAGTGAGTGTGGGGTAAAGAGAAAAAAAAAATGTGTCAGGTAAGGGGGAGAATGACAGAGGATATAGAATGAATTATTATTATGGAGGCAAAAATCAGGAGGACTTCAAGTGTTTATCTGCTGTTGTAGCATAAGGTCTGATGTGGGAAATGATAGGGCAAACATCTAAAGAGATAAAGCATAGCCTGATTATTAGGTGTCATGCATGTCATGTTAAAAATCTTGGATTTCCACCTCTGGGGGGACAGGAAGCTACTCAGAAGTACAGCAGAAAAGTTGTTCCTGGGATCTGTGTCTATTTGTATAAAGAAACAGGGTCCCTAACCACCAAAGGCTTGACCAAGTGGGCGGGGACTGGCGAGCCAGCTGAACTCCAGGAGGTTCCTGGTGGGCGAGGGTGCAGAGCGGGAGTGCGGGCGTGTGGGTGTGTGTATGAGCTGGACCCAAGCGACACACACTCACATGCCCGCACCCACACAGGGCCCTCGGCCGCGCTACCAGCGCCTCCTTGGACTTCACCCTCCAGCCCAGATCCTCCAGGTCCCACGCCCCGGGGTCTCTCTAGTTCAGCAAGAGTTTGTGATTTTCTGAAGGCGCATTGAACAGTTTTCTCTTAACCCGTTTGTGGGAGTGTAACCTGATTTACAACCAATGGACTAAACAAACAGAAGCGCTTTCTAGAAAGTCAATTTAGAAATGCGGATCACAATTCAAGTGAATTAGCTTTGGGCCAGGGGTTCCATGTCTGTGAATGTGTCCTAAGTAAACAGTGAAATAAGCAGTTATGTTCACTGTAGTTGTTGATGCCAGGGGAAACCTAAACAACCTGCCCCACAATAAAGGGTTAGTGAGGTAAACCACAGTAATGTCACACAGTCAGGCATAACACTGTAGCCACTAAAAATTATGTCTGTACATCCAATTTGTTGACATGAAAAGAAGGCCATAGCCAACTATTAAGTGGAGGGTAAGGGAAGCTCAGAAGAGTGCATGTATATTTATGTGTATGTGTATTTTATGTCAGGGAAATAATAGTTTTAAAAACAGTGACTCTTCCTGAGCTCTGCAATTGTGTTAGCAAATTGTGTTCAGGTGTGACAGGTGTCCTTTGGTGTCCCATACACACAGACATCCTTGCCTGTGGGACAGCCTGAACCTTTGCTGCACCTGCCCCTCTGTGCTGTGGCAACAGCCCAATCAGACATTCCCTTTTATAGGGCTGGTTTCCTTTTCTCCTTTGCCCAAACCATGCCTTTCCAACCAGCTATCCTAACAACAAGTTCTGTTGCCAACTGAAACTTATGTCCTTTTACACAAATGTTGTTGCTTTCAAGCCTACCAGGTTGTATTTCAAAACTTTTATTTTTCTGAAACTTGACCACTTTTTATTCACTTAAAATATTCTGGAGTATTTTAAATACATAGAGAAGAGTAGAGAATAATATGATAAATACTTATCTATACTAATAAAAGGGTAATATGCTAATTAGACCAGACATCTTCTGGACATCATTCCAGACATCCTTCCGGAAAAAGCCACGGTGGCAGGGGCTGAGGCAGAGGTGGTTAGGGTCGACCAGGCTGTCAGGGGAGGGCAGTTAGGGGCAACCAGGCAGGCAGATAGGTGAGCAGTTAGGAACCAGCGGTCCCAGGTTATGAGAGGGATGTCCAACTGGCTGTTTATGGGATCAGGCCCAAACTGGCAGTTGGACATCCCCTGAGGGGTTCCTGAATGAAGGGGGAGCAGGTTGGGCTGAGGGACCCCCCCCCCCACACACACACACGAATTTCATGCACCAGGCCTCTAGTTTTATATAAAAAATACTAACATAATACTGTTTACACTACTAAAAATAATTCAGTTGTTTCTGGGATTAAGGCCCTATCCAGTCATTTTATCTCAAGCTATATGCCTTGCTCATGTCCGGCTGGCTCACCAATGTGAACACAGTCCCTCAACATTCCTGTTCCTCTGGAGCCAAGCTAGTCCCTGCAGGCCTTTTCTTGTTTAGTTAGGACTTTGTTGCACATCCCAGCCTGTTGCAGGCTATCTCAAGCACAGCATGCCTTGTTTTCTGGACACAGTTACCATGACCTCCTTTGAGTGTACATCATCTCTTTGTCCAAAGGTGGTGTTCTCACTGAAAAGTGAGAGGTACAGGACAGAAAACACACTCATCTAAGTTGTTTTCATGGGTTAGCTCATTTAAACACACAAAACAATAATTAGGTATTATCATTGTTAACAATAATAATTATTATTAATACTAACCAAATTTTATGAATAGAAAAAGGAAGCACAGAGGCCCTAGGTGGCAGAGCGGGGGTTTTAACACAGGACTGTCCAGATAGCCTGAGCTCCCACACATTGTGCAACAGAGATACTCAATATTTAATCATTTGTTAACTCCAGATTCAAGCAGCAATACTGGGACTACAGAACCAAGATCTTAGATCTGTCTGCCACCTCTATGACAGATTTTATACAATTGTTACTTTGTTATGATTTTAATTATTAATAGAAACAACACGAGATTTCTGTCTTGCTTTACACCTTTTAAGCACATGTATATATCTCATCTCTTTGCCTGAATACAGATACATGGCCAGAGTCTAAGAATCATTATAGAGTGTGCTCTATAAAACTAAACAGCCAACTTTAAAGAAGAGGTGCCATTTTTTTTAAAATTCCCCAGCCATCAACATGAGTGGCAGCAGTCATGCAATGCCTAGAAGGTAGCTTGTTCTTAAAATGTTTCTCATGGCATTTGCAAACTTTTCTCCTAGCTGAGACAGCAAGGTAAACACACATTTCCTCTCTCAAGCCAGTTACCTGTAATTGGGTAGAGGATCTTACCTCAAGGAACATAGCTTTGTGTTATCAAAACATGCTAAGGCCTCCCAAGCTAGAAAACCACCTTCTAAAATGGAAATTATATTAAGGCCTTTTCTAAAACTGTGCAGCAAAGTGTGATGTGATGGTGCTGGGGGGGTTAGTTAAGCTGAGTCTTTATGACTTATAAAAACTAATGCAGAAAAAAAAAAGGAACCAAAATGGAGGCATAGGTGAATGTCTGTACTCACCACCTCCCACAACCACATCAAAATTACAACTAAAATACAGAACAACCATCATCCAGAGCCACTGGAAAGCTGGCTGAATGGAAGTCCTACAACTAGAGAAGTAAATAAGAAAGCATACTGAGACCAGTAGGAGGTACGGAGGCTCAGAATGGGCTGGTCCAGCAGCCACCTATGCCACTTTTTTAATCGGGAGGGACATCGTGTCTGCGGAGGCCGCCTGTGAGGAGCAAGGGGTCCCAGCCCCGCACCAGAAGCCCATCCCTGGGTTCCAGAGCTGGGAAGGGAAGTCCCCATAACTACGGGTGTAAAAATCAGTGCAGACTGGGACTCAGTGACACAGAGGCTACTGGAGATCCAGTTCCTCTTAAAAAGCCAGTGCAGAAACTTACAAAATCCTGATTCCTCCCACTTCCCCTGAGCTGCAGCACCAGGGGCGAGGCTCTGGGGAACACAGACACATATGAGGAGGAAAAGGACTGTCTGCCATTGGGGAAGGAACTTAAGGGTGGCTTTCTCTCAGACGGAGGTCCTCGCAGGGATCATTGTTCCTATGCTGGGACCTGCCAGGACACAGAGCTGACCAGAAGCCACTTCTGTTTGCTCTACCCTGATGATTCCCTAAGACCCCACCTCATCCAATTTACAACCACACCCACACCCAATCTGTGTAGAGCGGCTTTTTCATATGAATGGCCTGTCCCTGCTCAGGCTAAAATCAAACAACCTGCACCTGGGTCAGAGAGCCCCAAACCTATCAATAAAAGGCCCAAGACCCATCACCAGCACCAGCCTGCCTGTGTATGGTCAGTGTCAGACCATACCAGATTATAACTCTACACAGGCATAAGAGACACACTCAAGGGGAGGCTCAGAAAGCACCAAAGTTCCACTTACGCAAGTCCTGCTCCATAGGGGTATCTCCTGCACTGTAGCTCTCCCATTGTAGTTGCAGCTGGTCCTCACAGCCAATTGGCCTGGAGGTTAATTCCTCCCAGTGACACAATAGCAATCAAGTATCAACTGCAATAAGACTGTGCTCACAGTCCACAAAGGGTTGCACCTAGAGGGCCAGCTCAGGTGACTGGGGAAGCTGAGCCATTGGGCCCTATAGGACACCTGCTACACAAGGCCACTCTACCAACTCAAGGATACACTGCAGCTCTACCCAATACATAGAAACAAACACAGGGAATCAGTCAAAATGCGGAGACAAAGAAACATGTCACAAACAAAAGAAATGGGAGAAAGCAAACTACTGGATATAGAGTTCAAAACCACAGTTATAAGTTTACTCAAGAATGTTTTAGAAATCTCCAAGAGACCTAGTGAGACTTTCAAGGATCTTAGTGAGAATGAAAAAAAAAAAAAAAAAAGGGAAAAGGACCAGTCACAAATTAAGCATACACTGACTGAAATAAAGAATAATACACAGGGATTCAACAATAGAGTAGAGGATTCTGAGAACTAAATCAATGATTTGAAATATGAGAAAGCAAAAAACACCCAACCAGAAGAGCAAAAAGAAATAAGAATCCAAAAATATGAAGCTAGTGTAAGGAGCCTCTGGGACAACTTCAAGCATACCAATATCTGAATTATGAGGGTGCCAGAAGAAGAGAGAGACCAAACTATTGAAAACCTATTTGAAGAAATAATGACAGAAAACCTGGTGAAAGAAATAGACTTACAAGTCCAGGAAGCACAGAGAGTTCCAAACAAGAGGAACCCAAAGAGGACCACACCAAGACACGCGATCATTAAAATTCCAAAGGCTGAACACAAAGAGAGAATCTTAAAAGCAGCACGAGAAAAGCATTTACCTACAAGGGAATGCCCATAGGACTGTCAGCTGGTTTCTCAACAGAAACCATGCATGTCAAGAGGGAGTGGCAAGAAATAGTCAAAGTGATGTATAGCAAGGACCTACAACCAAGATTGCTCTACCCAGCAAAGTTATCATTTAGAATTGAAGGTCAGATAAAGAACTTCACATATAAAGCTAAAGGAGCTCATCACCAACAAACTAGCATTATATGAAATGTTGAAGGGTATTCTTTAAGAAGAGGAAGAATAAAAAGATAAAAAATATGAACAACAAAATGGTAACTGATACATACCTATCAACAATTGAATCTAAAAATCAAAATAAACAAATAAGAAATCTAATGAACAGAACAACCAGTGAATAAAATAGAACCAGAGGCACGGAAATGGAACAGACAGACAATTCTCAGAAGGAAGGGGGATTGGGGAGGGGTAGGGAGAAATTAAACAAAGATTTTATATACATACTAGAGTCCTGGTGCACAGATTCATACACATTGAAAGGAAATTAATTAGAAGGAGGCCAGAGGGGCGGGACTGGGTGAGATGGCTGGATATGTCCTAGAACCAACCTCCCGTGGTTCCTCCCCAGCCACACATGGGGCAGTGCTGGGACTCCAAGGGTGTCTGAGGAGTGAGCAGGGTCCCTCCTGCAGATGGGTTCCCTCAGCCTGGCCTCCGGGGATTGGGCCAAAAGCAGCAGTCAATATTCCTTGAGGGGTCCCAGAGTGTGAGAGGGCACTCTGCAAAGTTGCTGTCACTCAGAAGTTCCTGCATTGAGCATCTTCCCCCTGGTGGTTAGTACACATCATAACTACCAACTGGTTAGCCTGTTGCTTAACCTTTTATATAAATACTAGAGGCCCGGTACACAAAAATTTGTGCACTCGGGGGGGGGGGGGGGGAGGGGGGTCCCTCAGCCCGGCCTGTGCCCTCTCTCAGTCTGGGACCCCTTGGGAGATAACAACCTGCTGGCTTAGGCCTGCTCCCGGGTGGCAGAGGGCAGGCCCAATCCTTAGGTGCAGCCCCTGGTTGGGCTCATAGCAGGGCCGATTGGGGAGATGGGGCACCGCCCCCTGTCATGCACAGATCAGGGCAGATCGGGAGGTTGTGATGCCACCCTCAGTCACGCTCAGGGTAGGGCTGATTGGGGGGTTGGGGCACCACCCCCTGTCACACTCATCGGCAGGGTCGATGGGGAGGTTGCAGCGCCACCCCCTGTCACGCACAGAGCAGGGCCCATCATGGGGGTTGGGGCGCTGCCCCCTGTCACGCACAGAGCAGGGCCCAATCAGGGGGTTGGGGCTAGGTCACGCACAGAGCAGGGTCAATCAGGGGGTTGGGGAGCTCCCCCCTGTCACTCACAGAGTAGGGCCGATAGGGGAGTTGGGGCACCGCCCCCTGTCACACTCAGGGCAGGGCGGATCAGGGGATTGGGGCGCCGCACCCTGTCACACTCAGGGCAGGGCCGATGAGGAGGTTATGGATCTACCTCATCACACACAGAGCAGGGCCCGTGTGTGTGTGTGTGTGTGTGGGGGGGTGTTGGGGCGCCGCCCTCTATCACCCACAGAGCAGGGCCGATCAGGGGGTTGAGGTGCTGCACCCTGTCACACAGAGTCTCAGGGCGATCAGGGGGGTGGGGAGCTCCCCCCTATCAGGCACAGAGCAGGGCTGATCAGGGGGTTGGGGCACCTTCCCCTGTCACAAACAGAGCAGGGCGGATAGGGAGGTTGTGGCCCGCCCCTTGACACACACAGAGCCACAGGGAGATCAGTGGGTTTGGGCGCTGCCCCCTGTCATGCTGATCCCAGTGCCGGGAAGCCTCTCAGCTCCGCTGATCCCAGTGCTGGGAGGCATATTACCCTTTTACTATATAGGATAGAGGCCTGTTGCATGGGTGGGGCTGGCTGGTTTGCCCTGAAGGGTGTCCTGGATCAGGGTGGGGGTCCCCACTGGGGTGCCTGGCCAGCCTGGATGAGGGGATGATGGCTGTTTGCAGCTGGTCACACACCATTCAGGGTGGGGGTCCCCACTAGGGTGCCTGGCCAGTCTGGGTGAGGGGCTGAGAGCTGTTTTCAGGCTGACTGAAACTCCCAACCGCTCCTTTATTTATTTATTTTTTATTCTGGGCCAGGTTTAGCTCTGGCTCCATCTCTGAGGCCTCTGGTGCTGAAAGCAGGTATCTGGTTTGTTTGTGTTCTATAATCAAAACAATGTATAACTCCAGCTCTGAGATTTTGGCTGGCTGAAAGCAGGTTTCTGGGGTTTTGTTTAGCTTCTATATTTGTTACAATGTTTCTTAAACTGTAAGCTCAGAGGCCGGCAAGGCAGGCAGGGAACGTTGGAGTCCTCCGTCACTGAAGCAAGCAAGCCTCATGTTCGCTTCCAGCTGCCTGGCTGCCGGCTGCCATATTGGCTGGCAGTTAATTTGCATATCGCCCTGATTAGCCAATGGGAAGGGTAGCGGTCGTACGCTAATTACCATGTTTCTCTTTCATTAGATAGGACAAGATGACTAGTTCACAAAATTCGTGCACAGCAGGGAGAGGTGTCCCTCAACCCAGCCTGCACCCTCTCCAATCTGGGACCCTTGTGGGATCAGGCCTAAACTGGCAGTTGGACATCCCTCTCAAAATCCAGGACTGCTGGATCCTAACCATTCACCTGCCTGCCTGCCGGATAGCCCCTAACTGCTTCTGCCTGCCAGCCTGTTCGCCTCCTAACCACTCCCCTGCCGACCTGATGATGCCTAACTGCTCCCCTGCCAGCCCGATTGCCCCCAACTGCCCTTCCATGCCATCCCAATTGCCCCCAACTGTCTTCCCCTGTCGGCCTGATCACCTCCTACTGCCTTCCCCTGCTGGCCCGATTGCATCCAACTGGCCTCCCTGCCAGCCTTTTTGCTCCTAACTACCCTCCCCTGCAGGCCCTATCACCCACAACTGCCCTCGCCTGCATGACCCACCTCCTCCACTGGGACCCGCCTCCTCCACACAAGGCAGAGGAGATGCTGCGACCAGCCTCTGAGCTTCACAGAGCGATAGGAAACCCAGGCCTCACCACACGAAGCAGCTGCCGGGCCCCTCCTCCATTGTGCGCATGGCCATCTTGTGGTGGCCATCTTGTAGCAGCCATCCTGTGGCGGCTGTCGTGCAAGGACTTTTGTTATATAGGACTAGAGGTCCAGACATGAATTTGTGCACCAGTGGGGTCCCTCCGCCTGGCCTGTGGGATCAGGCTGAAACCAGCTCTCTGACATCTCCTAAGGGGTCCCATTTTGTGAGAGGGCACAGGCCAAGTCAAGGGACCCCACTGGTGTACGACCAGGGCTGGGGAGGGATGCAGGAGGTTGGCCACCTGGAGGGCCCCAGAGCGTGGCTGACCTGTTGCACTCAGTCTGATCAGCCAGATCCAGCAGTAAGCTAACCTACTTGTCAGAGCATTTGTCCCCTAGTGGTCAGTGCACATCATAGCAATAGGTCAAGTGTCTGCCCCTTGGTGATCAGTGCACGTTATAGCAACTGGTTGACCAACTGATTACCTGTCCCCTGGTGGTCAGTGCACGTCATAGTGAGCGGTTGAGCAGCCTTAGCATATCATAGCATATTATGCTTTGATTGGTTGAACGGATGAACGGACATTTAGCATATTAGGCTTTTATTATATAGGATAGATATGCATTTCCTATGGATACAAACAATAGGGTGTCGAAGGCCTGGGGCGGAGTGGGAACCGGGTGTAGGGGGTCAATGATGGGAAAAAAGAGGGACATCTGTAATACTCTCAACAATAAAGATTTTTTAAAAATTTGATGCAGTAGCAATGGGGATGTAATTCTCTGGTCCCTGAATTCAGAGAGAAGAGCATGTGAAGAACCAAGACTACCTTTATATTGAATCCCTATGTTAACACTGTGGTAACAATAATAATATGTAGGAAATATAGACATATATTCCCATGAAGAGACACAAAATCTGTATCTTCTCATAGGGAGGAAAGGGAGGAAAAACCAAACAAAACCCAGAAACAAATCGTACTGTCAGACTTGCCATCAGTACTGTCAGAATTGCCTGAACAAATTCTTAGCCTGCAGAGCTTTCCAAAGATGTGGGAATTGCTTCTTTTGACCTTTTCATTAAACCTTGGTTGTTCCTTTAATTTCCCTAGATTACTTTTATTTTCTAAGAAGAAATTAGAGTGAGTTAGAATCATTTCTAGCTGTTATTGATTCTAATTGGATTTCATAAAAACTAAATGGCCCCAGGGAGTTTGCTTGACCTTTACAACTTTCCTTTTTCTTATCTGTGCAGTAGGGATGACATTATTCTCCTAACTCTTGGGCCTACTCTGGAGTCTGGTAAGATAGATAAACACACAATTTAGTTCCTGACATATAGATCACATTTAATATACTGTAGGTTTTATAATTATTTCATCAGTCCACAGAATGTTAAGAGTGGTACTTATCAACTAATGATTATTAAATGATTAAAAAAAATCTTTTAGTGAATTTTACTAAATATTTAGTCAAACAACTTGTCTGGTAAATTGAATTAAGCTTATTTTAAACCTTGAATGAAGAGTACTGGAAATTTTAAATGGAAATGTTATATTATGTATAAATATTAAATTTAGGAAAGTGATAACCAAAATTTGCACCTAATACTGGAATCTATAATATATGATACAATCATGCTGAGGAAAAACAGGGTTATATTGAAAATAACATAACTGGGCAGGTGGTTGGTCAGGCCTCAAAACTAGTAAAAAGTTTAAGCAAGCCAGGTTCATTTTTTATATATACATCTGGTTAACACACCTTTAGAATGGCAGAAGTAATCCGCTTTTCTAGACCCCTTGAAAGAAGAACCACCCTCTAGAGAGTACATAATCTTGTCAACTATCCTATAATCCAGTCTCCACCTTGTTTTCTCCCACCTCCATGTAATCTTCCTTTGTCCTTTCCTTAATTTCAAATTCGTGAAAGAAACTGCAAAACTGTCATTCTCCAGAGTATTTGAGGTCTTGCTCCCCAACATTTGTTGTCAGTTAGGCTCAAATAAACTTGTATAAAAATTCTCTACAGGTTTGTACATTTCTTACATTGCCAATCATCAAATCTACATTTCTCACTGAGAAACTTAATATTTTTCCCTGAAGAGAAATAGCTCCTTGTACAAATTTTGACCTGACTTATAGGGATGATGAATAGGTGCTGTAATAAAACCTTATCTTACACTCTATGTAGGGGAACTATTTAGTCTCCATTTATTTACAATATGTATGCATAACTTCAAATGCCCCAACTAATTGAACTTTAAAAGAATACCAATTATATCTTGAGAGCATAGAACATGATACGGAATGATAATAATTCTAAAGAAAAAGTCTCAATATTTATATCAGTTTAAATATAGATATAAATGTATACAGATATAAAATACAGATAAGAATATGCTTGGGAGAAAAGACAAACAAACATCTAAATTCTAAAAGTATTATAGTTAGATTGTGTTATGAAAAATCTGTGTTTCCACTTTTAGTTACTTTTATCTTCCAAGTTACCTATTATGAGCATTATTTGTTACTAAAATTTGATATAATATTTTTAAAGAATTTTCTTCTCAAAGTTTTTTATCTTTTTATCTTTCAGATGAGCATTGAGATAAATTGAAAAGAAATAATATGAGCCAGTAGTTTTCATAGAAATTACTTCAGTAGCATTTTTTAATTGACACAAGCTTTGTATTCTATCTATTATATTTTCATTTCTTCATCATTTTACTCAACACATAGTTTTGAGAACTCACTATATGCCAGTAACTGAGAAACTACTGAATAAATTCTTTAATCCAGACCTTAGGGCTGGCACATAATTTAGTAGTATATTCATGATGTTACTAATTTTCTGTATTTTGTAGTAAAGACATGCCTTAAAGCATCTTGCATAGCAATTTGTTTATTGAACTCCCTCCCTAAAATAGAAATATTCCTAGTGAGTGTTTATATGCATGTGCATGTCTGTATATGTAAATCAGTGTGAAACAAGTAATTTTATTAAAATATATCCATTTCAAAACTTTGGACAAATACTTTACATGCTAAGTTCTAGTTTCAAAGTTACTAATTCACATATCATTGTTGTTGCTTTTAACGTACTAGACACTAAACATTATTGAATACATTTAAAAAAATTAGTGATTTCAACAAGGCAAATGCTATTACCTTCTTTACACATGGATAAAGATGTAATGTTTTTCCCCAAAATGCAAAGCCAAATTAAGTTAATTTTGCATGGAAAGCCATACATAAAATGCACACTCTCTGCTAGGGTCAGGATGTGCTTGAATGCAAAAATGCAATTCATAAAAGGCTAACTCATAATAAAAAAGAACTTGACGTTTAAGAGTAAATGTCTCCCAAATGACCTTGCTTGAGATCACAAGGCAATTCACAAGAATATTTATGGACCAAACCATGAAATATTTTTCATGTATTTATTTCTGAGCCTCTCGGAAGCTTTCTGAGTTACAAGCATAGTCTGCAGCCACTCATTCCAAGAGTAGATTCTGATAAGTCTCAAGATGGACTATTGCAGCTGAACACAAAAATGAGCCCTAGAACTAATTCTGAGAAAGGTCTGCCAGGGCTGTTAGTGAACAGAATCTATGGCATAATTTGTCATTCACTGAAGTTCTAAGGCATCATCTTGACCCCAAGAGCCCAATGAAAACATTCCTCTTTTCCTCTGTATGTATTAATTCCACCTTTGGGTCTTCCTAGGATATCATAAAATTTGGATTGTACTTTAGCTAAATTTATGTACAACATGTGTATATGCATATACTACATTTTTTGTATTATATTAATGTTTTTTTTTCCTGCAGGTGCCAAAATTTTAACTGACAACTTACTGAAAAAAATATTGTTTACTCATAATAAGGTAATAGTAATATATTAATTCCACGTATTTCTTTAGGTGCTATCAAAGCATTATATATAATACTAGAGGCCCAGTGCACAAAATCTGTGCATTGGCCGAGGCCTTCTTTTGTTCCGTGTCACCCCCTGGTGGTCAGCACACATCATAGCGAGCAATTGAACTCCTGGTCTCCCAGTGAAACTCCTGAGGGGACACTTTGCATATTAGCCTTTTATATATAGAGAAGATTGTTTTTTTCTTTAACAAAGCAATAATTTTATATTTTGATAAATTTAATTGCCCTATATTGCATTCCTTGGATTTGTTCCATTTTCAAAGTTGTAATGGCAAATCTGAGCTTACTCCTTTGTTTACCATAAAGATTTAAAAATAGTGATTTTTACATATTTATTTTTTTATGCCAAGGTTGCTATCATACGTTTTATAGTTGTTGAAGAGCTAGATTTGAGTGTTAATGTAAAATGCAGAATAATTTTTCCCTTATATGAAAATGAGCTTTGAGTAAAACACGTATAGATAAAAATTGTATTTAGCATGACCTTTTTTCCAATTGGCTATTGTCAAATAAATAATTTCAATGTAAAGAAAGTTCAGATACATCTGAAGAGGTTTAGTTAGCCTTAGCTTTTTATATTTTAGAAGTTACACTGTTTTTTAAATGTAAAATACTAGTATTATTAGTAACTAGAGGCCTGGTGCATGAAATTAGTGCAAGGGTACAGTCCCTAGGCCTGGCCGGTGATTGAAGCACGAGTTTCTAGCTTTTATTACATAGGATAGTGTTTGTTTGTTTGTTTGTTTGTTTGTTCATTTATTTAGAAAGCAAATTTTATTTAGGTGCAGAAAGAAATAGGCCAGGACAGGGGTTCCTAGGGACAGGATGAGGAGTAAGCCCGGGACTGGCTGTCGCAGACCTCTGCTCCCCTGTTTGCAAGTCTCACAGCAGTGAAAGTACATGTCCCAGAAGATGCAGATGAATTCACCAGTGAGTTGCACCAATTTTAATTTTTTTAAAACTAATGAACAGGTTCCTGATCTCTTTGGAAATAATTTAAAATAAGTTGACTGATGTTTAAAAAAACTAAATGATTACATATTAAACCAAAACAAAATGTAGAAAAAATTTCAGTTGAAGTATATATATATGAGGTCTAGTGCATGAAATTCATGTACGGGGGAGAGGGTGTCCCTACACCAGCCTGCACCCTCTCCAATCTGAGACATCCCTCTCACAATCCAGGACTGCTGGCTCCCAACCACTCACCTTCCTGCCTGCCTGATTTTTCCTAACTGCTTCTGTCTGCCAGCCTGATCACCCCCTAACCATTCCACTGCCAGCCTGATCAATGCCTAACTGCTCCCCTGCTGTCCCAGTTCCTCCCAACTGCCCTCCCCTGCTGGTCCAGTCTCCCCTAACTGCCCTCCCCTGCAGGCCTGCCCCCCCAACTGCCTCCCCTGCCAGTCCAGTCACCCCTAACTGCTCTCCCCTGCAGTCCTGGTCCCCCCAACTGCCCTCCCTCCCCTGCAGGCCCTGTCACCCCTAACTTCCCTCCCCTGCTGGCCTGGTTGCCCCTAACTGCCCTCTCCTGCTGGCCTGATCACCCACAACTGCCTTCCCCTGACAGTTATCTTGTGGCTGTGGGCAGTTTGAGGGGCAGTCAATTAGCATATTTCCTCCTTATTGGTTGTGGGAGCTGCCGTTTTTGAGGGTGGGTCAGTTAATTAGCATATTCTCTCCTTATTGGCTGTGTATGCCACCATCTTTGCAATGGCAAGAGGGTCAATTAGCATATTCCCTCTTTATTAGATAGGATATTTTGAAGGGATTAGCAATATTAAGCAAAGTTCCCCCATTTTTAATTAAAAGTCAAGTAATTTCAGATATTGGTTTCAAATTTATAAGCTTTGGAGTCAGAACATATAAAATTAAGCCAAACAATTTCTATGATCTTAGAAAAATTACTTTGTCTCTTTATTCTCCATCTTTTTCATAAGAAGTTAATATAATCATGAAAAAAAATAGTTCAAAGATAAAAGAAGAATCCAGTGTGAGAAAACTCACATTGTTTCTGTGAGAAATAAGCCTCTGTATAAATATGGTTCATATGCTGTAAGCACTATGTCATTGTAAGCTGTGTGAGAATTTGGATGGTGAATGTACCGTGCAATGTGCCAATCATGTATTGCAGAATTGTACACTTTAAACCTATATAATTTTATAGACCAATGTAATTCCAATAAATTCAATAAAAAAGACTCCTACAAAATTAATATCATTTAATATTTACTAAGGAAAAATTGAAAGCTTTAATAATTCAAAGCAATTAATTTATCTTGAAGTTATGATTCTCCTTCAGAAATTGCAATAATTAAGAAAACCTGCTTTTGAAGTAATTAGTAAATCAATATCTCAAACTTTCAAGCAATTCCTACAAAGATACTTCTTTGCCATGATAAAGAAACAAAACAATATGAAAAATCACTTAATGCTATTCTTCTCCATTTGTTGATTTAAGGAAGAGAGATTACCCCATATTTATAGTAAAAGGGATATAGCTGAAATGGTGGGAAGGAAAAAAAGAAAATTGTCAACTCTGACTTCCCCAGTTAAAGAGTTTGAAAGTTATCCAGCTAAAATATCCCAAGTCTCATTCACACCTGAGGTTATATTTCTGAACACCTGAACTCTAAGTGGACATTTCCCTGAGATTGTGCTCAAGATAATTTTATTATTAAGATGATTGCACAATGTAAAATGTTGACTCTAATATGGATTGCACTCCAGGTTTCTGGTTGCACACCTCTTGCACCAATATTCACAGAAGAAGTAGATTTAAAGTAAAAAGAAAATGGAATTACTGAAATTAAACTTTACGTGGGCAGAGAGCCAACTCCTTATACTTGTGAAAAATATCATGTGATCTTTCTTAATATAAGTCAAGACTTTGATTTTTTTTAAAGCCTGAAATCTCAGCAGCTCAAAGACATTTGAAACCATTGCACTGAATGGAAAAAGAAGACTCCCAAATAATGGAATGATTATATTTTCCTCTGACATATTTTCAGTTGTAAAGTAATATCCTGAGTGTAGGCTCCTGTGTCTTTGTCTTCTCTGGACTTTATACATGACAATTTCCCTTTTTTGTCTAAGTGCCAATATAACAAATACTTGGCTGAAGAAACTGTTGTTCAGGCAACAATCCAGACAAAGTCAAGGAGTTCCTAATAATGGGCTTTATGTGGGCAGTGTGCCAAGATCTAAAGTTAGTCCTGCTTTCATCAACATACTATTCACCATGGCAGAGGCATTTTCGGATCCGGTAAATTCCTCTCCATGCCCCAGGTCCTCTGTGTCCTCATACTATTCACAATAACAGTAACAACAATACCAGTAGCTATGAAAATATTATTTTTTACCTCATCCATATGGAGTATCAAGCATTAGTCTGGCATTTGGCATGCAAAGTCTACCATTCATTTCATCAATTTTAATGTTATATTTATCATATAGGAACACTTATTGAAGTTACATGCCTGGGACTAGAGCTTCTTAATTTCTCTGTTAATCAGTTCTCAGTCGAAGCATTCCTATCTCTTACAATTTGAGCCCTCCCCAGAAAATATGAATGAAATGGCCTGGCGATGTCATGATACCAGCACCTTGCTGTTCCCTGAGAATACACACACACTTCCTATCTCTACTCCAAGTCTTTTCATTACTGAAGCCTCCTGGTGTAGAGAAAGAATTTTAAAACATGCAATACCTGACTATTGAGTCAGGGGCATTGACCTAATTTTCTTTAGATTTTCAATTTTTTTAAAAAAATGACAATAGCCAACCTGACTATTGAGTCAGGGGCATTGACCTAATTTTCTTTAGATTTTCAATTTTTTTAAAAAAAATGACAATAGCCAACACAATAATAGCCATCTGGTGTGAAATTGGAATTATACCTATGTTTTTGTCAGGCAATAAATATTATTTTTGGTGTGCCACAAATTAGTTTATGTGTGCCATGACATGAAAAAGGTTGAAAATTGTTTATCTATGTAATTAGCCCAATGCTTAGCACATTTTGGTCTATAAGCATTACTATTTAGAAACATGGAACTATGTCTATTGGAATGTATTTTTATAACTTGATAGTGGTATGAGGTTTATTCAGATTTTATCCAAGAGTTTATCAAAGACACCAAAGTTGAGTAGCCTAATCTTAAAAGTAAAAATGAGTTATTTATGTTTAACTGACTTCAACAAGTTTTTATAAAACTCAAAAAATGATAATTATTATAAAGTAATGTAAAAGACCAACCTTACACACAGAACTTGCAGATACAGGGTTTCAGAGGTATAAACCTTAGTTTGTTTAATCTTACCATAGTAGCAAGCCTCTGATGACCTTCAATGATTCGTATTTTCTGGTACTCATGTACTTTTTTCGTTAAATCATAGCAATAGAATATGGAAGAGTAATGATGTATAATTCAAAGGTTAGATCTTAAAAGACATGTGGCTTCTGCTTTGACCTGTTGAAATACTCATTCTGGTGAAATCTTGCCACCATGTCAGGAGGACCTCAATATTCTCTGTGGAGAGGACCCCGTGGAGGGGAATAGGCAGCTTGACAACAGCCAGCTCCAACTTGTCAATCATGTGAGTGAGCTACCTGGAGAGTGGAATTCTACAGCCCTAAAAGCCTTCTTATGACTCTAACCTTGGACTACATCTCCACTTTAATCTTTTAAAATAATATTATTCAGAATTACTCAGCTAAACTGCTATTAAATCCCTGCCTTCTGTAAACTTTAATAGATAACACATATTTTATTGTTATTGTTTTATACCACTACGGTTTGTTTATTATTTATTTATTTATTTATTTATTTATTTATTTATTTATTTATTTTTGTGTGTGTGCAAGAATATAATGCATACATTTACAAACTCCTTTGTTGACAATGTTTGGACTGGTTCAACTTCTTTTTTCTAGGACTTGTAAATATTCCCAAATAGTATACTTCCTTCCCATGTACCCCCTTGGAAAGAGATTCTTTCTTCTGCTATTTTTTCTCTTTATTCTCATTATTATCACCATCTATTTCAATCTTATTTATTTGGAGCTCCTAATACTCCATTGACCATTCACTAGCTTCTTCAGTGAAATCTCACCTCTTCTGCAATTTCTCCCTTTTTAATAGTTGTTTTCTCTTTTTTTACACTTTTCATTCTCCTCCATTATAAATAAACATACAAAATACCCTTTATTCGATAACCATGCCTCACTGTCGAGGTGGCATTTTCTCTTTATTTAAGCATTTGTTCAACAATTGTGAAACATCAGTAAACAGCAACTGGTTCTGAGATAAAAATATAGTTTCAAAGGAGGTTCCCTAATTTTATAAGCTTACAGAAAAGTAAATAAGAAATTATAATTTAGGCTACCAAATGCCATGATCAGAGTCAGAATGTTAAACAAGTCATATGCAAGGAGAATTAAGACACAAAATAATAGGACTTAGTGAAGAGGGGAGAATCCAAGGTCTTACCTTCCTCAATGAAGAAAAGGCATGGCCAGGAATTAACAAGAATGTGATAGAAGGTAGGTGTTGATGCTAATGTTTCAATGAAGCCAGGCTTTTCAGATACCTATTAAGGAGTAATTATTTATCATAGTAATGAAAGAAATGGAAAACATTGAACTCTGGAATACAAAAGTACATTAGATATGAGAAAATAAGGAGCTTCTATTAAAGCAAAAGAACAATGTTTTAGCTGAAATATAAGATATGGAAAATAGTCAGTGAAAAGTTCAAAGATATAGAAGATTGTGGTAGTTAAGCACTGATTATCTATACAACACAATAAAGGGGGAAAGGTTCTGTTAGTTATTAAAGGAGAAGGAAGTTAGATCAGGGTATAGTAAAGAAAAGATGGCCACAGGCACTCACCTCTTAAGTAGTGGCCAAGGTTAATGTCGTGTGACCCATGATGTATATAACTGGCCTCTATATTTTCCTTAAGTAAGAGTACCTAGGAGGCTCCTAGCACAATGTCTGACACATAGAAGGCACTTAATATATTTATGTTGAATGAGAGACCTCTGGGTCAAAGAAAGAGATTTAGAAGTTATTAAGTTACAGATAGTAATGCAAACAATAAGAGTAAATACATTTTATCTATGGTGAGATTCACAAAGTCAAAAATCTGGGAAAGGTAAGTAACATAAATGTGAAATTCAATATAGGAGTCAGGTATTAGTGCACATATTGATGTGACCTTGAATGGAGCAAATCTCACCTTGAGATATTTAAATATATAAAACTAGAGGCCCAGCACATGAAATTGTGCATTGGTAGGGTCCCTAGGCCTAGCCTGCAATCAGGCCCATCTTCCGCTCACTTGCCAATCCCCGGTCCCACCCTGCTGCCCCTGCCAGCCAGCTGGTTCCCCTCACTGGCCCCAGGTCCCACCCCACCACCGCCACCACTGCCAGTCACCCAGATCCCCTCACTGCCCCCCCCCCACCTCATAGCTACTGGTCAAGTGGTCATTCCAGTCACTACGCTTATGGTCACTGGCCTTTTATTATATAGGATTATATGGTTGTATATTTGTTTATATATAGACTGGAGGCCCAGTGCAAGAGATCCATGCACTTGGGGGGAAGATCCCTCAACTCAGCCTGCACCCTCTCGCAGTCCGGGAGCCCTTGGGGGATGTCCAACTGACGGCTTAGGGGCCTAAGACATCAGTCGGACATCCTTAGCTCTACTGTGGAGGCAGGAGAGGCTCCCACCACCGCCATTGCCCTCACTAGCAGTGAGCCCGGCTTCTGGCTGAGTGGCGTTCCCCTTGTGGAAACACACTGACCACCAGGGGGCAGCTCCTGCATTGAGTGCCTGTCCCCTGGTTGTCAGTGCATGTCATAGCGACTGATCATTCTGCAGTTTGGTCGATTTGCATATTAGCCTTACATACACAAATATACACATATAGATATATGTAATTGTTGGCAACCATTGACATAGAAGAATAGAAATACGATAGGTATAATGAAGAAACATTATTAACTTATTTAATTAACTTAAATTATTCAGCACACACTCACTCCAACTTGCCATGTACTTTGGACCTGCAGCCTCAGCACCACTTCTTGGAGATACCAATGCTTTTACCCAAACTCAGACCTACTGAATGAGAAATTGGAAATTGAGACTGGAGCTCAGCAATGACTTCTAAGTATATAATGAGAATACTGTCTTATACCTTCTCTAACAAGAAATTCTCTGTGTGCATGTTCACTTCTGTTTGGAATGTATTTGGTGTACTCTAGGACAAATACTTCCTCCTCATGCTCACAACCTGCTGTGGGAAAATATTTATACCAATTCTTTCAAGTGATTATTGAATTTAAAAATTTTTAAGTGATTCAGAACTGACTCTTACATATGGATTATGTTATATTTAAATATTCCTAGTTTTAGACTGATATCTAACTCTAAGGAACTCCTGCTTTTACCCACTTATAAGTGCAACCTTGAGAAGGTGATTTAGTTTCTCGGAGTCATCCAGGATGCTATAATAAATCAAAGCAGGGTATCTAGTCAAAAGCGGAGAATGATTTGTGATTCAAAATTCTTCAGCACAAGATACATTTTTAACCCTATCTGGAACTAAACTTTAAATGCAACATGTACACAAAACCATATATCAATAAATGGGTCATGTATTTTCTATATAAACACATCATCTTAGTTCCATATCTTTGATCCTTTCAATTTAGTTCATGTTAACTCTTTAAAAATTATGTAAAAGTTATTTCTATGTTCATATGCATTTATGAATATAAACATAAGCATAACAATTTATAAATATAAGATTAAAAATTAATCTTTCCTAATTATCTGCATTTAAATTATCTGTGCACCATATTTTCTCTTTATAGTTAGTTTATATAAAAACAACAGCTGCCCTAGAAAAATAATTGCTGAGAAAGAAGCAGGGTATAACTAAGCAACTATGGGCATTTCCTGGTGAAATCAATCTATTTGACTGAAGGCAACTTTACATGTTGAAATGAGAATAGAAAAACATCTATGAGCATGTTTCTCCTCATTCAAGAGCAACCAGATTTCAAATTTAATTAGATAACTATATTCTCCATCTGTATTTGTATTACTTGTAAACTACCAGCCTTCCATGATCTCAAAGTGCACATACAGAGAACTGATATATTAATATGGAAACAAGTGAGATTGAACCTAAAATGTATCTGTAGACGAGCTTGATTAGTCAACAAAAATACTTTTAAAAATTATTTATTATCTTTAACTTTATGGAACCACAAATTTTCTTTGAATATTTCACTGATTTAAATCTGACCTGGTAGGTCTATTATTTTAAAGTTAGTGGACTCTAAATAGATGTGTTTGTTTTTTTTTATAATGGGATTAAACCTAGTACTGGCACAACACATAGTATGATTTCAATACATGTTAGTGTTACATTTATCAACAGTAGGATGAGTGGTAATGTAGAAACTGATGCATTTCTACTTGTTGAATCTTGCTTTGATTTTCTTAATGCATTTATTTGTAAATTGAATGTTCAAAAACTGCCTATTAAATTTAAATGACCTTTTAAAATACATGATAGCCCCAGTCCCAGTGGCTTAGTTAGTTGGAGTTTCCTCCCTTACAGCAAAATGATTGTGGGTTCAATTCCATGGGTTGCGGATTTATCCCTTATTGGGACATGTGTTAGGCAACCAATAGATGTTTTTTGCTCTCACTGATATTCTCTCTCTCTCTCTCTCTCTCTCTCTCTCTCTCTCTCTCTCTCTCTCAAATCATATCCTCAGGTGAGGTTTAAAAAAAGAAAGAAAAATGTATAAGATAAAAAAGTTACTTTCAAACGTTGTTCAGAGAAAAGTGTTTTCCTTCCACTTTAGACCCTCTGCCACAAACTTCTTTTTTTGTTGTTGTTTTTTATTAAATTTATTGAGCTGACATTGGTCAGAAGGATCATACAGGCTTCTAGCTCACACCTCCAGAACACACGGTCTGTATATTGAATTGTGAATCCACCACCCAATTAAAGTCATCTTCCGTCACCATAGGTTTGACCCCCTTTACCCTTTACTACCTCCCCCCTCTTTTCTTCCCCTCTCTGGTAACCAAACTAATAGGTTTTCGTGTCCTTCAAATTATTTTCTATACTTTTCCCCCTTTGCAGCACATAGTAGACAATTAATATTTAAATATGTAAATATATATGCATGTATGTGATGATATAAAAATAAGAGGTATTTTGTTCCAAACCTTAATTTTGTTTTGTTGATGGGTATGTGTGTTCCCTTTATCTTAGAGATGCCACTTTATATTGAGATTCACTTTGACTATATAGGAGCTTCCTAGTGTTCCAGAATTATGATAGTGTTTAATCTTACCCAATTATTAGGGCTTTAGATAGTTTCTGATTTTCATTGTTATAAACAATCTTGCTAAAAGCATATTTTATGCACCTTGGGAACATTAATGTGTGCATATCTATAGGACAGAGTCACCAAAGTGAAGTTGCTGATTTAAAAGGTCTATGTATTTTAAAATTTGACAGAAACTGAAAAATTATCCTCAAATCAGTGACAGTTTTAGAACAACTGTATTGCAGGTAGTCCATTCCAAAATTCACACTCGCCATTAATCATTCTCCCACCCCAATTTCTTTCAAATAAACATACAGTATCAGTTTATTTTTAAAGTTTACTGTTCAAATGCTTACTAGACAAGTCTTCTTTTCTCCAATGTCCCCAACCTCCACACAAACATATATAAGTAAAAATATTATGGCTGTCAGACAAGCATAGCTTCCACATATAAGTCACAAGTCTCTTTCCAATCAGATTGTCACACCTTATCCCCCTGCTCCAAAGGTGTTGAACCAAGTCTTAATTCTGCCAACAATGCTTCTGAGAGCTGATTTACCTACAACCCCGTCACCATTGCCTTTTCTCAAATGTGTTAATATTTGCCTGAGTGTCAAGAATAGTAAAGGTGTCTCATTATTATTTTCTTGGCATTTATTTTATTATAAAAATGATTGAATATCCTACTCATTTCATTAAAACTGGATAACTTTATAAACCTTTCATCATTCTTCTTCAAGAGCTATGATAATTTTTTTTTTTATTGATCCAATATTTGTATATGACTTCTGAAGTAAGAACCCTAGGCCAACTCTCTTGTAAGCAAGTTTTATACTTAACAGTTTATAGGCAAGTTCTTAAGTGGATGGTGAAAGTGTCCCCTTGAACAACCAAAAAGGCAGAAAAATCACTAAGGTGGCAGCATGCTCTAATGAAAAGAAACAAACACAGGGAATGATCATTGAACAGGTATTTATTTAGCAAGTAAGCTATGATCCAAGCCTTGAAGAAGGGAACAACAACAAAAAATAATATCATTGAACTGATGCAAATAATTAGACACTATTCTAGATGATTTCACTGCTTAGACATTTTAAGGTAGTAAGAGTTAGTGTGAGCTTTACGAAGGAGGAGATGTAGGCTCCAAAATTTTACTCACCCCATTAATGATAGAGGGAGAATTTAAACCCAAAGTCTGTCTCTTTCCATACCTGAGATTCTTTCCACATTATCATATTTGTTTTTTTTTATTTTTAATCAACACGCAGATTCGATAAGATCAAAATTTTTAAAATAATTATATCAATAGACATTGATAGAACTCCAATTGGAGAAAAAGGAGAAGAAGAGAGAAATGTCCTTTATGTTTTGCATAGGGGAAATTGTGAATAGGCTCCTTTTATACGCTGAGTAAAGCAAGATAATTAGCTTTTATTTGGACGTCTTGGCTAGAGGAACTCTTTTCTAAACTTTTTAAATTTTGCTTGATTTCAACATCTGCATTTCTCATTCATTTTCAACAATTATCATGTATTTTTTTCCTTTGAATAGCTGTAGTTCATACAAAAGTTCATAAACTCCCTAAATATGAGTTCATTGTAAGTGATTTAATGTGACAGGAAATAGGAAATTGCATTGGCAGACTGTTTCTAAATCTAATTACTCACCAGATCCAACCCCAATCAATTAACCACAGCATTCGACAACATAAATCTGGATTATCTCCTATGAGAAAGGTTGCTACTCTTGTTCTTTCTCAATTAATAATTTCAATCCTTTTATTTATTAGGCAGAACCATGGCCAGTGAATATGCATTAACTTATAATAATCATGCTTTATATTTATACGGCAGCTGCAATTTTCAAAGTACTTTCATGTCTACTCACTTAGTTCAGCTCCGTCATTTAATAGCTCATTAATCAAAGTAGGTAATATTATTGCCACTTTTTTAGGTCAGAAAAAAAAAAACAAACAAACTTGGTAAGGTGAATGGCTCAACCAATATGATATGCTTAGGAAATGTCAAATGTCAAACATGTAATATAGCTCTTGGAAGACAGCAACCTCAGTGACACACCTAGAAATCGGCACAATAGGGAACTGAATACAGTTCTTGTTTCCTGGCCCGGGGCAATACTCAAATTATACTGAAATTCCTAACAAGTAGAAACAATACAAAAAATTAAAGACATTAGAAAAATTGTGTTTTAACATTATCTCCCAAATCTTTAATGACTTGTCTTGCCTTTGGTGAACCTAAAATTTTATTATTTTTTAAAATATATTTTTAATCATTTCAAAGAGGAAGGGAGAAGAAGAGAGAGATAGAAACATCAATGATGAGAGAAAATCAGTGGCTGGCTGCCTCCTGCACATCCCCACTGGAGATCGAGCTTGCATCCCAGTCATATGCTCTGACTGGGAATTGAACCTTGACCTTCTGGTTCATAAATCAATGCTCAACCACTGAGCAACACCAGCTGGGCAAAAATTTTTAGACTGTATCTACAAAATGTCAAAAGTAATCATAAAATAAAAATTTATGAACATGTTTTATAGGCTTAAGGAAAATAGAAAGGAAATTCTTACTAAATACTTGTTAAATAAGGAGTTAAAAATCCTTATGCACGTAGTTATGCACTCACCATTAAAATTTATGAACATTTCTGCCATTATATCACCATCTTTAAAAATAATCAGGTTCTAAAAGCATCTTGAATTCTTTTCCAAAGTGATTTTCTCTTCTTTCTTTAGGAGATTATTGGCAAAAAAAAGGGACAAGACAAGATAACTGTGTCTCTCTCAGTATTAGGAAGTCACCATGTTATATAGGAGAGAAACAGGTGGATATCATGTCAGGTGCACACTCATTGTATTATTTTATATTTATAAAATCCTGCAAAGCAGCTATTATTACAATAACAACTTTCAATTAAATTGAGCTTTAAAAGGGAGTAACTTGTCATATAACAAAGGAGTGGCAGAGTGGAATGGAACCCAGGAATATCTGATTTTGGAGACAGATAATCATTGATCGGATGCCCCCTGTATGCCCCACACTGGGGATAGAGCCCACAACCTGGGCATGTGCCCTCACTGAGAATTGAACCATGACCTCCCAGTTTATAGGTGATGCTCAACCACTGAGCAACTCCAGCTGTGCTAACCCCCATTTTAAACTCTTTACTATGCTCTGCTATGTAGCATATTTTATTTCTAATATGTGGCCACTTGTCAGTTCTCACAGAAATATATTTTTTTTAATATACCAAAACAAGACCCCATTTTGATAAAAATGTTAGCAATCAGAAACTCAGCTTTCTGCCCTAGCTCTGAAGAAATCCTATCATTAAAACATTTTACTAATACATTTGTTGGTAACACTTCAATGATATTTTGGGACTATATCGAATACAATACGTTTTTGAATGAGATATGGTAATCGCTAAAACCAAAAGAATTATCAAATGCAACAGTACTTTGGAACTTATAAGATGAAGAGACACACATAGGAAGTAATATATTGACCAATAGATTTCCCTTTCTTTTTGTTCTAAAGCTTTGTTTATATAAAAATCCATGGGTACTAAAAATAATAACTGAACAAAGTAGAATATGATAATAACATAAAACAATTGGTGGTCAAATTTTTTCAAAATTATTCCTGAAGTTCTCCCTTTCAACCTGCCCTTTTAATTTTAATATTTTATAGGGACAGGTATCTCTGAGGTGTTAATCTCTAATGTTTTGTATCTGTTAGAATTTCCTGTAAGGTCTGATATTTTTTCTTTCTTTTTTTAAATTTATTTTATTGATTTTTTACAGAGAGGAAGGGAGAGGGATAGAGAGTTAGAGACATCAATGTGAGAGAAACATCAATTAGCTGCCTCCTGCACCCCCCCCCCACCACCCACTGGGGATGTGCCTGCAACCAAGGTACATGCCCTTGGCCAGAATCAAAGCTGGGACCCTGAGTCTGCAGGCTGACGCTCTATCCACAGAGCCAAACCGGTTAGGACCTGATATTTTTTCTTAATAGGAGCAAAAGTCAGTGGGGGTGATGATGAATTAGTGATGAACATTAAGACTGATGCAGTTGAGGGAATATGAAATAGAGGAAACTATAAAGAATTAGAAGGGTTTTTTGTTGTTGTTGTTTTGTTTTTGTACAAATAGTGAGAACTAAATATATTGATTTGGCCTGAACTGAAAGAGCTGACTTAAGTCTTCTATTTTCAGGATGTTTTGTATATTTTGCCTTGTATCTTCTGTATTTCCTATTTTCTAAAAGTTGCTGCTACAATATGTAATATGTAGAAATTTGTAACTATTACATCCTAATTGCCAATGGTGACATGCCCTTTAGAATGACAAAATATCCTAGGTTTTTTTTTTTCTCATTAAATGCTTTTTATTCCTAACCCAACTTGTCTAATATTAAGATTGCAACTCTTGCTTTATTTTTTTTTTTGTTTGCATTTGTGTACTATAAAATTTTTTACTCTTTTGTATAGAAAAATAGGCCAAATAAAATTATCGAATATTATGTTAAGTGTACTCATCCCTGCTATTCATGCCTTTCATTGCCTTTGAGCTATTTTAAAATTTAAAAAACACGTTCACAAAGCAAACAATACATCTACATAGAAATGAAGATAAATCATGTTCATGAATATGCAATTGATTGTTTTATAGATACCAAAAAGTTTTACATCTGCATACACATTTATTTCAATATTCTTTATGCGTATGTGTGTATGTACTTTTTGAAACCTCCTCTGTAAGAATTATAATATATTAATGGTTCCCTCATTAGTTAATGAGTAAAAAAAATTATATCTTTACTCTATATAGATATGAGTAAAAATGATAAAAACAATTTCCTTAGTCACTTGCATTTCTAACTTTTCTGAATCATGTTGTCACAAGAGTGAATCTTTGTTATGGATTTATTTGGGTTTTGTGTTTTGATATTGTCTGTCTTTTCTTTTGCATTTATATTTAAAATTGTTGATATAAATAACTGATAATTTTTATATTTGTTGAATCATCTATATACTGTATATTATTTTATTTTAACAAATACTTATTAATATTTTATGTTATTTTACTCTATTGTCTTTTCCTAATCATTTCCTATATTTTTCTTGTTTAGGTGAAATTTATCTTTAAATAATTTCCTATCATTGTTCATATAAATAGATCTTGAGAGTGTGAGGAAATACAATAGCCCTTAAGCATAAAAAATATACTCAACGTCACCTATTTTAAGAGGAAAACAAAGTACAGTCACACTGACAAACCATTTCTCATTCATCATGTTGGCAAAAATCTAAGTTTGACAACAAACCCCACAAACTGGAAAAACTGACTTTTGATATATTGTTGATGTGATGTCAAAATAGTGAAGCTTATAAAAGGCAATTTGTAAATACCTATTAAAATCACAAATGCCTTTTTCATTTGATCTACCAATTCCACTTCTTAAAATTTATCTTTAAAAATACATCATATTTTTCCTGACTGGTTTGGCTCAGTGGATATAGCGTTGGCCTGCAGACTGAAAGGTCCCAGGTTCAATTCTGGTCAAGGGCAGGTACCTTGGTTAAGGGCACATCCCCAGTAGGAGGTGTGCAGGAGGCGGCTGATCAATGTTTCTCTCTCATCATTGTTTTTAACTCTCTATCCCTCTCCCTTCCTCTCTGTAAAAAATCAATAAAATATATTTTTAAAAATACACCATATTTGACATATGTACAAACTGTATTGCAGCATTGCTTTTAATAACAACATAATAGGGTAAAATGTGGGGGGGGGGACTGGAGATGGGTACATCTATAATAGTGTCAACAATAAAAACATATTAGGCACAAAACAAATGTCCATCAATAGAGAACTAGTTAAATAAACCCAGGGGCATTCACACAGTGTAATATGGGGCTCATCTAAAAATAAGGTAGAATCTTTCTATGTACTGATATTTGGAAAAAAAAAACTCTAAAACTCTAGGTTAGATTCTCAATTAAAACACACACACATAAATATACATATGTGTGTGTATATATATATATATATATATATATATATATATATATATATATTGGGGTATATACAGTGCTACCTTTTAGAAATAAAAAAGAGCAGGCTATACTAATACATATTCATAAATACTTGTCTCAATTTTAGGAAACATAGAAAGATATACAAGAAAAAAAAAGTAAGTTAATGTTCCAGATGGGAGCATTAACCAATCTTTTGGTTTATAGGCCAAGCAGTTTGGAGGTTGGATTCTGACCATAAACAACCTATATGAATATCTAGGCTGAACTGTATAAATCAAATCACAGTTCTAGTTGTGAATAATGAATCTTGTAAATATATTATCTTCCAAAATAATATAAACATTTTAAGTTGAAATATAAATAAAACAAAACACAATACTAAATAAAGTATTCTGAATTCTCATAGCTAGAGTATATACAATAAATGATTTTATACTTTCAGAAATAGCATAGGCTTAGGTATGAACATACAGTAATTAGCTAATTCTTTAAAGGTTCTCTCAGCTTAAAAAAAATCTCCAGATTTTTTTGAGGCATACTTTCTAAAAATGTATGCCAAGTTCTACATCTCTCATAAAATTTCTCTCCAGGATTTCCAAAATGAAATATATTTTCAAGTAATATAATATATTATGTCTAAAAAAAATAAGAGCTATTGGAATCTTGAAGGTTCTAAGAATTACTTCACTAAAGAAACCGATCAAAATTGTTTGAAGTGTCTCCTTAATAAATTTATAACCATAGAATTCTTTATCCTTATGAAAGTATTTCATTGAAAACTATGTTACTGGCTGAGTTTTCTAGCTAAACTTACAGATCTAATCAGGCATATGCAGTCAAGTTGGCACATATTACAACCTGGTAGCAAGGGTGTCTATCATTTTGCCCAATAACTGTACTACTGAATGTTTGTGTGTTAATCAAATGTAAAATAATTCAGTGATTTAAAATTTAAATTTTAGGAAAGAGCTTGCTAGATAAAAATTGCCTAAATTACATGGTCTTAAAAATCCATTTTATAGCTTCTCTGCTGCCTGACTTTATTTTAAAAACAGGTTATGAATAAATAAGTAGACAATTGACAAATACGTAAGAAAATCCTAGAATTAAAGACAACATAATGTAGTAAAAGATGCTTGGAATTTGGGTCTAGAGTAGACATACTCGGTTTTCAATCTTGCATCTGCTAGTTAGAAGTTATAGGAAAATGAACAATTAGCTCTTCTGTTATTTCAATTGTTTTCATCCATAAATAGGTGGACATGAACCTTGCAGGACTGTTGTCAGCCAGTAAGAGTTTATCCTGGATGGTTGAAAGAACTCTATTATAATCAGAAAGAATTAGAATTAAAACATGATTTTCTAATCCTGTCTGATTTTACTCAACCTTTCTAACTCTGATCTCATTGTCTGTAATACAGAGGTAATAATGTCTCCTTCAGTATGTATTAAATCAAATAACATATCTAAAAGATCTGATATAGAGCTGGGTGGGTATCCAATATTCATTCAGTTCAGTTTAACGTATGCTAAAGATACAGGCAGTAACTGCAACTTAAGAGCAGGGAAGACTGCCTTCTTCGGGGGTAGATAGAAGGTTGTGAGGAATGGAGGTGGTAAAATGAACATAGCAAAACTATAGGTGTTGATGAGTTTCCTGATTCCTTATTACTCAGGCTGCTTCTTCACAGACTATAGTAGATAAATAGTAATAGGTATACCTGTGGCAGTTAAGACTGTACTCATTTGCCTGCATGTAGGACTTCATTCATATGCAATTACTGAATGCCTGCCTATTAAGGGCCAGGAACAGTGCCAGTCAATGAAGGTGAAATAGGTTGTTAAAAAAGAGGCAGTATAGGATAATAATTAAGAACTTGGGCTTGGAGCCAACCCTCCTGGTTTTGAATCCAGGCCTATCATCTATGTACTGTGTGACCTCAGGGAAGTTACTTACCTTCAGAGTCTCAGGTTCCTCATCTTTATCATTAAACAATCCCAGACTTTTATCTTTATTAATAATGTATTATTATCAAATAACTTTAAAGTTGTGGTCAGAATAAAATAAAGCAATACACTCAAAAACTAAGATGATGCCCTGATCTGGTGACTCAGTTGGAGCATCGTCGCATACACCAAAAAGGCTGTGGGTCCAATTCCTGGTTAAGGAACATACCTCGGTTACAATTTGTTCACCTAGTCCTGTGGTGAGTGCAGGAGGCAATCATTAGATGTTTCTCTCCTCTCTCTCTTTCTTTCTCTCTCTGAAAATCAATACACATATCCTCAGGTGAAGATAGATAAATAAATAAATATAAATAAATAAATGAATAAATAAATAAATAAATAAATAAATAAATAAATAAATAAATAGCTGTGATGAGTATCCAAGCATCCTAGGCCCTTCTTAAATGTGGGTCATGGGCATCTCCTGCCTGGTATGAAGATTTTACCCCTTTTCCTGACATCCCACTGTCTGTGAGTCCAGAATTTCATCCTCACAGTCCTCTAGAATGGTGCATCTCAATCATTAACATGAACATGATCACTTGGGGGTCCTTGTAAAAACGCAAATTCTAATTGTATTTCTAAAAATCTCGCAGGTGATGTCCATGCTGCTCATCCACAAACCACAATTTCAATACAAAACTACACTCTTATTCCAACTTCAGAATGTAGCCTATTATAAAGTTGGAACACCATCTAGAGATCTCTAAAATACGCTATGGAAAAGAATGAATAATTTTGTCCACTTGGAGATCAGTCAAACTTTTAAACAGGTGTTGGCTATAAGGGAAGACAGGATCTAAGACACGAGAAAAATGTAAGAGTATTGTGTGTTATGACTTTGATGTCAAGGGCGCAGAGTTTAAATTTGATCTAGACAAGCAGCAGGAGACCAGAGCAGTGACTGAGAGCAGGCTTGATAGTTTCAGGGCAGGGAAGGAGGCTTTGACTAACTGCTGTGCTGAGAGCTCCACCACAGAGATGGGGAAAACACAGTTCATGGGCTTGGGCTTATAGCAGCAGGAAGCAATTTTTACTGATTCCTATACATCATATATTGGATTGTGGTGGAACATTATTGCTAAACATGTTATCTGAGCAGAATTCAATTTATTTCATTATTACATTTTATTTTACTTTTAGAAATAGTGTTTACCTCATAGAGATATAATAAAGATGAAATGAATTAAAAGATCTGGGGGATATAAAGTTTTAGAATAGAATTGCACCTGACATGCAGTAAATGTTAGTTAATATTACCCATCATTATGAAAGAATGTTGGCTTAGAGGAAATAATGTTTATTGCAAGAAATAAGTAAGAGAGAAGTGCTGTGTGTCATTTGTTTTAATACTTTCAGAAACTTTAATACATTAAAATAAAGGAGGTAAACTGTATTGTTCAAAGCCACATAATTTGTATGAGACATAACTGGATTAGAACTCTATCTGTCCAGATATAAAAGTCTACATTCCTCCACAACTGCATGCTGTGTGCTTTAAGCCAAATAGTTCATCTTTAGGATATAGTTTCTTTATCCATTAAATGAAGACTATCTTCTAGTAACCAGCTGGTCATTTATGTGACCAAGGTGTAAATGTACTAGTATAAAGAACTCACAACAAAAAACCAAACAAACAATCCAATTAGAAAAGGGGCAGAGGACCTGAATAGACACTTCTCCCAAGAAGACATACAAACGGCCTCTACATATGAAAAGATGCTCAACTTCACTAGCTATTAGGGAAATGCAATTCAAAACTACAATGCGATACCACTTCAGACCTATTAGGATGGCTACTAACAAGACAAGTAATAATAAATGTTGGAGAAGTTGTGGAGAAAAAGGAACCCTCATTCACTGCTGGTGAGAATGTAAACTGTATGGCCACTATGGAAAACAATATGGAGGTTCCTCAAAAAAAATTAAAAATAGAGTTACCATATGACCCAGCAATCCCTCTTCTGGGTATCTACCCCCAAAATTGGAAACATTTATTTGCAAAGATATATCTACCCCTATGTTTACTGCAGCATTATCCATGGTGGCCAACCAATGGAAGCAACTGAAGTGTTCTCTGATAGATGATTGGATAGAGAAGATGTGGTACATATATACAATGGTATACTACTCAACTATAAAAAAGATAAAATACTGCCATTTGTAAAAGCATGGATGGACCTTCAGAATATCATGCTAAGCAAAATAAGTCAGAAAAGGTTAAGAATTATATGATTTCATTTATATGTGGGATATAAAACTGAAAGTATAAATGAACAAACAAACAAAAACTAGTAGACAGACAACAATATGGCAGTTAGGGAAAGGGGAGTTTGGGGGGTATTAAAGGGTAAATGAGGACAAATATATGGTGACCAAAGATGATTTGACTTTGAGTGGCAGTATAATGCACTATACAGGTCATGTAATACACATATTATAGAAATGTACACTTGAAACCTATATGATCTTATTAACTATATCACCCCAATAAACTTAATAAAAATGCAATTAAAATAAAAACCAGTTTTAGATCCTGTAAAGTAATGAACAAGTTGCATGAACAATTATAATAACTACTACTTATTGAACCACAGACATGTGCCAAATCAATGAACGCAGTTATTTTTATTTGTTTGTTTGTTTTTTTGTTAATCCTCACCCGAGGATAGTTTTCCATTGATTTTTAGGGAGAGTGAAAGAAAGAGGAAAAAGCATCAATGTGAGAGAAACACATCGACTGGTTGCCTCCTGCAGGATCCCTGACCAGGGCCTGGGCCGGAGAGAAGCCTGAAACCAAGGTACATGCCCTTGACCGGAATCAAACCCGGGACCCTTTGTTTCACAGGCTGATGCTCTATCCACTGGGCCAAACTGGCTAGGGTAATGCACGTAGTATTTTAACCAGCACTTAGCATAGTGCTTGGCACCAATCTACTAATATATCTATATATTTTTTGACTGATTGAATGGTCACTTCACAACATCCCAGAAATGCAGTCGATATTACGTTTTACCATTTTATACATAAATAAACTGGTGTTTAATGAAGGTAAATAATTAATATCACACAATAGCACTGCTTGATTCTATACACTGTGAGTTTTCAGTTATGTCAAAGATTTCTGAAAATTTTAAATATTAGAGGATTTCTTTTCTCTCCCACGATAAACCTTACATATAACACCAATATACGAGGCTTCTGAAAATGAACCAAATATGGGTTGGGGAGATTCCTTCCCTCATCCCCTTGCATACAAATTTATAGAAGGAATTTTTTACCTCACTAGCCTGTTCCTTGCTGCCTGATATCATATGAATAAGTTCTCACAGCAGCAATATTAAATATCTCAACTATATATTTGGGCTCCCTGCCGTATATTTGTAATATATTTACCTTGGACTAATAGGGGACCAAGTTATTAAATGAAAAGGTAGATATAAAGAGACATATTAGCTAAGAACACCACCCAGTACTTCTGAAGTTTGCCGTTTTCCAGGTATGGGGAAGTTAGAATGAGAAGCATAATTTAGAACCAGGGTTGGGGCTCGCTAGAAGTTAGTGATATGGCAAAGTTGGGGTTTTGTATCTAAATTAGGACTATGTAAAAGTAGATTACAGTCTTGAGATTAGTTTAGTTTCTTCCTATTTTAGGTAGTAAATTCTACATGACACTGTGGCCAACAGAAAAGGCTTTAGAAACTATTCCAAGTAGAGCTTACTTAGACTATCTCTTATGTAGGTGTTTATTGTGGCCTCAAGAGCTGGAATGAAGGTCTGAAAGAGAAAATGAGGGCAAGTCAAAGTGAACACTATTGTTGTAGGCCACTGGGGATTGATATGCCTGGGGTCTCTCTAAGAGGATAGATAGGATCATACTAGGTAGTATACATTTAAGTGTGTCTGCATTTTATTTATGATGATGTTGTTTGACTTATTTTCTGGAAATGAATGTCTTCTTAAAACTTCTTCATAGAATCCTAGGTAATAGCATGTAATTGAAACTCAATTAATAATTGATTTAAAATTAATTAAATAATAACTAAAATCTTCATTTTGATTTCTAAGGAGGAAACAATAGATAGATAGGTAGATAGATGATAGATAATAGATAGGTGATAGGTAGATGATAGTTAGATAGAAAAATAGATAGATAGATGATGATAGATAGATAGATAGATAGATAGATAGATAGATAGAATGAAAAAAAATCAAATGAAATACCTGGGGATTTCAATTCTTTTCTTAACAGGACTTTATAGTCTACCTGAACTCAGTCTTTTAACAATTAAGGATAATGAAAATTCAATAGTAAAAGTAGGTCTAATTCTGGCATTTGTTAATAATGGGATAATATAAGTAATCATGTCTACTCACAGAATGATTTATGCCCACATGTTCCATTATTACATATGGGAGTCAATTTCATTTTTATTGAGAAAGCTACCTGTGAAATAGAACAGAAGGCTTAGGCTGCAGAAATTATCTTTTGCCTGTTTCTCCACCCAACAACAATATAGAAATTAGCCATTCTGTGTAATGTAAAAGGTCAAGGCTGCTCTTTGGAAAATCACACTTCAAATGAGCAATTGCAGATCTCTGTAGATCCAGAGACAGAGAAGCATCGATCAGGCCATCAAACCTCAGAGGGAAGGTAGGGGAGGGTGGGGGTAAGGATGAGAGATCAACCAAAGGACTTGTATGCATGCATATAAGCATAACCAATGAACACAGACATGAGAAGGGTGAGGGCATGAGCGGGGGGTGGTGGGGGCAAGGAGGGGATAAGGACATATATGTAATACCTTAATCAATAATGAAAATTAAAAAAAAAACATCCAAAGGGATGAATTGTATCCTGTGTTGTATATAACAAACCAAACAGTTTGTTGTGAAGATTTAGGATTATCTTCCAGTGAATGTTTTGGCCAATTTGAGAGATTTAGAAAAACACCAGGTATATCACTGGAAATTTTAATTGAATGGAGAATTATGTGAAGGTTCTATTCATCTTACAATCTTTCTTCTTGTAGGACAAACCAAGATAATGAAACACATATCCTGGATTTAGAGCTTGGCCCTGCCTTGCCCTCTTGTTGGATACGATTCAGATCCTTTCTCTCTGAGCCAAAAGGTGTGTGTGCTTGTCATAGAACACTAGGATACTCTAGAACTAAAAGGCTCCTTATAGGCTATCAGATATAGGGATTCCAAATTAGAATATCTTTAGGGGCCAAACAGATAGAATAAAAGAATGAGGAGGTTTAGCATAAGACCATTCAGGATCCTGACTTATAGATCAAATTTTCTTCCTGGACTAATATATGTTCAATAATTAACACTTCCCCTGTTATCATAAAAATATAAGGTTTGAGATATATAAGGTTTAAGAGTGAATCTCATTTGAATTTTAATACAAAATATCTACAAGCTGTGGAACCTGGAACAAGATGCTTAATATTTTTGTCACATTTTGACTGTGAAATAAAGTGGTACCTAAACTTTATACATATCGCCAGCATCTGACAAGTGAGAGAGCTGAGCTTTGAGACCAAATCCATGCTAATTTCAGGAGAAATAATGCTTAGTTACGTCATAATGGATTTAAGCTAGGAGATAATTTAACTGAAGCCAACTTGTGAGAAGTCAGGGCTTTTAACTCAGGAGTGTTGGCTTTCTAGACGATTTCTGCTCTTTCCCATCTGGGATTCCATTTTAATGTTTGTAAGATCTTGTTTCAAAATTTATAAAATTGAAATAGAATTCACTACCTTTAAGGTGCCATATCCATCCCTCAGTCATCAATTTATTTGACTTCTCAGAAGCACTTGACACTTAAGCATTTTTTTTACTTATCTTCTTGGAAATTTTCCTCCTGTTCTTTTCCTAAAACTTGTAAGGGTTTAGTGATGCAATGTTTATAAAGCATTGAACATGATCCCTGAAATTTAATAAATGATCAGTAAACAGCAGTTTCACTCATTATCATCATCATCATGAATTTCCAAATTTCTTCTCCAGACAGAGTTATCTCTTCCTTTCTCTGTGCTATAGTTTAGAAGCTGAAGATACAACAGTGGGGAACAAAAATAAGGACAAAGATTCTTGCCCTTATGGAACCCACATTCTAGTGGAAAAGATAGGATGCTGAATAATAAGTAAATAATAAATAAGAGAATACATAACATATACAGAAAATATAAGGTTGAATAAAATTTTAAATATGGAGTTCTCAAAAAAAAAAACTAATATTTTCCTAAAACTTAGAGAACTGGGAGAGTGTGAATCGCTCAGCTATCTCCAGGAAGCACATTCTAGCATAATGGCTCTAGGCAGTCATTGATATAAGCAAGGAAACCAGTAGTTTGCTCTTAAAGTCATACCTAGGAAATGATCATTGGCACAGACCAGAGTGCTAGCTATGAAAGCAGTTACATTAGGTTACATTTAGGAAGTATTTTAAATATAGAATTGATAGAAGTTACTGAAGTAATAAATGTGAGACTTAAGAAAAAGATAATATTTAGGATAGCTTCAAGATTTCTGACCTGGGCAACTGGTAGAATGGAGTTCCACTTGCTAATTCTATGCCAATAGAGATTTTTTAAAGGAATATCAGTGTCTATTTGGGGCATGTTAAAACTGAGTTTATTAAAGATGTAGGTGGAAATGTCAACTAGGCAGTTGGATGTGTGTGTGTCTGGAGATTAACAAGGAGGTTCAGGATGCTAATGCATATTTGGGAGTTATCATTGAATAGATAGTATATCAATCCATAGGACCAGATTATTATATCACAGACAATGAGGGCAGAGGGAAGAAGTCTAGGGACTAAGTTCTAGGGCATTCTCATATCTCACTGAAACGAAAATGAGGAGCAGCCAGTGAACAAGATTGTCCTAGAGCAGCAGTCAACAGTATAAAAAAGATAAAGAGAAACCTGTTCCAAACCTAATTAAAGAAAGTGCTGCAGAGGGAAGGACTGGCAGTATCAAATGATCCTATTCCGATAGGTCAAATATACTAAAGAATGAGGGAAGAATTTGGCACCTTGAAGTTAGATTGTTACCTCTGTTCTACTATTTTATCTCATTAAAAAAAATCAGCAGTAGTCCAACAATTATTTTCATATAGAAAGTGAAATTTTTTTATGTTCCCCCATATTCTTTGGAGGCTCTTAAATCATAATGGATTGTACAAAAATTAACATATTACATGGTATTGACTATTTTTATTGAGAAACAGAAGTGATATATATTTATCATATTTTGTTGTTTTATGTTCCCAAAATTTTATAGTTTTATTTATATATCTCTCATTCCTATCTCTTTACATTCATTCCCTTGTATTTCATAGAGTTTTTCATAATTGAATATATACTTTAAATTTTTAAATTTATTTATAACTAATTGCTGGCATAATGATATTTATTGATTTTTGTATATTTGCTATTATTGTTGATAATTAACACACTATCTTGATTACTAGTAGTAGATATTGGGCTACTGAAAAACAAAAATAAATCAAAGCTAGGCTCCTCACTAGATAAATTTATTCATCCAAAACATGTTAGGTTAATAAATTTTAATTTCCTCTGCAGATAATGCTTAGTAATTTCATTCAATATTCATTTCTTAATTTTTTTATCTTCCAAATTTTTATATGATTTCTACAGCTTAATTATCAGCAATATTTTGAAGCTTAAGTCAAATCTCTTAGCTGTGGTCTTTTCTATATAATGTTGGAAATTTGTGGAAAAGTGAGTACGAACACTTTCCTTCAGATACTTAAATTCAACCTCCTTAGTATGGTGTTCATAGGTTTCTGTGAGTTTTGTTTGTTTGTTAGTTTTGTTTTTGTTTCAAAAAATTTTTCTGGCTTAATCTTGTATCATTACCACTTCTGATTTTCTAAACACAAATATAATTCCCACACCATGTAACTTGGACTTCACTATAACCTCTGAGGAGTCCTGACTTCCCTGACCTTCTGTCCTGAATAAATCACTTATTCCTTTTATTGTTGTTAAATATATATGTGCATGCCCTGGCCGGTTTGGCTCAGTGGATAGAGCGTCAGCCTGTGGACTCAAGAGTCCTGGGTTCGATTCTAGTCAAGGGCATGTACCTTGGTTGCGGGCGCATCCCCAGTGCAGGAGGCAGCTGATCGATGTTTCTCTCTTATCGATGTTTCTAACTCTCTATCCCTCTTCCTTCCTCTCTGTAAAAAAATCAATAAAATATATTTTAAAATAAATAAATAAATAAATAAATAAATGTGCATCTAGATATTGAGGGAGGAAGTATTCCTGAATATGATAGGAACTCAAAAAAGTTTTTCAGGGAAAGAATCTGCCTTTCCTTGTTAAATAGTTTATTAATAATTTTATCATGTATCCACTCACTCAAAAAGTTCTAATCTCTGAAAAGCATTATCCACCCTTACAAATAAATTCAAAATTTTAAAATAATCAGATATCAAGTAAATCAACTGAATAAAGTTAAAATTTAAGTGTTTAATTTCAACTCCCCGTGAATTTTTAGTAAGCTCTTTCCTCCCATAATGTTTTCTGAATTCTCCATTCTGCTACTCAATGAGTATTCTGATTAAATTTCTTCTATAGCTACATTAATAGAAATTTATAGGATAACTCTGGGGATATTCTACTTAGAGGTCACAATCACTTATTTTTTTTTGAATGATGCCATCAATATCAATGAAACTGATGTAAGAAATTCCATTGAGCCAGTCTGAAGAAGGTCCTTAGTTTGATTCCTAATCAGGGCATATGCAAGGGTTGCTGGCTCGGTTCCCTGCAGAAGCCAGCCAATCAATGTTTCTCTCTCATTGATGTCTCTATCTCTCCCTCTCTCTGAAATCTGTAAAAAAAAAAACACCCATTTCTTTAAAAAAGAAATTTCACCCTACCCGATTTGGCTCAGTGGATAAAGCATCGGGGTCATGGGTTGGATTCTGGTTAAGGACACATACCTCATACCTTTGGTTGCAGGCTCCATCCCAGGTCTGGTTAGGATACATGCTGGAGGTAACCAATCCATGTGATGTGTCTCTCACACTGATGTTTCTCTCTCTCTCTCTCTCTCTCTCTCTCTCTCTCTCCCTCTCCCTCTCCCTCTCCCTTTCCCTCTCCCTTCCACTCTATCTAAAAATTAATGGGAAAAAATATCTTCAGGTGAGGATTAACAAAAATAAATAAATAAATAAATAAATAAATAAATAAATAAATAAATAAAATGTCATTGAGCATTAATTTTGATGAACACAGTGACTTTCATTGTGAAAAATAATTATATATTTAATCATGTGAAGGATGGTGTTCAACTGCAAACAGAAGCCCCACAGGAACATTCTGGGAGTTTTTATTCCAAGTAGTCATTTAACCTCTGTCCACTTTATATAGTTTCTAAGAACTAAGTCCACAAATGGAATAAAAGTTTAGTAAATTACATGCTTGTTTCACTTTTCTAAGAAGAGGGCTAAGTGGATATGCTTTTGTCAGTTAGAATATCACTAGTAATCTTTTTATCACTCAAAGAGTCATTTTTATATGCAAATACTTCACATATATAATTTGGAGAAGTTATTATTATTATTATTATTATTATTATTATTATTACAACGTAGAAATTGAGCTCAGGAATGTCAAGGGACTTCCCAACTCTCAAAACTTGATAGCAATGGATATTCTGGAATTAAAAGTTAGTGTTTTCTATGACATCTGATGGGTTGTTTTCTCTTTTCTTGGGTATGCTATGAATAATTATAAATTATTGTCTGCAACGAAACTGTGAGGTTACTCACAAATAGTTGAAACCCTAAATAATCTATACCTTTCAAGCAACTATGGTCCATCCAAGTTTGAACATGGAGTAACTTATTAAGGAGTTGGTGTTGATGGGAATTAAAAAGATCAATATTTAATCAGAAACACAATAAAGCATCCTAGTATTTAGCTTGAATGACAAAACATTTTCTTCATTTCTCTATGTTTACACCAGAATCTGCTTGAAGGGTTACATTTCCCGGACACTCAATGGCCACAATTACACGGTGACTTTGTGATTTTGATCAAAACCAGTGGTTCTTAACTTTTTGACGTCAGTATACCTTTACAAATTTAAAATTATTGAGGCTCCCAAAGAGCTTCTTTTACATGGTTTATATTTATTGGTATTTTCCATATTTTAATTTCAAATCTATGTATTTATAAAATAACTAGAGGCCCAGCACACAAAATCATGTGCGGTTAGGGGCTCTACGCCTAGATGCAATCAGGGCCATGTCTGCTGCCCAGTGCCACTCCTCTACCTCTGTGGCCCCTGCCCCAGGAAGCTCCACACTCACAACCCTCACTCAGCAAGGCTCCTCAACCTCAGCCACCCACACCCCATGATGCTCTTCCGCCTCAGCCACCCCACAAAGCTCCATGCTCACAGCCCCCGCCCCTCTTCTCTGCCTCGCCTCTGCCGCCCGTGACACTTCTCTGCCTCAGCCACCCCTGGAAGCTCCTCCACCTCAGGCACCCCGCAAAGCTCTATGCTCACAGCCCCCGCCCCATGAGGCTCCTCAGCCTCCATGGCCCCGCCCTGCCACTTATGAGAGCCGGACTGGTTATTTGGTCATTTCAGGCATCACACAGCCTCTGGCTTTTTATATATATGGAAAATGTCAAAAATAATTTAACATAATCACATGTTTATATAAACAAAATATTTTATGAAAAATAACTTTATATTTCAAAAGATATACTTAATATTGGTTAATGGCACTAGTTTACACTTTTGTAAATTTTTAAAAATATGTATCTTTAAAAAACACAGCCACATTTTTATATCTACTCTCACATTTAGTCTTTTGCAATATTACATGTCACATAGCCCCTGGACAACTCCCATTCTGAATTTATGAGAGAATGAGAGTGAAAAAGCAAATATTACCTTACTGTTATTATAAAAATAATTTTGAATCTAATGGATTCTCAGATAGTGTCTTGGAAATCTTCAGGAATACCCACACTACAGTTTTAGAATTTTTTTGAAAAAGCAATAGACTATCCTTATTATTCTATTTTACATAGACAAGTGGGTTTAATTGTGCTTTGATAGAACTGCAAATTTCATTCATTTCTGACATCTAAAATGAATTATAAGCAATCATGAAATACAAAAAGGGAAAACTAGAAATTTGAATTATTTGGGTTATGTCAGGAAAAGTTTTAACAGTTTTAATAAAGCAAATGTTGTCTTATTTTAAATGATTATATATTATAGAGAATTAAAGATACAACAAGATGTAAAGAAACTATTGTAGTTTTTGTTTCATGTTTTAGATTTTCTTTTTGTAAGGCTTTGAATGACAGTCAATCCAGTGTTTCAATCAGCACCCATCAAGTTATTTTTCTAAAGTTCTTAAAGAGTGACTAACCAGGGAACGTATATGCATACATACATAGCCATGGACACAGAAAATAGTGTGGTGAAAGCCTGGGAGGGGTAGATGTGAGGTGAAAAGGGTCAATAGGAAAAAAGAAAGAGACATCTGTAATACTTTCAACAATAAAGATAAATTTAAAAACGAAAAAAGAATGCATGTAGTTAACTTAAGGACCTGTAAAACTGACGATGATGCTAGAGCCTATAAAATTTTTTAACCTGTTTTTCTTAATTAATGATTTTAGAGAGAAAGGGAGATATAAAGAGAGAGATAGAAACATTGATGAGAGAGAAACATTGATTGGATGCCTCCTGCATGCCCCCTACTGGGGATGGAGCCTGCAACCCAGACATGTGCCCTGACCAGGAATTACACTCTGACTTCTTGGTGCATGGGTCAATGCTCAATCCCTGAGCCACACTAGCGGGGCTAGAGCCTATAAGATTTATATATAAATTTCACATTGAACATTGGCCAGTGTTGGGGAGCACACATGACTTGGTTAGATAGTTTGTAAGAAGGACATTCTGATAAAAGGGAAGTATGTGGAAGGCTGCCTGCTCTGTTTATCAGAATTTGGACTTCGGGGAGACTTAGGGGAGTGTTGAAGGCAGTGCCCCTAATTATTCCTTGACCTTTCCAAATAAGTCGGTGCATGTGTAGACCCCCGGGTGTTTACTGGAATTCTTATGCTTAATCCCTGGATGCCCTTGCCTAAAGGACAATGTAAACACATATGTCCTCCCAAGATTACTCACCCTATTGACTGTACCTAAAGATAAAAACTGCAATAAAAGGCTAATGAGGCAGGCAATTGAGGCTGCTCTAGCCGCTAGAGCCAGGAGCCCCTTAGCCCTCTCTTTCACCGTCAAACTATAACTGAGTAATCTGTTCATCCGTCTTTCATGGGCTGCTTGTCAGCCCCAGCAGGCCAGAATCTCTGGCTGAAGTTGGACACAAGTATAAATCTATGTATATTTTTTACTCTTTTTTCTCCATTGGTTTTAAGGATATATGCTGACACAATATTGCCTGCTGGCAGCACTGCCATAAAAAGAAATACAGTATCAAAGTGATCATACTTTTGACCTCCTTGGTTAATATTCAAAGTGATGGTCAAGAAGCTTATAAGCAAACATCAGCTTTCTTTCACACCTCTTAGCTCATTTTGCAAATTAATAACATCCTCTTGGGAGCATTCAAGGCCCTGGATAATGAATGTTAACAGCAGTTCCTGTTGGCTGCACCTGAGGATGCATTTATTTTTCTCATTATCTTACACACAATCTTTTAGCTATTGTCTGCCACTGCTGTTCACTCAGGAAGCCACAGAAAGTGCTAAAGATGTCAAGAAGCAATAAGCCTCATTTATTTTTATGGCCTTCATCAGCATTTTTTCCTCCTCTCTCTCTCTCTATCACTTTTTTTTTTTTTTTAACTTAAGGGCCTATAATAGAATCTGCTGATTAGATTCAAAACCGTATCTAAGTATAGATATGAGAGACCTTTTCTGAAGGTGATGAGCTATGGAAGGGCACTTTAGCCACATGATACCTCTGGCAGATACTGAATCTAAAGTCAATTCATAGGTATCTCTCCTTTCCTTTCTGGCTAATGCTCTAGACATTTCACAATTGAGTAAAACTAATAATATTATGAGAGCAAGTAAATAATAGATTTAAATGGGTAAGAAAATAATGAGTGGATTATATACTGACAACAGGATTATTCAGGAAAATACTATATGCAAATGACTAGAAAGCAAAATATTCTATACGTCTTTAGATTAAATGTTTACCCTTAATTTCCAATAATCATTGGAACAATGAAGTAGTGTGAATGATTGCCATAAAGAAATATACTATGAGATAAAATATAATTTCATATTGGAGTCGGGACCTTTCTGTGAGCATGTGTAGACATGTGGGCTATGGGATTGCAATGGACTTTGTAGTTCAAGGAAAGGCTTCCTGTAATAACAGAACCTACAGCCAGGGAGAAAGGTTAGAAGTCATTTTCTGAAGAAACAAATCCAGATGTGGACAAAAAGTTGGAACTTGCTTATCAATCCAATGAGCTAAATGGACCATGGGAGGTATGATCCTAACCTCCAAATAATAGAGGGATCATAATAGCAAATCATTTGGATGACTACTATGGGTAGAAAAAGAACAAGTCCTGAGGAATATCTGAGGCATGCTGGAGGTTTAGGATTAGCAATCTCTCAGGCTATCTATTTATAGCACTTTATTTAAAACTGAGAAAACATCACTGTTTATATCAAAGCCAGTGGGTGCTGGCAAATATTATTAACTACCAATTCCATTCACTTTCTCATCATTATCATGTGTCAGGTTTAACTCAGAAAGTGAATAGGATGATGCTGGAGGTTTGGGGGTATTAGATATTTCTGATGGAGATGATAGGAGCTATGGGGAAGGGAGGCAATTACTACTGAGAAAAATAAGAACTGACCAAACTAGAGTACTGATGACTTCTGTCAAGAATACATGCCTTCCTCTTTGTTGGGGACATTTTCACTCCGTCTATACCGCCGCCATCTTCTTACTTCTCTGTTGTAATCTGGCTACTTGATCCTTGCTCTGGTTAGCTGTTTTTATTCATTGTCAAACTATTCTAAGCTGTCCTTAATCGTTATGCTCAATAAAGGCTGAACTGTATTGCAGTTTGATGCCTTGTGTTCTGAATTACGCTGTTACTTATCTGCGTGTCTCAGGTTCAGGAATGGGGATAAAGAGTAGTGGGTCCAGTCTTGGCCAGTTTCCTCAGTGGTTAGAGCACCAGCCCACAGACTGAAAGGTGTGGGGTTTGATTCCAGTCAAGGGCACATACCTCGGTTGCAGGCTCAATCCCTGGCTCTGGTCAGGGTGTGTACGGAAGGCAACTAATCTATGTGTCTCTCTCATATCAATGTTTCTCTCTCTCTCTGTCCCCCTCCTTTCCACTCTCTTTAACAATCAATGAAAAAAATATTCTAGGGTGAAGATTAACAACAAAAAAAGGAGTGGGTCCAATGATAAAAGGGTTTATAGGCTTCCAAAATGAAAGGGAACATCTTAAATCTGAAGGCTTCAAGAAGCTATCTTTATAAAAACCTACTGCCAAATAAGATATTCTAAAAAATCATGGAAGGATTTTAGTAGCTTTTACAATAGCAGAGTTCCTTTATCATTCACACTTAGATCATTTCCTCTATACTCACCCAGGCAAAATGTCCTTGCTAATTAAAACTCAAAAATCTTTCTGGTTAAGAGGCAAACACAGAGGCTAAGGACAAAGATAAGAGACAAAGATAATTCAGAACAAAATTATTTAACATTCTTTGCTTCTTAAAGCCTCAGTGTATATCAAAAACAGGTATGTGAGGGTCCGGCTGGGGTGGGTCAGTGATTGAGCATCGGCCCAAGAACTAAGAGGTCCCTGGTTCTAATCCTGGTCAGGGCACATGCCTGGGTTGTGGACTCAGTCCCAGTAGGGGTGTGCAAGAGGCATGTTTCTTTTCTTAAAAAATATATATATATATATATATTTGTATTTATTTCAGAGAGGAAGGGAGAGGGTGAGAGATAGAAACACCAATGATGAGAATCATTGATCAGCTGCCTGCTGCACACCCCCTACTGGGGATCGAGCCCACAACCCTGGGCATGTGCCCTTGACTGGAATCAGACCGGAACCCTTTGGACTGCAGGCCGACGCTCTATCCACTGAGCCAAATCAGTTAGGACAGGAGGCATGTTTCCATCTCTCTATCCCTCTCTCTGTCTTTCTCTCTAAAATCACTAAAAACACATTTAATAATTTTTTTTAAAAGGCGTGTTAGGGAGGAATCAAGTCACTATCCAATAACCCATCCTGAAAGTAAGTTTATAGTCTTTAATCAGGTTTAAAATCTATAGGAGTTCAGACTTTCTATGCTGGTTTTTATAATATGATAATAGAATAGTAAATGTTAAGGACATTTTTATGGTTTCAGAAGCATATCACTTGAATTATAATCAATTATTCACTGTGGTAGATATGAGAATAAACCAAGTGAAAAGAACTGAGACATATAACTGGCCTACTATGCATCAATCACTATGATAGTTTTACATAATACACAACAGCCTGCGAGGGAAGTGCTAAATAAAACTACAATCAGTGACACTGAAAACCTTAACATTTAAATGGAGATAAATACAAGTTTGTAAAATAAAGAGCAGTGCTTATTGTAAATTGTATTTGAGGCCATGCCAAATTTTATGAGATAATTAAATGGAGACTTCATGCAAGAGGTAGCTTAGAGTCATTTATTCATTTAACACATATTTATCAAGTGCCTTCTATGTGTCTGGTGATGTCTTTAGCAGTTGAAACAGAGGAAAGATCTTAGACCACGTCCTTGATGCCATGTCTGTAAAAGAACGTCCATCTTCATAGCATTTCTAAAAAGGGGATTCACTCAAAGTGGGGGATCGAGTGCCTAAGTTTGAGGAAAGAACAGTGTAAAATAAGAGTGGATTTTGAAAGCCATGATAGAGTGGAGTTGATAGAAATGCTTTATGTTCTGCTCTAATGAAATGTCCCAATCATTTCTACTTTTTCATGAAGAAAACCTGTTGTCTATATGGAAGCTGCATTGGAATTCCTCATTAGCATTCCTATAATATCAGGAGTAATAAATGCTGTTAATACTCCTAACCCTCATACATTATATGTAGCTGATCTACAACCTGCTTATCATCTCAGCACTTGAAATAAATATTTTCTTATGCTTGGTCATGTTATTGAGGACTTAGAAACATCACTTTATAAAATCATATAAGGTATTCTAAATCAAAGTGCAAAATGATGAAGTAGAATAAAAATACTACTAGACAAGCAAAAGTTCCAGTCGAAACTTTGGTGCTCACTATCTTTATAGCCCTTGTCAAGCCATTAACCATTGTGTCTCAGTTTTCTTGGGTATAAAATAAGGGCAGTGTTACCCACTTTGCCTTCCTCCCAGGGACATCAGTGAGTCTACATATGAATAGCCTTGGACAAATAAACATAACAAAACAAATACAAATTCATTCAAAGCAATGTGTCAAAATTTACATTATTGCATGACTCACATCTTCCTGAAATGTAAAGATATTATACAACCCCCAATTTGTCACTCCCCCACAATATAAGATGACATCCACTCTACTCCTTTAGAACAGTACACAGCACTATGTTCATTTCGGATTCCACTGAATGGTGTCTGTGATGGGCAGATCTGCAGGTGACAGACAGCAGGGGGCCTTCCAGAGAGTCACTTCCTGATAGGAGGCAATCAAGCATGGCAGTGTCTGGCGGTGTCATCTTAAAAATGGTAATGACCCCAGTTGGACAGAGAAACCTCAGACATTTTTTATAACCGGGTCATTATAAGAAAGATAGCCTTAAAAATGTAGGAGAAAAGAGAAGAAATAGAGAAACGGAAGAAAGAATGTTAGGGATGGGAGGAACTACGTACACTTACTTGTCTGATTTCTCAACATTAAACTTGAGAAACAGATGTTACAAAGGAGTTGAGCCACTTGTTCAAGGCCATTCACCTTAATTATCCAAATGTAAACCTGAACTCATTTTCCCTAACATTTCAACCACTGCACTTGCCATTTTCCCCAGTTTACATGTTTTTGTGACTGATTATTGAAAGAAAAGTTTTCTCATTTTTCTTCCTGCTCATATTTAAATCCTTATTATATTTGGGTCAATTTTCCTTCTCCTCCAGAAGGAAATCTGCACACTTTGTAATCCTGTAAATTTGGTGTCAGTTGGCATTTCATTAATATGCTATTTACTCTCCCATTCCGGATCTTTAATAAAAATGTTAAATAAGACCAGACCTAGCATTTGTTACTTTCTGTTTATAAGCCTTTCCTCAATTCTAATGTGACTGATTTTCTTGTCTTCTGAGCTCATTTAAAACAAATCTGCAAGTAAAATATCATCAGACATAGAATCAAATGTTTTGCTAATGCCTAAATAGATCACATTTTCTCTTCTATCCATTAATTTCTAGAATTTATCAAAGGAAGGGACTCAGCTTGTCTACTATGAATTTTCATTTTATAAACCCCATGCTACTCTAGTTCTGTAAGGCTCTTTATTTTTGTTGTTCTGAATTTTTTATCTACTTTATAATTCCATACATTTTTTATATGTAGAATGTCCTTCTGTGCAACACAGACAAAAACTTGGGAATCAGGGTAGGAGCAGCAACAAATAGGTATGTGAAATACCTAACTAAAATACCAAACATCAAAGGCTTGGCCTCCTTAAGCAAATAGAGTACAAGTTCTTGTTGGAATTTTGGCCTTTCTGGCCAAGATACTGAATCCATTATTATGGCTTATGAGGGATGGTGGACTATATACATAGTTATAAATCACATCTGTCAATCATGTATCAGTAATTGCATTCCAGCCTGCTTTCTCTCTGTGTTACTGATTCTGCCAGGAGAGACCCTTGTTCTCTCTCAGCGTGACTGCTCTGACAATTTCTAACCCATCTTTTCCAGCATCATCTCTACCCTCTGATCACACCTGCTCAATACCAGCAATTTTACCAAAAAGTATTGGTCATTTATGTTCCATTATTTCTCACTTTCTATAGAGAAATATTTAAACTTCTTAACAAGACAAAAAAAGGTCCTTTAGAGTGTGCCTCAAGCTCTCTCAGAACACCAAGTTCTTCATTCTTTTATAAACCTGCTGTTCTCTATCACTAGATGCTTGCATATCACAATATGTTGCTAATTTTACCTCCACTTACTCTTCTCATTGTGTTGTAATTGCTCCCAACAGAACTTTGAGCTCCTTTAGGACAAACACCTTTCTTCCCTGACATGCTTGTCCCATTTGCCAGCACAGAGCAAGCATTAAACTTTCCTTGAATTCATGTGTGAATGCTCTATGCATTTTTAAACACAGAAGCAGAGTACATTTAGAAAGTGGACACCTCCCCAGTACTGATGCCTTTTATTCTTGCAGTTTATTTCCTCATTTGCTATCACAAGACACACCAAATGACCTTTTCTAGAAACACAATGATGCCTACTTTGAATAGAGAAAATATTCTTATGTGGCTGACAAAATCAATTTCCAAAACTTTTGTGAGAGAAATCCTGTATAACTTTTTAAAATTTTTCTTTATCGGTAAAGATGCTAGGATGCTTACTCTTCCTACATTTGAATTTGACACTGTAATTTCCCTAATGAATGTCGAGTATAAATTCCAAAGCTATTAGCTATCCCTGGTACATTAGTGGTCATTACTAAATTTCCAGAATATTTCATTCTCTTCTTGTTCTGTACAGCCTCCCTTTGCTAGTATTTTAAATTGTTTTGTGTTACCTTTATCTGTCCAGTTATTCCTGGCCCTAATATCTCGCAGAAACATAAGACCTTCAGCCTGCAGAATCAGCCTTGCCTAGTGTATAAGTTATTTCTGAGCATGCCCGGTCCCACTGGCTGTTGGCTGTTGCTGCTCATAACTCAATAGCTATTAGGGCTGAGATGAACATTCTTGATCTCTCCACACCCACAGATCTACCAAGCTATAGCTATTTCAAGTTCATGCAATGTTCTCACATGGAACCAGAGTAAAAAAAAAATAAAAAATCACAAGCTGATTTTCAGTTCTCTCCTCTGGATTGGTACTAGACACTGGATGTTTGTGACACCCCTCCCTTGAAATCCATATATTGAAACCTAATCATCAGAATGATGGCATTTGGGGAGGAAATTGGGCCATAAGGGTGGAGTCCTCATGAATGGCATTAGTGGCCTTATAAAAGGGACCACAAAGAGCTCTCTGGTGCCTTCCACAATATGAGGATACATGGAGAGAAAGGCTATCTATGAACCAGACTGCCACCAAACACCAAATCTGCCAGCACCTTGATCTTCAACTTCTTAACTTCCAGAACTGTGAAAAATACATGTCTTCTGTTTTTAAGTCATGTGGTCTATAGTATTCTGTTATAGCAGCCCAAACTGACTTAGAGAAGTAGAAAACTCAGCCTTATATTTCTATTCATCAGCTAGGGCCTGATTCAAACAAGACAGATCCTCTCCATATGCCTAATCCTATCTAATAAAAGGGTAATGTGCAAATTAACCATCACTTTGTGGTGACGAGGCAAGTGTTCCACCCCTGCTGGGGAAGGGCCCCTGGGCAGCGGGCACAGAGCAGTGGTGGGGTGAGGGGTGGAAACCCTTGCGTTGTCACCCTGGCGACAAGGCAAGCATTCTGCACCCAGCTGTGGATGGACCTCTGTCCAGGCCGAGGTGCAGAACACTTGTGTCATTGCGCCGATGACAAGGCAAGCATTCTGTGACGGCTGCAGATGGGCCTCTGGGCTGAGGAGAGCCTCTGGGCAGCGAGTGCGGAGTGGCCAGGACCCACAGAGAGCTACATGGATTCATGCGCAGGGATACGAGTACTAAGATAATGCCTTACATTTGGTAGTGGGGTAGAGTTCATAAGTTCTTGGATATACTATTCTATACAGTCCACACAACTCAGTGAGAAAGGCAGAATATCGAGTATTTACTAACTCATGAGGAATTTTCTCTAAACTCAGTGCATTAGTGGTAGATCCTGGAATTCTTCTCTTGATGTCTTCCTTTCTCTGTACATCCAATTAGACACTAGGTCATCAATGCCATCTTTAAAATATCCTTCATATTTGTTGATTTTTTTTTCTATTCTGATCTAAGCCACCATTGTCTCTCCCCTAGACCCTTCAAATGTCTCATCTCAGTCCCCCTTTACACCCCACCCTCTCTGATTCTTTCTGTACATTACAATCAGAATATTTTTGTTGTGAGATATAAATCTGATTATGAGTCAAACATAAACTTCATGACAAGGTACTGTTAGAGCCTTCTCTCAATTTTCCTTCTGCAACATGTCTTGAAACAATCGCCCTTTCTGTTTCTTTTAATCCTATTTCAGACATTCCAAAATGTGTTCAGTCCCTCGGGGAGTGCCTGTCTTCTCTCATATCACTGAGTCTTCATACACTATTTTCTCTTTATCTGAAACACACCCCTCTAGCTTTTCCCCCTTCTGGATAAGTACTCCCTTCCTGCTTTTCAGATATCACCTTACAGAGTCTCTTTCCCATGAAGCCTTCTCTGACCACCTGGTTTAGGTGTGTTCACCCCAGCAGTGTGCAGTATCTCATATTTCATTGTATTCATTGTTTAATGGTTTATTCATTACTAGATTATATATTATGGGAAGACAAAGACCTTTTTTCTGTTTTTCTTTTATTCACCATTTGCTCCCAGTTTGCAACACATATTTTGATGTTTCCTAAATAACGGTTGATATTGAATGATTCCTGTTTTCTTCTATTTGGGCCTCAGGTTCCTGCAGGGCTCACATCTACCCCTCTTTTCTTATTCTTAGTGCCTCCCATCACCTCTGTGGTAGCCCCCAACAAATGAAGACGTAGTCATTTTCCTTCCTTAAAAGGGGAGAAGAATTTGGACAAAATGTTCACAAATGTCTCTATCATTTTATCATCATGAGAATGATAGCCCAGTTTCTGGCTAGTTGTGAGTCATTCTACAATTTTGATTATCTGTCTTTAGCTAAACTATGTTGAAAGATCTAAAACTACCCTGTCATATCTGAATGCAAAAATTCTCACTTTATCAAAATATGCCTTTTACCCTTTGGTGAAGTATTTTTTTTCTAACCTTGTAGGAGAAAAAATGATTGAATGATATTTTAGGATTATATTTTTATTTTCCATGGGCATGCTTCTCTCTGTTTCATTGTTATCACCAAATCTGCTATCAAAAGGAATATTAAGTTGGGTTAGTGATTTGACAAAGGCATACAAAGGGATTTTAAGTTTCTGAATTACATTTAAAGTTAAATTTCCCTTTAACTGCATTGTATAGCTTTTAAAACAGAACACAGTATTTGAATACAAAGTAAAAACCATTACTCACTGACACCTAATTCTCACTAATTTTGTCATACCTCTCTTGGTTATAGTCCCAAGCTTGATGATTCTGACTCAGTCCCTAAGAGCTGAAGTTTCAACTACTTATTTAACTTCATAGACACATTTTTTCTGAAAAGTTTAGTGTGAATTTAACATTGAACATTTTCTTAGCTATCATTTATAAGAAGAAACTTCCTTTTCTTTTTTCACCAGGGAGTAGAAATCTGGGAAATCATTTTTAAGAAAATAGACCTTTGAAACATGATCTAAAGTGGAGCCATCAGGGCAGGCCTCTGAATGGTGATGTATGCATGTAAGTCTAGCATAAAAATCAGAAAAAATCCTTCAAGAGGTATAGAATGCTCCTACTGCAGTACTGTCGCTAGTAGAGTTACACCTAGAAGAGCCAATGCTTAGAAGTATCACAGTGATTACCTCATGGAACCCTCTCAACAGCCTTTGTGAAGGTTGTCAACCTTTCACTCAGTGGCTCTCAATCTTGCTACACATGGGAATCACATGGGGAAATTAAAAATGTAAATGCTTGTTTCCCAGGTCCAGGAATTATGATTTAATTGGCTTTGGGTAAGGCCTGGGCAGCTGGATTTTTAAAAGCTCCCCAGGAGATTCTAATAAACGGTGAAGGTTGAGAAATATTGTTTCAACTTTATTAATTTAGAGCTGGAGTCAGTGAGGCCTGCTAAGTGCAGGCTTATTTTCATTCATCCAGTGACTGAGTTAATCAATCACAAGGAGGGCAAATCATAAATTAAAAGTCACAGCTTACCAGCTGATACAGCCTAGAAGTATCTTTGTTGTTGCTGTGGTCTGAATGTTTATGTCCTCCCCCCAACAAAAAATTATGTGCCATAACCTAACCTCAAAGGTTAGGTATTAGGAGGTGCAGCCTTTGGAGGTAATTAGTTGATGAGGGCAGAGCCCTCATGCATGGAATTAGTGTCCTTATGTAAGAGGCCTGAGAGACAATGCCAGGCTGTTTTAGTGAATGCATTCACATCGCACTGTGCTGCATAAATGAACTCCCTAAAGGCACAAGTATAAAAGATGCTTATACAAGTGGTAGTTATATGGGAATATTTATAGTGTTATTTAAGTAAATAAATGTGTTCCCCACACTGTGTTACCTGCAATACACCTTTAAATGCACACATATAAAATAAGTTTCTAAAAATGCTATTTGAATATGTTTATAAATACATGTTATACCAATAAAAATACATTCAGCACATGATGCATGAATTTCATGATATAAGGTGACACACATAAAATATATTTCTAAGTATCTTGCATCTCATTGCATCTGGGTAATATTATTACAGTGAAATAATGTATTCATTAAATTGTGCTATATGTAATACAATTTGTAAAGCATATGTATAAAAGGTGTTTTGAAGAATTGAGTAGGTACAGAGCTATTTCAGTGAATGAATGTCTTTATCAGACTGGTATGTGATGCACTTTGTTTTTTGTTGTTTTGTTGTTGCTGTTGTTTTAGAAAGAGTGGAAGGGATGGGGAGAGACAGGGAGTGAAACATTGATGTGAGAGAGACACATGGATTGGTTGCCTCCCACATGCTCCCTGACAGGCTGGAGATCAAGCCTGCAACTGAGCAACTGAGGCATATGCCCTTGACTGGAATTGAACCCTCCACTGAGCCAAACTGGCCAGGTCTGCACTTGATACACTTTGTTAAGGAACATGTATAAATTAAGTTTTAAGAATTATATATATATATATATATATATATATATATATATATATATATATAGAGAGAGAGAGAGAGAGAGAGAGAGAGAGAGATACCATATATGCTATGAATAAAATAGTTTAAAGTTGTTGTTTTTTAAAAACAGAAACTAAAACAGAAAAGGCTTGAAAGGGTTATCTCGCATCCTCCTTCCAGATGAAAATAAAAGAATTCTGTGCCCTAGATGAGGGCCCTTACTAGACCATCCTGCCACCTGATCTCAGACTTCCAGCCACCAGAACTGTGAGGAATAAGTCTCTGGTGTTTATAAGTCATCTGGTCTGGTATTTTGTTATAATAGTCTGAACAGATGAAGACAATTGTCATATTACTTTACATTACTCATAGATTAACATACTGACCTCTCATTAAGGTAGACAAGGCCAGGGATAAGCTGCTTACATTTCCAAATATATCTCATACCATCTTCTCCTTCACTCACTGTGCATCACCCACTCTGTCTTCTATCTGTTTTATAGAAAGTGCACTTTATGGCCCTTAATTACTTATGACTTTCTGGGAGTGCTGATTCATTCATATCCTTTGGATATTAGTGCAGATGTTATCTCTTCAAAACAGTCTTTTGTCAATTGGTCTTACCCCTTATACTTTACATCATCACTTTATGCTGGGGTCCAACCCCAGCAGGTCCAGGGGTCCCCAAAGGTGTGGACGGAGTCGGAAGGAGAAGGACGGAGTCGGAAGGAGTCGGACGGAGAAGGAATGATACGGAGACAGCGTTCAGTTGATCAACAGCCTAGCCAGGATCTCTAGCCAAGTTCTGGTCAGGATCTCCAGCAAAGTTCTGGTTAGGATCTCCAGCCAGGTTCTGTGTCCATGTTCCCTCGCTAGGTTCTGTCCAGGTTTGCCGGGGTCCAACCCCAGCAGGTCCAGGGGTTCCCAAAGGCGTAGACGGAGTCGGCGAAGAAGGAATGACACGGAGACAGCGTTCAGTTGATCAGCAGCCTAGCCAGGATCTCCAGCCAAGTTCTGGTCTCGATCTCCAGAGAGGTTCTGCTTAGGATCTCCAGCCAGGTTCTGTGTCCATGGTCTCTTGCTAGGTTCTCCAGCCAGGTTCTCCAGGTTCTCCAGCCAGGTTCTGTAGCCATGTTCCCTTGCTAGGTTCTCCAGCCAGGTTCTCCAGGTTCTAGTCAGGTTCTCTTGCCAATTTCTGTAGTCAGGTTCAGTCCAGGATCTCTTGCCATGTTCTCTCGCTAGGTTCTGTCTCTAGGTTCTGAGGCCAGTTTCTGTCCAGGATCTTTTGCCATGTTCTCTCCAGCGAAGTTGTTCTGTCCCTAGAGAACGTTCTGTGTAGGTTCTGTGCCGGTTCTGTGCCTAGGTTCTGTCTCTCTCTGTCTTGTTACATCTGTATTTATACCAGTTGATTCCAATCCTATCAATCTCTATTTCAAAGGTTAGGGCATTTCTTATCTCCATTCCAGGGAGTAAAGATTATGTAGCTTAAGCATGATTGTTCATAGTTAAAGTGATTAATTACCCACCTGGCACTTAGTTAAGGAGTTTCATCCCTTCCCTGACTTCAGGGAAAAATTCCTACTTGGGGAAACAACCTTTCTAGGAGAAGCATTCCCTCCCTGACTTCAGGGAAAAATTCCTACCTGGGGAAACAACCTTTCTCGGAGAGGTGACCTTGGTTAAAACACACAGTGCCAAGAAGGTGAGCAAACATATTAAGAACAGTATGCCACATATGCCAGGTCCTTTGAAACAGCAAGGATGGACCGGCTCCCGGCAACTTTATTTTGATTTTTGGCATGATAAATAATGTGGTTTTCTTGTATGTTTTATTTATTTATTTAGTATCCCCTGGTATATTTTCCTTACTATATTTTAAAGTTCACGAGGACAGATTCTTTTTTTTTTAAATATATTTTATTGACTTTTTTACAGAGAGGAAGGGAGAGGGATAGAGAGTTAGAAACATTGATGAGAGAGAAACATCAATTCAGCTGCCTCCTGTACGCTCCCTACTGGGGATGTGCCCACAACCAAGGTACATGCCCTTGACCGGAATCAAACCCAGGACCCCTCAGTCTGCAGGCCGATGCTCTATCCACTGAGCCAAACCGGTCGGGCAATGAGGACAGATTCTTGCTTGTATTATCCATGACTTATCCCAGCTCCAAGTCTGTCACACAATAGAAGCAATACAATGTTTCAGTGCACTAGCCAATTTGGCTCAGTATATAGAGCATCTGCCTGTGGACTGAAGGGCCCTGGGTTTGATACTGGTCAAGGGCACAGAAGGGGGCATGCAGGAGGCAGCTGATCAATGATTCTCTCTTATCGTTGATGTTTCTATCTCTCTTTTCCTCTCCCTTCCTCTCTGAAATCAATAAAAAATATATTTTAAATGTTTGATTAAGTGACAGATAAACTTATTAAATAGATGAATGAACAAATGAAAAAATGGAATAAATAGACTGGTGTCAAAAATTTCTAAGATCTCTGAATCATAGCCTCTTCCAACCCTGCCCTAATAGTGTCTATATCTACATTTTAATTTCTTCAACCGTTCATCCACTCTCCATACATTCACTCATCTTTTTTTTAACCACAGTTGATAAGCAATTATTATATTAGTTTCAGGTGTGCAACATAGTGATCAGCCATTTATCTAAATTATGAAGTGATAATCCTGATAAGTCTAGTATCCATCTAACACCATACATATTTACAGTTAACAATATTATAGACTATATTCCCTATGCTGTACTGTACATCCCCCTGACATCGACTCATCTTTTATTTTTTAATCTATGGGTCAGATGTAGCATCAGGTATTTTTATTTATACAGGCAACCCTCAGTGTCCACAGTGGGTTGGATTTGTACCAGGGCTCCCACTTGATACTGAAATCCATGGGTCCTCCTGTCCCTTTTATAAAATGGTGTAGAACAATGCATATTGTCAGCCCACCATATATGTGAATTTCCAACAGAAGATTGGAAAATACTGTTTTGGATGCAAGGTTGGTTAAATTCACTGTTGCAAAACTCAGGAGTACACAGGACAAACTGTGTGTGTGTGTGTGTGTGTGTGTGTGTGTGTGTGTGTGTGTGTGTGTAGTTTTTCAGAAGCACATCTGTATCCCCTCGGCTAGTTAGTCAAAACTCTTCCAACATTTGTTTAACCATGTATTAGTTTTGCCTTTATTTAAATTTTATGAAAATTAAATCATACTAAATGTATCATTTTGTTTAACTTTATTGTTCAAATTTATGCTTGTGACATTCATTCTTATTGAATTTAAAAATATTTGTTCATTCATTCTTATTGCCTAAATTCAGGTAATATATAAATCTACTAAAAGTTTGTTATTAATTCCAATGCTGATGGGCATTGGGTGGCTTTAGTATTTGCCCATTGGGAGTAGTGCTGCTATGTTCAGATATGTCCATGCTTTTGGTATCTACATACATTTCAGTTGGACAGAGCTATTCCTAAGAGTAAAACTGTTGGTCAGATTGTAGTGTCAAAATTTTTCCAAATTCACTGCACCATTTTACACTCTATGACACAAGTGAGTTACAATCGCTCTACATCTTTACCACCACTTGGTAATGTTCAATATGAATTTATTATTTTATTGAATTTTTATATTTATACTACATATAGATATTGAATATTCATAGGAAATAAATTTTATTTTATTGAATATTTTAAAATATAAATGGCATTCTATTAAATATTTATAAATATTAAACATTAAAACAAATCAAGTAAATTTATTATATTATTAAATAAAACAGTCAGACTATAATTTTTAAATATTATGGCAGGTATTAGTATTTCATCTTAGTTTAATGTATAGTTCTTTTATTCCTACAGGGAAATACTTCAAAATATATCATATGAAATTAAGATTGCAGTCTATAAAATAGTTTCCCTTTATGGGAAGAAGACAGACTTTATTTCCAACATGCTAAAACACTGTGGACTACTTTAAAATGAAAGTACCTTTTTGCCCAATACCATAAATATAATTTTAATGCAAAAATTCAGTCAAGTTGAAATGAATTACATTTCACATGGCCTGCATAAAACAATGTGGGCAGAAGTAATGTCTCCAGTGTATTATTGAGAACTAACTACATCGTCAACAATCTCAATTGATGATAATAATCATTTGAATACATTTACACTTTAATTGAAATTCAGAGATTCTCTTACTCCTTTTGCAGTTGTCAGATTGAATAAAATGCAAATGGATGTAAAACTCAGCAGTTATTTTCTATATTAAAGAAAATATTCAGCCTCTGAATTACTTTTTTTTAGTGATATGACCTACATGAACTAAAAAGTTAATGTTAACATTATTTTTCAAATAGTTGAGAGGGACAAAACATATACTACATAAGAGTCTAATCTTGGCTAGATATTTCATACAATTCTGCCAGCTTCTAGCCAGGCCTCCTGCCAATGAGTGTGAATGGACATCAGCCTCAAATGTCACAAATGCATTTAATTCAGTCCCCCTTTTATTTATCCACAGAAATTCAAGTTTCATGTTCTCTAAATGTTTTTAACATAAATCTTCAATTTAATATTGATATATTAAAAACAATATTTAATACGTGTCTTCTTCAAACTTACACAATTTTTAATTAATTTTCCTGTAGTTACATTTTATTTATCTGCATTATTGTACTGGAAAGATCTTTCAAATTATTATTGTGACATTCTTTTTTTAAAAAAAAATTTAACTTGTCTCAAACTCCGAATTGTAGTCTGGTTGTAGGAGGCAGAACTTTGATCTGAGCTCTTTACCACCTTACGGTTACTTCCATGGTTATGTTTCCTTCATGGCAAGGGAGACTTTGCATATGTAATTAAGATGACTAATCAACTAGTTTTAAAACAGGGAGATTATCCTGGGTTGCCTAGGTAAGCATAAAGTAACCATATAAATCTTTTAAAAAAATAAAGGAGGAAGACAGAAGGGGAAGTCAGAGAGATTATGAGAAAGACTCAATAGCACATTGCTGCCTTGAAGATGGAGAGAGCTATGTGAAAAGCATAAGAAAGATTGAATTCTGCCAATTAGCAGAATGCCTTGACCTTGGAAAAGGACTCTGAGCCCCAGAAGATAACTGCAGCTCTGCTGATACCTGATTTCAGCTCTGTGAGGCCTTAAGCGGGAAATCTAGCCATGTTGTGCAGGACTTCTGACATACAGAACTCTGAGATAATAAATAGGAGCTTTTTAAGCCCTGAATTTTTTGGTAATAAAAAGAGAAAACTAACACACATGGAGATGGTGGATATATTTACACTTTAGTAAAATCCTTGAAAGTAGCATGGATTTTTAAAAAAATATATATTACTTACTGATTTCAGAGAAAGGAAAAGAGAGGGAAAGAGAGAGATAGAAACATTGATGAGAGAAAAACATAGATCAGCTGCCATGTATCCTATTGAGCATGTGCTCTGACCTGAAATCGACCCGGCAACCTCCTGGTGCAGGGGATGACCTCAGCCAACTGAGCCACACTGGCTGGGCAGAAAGTAGCATCGACTTTGAATATAGAATCTGTATCTTGACAGCTGGCTGAAAATCTTATGATGCCTGGCATCTTCTGCATGCCTTTCTTTGAACTTACCCTAGGACAGTGATGGCGAACCTATGACACGCATGTCAGAGGTGACACGCGAACTCATTTTTTGGTTGATTTCTCTTTGTTAAATGGCATTTAAATATATAAAATAAATATAAAAATATAAGTCTTTGTTTTACTATGGTTTCAAATATCAAAAAATTTCTATATGTGACACAGCACCAGAGTTAAGTATAGGTTTTTCAAAATGCTGACACGCTGAACTCAAAAGGTTCGCCATCACTGCCCTAGGAACATCTTGACCCTCAACTGATTATTTAACCAGAATTGCGTGCTACATTGTACATGCATATGCACCACTAATTTGTACAGTCATTTTCAGAGCTATTTTCACTATGATATCACATCAGACCAATTGCTGTCAATAGGATACAGTTTACACAACATACAGCACCCACAAATCTTCTAAAGGTAATACTTGCTTCTTATAACCTTTTTAAGGCATAAAAGAATAATATATGACAGATATATCTACTGAGAATGTGGATCATGTTAACTGATGTCAGCCAACTAGTTTATATTCAATATCATTAATCTCTTAGACATGACAAATCTCGGTAGCAAAAGGGAATTAGTTCCAGATAATACACTTTTGAAGTAATGAATAACCCTTCCTATGAAGTACTTTAATGACTCTCATTGTCAGATTTAAAATTTAATTATTAACATTAGAAAATATAAGCCCCAAAAGAGACTGTTGCAAATCAATTTCATTGTTTCTTCATAATGAGTCCTTCATTAAACTCAATTTCTGATATAGTTGTGAATTTCATCCTATACTTAATTTTAATGACATGTATAGGAGGATTTAGTGATAGGACAGAAAGGAATTTATTTTAATTCTCTATTTTTATGTAGTTTAATAAATGAAATATAAATCATCACATTAACATGACAATAGGGAGTGTATTTATATCTCTTTACAGGCTAGAGTGTGATCACTTTGTTAAATTAGTGTTCCACTTATCTCATTAAAAACAGATGATAAGTAAAAATAACCCCAAGTGCTAAGGTTCATTACGTAAAAGTCTATGGTAGAAGATTTACATTTGATGTTTTAATGTCCAATAAAGAAATATGGCTGTTTCTTTTCTTAAAATTGATTGATTGGCATATTGAAAAATTGTGAATTATAAATATGGTAGCCTATTCAAATCATCATAATCTGGTCTATGATATCCAACATGCCCTAAATAAAGCATTTCCCTAAGAATGGTCGCATGTTGATATATGGGTGCTTAAAATTAACTATCATCTTTAATTACATTACAATGTTCTGACAATATTAAAAATTTGAGTATCACTAGAGCAATGGAGTTTTGCACATCTGAGGATTATATCTGCACTTTACATGTACTAGCATATATATATATATATGTGTGTGTGTGTGTGTGTGTGTGTGTGTGTGTACATCTTGATCTAATCCATTTATAGCTTTTCTTTTCAATCAATAATGAGCTTGTAAAGCTGGGATACAACATCTGTTGTTGTTTTTTAATTTATATAACATGATTTAGTGGATATAGGAAGGACAGTCATTGGTATCAGATTAATCTGTTCTGTTATAGACTCCAAATCCTGCTGTAAACCTTAAAAAGTAATTTCTTGAACATCACTTTCTTGGTCTGAAAATGGGAAAGTATTGCCACCTTGAAGGATTGTGAAGATAATTTGAGATAATTTATGTAAACCACACCAAGCAATGTTTGGTACTTAGCACACATGTGAAATTTTACAAATATAGCCAATGTGATAATGAAGGTAAAAAAGATGATGATGATAATGATGACTATGATTATGATGACTATATCAACACAATTTCTTTGTTCTAATATCATCCCTTTCTAGAATTCCAATTGTTCATTACACAATTTGAAAATGGAAGCATTTATGAGCATTGTCTTTATGCTAGGCATTGTATTAGATGTTAGGCATGGAAATCTAACAAAACATCACCCTGGCTAAGCAGAAATACTGCTAGTTTTCCATATAAATTTTTCAAATTTATACAAAGTCTATAATAAGATTTCTAAGTCTTGTTTTATATTTTTACATTGTAATTGCTATCTTATTTCAAAATTACATATATTTGTTTTAAATCCTCACTTGATGATATGTTGTCATTGGTTTTTAGGGAGAGAGGAAGGGAACAAGAGAGAAAAAGATAAATGTCAATGGGTTGCCTCCCATTGACACCCTGACTGGGGAGCAAACCTACAACCTAGGTATATGCCCTGACCAAGAATTGAACACATCACCTTTTAATATATGGAACCACACTCCAACCAACTGAACCACCCATTTGGGACTCAAAATCACATATTTTATAGCCTTAACTGAAATATCAACTCACATTTACAAGAGGTTTTACTTTTACTTATCAAAACTGATAAATCCCTTTATTACTTAAAAACCCTTCACATGCAATGGCTATCAGATAATAATTAATTATTGAGAAAGCAAATGCATAATGGAATAAATTAATGACTTCAGATGGAAGAAATGGAATATTATATCCCTAACCTTTTCCCCATATTAAATGCCCCAAGCTCCAGGAAATGTAAGCCACTTAATATCCTTTTATTATTTAATTTTTCTTAGCACTCCAACCTATTCTCTCCTCTCACTCCATTCAGTGTTGACTTCCACTTTCTCTTTGTAATCAGAGTATCTTATGCAACACATACTTATACAGAATGGAAGGCTACAGTAGTGAACCAACCAGATTTTCTGCCCTCCAAAATCACTGACAGAAAGAAGAATTCCTAAGGCAAAACTTACATGAATAATTTTCATTGATGCAAAGGCCACAGGGGTTCTCTTCTTGGGAGCCTGAAACTTAGCCATCAGCACAAGATGACTGGGGGAGACCTGGATTACTCTAAACAAAGGAGGATTCTCACCTCTATTATCCTACTTTAGACTCAAAACTATGATCCATTTATAAATAGGTTCTTCCACTAGGAAAAGGTAGAAGAAAAAGGAAAACAATATTGAGCTTCTACTCTTATAGCAAGTAGTTTGTTATACCCTTAACTCTATTTAGAAATGTTTTCCAAAAATGTGGAATTCAGGCAGAATAATGGAAACAAACTCTTTGAATGTTATACTGGTGCATTATTTAACAAGTTTAACCAATTTTATTTAATTATCTAGGATGGCAGTTCTCAGGCATTTTAGTCTTGAGACCTTTTTACACTCTTAAAATTGTTGTCAATCCAGAGAAAGTTTGTGCTAGGTATGTTACATGTATTGAATTTTACCATACTAGAAATCTAAACGGATAAATTTTAAAATGCTTATTTAGTAACTTTAACATAACTATAATGAACCCATTGAATGCTAATATAAATCACATATTTTTTATAAAGAAAGTATGTCATAGTAATAGTGATAATGACAGGAAATAAGTAGAGAAGGTTACAATGTTATAGCAATAGAAAATAAAGAGTATAGGAAATGTAGAAAAATTATTTTTTGTGAGATACTTGTGTGAAATATTAAAGAGCACAGGGAATGACCACTCTGGCCAAGCCGTAGCTACACCATATAGATAAGACCATAGCTGAATGCTACCCTTAGGAATGACGTATGTAAACCTGCTAGACACCTTCTGAGTGACACTGTGATAGATAACCAGCTTGTACTCAGATTAACACTTGTGTGATGACATATGTTACTGATACTGGACTGCTGTGGGTCAGAACAGGCTTAAAAACGGGTCCCCAACTTCAGACATTGATCATCCTCTTGGCCCATGCTCCATGCTGCCTTGCTCCATGCCTGACGGCAGAAGAACGGCCAAACCTCTGATAGCGAGACTTCGGTCACCCTCCTCCAGCTGACTTGACCCAACCAGATGGCCAGCCACCCAAAGATGGATCTGCCGCTGCCCACAGAGGATGCCACTCTTCCCCCGGGGACCCCATTAAGTCGGAGCCCACAGCACCAGGATCTTTGTGAATAATAAAGTGCACCATGTGATTTGCAACTGTATATTCTTGTGTGGTGTAATTCCTTTGGCAGTCTTAACTATATCAACACTAGTAGCCCAGCACGCAATATTGGACGTGGTAGGCCGCCCACAGTTTCCACAGGAGCAGGCAGGAGCCACGCTGCTTCAACGGGAGCTGGCAGGAGGGAGCCACGCTGCTTCCATGGGAGCCAGAGGGAGCCATTGCCACCTCCCACAGGAGCTGGGGGGACGGAGACCTAGAGGTGCTCCATGCACGTGCAGCCTGTTGAATGGTTGTTACTGTGATGCAGTAACAGACAATTAGCATAGTACCTCTTTATATATCCTATATAATAAAAGGATAATATGCAAATTGACCCTAACAGCAGAATGACTGGGAATGACTGGTCACTATGACACACACTCACCACCATGGGGCAGATGCTCAATACAGGAGATGCCCCCTGGTGGTCAGTGCGATCCCACAGCGGGGAGCTCTGCTCAGCCACAAGCCAGGCTGATGGTTGCCAGCACAGCGGTGGTGGCAGGAGCCGCTACCAACTCCTGAGCAGCACTATAGATGTCCGACTGTAGGTTAGGCCTGTTCCCCACTGGCAAGTGGACATCCCCTGGGGGCTCCCGGACTGCCAGAGGTATGTCTGACTGCCAGCTTAGGCCCGATCCCCCGGGGAGCGGGCCTAAGCCAGCAGGTGGATATCCCCTGAGGGGTCCCAGACTGCGAGAGGGCACAGGCCAGTCTGAGGGACACCTCCCCCCACACCCCCGAGTGCACAAATTTTTGTTCACTGGGCCTCTAGTCCTATCTAATAAAAGAGAAACATGGTAATTGGCGTACGACCGCTACCCTTCCCATTGGCTAATCAGGGCAATATGCAAATTAACTGCCAGCCAAGATGGTGGCCGGCAGCCAGGCAGCTTGAACCTAACATGAGGCTTGCTTGCTTCAGTGATGGAAGACTCCAAGGTTCCCCGCCTGCCACTGCAGGCCTCTGAGCTGCAACTCTAAGCAACTATGTAACAAATATAGAAGCTAAACAAAACCCCAGAAACCTGTTTTAGTCCACCGGGCTTCAGCCAGGAGGATCGCAACATTGTTTTTCTTTTCTTTTCTTTTTTTAATTTGTTTCTGGCACCCATAACCGGAATCGAACCTGGGACCCTTGGGTCCACAGGCCAACGCTCAATCCACTGAGCCAAACCAGTCAGGGCAAGGATTGCAACATTGTAAGCAAAGGCCAGAAACCTACTTTTAGCATCAGAGGCCTAAGAGTTGGAGCCAAGCCTCAAAGCTAAAGCTGGCCCAGAATAAAAAAAAAAAAAAAGAAAAGAAAAAAAGGAGCGGTTGGGAGCTTCAGTCACCCCCAGCCTAAAAACAGCCCTCAGCCCCTCACCCAGACTGGACAGGCACCCCAGTGGGAACCCCACGCTGAAGGGTGTGTGACCAGCTGCAAACAGCCATCATCCCCTCACCCAGGCTGGCCAGGAACCCCAGTGGGGACCCCCACCCTGAAGGATGTGTGACCAGCTGCAAACAGCCATCATCCCCTCACCCAGGCTGGCCAGGCACACCAGTGGGGACCCCAACCCTGATCCAGGACACCCTTAAGAGCAAACCAGCCAGCACCCACCTGTGCACCAGGCCTCTACCCTATATAGTAAAAGGGTAATATGCCTCCCAGCACCGGGATCAGCGGAGCTGCGAGGCCTCCCGGAACCAGGATCAGCATGACAGGGGGCAGCGCTCCAACCCCCTGATCAGCCCTGCTCTGTGCCTGATATGGAGGAGCTCCCCAACCCCCTGATCGCCCTGCGGCTCTGTGTGTGACAGGGTGCGGCACCCCAACCCCCTGATCGGCCCTGCTCTGTGTGTGACAGGGTGCGGCGCCCCCCCCCCTCGCCCCCACGGGCCCTGCTCTGTGTGTGATGGGGTAGAGCTATAACCTCCCCATCAGCCCTGCCCTGAGTGTGACAGTGGCAGCACCCCACCCCCTGATCGGCCCTGCTCTGTGGGTGATAGAGGGCGGCGCCCCAACCCCCTGATGGGCCCTGCTCTGTGCATGACAGGGTACAGAGGCCCAACCCCCCTGATGGGCCCTGCTCTGTAAGTGACAGGGGGTGGCACTGCAACGCCCCAATCAGCCCTGCTCTGAGCCCGACCAGGGGCTGCACCTAGGGATTGGGCCTGCCCTCTGCCACCCGGGAGCAGGCCTAAGCCAGCAGGTCATTATCTCCCGAGGGGTCCCAGACTGCGAGAGGGCACAGGCCGGGCTGAGGGACCCCCTTCTCCCCCGAGTGCACAAATATTTGTGCAGCGGGACTCTAGTATTCAATAATAGACAAACATGGTAATTGACTATACCTTCGCTATACTTGTCATTGGCTTATCAGAGCGATATGCAAATTAACCGTCAACAATGATGGTGGCTAATTTGCATACTGCAGGCAGGGCAGGACAGTGCGAGCCACCATCCAGGCCCCCATGTGCGACCTGGGGGTGGGGGCTCAGGCAAAGCGATCGCTGATCGCTTTGCCTGAGCCCCGCCCGCACGCCGGGGACATGGGGCCCACTCCTGTGTGCGACCCAGGGGCGGGTGGGGGCTCAGGCGAGGCGATTGTCATCCCTTGACTTCGCCTGAGCCCCCACCTGCCCGCCGGGGATGCGGGGCCCTCTCCCAGAGAGAAAGAGAGAGAGAGACAGAGAGAGAGAGAGAGAGAGATGGAATTTGGCATCCTACATCCCTCCCTCATCGACCACTGCAATTCCAAGCCAGGAGGACTGCCTTCAGGCCTCAGCTCCAGGTCCCTCTCCCACACCCCAGGCCCGAGAGCACAGTGCTGGGCAGGGGCACCCAGAGGTTCGGGAATGCAGCGCGAGGGGCCGGCACGACATGGTGGGGGGGCTGTGTTTACACCGCCAGGTTCCCCACTTCTGCCCTGGCCTGCACATACCTCCTCCTTCCCCTCAGAGGTCCAGCTCCTGCCTACACAATTGCTGGGCAGCCCAACTGCACTGGGGACTGAGCCATGGCGATTAGGATGGCCACTTCCTGAGATGGGAAGGCCGGATGATGGTGATTCATGAGGGTGATGAGGCCTGTGGGGCATGCGCAGCCCTCGGGTGGCGGGGGTGGCTGGCCAAGCTGAGTCTGGCTTCAGTGGGGCCAGTGGGAGCCCGAGGCCACCCCAATCCCCACAGGTCCTGGGCAGATGGTGGCTCAGTGGAGAGTGGTGTTTCCATGCATGGTGCCCAGGGGCGGCTGTGAGCTGCTGCAACCCCACCCCACGCTTCAGGGAGAGGGAGAACGCTCGCAGCCCCCAGCACCCTAGGCTGCACCACCTGTGCTTCAGCCTGCCAGGTTGGCAAAGTCCAGAGCAGGTGAACTGCTCCCTTCCCCCAGTGGTAGAACAGGGAGGAGAGCGTTGGGTGCAGGGAGGGGACCTCAGCTGGGATCCTCCTGGTGTGGGGAAGGGGTCCAGTCTGGGCCCAGTGGGGACCTCAGGAAGTCTGGCTAAGCAGGCGCTGGTTCATACCAACTCTTACTCTGCCATCTTCCTCCAGCTCTTCAAGCTAGCCCCCCTGCCCCACCTGCCTGGGGCAACGGGCTCTGGGTGACCTCCCTGAGCTCAGACTGTGGACCCAGAGACCTCAAGGAAGAGTGCCTGGCTGGGCCTGGGCAGGGGCCGGTGCAGAAGTACAGTCTGGGCCCAGTGGGGACCTCAGGAAGTCTGGCTAAGCAGGCGCTGGTTCATACCAACTCTTACTCTGCCATCTTCCTCCAGCTCTTCAAGCTAGCCCCCCTGCCCCACCTGTCTGGGGCAACGGGCTCTGGGTGACCTCCCTGAGCTCAGACTGTGGACCCAGAGACCTCAAGGAAGAGCGCCTGGCTGGGCCTGGGCAGGGGCCGGTGCAGAAGTACCAGGGCAGAGTTGCTCCGATGTCTTGGTGAAGTTTGCAACTGACCCAAGCAGGAAACCCGAGAGGGGAAAGGCCGGGAGGCATGAATTGCCAGCACTTTAGCCACTTGAAAACAGCTCCACTTGGAATGTGAGGCGGTTGTATGTTCAGCTGAGAAGTGAGGGGCTGAACTCCACCGTCGCTGGGCTCCTGTCAGTCCGAGGCCCAAGTGTCCACCACGACAAGGAAATAACAGAATGAGGGGCCCGGAGGAAGGGAGGACAATTGAAGAAAACCGTGTCTAGACTTTCCCCAGCCTCTCCTTTCTGCTGCCTACAAGAGCCCCAGGCCCGGCCACAGCTCTGTCTCCACCTTTTAGTCCCCAATTCTCCAACCACAGAGGAAAGAAATAAGGAAGGAGTCTGTGCTGCCTTCAGAAAGTATCTATATACCTGATCGGCCAGTTGCCTTCCACAGAGGGAGGCCAGACTGCGGCTTAGGCCCGCTCCCCACAGGGACATCAGTAGGACATCCTGTGAGGGCTCCCAGACTGTTAGAGGGGGCAGGCTGGGCTGAGGGACGCTCTCTGAGTGCACAAATATTTGTACACCGGGTCTCTAGTGTGTGTGTGTGTGTGTGTCTGTGTGTATTAAGGTCAGATGATAATTCCTACTCTTTATCCTGCTTGCTTAGAGTAGTCTCTTCACTAGCAACTTCTTAATGTTTGAACACCTGCATGGTTAAGTTTATCTCAAGGGACGCCTTGGATAACGCCCCATATACTCTACTCAGACAAAGTATATGTTTTTCAAGACAAATGAAAATTTGTGAAAACAGTAGCATTGGTTTACATTTTTACAAATCCCATCAATGTCTGGCTGAAGAGAAGACAGCTGGAGTCCCATTTTGTTTCTACATTCAATCTGTTGCAATATAATGTGTTATGTAGCCTCTGGAAAATTCCATTCATGAGTGAATGAGAGTGAAAAAGACAAATAAAATCTCAGTATTATGATGAAAATAATTTTGATTTTGTGACCTTAAAGGGCTCTGAGGACGCCCAAAAGTCCCGGGACCACTCTTAGAAGCATAGCTCTATGATAATATAGCTCCATATTGAAACAGGAATTTTGGGGGGTGAAAATTACAGGTTTTAGGAAATTTTAGAAACTGCAACAGGTACATTTCCATTGAATGAGGGAGCTGGGAACAACAAAAGGTCTATATTTACAAAATGAAGAGAAGAAGCCCTTCATCCAGAAGGAGAATAAGAAAACCAAAAGGAATAGGAAAACAATAAGGAAAGAAAGGAGGAGAACCTCACATATGTGAGGTTTGACCTCTGAGCTCAGGAGTTACTATAGTAACCAGTTTAAGGGAATAGTGACTATTCAAAGGGGATATCAAGGCACCAAGATATACAGCCTTTATAAGATGTAAGGAAAAAGGAACTCAGTGGGACCCTTCCCCCTTCCCCACGTGAGAGTCTATACTTGTTCTTCAATAAATTTCCACCTTTGCTATACCACGTTCTGTCTGTGGATTGATTCTTCAACTCCAGTGGACAAAGAATCAGGGTTTCAGTCCAAAAATTCTGTATCAATATGGCTTCCAGATTTGAGCTCAGATACTGTGAAGCTACATGTTAACTTGCAGATTTAAGTCAATCAGTAAGGGTAATCCAAGAGGTATAATTTTATGGTCCTGAGTTACATTAACAAATTTTGTGTCTAACATTCTTTATTAAAAACAAACAAACAAACAAACAAAAAAACTCATGGAAATACACAGTTCTTCATTCTTCAACTGGTCTTGGTACTAGTTATATCATCTTTCAAATTTCCTTATTAAGATTTAATAGTTGTTGCCAGGCTGGTGTGTCTAAGTGGTTAAGCATCGACCCATGAACCAGGAGATCATGGTTCAATTCCTAATCAGGGCACATGCCAGGTTGCAGGCTTGATCCCCAGTAGGGAGCATGTAGGAGGCAGCAGATCAATTATTGATGATTTTCTCCCTCTCTCCCTTTCCCTTCCTCTGTCTGAAATCAATAAAAAAAATATATATTTTTTTTGAAAAAAAGATGAGTAGGTTGTTAACACATTTTCATTCTATATTTGTATAAAAGTCTGTTTTTAACTATTTAAAAATTGTATTTGAGCGTATCCTTTGCCTCAATAGACCTCTTCAATAACCTATAACATATTACTATGTCCATTTTACAGAGAAAAAATATTGAGGTTTGGGAATTGTGATTTCTCAGAGATCATAGAGCTCAGTGATGTTAGTCCTAGTTCTCAGTTCTGATTCTAGTACCATCTTCCAGGACTTTCTATGCTGGATTCATGACAATCTCCTGATTTTTATAATATTTTCTATCTCATAGGTTGAGATACAGGAAAGCGAGTATTGTAAACATTCCTTTCATACCAGCATCCCAAAGGGAAAGACCCTGCAGGGACATTTCTCCAAACATTTTGCGATTTCAGGACAAAATGAAGATAATAAATTGTGTGTCTGATGGAGGTTCCCAGAATCAATCTCTTCCTTGTCAGGAAACAGTTTATTGTGGTTTCTTAATATAAAACTATCTGCCCTCCATAAGGAATGCAAAGAAGAGATGACAAAGTATTACACTAACACACTGAAACAGGCCTGAGGCTGGAATCTGGACTAAATAGATTTAGCAAACTTTGATGGAACATGAGAAAAATCAAATGCAGTGGGGAAAAAACACAAGTCCAGGCATCTGTCATCTTTCCCCGGGGCCTTAGGCCTGAATTAATACTGACTGTTATGAATTAAAGTTGGCAATGAACTAGAGTCATAAAGACTCTTTTTCATTTCATTTCATTTTATTTTTAGTATTATTATTATTAGGGGAACTAGAAGAAATATGAATGCTCTTCTGTGGAAAAGGATCCTGAGAGAGCAAAGACCTGACACTTTAAAAATGATTGAGCCATTTTTGTGTAACTGCTCTCATCTTTTATAGGAGCAAGTATGAAATGAAGTTTCTGAGTACCAGAAGCCTCTTGTTTGTATTGCTTGTTGTGTAATGGAAGAAGACACAGCTCTATAAACAAGAGGGCATGGTTGAGAAGAGTCATTTATGGCATTTTGGAGTAAAGAGTATTAACTTGGAAAAAAGAAGGATCTGTTACCCTTTGAGACAGCATGGGGTGTGTGTGTGGCGGGGGGGGGGGGGGGGGGCGGCAGAGAGTATTATGCTAAGTGAAATAAGCCAGTCAGAGAAAGGTAAGTATTATATATGTGGAATCTAATGGACAAAATAAACGATGAACAAAATAGATCCAGAGACATAGAAACATGGAACAGACAAATTTCAGGGAAGGCAGGGATCTGGGGGATGAGGGGTGGAGAGAGATTAACCAGGGAATTTATATGCATACTAGAAGACTGGTGCATGAAATTTATGCACTTGGGGGTGTGTGTTCCTCAGCCTGGCTGCGCCCTCTCACAGTCCAGGACATCTCACTCCTTACTGCCTGCCTGCTAGCACCTTACTGCGTGGCTTGCTGCTCCTTAACACTGCCACGGAAGTGGGAGAGGCTCCTGCCCCCACCGCTGGACTCACCAGCCATGAGCCCACCTCATGGCTTCTGGCTGAGCAGCACTCCCCCTGTGGAATCACACTGACCACCAGGGGGCAGCTCCTACATTGAGCATCTTCCCCCTGGTGGTCAGTGTATCTCATAGGGACTGGTCGTTCTGCTGTTGGGTCAATTTGCCTATTGGCCTTTAATTATATAAGACTACAGGCCCAATGCATGAAATTCATGCAAAAGTAGGCTTCTTTCCCCTGGCTGCGGGCACCTGCTTCCCTCTGGCACCAGGGATCTGGGCTTCCCTTCGGCTGCTAGCAGGCACTCGGGACCTGGGCTTCTCTCACAGCCCCAGCTTTGTCCAGAGGATGTCCAGAAGGACCTCTGGTCTAATTAGCATATTACACTTTTATTATTATAGATATGCATAACCCGTGGTCACAGTCAATAGTATGGTGAAGATCCGGGAGGGGTGGTGCTGGGTGGAAGGGGTCAATAGGAAAAAAGAGAAAACATCTGTAATAGTTTCAACAATAAGGACAACTTAAAAAAATATATCAAGTAAAACATAAAGCCTGAATGTAAAAAAAAAAAAAAGAAAGAAAAAAGAATATTAACTTGTGTATGGAGTTGGTTCCCAACCTTTCTGTGCATACTAGAGGACTAGTGCATGAAATTTGTTCAGAAGAAGTATGAACAGGTGATGAGAGTGCACATCTTACAGTTATGTCAGTTCAAAAAAGGTAATAACCTATTAGAATGTTAGTTTCTTTAGTTGCAAAATGGAGAAAAGAGCATTGTTGTAAAGGTTAAAAGAGATCATATAATAAAAGCATCCTGAACAGTGTCTGCTTATGTGTTAAAAAGTGAGAACTGTTAGTTGGGGCTACGTGCAAAGTTTACTGTGAAAATCACATACATAAAAAGGAATCATTTATTAAGCTATTTAGGTATTTTATTGGAATGTGTTCATCCTATATAATAAAAAGGTAATATGCAAATTGACCCTAACAGCAGAACGACTGTGAATGACTGGTCACTATGACACACACTGACCACCAGGGGGCAGATGCTCAATGCAGGAGCTGCTCCCTGGTGGTCAGGGCGCTCCCACAGGGGGAGCTCTGCTCAGCCACAAGCCAGGCTGATGGCTACCAGTACAGCGGTGGTGGTGGGAGCCTCTCCTGCCTCCTCAGCAGCGCTAAGGATGTCCGACTGCAGTTTAGGCCTGCTCCCCGCTGGCAAGTGGACATCCCCTGAGGGCTCCCGGGCTGCCAGAGGAATGTCTGACTGCCAGCTTAGGCCCAATCCCCCTGGGAGTGGGCCTAAGCCAGCAGGTGGTCATCCCCTGAGGGGTCCCAGACTGTGAGAGGACACAGGCCAGGCTGAGGGACCCTCCCCCCCCCCCAACGAGTGCACAAATTTTTGTGTACCGGGCCTCTAGTATTCCAATAATAATAATAATAATAATAATAATATATATATATTTCATATTTCACATATATTACATATTTCTATACATTTAATAGAATATGTATTATGCATGTATGTATGTGCATGTGTGTATACACACTGAGTGGCCGGATTATTATGACCACCCCATCAGTACTTCGTTGGGCCACCTTCTGCCTTCAATACTGCAGTGATTCTTCTTGGCATTGACTTTATGAGATGTTGAAAGGTGATGCGAGGAATCTGACACCATGCCTGATGAATAGCACTGTCCAGTTCTGTGAGATTTGATGGTTGTGGAACCAGCTGCCTGATGGCTCTTTTAACTTCGTCCCACAAATGCTCAATTGGATTGAGATCTGGTGATTGTGGGGGCCACCTAAGCAAGGTAACGTCTCCCTTATGTTCTTGAAAGCACTCCTGCAAAATACAAGCACCGTGGCATGGCGCATTGTCTTGTTGGAAGAAGCCATCTCCATTGAGATACACCATCAACATGATAGGATGAATTTGATCAGCAACGATACTTAGGTATGTTGTGCTGCTATTCAGACGTTGTTCCACACGAATTAAAGGGCCCAAATCATGCCAGGAAAACATGCCCCAAACCATAACACTGCCCCCACCAGCTTGAAGGGTTGTACTCATGCATGTGGGGTGCATGCTTTCATGATGTTTCTGCCAAATTCTCACTCTGCCATCTGCATGATGCAACTGGAAATGTGATTCATCGGACCACCTGACTTTTTTCCAATGCTTGACTGTCCAATCCTTGTGTTCCCGTGCAAATTGGAGACGTTTTATCTCGGTAACTGCAGATAGCAAAGTTGTTCGAACAGGCCTTTGGCTTCTCTATCCCATACGATTCAGTGTACAGCTAATTTGCCTACAAACATCAGGTGGTCATAATAATCTGGCCACTCAGTGTATATTCAGTCTCACCAATTTATAGCTCTGGAGCAACAACAAGCCAGTGCCAGCAAGCAGATGTCTGGTCAGACAATGGGTTCTGCTGCATCTAAGCCCTCATACTCACATCTAGACTCCCCCTTTCAATCAGATATCTTTACTGATACATTGCTTTTATATTCTATGTAATTCAGCTGCCTGTGTCTGAGAGTCATTGACATCCTCATTTGTGGGTAACATTTTATTTTTAAATTCCCTAGGTTCAAAATTACACTCACACAGAGCTCCTTTGGTAACCATAGGTAAATATTTATAAGTATTTTGTTAATTTTAGTTAATTTTGATGTTATCTTTTCTATTGCTTCTCTATCATGTATTAATTAAATATTCTGTGAATCTTTTATGTTGTATGTTATAGACATAATGGCATATTTGAATTATGCATCAGAAAGTCCTCTTAACTGCGTCCTTCTAAGATGAGGGACTCAACACCCAGCTGTCAGAAGGAGGGCCATTTCTTAGGAAAAATTCCACATGAACCATGGTTCCAACGCTGGTTATACCACTTCTTGGTTGTGTAACTTGAGACTAGTCACTTAACTGCTTTATGTTTACAAGTCCATATATATTAAAATTAGTTTGGTTGTACATTCCAATCAGGGTTTTTGTGAGCATAGGATTGTAGAACCCAACAACATGAAACATGGTAGGTTACTCAAATGTCAATTTAATCTCTTCTTTTTAAAATATCTACAAATAGTGTTATAAACATAATTCCTAATATTTATTGATTATTTGCTTTATATAAGGGAATCTGGTAAACACTCTGCAAAATACTCTATTTATAATGTCAAAATGTTAAGAGTGTGAGAACCATGACACAACTTGTGCCTGTTAAAGTAAGCATAGAGGTTTGGAACCTGACTCCTTGAATCTGCATTTCAGATCTGCCCCTTAAAAGCCTATAGCTCTTGGACAAGTTACATAATTTCTCTGTTATATGGATTAATCATCTATAAATTGGCAATTATAAATTGCTTCTCTCGTAGGGGAGTTGAGAGCATTTAATAAATTAATACAGCCAAAGTGCTAAGAAAACACATAGCATATGTTCAACAGTGCTAGCTAATAGAATCATTAACTACAGTTATTATTATTAAAAAGGGACAAGAGTCAAAACTTCTATTGATTTTAAGATTTCACAAACACTATACAGAATCTTAGCACATAAGATTATAGCGACTGTATTGTCAGACTGAAATGGTATGAAATGCACAGTGAAGTAGTTAATAGCTTTAACGACAAGGAGAAAGTCCACATTTCTAGATTCAATTCCAAACCATAGCATTTATGTATTTTTAAGTACCCAGTCACACCTACTTCATGGAGGTAAACTCCTTAGGGTAAGGGCTGTAGCTTTTACTTGGCTTGCAAAGTGCAACAAAATCTTGATTGTTGGAAAGAGCTCATTCTCTCAAAATTGATGGGGTGGCTGAGGTAAGCCTTTAAGTAATTTAGATGGAGCATTTTAAAATCCATTTAGAAGCTATTCAGGGAAGTATGAGTCTGAAGTCAAGGTTGAAGCTGAACCATCCTGTGAGGCCTGCAGGCAAAGAACCTCAATCGATAAAGGCCATTATCCTAAATACGTCCAGAGCACCATAGGCCTGGCTGAGTATTTTAATCCTTATCTGGCAAGGGAGCAAAGGCAGTTGCACTGAGACAAAGCTTCCAGGGATCAGAAGGCTGCAGAAGCAGAATAAGCTACCAAAGTCTTCTGCCAAGAAGTCTTTCTGTACCTAGCAATCCTCTGCCTCCCCTTCCCTTCCCCATAAGCCCTCTCTCCTGTTGTTCTGTCCCCATACTTAGCCATAGCTTCTCACATTGACCTAGCTCAGTGATGGATCAAAACTCAACCAGAAAATTGTCTCCTCTATAAAAGCTCTCTGGAGAGCACCCTTTGACTGACTAGTGGGTCTCCAAAAGGGCTGCACATTAGAATCATCAGGTACAATTTATATGACCAGCTTTTAGCCCTAAAGATTTGGATTCACTTTATTTATCATGGGATACTGGCAATGGATTTTTTTTTAAAGTTTCCAGTTGATGTTAATATGCAGCTAGACTTGGGTACCACTATGGATTAAATATCTTCTTCTCAGCCCAGCTCATCCTGTAATATGCTACAGGACCTGGGTAGTTCTTGTTCTTTGTCTTTCAACTATTATACTGAACTTTATGAATTCAGGTGCCTCTCTCCTTGTCTTTTTTTGTTTTGTTTTGTTTCTGAACTAAAGGTGATATGCAATAAACTTTCCTTGAAATATAAATTAAATAATTTCTTAATTATTCACTTACTCATATTTTTAATTCTTATATTCTGGCATCTATCGATTGATTGATTGATTGATTAATGCATTCATTTACTAGCAATACAAGTCATATTTTTCAAATAATTCATAAATGACTGAATACATGAATTGATTATTATTCATACTCATTAAAGTCTGGTGCCACATTTTAGGAAAAGTACTCCGAAGAAGATGTGCAAAGGAATACATATCACACTTGTACATGACTTATACCCACTTATGAACATACACACATTATATCTAAGTGTACATAACCCACTGCATATGCATGTATTCATTTATGTACATCAAGTTTAAACTTAGTAATTAAGAGCTCAGGCTCTTGAGACCCCACTGCCTGAGTTCCTTAATTTATAAAGCAGAGACTATAAAACTTACCTCTATACATGTTGAGAGGATAGAAGGTGCTAATCTATGTAAAGCAACAGTAAGCACTATAAAAGGGTTAGCTATTATTATTATTATTATTATTATTATTATTGCTAGTTTCTCTGTCATATTGTGTGTGATTTCACATTCATGTACTTTAGGGCTGGCTAAGTCTGGCTGAGGCAGACAGGCTTCTCTCAGATCTTTCATATCACCAACATGTCAAAGTCAGTGCTCTAAGTGATGATCCTGTCACTTTTCTACAGTGAATTGCTTGCATATTTCCATGGAATACCTACAGACTTTAAAAAAGAGAAAGAAAGGAAGGTAAAAGAAAACAAATGTGTCTTGTCAACCTGAAGTCTTCCAACCATTTGGAATAATTGTTATGAATTAATATGCTGTCTTCTCCAAATAGCAGCTAACATCTGTGCTTTCAACAGATGTCCACCATGTCTGATATAACTGTTCCTCAATTATCCAGATATGGTTTATTCTACTAGTGAATTATAGTCAGCATACTTTCACCCATGTGTTTTTTGGTACTCCTTCATAGTCAGGGATCAACATAAAATTATTTTTTTAACAGAACAACAGTAACAACAAAATAAGTGGGGAGATATATATATATATATATATATATATATATATATATATATATATATATTTCACATATTATATATCATGTAATTTTGTTAAGCAATGTAAAATATAAATATAAATTGCAACATATACTATCAGTGTTCAGTAAGAATTTATTTATAAGATATTATTTATATAATCAGAAATATTTATTTTATTTAATAATCTAAGGGCCCATCAGTAGAGTAGTGGATTAAAACACACACAAAAAACAAACAAACAAACTGTGCTATATTTACACCATGGAATACTATGCAGCTATAAAAATGAAGGATCTCTTACCCTTTGAGATAGCATGGAGGGACCTGGAGAGTATTATGTTAAGTGAAATAAACCAGGCAGAGAAAGACAAATATCACATGATCTCACTCATATGTGGAATCTAATGAACAAAATAAATTGATGAATAAAATAGACCCAGAAACATAGAAGCATGGAACAGACTGATGAAGCATGGAACAGATCTCAGAGGGAAGGGGGGAGTGGGTGGGTGGGTGGGAAGGAAGAGATCAACCAAAAACCTTCTATGCATGTAGAAGACAGGCTTCTCTCAGATCTTTCATATCACCAACATGTCAAAGTCAGTGCTCTAAGTGATGGTCCTGTCACTTTTCTACAGTGAATTGCTTGCATGGACATACACAATAATTTGGTGAAGGCCTAGGGTGAGGAATGGTTGTGGGCTAGAAAGGGTTAATGGGAATGAAAGGGGACATATATAATACTTTCAAAAATAAAGATTTTCATAAAAAGGTGTGATATCAAATTAAGCAAGATGTCCATGGCTTTGCATTTTGAATGTTGTCAAGGAATAAGGAATGAGAAAAAAGCAGGACAAATTCACATAGTGATTTATACATAATATGAATTTTATTCTAAAAGGTCTTAGCAATATTATTCAGCATTCATAGAGCACTCTTTCTATTTAATTGCCTATAATCAGAGATTACAGATGAAGATGAAGATCAGAGATGGAGATGATGTAGGAATCATTTTAGTCAATGCAAGCAAAGGCACATAAACAGGAACATGTGAATGTGTGAACAGTAGAGTACCTTGTTAGTCTAGGAATGGGTGAATGAAAGAGATTAGTAGACTGAATGAGGACTAGGTTATTGAGGATCTTGCCACCATGCTGAGTTGACACTGTGTTCTGTGTTTTATTAAAATTGATGTGGTAACTCTGTGTAGATACATAAAAGACAGAAGGCCCAGCAGAGGAGACAAGTTAAGAGTTATAACAAGAGTGTATATGGGATTTTCAAAGACCAGAACTAGGCTAGTAGAACAGAGAGGAGATATGAATCATATTTTGGTGGCAAATCTACAGTTATCTACAGTTAGAAGGTTTGTCATTTCTTTTTTGTCTGTTCTTGGCTGATGTTTTGATTATCAAGAAGAACATAAGCAAGGGTATCCATAAACATTTATCACAATTATTACTAATTAGAAGCAAAAAACAAATCACTTTGGAAAATCTAGTAAGCTAATTAAATCAATGTAATATTTTCATGCTAATCCATACACAAATCAAATGTGCAAAGCTTTTACTTTCAATTTAATTAGCCTTACCCTAGTGGAAATCATTACACTGAATAATAAACTGCTTCTTAACTCTTGATTTTGACTTTACCCAACCTAGGAACATTTTGTTTGCCATGTGTGGTTCTGAGATTTATAAGGGTGCTGAATTGTGAATTTAATAATGATCAACTCAGGGGAAGGACTAGAAGATGTAATTTGCTCCAGAAAATTAGATTTGTTTATTTTATGCTAGATTTTTCATCTTTAATTGATCAGTGAGTTCATCAACTGTCTTTATTTGTGAAAAAAAATTAAAGAATTTATTTCATTATTATTTTTTTAATCCTCACTCTAAGATATTTTTCCATTGATTTTTAGAGAGAGTGGAAGAGAGGGAAAGACAGAGAAAAACACATCAACTGGTTGCCTCCTGCATGCATCCTGACCAGGGCCTGGGCTGGGGAGAAGCCTGCAACCAAAGTATGTGCCCTTGACTGGAATCAAACCTGGGCCCCTTAGGTCTGCAGGTCAATGCTCTATCCACTAAGCCAAACCAACTAGGGCTGAAAAATTTTGAGTCTTGGTAAAGTTATTTGATGGTGAAAAAATATACTGAAAGAAAAAGCCATATCACAAGCTTTGTGATATGCTTGAAATGTGGAGACTTCTTTATGCCACTTTGCATTTGATTTATCTTTAGGAGAAGTTAGCATGAATTGTACACAATGTATAGCATCCTTGTCAATAAAGTTTAAACTTTACTGACATACATCCCTGTGTAATCTCATTTCCTCTTATGAAAAGAATCTTTTATTTATTTATTTATTTGCAAGAACACTATGGGGAGAAAAAGAAAAGAAAAAAATGGACAGTTCTTCATGATCTACTTTTGCAGAAACAATTAATAAATAGGAACTAACATAAAATATATGTCCATCTAGGATATAATAAAACAAACATTTAAACAAAGCATAAGTTCTATTTCTGTAATTCTAGTGGTTCTAATTATTCAAATATATGATTCTGTTTACATTGAAGAATATGAGTAATACAGTCCATAAAAACACTCTCTCCAAGCCACCAAAAAGGAAAGCACACACAAAGCTTGTATTGTAAGTAACTGCTTGACAGTTATGATCATGTTCAATTCTTTCCAATGAGTATGAACAAAAAATGCTGGTCATTGACATTTTAATGCATTGTACAGAAGTGTTATATGGTTTTGGATAACCATTTTTAGCTTATCATCACTCTCACATTTATGGATCTCATTTAATCCTCTCCCAAAATTCTAAAAGAGGAATATTGCAATTTACCTCTTACACCACGGAGAAAACTGAAGGCGACAGAAGAGTGACTCACCAATTGTTACAGACATCGAGTTGAATGTTTTAAAAGCAGTTGGCACAAAGCCCATGCTAAGTGAGTCACCTTCCATTTAGTAAACAAGGGAAGAACTTGAAAGGGATGACTAGAGTTGTTGCAATTCCTAGAGGGTAGGGCTTTTGTCTGTCTTTCTCATCATTGGATCTCAAGTACCTCATACCACACATTCTCAGACACACTGTAGGTGCTTAGCCTGTTTCCTGAATAGATGAACAAGTGGAAGGCCAACAGTAGGCATATACTCGAGCAATGGAATTGTGGTCAACATTGTGTTAGATCAGACTTAGTAGGACAGAACATAACAAATCAACACATTTTTATATGTTAACAATGTTATCCTTCATCTACGATATAGTTAGAGAACAGGTAGGACCCCTATTTCATGGTATATGATAGAAGAAGGAAAAGGTGTTGGGATACAGTGAAGGCTCCCACATCAGGGCTTCTACAGTATGCCATTTTCAGAGAATGCTAGAGGCAATGAGGCAAGTTTGAAAAAACAAGGGTTTACTACTATATGGCCAGTCTTCCCCTCATCCTCCAAGTCTCGCCTTGCTTGCCACCTCTTGCAAGGCCACCTCCTACCAGAGGCCTTCTCTGGCCACTCTCTAAAGCATATTCTACATACTATCTAACCTTAACCCCAATTGGTTTCATTCACAGCACTTATCACCTTATGCAGTCATTTAGTTGATGACTTATTTGATTATTATTGTATTTCCAAGTAGTTCTTGGTTTCATTGGACAAAGAATGCTGACCTTCTTGTTCATAACTATCTCTATATTCTAATGGGATTTTCAATATAAAATAAAGTAAGGAATGATTATAGGAAACGTAACATAGGACAAGCTTCTCTCTTGATCAAAGCATAGATATTGGCAGTTGACAAAATGTTCTTAGGGGAAGATATGCAAATTTTCAGCTAAGGTGCAGAGGGGAGGTAGAGAGTGAGGAGAAAGAAAGTCAAGTGAAAATGGCATCCAGAATCCAGTTGCATAGTCAAGTGTTATCACCTGAGTAGAATCACCTGGAGCAAGCCACAATCATACTGAGCCTTGGTTTACTCTCAAAAGAGAGGATTTGGGCCATAGGTAGTCTCTAAGATCTCCTAAGCAACATGGCATTCTCTTTCCTCTGTGTTCCTAAAGCACCTCTCATGTCTCTATAAAAAATGTTAGCACATTGCTTTGATCTTGAAAAAAAATAATATATATATATATATATATATATATATATATATATATATATATATATATTAGAGGCCTGGTGCAAAAAAATTTGTGCACTCAGGGGGTCCCTCAGCCCGGTCTATGCCCTCTTGCAGTATGGGACCCCTCAGAGGATGTCCACCCCAGTGGGGACCCTCACCCCATGGAGGTTTGGCCAGCCTGGGTGAGGGGCTGATGGCTGTTTTCAGGCTGGCCACACCCCCTTTAGGGTGGGGGGTAGCCGCTGGGGTGCCTGGCCAGTCTGGGTAAGGGGCTGAGGGCCGTTTTCAGGCTGGCCAAATACCCTGGCGACGTAAACTCCCAGCCTCTCCTTTTTTTCTTTTCTTTTCTTTTTTTTATTCTGGGATTTATTTACCTTCTATAATTGAAACTTTGTTGCCTTTAGTGGAGGTCTGCGGAAAGCTTGGCTTCCTCCATCACCAGGGGCAACCCACTCCTGCTCGCTCCAGCTCCGTGGCTACGGCTGGCTGAAAGGTATCTGGGTTTTGTTTACCTTCTATAATTGAAACTTTGTTGCTTTCAGTGGAGCTCAATGCCAGGCCCGGCAAGAGGGGAAGCTTGGCTTCCTCCATCACTTGTGCGAGCAAGTCTCCTGCTCGCTCCAGTTCAGTGGCTGCCGGCAGCCATCTTGGTTGAGTTAATTTGCATATAGTCACTCTGATTGGCTGGTGGGCCTGGCTTAAGGTGTTAGCGAATGTATGGTCAATTTGCATTTTTGTCTTTTCTTAGTATAGGATATATATAAAGTATTTTTTCTGTCTCTCCATGACTATAATAATTCAAGCACAAGGTGAGAGAGCAGTGGGGGTGGGAGTGGACAGTGAATTTCAAAATTTTTGTTAACAGATTTGAAGTAACATATGATTCCCCAGCAATTGTGCAAAGGTACAATACTATGCAGATATTTCCATGAGCTGCTGGACAAGAGTTATTCTGGTCCATTTCTTCCAAACGACCCAGATCAAATTGTTTCCATACTCTTCTTTTTAGAGTAATTTTTATGACTTTCTAAATCTTTTCACTTGGTTGGCACAGGTTTGAGACAGATAATACATTTTCTTTCTTTCTTTCTTTCTTTCTTTCTTTCTTTCTTTCTTTCTTTCTTTCTTTCTTTCTTTCTTTCTTTCTTTTTTCTTATTTCTTTCCTGATCTAAATGGAGACAATAAAATAGGCTATGAATTCCTGAGCTGGTTTCAATTCGTAGGGGATATTAAACTCCACAAGATTAATCAGATTTCACATCGCCAGTCCTAGTAGCCCTGGCAGTCCCTCAGATAATTATTTAATATATAGCTGTAAATCACATTTGGATTATAAAATTCTGGTTAGATGAGTGCATGAAGCAAACATGTAATTAAGATTATAGTATCCACAAAGAAGGTGGTTATTATTTATGGTCATTACCTCCCTGGCAATATAGAACAGATTGAAGATTCAGAATTCTTGACTTGTTTGAAAGTCCTAAGATAATTGAATATAATAAACCCAGCTAAATTAATAACAATTATTGGCATTGCCCATAAAGCTGAAAGTTCAAGAAAAATAATGGTTTGCCTGCTGGAAACATATTTGGAGTGTAGAGTGACAATCTGCAAAATGTATATGAATTTTGTTAGAGAAATACATTTAAAGTGCTATCCTAAATGATATGTGGAAATGGACCACAGTGTGCTTCTTTCTTGGTCTTTGTAAATTCTCTCCTGCTCCCCCTACCCAAAACACAACACTTTCGGAGGACAGACCGTTCCCATCTTCCTAAGCCCAGTCTCGGCACAGTGCTAGGCACTTCGCGGGTACTGAGGAAATGATTATTAGCTGAAAGTTTTGAAATAAAATGTGTTCAGTGGGAGATTGGGCAGGCATACAAAGCTCATTCACATACATTTTGAGAATATGCAGAAAGTAATGCAATTATGTATGAAAGTGAAAGAGTGTGATCACAACCATGAAATAAACTCATGTTAAGTGTGGCTATCTTTGTCCTTGGTGAAGAAATTATAGTAAATTTTAGTTTCCCTTAGTTTTTAGTTTTTAGTTTAAATTATACATTTACTATCTCTTACTTTAAGACATTAAAATAAAAAAATACTTTTAGAAAAACACTCCTTCCCCCCTCTCCCCCCGAATGGATACAAATTTAACTCTGGTCATATAGATATTGTGTACTTAATATTAATACTGAAATTAACAAAATACATCAATTAATTATTGCTTATTTATTTATCTATGTAGGCACAATCCTAATGAATGTGAGTATAGTCTTTGTTCTGAGAAAATAACTAATATATGTCAAAATGTTCTAAATCTGAAAAGTACAGTTTAATAGGGGAAGGAAAAAATAAAGCATAAAAACAAAGAAACTGAGTCATTTCTATACTCCTCTAGTTGATATGATTGGCAAATACATAGTGAAATAAACTCCAGGTCACCTAGCTCTCCATCTATGGTTTCTAGTGGTAATTTTCCATTTAGAATATCTACATGCACTAGTCTGTCTCAGAATCTTGTAATATCCAGTCATTGTTGCATGTGACTTTATATGTTCAATAATGATAAATATATTGATTCATATAGATCTAAAATTTCAAAATACTTTTATATAAGTTACCTTGCATGTTGAAGCATGAAGCTATCTTTTTAGAAATCTAGGTAAACATAAAGTAAGCTAAATATTAATATTTTTGTATTGATATTGAGTTAAATGATTTCACACATAGTATCTCTTAACTAATCATGGTGCACTTTAAGGTAACTATTATTCCATAGTTGGCAGAATAGTCCATCAAAGATAATTATGTGAGCATCCTTAGAAAGTGTGTATATCTTATGCTATATGGCCCTTTGAGGATTTGGGTCACAGACCTTAAAAGTGACCCATAGCAATGTTGAGGTCATAAGCAAGTATTGTTTTTAATAATTGGATTTGAGGTAACAGGTTATAGCAGCCACATAAAATGAATAGATTTTGTTACTACTAGGATGATTCTGAGGCTTAGCAAATAATTTATGATTAATAGAAATTTATCTAAGATCTAATAGGATATGCAGAAGAACTCAGTTTCACAGCAGGACTTTACTTTTTTCCCTAATAGGAATGAATAATTATAGAAGATAAATCACTTTCTCTGCCTGCACCTTAGCATATCACTTAACATGACAATGACAATAATCATTACAATCATAATAACATAACAACACCATTGTTTAAATCTTTGCCACATGCCAGTTATGTGCCAAGCACTTTACCCATCATATTGAATGTCTATAACAATGGTATGAAGTTGGTTCTGATAACATTTTCATTTTATAGATGAGAGAACAGATTTAGGCAGGTTATATCACTTGGTAAATTAAGTACAAAAGGAAGACATACCCTACATACCCAGGCTTCCAGCCTCCAGAGGTATTTAATCACTGTATTGCATTGTAGAACAACAGCGATTTTCAACAAGTAGGCCACAATAATTTTTAAAATGTGAAATACCTGACCATTTAGTCAGAGGCACTGACCTCTTTTCCCTTAGATTGTCAAATACAAAAATTACAATAGCCGACATAATTCCCGTCCGGTGTGAATGAATCAAAATCATACCTATTTTCTGTCATATCCGCAAAAAATAGAATTTTTGGTCTGCTGCAGAATTTAAGAAATTAGTTATGTGGGCCATGAGATGAAAAAGGCTGGAAATCACTGTGGTAGAAGTCCAATACAGTAGTAGGTAAGTTATACCTGAAAGTAGGTAACGCAGTCTTTGGCACATACCAAGAGTTTGAATGTTACTTCATGGTTTTATTATTAATAATTTTTTTAAAAAAAATAAACAACTTTTTGAGCTCTGACTTTTTGCCAGATACAAGGCATTCATCTAGATATTTTACATAAATTCAGTCATTTCTCTCTAGAGGCACATGAGGTAGACACTGTTTCCATTTAAAACCTAAAGAAATTAAAGTTTACAGGGTTTGATTCAAACCCTTTCAGGACACACAGCTAGGATATGGCAGAACCTTATTTAAACTTAGATCTATTGACTCTAAAGACCCTGTTTTTAAATTTCCAAATCTTAACTTTCAGACATTTACTCAGAATAAGCAAAGGAGCACCTCTTCGCCTAAGGAGTCTATAAAGGTTAAGATTGATCTCTGGAAAGAAACATCAGCTGTTTAACCCATCCAGATCTTATAGGCACTTGGGTTTTGACTGGAAGACTGCCAGCTCAGTGGATGGTGTGACTGAGCCCAAGTGGGCATTCTTGCCTTTGTATGGAAGCCCCTTGAAGATGGGTCTTTTAAGTAAAAAACAGGACATTTGCCCTGGCTGGTTTGGCTCAGTGGATAGAGTGTCTTCCCTTGGACTGAAGGGCATGTACCTTGGTTGCAGACTCTATCCCCGGCCTGGTCAGGGTCAGTGTGAGAGGTAACTAATCAATGTTTCTCTCTCTCTCTCTCTCTCTCTCTCTCTCTCTCTCTCTCTCTCTCTCTCTCTCTCAGATGTTTCTCTGTCTCTTCTCTCTACTCTCTCTAAAAATCAATCGAAAAATATCCTCGAGTGAGGATTAACCAAACAAGACCAACAAGCAAACAAACAAACAAACAAACACCAGGATTTCTTTCCCAATTCCTTGAAATAAGTGACTATGTTTTGAAACAAAGGCATTTGGGAGAAAATTTTAGGGCCAATTTATCTTTTATGTCAATTATTTGCTTGGGTTGGGTTGGAGAAGTGGCTACCAATACTGGTGCCACCTGGAAACAAAATTATTCTAAGTTAATCAGGAGCCATCCTGAGAGACTTTCTGTCCTCCCTCAGTCTTAGAGATATTCTATATCCTTCCAAAGGCTCCAAACATCGCTTGTTTGTTTTTCTGTCTTGGTTAAGCTTGTATAAGAGAGTTTGGAGTATTTTAAGGAACATGCCTTAGACAACTAAAATATAGTTGTTCTTAACAAGGAAAGGTGACTTGGCCAACACTGAGATTTTCTGAGGATAGGCAGAAACTAACATGTATTTAACATGTCCTATTTAGCTGGCGCGGTGTTAATCATATTTATATTAGCTTTTTCAGTCCTGCTCCTTCTTCTTTGCTCTCTCTGATACATATATACATATGTATGCAATAAGAAATGCATTATTATTTCCCAACATAATCTGATCTCAAAAATTATGTTGCTAGACAGAGCACATTAGATTCATATTAGTTTCTTTATATTGAAGAGTAATGAACTTATAACTAGTACATAACACTTCCCTGAGAATAAGTTTTAATTTGCAAGATGACTTATTGAGAGTCTGCTATAGTGGCAGGGGTAGTGATTATTGTTATTATTATTATCATTATCATCTTTTAAAATTTTAATGTACTTTATCCATATCAAGTGTGGATGGACCTGTAAAACAATTGCTTTCTTGACTTTAATAACAGAAGAGTCATTGATGCCTTGGTACCTAATATTTGGATTACACGTTATGATTTACTAAGTATTGACTCATGCATTTAATGTTCATAAATCTGTGGCTCATGTAAATATTTGATATCGTTCAGATGAGGAAACAGGCTGAGTGATCTTAAGTAATAAGTCTGAGATCCCAAAGAGAGTAAGGGGCTGTACCAGATGTCACAAACTGGTCTTCATGGTCCCAATATCATGCCAATTACACAATACAAACAGTAATTATAAGCAACTAAACAAGCCATTTTCTTTTTTGAAATTTCATATTGCTGATTGGTGTCTACATTTTTCCTCTTTTTTATTTTTAATATATTTTTATTGATTTCAAAGGGAAAGGGAGAGGGAGAGTGGGATAGAAACATGAATGATGAGAGACAATCATTGATTGGCTGCCTCCTTCATGCCCCCTACTGTGATGTGCTCTGATGGGGAATCAAACCGAGACCTTCTGGTTCATAGGTTGACACTCAACTAATGAGCCACAATGACCAGACACTCTCTGTAAATTTTAAGAACTTTGGCTAAGATGCTGTTATTGTTTTTTGTGGTTTTGTTTTTTGTTTGTTTGTTTGTTTGCATTAGACCCATATAATTTATTTGAAGAGATTGTCTCCTTGTTAGACACATCCTTTGATTATAGATACGTTGCAGAATTTACATATCAACATGACATCTTTGCACTAAAGCAAAACAAACTAGAACAAACTGTGCGCCCATGTCCCAAATCACACATCTTTATCTGAATATCTGAGAAATGTGTATGTGAACAGATAAGAGTTTGACTATCTAAGAGTATTACATTCTAATTTCTTGGGGCAAATACTAAAAATATATGCTATTGAAGGAGAATTGATAACATCTGATTCCAAGATAATAGTATCTTTATGAAAGTATAGCCTTATGATTAGAATAGCATTTCTCTAAAATAATGATTCCTGGTTCTACCCATTCAAAACAAATTACAGTTTATTTAGTTAGGACACCTTTATTCACTGTATTCATCTATGTAATTACCACTAAAAACTTATGCTTAATTTAAGTTTTACCTACTCAAGACATTTCCAGATTTATTAGTCTAATTTAGACACCTCTATTATGTGTCCCCAAAGCAAGTGTTTTTGTAAACTATCATGATATCTTGTTATTGTTATTTTACTGGACTATAACTCACTCATCAAGATTTTAGGCTTTGCTTACTTTACTCACACACCTAAAGCTTAGCAGAATCACAGATATATACAAATGAGGTTGGGACTCCATAATGGTCACAGCCAACTCAGGAGGAGGGGCCGGCTGTGGCCCCAAGCCTGAGAGAACAACACACAGACACGGCCTGGAACCTGAGAGATCAACACAGAGGGGCATCTGCTCCAAGCCTCCGACACACCTGGGGGCAGGCCTCCAGCAGACACACACACACACACACACATACACACACACACACACACACACACACACAGTGCCTGCTCTCAGCATCCGTGGCCAGACTACGGCTAAGAGAGCGGGCCTAAGCCATCAGTAGGACATCCCCTGAGGGCTCTTGGACTGTGAGAGGGGGCAGGCTGGGCTGAGGAACCCCCACCTACCAGTGCATGAATTTCATACACCGGGTCTCTAGTAGCTAAATAATTTTTAAAATGTAAAACATTTTATTGACAACTGGCTTTACAAATATGATTGTATAGTTTAATATAGTAGAATGATTTTAAACAGAGAGAATTTTACATAATTTTGTGTCCATAAGATTTTTTGTTAAGAACCAAGACATTTGACTTTACAGATGAAAATCTAGACCAATTAAGGAAATAACTTATTAATTACTAATATAAAGTGACTATTCACTATTGTCGATAAGGGTGCAGTTGACTTAATTTGAAATGTAAATTATTTAGACATATCATGGTGTTGAAATGTTAACCTGGTTTGTAGCTGGTGATGGGAGAAGGTATGCTGCAAGGAGGTTACTCAAACAACTCTATTTTCTTTCTGATAGCACTTAGATTAACAGAATGCACAATGATAGGTTTTTAGCTAATGTAAGTGGATAAGCCCTCGAGAAATCACAGTATAGTCTCAGATGTATAGAAAGAATTAAGTTAAGGTTCAGCATACTAGATGCTGTCATAAACATGTGGCTGGGATCCTATGGTAGTATAGGGGATAAGAAGTCCAACATTTTATGGTACTCATATTGGCATAACTCATTCTCCATTTTCCTGAGCTATTACAGCACAATGCTTAATGCATTATAGGCATTCAGTATAGTTTAGGTCTTTGCTTTCTCTCTTTCCCCCTCTATCTCTCTCTTTATAGTTTATTTTTTAATCAATACATATACCAATCCTTATACTTTCCTTCCACTGACCAGAATTGATTTGCTCTAGAAAAGTATCAGAGATCCTCGTTAGATTATAACTGTTTGTTATTTTAATAAAAAGTGAATGCTTTCTGCAAGTGATTTGGTTAACCTTTGACTTAAACATATTTTGTTAAAGAGACATGTATAGTCAGATCCCAATTCATTCTTGGGTACCTGGTAATTAGAGAGACGATATGCCAAATAGGATGAGGCAAACAGAGCTTATGTTTTGGGAATAGCATTGAACACTCTGGGAAGAAGACAGAGGTGAGAAAGGGCAGCCCATAAATTTATACTTGAAACTTGTTTGAAGATGCCCATGCTGTCTCCTTTGTTCTTGATACAAAGGGCATCCAGAGTTCTCCCTTTCTCCAGCCTACAAAAGAAATCTGTGCAGATCAGAGATGAGCAGTGGGATGCAGCTGCCTGGGCCACAGCTCTCCTTCTCACAGAATAGCTATGTATCCACTTGCAAAAAGTAGGTATCATTTTATAAATCAAAGTATTCAGTAATGTTAGGTGTCTCCATGATTCAAATGGGGGCTGTGAGGGGACAGGGAAAAATATCTCATTTTTAATAAAATGTATTTTTAGAAAAAATATTTGGAGGTTTATTTAAAGTTGTTAAAATAAAAAGAACTATTAATGAAAGAGAGAGAAAGGCTCATTACTTTGTTATACTAGGCCCAAAAGACAAATACCCAGAAGCCTTTGATAGCTATGATAGCTTGAGTTTTACCTTATCTCAAGTGAACCATCAGGCAAGATGATTTTCATTATTTATGCTACTTCTTTCCCACTTAAAAATTATTGTCTTTCAGAATTAAATTCTTATAGTAAAGATATTAAATGATTATCTCATGCCACCGGACTATGCAAGCAAAGGGACTCCAGGATTTGTGGTCTGTTCTCAAGTACCTATGGTGTGATGCTCTGGTTTTCAAACTGTGCTCCACAGAAGCCTAAGAATATCCACAGTTTGTATCAGGAGTCATGTGGAGATGAAAACAGGGGTTTAAGAGTATAGTCACCCTCACACCTGCACCAAACAGAGAAGCACAGATTTAACCTGTTTTATCTGTGGGCTTCTGTGAAAGATTTTGTTTGAAAAATAAAAAGTATCTGAACCTAAAAAAATCTGTAAACCATTAGTAGAATATAAAGAATACATGCTAGAGAAATAAATGAACAAAAGCTCTACATTGAAACTCTAACCCTTATACTAGTTAATATGACTATCTGAAGTTCTTTTAATTTTTCTGATCTTTAGTTCACTCATCTAAAGAACAAGACTAGTACTGCTGATTTTGTAGAGTGATTCAGAGTAGTAAGTGGAAGGGAACTAACATTTATAGAGTCCATATTAATTGCCAGGTTCTGCAGAAAACTATTCAACAAAATCTAGTATATTTCATCCTTCTCCCCCCATGTATATTAAATATATAAACTGCAATATACTGTTGATCCAGATTGATGTTTATTTGCATTGTCATGTGTTCTACATTACAAGCAACTTGAGCATTGAGATAATATAACATGTTCTATGAGAACTTCAGCATTTTCATGGAGAGGACTTCATTGTTAATCCCTTGACATTCATTGTCTTGTTATTTTAACACTAGCACTCTAAAACCCTGTGGGAAAATCGCTCCATTTCATCTTCGAATCACCATTTCCTGCACTCCACAGCATCCTATGGACACTTCATTACTGTCCAGTTCCTTCTAATCTCCACCATATTTAAAGATGATCAGCTCTAGCTTTTTATTTTTATTTTTATTGAATTTATTGGGATGACTTTGGTTCACAAAATCATACCAGTTTCAATTATACAACTAAACAAAACATCATCTGCACACTGCCCTAAGTGAAGTCTCTTTCCATCCCTATTTCTCCCCCCATACCTTTGCCCACATCCATCTTTTGCACAGCAAAAGAAACCATCAAGAAAATCAAAAGGGAACCCACTAAAAGGGAGAACATATTCATCAATGGTACACCTGATAAGGAGTTACTATCCAAAATTTATAATGAACTTATAAAACTCAGCACCAAGAAGACAAACAACCCAATCCAGAAATAGGCAAAGGACCTGAATAGATACATATCTAAAGAGAAGATACAGATGGTCATCTGAAAAAATACTCAAGGTCACTAGTCATTCATGGATAATAAAGACCATTATAAACTTATGAACAATAATAGATACAGAGGCAGAGCTGCCTCAAACTGATTGTCAAACTGCAGCGGGAAGGCCGGGGAGGGTTGGGGGGCAGGAGGGAGGGGCGGGTAACAGATCAACCAAAGGACTTGTATGCATGCATATAAGCATAACCAATGGACATAAGACACTGGGGGGTAGGGGAGGCCAGGGGATTGTCAAGGGCGGGGAAAAAAAGGACACATACGTAATACCCTTTGTAATACTTTAAGCAATAAAACAATTAAAAAAAAAAAGAGATGCAAATTTAAACTCTACTGGGAAATCACCTCACACCTGTCAGAATGGCTATCATCAATACATCAACCAGCTCTAGCTTTTTCTTAATCATAATCCTGAGACAAAAACAAATAAACAAATTTAGCCAATCTAGCCTTTATTAGAAAACTGTTAAATCTCGAAAGGAAATACCCTATAAAAAATCCTAAAGAAGAAGACAAAGAAGAAGAAAAAAACAAAACCCTAGCTGGTTTGGCTCAGTGGATAGAGTGTCAGCCTAAGAACTAAAGGGTCCTGGATACAATTCTGGTCAAGGGCACATGCCTAATTGCAGGCTTGATACCCAGTAGAGGGTGTGCAGAAGGCAGCAGATCAATAATTCTCTCTCATCATTGATGTTTCTATCTCACTCTCTACATTCATCTCTGAAATCAATAAAAATATATTAAAAAAAAGAAAAGTAGGTGGGGTGGGAACGATGGATGATGGATAAACAGATAAATAGACATGTTTTCAGCAAAATATAGTTATTGCATTCTAAATGTAAAATAAAACTAGATATGGATTAGTAACATCTAAATTAAAGTATTTGTATTTAGTATTAGGTCAATTTAGGACAATGTAATAAAAGTGGTTTAAGACAACAATGATAAATTTTATTGAAAACTCTTTATGGTTAGACCTTGGATGTTGCTTTCTATATAGTAAGTTTAATTTTACAATATTTATAAAGTAAATACTAGAAGCCCAGTGCACGAATTCATGCACAGGTGGGGTCTGGCTGGCCCACCCTGATGGGGGCCCATTGGGCTAGGCCTGCTGTGGGGAGGGGCTGTAGGTGGTTGGCTGGCTGGCCTTGCTCCCAATTAGGGTGTTTGGGACCAATCAGGGGCGAGGCTGGCCAGGGGTAGGGGGAGCGGACTGAGGCCCGGATCAGGCTGGTAGGCTGCTGCAGTGTGCATCATAGCCACCAGTTGTTCTGGTTGATCTGGTTATTTTGCTGTTCCGGTCACTGGATATATATATATATATATATATATATACACACTAGAGGCCAGTGCATGAAATTTGTGCACAGGGGGGCCTGTCCCTCAGCCCAGCCTGCACTCTCTCTAATCTGGGACCCCTCAGGGGATGTCTGACTGCTGGTTGTCCCTCCCACAATCCGGGACTGCTGGCTCCCAACCACTCATCTGCCTGCCTGCCTGATTGCCCCTAACCGCTTCTGGCTGGCAGCCTGATCACCCCCTAACCACTCCTCTGCCAGCCTGATCAATGCCTAACTGCTCCCCTGCTGGCACGGTAGCTCCCAACTGCCCTCCCCTGCCAGCCCGGTTGCCCCCAACTGTCCTCCTCTGCCAGCCATCTAGTGGCTGTGGGTGCCGCCATCTTTGAGGGTGTGACAATCAATTAGCACATTCCCTCCTTATTGGCTGTGGGTGCCTCCATCTTTGAAGGCAGGGCAGTCAATTAGCACATTCCCTCTTTATTAGATAGGGCATATGTTTCCATATATATATATATATATATGTTTTTTAATTTATTTATTTTGTAATTCCTAAAAACATCTAGAAGTATACATTCAAAACTCTGATAAAACACAATAAATGAACAAACACAAAAACCCTTCAAGTTTCCATGCCCACAGAAGCACCTTAACTGATCTTCATTTTAATGTTATGATTTTGGTTTATTTTAAATAGTATGTCATGCTCTGGTTTCTCTTCAGACCGCATAAATCTTTTACCTTTTAAATAGTATGTCATTGGAGGAGCATATATTTCTTATAGCCACTATCAGGCATTCTTCATTATAAGACCATGTGCTCAATATATAAGTCCCCACATTAAAAAATACCACTACTTACAAATTTGAACTTACCAGTAGATGATTATTTATTTTGAAACTAGTGTATATTTTTATTGGTGTCTACCAATAACAGCTGACTAAGAAATTTCTGTTTTCTCATAGTCACCAAAACTAGCATAAATTATAGAATTATAATGTTCACTCTTATATTATCCTATATTAAATGTATATATTCCTCCAGGTATTTATAGTACTTCTTGAACTTCTGTTTGATGTATTTAAAATATATATGCTCTTCAATTTACATTATTCAAAAGCTATTTAGAAATTATTATTATTTTAAAAAGAACAAAAGCAAAAACAAAAACTCCCATCCCACCAAATCAAATGGAAACAGATGAAAATATTAGCCATTTAATGGGAGAAAAGGCATCGAAGGCAAAGCTTTATTCTTAATGCTGATGACATAGCCTCACAAGAATAAATTTTATTTTTGTGACATTAATCAACTCTGCATTGACTATTACGACAACTTCAGGTTCCTCAGATAGGTGATATTTATCTACTGGGCTATTCGTTAGTGGCTTTATGCTCTGATTTGATTTTCCTCATGTACTTGTTATGGATTTAGAAGTGCACTAGTGTCAGAAGTGAAAAGAGATGCAAAGAAACCCAGGAGAATTCAATATATCATCATTCATTTCCCTTCACTTACTTCAGGCAGCTCTCTTGGTTGTTGATTCTGGATGGCTTCTCAGCCCACAGTGACACTTAGTGGTAGTTGAGCAGACAACAGCAGCAGAGCATTCAGGGAACAGTAAGTCAGACAATGCTCATCTGGTTCTGAGAAGCTTAGGCATCTTGTTGGAATCAATCAATATGCAATTGTCTTTTCAAGGAGAGCCGTCTTAGTTTGAAATGAATATGACTCATTGAATGCTGGCTCATCATCATGTTTGCTTTCACTGGGCATTTACCAAAAAAAAAAAAAAAAAAAAAAATTGTCCCCTTTATTGTAATGTATAAAAGATAAACATCTTTTATCAGAATGCCCCACCCTCAACAAATTCAGAAAAAAAAATGTACACACACATTCACACTCTCCTTTATCTCTCAAATCTTGTTTCCAGATATGGAAGTAGTTAGTCATATGTGTCTAATACTTGATTAGTTATTGAATAAATTTTAATCATACTTGGAACAACTGGTACATGTAAATATACTTTTTAATGGAAAATTTTATGAAATTTAGATGCAGATCAAGTATTCCCAATAAAAATTTAGCATACAAATTGAAATGCATTATAAGTATGTAATAAATATAGGATTTGAAAGATTTAATGAGAAAAAAATGTAAAATATATCATTAGTTATTTTATACTGATAAAATTATATTTTTTAAACAATAAATTAAATATATTATTAACATTAATTCATCCTATTTTACTTTACCTTTGTTTACCTGGGTATTAAAAATTACAATTACATATATTGCTAATGTTATATTTCTATAAGGCAACACTGTTCTACATGCTGTGTTATCTGGACCCTTCTCTCAAATCTAGTTAAAGGGAAGACCCAAACTTTATACATCTCTGATCTCTGTTTTTTTTCCTCAGGTTGAAAAATAAGAAAATGGGCGTAAGAGAATAAATTGGCGGATATAGCAAACAGAGCCTTGTGCTTTCTTATTCTGTAAAAAGGCATTTTTATGAAGGCATCAACTTTATATAATCAATTTAACAAATATTTAAGTATCTACTATTTTTCTGCCATTGTACTTGACTTTGGCTAAACATCGGAACATGGAAGAGAAAAGGCTCACGACTATGAACCTTATTAAGTTTATGTTGCAGGTAAACATTAAGCAATCAGACAAACAAATATAGGAGGATACACTGGGGATAGGTACCGCACAGAAATAGACCGGGTTCAGAAAGAGAATAACAGCGCTGTAGGAATACATCTGGGGGTTAAGTAAGGAAGTGTTCTCTGAAGCTGTGGCTCTTAACTAATACCAAACACAGAAGTAAAAACTGGGCAAAAAATGGAAAGAGAAGGCAATGCAGAAATGGAGCATGTTCAAATAAGTCAAGACAGAAAATAGATTGATTTATTAGAGAAATGAGAGAGATGCCATTGAGACTATAACACATGAATGAGTGTTATAGTGGCTAGAACTATGAGGCTGGAGTAGTTCACAAGTCCTAAATATTTTGGTACCTCGCAAAAGTAGGTCAGAAATTTAAATTTTATTTAAAGTGGAATATAAAGCCATGGCAATATGTTTAAGCTCAAGATAAATATCATAGTTTTATAACATTAATGCTATGTGATGACTAGATTGGTGACAAGAAAGATGACAAGAAGAGAGATTCAGAAAGAGGTTGTAATAGCTGATAGGACATGGTGCTATCTTGGAATTAGGGGAGGGGACAATATAGATGGAGGGAGGTTGAATATTTGGTATATACTATGCTCTCAACATAAGATTATAAGCTCATTGAAGATTTGGATCTTATACAGACAGAGCCCAGCTCAGACCTGACTTACTATAGGTGATCATAAATATTGAGTTTTTAAGATATTTATTATGAAGAATTACCTCACCTCTTTAAAAAGTTTGTCTCCCTATTACTTAGATAATAAAATCCAAATTCTTTTTTTAATATATTTTATTGATTTTTTACAGAGAGGAAGGGAGAGGCATAGGGAGTTAGAAACATAGATGAGAGAGAAACATCGATCAGCTGCCTCCTGCACACTCCCCACTGGGGATGTGCCCGCAACCAAGGTACATGCCCTTGACTGGAATCGAACCCGGGACCCTTGAGTCCGCAGGCCAACGCTCTATCCACTGAGCCAAACCAGTCAGGGCAAGTCCAAATTCTTTAAATGACATTTGAGATATAGTAAAGTATGACTACAAGCAATATTACCCATCCCCAAAGAACTCTTATTTTAAATCCCAGCTCAAGTATAAGCAATTGCCAGCATGATCTGAAGACACAGAAAGCAGAGTTCAGATACTTTAAATAATTTTTAAAGTATGTTTTATTGATTTTTAGAGAGAGGAAGGGAGGAAAGGGATTGAGAGATAGAAATATCGATAAGAGAAACATCGACACACAAACACTGAACTACACCAACTGGGCACAGATTTCATGTTGTGACTTTGTGTTGTAGCTCTAGCAAGATGCATGCTACATATCTCAGGTATTTGTTAAATATACGTTAATAGGGAGGAGACTCCTAAACAACATGATTAACTAAGATGATGCAAAATAATGTTGTAACATTTCTTTTAATTAGTGGTCTAATTCTCTCCATGATAACATCCTGACAACCATTACTAACAGTCCTTCATGAAGGAGAAAGAATGTTGTGTATTGGATGCAAGTTCAATTCTGCTTTTGTATAATTTTTGAAAAAACTGGAATCTTTCATGTTCTCCTGGAAACATTGACCAAGGTCAATGAATATAACTTAATTTGGCACATCTATCCATGAGCATAGAAAGCCAGAAGTCAGTTCTCATTTGATTGCTACACCCCTCTGCTTTATTTTAATAGAGCAGAAGAACTAATCAAATAAAGGGCAATTCTGAAAACATAGTCAAACAAATATGAAGAGATGTACTGTTTTTTTCAACATCACATATCTATGAGGTGTTTTTCTTAGCATTAACAATGCATTACATGAATGTTCAATAACATCTTGAATCAAAACAAGTTTCTGAAAATTAATTTGACAATGCAGATAAGTATGTAAGAATTAGAAGATAACTAACTTGTGAATAATCATCATCATTAGCATTTACAGTTAAATGGATATATATATATATATATATATATATATATATATATATATATTCATATTCTATGACACTTTCTTTCAAGTCGATATTATTCCCCAAGAGCATTATACTGTTTAAAATGCATTTTGGTTTTTTAATGTTATTTTGCAATTAAAATTTGCAACTTTTTACAGAATTTCAATGCATTAATCTAGGAAAAAATACAGCTCATCAGGACCCATAAACACAGTATGATCCCAATAGTTAAAAAAAAAAAGTGAGCTTTGCCAAAGCCAACAATTAACATGGGAATGGTAAGTTCATTTTAAATCATTCCTAAATATATGAATAATTATTGAAGAATGATTATAGTAATGCATCAGGAAGCAGAGCTAATTTTCTCTACTTTAAAGAATGGTCTGTTTCCTACTGAATTTGTTGTTTAATGATACTACAGAATCATATTGATCAGGAGTCCTTAAAGTCCTAGTTCATATAATGGTTAAGAGACACATTGACCCAGAACATAGTTGAGGTAGAAGGTGTCGGTATCAGTGAGCTCATCGTAACATTCTTCTCTACAGAACTAGGTTTTTCAAGGACAGAACAATGTGAAACTTCATTTCATCATGACCCTGGATTCATGAGTCAATACCTTGAGTAAAGGATTAAATCTCTCCATCTTATAATGCCATTCTCATGGTCAATGCTCTTTATTCTCTCTTGATGTCCCAACCACTGCACATAACCTATACTATGCTTGCCATATCCTGTTCCTCCTATACTATGTTGACTTTCAAAAGTCAGCAATACTTTATTTGCTGACTCCAACACTCATTAATTTCTGGCGCTCTCCTAGGCCTCCCTTTATTTTAAGAGCACTTATCATAAATCATATAATTTATCAACTTGCCATGAAACAGCTTGAGTGTCCATTTCAACTCCCAAAATATATTTCATTTTTTTAATTTAGATTAAATATGGTCATCCCACAGCCTAAATTTTGAATGACCTAGGATAAGCAATTTACCTATCTCCAAATATTTTAGTTTCCTCATCTTTAAAATTGAGATAGTAATGCCCATTTTATGGGACTCTTGTGAATAGAGTACATTAAAAATATGAATGCACTTACTATAGTTCTGTTACTCAATGGACATACCTCTCTTGTTCTTCTTTATTACCATTACCCAGTACTATGTTGAGGCTATTGCAGAAACTCAATTATGAACTGACTCTGTACTTAATCTTCCTAATCCTTGCTCTGAAATGCCTTTTTTCCTATTTTTCTTCAGCTTCAGAACTAATGAAGATATATTTTTGAACTGTCATTAAAAGAATAAAAGAAGATCGTGGAATCTCAGAGGGAAGGCAGGGGAGGGTGGGTGGGTGGGAAGACATCAATCAAAGAACTTGTATGCATATATGTATAACCTATGGACACAGACAATAGGGTGGTGAAGGCCTGTCCTGGGGGTGGAGGCCGGTTAGATGAGGTCAATGGAGGGAAGAAGGGGACATATGGGATACTTTCAACAATACAGATTTTTTTTAAAAAAGAGTAAAAGAGCTTTCTGTGAAACAGCTCACACATTTCAGTGTCAAAATACCTCAAAATACAGAACAGTAGTACAGATCTGGGTGTTCACTCTTGCAAGAGGGAGTATCTGGAGGGAATTGAACTGCTAGAGCTTCCTAGTCTGCACACTATATTTCCCCGACATCTCCAGAATAGGACAAAGAAACATTCCCGTTTGGTAATTTTCCTCAGTAATGAAAGAATTGATGACAGCAGTTCTAGAGGCAGGGAAGACACTGTATAACAAAAGAAAAAAACAAGAGGCAGGAAACACTCTTTCCATTTTTTTATTGTGATTTTCAAACTTTAACAGTCTCCTCTAAGGATTACATTCCTTGGCAAGTTACCTATATATGCACCAATCTCTTTTGGACCTTAAGCTCCTTGCAGTATGCTGGCAAATAGACTGTGCCTCATTTGCTGCCATAATCCCAACATTAAGCACACTCTGGCATATATACTAGTGAAATGTTAAGAACATGCTTGTTGGATGAGCTCTTATGTCCTCTAATCTTGCTGATGTCAAATTTCCTCTGTCATCTCCTTTCACTCTGCTACAAATGGGAGACCACAACTTGTTACAGAAAGAGCGGTGTAGTTAGATGGGCCTAACTTTAAATGAAAGATTGTAACCTACTAGCTGAATGACCTTGAGTAATTTAGTTAACCAAAATAAACATTATCTTACTCATTACTGGCATTATAAATATCAATGATTCCTCCCTTTGCAGAATTAGGCAGCCACTTCTCAAATTACCAGTTTTATTTGCGTTATTAGCTTATATTTATGTGTAGCTGTCTATTAGATGTTTAGCTGGCTGTCCCACAGATATCACAAATCCAATACCTACACAATTGAGCTTATTATTTCACATCTTACAGTTCATTAAAGTGAAAGTTACCCCTACCGAGCCAGTAGTGCAAACTGAAAACCTAGGAGTCACATTAAACTCACTCATCTGAACCTTGCTAAACTTTTCTGCTTGTATCTATTTAATAGTCACCTGAATATTTCTACCTTTATTCCTATTGCTCCCAACATTGCTGTAACTGTCATTTCTGCTTGGATTTCTCATGATGCTCAAAAAATCTTCCTTCACTTTTCAGCTAAAACAATTTAAAACGCCATCTGGTTCTTAATACTATTCTGTTTAAATATTTCATCCTTCTTTGAAATAATAACAACAGCAATAATAATAAATATTTATGAGCACTATGTGTCAGGCACTTTGCAAAAGAAAGAATTTTAAACAATGAGACAAACAGGTAGCACCTAAACAGAAAGCAATTTCCTTAAATAAAAAGAAAAACAAAAACCTTAGGTAGAAACAGGAATTTATTGATTACCATCATCTTCAACCATATTGATTTCAATATCAACCACTATTGTTCTACTAAATAATTCAGTTGCATTTTTATCCAAAGTGGGCCCATGAAACAGCGGTCATATTGAGAGTCATAATCAATTAAATAGTCAATAAGATGCTCATTGACTATTAGGTTAGAGAGCTTAAAATAACTGAAATACAAAAGTCCCTTCTAGGCTGTGAACTAAGACCTGGAACATAGAAATTTCTTGCTAAAATTGATATCAGTAAAAAAAATATTATTTTCTGCTTGATAAAATAGAAATCAATATTCTTGTACTCTTACACAGTCTATACATGTACTGATCTACTTATTAGGTATACAAATCTCTCTTCCTTTTATTTATTTCTTTTTTTAAAAATATATTTTATTGATTTTTTACAGAGAGGAAGGGAGAGAGATAGAGAGTTAGTAACATCGATGAGAGAGAAACATCGATCAGCTGCCTCCTGCACGTCCCATACTGGGAATACGCCCGCAACCCAGGTACATGCCCTTGACCGGAATTGAACCTAGGACCTTTCAGTCCGCAGGCCGACGCTCTATCCACTGAGCCAAACCGGTTTCGGCTTATTTCTTTCTTTTATAGAGAAAGGCAAAGATGGGTGCATAGGGCTAATGAAGTAATTTAAGCGAGATATGATACTAACCTAGGGTAGATATCCATATTGAAATAGGATTAACAGAGAGACAGGGAGAGGGGTCACATTCAGAATATATTTTAGAAGTAGAGCTGATAGAACATTATTATGGATTGGACATGTTGTATGAAGCAATGGAAGGAATCCAGGAGGATCCTTCAATTATTAGCTTTAACAAATTGTAGATGATGATGTTAATTACCTGAAAAAGAAGGTCACATTTTTATGGATGTTAAGGAAATTACTAGGTGATATTATGCCTCTATCACAGTAGTTCTCAACCTTCCTAATGCAGCAACCCTTTAATACAGTTTCTCATGTTGTGGTGGCCCCCAACCTTGAAATTATTTTTGTTGCTACTTCATAACTGTAATTTTGCTACTGTTACGAATCGTAATGTAAATATCTGATATGCAGGATGTATTTAGGCGACCCCTGTGAAAGGGTCGTTCGACCCCCATAGGGGTCGCGACCCACAGGACGGTCTATCATATTATATTCTACAATTATTTATAGAGGAATTACCCACCATTTGAAAGGTAAGAATGGAGAGCAGTGTGGGATAGTAGAAGAACAGATGGGAAATGGGTTCCATCTATGGGCTGATTCCATCTACCTATAATTCATCCTCTAGAATACAGATGGAAAAAATTCTAGAGCCCTATCCAGCATATATAGAAATAATGCTGAGATTTAGCAAACTCAATAGAGGAAATAAGGAGCACAGGTTGGCAGACCTGCCATATATTTCTGAAAGTGAGAGGCAATGAATACTATTACATTTAGAGTCAGGTAGCATACATGGTAAAAGCACTTGGTTAATTTATTTAGTTTCCATGGTCCTCTTTCCTCACTTATAAAATGGAAAAACAAATTGAAATCTGACACATGTGTAGGGAAATGGAATATAATAAAACATATCAAGTGACTTCCATGTAAGAGAAACTGAATACTAATATCTTTCCTCATTAAGAAAAAAAAATCACCTTGTGTATTAGTCCAGATCTATTTATAGCTGTAGCTACTATCTCTATATCTATAATCCTCTGGTATATCAGAGGATTTGAATCACCATAATCATATTTAAACTAGTGCTTCCATCTTATTTTCTCTTTCACTTGGAGATTTCTAAGATTGCTTATCATTCCAAACACAGGAGAGGAAACCAGTTAAGGTTGTATTTCCCAGTTATAGAAGTTTAGCTTCATTTTTTAGCATACTGTACCCCATCCCAAATTATCTCAAGCCTTTAGATTAACTAAAATAATTTGAGCCCTAGCCAATGTGGCTCAGCTGGTTGGAGGGTAGATCAGCACACTGAAAGGTTGTGGGTCTGATTCCCAGTCAGGCACATACCCAGGGTAGGTTTGCTCCCTGGTTGGGGTGCCTAAGGGAGGCAACTGGCTGATGTTTCCCTCCTCCTCCCCTCCCCCTCCCCCTCCCGCTCCCCTCCCCCTCCCTCCCTCCCTCCTCCCCCCCCTCCTCTTCTTCTTCTTCTTCTTCTTCTTCTTCTTCTTCTTCTTCTTCTTCTTCTTCTTCTTCTTCTTCTTCTTCTTTTTCTTTCTCTCTCTCTCTCTCTCTCTCTCTCTCTCTCTCTCTCTCTCTCTCCTCTCTCTCTCTCTCTCTCTCTCCTCTGTCATCAATAAAACATTTCCTCAAGTGAGTATTAATAAAGAAGAAAATAAAGCAATTATGATCATGGTGATGATGACAAAAATTATAATAGCCTTCAAAATAAACACATAGAGATTGGCAGGTAGCTGAAGAAGAGACTGACCTGTCAGGTAGAAACTGAAGATAGCCAGTTCCACACATGAGTTTCACATGAAGATACTCCATCTATTTAATAGTTTTACTTCTCTTTATTTTTTTAAAAAAATGTTTTCAGGTTAGAAGTAAGTGGGTAGATGTGAAATACTAGCACAATAAGAGGACTCATTATAAAGTCAACAAAGGCTTTTATATTGAGCTTAAATGAGGTGGAAAACCTATAACCAGCTCATGTCTCATCTGCTCACATCCCTTCAAAACTTCCTGTCTCATTTAAAGTAAATGCTGAATTCCATGCCAGAGTCCTCCTATGGCCCACAACATCGTAGGTGACCTTCTCCCCTTTACCTCCCCACCTCACCTCTTAGGCCTCCTCCTTATTTCATGTGCTCCAGGCATTCTGGGCTAGTTGTTTTTCCTCCAACAACACTTAGCATGCTCCCCATCCTCTTTAGGGTCTCTGCACTTTCTCTGCCCTTCAAAATATAAATAAATGGTCCCCCTTCAGATATTCTCAAGGCTCCATCCCTCACCTCCTTCCAGTCTTAATTAAAAAGCCTCCTTCTCAGTGATGTAAACATCTCAATGACATCTCCTATGACTATTTTCTTATGTATTGTTTTCATTCAAAGTCATAGTTATCTAACATAATATTCATTTTAATTATTTACCTATTTGTTGTCTATTGACCTCATTAGAACATAAATTACACATAAGAATGTATTTTTATATTTTGTTCACTACTGTGCCACCAATATCTAGAATAGTGCCTGGCACAGAGTAGGTGCAGAGTAAATTTTTTTTTTAACTTATAGACCACTACAAGTCATATGAGTGGGTTCTCTTTGCATCTACTACATTCATTTATACAGCTAAACCTATAGTTTGATTATCTATACCAAGCATGTCAAAATCAAAGGCTAAATCAAAGGTTTAAGTTAGTGTGGGCCGCAAAAAAACAAAAGCTTCAAATTTCATAGAAACGTAGGTTTATTTCGATAGAGACATGCTGAATACAAAGGGCTGAAATAAATAATTGTTAACATAAAATAATAGAACATGTTAATAAATGTAATATTTTTGAACATTAACTTATCAGACACTGAATAACTGCACAAATTAATAAACGTAATGCAAATAAACCTATTTTTCTTTTTCTCTGAAAATGAAATATTTCCTGTTGCACACACCAAACATGTCAGTACAAGACTAATGACATGGAAATCACCTGCTAAAATATTTGCTGCTAGTATTAGTGGAGAGAAATGGTGCGCCTGCGCATAAGGTGCCTAAGAGAAACAAATGTAACACGATTATAGTAATTAGTCATTAGCAAATGTTATAGTTTGTTATTAATAAGTATGTATAACAGGATATTGTAAAAATTTAAGTTATGACATTTTTATTAAAATATTTCTTACATACCGTTATATTGGTTGGGCCGTAAAAATATTCGTTGTGGGCTGCATTTGACATGCTTGATCTATACTCTTATGAAGTGGGATATTGAAATTAACTGATATTTCTAGTTGCCTGAGCAGAATATTTTTGTATACTGTTTCCTATTTATTGAAAACTATCCTAAGCTGATTTAGCTCTGTCTTATCTTATTTTAAGAGCATCTGATTATATATAGTTGGTTCTTTGACTTATAAACATATGGGGATACCTGGGGAAATTGTGTTGACAGCTAGCTAAATAAGCATTTTTTTTTTATTGTGGCTACTTTGCATTGATCTCTGCACAGGAATTAGATATATAAATAACACTTCTGGTTAGTATTTATTTTTTAAAAATTAATCTTTTACCCTGACCGGTTTGGCTCAGTGGAGAGAGAGTCAGCCTGCAGACTCAAGGGTCCAAGGTTCTATTCCGGTCAAGGGCATGTACCTTGGTTGCGGGCACATACCCAGTAAGGAGTGTGCAGGAGGCAGCTGATCAATGTTTTTCAGTCATTGATGTTTCAAACTCTCTATCCCTCTCCCTTCCTCTCTGTAAAAAATCAATAAAATATATTTAAAAAAATAAAAATTAATCTTTATTATTAAAAGTATTACAGATGTTCCTTTTTTCTCCATTGGCCCCTTCTAGACCAAACCCACCCCTGCCCCAGGCCTTCACTACACTATTGTCTGTGTCTCCGGGTTATGCATATATGCATACAAGTTCTTTGGTTAATCTCTTCCAATCCACCCACCCACCCTGCCTTCAGTCTGAGATTGAACAGTCCATTCCATGTCTCTATGTATCTACATCTATTTTGTTCATCAGTTTATTTTGTTCTTTAAATTCCACATATGAGTGAGATCATGTAGTTAGTAATTCTATCTTATAGTCATGCTGACATAGAACCATGAGTTACATGGAGAAAAGCGGGCACACCATTTATTAATTTAGGTAGAAAATGTTGAATACTTGCTATGTGCTAACTGCTCTGCACTGTCAATTTACATAAGATATCTTCCTTAATTTACTTACAGCCTCACAGGGGATTATAAATAGAAATAATAGGAAGAAAAAATAGCAAGGGTTCTCTCTTAGCACAGTATTATAGCATATGCTTCTATTTTTTTTTTAACACTTCTTACCACAAGGATAAAAGAAAAGTTGCTTTTAAACTGTGATAAATTCAAACATGGCTGTGGATAGACTCAATTATGAAAGTTGTGAAAAATAACTAACCTACAACAGTTTGATGTAAAAATAACAAATCATTTTATAAGTATGGACAATGACAATAAATAAATGCTTCAAGCATTAATCTCAGAAGTAGCATCGTTGGCATGGTGGTTAGTGCACCCTTCCCCTAGTCAATGCTGAAGCACACTCCAAAAATGTGCCCATTTCACATAAAAAGGAGGTAGGAATGAGAGAGGTTACATAATCTGCCAATGGTCACAGAGTTAGTGAGTATAAGTTGAATGCAGAATTGAATCTCCTGGTCCTAAAGCTGTCAGACCTTCCACGATACCCCTGCTACCGCCATTGGGGTGTGCCCACTCATGAAATGTGGCCTTCCTCTTCACTCCTACCCCCATGAAAACTTAATTTTGTGGTTAGCACCAGCATGACAGTGCCAGCAAATTTAAACAGTGAGCTCCTATTGTATGCCCAGCTCCTCGCACACTGTAGGTGCTCAATAAATACATGTTTATTTCATTTAGCCACTAGATGCATGAGTCCAACTAAACATGTCATAATTTTCAGCTCACATTGAACATTTGTCCAGTTTGAACAGACTGTGTCTAGCCCACTTGGTACAAACTGATAAGATACCATCACAGTAAGTGCTGGAATTTTTTATGTCTACCCCATAGTGGTTCCTTAATACTTTTTGTCTGAGAGACTAAATGATCACTTACTGGAAGGTTCAGTATAGAAGATGACTTTTCCTAACTTGAACAGGGAAACAATGAAAACTGAACAACTATATAAGCCAATTCCATCACAGTTCATATAATTGTTTCAAGAATAGCTACTAGTAACATTAATCTTATCACATTTCTTCTTATGCTAACCTGCGGATGACAACTACAAAATGTGGTCCTTAGAAAGTAACACATTCATAGTTATGTTTATATGGTTCTACTTTTATCAGATTCTCTGTTCAAATGTTTATAAATTATAGCATACAGTTTTCCTAAGGGAATGGATATATTTTAAATGGGTGACAAATCCAGATGCATCTATTTGCTCAGGAAAGCCAATTAAAGAGACATACATTGCTGGTGGGACTCAGAAGCAGGCTTGTGACATTTATGCCATGATGGATTTCACTCTCTGCATAGCTTCTAGTGCTCCATTAAGCCCCAATTTTTCTGACCAAAAATCTCCTATGAGCTCTCATCCACCACATACCTCTCCTTAGTAGCACTCACCACATTTACAATTCCACATGTGTTCCTGGAATTATCTGATCACGTTTATTCTTTCCAACTAGATTATAAATTGTTAAGGGCAGGATGTGAATCTCCTTTACTCAACAGAGGATATGTGATATCTACTTCATGGTTAATAAATATTTAATAAATGGACATATAAAAAATGAAAATAATGTCCTTTTCTCATCATTGAAATAATGCTGGTTCCAGTAAGCGCTTGTAAATCAGCACTTACAAGGCTGCAAAGTGTTGCTTTGGGCACTTTTTACAAATGCATCCTTGGTCAGGAATCATAATGATAATGATAATAATTGGAATAAAAACAACTTCAGCAACAAAACAACAGCATCACAAACAAAAATGAGTTAGCAGTAGCAATAATGACAATGATTACTGTGTGAGGGTTCACAAGGTACTAGAGCTAATTTCATACAGCATTCCAAATCTGTGCCACAACTCCCCAGCTCAGCTTTAACAGTCTACTTGACAGAGAGAAAACTGAATCTGAGAAAGGTACTTATTTACTGACTTACTGTTGGGACCCAGATTCATTTGACAATGTAGCATCGCTCTTCTAGGACCTTGCTTCAGCATTTCATCCATAAGAGCATCTCTAAGCTGGATTTAGATGCTAAAAGACAGACATTACTGATACATCCAAAAAGCACTGGTAATGTTACACAGTTTTGTTAATGAGCTTTTCAAATCTCTATGTTTTGTGCTACTTGAAGCAAAGGAGGGATGCATTTATTTTTTGAAATTACAGTGTAGCACACTGTTATTAATGGTGCTTGGCAAACATTTGCAGGAGTAAAATTTAAATGTTTTGCCATCTTTTCTCAAAAAAATAGGTGGTGTTTATTTAAGTAAAATAAATTATTAACCTCACTTATAATCATTGCAAATGTGGAAGATTTCATTTCACCTGTTTGCTAAATGCACTTCTTCTCTTCATATATCTACTATTCTCTGAAGATGAGAAGACAGAATAGAAAACAATAATATTAAATACTGGTATTTAATTAAATTTCCCTATGAGAGTCTAATGTTATTATAAACTTTAAAATTTCAAACTAAATTAATTACTTAGTGATTATTCATATTATATACGTATAATTTTATTTACAAATTATATTCATTTGGGATTTTAGAAATATTCAATTTGCAAAATAAGTCCCTGTAAGGACTTTTATCCCATAAAGCATGCATAATTAGCACATTAATAAAACAGATGTTTTTGTATTAAATTTATTGAGGTGACATTGGTTAAGGTGATACAGGTTTCAAGTGTATATTTCTATGATGGTTAGTTTTTGAGATTAACCATGTCAGTGCTCTGAGATGCCTTGCCCACTCTTTGGTTTGCATTCCTTTTCTCAGAAAACATTCAGAACACTCACAATGTGTGAGTGTGTGTGCTCTTGGTATCTTATATATCCATGGGAAGAAAGGGAGATGGAAGGGACCATTTAAGCCCTGCCCATTCTTGTTGCCACTTCTTTGCCAGTGTTGTCCATTGTAACTAAAAGCCTGATTTTATTGCTGAGATCTACAGCCTTACTAAACCCAGTTGCATCTGGCTTCACAGTGAGACATCATGGTGAAATAGATGAACATGGAATTTGTAGTTTTTATATGCATTCAAGTGCTGCTTTGTCACTTACTGAGTTTAATATTATGAGAAAATAATTCATTTACATCTGTTTCTTCATCTATGAAAATGGGTCTAACAATAGTACTTAAACTCATAATATTTTAGGGCATTCTCAATGAGTCAATAGCTATAAATAGTGATTTGTAAATTATAAAGTACTAGAGGCCCAATGTATGAAATTCATGCAAGAGTAGGCCTTCCTTCCCCTGGCTGCTGGCACCGGCTTCCCTCTGGCACCCAGGACCCGGGCTTCCCTCGCAGCCCCAGCTTCGTCTGGAAGGTCGTCCGGAAGGACGTCCAGTCTAGTTAGCACATTATGTTTTTATTATTATAGAAGACATTTACAAGTCTGTATTTTGAAGTCTAGAGGGAGAGAAGAAGCTTGCTAGTGTTTCTGAAGTTACTGAACTACTGAATCATTTTAAGGTCTAGTGAAAGCAAGAAAGTGAAAACCGGGCTTCAATGTCTTCTAAGCCCGAGACCTATAGTTCTCCCTGTTACAGACATGTGCTCTTGGTAACTTACTTCACCTTTATGATTTTTCAGTTTTAACATCTGCAAAGTGAAAGCAAAATTCTTTTATTTGTGAGGATTCAATAATAAAGTAAAAGTGAAGTTCCTGGCACCAGCAATTTTTAAAGAATCTTTTCAGCTCCTTGGTCACAATTTATACTAAACACTGTAGAAAACTTTCTGAATTCGTGATTAATAAAAAAGAAAAAAATGAAAATGAAAGGTAAAAATAAGAAAGAAGGTGAAAAGAAAACAATCCTAAAGATGGTGAACAGTATTTTTTATAGTTTGCGTAGGAATAAATTGGACTTGAATTTAATGTGTTTCCATGACAATTGAACATTACTTTCCCTTCGATGAGGACATTAAACAAAAAGTACATGAAATACCAAGCACATAAGGGCATTCCTCTGGGGGAATTTGTGGGCTAGATTTGTCTTTTGTGTAGATGAAGGGCTGAGGGAGATAATTGGCTGACACATTTTATATTTTCAAGATGAGGAAAAACTAGCTTGTTCCTTCCTTTGGAAGTAAAATGTCAAGCAAATAAATAGAAGTGTGTCTCTGCAGCGTTGTGATTTGGGATGACTCACAGCTTCGGACCCATCCCGAGTTTAGGACCAGAGCTTGGCAATTTTCTTCCCAAAAGCACATTTGAACAGCATGCTTTTAAAGATAACTGCAATGAAATCTTAGGCTTCAGGACATTTACTGTTACCGCAGGAACCCTGGAGGAAGACATGGTTTTCCTGATGCTTTCTGTGAAAAAAATCCTCCTAAGACCACTTCTCCATGTAGTCTCCGGCCCCACCCCATGGCTAGGGGGCCACTCCCAGGAAAATTTAGGTTCCCTCTTCTGCACCCACCATACTTTTCATCACTGCACTAACCACAGAGTATTAATGTTCCGTGACTTCTCTGTTCTCCACCAGAATGGTAACATATTAGGACTTCATTAAACTCATTTTTATCTTTGTAATTCCTGAGCCTAGCAAATAACCAGGCACAGAGCACAGAATGTGTCTGGTGAATGAATGCACTGCTACACTTATGCTTCGTCCTTCTTGGACATGTCAGTCTACATCATTACCAGAGGCAAACTGTCAGAGAGACCAACAGTCAAGCAATATTAGGGATTGTGATAGTGATTTAAATATATCTTCAACTACACACCCTCAACTATAGAGAACTTGTAGGTTCTTCTCAGCTAATTGGTAGTATGTGTTCTAATACTAAAATTATTAGATTTTAAGATGAATTGGCAATTAAGATGGCATGCTTTTCAATCAGACTAGTTTGATCTTGCATCCTATCTTCATTCACCAAACCAGGGTTTTAGGGGATAGCAAAACTTAAACTCATAGGATATTTTAAAAATACTTTAAAATGATTATATATCAAAGTTACTGTTCAGTGACTAGCACAACATATATGTTTCTTTTCTGTTATTTCCTTACTCCTATTCCAGATCATGATTTTCTTTCTGTGTTTACCATGTATCCTACACTAGAGTTTGCATAAGATAGTCTAAAACACCAAAAACAGACCTGGTTCATAGACTGACTCCATAGAAAATTTGGGAGAAAACAGGTCCTTTTCATAACATGATCCAAAGGTTAGCCTATGGTTTAGAAAATGTCCAGCTCTGGTATCAGCTGGTGGCTAAGGCTTCAGAGACATGGGAATTTGGGTTTATGTTTGGATGATACCATGTTTGGATGATAACAAAAATTATTTTGTAAGTTATGCTAACTCTCAGTTTTTCATCTCTAAAATTGGGTTAATGAAGTATTTCTCATGGGATCCTGATAAAGATTACATTAGAAATGATATCTGTGAATCATTAAATTATATTTATCTTAGTCCCAGCCCATGATCCTGCATCCTGGCAGTGTATTCCTCATATAGCCATACATATCGCTGTAGTAAATTAACAAATAACTTGTTTGTATGAGCCTCTTCATGCAAACCAGTACAGACTGAATTTCTGGGGCTGCCAACCAAAAAGAGTCCTTACTGATAGAGAAATTGCTTCAACTCAGATGAGGCTAAGTCAGTGGTTCTCAACCTTCTGGCCCTTTAAATACAGTTTCTCATGTTGTGACCCAACCATAAAATTATTTTCGTTGCTACTTAATAACTGTAATGTTGCTACTGTTGTGAATTGCAATGTAAATATCTGATATGCAGGATGATCTTAGACGACCCCTGTGAAAGGGTCATTCAACCCCCAAAGGCTGTCACTGAATCACCACTTTGTACATTCCTGTTATCATATAGTTTACATAATATTATAATCACACTCTATACTGTTTCATTATTCTAATGAGCTATAATTTACTAATTCTAGTATTCTAGACTTTCCCTTCAATAGATGTTTAGTGACTGAAGGTTCCCATCCACCCCTCACCTTCCCAAGAATGGAAAATAATTTTTAGGACAAAATCTTGATGTTGTTCATCTCTATAAACCCCCAAAAAGAAAAAAAAGAGAAGCCAGTAACTATGACAAAACCTTGTAATTGTCTGCCTATATCTGTTTTCCCTTTTATCTATATTCACAAAATGCTAATTTTCAGCAGGGTTTAAGGCTAGACAGACTAAAACTACATGTCCTGGCCTCCATTGCAAAGTGAGGCCATGCAACTGAGTTCTGTCCAATAAATTAGCCAACTTGTCCTATTGTAGCTTCCAAGAAGTTCCTAGAAAGACATCTCCATGCATTTGTACCTCTTATTCTTCAGCCTTGTTTTAATCCTGCTTTCTAGAATATGAACATGATGGCTGGAGACCCAACTGTCATTTTAAATGATGAGACAATCTTATGAAGGAATAACACATTAGATGGAAGAGATCTCTTATATCATTCTGAAGTGCATATGCAAAATATTTTATACTGTGAAATATAAATGAGTATCTTCCTTTGCTTATGACACTGTTACCCTAATAATTTATTAGCAAACCATAGCACATGCTCAACAAATCTTTCCTGATTTGAATTGTCTTTAGAGTTGGTTCTTATCCATACATCTTTAGCTATTTGTCTTCCCTGGGAAGGTTTATTGATAGAATAGAGAACTTGTAAATAATTCTTTTGGGGAATGTAGCCATGGAAGCAGAGCCCAAGAAACAATCAAAACCATGGAATTAAGCAAAACAAAATACTGTATTTTCCACTATGTGATCAGTAGTATGCGCTGGAAATTGAGGACAAAAAGTGAACTCAGTTTTATACTCCGCTCCCATCCAGGAGCACACAGTCAATTGGGAGATAAAGTTAAAGGCAGACACAGAGTCATGTGACTCTGGTAGCCTATGGGATACAGATTTAATATACTGAAATTCAGAGAAGAAAATCAAAATGTGGTTCTTTTTAGTCAACAGCAAGATTTAGTAGGGGATCTTTGAATGAGAAAAATGCAGATTACCAATTGGATATTACCAATATGGACATATATAGGGGCATATGGTAAAGTGTATGCCAGTTATGACTATTACAAAAATAATAATAATACAAGAATAAACTCTGTTAAGCATACTCACAACTGTAAATCTACTGTTGCTAACCCCTGTACACTGCCTCCCTGTTTTTGTTTTGCCCATGCAGATGATTTTTGATACAACCAACCATTTTAATATTCCATATGAAACTTACTTGCTCTCACTGAAGTAAAGTATTCTAGAAAATTAGAAGAGCATAAGCAATATTCCAGAGATAGGGATAAAGAAGGAAAGTTTAAGCAATGTAGCTATACTTGAGTAGGGAATAGATTTTAGAACAGTGATGGCAAACCTATGACATGCGTGTCAGAGGTGACACACAAACTCATTTTTTCGTTGATTTTTCTTTGTTAAATGTCATTTAAATATATAAAATAAATATCAAAAATATAACTCTTTGTTTTACTATGGTTTCAAATATCAAAAAACTTCTATATGTGACACGACACCAGAGTTAAGTTAGGATTTTTCAAAATGCTGACACGCCGAGCTCAAAAGGTTTGCCATCACTGTTCTAGAAACATGAATGGTGACACTAGTTCTGGGAGATGGGGTGCTGTATCCTTGGACTCTAGAAAGGAATCACAGAACCCTAAAATAGGCCACAAGCTTATCTTTGACTAATGATTTTTAACAACCTCAAACTCCTATTGATTCCCAAGGATCCTGGTGCTTACAATCTAGATGTAAAAACACATATACTATCTCTAACAAATTATAGTAAGAACTATTATATATATATATAAAATCTTCAAAACACAATGGGATTAAAGGAAAAAAAAGAAACCCTGAATCTTCCTGGGTGGAGAGTTAAAAGGAGAAAACTCCTGGCTGGTGTCGCTCAATGGTCAGAGAGATAACCTGTGCTGTTGCAGGTTCGATTCCCAATCAGGGGCACTTACCTTGGTTGCAGGTTCCATCCTGGCTCCAGGCAAGGCACATCCAAGAGGCAACCAAACAATGTGTCTCTCTCACATTTTGATGTCTCTCTCTTTTTTTCTCTCTCTCTCTCCTCTCTCTCTCTCTCTCCCTCCCTCCCCCTTCTTTCCTCCCTTTTAAACTTTTTTAAAAAATGGAAAAAAATATTCTCAGGTAAGGAATAACCAAAAAAAAAAAAAAAAAAAAGGAGCAAAAAACTGGCGATTGGTTCTTGAGGCAAAAGTAATTCCCTAAACAGGAAGGCATTCTAAGAAACAGTACCAGAAAGAATAGAAACTCTTGGAAGTGTTTCAAGGTGTAACTCAGGTGGATAAAGAGTATGTCACATGCAATAGAATGGAAAGAGTAGAATTAGAAAAGAAGGAAATTCTTTCTTTTTAGTCCAAACTTGCTCTCAATATAGAAATTTTCTTTTCTATCTATGGGTGACCAAGCTATGCTTTGGAAATTTTAGGAGTAAAATAATGTACCTCGTCACTTTTTGAAGCAATCTATTTCATTTTCCAATAAATTCAACTCATATGATGATGATGATGATAATGATGTTAATGATGATGATGATGATGATGATGATGATGATGATGATGATAATGATATAATTGAACTTTGGTGATAGATAAACTTGGTTCATATTTCAGCTCTGCTATTTAGGTATACATATATTTTTTTCTAGTTGCTTAACATCTCAGAATCTATGACCTCAACAATTAAATAGAGATATACATATAATTATATTCCACCAATAGTGTTATATTTTGGGTTAAATAAGATGATACTTATAAAGAACTCAGCACATTTTAGTTTCTCCTTTTCCACTTTTTTTTGTGTATGTATGTGTGTGTTAATCCTCACCTGAGGCTGTTTTTTCCCATTGATTTTTAAAGAGAGTGGAAGAAAAGGGTAGAGGGGAGAAATACATCATTGTGAGAGAGAAACAGCTTGGTTGCCTTTGGCATGCACCCTGATCACGGGTGGGATCGAATCTGCAACCCAGATACTTGCTCTTAACTGGAAATATAACCCAAGACCCTTTGGTGCGGGGGCTGATGCTCTTACCACTGAGGACCATCAATCAGGATTCCATATTTTTTGTAAGATTCTTTGATCAGCTACTATTATTACTGCATTATCTTTCTTTTAAATTCAACACACAGTCTATTTTCTAATACAAAGCTGATAGTATGCAAATTATTTTCCTTTGTGTTTCTGCATAGGGTTGTAAGAAGTTTAAATAAAAGCATCTTGTCATAGTCACTGCTCTTCAGACAATTAACTGATCAAGTCTCTGGCTCAGCTGGTAGCCATGCTTTTGCGTAATTATTTTATTCATTGGCATTGTTTTAATAGCTTGTTACATGCTACAAGGAAACTGCATCCCAATAAATTTAAATGAAATACTTTATGAGAAGACCAATAAATAGACAATAGCAAGCTGTTTCAAAATGATACTTAATATGTTATTGACTCACTCAGTAAAAGTTTGGCTTTTCGTTCTAAAAGTATTATCTGGAATCTGCTTGGATTCCTAACCATTTAATTAATTATTTTCATTTGCTATAGAAAGAATACAGTTTTGTAAACATACATGTCATATGGTTAAAAATAAAGGATCCCTGGCTTGCAATACTAAACTTTTCATCTACTGCTATACCTTGTAGACTTGTGGCCTAATGGAGGTGTTAATAGAAAAATCATATCACGTAATTATTACAGTGGAACTTGTCTCCCTGGTGAAGGCCAACTTATCTTCCCACCTTCAAACTCTCTGTCTCTGTTTCAAAATGTTCCCTGGACTCTCCTCACATCCTGCCAGGGCAGGCCAGACACTCTCCGTCCTTGGTTACTTCCACCCTACTCCATGCAGACTTCTTGCGTAGTACCTGTGACATTATGTTTTGGTTTTGGCTTACACGTTTGTCAAGAACTACTAGCTCTGAAATCCTTAAAGAAAAAGGCAATTTTAAAGTCATTTTCTTCTACTTCTGATACCTCAACTAATTCTGGGACAGTGAGAGTATTCATATTTTACACAAATACATTTTCATATTTTCATGTCAACAATGAATAATTGCTTATGCCCTCGCCCACTATAAAATATTGCTCTAGAATAGGTATACCAGATTAATTGTAAATAAGGTACTCAGCCATATGTGGCTGTCAGATAACCAAGAATAATTGTTCAGTATAAGAATGCCCCAAATACTGCATTCAAATTTAACTGGGCATCTGTTTATTTATTTGTTTAATTTGGCAATCCGAACTCAAAGGAGAGAGACTCTGTGAGATTCAAGTGAGGGAAAACTTTTAGAGAACCGTTAATGATATAGTTGACTTGATTTTACCAGGAGAAGTCTCTGTATTTCATGGAGAATTTCCTAAATCCCTCTGCAATAGAAGGGAATGCTAAAGATACCTTGGCTTCCTTGACCATCTACTACGACAGTGTACACTTAGGAGTAACTATGTGGAAATTAGAACAAATCTCTAGTCTGACTGATGTGACATGGCATGAATAAATACTCTTGTTCCAAATTTGACCAAAGAAGACAAGAATTCACATGTGAACTATAGGTAAATTTCATGCTCTCACAGATTAAATTGTAAATTTCTTTCACCTCTATCAATTTCTCTCCTCTTTCTTTGTTTCCTTTAATACAATTGATATTAACAACTGAAATTTTTACAAATTACTGCACAAGACATTTAAAAATAATTTATAACAACTATTTAGCTATAATAATATTCATCTTTCCTATATTAATTTGTGAAAAGGGGGAGGAATAATTATTTAAAAAGTTTCTTCTTAATATTAAGCAGAATGTTGCCTCTCTGAAACTTCTATGTGTTATACTTTGTTATGATTTCTGGTGCTACAATGAATGATTAGATTTTTCCCCGCATATAGCATCACTTCAAATAGCTCAAGCCATTGATTATGAGTACCAACACATCCTAAAATGTGCTTCTCCATAGCTCAGAGAGCTCTCTTCAACTCAATTCTTGTAAACATAGCAGAACTTAGAGACACTTTTCCATTTGTAGGCCCATAGATTATTGGCTCTATGAGGAACAGGTCCTGTAATGGCAATATTTTATCTCCACTATCTGCCAGGGTACTTAACATACTGTAGAGGCTCAGTAAATATTTGTAACATAAATGAGTAAACCCTGCTTCTCTTGACTGAGACCCTTAAAACTGAAAAGAGCCCTGGCCAGTGTTGTCAGCTGGTTGGACCGCCTCCTGTGCACCAAAAGTTGCCAGTTCAATTTTGGGTCAGGTTACATGCTTGGGTTGTGTGTCCAGTCCCCAGTAGGGGGCATGCAGGAGGCAGCTGATCAACATATTGCTCTCATATTGATGTTTCTCTCCTCCCTCCCACTTTTCTCTCTAAAAATCAATTGAAAAATTAAAAATAGTGAAAATAAAACTGTCTGAGGTCCATGAGTGCATGTTCATACTTAAATGTCATGCATTCATTTATACATTCAATTAGCAAGTGTTCTTGTTTTGTTTTGTTTTTAAACTTTATTCCAGGAAGGGCTCTGTGTCCTTGTGATTACTGTGGTAAATAAGAGAGCAAAGGCCTCTGGGTCAAAGAGATAATGTTTTCCAACATGTAGATACTATGATTCTCCTAATGCAGTCAAAATTTATCATTGCTTTTAAAGTCTCCTTAAGTACTTTTAGTCAGCCAAATCCATGGTTATTTTTCATCTGATTGCTATTAACACAGCATTCCACACTCCTTACCAAATACTTTTCTCTAATTTGTTCATTAGTTTTGTGTTTTGTTTCAACCAAAGTACTTTACTTTGCTTTTATGCCTATAGAATATATTTTAGTTAGGAATTATCGCAAATCTTAGCCTATAAAATTATTTTTGGAATCTGAACAGTTTAGACATATTCTTTCTATTTTTCCTCCACAAATATCATTGTTGTCCTCTATGTCCTTTCACAGAGATGAAAAGGAACCAAAACTAAAGGGGAGGGGCAGAATATGTCCTCTCTTTCTTTTCCCTGTTCTCTTTGTTCATGTGAAGTTTCCGTAGTCAGACCCTGCTATTGTGTATCTCTGTCTTTACACTACAGCATCATATTAGACCAGAGACTTTAAGTCAAACAACTGTGAAGTCAAATTTGGGCTCAGATGTTCCGTGGGTATGTAATTAAAAGTTGAAGAGCCTCTAGGTCTCTATCTCTTCTGTATAGCCTTAAAAAAGGGTTATATTATAATTCAAACACATGTTTCTGGTGTCCAATAGACCTAAACTATCTGCTAGGACTTCCTCTCTTCCTGAGTACTTTCTGTGTCACTCCTCTTCACAACTATCTGTATTTTAAGTCATTAGCAGAGAGAACTTACTCCTGGTCTGGTGTATTATCTAAGTAGATCTTCTCTGAGTCCCCTCCAGAAACCTCTCCCACCACACCTAAAGTTTGTATAACACTTAGGATATTCTGTGAAAAGTTAATGAAGAGCAATTATATCTGGAACAGAGACTTTCAAGAGATTCATCTTGGTTAGTTCATAGTATAGAAGATTTGAATTTTTGAATTTGTACAGAATTTGGTTTGATAGAAATTAGGTTTATGAAATCTCTACACTAATAAAAGATAAACATGCAAATTGACCATCCCTCCGCTATGTCAACCAGCCAATCAGAGTGATATGCAAATTAACCCAACAAAGATGGCAGTTAATTTGCATACACAGGCCCTGAGTGAAGACTGAAGACAGTGTAGAAGGAAGCCAAGCGCTGCAGAAGGGAGAGAAGGGGCGGAGAACGGAACATAGCCGAGGTAGCAGAGATGGGGTCGGAGCTGAGGCAATGGACATGGGAGGGAGTAAGGCAGCAGAGATGGGAGGCAGCAAAGTGGCAGAGAAGGGATGGAGTAAAGCGGTGGACACAGGAGGAAGTGAGGCAGCAGAGACAGGAGGGAGCTGAGACAGCAGAGACAGGAGGGAGTGAGGGAACAGAGAAGGGAGGGAGCCGAGGCAGCTGAGAAGGGAGCGAAGCCCACCTTGGCAAGCTTTGCTCCCTTCTCTGCTTCATTCCAACCTCAGGAAGCCCTATTCTTGCAGGAATATTCCTGCAACGGGCCTCTAGTATATATATATATATATATATATATATATAATTTGGTCTTGTCATGTTTCAGGCATGGAGTTCCTAAAATCCTTGGAATTTCCTAAATGATAAGAGCCACAAGGTGTCTTTTGACATTTATAACAAACCCTTTCCCACCACATTGTTAATGAGATGACTTTTGAAAAGCAACTAAAAATGGGGGCTGGTTTCCAGAAGAACCAATTATGTGATTAGAGTTGGAATTGAGTTCAGTCACCAATGCCAATAATTTAAGTAATTATGTCTATGTGATGAAGTCTCCAAAAAAACCCAAAAGGGTGTGGTTGGAGAGCTTCCTCATTGGTGCATATGTAGAGATGTGGGAAGGGTAGTATGCCCAGAGAGAGCACAGAAGCTCCAAACCCCTTCCTACATACCTTAAAATTAACTAAATCCAAGGAGTGTGTTGTAGGAACATCTGCTCTACAGACAGTGGGTCAGAAGCACAAGTGACAACATAGACTTGCAACTGGCATTTTAAGTAGGGGTAAAGAAGTAGTCCTATGAGACAGCCTTTAAGCTGTTGGATCTGATGCTATCTCCAGGTAGATAGAGTCAGAATTGAGATAAACTGTATAACAACCAGCTGGTGTCCCAGAATTGCTTGATAAATAGAAAACCCACATATCTGGGGGTAAGGAGGGAAGTTGTGTCACAGTACAATATTGAGGGCAGCGGACACACAGAAGTGCATTTTACCCCTTCACCTTGCTATCTATTAGCTATGCATGTTTGACAAGTGTCTAAATATTTCTTAGCCTTTTAGGTTTTTTTCCTCTAAGAAAATATTTAATAATATCAACCTTTCATGATGGTTTTGATGGTAAAATGAGATGCCATATGCAGTGTTTGACAAGTTTCTTGACTATCATAAATGTCCCTAATCCTATATGCCCTTTCACCTTGATCTTTTTCTTTATCCAAAGGTGAGTTCAAACATCCTCATTCTCTACAAATAACACTCTAAATTCCAGAAACATTCATTGTCCATATCTTCATAACTGTACTTCACCTGCTCTTTTTTCCTAATTTTCTCCCCATCTATTTCTTAGTTTTGGCAGTAGATTCTTTGGTTTTCCTGTTTCTCTAGTTACTCCATATACTTAATATTTCTTATACGATAGCAAGCCAATACTTTGGTAGAAGAAGCTAGCTGATACCCAATAATTCTTGTTCCTTCCAAGGTATAATTACCATAGAAAAGTGGCTACATTTCCAACCACCTTCTATTTCTATGCAAGGCCATGTGATAAGGTCTATCCAATAGGAAATGACTTCCGGGGAACAGGCCTAAGCTGGCAGTCAGACATCTCTCTAGCAGTCTGGGGCTCTCACAGTCCAGGACCCCTTGCTTCTTAACCCCCATCTGCAGCAGTGGTGGGAGAGGCTCCCACCACTGCCGCTGCTCTTGCCAGCCATGAGCCCAACTTCTGACTGAACGGCACTTCTCCTGTGGGAGCGCACTGACCACCAGGGGGCAGCTCCTGCATTGAGTGTCTGCCCCCTGGTGGTCAGTGAGCATCATAGCAACCAGTTGCCCTGCCGTTTTGTTGATTTGCATATTAGGGTTTTAGTATATAGGATGGGCAATGTCCCAGAGGTATCATTTAACTTGCCTCCCTCTTTTGGAACATACTGTTTTTCTCTATTGATTGGAACCTTAATTTCATAATAGGAAGATAATCTGGTAACTACTTCATGCTCTCCTCCTGCTGAGAACTCAGCCATCTAAAGTGCTTGGATAATTTTAAATAAATATATTTTGTGTATAATTGTCCCAGTCAGAATATTAATTTCCTTCAAATTCTTTCCTCTGTACTTAACACCTCAATACAGAATTTTGTTGGGCATGACCTGTGTCTGTGCGCAGAGTGTCAAAATAAATCAGCTGGGAGAATTAAAGGAGTGTCTACATGGGGCCCCAGTATGCATTCATTCTGTAGCAACCCTTGCCAGCTGAGCAGTTGCAATGTGAAAGGGGAAGTCTGAGACTTTGCATAAGAAGACCTAAGTTCTGATGCAGAACTTTTCACCTTCAACCTGTGGACCTGGCTCAAGTCACTAAACTTCTGAGACTCACTTTCTAGATGTATAAAATTAGAATATTAATATCCATTAGGATAAATAATTAAATAGGATCATTGTTTCATAAATCCCAGAACAGTTAATTCCCAATGAATCTTAGTCTTTGGTTCCTCTCAAGTGGTTATTAAGGGATAAAATGAGAATACATATGTACAAATGCTTAGCAGAATAACAGGCACATGGAATCTACCTGCATGCTTATTCCTTTCCTTTTTGTAGCCAAAGGAGGAAAAGTAGAAAGTGTGACTTATTCAAAACATATCTAGAAGCACGAAGAGATCCAAATTCAGAATCTAAATAATCAGGAGACTGTAGAAGTGGTTCATAAAATTTACCCCCCACTGATCTTCAAAATGTACTGTAAAGCTTAATTCTGACTACCTTTTTTCCAATATTCATCATCTTATGTGAATATGCACTAGTGTGTTCAAAACTTTTAAAAATATAATGATAATTTATAAAAATATCATGATTAAGTCAGTGGGCTTAAATTATTTTAATTAATGAGGTTAGGAATAAAAAAATAATTAAATAATCACAGTCCTCTAACACCAGTAATTTTGTGTCTAGATCCTACACAGAAACTTCAAGTTATGACTTAGGATTACACAGCTGATTTGCTTGTTATGCATGCTACCCATTATGCTGAAAATTATTTACAATGAGCTGTCATGGCCAAGAATATTATTTTAATATATTAGATCCTATCAACATCAAGAGCTTGCAGTTACTATTAATTATGCATTGATTTTACAGATTGTCAAAATTTTCATGGTAAAAATTTTCATGACTCTTTTCTCAAGAACACTAGAGAAATCACATATTCTGATGATCTTTTTAAAATTCCTCCTGGAGAAAAAGAAAAAAATAGAAATATATATCAGAAATAAGGGAGGCTTTCTCTTCATTGAACTATTTTCTTTGTGTAAAGTTTTCTGTTTAAATTTAGAAAACAGATTTTTTTTTCAAAAATTTACATTGAATTTATCAAGACAATGGATTTCTACAGGCCTACCTCAAAAAACAAGAAAAAATGGTAATAAATCATATAACTCTACAACTCAAAGACTTAGAAAGAGATCAACAAGAAAAGCCTACAGTATCCAGAAGGAAGGATATAATAAAGATCAGAGCAGAAATGAATGACATAGAGGCCAAAAAAATAATACAGAAGATCAATGAAATGAAGAGCTGATTCTTTGAAAGGATAAACAAGATTGATAAACCTCTAGCCAGGCTCACCAAGAAGCAGAGAGAGGACCCAAATAAACAAAATCAGAAATGAAAGAGGCAAAATAACAACAGACACCACAGAAATTCAAAGGATTGTTAAAAAATACTATGGACAACTCTATTCTAACAAACTAGAAAACCTGGAGGAAATGGACATATTCCTAGAAAAATACAACCTTCCAAAACTCAATCAGGAAGATTCTAAAAATCTCAATAGGCCAATAACTATGGAAGAAATTGAAGCAGTCATCAAAAAGCTTCCAGCAAACAAAAGCCCAGGACCAGATGGCTTCACAGGGGAGTTTTACCAAACATTACAGAAAGAACTAAAATCTATCCTCCTCAGACTATTTGAAAAAATTCAAGAGGAAGGAACACTTCCAAGCACATTCTATGAAGCCAGCATCACCCTAATACCAAAACCAGATAAAGACAACACAATGAAAGAGAATTACAGGCTAATATCCCTCTTTTTTGAAATAAGAAAAAAAATAGCACAACAGTTGTATTTATTTTTACTCCATTGAAAAAAATAAATAGCATGTTTCCTGAAGCCCAATTACAATGTATAATCCATCACAAGATCTTGGCTGGTTTTGTGGAAGGAAGGAAGGAAGGAAGGAAGGAAGGAAGGAAGGAAGGAAGGAAGGAAGGAAGGAAGGAAGAAGGAAGGGAGGGAAGAAGGGTGAGAGAAAGAACTGAAGGTTTCAAATGCTCTTTTATTAATTTCTCAATCCTCAAGTATAAAATGGGATGCTACATTAAAGCCATGCTTTGAGCAACAAATGAGGCACTGTTATCTTTAAAACTTTAACATGGCAAACATATAGACCAGCAGTTCTCAACCTGTGGGTCGCGACCCCTTTGGGGGTCGAATGACCCTTTCACAGGGGTCACCTAAGACCATCGGAAAACACATATATAATTACATATTGTCTTGTGATTAATCACTATGCTTTAATTATATTCAATTTGTAACAATGAAAATACATCCTGCATATCAGATATTTACATTATGATTCATAACAGTAGCAAAATTACAGTTATGAAGTAGCAACGAAAATAATTTTATGGTTGGGTGTCACCACAACATGAGGAACTGTATTAAAGGGTCGCGGCATTAGGAAGGTTGAGAACCACTGATATAGACTATGCTATCATCAGCCTCATCATATAGTTAATATATGACTATTTTCATGTATTTATTTTTAAAATATTTATTGTTGAAAGTATAACTTGTCCCCTTTTTTCTCTCCCATTTATGCCTTATAGCCCACCCCTACCCCTGCCCCTGCCTGCCCCAGGTCTTCACCACCCTATTATATGTGTCCACGGGTTATGCATATATGCATACAAGTTCTTTGGTTGATCTCTTCCCACCCACCTACCCTTACCTTCTCTCTAAGATTCTACAATCTGTTTTATGCTTTTATGTCTCTGGATCTATTTTGTTCAACAGTTTATTTTCATCATTAGATTCAACATATGAGTGAGATCATGTGAAACTTTTTCTTCAGTGACTGAATATATACCTATTTTTAAACATAAGGTGAATGCACATTCATTCACTCATTTAATCAATACCTATATTTAAGATCATAAACTCAACATTTTTCTTGGTAACCTCCTATAAAAACTGTATCAGTAGAATTATTAACAAGCAACTGTCTCACGGAATAGAAATTTGTTAATCATATTGCAGAAAGTTACATTGGCAGTCCAGTCCTTAGAAATAAAACAATTTATAAATCAGTAATTAATAATAAATGATGTTTAACATAAAAGATGTTTTGTTCTTTATAAAGTGGTTTTATTTATAATACTTCACTTCATTCTAACAACAAATGTGCAAAATCCGTTATTGACAAAGACTTAAAGATAATTAACTAGTTCAAACGCATAGAGATGATAGGTACTATTGCAAGGCTTCTAATTGAGTTGCTTGACTCTAGTTCTCCAAATTCTGTGGTATTTGTGAAAACCATTGGAGAAGTATAAAAGAGTCCTAATCACTGCAGAGTTCTTCACATGCTCTGTTTTGCAAATGTCCTGAACTCTCTCTCATGTAGAGTAGAAAAAGAAGAGAAGTAGACATACCCGGTGAATATCTTGTACCCTAAAAAAAAAATAATCTGATGCATGTACATGTGAAGCACCTAGCAAGTAACGACAAATAACAGTCAAAAAACAAACTATTTATTTATAAAACTAAAATAAAACCCCAATTTTATAGACCTCGCCAACAAACACACAAAAATGTGAAAATACAAAGCCAAAACCAAATGATATTTCTTTAGCAGAATCCCCTATTAAATAGCAAATAGCTTAGGCAAGCTATTAGACAACAGATTTATAGGTTAAAAGCCTCTCAGATCCAAAGAGATTAAATGATTCTTAAGAAATTGCATAGTTGCAATCTATGCTTTTTCAGTCATGCAACATACTAGGTTGTGGGAACTGTGAATATCACTTGCCCTATAGGATTTATTGAAGAAAAGCATGACGTGAATGAACATTCATTCATTTATTCAATCAATACTTATTAAGCATCTACTATATACCATTCACTGCAAGAGCCCAGGAGATAAAATACACATGGCCATAGTCTAATTAGGGGAGACAGATATTAACAACAACAATAAAAACGCACATGTGAATAAAAATTTTAAATGTGTTATTGCCAAGACATGCTACATAGGGCAATGTATTATATAACAGAAAAATCAGAGCAGGCTTTTATAAGGAAGTATTACGTATACTGCAATTTGAAGAAGAGTTGGAATTTGAAGTTTGGGGAGATGAGGGACCAACCCAGCATGAGAACATTCACATTCAGAGGAGTTAGGAAAGGCAGGGTGTGAGCTATAGGCAGCAATAAGGAGTGTGACAGGGAAGAAAGAGTAGGGGGTAGATCATGCAGGGCTGTGCCCCAAGTTAAGAATGTGCTCCTTTTTCCAAAGATAAATCAGAAGCCATTAAGAGTTTAATGTCATAATCAGACTGGCTTTGCAACAATACCATTCTAATTGCAGAGGGCAGGAAGGAATGCATGGAGTTAGATCAGGGATCTGTGGGAACTTGTATTCATATGATGGTTGTGAGGACAAATAGAAATGTCTGCATTCAAGAGCTATTTTGAAACTAAATCCTCTGAGGTATAATTGATGTATATCACATAGGGGGGTGAGAAAGCCGGGAGTTTCCAGTGTGACTGAGTTTTTACACTCAAAAGTGAAATGAAATAACCGTGGCATTCTCAGAAAATAATCAGACTGGATTGGGTGGAAGTCACTTTGAGTGTTAAATAGACCATTTTGAATTGGAGGTATTTGGGCTTCCAAGTGCATATGTTGTGTATATTGACATATAGGGGCTCCTTACCCAGAGAAGCCTCAGATGTCCAGACATGTGTGCATGATAGGAACCAGCCTTAGTCACATTATAAAACATCTGTGCTCATTTTGTTAGCCTCAGCTATCTTGTTTGCCCAACATTCAGGACCTACTACATAATTTCTGAGGCCCAGTGCAAAGTAGGAACACAGGGCCCTGCCCGAGGGTAGCCAGTCCTTTCCACAGGTCCCAGCTTTAACCCAGGGAGGCAGATGGCCCCTAGAGATTAAAGCCTCTTAAATTTATTGGTTCATCACCCAGATTAGGGGAATGGGACAGAGGCTAATGCTGAGACACCTGCTGAATATGCAGGGGCACTGCCAGTCACAGTCAGGGTGGCTGCCACCGGGCCTCGCCCAAGCAACCGCAGGCTGTATGCCAGACTCTATCCCTTTCCATACATGTGTCCAAATGGGGCAGAGGAAGTGCCATGGAAAAACATGCACCTTCCAAGCCATGTGATCAAATTGCCACCAAGGGTGGGTGGCACGAGCACCTGTGAATGATAAAAAAAAGGGGGGGGGGTTTATGGAAAGCAATCTCATGGGTGATTTGATCACACATTCCTAACTGGGCAGGTCATTGTGGGTAGTCATGCCCCAGGCATCACAACTTCTTTACTAAAAGGATTATCTTTGTCTTAAGCAGGCCCCACCCATTGTTTCTGTGCATCTAGGCTAACACACCTTTGAAATGCCCACTTCCAGGCCTCTCCTTCTAATACCTGACACCCTTTCATACCCCTCAAGAAAGCATCGCATCTTTAATCTCTAATCTAATCCCACATTGCTTCCTCCTTCCTTCATGTAATTTTCTGTATGTTTCCTCTTTAATCTTAAATACATTAGAAAAGAAACAAACAAACAAACAAATGAAAACCTGAAAACTGTTTCTCTCCAGGCATTAATCTCATTCTGTTGAGATCTTGCTTCTGTTATATCCTCTGTTTGGCTCAAACAAATGTTCATCAAAATTCTCTACAGGTGTAGACATTCCTCACGAGACGAGGAATGGAGAGCCAGGACCTGGGGTGCCAGGGAGCAGAAAGTGGGCAACAGAGAACCCCATTTCAGGGAGGAGAGAAGGCAGGAGGCAGCATCATGCATGAGTGAAAGCCCATTTGCCCCAGGGAATGTTTCATTGTGTCACAGAATTCACTTATAAAACAAAAATTCCAAGACCAAATTATTAAGAATTTCCTGATGGCAATCACTGGGCTTCATATTCTAAGCACAAGGCCCTTCTGGTTTTAGGCTCTTAGCACTTCACTGGTCACATGCTCGCGAAGCAAGCTCTGCTAACCTTGGCAATAAAGGGCTCTAAGCAATAGATCACAGAGACACCAGGATTTTTTCTGAATATTGAGTGTTGCACATGTACTGTGGTTTCCTAATTACTGCTAGTTGATTCAATCAACTTGACCTCTAAAAGTCCAGTTGATGCTAATTATATGGTTGTTGTTAAAAATTCTAATACATTTCTAACTGTCTTTCTACTAAGGTAAAGGAAGGAAATATTTATTGACTACCTACTAAATGCCAGCTATTGTTATATTTATATTAAATCATCATATCGGCCTTCTAAAGGGACATGATCCCAATTCATTATTAATTCAGTGGCTCTTGAGTTGACCAATCAATGCCTATTGAGTGCCTACTACGTTTTAGACATGGTGGAGTCCTCTGTTCTTGCAATGCGCTGGGTACATAATATCACTAAACCTTCACAACAACTTTGCAAAGTCAGTGTGATGCTTACAGATATTAAGTAACTTGTCCCAGTTCTTATAACACAGAAGTAATGAAGGTAGGACTTGAACTTAGGTCTCCAGGAATCTGAGCTATAAGCCTTCCTTCCTAGATAATGTCATTTTTATTAAAATACACACACATACACAAAAAACAAATAAAAACTATTGTTTGGTTACTCTGGGCACTTCCCTAGTGAATTCTCTGTCATGCTAATCCAGGATACTCTTCAATTTTGAATATCCTTGCAAGGGTATTCACGCTTATCAGTTTTGATGCAGCTCCTAAGTGTGGCAGGCAGTAAGGACAGGGGCTGTAGAGCTTACACCATATGTGGCTTATTTATATGTCTCTCTTACTGAAGTGGGTACCTCAATGGCTTTCAGTTTCTTGAATACTTTTGGGGGCTTTTTACCATATTCATCTCTCAGTCTGAATCAACTACTCCTTTTTTTTTGGTATGGTTTATTTATTCCATAGATTATTTTACTTTTAAATTTCTGTTTGTAAACATCCTTGATGCTTTCTCCACACTATCGTGCTATAAGGAAAGCTAGGAGAGTTTGTGCAAGAAAGAGAAATGTTTGTTTACTGAGTAATTCTACCACACAAAGGACTATCCGTTCTCATCTTGTTTAATCCTTCAATCACTCTATGAATTGGGTGTCATTATTCTCATTTTATCTAAAGAAAGTGAGACTCAGAGAAAATATGATCTAACCAAAAATAATCTCTCGGGTCAACTAAGTACCTGCTTTTTTTCAGGTATGGTTAGTCAGTGAACATAAGGGCAAATAAAAGAGATATGGCCAATACGCAACAGATGGGGCCCTGAACGCAAAGCTCTCTGGCATCAAAGCACATACTCTTCCCCAAACAGAAGTGTGAGAACCATTCATTTTTCAAATTTTGCCATTGCAAAGCATGCTGTTATACACATAATAGATGTGCTATGAAGTCTGGATTTAATGATTATTTCCCAAACTCTGATTATTAAACAAAGAGTGCTTTCTTCAGTTTTCAGAGGATGAGTTCAGACTGAGCTAGCACAGAAAAACGAATGGAACAGGCATCCTAACGTGGAGGAAATGCCAGCTGCAATTGTCCCTGGATGTCACTAGCTTTAGCACATTGCTAATGAGAGCTCCGTCATCTGTTTGACCGCCTTGTGGTCCCCTTAGTTTTATGCTCTTCTGTGGCCAGAGACTGTGCCCCTCACCCCAGCCAGCTGCCCCTGCAATTTATTCTGTTGATGGTTAGGGAGTCTAAGCCGAAAAGTCTGGTTGGAGTCACTTAGAACCACAGAACTTCAACACAGAAAAGGCTTTAGAGGTCATATTGTTTATTCTAACCTTGTAGATGAGGAAACAGACAGAGGCTATGGGACTTTTTCAAACATAGGGTCACGCAGTAGCAGAGCCAAGGTTATAACTCATGTCTCTTAGCTACTGTATAAACCCAACCTGGGTATCAAACCACAAAGCAGGGTGTAGTGTCCTCTTTTCATCTACCAGTGTGCAATTTTATGATGATACTCTATGATTAGATCAAGGTTTGTAGTTTATGAGGCTCTGTGATCTTCTCAGCAATTTGGGAATATAGTTTGGGAAGTTACTACCATCTCCATTTTATAGATGTGAAAAATGAGACGAAGTGACTTCCATCTGGTTGGAAGCATCACAGAAACCTGTGCTAGAGACATAATTCTCATCCTCTGAGCTTTTCCTATTGTTCTTTCACCATGCTGATACTGTTGTAATAATTTGGCTATTATTAACAGGAAATAAGTAAAGGGAAGACTAAATAATATAAACAAGTCTGTTCCCCCATAATAAATGGGGGAAGGGACTAGATAAAGGCAGTTTGGACAGTATGCCCAGTAAGGTCTGAGTGATGTGGGAAGGTGACTACCTCACTGTCAGTCACACCTAGGAGTGAGTCAGTGGCCAGAATGTGTATGGCCACTGCAAGAGCACGGAATGTGAATATTTAATCTTCCAAACAAAGGAAGATGCTCTCTTGATTTTTACTCTCTTAGTTTTTATTCTCAGGTGTGGGGCTCCTGTGACTCCTATTGCAGGGGGTGCTCCCTTGCGCCCATGTGGCCCACAGCCATATGGGACCCACGCAATGAATCAATGGATTTTTAATTAACCTGAATTATGAACTGGACCCGGCTGCAACATGGACAGAAGCTCTGGGCACTGGCCTAGCTTTTGGCTCTGCTAGAACCCCAGCTGTACCTGTTTCAGAACTTGGTTAAGGGCCAAGTGACTTTGAAAGCCCAGGAATGTAAATCCATGCAAATAAAGTCTTTTACCACATCTCCTCCTCCCATGGGGGCTTCTGAAAGTGCTCATTTCAGCAGTACCCCAAGGACCTCACACCCACTCTTATCTTGGCAATCTGGCAACTCCACCTGAAAGTAGTATTACTAAAATTTTTAAATTATTATTAACTTTGGGTCTCATAGTTACCATGGCAATATCTTTTAAAAATCTAATCATTATACATTTCAAAACTAAGCACAATTATTTGTTTTAAAGCCAGAGTTATAAAGTTGGTTTCCATCAATACAAAAACAGTAATTCTGTTCTTAAAATTTACCATCAATGATAAATACAACAACACAATGTCTATAAACATCTCCATTTTCATAATAAAGGACCCTTTTATTTCCATCACACAGAGATCTTTGTTCTCTTATATAGTTATGGAAGGAATATAAATTTGGAAAGGTTAAGAATCACTGTTCTGCAGCAATGTTATGGAGTCTCTTGTGAGTAGTCTGTGACCACACACATGCTAGTCTTCAAGTCCTTAGTTAAATATTTATTGAGGATCCACTATCAAACTCATGGTGAGAAATAACAGGAACAATAATGCAGTTTCAATTCTCCAATGTTTGTTACTCTACTAAAAGACCAAAAATACATTCAAAATTAACTTTCACACACGCAAACACATGATAAAGAATAGATGTGCCAGTAATGTGTGCCACTGAATGAGTACCTGCTCTGTTCAAGGCACATTTCGCGCATTATCACATATAATACTTAAAACTACCCCAGGTGATAGCTTAGCCACTTTCCACTGAAATTCAGAGATTTGGCGGGTCTAATAAAGTTGTTCTATATCAAGCAACTGGTAAGACCAAAATAATAATTACTTCCAGTGCCCAAGCTCCTATCTGCTATATGTTTCTATAAATTAAAAACATAGGAAAAAATGCTGAACTCTGCTTTAGAGCATTAAACAATGAACAGGAAAACAGAGTTATTTATCCAGCATTGTTTTGCTGCCATGTTTATGTTTAGAACACTATAAACAATCAAAATATAAGATCCTGATTTGTCCAACTGATTTAAAAAAGACATAAGATCACATCATGACCATTCTATATCAATTATTCACCCTCTTCATTTTCCAATGGGGGGGAAAATGATTAATTCATAAAATAATTTTACTTATAGTGACCTGGTTTCCTTAACAGTGGAGAAACTGTCAAAGGGACCTCTGGCAGACAGAAATGTTTACAGTACAAGCACTTATGTGTCCTCTTCCTAGCACACAGCTAGACTACATTTTATAACTTCTTTTGTAGTATGGTGTGGCCATACGCCTGAGTTCCAGTCAATGGTATATGAACAGAAGTAACATGTACCAATTCAAAGTTGAGGCTTTCAAAAGGTGTGTATGTTCCCTCCATGCCTCTATGCTAGCTTCCCTGCCATCTGGATGCAATAGAAATGCAAGGCCATGGAACCAGAAGGTGATAGATAGGTGGCTGCAAAGAAGAGAACTACTTACAGATCAGAAACATCCACCTCAGGCTGTGTTTGAGCCATTACACATTTTGGGGTCAATTTCTTATTACAGAACATCTTCTACTAAATAGTGTAAGAATTATTACTTTGAAGTGAGTTGCTACCTTAACAAAAATGTGAAACTACTACGTAAAGGAATGTGAATTGGACCCAGTGAAAACTGAGATTCATTTCATTCAGGGATAAAAATGCTTGGTAAAGCTCATATGCATAATAACTTGAAAGCTGGGCTAAAAGCATATGAGGGGAGAGAGGAGGGAGAATCCTAAAAATTAGTGTTAGCTGTGGCTTGCCATTATTAAGCAAGGCATTAAACAAAAAGGATGAGCTCTACCAAGAATTAGCTGTTTTGAGAGCATAAATGGAAAGAAATAGAGAGTCCAGAGAATTTGGGGCCTTACAGACTAGAGACTCTTTTTGTCATATTCAGGTATCAGCTTGAAAGGGCTGTCCATTCAAAAACCAAAGTTTGGTTCAACAAGGGAGACATTTTTTCTGTGAACAATTTGATGAAGAACCAAATTGCTCCAGAGGGCAGAGGTTCTAGAAAGAAGGTTTGACTTTACCTGCCAAGTAGCCTTCCACCAATGGTATGGCCCAGTGACCTCTGGGCTTTCCCCATTCTTTTCTTTCCAAAGAAGGGTGCTAACTGTGGGCATGCTGACCTGTACCTACTACAGCATATAATGTGATGTGTGCATGTGTATTTCTAGATTTCCAGAGGATAAAAGCCCTCATCAGAACCTAACCAATACATTTGTGCACTACCAAAACATTCTACTCTTTGAGATAGATATTTTAATCTGATGAGGAAAAATGGTGAAGACAGCATCAAGGAGCTTTGTCTAAGACTGAGGAGCGGCAAGGTGACTGTTTCCCAGCATCCAAGTAGCACAGATGTCACTGGCAAAAAAGACTCTAATATAATTTCTGTAAATTCCTTCATTTCTATATAAACACATTTAAGGACAAAGACCCCGCATGCTTTGTTCATTTATTTAATAGACATTAATCAGTTTCCTACTATGTTCAAATTCCCAAGAAAGATGGAAGGAGAGAATTAGTAATGAATGAATACCTATGTGTAAGGAAATGTGCTGGAAATAAAACCACCCTCTCATATAATTTTCTTTCAACTTATGTCCCTTTCCATTTCTGTCTATTAAGTCAACTGTTTTTTCTATGTTTTGAAACAACCTAACCTCTCTTATTTCTCTTTTATATTTTAGATCCAAACTTTTTACTGGGCTACTTCCCCATTTGTCTTTTGAAATATATCTAATGTGTTAAGGACTTTAGAAAGCAAGTCAATACTGCATTTAAATTACTTTCTGTTGCTTTGCAATCCTCAGTGGTAAAGATATGGGGACAAACTTACACTCACTGATTGATGGGTACCATCAATAAAACCAAAGTGGGCCACTGTAGAAGTATTTTGTTATTTTTGTGGCATGTAAGTTTAAAGTAGTGAGGATTTCTAAAATTGATTGCAGGAAATTATTCATAGCTGTTACATTCCATGCTGTTAAACAGGGCTTAAAGTGCTCCTACATGCACATGACTGATTAATTACATTGCAAATCTTCCCTGGATCCCTTATAAATCTTTTGTAGTAAAGCTACTTATTCCTCCTACATACACTGCTCTTAACCAGAGTACAGTTAGTTTTCATTAGAAAACTTTGTCTGTTACAATTCTTGGGAATCCAAATGTTACCTCAAATCAGGAATAAAGATTCTTAATATTGAAGGCACATCATTGACCATTAGACATAGAATTATTACAGAGTTTGTTTCTAACTAGTCACTAAAGGAAACTTGTGGAGCTATAACTCAAACTTGTATATAGCATTGACACTTTTTCATTTCACAACATTGTCATTACCATCTTTCATTCATCATTCTTTATCTAAAATAGTGGCTCTGGTCAGGACAATGAGTGGTGGTCTGATAGTTAACACACACCATATATGGACTTCATGATTCCATTAACATTAGATCTTGTTAATTAACATTCTTGGATCTAAATTTCATCCAAAACAAATACAACTGTGCACAGGAAACATATGCAAGAAGGAGACTAGTTGCATATATAATAAGAATGTAATAGAATATCTACTATTCTGTATGAAAACTAGATTACTTCACAAGTAGAGATGGAGAAGAAGAGAAAAAGAGAGGGGAGAGAGGGAAAAGGGGAGGGAGAAAGAAGGAAGGGAGGTAGGGAATGATGGAGGGAGAAAGATTGAATTTTTAAACTAGAAGCATAAGTATGAGTGAGGCAAGCTTGGTGTAGCATAAACTGAAAAGCCATAGGAGGTAGTTCCCACTTTATAATCATGAGCATGCAAGGACTGTGGCCTGAGGTGAGTCTTTTTAAATCCCCAAGCCTCGATCCTCTCATTATAAATCAAATAATAATTATTTTTGTGACAATCAAAATGTAAAACATATTTATTACTATAAAATGTTAGAAAGTATGAATCTGTCCAATAAACATGAAAAAGCCAGTGAACAGGAATCTAATGCATGTGTCTAAGGGACTATTAACAAATGTGTACACACACCTATACCTATATATACAGATAGATACACCTAGCATGCAAATGTATGTACTGTGTATGCCACCATAAACACAAATCAAAATACTGTTATGTATGCAGTTACTGCTAAAATAAATTCCTCCCAAAGTAGGGACTCTCGCAAAACTATTTTCTTCTTCTCTGTAAGTCTTTATTTCAATATGATTAAACATTTTCCAGTAATGTTCTCTGCTTTGATTAGACATGAAAAAAATTACCAAAATCCTCTTGATAGAAGATATAAAATGTACTAAATGCAAGCATTAGTGATGGCTTTGGTGACACGCAGTGCCACAGCCTGGCAAGGACTCAAACTGCCCTCTAAGGAGGAGTGCCCTCCAGAGCCTCCGTCCTAGCTCCTGCAGGTCTCTGGTATTGGCCTAGCAGCTCCTCATCCCCAATCAAGTTTCAAAATGACTTCTGCTCCAATTTTGTGTTTTTCTTATCTTTTGAAGCACTGGCAGTAATAGTTTTAGACCTAGCATATTGTAACTGGGCTTCATTTACCCAACTTTTGTGGGATATTTGCTTTTGCTTAATTATGTCACACAAAGCTTTGGGGCCTAAGACAGATCACATTCAATAATAATAAGTAGCATTTGTTCTTTGTGTAGAGTGCTTTCTCTTGATTACAGCAACACTTCTAATGAGGCAGTCACTATTATTTTCATTTAATAGATGAGGAGATGGAAGTTCAGAGTGGGACAAATTACCCAAAGTAATTTTTAGATAATTTGGTAGAGCCAAAATTTAACTCCTAGAGAGACCTCAAGAGATGAACTGTTCCACTAGGAAAACAATCTTGATTCTTCTAATAATCTAAGCCTCAATTTCTTCACCTGAAGTGCTCTTGTCAGAGTTAATAAGATAACTCAGCAAAGTACCCAGCACATAGCAAGAACTTTATAAGGTTAACAATACAGTGTTAGTAGTAGCAGCAGTAGTTAACAGTAATAATAGTGAGTGGAAACTCATACATGTTTTACTGGACTCTCATAGGATGTATTCCGTCCTAAACATGCCTCATTTGTAAGTCATCAAATGAAAAACAAAGACATAAGTAATTCTAACTTAAGATATGCAATTACCTATTAACACAAAGCACTGGGATTGTCTTCATAAAAGGAAAAAAAAAACTTAAACAGTTCTTCATGTCTCTTTCTGCCTCAGGCATTTAATGTGATTCCATTCATAGGAAATAAATAATCTCTTTATAGTGATTATGTCCCTGTCTGACAGCTCTCTAGTACCAACTTCAATGTTTTATACAATATTTTGATTTTATAATGTCTCGAATATATATGAGATGTGTGTTCAGAGCAAAGCTTGGGTCCATAAGGAAAACACGCACTTCCAAATATTTTTCTCTCTGTGTGTGTGTGTGTGTGTGTGTGTGTTTCTGAAATGCAACTGTCAGTTAAAAGGGAGCTGTGAGCTCTTTTGTGGTTGGTCCAGGTCATTTTTGTACCTTTATAGTCCTTAGCGCTTAGAATGCAGTCATAGCCATTGAACTCCTCAAACCTCCTGCCTGCCCTCTACTCCTGCCAATGTTTTTTGAATAGTTTATTCAATCAGGCTGTTTTCTTAGACTCAGCACCGAGAGATGCCCTTATACTAGTAAAAGACAGCATGGATGTATGTCAAAGGGAGACAAGCATCTGCTTTTGTAAAGTCAAGAAAGAGTTGAAATGCCTACTTTCTGAGAATCCTTCTAGCACTGTGACATGAACCAAAGCCTTCAAATATGACTGATTGATGGTATGCTGAGCCTGTCACCTTCTAGCTGGGTGACCTTCACCCAGTTAGTTTCCCTTTCTAGGCCTCAGTGTTTTTATCTGCAAAATAGGCATGATGCTATCTATCTTTCTTGAAGGCTGTGTAGATTAAATATGTCAGAAGCAAAGCTGTTCAAATGGTGCTACACACATCTGACCCTCAAGAGGCACCCATTCATTTCTGTGTGTCCACTGCACAGGGTGATTACATGAGAAACTCTTCTTGACCAAAAAATAACAATAAGTAATAATAAGATTAGTAATAGCAGCTAACACTTACACAGTTCTCATATGTCAACACTTTGCAATATATTCAACCCTCACATCAATCAGATGAGGCAACTAGGCATAGGGGTTAAATAAATTTCCCAAGGCCATACAGACAGCCAGTGAAAGAGCTGAGGTTAGACCTACACAATCTGGATGCAGGTACTACACTGTTATACATGCTACCGTGGAAATGTTGCTCAAGAAAGATCCCTTGTGCCTAGAACCTGTAAGGAGTAAGAAACAGCAATGGAAAGGTAATGAATATAAGCTTTGTATGGCTTCAGTTCTCTTAAATGGACCTTTTTTTTTTTCCCCAAGCAATACCCTGCTACTGACATGCAAAGGCCCTGCTGAGTTTTTTTGCCCAATGAAATATGAAAATAATCTAAATGGCTTTGACTTCTCTTTTCTATTTTTAATCCCTAGCATTTCTTACTTTTCACTTCTTGGACTCTCCTTCCCAAATCTGAACCTGTACGTCAGCAAGCTGTCCTTGCTTAAGTATTTTTCTTTTGAAGAATTGTTTGGGATCACCTTCCCAGCTTGAACTGTAGCCCTGTCTTTGAGATGGGAGGCTTCTTTGTCCTCTTGACTGCATTTATTATTACAGCTGTGGTGAGAAATATGCTGGCTTTCTTCCCTAGTCCCAAAGTACTCAGGTGGATCTTTCAGTTTCAGCCTAATCAGGGATTATTATGCCATGGAAGTTTGACCTTTGACTAAGAGAGTGTCTAGAATTATAATCTGAACAAATACAAACTTTTTTTTTGAGTGTGAAAACATTTGTTACATGATGAGGTTTTGGACGGAGAGAAGGCTGGATATTACAGTAGGTCCCAAAATGACTGGGAGCACAGGGAAAGGGACTAGCTTGTGATGTTCATGGCAGGTACTGGATGATGTTGGCAGAAGCTTATTTGATTGACACTTTCCCCCTACCCCCAAGATAGAGCACCTAGACTTTCTCATCAGCTTTCCCAGGTTTAAGGTCAGGGAGGAGAAGGGTGCATCCTAAAACCTTACAACATTCAAACATCAAAACTGGAATCGGGATCTTTATTATAAGTATTCCTGTCAATAACAAGGGAACAACTAAGAACATACAAAATTTCTTTCAAATTTCTCATCACTAGACTGTGATGATACCGGTAAAAGATTCTGAAGAAGATGCAATGGAGAAATAAGGAATAAGTTTTCTATAAATGCAGCAGTGATTCTGTACAAGTATGAGCAGGTCTTCAAATTATAAAATGAAACCTCTCCCAACTCATAGTCCAGAAAAACACCAATCTTTTCTTTTGGAATAGAGAAAGGGCCAAATGTATGAGTCCAGCAGCCATTGCTTGGCGATGGTGATATGAGAGTATGTATGGGGAAGGATTCCTTACACACACCTAAGGAACATTCACCTGTGACTCCTATGGTTACCACCCAAAAATGCCTGCCAGCATCAAATCCCTCAGAACTCAGGACAGTTGGGTAAGAAATAAGTGCCTGGGGATTAAGAAGACGATCTGGTATCCTATATGTCGCATGTTTTCTATTTATTGAGATAATGAGGTCGGGATGGGCATTTTCTGGATCCAGTGTCAAATCTGCCTGAAATGTGCGGATCGTTTTATGCAGGCCCAAGTAATGTGGGGGGCAGTGAATATTGCTTTCTTTAATTTATATGAAAAGATGGCCAGGGACTCTGTTTTCATAGCTGTTGTGGATACTTTCAATACCTGTGAGTAAATCCTCATCTGTCTGCAAACACTTCTCTTCTATTTCACTTAACAGATTGCTTAGCCTGAACATATGGTATGAAATTTGCCTTCCATTTTTGATTAGTTTTTCTTCAACATTATTCTCTTCAATAAATAGATCGTAATCAATTTCATTGTACTCTATTTCCAAGGAATACTTAAGATCAGGGGTCCTCAAACTTTTTAAACAGGGGGCCAGTTCACTGTCCCTCAGACAGTTGGAGGGCCGGACTATAGTTTAAAAAAAAAAAACTATGAACAAATTCCTATGCACACTGCACATCTTATTTTGAAGTAAAAAAACAAAACGGGAACAAATACAATATTTGTACTTGCATGTGGCCCCCGGGCCGTAGTTTGAGGACCCCTGCTTAAGATCCTTACATTCATAGTCCAGTTTCTTCCTCCATTTATTCATCTTTTTCTTCACTGCCAAAATATTTGCACCTTGGTGTTTATATACCTTTACAGCATTTTTAAGGTGTTTAGTGAGGACCCCAATGTACCTTTTGAGCATCCCTCTCTGACTAGCTGTAGCTTCCTCAATGGGGATCAGGGGCTGATCCTGGGGGTCTAAGGAGCCCTTGCACTGGGGACACAACAGCTCCAGGCTTTTCTCACAGAACAGGGTCAGAACCTCATGGTGCTGCCCACATTGGGGTATTTCTTCCTGCATTTTCCTCTGGCTCCCTGAGGTGGGGATCTGCTTAGCAATCTCAGTCATGTAACATAATTAGGTGTTCCTCTTCAAGCTCCTCTCAGGGCAGTGGTGGAGGCAGACAGGACAGGGAAAGGTGCCCTGTGTAGACCTTCCCAGCGCTGGTGGGTGCAGGAGGGACAGAAGTTGTGCCCACAGGCAATGGTCACTGGGTCTCTCAGGTAACCCAGGCAGATGGGACAGCTGGCCTCTGCTTGGAGCTTGGCCAGGGAAGCAGCAAAGGTCATGGTGCAGTGAAGGTGTCTATCAGAAGAGACTCTTCAGTCAGTGTGATCCTCCAGGAGCGAGGAAAAGTGAGAAGCTGAGGTCCGCTCAGGCCTCCCTCTTTGTGGAAGTTGGTAGGAGCTTCCAAGAAGAGTTCCAGTGGGCAGCTGACGTCCAGTTTTCCTGTCACCTTCTCCTGTATCTAATGTCAGGTTCCCCAAGTGAAAATCAGCTGTGGACTCCCGTCAAAAACCAAGCACCATGCAAGTCATAAGTGGTTTCTGGAGCCTGCTCCTTTAAGTGAGTCCCTGAAGTGTGTCTCCAAGAAGAGTCTCCGAAGCCAGTCGCCTACCAGTTGAAAATACACTCTTTACTTTTACTTCTTCATGGGTCAACCCATACAGACATTTCCTTTGTGTCCTGACATCACAAAAGCAGATGCAAGTACATGGCTAATAAGGTAGAGGAATAATGTGCCTGTTGAGACCAGGAGTTTCCTACTGGCTAAAGTGGCTCTTCCAAAACTTAGAGAAAGCTAACTTTGGAAGGAGTTTGGATGTCTCATTCTAAGTCAAAGAGAACAAGTTATCAGTGTGTGCAATCAAGTCAGGCATAATGCCATCCAGCAGACAGTTCTAGTTAATTCAAAAGTAGAAATTATCAGTTTGGCTCTAGTTCTGCATAATCTGTCCTACACACTATATTCTCAGGGAGGGGCTGCTAGCAGCCACGGTGTGCGGATTAGCTCCAGTTTCTTTAAATGGACCTTTTCTTGCCATACACAGACCCTATTGCCAACAGGTATAGGCCCTGCTGAGGTATTTTGCTCACAAAGGTATAAAATTATCTAAACAGCCTTTAGTTTTCTTTCTTTTTGTTAACTCGTAGAAGATCTTGCTTTTAATTTGACATGGGAGGATCCATCTCTTATTGAAAAGAACTGGAAAAAAAAGCTAAAACTCTGGGGCCCAGAAGAGCTAGGGCGAGATTCAGAGGAAATATGCTGTTCCATCGGGAAAAGGTAAATGGGTAAGATACTTGGACAAGTTGAGTAAAGATGAATCCAAGTCCTAAAGATGTGCAGCACCAATAAGTAGTAATTCTGAGGTTTGAAGAGAAATCCGCTGCCCAGGTGAGTCATATTGTCATAGGATGCTGGCTGGTAGGGTTGCCAGATTAAACAAAAATATAGGACAACAGTTGAATTTGATTTTCCTATGAAAAACAAATAGCATTTCAGTATAACTATCTCCCAAATACAGCATGGGACATACTTATTCTTAAAAGATATTTGACTTTTATCTTAAATTTAAATTTATTTGATTGTCCTGTGCTTGGACTTAGCTAAAAAATCCATTGGACAGCAGTATTTCCATGTGAAAAATCCTTCCAACATTCCTCAGTACATTATTTTCTTTTTTCTGAATCCATAGAAAATTTAAATCAAGAGATTGTGAGTCCCTGGTCAAGTAGGTCTGTTGATTAAAGTGTTGTCCTGATATGCTAAGGCTGTGGATTCAGTTTCTGGTCAGGGCACAGACAAGGATCAACCAATGGCCAAGGTGGTATGGCTGTGTGGTAGGGCATCTTCCCATGCACCAAGAGGTCACCAGTTTGATTTCCATTCTGGGCACATGCCCTGGGTTGCCTGCTCAATCCCCAGTAGATTGTGTGCAAGAGGCAGCTGATCAATGATTTTCTCTCATCATTGATGTTCTATCTCTTTTTCCCCTCTCCCTTCCTCTCTAAAAATCAATAAAGACATTTTTTTTAAAAGAACAGGATTTTTTCTATATTGTCTAAAAATTTATTATTAGATATGCAATTCATTTTTAGATATGCAATCCATCCATAAGGCAGTTTTCAGTCTTATTTATAAATGAGGAGGGTCAAGTGAGATATGAAAATTTAAACAACAGATTAGAAGTGGGAGAAGAGCTTGAATTTTGGCCTTCTTCCTTGCTTTTCAACAAATACTGCTTTATCTACTGTCCTCATGAAGTCTTCCCTGATATTCCAAAGTTAAATTTATCTTTCTATCTCTTAGCCCCTGCAATTCTTAATATCACTCATGAAATGCCTTTTGTAGCATAATTTTAGTGAACATTAATGGTAGGCACTGTATGCATTTGTACATACTGCATCCCTGATGGATTGTTAGCCCCTGTGATTAATGGCTGTCTTATTATTCATCTTTATAAGACTCACAGAGTTATCCCAGCTTAAAACTGGTGGTGCTCATTACATGGTTGTTAAAAGAAAGGAAGAGTAACTATGAATTTCTCAGCTGTACATCTCCATTTTGAAAATAAAAATCTCATTATAAAAATTGTCATCTGGCATATAAAATGATCTAAAGAAACAAAAATCTTCAATTAAAAAAAAAGAAGTATTTACTAGTAAATGAAAAAAAGAAGTGTTTTTTGGTGGCACATAACCACTTTATGGTTTTCTGTTCTCAAAGATTCATTCTTAGTTACTTGCACTTAAATTAAAAAGCATATCCAGCTAATGGAGCCTGTTATCTTGAGGTACATTTATGTTGTCCGCAACTTTAATCTTCTATCCCTTATAGACTCAGGCTGCTTTCAGAAAGCCATTTTGTGTTGGTCGAAGGTACCCTCCTATGTATTTTTTCTCATTGGTTCTTTTCAAGCTCATAAGTGTTTCCTAGTTTTCTGGTTTCTTTTGTATTTTATTATCTCCAAATGATTGTTCTTGTAACTGCTCCATAGTTTTCTATCATTCCTAAAATGCATAATTGTTTTTCTAATATGCTATTCATTGTCCATTGTCTTACTTCATTAACTTGTTAAAGTCAACAGGATAGTTATGCTACATATTACATTCAATTTATCACTATGACTCATTTGATTCTTTTTCATGACTCACATATTCTTTGTGCTTTTAGGATCCCAAATGCTTTTCCACTGAGACAATGAAAAAAAAGCAAAATATTTAAAATGAGGTAGGCACTACTTTAAATTCTAGCTTTGCCACTTACTAGTTTGTCCTTGGACAAAGGTATTTAACCTCTCTTAAACTCTATTTCTTTATTTTTTTTTAATATAGCATTATTATGAGGACCAAAAACATTACATTAATGCAAAGTCCTTAGCACAATGTCTGTAAAATATTAGGTCTTTAATAAATGCTTGTTTTTCTTCCTGGGGAAAAAGTTTAAAGATAAAGGACTGATTGACATGTTAAAATGTATAGGAGGCTTTCCAGACAGTATGGCTCAGTGGTTGAGTGTTGACCTATGAACCAGGAGGTCCCAGTTTGATTCCAGGTCAGGACACATGCCTGGGTTGTGGATGTGATCCCAGTAGGGACCATGCATGAGGCATCAGATCAATGATTCTCTCTCATCACGAATGTTTCTATCTCTCTCTCCTTCTCCCTTCCTCTCTGAAATCAATAAAAAAAATTCTTGAAAAAATGTATAGGAGGCCAATAGGGAACCAGGAAGGATTCTTGAGAAGAAAATTAGCTTGATCAAATTTGAGAACCAAAGGAATACTCTGGTGACAGTTTAGGATAGAGATGAAACAATTAGATCTTTGTGTACTAAGTAGGTACTGCTAATGAGGAAAGAATCAGAGATTGTTTGATCAATGGTGATCTAGAGAATGCATTCCTTTCTTATATGTATTGAAATTCCAATGGTCAGTATTAAAGTTTCTTTCTGACCAAACAACACTATTGGGGATTAGATCTGCCCTGGTGGCAGCAGGGGCAGTTTCTCATCCCTGGGGTAGAGGATTTATTTGAGACGAAATAAATTAGATACCAGGAGTGGAGTTAGGTTCTTATCAGAGTCCTCTACATAAGAAATTACAAAGAACCAGAACAGAACAGTTGCTGCATGGGATAAAGAGGCAAATCCCTATACACACATAGGATGTATACCTGAGCAAATTACTTTAAAATTTAAATATCATAAAAAGCATTTCATTGCAAATGCTTGCAAACAGGTGTGTCTCCACATAAAATAATCCAAAATTTAAGCAAAAGTAATGTTTTGTTTAAACCCCGATCCATAAGTATTAGAGGCACTTAAGTTATAAATGTGCATTGTGCATATATAGTTTCCAAATTATTATATATATATATATATATATATATATATATATATATATATATATATATATTAGTAGCCTGGTGCACAAAAATTTGTGCACTCGGGGGTGAGGGTGAGGGGTGGGGCCAGACCCCTCAGCCCGACTGCACCCTCTGTCATGTTCCGGGACCCTGGCCATTCCTGGCCTAGGCACAGGCCTACAGGCTTGGGGTGGCCTGGCTCCCGAGGCCCCATTTTATCAAGAGAACAAAGTCGGCATTAGTTACAGCCCTCACCGAACCCAGTACAGTGCATCTGTGCATACAACTGCCTCGTTCATGTGCCTGCTTCACCCTACTGAATTACTAACGTCTTGAGGACATAGCTCTGTCTTATCCTGCTTCACCTTCAGTGCCTGGCCTGGTTCCAGGGACCTGAGAGGGTTTGCTGAGTGAGTGAATAATGAGTGAGTGAATGAGTGAATGAATGAGCGAGTAAGTGAATGAGCAAGCAGCTAAGGGGCGGGAACTTCTGCCACGTTTCCATGGCAACCGACAGAAGTTCTGTCCCCACTCCGGGCTGCCTGAAGCCCATGCCCTGAAAGTTCTCGCCCTGCTCCCAGCGGCCTGGCACCCCTCTCCTGGCTGCATACTGAATTACTAACCTCTTGAGGACATAGCCCTGTCTTATCCTGCTTCACCTTCAGTGCCTGGCCTGGTGCCGGGGACCTGAGAGGGTTTGCTGAGTGAGTGAATGATTGAGCAAGTAAGTGAATGAGCAAGCAGCTACCAGTAGAGATCATTCGCACTCTGCTCTGGGCTGCCTGACGCAAACCCTGGGAAGTTCTCGCCCTGCTCTCAGTGGCCCCTCGCCCCTCTCCTGGCTGCATAGTTTGCACTCCACTCTAGGCTGCCTGACGCAAACCTTGGGAAGTTCGCGCCCCGTTCCCAGCGGCTTCACTCCCCTATCCCAGCTTCATAGTTTGCTCAGGGCAAAGGCGGCCCAGGTGTGCGTGTTGGCAGATCTGTGCATTAGCACCTGCCAGCCTCAGATCCCCACAGGAGGGCCGTTTGTGGGCGTGGCCGGTGGCGGATCACTGTGGTCCTGCCCACTAGCCCTGGGTAGGGTCCCATACTGGCCGCCTGCCACCCAGGTCGCAGATAGCAGGCCCGCATGGCAGCAGGGCAGGCAGGATGACCCTGTCCCACCCTGCCTGCAGTATGCAAATTAGCCTCCATCTGTGTTAGTGGTTAACTGCCATCTTGGTTGGCAGATAATTTGCATATCATCCTGATTAGCCAATGGGAAGTGTATCGGAGGTACGGTTAATTACCCTATTTGCCTTTTATTAGATAGGATATATATATATATATATATATATATATATACACATATATATATACACACATATATATGTATATATATATATGTCAATTTTAGTGAACATAAATTAAATATATATGTGTGTGTGTTATAAATCATGGAAAATCAATTATTTTTCATTTCATAAAGCATTTTGTACTGTGAAGATCATTTTCACCTTTTCCAGTGTGCATCACAGCATTGCCCTAATCACCTCTTAAAAGAGCAAGGCAAGTGATCAGTGGATTTCTATAGTGGGTTTAATGATACTACAATTATGAAAGGATTGATGTGGGCTCATAAAAGCAGTTTAAGAATTGATATGAGAAGTGTTGTCAGCTCCTGGCAACCTCAGGTCATTAAAACACTAATTTCACCTGCTGAGAAGAGCTGACGTTCCAACTCAGTTTATTGTAGTATTTCCTAGAATTATTCCTAGACTTTAAAATTATCATCAACCCAGACCCAACTTTGTATGGTTTACTTTGCATACATTATTTATAATTCTTACAAAACTGCTCAAGACAGTTATATTCTTTACAGTAGGGGAAATAACCTCATAGATGTTAAACAACTTGACCACATTCACTGTTAGCATTTGTTAAATGCCTGATTTAAAACCCAATCTTTTTTCTCACAGGCCAAGAATATTTGATATATCACATGAAAAGTTCTACTTTATTATGTGCAGACATTATTTGATGTCTATAATACCAATGGCATGGTTTTCCTGTGGAGACATGGATTCAAGGAAGCATGAGTAGGCATTAGCCAGTGACATCAGTCATATCACTGAACGTATAAAACTTTCCTTAATAAAATTTCACAGTATACATAAAATAGTTTTATAATATTCATATTCTATGTCCCCAAACACCACATATTTGTATCAAACTAAAAAAAAAACAAACCCAAAATGGATATAGTTAATACCATATTGTACATTTGAAAGTTACTAAGAGAAAAGATCTTAAAAGTTCTCATCACAGGAGAAAAAAATGTAGCTATGTGTGATGATGGATGTTAACTAGATTTATTGTGGTGATCATTTTGCTATCCTATCTAATAAAAGAGAAACATGCAAATTGACCATAACCCTGACACCCTTCCCATTGGCTAATCAGCAGGATATGCAAATTAACTGCCAACCAAGATGGCGGCCGGCAGCCATGCAGCTGAAGCGAACAGGAGGCTTGCTTGTGCCAGTGACGGAGGAAGCCAACGTTCCCGGCCTGCCGCTGCCAGCGTCTGAGCTGCACTCTAAGCAACTATGTTGCAATTATAGAAGCTAAACAAGCTCCAGAGACTTGCTTTCAGCCAGCTTCGGCCTCAGAGCTTAGAGATGCAGTTATGGCAACAGAGTTTCAATTATAGAAGCCAAACAAACCTAGAAACTTGCTTTCAGCCAGCTTTGGCCTCAGAGCTTAGAGATGCAGTTATGGCAACAGAGTTTCAATTATAGAAGCCAAACAAACCTAGAAACTTGCTGTCAGCCAGCTTTGGCCTCAGAGCTTAGAGATGCTGTGATGGCAACAGAGTTTCAATTATAGAAGCCAATCAGACCCAGAAACCTGCTTTCAGCCTGCAGAGCTGGAGCCGGCTCTCAGCTCCAGTGACAGCTATAAAAGGTAAATAAATCCCAGAATTAAAAAAAAGAAAGAAAGGAGAGGCTGGTGGGAGTTTAAGTTGTTCTCCAGCCTGAAAACGGATCTCAGGCCCTCACCCAGACTGGCCAGGAACCCCAGTGGGGACCCCCACTCTGAAGGGTTTGTGACCAGCTGCAAACAGCCTTCAGCCTATCATCCAGGCTGGCCAGGCACCCAAGTGGGACCCCCACCCTGATCTGGGACACTTTCAGGGCAAACCAGCGAGCCCCCACCCGTGCACCAGGCCTCTATCCTATACTACAGGCAGAGCGGGACAGCATAAGCTGCCATCCAGGCCCCATGTGCAGCCCTGGGCTTTGGGGCATAAGCCCTGCCCCCAGCTGGGACCCTGGTGTGCCACCTGAGCCCCCAGCCAGGACCCTATGACTATTGGAGAGCAGGAAAGTGCCACTGGGCCCTGGGTCACTGTGGGGATCCAGCCATCAGTAAGTAGAAAAGTGCGGCCTGTAGGCAGCCCCCAGCAGTGCCTAATTCAGGAGCAGGAAAGCAAGCCCAGCTTGCGAGCAGCCCCAAACTTTCCCTGCTCCCTGGTCGCCATGGTGATCCATGAGCAGGAAAGCAAGCATGGCCTGCGGGCAGCCCCAAGCTGGGCCTGATACGGGAGCAGGAAAGCCCGGCCTGTGGGCAGCCCCCAGCTGGGCCTGCTCCCCGGTCGCCATGGTGATCCAGGAGCAGGAAAGCCCGGCTTGCAAACAGCACCCCCATCCTGGCCATAGCTCAAGGGAGAGTACAACATGCAGTGGAGGCCAGGAGCCTGAGAGATCAACACAGAGGGGCTCCTGCTCCAAGCCTCCATGTTGTGCTGGGGGCAGGCCCCCAGCACGCACACACACACACACACACACACACACACACACACAGTGCCTGCTCTGAGCCTCCAATGTGGCTGGGGGCAGACCCCCAGTGGGGACACACACACACACACACACACACACACACACACACACATACACACACACACGGCAACTGCTTTGAGCCTATGTGGCGCACCCGGGGACAGGCCCTAGCAGACAGATAGACAGACAGACACACACACACACACACACACACACACACACACACACACAGGACCCCTGTTCCCAGCCTCTGCTGCCAGACTGTGGCCATCGGTAGGACATCCACTGAGGGCTCCTGGACTGTGAGAGGGGCAGGCTGGGCTGAGGGAACCCCACCCCCCCAGTGCACGAATTTTGTGCACCGGGCCTCTAGTATATAAGTATATATATATATATATATATATATATATATATATATATATATATATATATATATGTTGTATACCTGAAACTAATATATTATATATCATTTATATCGCAATAAAAGAGATAAACACAAAAATTAGCATATGCTATTTTTTAACAACTGATATTCATAACACCAAATATTGGACAAAAACATGCAAACAAAAATTAGTTAAGGTGATTGTTTTTTCACATGTTTGTATGATATAATATTCCAAATATTAAGAAAGAGTATTTATAATTAATACACAAGAAAGTGGTTATAGATAAATGTTATCCAAAATGAAATAGAAGGTATAACTGTATGTGTAAGATGGTGAACGTTTTATACACTATATAGATCCATGTATTTGTATCTATGTATTTATTTTCTCCCTTCCTTCCTTCCTTCCTTCCTTCCTTCCTTCCTTCCTTCCTTCCTTCCTTCCTTCTTTCCTGCCTTCCTGCCTTCCATCCTTCCTTCCTTAATCCATCCGTCTATCCATCCACATAACTATTATAAATATTCATAGTATGTGTCAATAATAATATGATATTTTAAAAACTAAATTATTGTTTATAATTTTGGTTCTACTTTAAACATATATCATTTTTAGCTTTAAAATAAAATCCATTATAGTTTAAAAATAACAGTTTTTGCATATAGTGTACCAAACAGTCTTTTTTAAAAAATAGTTTTAAGGGTTTAGACCAAGGATCTAGCTCAGGTCTGGCTAAAGTATGAAATCTCTTATCCTGACTCAGGCAAGAAGATAAGAGGAATAGGGAAAAGATATGATACTGAAGAAAACTTGAAAAAGAAAAATTACACAGGTGGTAAGAATCATCTTTGGTTTGAGTATAGTACTTCTCAGAGGAACAGGGGTGAGGAATTCTTATTCTCTAAGTTAGGATTACATGAACTGTGTTAGCTCTATAAAAAGTAAATGAAACCTATGTACTTTAATTGTGCTAAGAATTATTGTCATCAAGAAAATAGTACTTCCTATTATAACATATTATAAGTCTCATTTTTATCCTTCATTGGCAAGAACTAAAAGTTGTAGCAATGATCTAAAATATGATTTACTTACTTTACTTGCATATATAAAGTAGTGAACCTCTTACTATAGGGTTGGGCAAAAGTAAGTTTACAGTTGTGAGTACGTGAAACACTGACAACCTATTTTTTTCTATACCCTGTATAGTATACAATTTATAATGATATTTGAATTCTTGACAGGAGCCATCAAAAAGGGAAATAAATTTAAAATTTTCTTCATAAACACCTCGTAATATTTTAGTAAATAAAATTTCTGCCACAACTACAGAAAAACCCACTTTATGCTTAATTCAAAACTATGGTAAATTGTGGATAATGTTTTAGTGAAATATCAGAACTATCTCAAATAAAGGAATCTATTTATGTCTCTGCTAGAGCCAGCCCATAACCACCTCGTAAGAGCCAATTTTCACATTTTTAGGAATTTTGTGATCTGACGGATAAACATGTCATTGTTAAAAATTAACTTTTATAAACATACATTTAAATAAATCAGGTTAAAAACAAAAATACTAAGTACTCAAAACTCAGTAATGACTTCTTAACTGTTTTACTATATTTTACTCGTATCTATGCTTTTGAAATTATTTACATCTGTTATATTTGTATTCTGAAAATACTATGCAATGGTATACTACTGCAAATCTCTTTCCACCTCCACTTGCAGGGACGCCACATTGGTAACTCGAAATCAGTAATGGTGGGAGCATTTCTACCATGGAAATAAACTATCGCATCCTAAACCAGAACTTCCATTCCCACCCACCTTCCCTGGAAACCTGGTTGGAAAATATTTACCAACAACCACAGTACAAATTATGTCTTCATGATCTGCCCCTCACTGCCCCCCACCCCCACCCCAGACACATCCAACTTTAATGTGCCTTATTTGTATATTACCCATTTTTCTGCATCATGCATCATGGAAAGGCAAAATATAACCAACCATCATTGATAAGTATGTGATTCTATATTTAGCCATTGTTTGATATTGTGCGAGGTACCATCCAATAACATTGATGCTATAGAGGATATAAAGACAAACAAAATATAGTACTTGAGAGGAGAGGGAATGAACAGATATTTATTCAAGTAGGCATTGCTTTGATATTGAAGAAAATGAGTATCTATATAGTAATAGCTAATATTTAAAGCATCTTCATGAAGTATCCTTTATTTGATTCTTAAAATCAGCCCTGGAAAATAAGTAAGTTAGCATTGTGCCCACTTATCCAAAGAAAAATTCAAGACCTGCTCCAAGTCATAGAGTAAAACAATGCAGAAATAAAACAAAGTGTAATATCCAACTCCTTTAACTCCATCCTGTGTCATTTGTGCTCTCCTCCACTATTAACAATTATTTGCTTGTTTTTTTTTTTGTTTTTTTTTTTAAGGTACTTCCCAATTGTATCTACCAAAGTAAGTCAATGAAATTGTCCCTGGACACACTGAGCTTTTTAAACACCTCAAAGGCCTATTATGGCAACCTTGTAATTATTGTTCTATTTTTTAAGTATAATCATACAGTGACTCTCACTCTAGATTCCTGTCCATTCCATAAAGCAATGTAATATTACACTTGAAGCCAGGATAGGTGGGTTGACAGAAGACATACATACTTCTACTCCTGCATCTGTGCTTCAGGTGCCTGAGACACTGATGACACAGTCATCTCCAGCTCAGAATAAAAGGCTATAAAATGAAAAGTACTATTTCAAAGTACAAGAAATAAGATGCACCTAATGGCTGGAGAGGATAAGACACACTGTAAGTGTATGAAGATATCTGAAGAAAAAATAACACTTAAGCCAAAAATTAAGTCAGATTGATGAATTGAAATTGGAGAGAGAGAATAATTGCAAAAAAAAATTGAATCAATGTATGATTTTTATTTTTAAGACTGTTCAGTAGATTTCTGTGGGAAAAGGTATACTAAATGATTCAAAAAGGCATAGTTATTATGTTAGTCCCAGTCCAAATATATTCAAATATATCCCAGATAATTTGGTATAAACTTATTAATGCTACTGCATGGTAAATGCAGCAAGTAGAACATATACATTAAAGGAAAGAGATGCAATGTTCTTGCCATTTTTTAATCTTTATGTCTTTATGTTATCATTATTTAAAACACTGACTACAAAATATACCATAGATTCTATCTGATCAATGCCCTGGAGATAATTGGACACATCGCAAAATGGTGGTAACGCAGGCTATGTCATGAAATCAAAGTATTTTCCCATTTTAAAAAGAGTGATTGATGGCCTATGTCTGTCACTCACGATGATGAGGTTTCTTCATGGACTCTCCAAAAGTGTTCATCATCAGGCAAAAAAAAAACAAAAACAAAAAAAAAAACACTTGATAAAAAATGGCACTGTCTGTATTATACACCTGAAACTAAGACAACATAATATTTAATGTAAACTGTAATTGAAAAAATATGTATTGCAAAATATAAGAAACTGCACTAAGTTGGGAAGAGGGTGCTGCAGTGTAAAAAAAAAATATGAAAAAAACTAAATAATTAATGCTTGTGGAGTATTCATGTTTGCTTTGTCCTAAGGAGGTCCCTCATTTATCCCTGTATGATCATCCTCTTTCTTTCTAGGTCCCAAATTCTGTTTCATATCTGAAAGGGTATATGGGCCTCATTGACAATTATTACAGGAATAAGCCAATACTAAGGTGATTAGTGTGGAGAATGTCTCAGGAGTGTGGCAGCTAAATAAAATTTTGATAACTACATAGGTAGATAGGTAGCAAGACTTGATAGCATAATGGTAAGAAATAGACTTGGGAGAGTGTTTCTGGCATAGCTTATTTAAATCTGTGTCCTTATCTGTAAAAAGGGGCTAATAAGTGCACCTATTCACTGACACTTTATGAGATTTAAATGTGTTACTGTTTATAAAAAGCCTGTAATTATGCCAGAACATAGTCAGTGCCACATAAATTATAAATGCATGTGTCTATATGTTTAATGTAGATATATAGTTATGTAACAGGCAGCAGGCATTTAAAGCAAAACTTGGATTTGATCAAATTAATACTTTGGAAATTAACAGAGAACTAAGAATGTAATGATATTTGCCATATGGCTTCTACAGCCAGGTATTCTGACCTAGGGGTTGTAGAAGTCTATATGCCTAAAATGAGATCTATGCAAACTTTTAAGGCAAGGTCAATGAATTACTTATTAATTCTGAAAAAAATCACCTAAAAACTGAGTGACTTAAAATAAATAATATTCACTTATCATCTCTCATAGTTTCTGTGGGTTAGAAATTTGAAAGCAACTTGGTTGGGTGGTTCTGACTCAGGATCACTCATAAAGTTACAGTAAGATTTCTCGGGCTTCAATCATCTGAGCATCTTGACTGGGGTAGGGGTTCCTTCTTTCAAGGTGGTTCACAGAGGGCTGGAAAATTAGTGGTGGGTTTCAATTTCCCACCATTTAGGCTTCTCCCCGGGGCTCCTTGAGGGACTTTAGACCATAGGCCAGCTTTTCTCAGACATAACAGTCCAAGAGGCCCCAAAGGGAAGCTGCAAAGCCTTTAAAGGTCTAATCTCAGATTTTATACTATCACTTTAATCATATACTATTGCTCATATAGGTCAACACTGATGTAATGTGGGAGGGGACTATACAAGATCATAAATAACAGGAATCATGAGTCATTGGGGGCTACTTTATAGGATGGGTATAGCAATCATAAATTATCATCATTTGATCTGAAGGGCTGGCTTGGACATCTGGTCCACCCATCTGGTCTATTTATATTGTAGGACAATATGTTCACTTCAAAACCCGCTTACTGAGAACCTATAAAGTGTCAAGCAAAATGCTACAGGCCTGGTTGCACAACTTGAAGATAACAAAGCACTAGATGAAATACATAGAGGTTAGATGCTTCTATAAAATTCTAGGGGGACTGAGGATTGAAAATAATTGACAGTGCCAATAAAAAGAAGAAATAATCTGCTTTTTTCTCCCATGACTTTGGTTAGTTTACATTAGTCCCTCATAGTGAGTTTAAGTGAACTTATAAAGTTAAGCCCCTAGTCATAAGGAAAGAACCATTCTCTGTAATTATGGTGATCCCACCAGGTAGGAGATGCTTTCTGAGACTCCTTCTAGAAAGACAGAGAAGAGCTAATATGTTCATAATTACCTCAGGGAGAGTCCTGACCATGACTGAATTCACAGGGATGACATATGCACAAAGTGATGGAAAGATCACATATTTTTGAAAGGTAGTTATATGGAAGATGAAGTAAACTCTAAGTACCAAGGACGTGGATTTCTGTTGAAGAAGGATGATTCTAAGACAATTTGATTGTTTAGTTAAGTGGTAGCCTCATTTGGGAAAGCCTAAATGACTACTTGTGATTGATTGCTCTTAAGGTCCATTTTCTCAGATCTGAGTACAATGATTCTGACTTAGGCTTTGGGTTGCTTACATAGGCTTCCAGAAATTAGAGGCATCTCAATCTGGCCTCTTTGTTTAATTATCAACATGTACAGATATTGAGAATGGCTATGTGTTCCTTGCTTCAAACCCACTCTAAAACAATGAGGCATAGAACATCTTAAGAGAACATAGCCGCTGAACTCTTGATAAGCATGCCAATTCTCCAGCGCATTCAGTGGCATTGCGTTAGTGAAATAAAAAGCCTCAAAAAAGTGAAGTAGCATGTTTCATTTACAATAATGATTGGGTTGTCTGCCAAACACCTCTTTCAAAATCTAGTAGCTGAGGCAAACAAAGAAATTCTCCAAGTTTCTTGACACCGTGCTTACAGGTAATTCCAAATTCAGAAAAGGGAGAGAGGGTAGAGCCAGTTAGATTGCAGCTCGGCTGCTAAATGGACTTGAAGGACAATCATCTTTCAAAAAATATCATTAACATATTTCAGATGAGAAGATACTTAATATCACTTCTCAATTATTTGTTTAATTACCTTTTTCCTCCTCAAAATTCTAATGAAAAGACTTTGTATTTACATATCTTTAATGATATTTCAATCATCCCTTATGAATGTAGGCAATTTGAAACTTTTACTCAACATACTCAGATGTGCACCGTTTATGAATTCCGATGTTTATTAGGCAATTGACTAATTAAATTGTGTTTAGAGCTGCATTAGTTAAGCATGCTCCATAGACTTAATTTTTAGTTCACTTCAATGCTAAAAGTCCTCCAAGCTCCCTACTGGAAATTCTGAATAAAGAGATCTTATCCTCTAAAAGCGATGAATTCTCACAGAGTTTATAAAGGTATGTATTTATCTTATTTTGCTAAAATCCTATAGATAAATACTAACAGTGATAAATTGCCATAGGATATTTCAGGTCACCTGGGTGTTATCAATTACTGGTTAGAGGGATTCCAGTGGTCTGAGGGCAATTAAATGTTCCTTTCTCCCAGCCATTCCTGCAGAAGACTCTGGGTGACCATTTACACATTTCTATTCTTAGTTTTCTAAACACATGGAATATTATGACAATCCCGGTGGTTATGTAAGGTATACACAAAGGTAAAATGTGAGACTCTTTGGAAAAATAATCAAGTCTAAAAATGTTCTGGTTTCTTTGTTTTTACAGTATATATCATTCCAATTTTCTGAGTTAATGGGAATTCTCAAGCTTGGATAACTAATTCCATATTTAAGCAGATTTAATTATTAAATACACAGCTGATTTTCTAAACTGTCCACACTGAGTTTGCTGAATAAGTGTTACAAATGAATTATATATAAGTTGATTAAAACATTTAAAAGTGGACTAGAAACAATAATAGAATTTCTTACAAGTTTTCTCTTGCATTTTTGCCTGTTTAGACTAATGAAATCAAGGGACATCCCCAATAAAGACTTACGAACATTTTCTTTTTCTTGCAGACCAGTTTAAACAGCTTTTGTATAGAAAAGACACAACATTTCTTTCATTTCTGCAAGTAACTTCAAGATCATACCAAAGGCTTAATTAACTGAGACTTTAAATCCTCTTAAGATTAGACAGTTAACATCTTCAAACAAGATTAGAATTTTAACTTCTATGAATTCTTGTTTTAATAAATACTATTTTACCACCAAATACATCAATCCATACTAATTCCAGACATTATAATCTCCTTAGTCATGTAATGTTCCAATATTTATATTTCCTGGTAGGTATTAGGAAGTTTTTTGAAGGAATCCATGAGAATGATATCATAGAAAAAAGCAGATATGTATCCATGTCAAACAATTTTTATGCTAACATTTGAAAAATACTTGTATGACATACTGAGCCCCCTGGGTATCCCTTGAAAATACAAATGAATTTCTCAAGTTTGTACATTTTAGTTTTACTTTGTCTTCTTATATTTAATTTTAATAATAGAATGTCACTTATTTATTGCTACTTGTTAAAAGTGTTTGACACTTTTATAATGCTTACCAAAATGCAAGTATAGTTGATTTTGTTCATTTATATTAATTGATTTATTTATATAAACTTTTTATTCTAAATGATAATTCTTTTTCTGACTTTAGGGTTTTATAAGTGATATGTTATTAAATATTTCCTTTACAGAAAGTTTACAAAAATGTTACTGTATTTTCAAATAATCTATTTATACCAAAACCTTAGAAATAATCTCTACTGCAATTAACTTAGTAAGTCAATTAAATTAAATTCTACATTAATTTGAAGTCATGAATGAAAGGCTCTGCAGACACTAGTCATAATAGTTGTTACTGTATATGAACTTGTGCTTTAATAAGACATCCACTGAATCCTATTACACATGTGTAGTTTAAACTATTTTTATTATCTTGATATTTAAAAATGTTCTAAAGATACTTCTCCCTTATACTTATTTTTTATTTCACCCTAAATTCCATATGCCAAATGGACAGAATATCCCAACACAGCTGATTTTCCTAAAGGGATCAACAACTGAATTACCCTGACAAAAATCAGAATAGATATTTGGATTTATTAAGGCTATATTAAAGCATATCTGAATTGCCCCTCTCTTTCTAGCTACCATTTACACACACTATTGCTTTTTTTAAAAAAATATATTTTATTGATTTTTTACAGAGAGGAAGGGAGAGAGATAGAGAGTCAGAAACATCAATGAGAGAGAAACATCGACCAGCCACCTCCTGCACATCCCCCACTGGGGATATGCCTGCAACCCAGGTACATGCCCTTGACCTGAATCGAACCTGGGACCTTTCAGTCCGCAGGCCAACGCTCTATCCACTGAGCCAAACCGGTTTCGGCCACTATTGCTTTAAGAAAATTAAATGTGACCCTCTCTCTTAATATCAATTTTTTTATAATCTAATGATCTAGTTATATTTGGCTCCACATTTATGGCTCAAGATTACTGGAGAGTTCCAGGGTTCTAAATGTAAATTGCCGCGCCGCAGATAAGCAGGATAGTGTATTCCTGGTGGAATTCTTGGTAAAGTACATTCCTCTTCTTTCTTTGGATAGGATATGCAACATAAGAGAGGGAACTAAAGACTACACTGTAAAAATTTTCTTTTGTTTTTCCAGGAAAAATCCAAACTGATAGTTCTTTGATATTCCTAGTAAAATGAATACCCATACATTTTTTGACAACTGGTCAACATTCTTGGAGTCTCATCCCACTGTCAATAGCATCTGTATTATCATAATTTATTAATGACCAAAAATGTGATGGGTATCATAATGGACAACTCTTAAGTATCACTAATGTACATTATACAAAGAAACTGAGATTCAGAGGCTTTGGATGACAAATTTAAAGTAACAGCTGACCCATAGAGAGAAGGGAATTCAGTCCTAAGCTGAGATTTTCACACTGAGGTCAGTCAATGGGAGACTCATAGCGAACCCCAAGGACACACACCTTAAGCTGCTGTCCCTCCCTTGAGTAGGTTACTGATAAAAATACACTTAACCAAGCACCGAGGTGTAAGAAAATCAAAGAGCCTGGATTTACTATTCAAACATATGGCTTACTCTAATATGTAAACTCATTGTGTTGGGACTGGCTTTTGTGGGGCATGTGCCTTGTAACTGCTACATAGTTCATGTTAGGAAATAAAGTGAAAACTGGGGGTCTCATGGGTGTTTTATAAATATATTCTCTTTATAGGGAGCTTTATCCAGCTCATCCATTCTTGTCTGGGAAAAGTTCCAGTTATTGGTCCTCATGTGGGATGACAAGAAGGCATTCCACTCAGAGAACGGCGTGCAAAAGGCCTGGGTGCATGGAAGGTTTTGTCCTGTGGATGACAAAAGAGCTAGTTTTCTGTACTGAAACATGAGGGACTGTAAGAGGTGTGGCTAGAAAGGAAGTAGGGCCCATTTTGAAGGGTCTTTTCTGCCTGTCTGAGGGGTCAGCTTAAACCTGTGATAAATGTGTGTGTGTGTGTGTGTGTGTGTGTGTGTGTGTGTTCAGAGATGAATACTATGGGTTTTTAAGAGTAGCGTGACCACATTCTTTTTACAGAGCTAACTTTAGAGTGGGAGGTAAATTGGAGAAATGAACTATTTATGTGGGGATTAGGGAGATGGAAACAAAAACAGTATTAGCATAGTTTACAGATCTATATTATCTTCACTCCCATCAAAGGCCTTAAAATTTGCCAGTTTTTAAAAGAAATACTAATAGTATATGAGCTATCCATCAGAAAAGTATGACGTTAGAAAACTTTGCAAGGAACTTTTCTTTTTTACTTCCAGAGAGGTCTTTTTATTCTCTATCTTTCCATTCCTGAACGTGCCTCAAAGGCTAGCATTAAACTTAGGACATTATAGCATTGCGTATAAGTTATGAACTCACCCAGGATACTGAATTGATAAATGGGGAGTCTTCATCTGTTTGGGCTAACTGTATGTTGCTAATACGTTAATTGGTAGAAAGCCTTTTGGTTTGCACCAATATTCTTCCCCGGACTCCAGAGTTAGAGAGGCAGAGGTAGTTAGAGAAAATGGCTGTGCAAATATAACATTCAGTTGACCTGTTCTTCATTTTTTGCATTTTTGGATTTGAAAGCTCAGCACCAATATGACTATAACAAAGCTTTATTTTTCTGGCTCTGACTCACAGTATCTCCCCTAGTTCTGGCCCCATTAGCTTATTACATTAACAATTATAATACCCCTTAATCCGTTTTCCAGTCTCCAGACAATCCCTCCCTAATCTACCCTCCACAGTCATGAGGATGACCTTTCACACATGGAAATGCTGTATCATAAAAGGAAATGTCCAGAGCACCACCACTTTCATCCAAGTGTGGTTATAATTTTGTGATGTTTAACTTTCCATAATTGTATTTATGTTACATAGATCAAGTCATGCCTCCTAGGAATGTAGGAGAAGGAAAGATTTTCCAGAGAACTTGCACTGAATGAATGCCTTTTCAGTGCTGTGAGAAGCCCTTATTTTAGGAACTCAATAACTGTAATAAATAGCAGGAACTAAGAGCATGCACTGTGGAGCCAGATGGCCAGGATTTAAATCTTGTCTCAAACTAATTAGTTTGTGATTTCAAACAAGTATTTGGTGTTACTGTGCCACATATTGAAGGAGATATAATATTTATATCATGCGGTTATTGTGAGGATAAAATAAACTATTAGTAATATGTGTTTATTTTTTCAACTTTATGGTTCACACTATTACAAATGTCCCCATTCACTTTCCCACCTCCACCCAGACATTGTCCCCTCCTTCCCTCTGTTATCTGTGTCAACCGGTCAACTGAAAAACTGGTTGACCAGTCGCTATGATGTGCACTGACCACCAGAGGGCAGACACTCTCAGCAGGAACTGCCCCCTGGTAATCAGTGAGCTCCCACAGCCAACCTCCTGCTGCCGGCCAACCTCCTGTGGTCCCTCCCCATGGCTGGCCAGCCCTGAATTGCCCCGATAGGCCCCAATCATCAGTCAGGCAGAGGGACCCCACCCGTGCACAAATTTGTGCACCGGGCCTCTAGTGTATGTATGTATGTATAGTTCTTTGATTTATATATATATATATATATAAATCAAATAACATTATTGCATCAGGAAAACATGGAAAAAAACCTACACACACATTATATTTTATCTGAAGCAATTTTATGCGGTGAAAAATGCAATGACTATATTTCAGGAGACCTCAGATCTAACCTAGTGAAATAGGTATTTTGTAACTTTTGGAAAATCTAACTAACCAATTACAATAGCAATCATATTCCATAGAGTTTATGGATGAGGAAACTCAGGTTTAGAATCTCTTGACTAATATTTCACAAGTGGGAAATGAACCCATGGACTCAAAGGCAAGTCTCTGAAACATTGCCGCTTCTAAACTACACGCATTAAATCCAGTGATCTTGAAATCCTTTGAAGAGTGTGAATTACATGATATTCTAAAATAGAAATACAACAATAAGTAAATAAATATATTTGTTATCTGACTCAATGAAAATGTGTTAAGAAATTACTTCATTTTTTTAATAAAAGCATTTCTAGTAAAGAAGTAAAATCATGTCTGCTGATTACTTAAACAAAATATCTCATTATTTACTGTATTATATAATTTTCTTTTTTAATTTATCAACACAATGTCAAAAATAATAGACATTTAAGTATTTTTCATATTTTTCTTCCTCCATGCTTGTTTGACTGTAATGTAAAATATATAATAAAAACCTTTTTTACTCTCAAGAACTGTTCCAGTGTATTAAAAAGCTCTTCTAGTAACAATTGACATCCTTATATAAAAATCACCTTTATTGAAATATTTCCTCTTTCTCCTTTGACCCCAAAGCATGTTTTAATAGCAGCACCTTGCTTACATTAAGTATAAACTTCAGGAAAAGGTATTGAATAGCATAATATACTTAGTGCCAAAGTTTGCACTTTAAGAATCATTAGAAATGACACCTCCTCTTGCAGGTTTCAAAAAGTGTCTCTACCAGGAACATAACAAAGCTTCAAAGGTTCTAGAGTCAGGCTTCAGGCTCCTGTGATTGGGGGGTGGTTATCTTCTCACTCAAACTAGAGCCCCAAATAGAATGGAACTAGCCAGATAGCCCTGACTAGAAGCTCAATTAGAAGGCTTATCCTATATAATAAAACCCTAATATGCAAATAGACCAAACAGCAGAACAACCAGTCACTATGACACACACAGACTACCAGGGGGCAGATGCTCAACACAGGAGCTGCTCCCTGGTGGTCAATGCACTCCCACAGGGGGAGCATCGCTCAGCCAGAAGCTGGGCTCACAGCACTAAGGACTGCTGAGGAGTTCCAGACTGTGAGAGGGTGTAGGCTGAGCTGAGGGACCATCCCCCTAGCCCCCAGTGCACAAATGTCGTGCACCGGGCCTCTAGTATGGTTATAAGTCCCAAGCTATGAATTGAAAATAATAATTATTTAATGTAGATATATAATTATAGTCCAAAGAGAACTGCTAGACCTATAAACAATGTTGGAGATATTTAAGGTAAATGCTAATTCTTTAATCAAGAAAACTGAAGCCCAGATAAGGTAATTAACTTAATGGGTTACATCAAGTTTTGAGAAAAGCCGAAGCTGAAACTCAGGAGATCAGACTCTTACTGCAATATAATGTAATATGTTCTCCATAATGTGCATGTAACATGTAAACTACCAGAGATGACTATTCTATTGATATCAGACATATCATTTTGCTTTTGTTTTTAGATAAACTGCAATGGAGCATTCATGAACACCTTACTACATATAAAGTTGTTAAACATTTATGCTTCAGGCTAATATTAAAGTAGTAGAAAGTGTCAGTAATAGCACAGGAAAGGCGTCATGTCATTGCAGGAAAAGATTAACTTATTTTCAAATCTAAATGTGAGCAAAAAGTGATTTTTCCTGCCTGAGGATTTGAAGATCCCACTTCTGGGTGCAGGTAGCAGGAATAAAACCACCAGAAAGAAAACTGATTCCAAGTGAGGAATGTTGAGAGTTCTTGGGTCAGGGACAGAGAGTTATGGCATCCTGAGTCACAGCCCAATTTCATAGATCATGTTAAAAGAAAGCAAAGCCAAGCCTGTGTAGAGATCACGTTGCAGACTGAGAATATCAACACTGCACCTGGAACAAGTGAATAGCAAAGGCAAGCTGAGTCATAAGGGTTTTACTATAAAAATGTAAAGTTCTACACAAAATCTGATGCTGTGAAATGGCAGCGAAATGATAGCAGCAGGCAAAGTCAGATTGAATTAATCCAAATATTATTCCACTGGCCAAACTGGCTACAGATTATTTCCAGCTCCTTCACTCTTAGGAATCACACAATGATATTGATGCTATTTCTTAGAGCTTTAGAGACATCAAGCATGGTTAAAATTGCATGGATAAGCATAACTATGTGTCACTTTTGATGCTGTTAAATATATGGCGGTATCAAGACTAGGGGAATCCTATCTGCTAGAGACTCAAGTTTCCATAGAGATACAGTAAAAACAGTTAACACAGCACAATTTCTTACCATATAAATACATACACACACACACACACACACACACACATACACACACACACATTTCTTTCCTGAATTCCATCTGGGAGTGCTCACTCTACATTACTATACAATTATAAAATCAGAGACTAAGGGGCAGATGTCATGTACTCCAATCCCATAAAAGCCAAAGAACATATATGCATAGCCCGTGGACACAGACAACAGTGTGGTGATGGCCAGAGGGAGGGGGGACAGGAGCTGGGTGGAAGCGGGTAAAAATGGGGAAGGAGAGGAATGGCGGACATCTGTAATAGTGTCTACAACAACAACAATAAAAATGAGGTATATGGCTGCTCAGCCTCTCCTTGGCAATTGGAAAAACCCAGTTTTGTTTTACCCTCCTATGTAACTAATTTTGAACATAGGGCATATTGGATTTTGATAGCTATACTATGGGCTTTACAATTTATATTTTTGGCATTTTTAAAAGTTTTTTTGTAAACATAATCATGTGCTATATGTCTCATGTATTCTCACTGATTTTCTGTATTCAAACTAACTCCTGAAACTCTTATTTTGTAAAACCTGATATTATCTGGTGCAAAATATCATTTATCTAATTTATGTAAAAGGTCCAATTCCATGTTTTATCTTCTTTATTATCAAGGTGGCCATCCAAATAATAAAGTAAATTAAATTATGTTTAAAAATGTTACTTATGTGAATGTATACCTGTAAAATAAAAAGTATATACATATATTCTAACAAAGAACTCTATATATTATAAAGAACCCTAATTATAATAGAGTATGCTCACTAACTTCTAGAAGGCCAGCTAGAGAAAATAAGAAATTTACAATATCTAAAATTCACTCATTTTTTTGTAGAATTTTTATTGAAGGTTTAAATCAAAGATTAAAAATTAGTTCTATTTCACATGCCAACTCAATTAATTGTTAGAAGCAATTTTGTGAGAGTCTGAGAGCCCATCTGGCTTCAGAAGGAAAAGTTATATTGAAAAAAAAATATGCTTTCCCTGGTGGATGAAAGTGAACATCAGGCCCTGCACCCATGTCCTACAATCTAAGAACCCAGAAAAGATCATTACATACTCAAGATTATGCCGGGTCAGGCGCAAAATTTTTTAAGAAACACAACTTGTGACTACTATCCTCATGAAACTTGTATTTTATGGAAAAGATTGACGTGTAGGAATTAACCAGAATATATAAAGTTGCATGTAAAAAAAAAGGGTGACTTTTGCAATATACTGTATGTCAGATATGCAGTAAGAGTTCAGATGTTAATATAAGTAAAAGTTTACAAAGCAGTATAATTGGCACTGTGATTGAATTAAATATAGCTATTTATGATTTTAACAAGGACTATGTGCAAATGACAAAGCTGCTAATGTTTAACAAAAAAAACATAGAAAATCAAAATGTAAAGTTTATATTTTAAATGTAAATTTACACTAACATTCCAGACTGTCAAATGCCTAGGGAAATCTAATGAATGATGTGTAAGTTTTGTCTACTGAAAACAAAAACTCTTGCTGAGAAGTCTTTAAAATCCAAATAAGTTAAGAAATATATACTATTTGTGAATTTAAAGTTTCAAAATTTGTACTGTTAATTCTCTCAAATAGATCTAGAGATTTAGTAAAACTCAATCAGAACGAAAGCAGAGGGATATGAGTGTGTGTGAGTATGTGAGTGTGAGTGTGAGTGTGTGTGTGTGTGTGTGTGTGTGTGTGTGAAATTTACAAGCTGATTTTAATTATATTTAACTAAAGGCCCAGTGCATGGAATTCATGCATTCAGGTGGGGATCCCTCAGCCCGCTGTGCCCACCAGCTGTGAGCCCAACTTCTGACTGATCAGAGCGCCCCCTGTGGAAGCACAGTGATCACCAGGGAGCAGCTCCTGCATTGAGTGTCTGCCCCTGGTGGTCAGTGCGCATCATAGTGACCGGTTGTTTCGCCGTCTGGCTGAAATCAGCTCTGACATCCCCCGAGGGGTCCTGGATTGTGAGAAGGTGCAGGCTAGGCCGAAGGACCCCACTGGTGCACAATCAGGACTGGGGAGGGACGCAGGAGGTTGGCTGGCTGGGGAAGTACCATGGGAGGGACCCAGGGTGTGTCTGCCCCATCTTCTTCAGTCCCAATCGGCCAGACCCCAGCAGCAAGCTAACCTACCAGTCAGAGTGTCTGCTCCTTGGTGGTCAGTGCATATCATAGCAAGTGGTTGAGCATCCTTAGCATATCATTAGCATATTATGCTTTGATTGGTTGAACGGCCCACCTGATGACTGGACACTTAGCATATTAGGCCTTTATTATATAGGATGGAAAGTCAAAGCACCAAAAACTGTCAAAACAATCTTGAAGAGAAACAAGATTGGAGAACTTACAGCACTATATTTCAGACAGATACAGAGAACATTTTGATGGATACCAGATGGAAGGGGGCTACAGGATGGGTGAAAAGGGGGAAGGAATTAAGAAGTACAAATTGCCAGTTATAGAAACAGCCACAGGGACATAAAGTACAACATAGGGAATATAATAAACAATATTGCAATAAATAAGTATGGTGTCAGATGGGTACTAGACTTATTGGGTGATGAACCCATAAGTTATTGACATATCTAATCATTATGCTCTATGCTTTAAACTAATATAATATTGTATATCAACTGTAATTTCAAAAAATAATATTTTTAAAGAGTAACCAAGGAAAATGGAGAAAGGGAGGTTGCTGATTTGATTCCCAGTCAGGGCATATGCCTTGGTTTTAGGCTCAATCCCTGGTGGGGGAAGTGCAGGAGGCATATGATTATGCTCTCACATGGATGTTTCTGTCTCCTCCCTTCCTCTCCCTCTCAAAAGTAATACAGTATGCTTTAAAAAAATAATGAAAATAATTTAGAATAATGTTTTAAAAGACAGAAAAAAATTTTAAAGTATAGAAATTTAGATCAATGGAAAGAATTGGTTTTTATTTATTTTTATGTCCCACACTTTAAGGTCACTTGCTTTATGTGCCACTGTGTTTCAGTGAGACGTGGATAGCACTTTCAGCAAATTCTGGAGAACCTGACTATTTGCGTGGAAAAAAATCTTGACTCCTACCTCAGACCATCCATAATATTTAATTTGAGGTGGACTACAGACCTAAGGGTAAAACATGAAAAACTAAAGCTTACAGAATAAAACAGAATATTATTCTACTGACCTCCAACACATCAAAGATGTTTAAAATAATAAATACAATGTACTAACCATAAAATAGGACTTATTAAAGTTAAAATAAAAAACTTTTTCCCCCCAAATACAACGTTAGTAACATGAAAATGCAAGCTGCAAGCTGGGAAAAAAAAAAAATATATATATATATATATATATATATATATATATATATATATCTCCAAAAGAAAGCTCCAGAATATATAAAGAACCTCTAGAAATCAATTACAAAAGGGCATGAAAAATATGGGCAAAGGACTAAGTGGGCATTCAAAACACTGCCTTTTCTAGTTTAGAGGGTACTTTTAAATGTTCTCTAAATATGTGAAAAAAAAATTTAATGTCACTAGTTGCCAGGGAATAAAAATTGAAACCATAATGAGCACTTTTACACAGCCATCAGGATAAAAAAAATATAAAGAATGAAAATATTAAGTGTTAGTAAGGGCATCTAGTAACTAAAACTCTTTTTTTAAAAATATATTTTATTGATTTTTTACAGAGAGGAAGGGAGAGAGAGATAGAGAGTTAGAAACATTGATGAGAGAGAAACATCAATCAGCTGCCTCCTGCACATCTCCTACTGGGGATGTGCCCGCAACCAAGGTACATGCCCCTGACCGGAATCGAACCTGGGACCTTTCAGTCCGCAGGCCGACGCTCTATCCACTGAGCCAAACCGGTTTCGGCGTAACTAGAACTCTTATAGTGAGATATTACATTTGACATATTATGTATCTACAAGAAGCCTGGTGCACAAAATTCATGCACAGGTAAGGTCCCCAGGCCTGGCCAGTGATCAGGGCCAATATGTGGGACAACCAGCAGGGTAATCTGGAGGCTCCCTCTGGCCTGGAGCCTGCAGGCTGGGGGCAGCTCCTGCATTGAGCATCTGCCCCCTGGTAGTCAGTGTACATCATTGTGACCAGTTGTTTTGCTGTTTGGTTGATTTGCATATTAAGTTTTCATTATATAGGATTTTAGTCTACATATATATTCAACTATTATTTATCTATCATCAGCCTATTATGTATCTATTCTCTATCTATCAATCATAAGATTGTAAATTGTCACAGTCCATTTGAATAATTGTTTAGCAGTATCTGTGAAAGCTAAATGTATGACTAACATCCCAAACTGTCAAATACCTAGGGAAATATAACCCAGTTATCTCACTCATTGGTATATATTTGTGAAACATGTGGGCTTATGTCAACCAAAAGACATGTTCACAGTAGCTTCATTCATAATTAGGTTATTTACCATATAAAATGTAATAATATTTTAAAAATATACACTTATACATGCATGCTTTTTAGACCATAAAAGATGTTAGTGATCATTCAATCCATTTTCATCAAAGTGTGATATATGGCCCACCTTTGGGAGTATCTCCTCTGGAGGTATTGCTAAATGTGGGCTCCCAGGACACATGCTAGGCACATTGCCCACATCTCTGAGGACAGTATTTGGAAATCTGTATTTTAAACATGTTCTCTAGAACAGTTTTATATCTGCTAAAGGTTGAAATTAAGATCCAACTTAGCTTTTTAAGGTTACAGGTAAAACTTGAAGTCTAAGGACATATGATGACAACTGGCACAATTAGATTAAGATTGAAATAACTTTAGTACAGCTTATGTATAACAGGGATAACATCTCATTTTATTGTTGTAATGACACAATCTGATAGCTATTATTATCCTTAGTGTTTTGTTGTTGTTGTTGTGTTTGTTGTTTTACCTAAAAAAATCAATCCCCAGAAAGTTACCTCAGTCAACTTCAGAAAGTGAGTAAAAGTGAGTCCCCGTGAGGGATAGAAAAAAGTTAATACATTTCCTCCTACCTTCTACCTGAGCAAATAATTAAGCTAAGAGAGAAAGATAAACAGGAACAAATCATTTGGTCCCCTTCACACCATTCAGATTCATAACTTCTGATTTAGAGTCCACTATCACTCCATACTTTCCACTGTCCTGTGATTCAGTATGAACTGCACACTCTCCATAGCTACTAGTTATTATTCTGTGACTCAGAGTCAAGACTTTTGGTATGAGTGGTATGCAAAGGCAATCAAATGAAGTTTTTTGTTTTGTTTTGTTTTGTTTTTCCTGCTTTTGTTTGTTTTACCAAATAATTGCTCTTGGGTTAAAAATCTTAACCTTGTATTGAAGCCAAAGGATGAGAATATATAGGTGGAAGGAAGAGAGAGGATTGAATGACAGTTACCAGAAGAACAAAATATTTACTCTCTCTTGCTTCACATTTGATAGAAGAAATAATTTTGGAAGAATATCTCTCCCTGGCTAGGTTGCAGGATAGTTCAATGCAGGTAAAGACATCTAGGTGAAGTCATCGGAAGAGGATAATCAGAAAAAGTTTGGCTAATACCACCATTAACTACATTGAAAACCTATGTGATGTGGACTACTTTAAGTGCTTTTGTCAGGTTGGATCATTAAATCCACAAATACCATTTACCATTTCTTTTCTAGATAAAGAAGTTGTTTGGTGGAAATAAATGTGCTCATTATGACAGAGTAAGTAAATGACAAAGCAAGAATTCAAACTCCAATCTGTTTATAAACCACATGTATCTCTATCCACTGCACTAAATACCCAATTACCAATGTCTCAATTTTTTTTTACTGTTAACTGCCTCAACTAAATATGGAATGAATTCAGACTGTTTTGAATATTATACAGAAAGTAAAGTTGTTTAAATGTGATATACTAACATCAGAGATTTCATATCACTCAGCCTGTCCTCAGGAACCAATACATAAAGGTATTCATTTTAAAGCCCCTATTCTCAGTGAAAGAAACAGGAAAAAAAATCAGAAGCAGTTAAAATTTTCTACACTGCCAGGGTCTTCTCAATCTTCAGCAACCAGTGCCATAAGAGGAATGTTAATTAATTGTAAATTCAGAGATTTGGTGTCATTTGTACAGTGAACATAGCAGTTGGAAACAAAAGCTTATTAAGTTCAGCTTCTTAGTACTTGGCAAGCTAATCTCAGAAAAGACAAAGGGGTGACAGGCAGTATGCTAATTCTCAGATATTTTATATGTATTCATTGAAGATAACTTACGTATATCTAGGTTCAATAGCAAATACATGAATTGGGCTTATTTCACTGTTTGAACATTACATAATGGAAGGGTAGGAATGTTATTGGCAAAGTTAGCCCTTGGTCTGGCTAAGAAAGAATTCAAAGGCAAGATACAAGTGAAAGTTTATCTAGAAAGCCAAAATAGGTAGATGTGAGTTATAGATGGAGTGGGCCAGCTGGGCTGCATGTACTCAGGAAACAAGCTACAGAGGCAAAAGAAGGGCCCTTGGAGCTTAGAAATAAAGGCAAAGAAAAGGCACCCAAGGGAAGGAATGTTGGGGCGGACCATGCTCTACAGAGAGCTCCCCAGGGGACACAAGGGGTTAGGGAAAACCTTGGGCCTGTTCAAGAGAGAAAGAGAGAGTTCATGCTGGGTCCTTCATCTTAAGGGCTTTTATCTGGTTTCCAAAGTCAGGGATTTTAAGAGAGGTCTCAGGGGAGGATCTCAATAGAATATTCATCAGTTTTCCAGGAGTGTCCTTCAGGGTCCTGGTCCCTACTAATTGGTGAGTGCTAGGGTAAGGGGTCATTAGTCATTGCAGCTAGTCCTGATGTCAGCCATGGCGTCCCTTCATTTGGTTTTGCTGCTTTTCTGGGCATGGAGCTAAAACATAACTGAGGTTCAGTTGTTATCTCTAGTTTGACCAAAACTCTCTTTCTGTGGTTAACAGACCTGAGGCTTTGTCCTTAAAATTATTTGATATGAGCCACAACCTCATTGTCCTAAGGGCTTAAAGCTTAAGGGCAAGGACTTGCATGGGAGTTTTTAGAGTCTATTCTCTGCCCCCACTTGTTCCTCCTTTGAGTGGGTCTGCTACATGACCAGTGACAGGCCATGATAGGAAAGGTTAGGGGAGGGTCTGAACCTCATACCAGCCATATGAAAGGCCAGGGGGGGCTAAACCATGTGATGATGGATAAGCTAGGGGAGGAAAGGCCACTTGGGGGCAAGGTCCCACCCTATAATACTTACTTTCCCAGTTTTCCCCATTGCTAGGCACCTGAGGCTTTCTACCCTGGTGAAATCTCTACCTGGCCTATCATTCCATGTTTGCTCGTGTTTGTCTAACTGCCTGCTATACCAGGTAGTAGTTTAAAATTTGGTGAGTGTTTTTTTTTTTAACAAACTTCATTAATTCTATCCATTAATTTAACAAATATTTGTCATAAGAAAGAATCCTTCTGCAGTTGCAAAGCATTGTTTTTATCTGTCACTCAGAGTTTTTAAAACCTCCAATTGCTTTCCATATCACTTTGAATGAAATCTGAAGTTGTCACATGGTTCGACAATATACAGTGATACCTCTACACTACCACATCTTTGATCTAACTTCCTTCTGATATATCTCCATTGCGAAGCTCCAGTGATGTACCTTGATCAAGCTCTCCCCTCGGCCTTTGCAGTTCCCTTTGCCAGGAAGGCTCTTCTTTCAGATATCACATGCCTCATTTTTACCTCTTTTTGGTCTTGAATCAACTTAACCAAAAAGGCCTTTCCTGCCACACTATTTAAAACCCTCATCTCCTCTTCCTCAGTACTACTTACACTCCTTTCCTGCTTAATTTTCCCCCCATTGCACTTGTTTGCTTGTTTATTTATCTGTGTTTATTGTCAATCTTTCCCTATAGACTAAAAGACTCAGGAGGGCAGGGCTTGTCTCTGTTTTGTTTATACCTGTATTCTCAACTCTTAGAACCATGACTAGGTGACTCTTAAATAAATACCTGATGTAGGGCACGGCTATAGGGTTAAGCCTCATACTGACCTGTTGGCAAAGCCACAAACAAGTCCCAGCTTAAAGGGCACAGTCCTCTTAGCATAATTAGGCTTGACCTTATGATGCTCCCTAGATCCTTCCTAGGTAGCTCATGGGCTGTAGGAGGTGCAGCAAGTGCTGCCAATACAAGTGAAACTCACAAGAACATTGTAACTATGGTGACCACTACCTTGTTTACCTCTGGCTATAAAATAAAGGCTCAGCTTGCCTCTGGATCTCTCTCTGTGGCCTCAGCCAGACACAGGAAGATCTGCCTAGACCCAGCTTATTCTCTTTGTCTGTCATTTCTTCATCCTTCACTGCCCTCACTCAGGCTTTCGAACCCTTGGCTGAGCTGGCTCGGCACAATCGATATATTTGAAAGCCTAAGTGACTGGCCTACCAGCCAGTAGCTATGACATGCACCGACCACCAGGAGGAAAATTCTCAATGCAGGAGCAGAAACCACAGGCATGGAAACATGGAACAGACTGATGAATCTCAGAGGGAAAGGGGGGGGTGTGGCAGGAATAAATTAACCAAAGATCTTATTTGCATACTAGAGGCCAGGTGCACAAATCCCTAGGCCTGGCCTGCACCCTCTCACAATCTGGGACCCCTGGGGGATGTTGGAAAGCCAGTTTCAGCCCTATGCCCACAGGCCAGGCCGAGAGACCCCACCCAGGCCTCTAGTTTGTTTAATAAATGGGTAAAGGAATGAATGGGTGGTTAAATTCATGAGAGTATCTAGGAGAGAATGAGCCAAGTAGCACAAGTTCAAAGGATTAAATGTAGGACTTCCCTTGTGTTTGAAGGCTAGAAACAAGGGCCCATGAACACTAGGATGAATGGTGTGAAATAAGGGCAGGGCGGTAAGCAAAGGCCAGGGCTTATAGAGCTCTATTGCTATAACCATTTTTGGATTTCACTATAGTACAGTAGAAATTCTTTGTAGGAAGGGAAGTAATGAGGACTAATTTGTATTTTAAAAGCTCACCATGAATACTGTGCAGAGAGTTAATTACATAAAAGCAAGAATGAAACCACTGCAGATGATAAGCTGAGAAAGGATGATGACTTTTATGAACAGAACAGTAGGGAATGGATTCTGATATGCTGTTGGAAGGCTTTTAAGAGTCGCCGAGGAGTGAGGACACTAGTTTTGCTGGGGTCAGGTTCTGTTATGATCATTCACTCTTTCAACACATAATTTGAAATGAAAAATTGAAATGTATAATTTTGCTAGGCATTGCAGAGGATGCAGAGATGGCTTACATTCAGTTTGTTTTGTATGATAGCATCGGCTTTGTTTTGAAAGAGTCATTTCCTCCTTGGCAATTTGGTTATATTTACAGTAAACTATTGCTAGATGGAAAGAGAAAGAGAATTTACATTCACGGGTGGCCTAAGTGATATCAGGAATAGGTGCTTTCTATGCATTATCTTATTTAATCTTTCTACCAGTCCTGACAAATGAGATGACTGAGTTACAGACAGATGAACTAATTTTTTTTTTAAGAACAGGCAAATATGTAGTGGTTGAGAAGAAATTCATATTTTCTGGTTCAAAATACCCTGATTTTTCAATATCACAGTGGCCATGATTTCATAAGGTAATCTGAACACTCATTCCCTTGATACTAATTTGGAAAATGTTTACACACATACACATATATATACTATCAACGATATAGAAAATAAACTTTTAATTGAAATGGTATATCTTTAAAAAGAGTTATAGATAATTCATGAATATGTTTTTAAGGAACTTAATGCCTTAGGCATAATTTAATATTGTTCTCAGTTTTTAATTATTCTTAGTCATTATATAGTTTAACTTCATCTTTAACTTTAGGCATACATAGACTATTTCTTTCAACTTACCTTATATTTCAAGTTAAAAACATTTCCTGTGGCATGCTTCTAATGACCTAAAGGCCAGAATTAAACAGTTGGTATTGCTTATAATCCTGAGAGAAAAAATGATTCTAAAACTAACTTTTCTTAAAATTAATCAGAACAAGGTTGATTTTGTCTTTTCAGCACTCTGCTTTTGACCTAAAATACACTATGAAAATAATTCCCCAAAAACAAAATATTGTCATTAGTTTCCTCTGTCATCCATTCCTAATTCTTCTGATTTCCTTGCTGGAGACTATCAAAAGAAAGAAATCTCTTCTAGCCCTAGCCAATTTGGTTCAGTGGATAGAGCATAGGTCTGAGGACCAAAGGGTCCCGGATTTGATTTTGGTCAAGGGCATATACCGCCATTGCAGGCTCCTCTGTGGCTCAAGCCCTGTTTGGGGCTCCTGCAGGAGGCAACCAATAGATGTGTTTCTCTTACATCGATGTTTCTGTCTTTCTCTCTTCCACTATCCCTGATAATCAATGGAAATATATTCTGGGGTGAAGATTAACAGCACACACACACACACACACACACACGCACACACACACGCACACATTCACACACACACACACATCTCTTCTAATAACACTACTTTATCTATTGAGTTGTGTCCCTTCCCACACACACAAAAGAGACATGTTGAAGTACCTCAGAATGTGCCTTATTTGGTAAGAGTTATTGCAGGGGTAATTAGTTAAGATGAGGTCCTACTGGAATAGGGTGGGGCTCTACTCCAATTTGATTGATGCCCTTATAAGATGGCCATGTGAGCAGACTTTCAGGAGAAAGCCCTGATCCGATGATTGGAGCTACGCACTACAAACCAGGGAACACCAAAGATTGGCAATGAATCACCAGAAGCCAGAAGAAAACAAACAAACAAACAAAAAATAGCAAAGAGTCCATCTGTTGCAGTCCCATGAAAGATATGAAAGATACACAAGTCAATGCAATTTTAGCTAAGATGTAATACATCCAGAAGAAATGCATCATAATAGGAAAAATGAGATCTGAAGCCAGAGCTGTTTGTTTTCAGCTTTCATTGAGGTTTAATACTTTATTTCTTCTTCCTTCCCGCCATCCTAAGGGTGGTAAGGCCTTCCATTGTTTCCAGTCCCTGGTGCCTCATCATGCTTGTTTGTTCCTTTAACTATGCCAACACCTCAGTCAATTTGATGCCTTTGTAATAACCTGGTTATTATTGAACGGAAAAGAGGCAAAAAGGGAGACCAAGTAATATAGGCATGCCATTAATACAGCTTTGCCAAAAGCGACATTTAACATTCTCCAAGTCTGTTACCTGCTAATTGATGAGGAAAGGGACTAGACAAAGGCAGTTTAGATGCATGCCCCTAAGGTCTGAGTGAGGTGGCAAAATGCTTGCCCATCAATCACACATAGAAACAGACAATTGACTAGATGAGTGTGGCCACTGCAAGCACTCAAAATCTAAATATATAAACAAAGGAGCCACTGTCTCTTGACTCCAGGGCACCTGGCTCCAGTGACGCCTGTGCCCACATGGCTCAGGGGCTCTGTACATGGACTAACAGACAGCTGCGACATGGAATGGAAGCTCTGGACACTGGCCTTGCTTCTGGCTCTGCTGATCTCTCAGCTGCCCCTCTTTCAGGACTGGCTTGGGGAAAATGGGACATTGGAACCAGATAACTGTAACTCCAACAAAATCTTCCCCATACTATCCTCCCGTGGGGGCTTCTGAGGAGGGCAGAGCAGATGAATATAAGGAAGAAATTTATCTTATACCCTGTTTTTTTTTTCTTTCTAAACTTTTTTGATTATTCTAGAGAACAAGAAATATATATATATATATATATATATATATATATATATATTCATTCTAAGTTTTAGTGCTGTATGAGCTTACCTCCTGCCAATAGATCTATGATGTTTAATAGTGAAGATTTCAACCTCTATTGTCAACAGAACTAGAAATTCTCACTCTCACTTGAGCCTCAGTCCTGAAAGCTTCCATGGAAAAGTAGGTTAGGGAAATACTGTAGTCTGGGAAAAGAGTTGGATAAAGAAAGAGGTAGAAAATCTAGATTTAAACGAATGCAGGCCCTAGGAAGAAGAGGAAATAGAAGTTTGATTAAAAACAAACAAACATAGAATGGTGCCCAGCTGGCTTGGTTCAGTGGTTGAGCATCCACCTAAGAACCAGGAGGTCATGGTCAATTCCCAGTCAGGGCACATGCCCAGGTTGAGGGCTAGACCCCTAATGTGGGGCGTGCAGAAGGCAGCCAACCAATAATTCTCTCTCATCATTGATGTTTCTATCTCTCTCTCTCCCTCACCCCCCTTTTCTGAAATGAAGAAAAATATATTTAAAAAAACAGAGTGGCAGATGATACTCTCAGGTAGTTCAAGGGGCAAAAAGAGAAATCCTATAGTGAAAGGGTCACTGTGGCCTTATCCTGGGGTTTAGTGCAATGGAAATACAGAATTCACAAAGGAGGCTGACTAGATTAGTCATAACAAAACTCTCCAAATATCCAACTCTCAAAGATCTAACCACATTGTGAGAGAATAAGATTGAGAATTTAGTTGTTGAATAAAAAACATTTCCAGTTTCCCCATATTTGTACTCACTTGGTAAAATGAAAGAACTCACTGACAAACCTTCTGATCCCCAGTAAAAACACCAATGACATAGTCAGCAATATGGTGAGAAGAGCCACCTCTCAGAATAATCCACAAGGCTGACTCATTGAAGGCCTTTTTACTTTGCCCTAAGGATGCGATAGACACCACAGTGTGATTCAAGAAATGGGAGATGAGGAACCTAGTACCTGGTTTCTGAGACAGATGAAACCCAGGGCTCAGAGATAACTTGCTCAGGATCACTCAGCTAGGAAGTGGTAAAAAGTACCATGCTCTCTCACTCCAACTGGGACAACTGCCACACTGCCTCTCCATGTGTAGAGGGGCATTAAAGATGTCAGTGCCATGTAATTACCCCTTTTCCCCATGTTAGCATATTGTGAATTTAGCCATTTAGTCTCAGGTACTGACAGAATTAGCACAGGTTAGTGTTGTATAAGTCTACCTTTAAGAAAATATTATTGAACATGTTGGGGTGGCACTAATTAATAAAATTATATAGGTTTCAGGTGCGCAATTCTATACTACATCATCTGTATATTGTATTGTGTTCACCACTCCAAGTCAAGTCTCCTTCCATCACCATTTACGACCCCCTTTATTCTCTTCTACTTCCCCCCACCCCCGTTTTCCTTCTGGTATAAGTCTAATCTTTTATGGCATTTCACTTTACTCACCAAAATGTGACTGTTATTTTAAGTTGTCATCAGGGAAAAAATGGATACCACTGGCATATAAAAGTAAGTTTCCATTATTCCACTGCCTGAAATTTATCCTAAGCAAACAGACATTAAAATCAGAAGTACATTTGAAGGAATAAATAGAATTTAAAAATTTTTAGCCTGCAGGTTTAATTTTAATAAAATTACATTTTATTATAGATAATAAAATGACTCACATTTTATACGTTCTAATAAAATATTCTAAGGCATTGTAGTTCAAAATGCTTGTTGGAAATTAATGATTGGCCTTTAGCATTTTCCACTAATTTTCTGTCTTCTAAAAAATTGAAGATAAGTGTTTTGTCTGAATCAAGCATCTCTTGTACCACTATATATTTAAAGTGCAGAATAGTTATAAAAATGATTTAATAATCTCCAATTTTGTGCTCAGAACCCTCTTTAACAGACAAAGAAATAGTCTGGAAGGAGATGTTATGGGCTAAATTGTGCCCCACTCCTCAAACTCAAATGTTGAAGCCCTAACCTCAGTACCTCAGAATGTGCCTGTTTTGAGGTAGGGCCTTTACAAAGGTAAGTGTCATAAAACAAGGCTGTTGTGATGCACACTAATCCAATCTGACTGGTGTCTTCATAAGAAGAGGAGATTAAAACATACAGAGAGACACCAGCAGTGCCTATACAGTTCTATTGTTTCAGCCATCCAGTATGTGATATGTTGTTATGGCAGCCAGAGCAAACTAATACAATCAGTATGCATGTAATTACTTTTCATAGACTACATGAAGAATGTGATAATCTGGCTAATTTAAAGCCAAAAACATAGTATCATTCATAGGAATGTTATTAACTTTTTTAACAATTTAAAGGTAATATAATACAAACAAATTGCTGTTACCACAATGCTAAGAGCTTCAAGAATTTATGTCCTCATAAGGAAAGTCAATTATCATAGAAGGTATTTTTTAATCAAAATATAGTAGAAAAATGTGTATTGGTTTTATTCAGGTCTCTGAACAGAACATTTCAAAGATATAAATAACATTGAATCCAAAATCCTTTATGAATGATATAATGATGGGATAATCCTCTAAAATACTCATGTGATTATGTGGTATCTATTTATTGAGTACATCTGATGAGATATCATAATAAACAGCTGTACTTTCAATATGGTAAGCTTTAGTTAGATGTGGCTATTTACATTTAATTGATTCGAAATAAATAAATTTAAAATTTCATTTCTCAGTTGTACTAGCCACATGTACTTAATAGTCATGTGGCTAGTGGCTACATTATTGGATCTGTACATACTGGGTAGGACAAAAGTAGGTTTACAGTTGTTCATATGGAAAATAATATAAAAATTAATAAATAATATAAGAACAAACTCCTACTCATAATTGTAAGCCTACTTTTGCCCTCCCTACCCCTGAATAGAACATTTCTATCATTGCCATCAGTTCTGTGTTCATGCCTGGGTTTTCCATTTACTAGTCATTCTATTTATGTAACTCAATTACTTTATTTGCACAGAGGGAGCAATGAGTAAGCCATTTCTCAAAAGGTTATTATGAGGATTTAATGGGGTGGCACCTATGAAGGTCAGTTGTAACTTGAGAAATGTCATGTATATAATAAGCATTGTATGATGCTACAAGAATGCAGTCAGATGGCTCCTTGTTGAAGGATAGCATACTACATTGGGAATATAGGCTTATCAACAAATAACTATCATCCAAAATAGAATGTGGCAAATATATAATTAGCAGGGGACTACTGAGATGTTGAGAGATTTTCCCTATTGCCTGAGTCCAAACATTTCACCCGCCCTTCATGATAGAGTCTTTTGATCTGTTGGTTATTTGTTTGTTTGTTATTTTCCTCTCTTGCTAGCTATCAACTTTTTAAAATCTACATTCTATCTAGATTTAGAGATTATTTTATATTCAAGTCTTCAAGTAGGTCAAACCTCTGGTTCAGACTTTTCTGCTTCTCTTGCACTCTAACACAGGGCCAGGCTGCTCCCGTTGGACTCCCAGCTCCTTCCACCCCTTCACCTGCCTATCCAGTCTTTATCTCTCATTCTGGCCACCATTTCTCCTAAGCACTCTCTTCTGACTATCGTAGTCCTCTGTCATCACAATGATCACATTTGGTTGAAAGGTCCTGTAAACCCAAATCGCCTGTGTCCCTCCTGACCGTAAGCTCAGGGTAATTAGGAATCATTATTCTCTTCATCACTGTGAAGCCTCCAAGAGCTAGCACGGTAGCTTGCTCATAGCAATTGCTCAATTGTTGCCTGAATGAAAATGAAGGGAGAGAAAAGAGGCTTTTAGCTGATGAGATTGTGTATGTGGGTCAATCATCAAAAAGACGGTATCTGAATGACCTTTAAATGTGATTTTTTTTTCCCTTTTCTACTCAACCACTCTGTGTGTACCACACACACACATACACACACACACACACACACACACACACACAGTAGGTGCCAGTTCTTTTCTTCATGTTGAATGAAAATCCTAGTCTACATTTTGTATCCCAAACCAAATGTTTGGTAAAAGTTAGCTAAAATTTTTCATTTTACTAATTGGAAGATACTCATCCAAAGTAGGGTAGAAACAAAACAAAAATAATAATAAGCCATTAATAGTTATTTACTCTATGTTTGGGAACTTTTTGGCCCTTTTATATAGATTATTTCACATAACCCTTACAACAACCCTGAAAGTTAAGTGTTCTGTTCCTTTATTGATAGGTAAATGGAACCTAGGAGAGAAGTAACTTATAAATGTCACATGGCTAACAGGTGGTGAAACTGGAGGTTGAGCTAGGTCTGTCTGATTTCAGAGACTATTCATACTCCACTGGAACATAAAAGATGATGACCTCATCTCTCAAATGTAAGTAACATTTATGTTAAAATTAGGAGCCATTTTTCCCTTGGAAGCAAGGTAAAGGATTTCTGATTTTTTTTTTGAGGTAATTATTTCACTCATCTGTTATTTCTGTTGTCACAATCAAATTTCTTAAAGATGTGTTTTATTTAAGCTCATGCTACTTAGAGTCTCCTTGTTCATAAATACCTGATTAATCCATACAGTTTGTTTCAGTGTCTTATATTCCATCTACCTCCAAAACTTTTAGTTACAATTGACTGTTTAGAACAAAAACATTATTTACTAAATAAAAGAAAATAGCAGTTTATATTAATGAGGAGTGTTTGCTACTCTCTTTCATTTATGTATGTATATACTTATATATATGTAAGGCATTGTAGATAAACACATTTGATTAAAATATCTGGGGAAATATGTTTCTTTCTGAATATTTTGTAATTTATTAATGTTTAAGTTGATTTATTCAGCTTAAGCTAAACTGATACATTATTCATATTAACGGAAACACATAAATAATGTTGATTTTTATTTTGAAAATCTCCTTTTACAAATTCACTAGGAAGCAGGCTATAACTCATCGCCAATGCATTATCAACTCATTAGAACATGAAATTTACAAGAACTTTTGTTCAGCTCAAGGGAGAAATGTTGTAACATTTTCTCACAGTTAATGTGAAGCACAAATATACCACAGACACATCCGAAAAATGACAAATTATTACTAACTGAACATTTTACAAAAATAACCTTTGAAATGTATTATAGGTGGCTGTCCCACTACATTTTAACTCTCTGCAAACTAGCCCCTCAAGCAGGAGAACATTTACATTATTTTTCAAAATAAAGATGTCGACAAGATGGCTGGGAAAAGTATCTATACTCCTAACGTTTTCAGTGCTATCTGTCCTGTCAAAGCCTTCAGTATTATCTTGAAAATGGTCACCAGTCAGGAACCGAGTGAGAAAAGTGTCTGCAGTGATTCAGAATTCTGTTCACTGTGTCATCAAGGAGTCTCTTGAGGCCAATTTGGCAGATTAACTCAAACATCCAGGGAGAGGAAAAGGACTAAGGCAGATGGAGACTGATAGCATCATAAAAATATAAAGCTCTGATCAACCGTGCATTCACTTTGCAAACATTTATCTAAAACTTACTCTGGGCTCTGAAAATGTAAGGGATGGACTTGTGGCCAATTCAGAAAAGTCAAGTTGGCCAGGTCATGGTGTATGGATCCATGTGATGGGAAAATGCAAAAGAGAAAGGTATAGTGGGTAAGAAAGGATGATTAGGAAAGTGTCATTAAAGTCACATCACAAAAGACTGGTGCCAAGGAGTATAAGCTTTATCCACACCTTTATCCTGTAGTTCTGGCAAGCAGAATAATGGTTCCCAAAAATGTCCAGGCCCAAATCCCTAGGACCTGTGATTATTGTATCTTATATTTACAAAAGGATTTTAAAGATGTAATAAAATTCACAGATTTTTAGATAAAAAATAATTATCCAGATGATTATAATCTAATTACAGGAGTCCTTTAAAGCTGAAAATCTTTCTCAACTGTGTTCAGAGAGATACTGATACAAGGTTAGAAGAAGCGTGAGAAAGACAACATTGCTGCTTTGGAGTTGGAGGAAGATACCATGAGCCAAGGAAGGCAGAGCGGCCTCCAGGAGCTAGAAAGGGCACAGGGACAAATTCTCCCCTGGCACCTCCAGAAAGTAACACAACCCTGCCGATGCCTTGATTTTGCCAGTGAGATTCATGCCAGACGTTTGGCCTCTGGTAATAAGTGTGTATTACTTTAAGTCCCGAAATTTCTGTTAATTTGTTACAGTAGCAATAGAAGAGTAATATATGCAGCATCCACTGAAAGTATTTCCAGAAAATACTAAGAGATAAAAAGTAACTTTTAGAAATTATTTTGTCACAAATAAGACAACCTGGCAAATAGTGGTTTACATAAGTAATGTATTTTTCCTAATCTAACGGGAAATACAGAGGTAGGAACTCCAGGCCTGAGAAGCTATACAAGGACCCTGGGTCCTTCTTATCTTTCTGTTCAACCATTTCAACAATTTAACTTGCATGTCCATGGTCACAAGATGGCTGTTCTAGGGGTCATGTCTGTGTCCAAGAGAGGAAGAAGAAAGAGGATGAAATTATAGGGAGCATGCTAAGAGAGGAGGTCCTCTTCCAAAAATATTCTTTACAAAAGCTCTACCCATTGACTATGTTTAAATTTCATTGAGGAGGACTAGCTTCTTTATCCAACTCTTAGATAAAAGGAAGTCACAGATTAGTATTTTATGTGAACACATTGCCAGAGTTCTGATAATAAGGAAGAAATAGAAAAGGGATATTGGGAAAATAATGCACATTTCTGAATTGCAAGCCTTCTCAAACCTCTAATAAGTTAGTGTACGCTGTGATTCTCTAAGACAGTGGTTCTCAACCTTCTGGCCCTTTAAATACAGTTCCTCATGTTGTGACCCAACCATAAAATTATTTTTGTTGCTACTTCATAACTGTAATGTTGCTACTGTTATGAATCGTAATGTAAATATCTGATATGCAGGATGGTCTTAGGCGACCCCTGTGAAAGGGTCGTTCAACCGCCAAAGGGGTCGCGACCCACAGGTTGAGAACCACCACTTTAAGAGAAATATGTGGCATTTCTCAACTTATTTGAATAAGGACAAGTATGTTTATTTATTTTCATGTGGGGGAAGACCTCACGAGCCTAGTGTACAGAATAGTTTGTAAAATAGTATGATAAGGAAGGAGCACCATCAAATAATTCTGAACAGGGGGACAGCCCGATCCAATCTCACTCTGAGAGCAGAGTGGCCATGGGCAATAGGGAGATACCCCTTTGTATATCTTGTGCTTCTGCTGCATTCAAGGTGCAAGCTCAGCCCAGGTATAGGAGGGGATTCCATAGCCCTTAGCATTAGGTTAGGGCAGTAATCCTTGAAAATTCTCAGAATCTTCTCTCTTAAACTGTGTACAATTGTCCAGCAATACAACTTATAAATTAGATAATTGATTCTGTTTGCATAAATCTAAAGAAACTAATTTATCTTTGTCGTTTTTTAGATACATTGGAAAGCCTTTAGGAAGATAATACTGTAATCATGATTTTTCTTTTAAAGTGCAATACTGTTAAGAACATTGATTAAATCCTTAGTAATACTGAGGAGAGAGCTTAACCAACCAGTCTATGATTACACACCTTCTGATGGTGATCTTAGAGCTAAAGCCCAATTCTGTTATTACCCAGAGTGATAGTTTTCCTATTATTCCCTGGGACCATTACACAGTGAACTTTTTTTAAATTATTGAATATTGTTAAAAGTATTACATATATTCCCTCCCCCGCCCCCACCCCCCGCCCACTGACCTCTTCTAGCCCGTCCCAGTCCCCTACCCCAGGCCTTCACCAACATATTGTCTGTGTTCATGGTTTATGCATATATGCATACAAGTTCTTTGGTTGATATCTTCCTACCCACCCCCTCACCTTCCCTCTGAGGTACAGTTTTACCTAATGGAGGTGCTAAGTTTCAGGGGACAGTACAGAATGCAGTGACTGTGCATGTATAGACTGGATAGACCCTTCTTCTGTAAAATAAAACTACCATCTCCTACCTTCTAGTCTTCCAAGGAGTTCAAATGGATGAGTGTTGCAAATGACTTTATGATGATGATAATAGAGTTCTACTTTATTTTTTTTTCTATTTGGAATTAAACAATTACCTCACCTCTTCAATTCAGTTAACGTATGTGAACATAGCAGTAAATTTAGTCACATATTTTAGTATAACATGTTATGGTCATCCTTATTTATTTATTGAGCACTTGTTAAGGACAGAGCCCAGTTTTGGGCACTTGGAGAAACAATGTGTGGGTTGCATGGTTATTGTCCTCAAGGAGACTTTAGTTTGGGTGGAGAGACAAACATAATTCAGAAACTGGCAACGAAACCTGAAAGGCAACTAGAGCCTCAAGAAAGGAATGGGGTTGGAGCAGAGGGAAAATCACAATAAGAGCTCCGTTACCTCAGACGTGGGAAGCATCAAAGGCTACCCAGGCTGAGAATTACATCGTTGGGACCCAAGGGGAACCACAGAATATCTCCTTGGCTTAGAAAAAGAAAGAAAACAGAATAAAAAGGAGAAAATGAGACCTTCTCTCTGCCCACTGCAGGGAGCCGCCCTTCCTGGGCCCACGGCTATCTTTGCCAGTTTCCACTGTTGCCGTACTCTGCAAGACTGTTTACCTATGTGTGTAACCAGAGAGTGATTTGATCTCCTCTAGGTAATTTGCCAATACTCTTCCATTCTTGTATATTCCATAGCAAGCAGAGAGCCAGGCACACAAGTACTGTGTCAGTGTTAATTAAATGAATTAATAAGATATGAAAAATTTCAGGAGGGGGACTATTCCCCCTCATTATTTTTATTTCTAGGAATATAATAGGTAGAGGCATTCAAACCCTCATTAGTCTAGTCTGAGAAGCAGCCTAGAGGTGTGAGAAATATATCGGACATATAGTCAGCACTCTTAAGTACACATTCCATTTCTGCCGCTTGTTATCCTTGGGCTTCTAGGTGAGTGACAACCTTTCTAAACCTTCATTCCCATAGGAGAAACAGAGAGGTAACTAGCCTAATAGACGACCATGCCCTTATAGCTTTGTAAACTATAAAGGTTTTGCAAATAAAAATTAAGTCATTCTGTTGCAGCAGGCACCCTCTGAGCTTGCATCATGTCCCTTGGCACACTTCGATTTGGCCACAGGGAGGCAGACAGGTTCATGCAAACGCAGGCTCACCGTGACTTCCAGTGACCCACAACAGGCAGACAGAACTATCCTTCCGCAACACAAAAAAAGAAGTCTAGAATAAACCACAGATTTTACTTGATAATAATATGTAAATATTGGTTCATTAATTGTAACAAAAGCACTGTACTTAAGTGAGATTTTAATAATAGAGAAAACGGTTAGGGAGGTGCTGTGCTTTTTAATTTTCGGTAAGCCTAGAAGTGCTCTAAAAATAAAGTCTATTCACAAAAAAAGAGAAAATTGTGTGCACATATGCTTATGTCTAATCTAAAACTTCAGCATGTTGAATTTTGTGTGTGGTGACTTCAAATGTATGTATTTAAATCCAGGAACAGGCAGACGTCAAGTTTAACTACGCACTTTGTGACAATGGCACATCTTCATTGTTTCTGAGGTGGTTGAAAAACAAGTAAAACTAGCAACCAGTTTAAGATAATATATATTCTTATATACTCTTTACAGCTAACACGGTCACTGTGGTTCCCCTTTCACAGCTGAGGAGGAGACAGGCACAGAGATCTGAGGTCAAATATCATAAAACCAGGAAGCAGTAAGTCAAGATTCAAACCCAGTCATTTGCCTTAACATCCATGCTGGTTTTGACCATCAGAAAGAGAGCATATAAATATTGGCTGTAATATGCACATACCATTTACAAGGAAACTTAAACCTAACTCTTCAGTTCCTTGACAGACAGCATGGCTGGAGTCCACTAAGTATCAGTGAACCATCTGTCCTCAAAATATTGGCTTGTTTATTAAACAATATTCTGTTCAAAGGTCACCATTTAAATAATGACAGAATAAAGCAACAGATACATGTCTGGATGAAATACTCTTTGTTAATACTCCTTGATTTGTTCACAGGCATTCCTAACTAATATTTATACCTGAGTGAAGTTCCCTTCCAAGCAAGCAGCCGTGCTCCTAGGAATAATGAGCCAATTGGTCACCCTCATCTCAGCACAGAGCTCTAAATGGTATGGGATGCTCCAGGTGAGATTGCAACAGAGTCCTATAGAGAGTATAGGGCTTTCTTTCTCAGAACATTTGGTAGGATAGGTTTTTGGCTTATGGAATATTCCCCTACTCATTGCAATACACGTGTACTGCTGCTCACCTGTCCCCAAGGTGCATTTGTACTGGCTTTTATATGTGTGCTGTTTAAGGACTGGAGATTCTTCTCTGGTACAACAGTACTAGTGTCTCAGTATTGTTGGAACAATTTTACTATTGAATCAGAAAATAGGTTACTTATGTATATTATTTATATGACCAACAGTTGGAGATGGCAGGGAATGTGCCCAGTAGGACAAGCAGCTCCACCTCGGGATGTTTTTTGTTGTTTTTTTAATATATATATATATATATATATATATATATATATATATATATATATTGAATTTCTAGTTTCTTTATTTATTGTTTTATTGCTTAAAGTATTACAAAGGGTATTACATATGTGTCCTTTTTTTACCCCCACCCTTGACAATTCCCTGGCCTCCCCTACCCCCCAGTGTCTTATGTATTTTATTGATTTTTTACAGAGAGGAAGGGAGAGGGATAGAGAGTTTGAAACATCATGAGAGAGAAACATTGATCAGCTGCCTCCTGCACACCACCTACTGGGGATGTGCCTGCAACCAAGGTATATGCCCTTGGCTGGAATTGAACCTCGGACCCTTGAGTCCTCAGGCCAGCGCTCTATCCATTGAGCCAAACCGGTTAGGGCGGGATGGAGTTTGAATTCCAATTATCAATGGCATCTGTTCTTAGGATAGCCACAGGCAAGTTACTTAAGATTTCTGAACCTTGTTTTCTCTTTTGGATAATAGAGCCTACCAGAATGAGTAGTATCTAGGACTTAAGATTGCAATCTGTGTGATGTGTATGGTGCATGTGTGTGTGTATGTGTATGTGTGTATTTTCCATAGGAACCATAATTCAGAATTTGCTAATTCACTGTTTGTGATGGCTTTACACAACTGCCACAAATAATGAGATTTACCTGCATATATTTGTACCTTAATCTCCTTGAGGATGTTATTTACTTCTTTATATACTACTGTATCTGACAAGGCCTATTGTATAACAAGGACTCAATTTATTTTTGTGGAAGATAACCAGGGAGGAATAGAGCAATGGAGAGAAGAGAGGAAGAAGGATAGCAGGGACCAAATGTTAGATGATTGCATGAAAGATGGCTTTAATGTTCCTCATAAGGTTAACATGTGACTCTAGCTAAAGACTCTTCCCCCCATCAGGATTTAACTGCTAGGTTTTCATGGAAATGTTCCTTGTTAATGCTTTTCAGGCTTGCCATTCCGACTCACTGTCATTTCCACTGAATGCCACATATACCTCTACATGCTTTTCATTTTTCTTCTTAAAAGATTTGCCACCATTTATAGCATCACCTTCTTCATCTGGGTCATCTGTTTTTCCATTTATGACAAGCTCTTGCTAAATCTATAAATGAGGTCAGAGTATCCTTACTTTAGGTAGATTCATCTTTCTCCCTCCACTCCACACTTATTGCCGAGACTGCCTGTGCCCTATCTACATGTTATTTTTCTTTTCAAGCAAGCTGAGCAAGAAACCAAAGGAGCAATTTAACAAGAGTAAAGCCATTTTTTGATCTATTGAAAATCTTTGACTAAAAGTGATAGTAATAATACTTCCCTGAGTAAAATGACAGCTACATGCCAGGCATCATTTTGAGCCATTTTATGTACTGTCTAGGCTGAACTGTGTCCCACAGAGTTCAAGTGCTAAAGTCTTAACCTCTGCTACATCATAATTGACTTTATTTGGAAATGAGGCCTTTAAAGAGGTAAATTGAGGTCATAAGACTAGTCCCTAAACCAATATGACTCATGTCCTTATAAAAATAAGAGAGTAGGATGCAGTCACACAGAGAAAAAAAAGAAGACCATGAGAAAACAGAGGCAGATGATGGTTATCTAAGAGCCAAGGAGAGGGGTCATAGAATAAATCAATTCTGCTGAAAAGCCTTAATCTTAGAACTCTATCCTCTAGAACTATAAGGAAATACATTTCTGTCGGTTAAATTCCCAGGCTGTGGTACTTTGTTATGGCAACCCTAGAAAATGAATCAATTTACATTACTTTGCGTTTATTTGTTTCCCATGGTATCCTATAAAGAGCAAAGATGCATTCCTGTCCCCTTACTATAGAAGGCGAAAGTAAGGCTCAGGAATAATGTTTGAAGGGTGCCATTTGAAGTGGAAAATCAACCCACTGATTGATGTGAGTAAATACAACCTAGAGGCAAACATAATCTAAGTCAATGGGTTTATGGTCTGATTCTCACATATAAATGTTTTCTGGTTCCCTACACTATTCAGTAAACTGATTTTAAATGTCTATTTTGTGCCAGGCATTGTGATCTGTACTGAGGATTCAGAAAGAAGTAAAGCATAGCTTTACCCCATAGAACAGGGGTGGGCAAACTTTTTGACTCGAGGGGCACAATGGGTTCTTAAACTGGACCAGAGGGCCGGAACAAAAGCATGGATGGAGTGTGTCTGTGAACTAATATAAATTCAAAGTAAACATCATTACATAAAAGGGTACGGTCTTTTTTTTCAATAGTTTTATTCATTTCAAACGGGCTGGATCCGGCCCGCGGGCCGTAGTTTGCCCACGGCTGCCATAGAAGCTCTTGGCCTTTTAGAGAAGGCATACACAAAGTATCTTCAATCAGTATGTTGTATTGAAAATATTAACCTCATATATCCACCCATCTCATTGTCACAACTCTAGACACAGACATAATTAACTCTGTTGAGGATCAAGACAGTCCTTACAGAGAAAATGATGACTCATCTGAGTCTCAAAGCATTAGATGGTCAGACAGAATAATAGCTGATGACATCTCAAATGCAGACAACAGATTATGCTAAATTTTAGTCGTTTGCTGGGCAAATAAGCAGATGATCAGAGAAACATGAACTGAGGCACTCCTGAGCCATTTGAGGGTTTCATCCATACAAGTCTTGCTCTGACCTGTTGTTGATCCTATGAACAGAACATGGCTACCAATTCCAGCACAGTTACCTGCAAAGAGTGAACACCCTGCCAATCCCGATGATTGACTAACTGAACAACTGGCTTATAGTTGCCCATTTATTTTTAATCTGAGCTAATAATACCACCAACCTCTTCCCTTGGGAGCCTATATGAAGATAAATGAGGTACTTTATGCCATAGGGTTCTGAACTCCTTAGCAGAAAAAATGTTAAAGTAAATTTACAGTCATATTATATATTCTTTAATAAATATTTGATTGGATGTGCATAGAATATCCATGATCCCTTAAGAGATTTAGAGGAAGATAGCCAAGAAAAGACCCATAGGCCTTAAACTGCCCAAATCCCAGAAGATGAGTTAAGCAATGCAATAAGTAAGGAGGTTGACCTATTTCTCATTTTAAGGGCAGAAATAAAATTACCATTCATATCTAGGAAAAGGCTTCCTTCCAATATTAAAACCAAGCTTTTTTCTAAAATACTTCTAAGTGGAGTTAAGTAAATATGAAACAAGCTCAGGCAAATAGAAAAATAGACCCATGAAAAGTAATCATAGTAACAGGTCCTTGACTATAAACCCACTTCTTTTTATGGTGTTCCTGAGAAGTTGGGGTACACTGTGGAACAAAGCAAGGGCTTTGAAGTCAGAATGGCCTGCTTTCCAGTCCTTTTTCTTCCAATTACAAGCCTTGTCGCCTTGGACAAGTAAATGACTTACCTTTCTGGGTTCTGATATGCTCACCCATAAAACAAAGATGGTAATAAGCAATGTGCAGACTTGCTGTGAGTACCCAAGAAACTAATTTTCAAAAAACATCCAGTACTCCCCCCAAAGTATAGCAAGGTAGTCACCAAATGTTATATATATATTGTTCTTTCCACAAACTGAGTGGCTTTGAACAGGCATGCCATTAGACTGAACTTTAGGACTTAGGATATGTTAACCTTGTGAACTAGGCAAATGATGTATGTATGCCCAGTGTCACCTTCTCAGCTAAAACTGCTTTGAAAACTGCCATCTAATTTTCTTTCCTTATCAGAGTGGTGGCAATTTAACCCCATTGCTGTGTTATTATCTCATGTAATCCTCAGTAGCCGCCTATGGAATAGGAACCGTTACTGTTGCTATTTCACTGATGAGGAATTGGGCTTTAGAAATGTTAATAGACTTACCAGGTTCAGAATGTTAGCGGGTACACTGGGAACTTCACTCCAGGATCAGTACAGCAGGTCCTGGGATAACATTGTTTCCTTCAACGTTGTTACGTGATGAAGTTGATGAGAAGGAAAAAGAAAATCAACTCCCACCTGAGGCACCTGTCTGCGTGGAGTTTGCGCTTTTCCCCAATATCTGCAAGTTTTCTCTGGGGGCTCCAGTTCCCCCTCAAGTCCCAAACATGTGCAGGTGAGGGAACCGGAGTGTCTCAAGCCTCCCAATCTGAGTGAGCATGTGAGAAAGCGCAGGTAAGGACGTGATATCCGGTACAGGACGGGTTCCCACCTTGCGCCTGAGCTACTGGGATAGGCTCTGGCCACCCACGTGACCCTAAACTGGAATAAGGAGTTTGGAAAATAATCTTCCTTGTTTGTGTTATCTTTCTTAAATGCATGCACAGCTCAATTTACTTCAATATTAGGAGTGTTTTGGGACTTTCTTTAGAAGTGATGTTTTTCTGGCCAGACCTAAGCTGTAGGAACTTAACTTTGTTTATATCAATTAGCCTACTGCAAAATTAGTCTCCTTAGAGCTGTTTCACCTGAGGTGTAGTTTCCAAGATCAAGTGAAGACTTTCTGTGAAGAAAGATTGTGCTCCTAATGTCACTACTAGGTGACCTCTATAGGAGAAGCAAATGTTTTTTTGTTTGTTTGTTTTGGTTTTTGTGCCTGTGTGTGTGTGTGTGTGTGTGTTTTAAAATAATCCAAGCAAAAATTTAATCTAGGTCCTGTTGAACGATAATAATCATATTGATTATATCTCATATTTCTATAGCATATTTATATTTTATAAGATTTGTATGACATTTGTATACAAACAAAAAGCAAACCTTGAGAAGCAGGATTAAAGAAATCATCTTCCCCAACTTTCAGGGAATAAAAGCGATTTCAAGAAACTATTAACTAACTCTACCTTATTTTTTATATAGGTGTACTAACAGAGTGTAGTTTTGTTTTTTACTAAAATCTTTTAACTCCCTTAACATGTCTTAACCCTCTAACCCAGGGGTGGGCAAACTTTTTGACTCGAGGGCCACAATGGGTTCTTAAACTGGACCGGAGGGCCGGAACAAAAGCATGGATGGAGTGCTTGTGTGAACTAATATAAATTCAAAGTAAACATCATTACATAAAAGGGTACGGTCTTTTTTTTCTTTAGTTTTATTCATTTCAAGCGGGCCGGATCCGGGGCCGTAGTTTGCCCACGGCTGCTCTAACCTCTCTTAACTGCCTATCTCTATGATGAATTAGCAGTTGTGAAAGTAGTCTCTATATAATCTCACTCACTAGAGTTGTCTTTAGCAGATGCTGCTGGGCTGTGGGGAAAAAGTCCTGGCCAGTTGCCTCATTTGAGCTGCTTGTTAGCTTTGTGAACTAGACAAATTATTTATAAATGCTCAGTGTCACCTTCTCAGCTAACAATGTGTTGAAAACTGCCATCTAATTTTCTCTCCTTATCAGAGTGGTGGCAATGTAGCCTCATCACCAGTAGCTATGCCCCCATGGCTCAGACTACCTCAGATGCCTACAGTAATTTGGATCTCTCTCTCCATCCCTGTGCCTTATACTTAGAGTTCCCTACTTTATCTGTCCTTTAGGAGAGACTGCCTAGTTGGATAATCATAGTTTGGCTTAAATTTCCCATCAGTTACTCTGCCTCAGACTCTTTTTCCCAAATTCATCTTCTAAAGCCTGAGGGCACTCTTCCCCGCCCCCCGCTCCCCCCACCCCCCGCCCCAACCCCGCAGCTTCTCAGTCAGTTCAGGCCCCAGGATAATGCAATGCAGCCAGCTCAGAGTCTGAGCTGCCTCTGGTCTCAGAGAGCAACCTGGGCAGAATATAAAAGAGGCAGGAGACATGAAGGATGGAAGAAGGGCAGAGCTCAAAACTGAGTTGGTGAAACTGTGAGAAGATATGGATAAAGGCTGGTTATGTTCTTCACTGGGGAGGGGAGTAAGAGCAGCATCGGGAAAGGCCCTTGTGCTTTTAAGATCTTGTGTGACCCAGGCATTCCATGCCCAAGCACAACCGGAGATCAGGAACAGACTTTGTGGGAGTTCCTGAAATGCAGGTGCCTCCCATCTTTATTGTGTCTATTGTGTCTGTAATCATTGGAGCCACATGTGTGGTGGAGAAATGGGGGTAGATTGTTGAAAAAGAAACCTACCCTTCCCCCAAAAAAGAGCTTACCAAATATTTAAAATATAATTATTACCTAGACCTAAATGTTAACAATCTAGTAAACATTTCTATCCTATTTACTTGTGTGGGCAGAATAGATGTAGATTCCAATAATTTAGGTTTAGATAACCTGATAGTGGGGGGGAAAAACGAGTGGAAACACAAGGTCTAAGTTTAAAACAAAAATTAAGGAAATGTAAATAAATGTAGGTTTCATGTCATTGTGGTTCCAATTTTGATAAGACTAAGCACAGACATATGTTGACGTGTTTGTGAAACAATGCCTCTTTTTCAGTATGTTTTAGAGGAAGTCCACATGTTTTATAATTGCTAAAACGTGTATGTTTGTTTTTTTAACATTTTTGAATCAGAGTGCATCTTGAAGTTGATGGTGTGAATCGGTTAAATTGATGGCATTTTAAAAATGATACATAAAGTAGGAATGCATCTTAAAACTAGCAGTATCTTAGAGTCAATGACTTATGTTAATAATGTATGGTAAATGAGCATTTAAATAGCATAGAAAGAGAAGCCCTTACAAGCCACTAAAGAGTTTCAGTCAATAGTTTTCAAACTTTCATGTACATCAAATTCAATGGAGGGCTATTTTCACATAAATTGCTACATTCCCTCCACCCCACATTTTCAGATTCAGCACCTCTACATTAAATGCTGATACAGCTGGTCTGGGAACCACTACTCCCTCATTTAAGAAAACAATGTTTTGCTTGATTTCTTATTTCTTTTATCTCAATTTTTACTGCCACGGACTACAAATTTTAGTTGGACTTTTTATAATATCACACCCAGAAAATTATCACTGCCTTCTAAATCTTCTGCTTACTGCTATTCTTGCCTCATTTAGACCCATATTTCCTATAAATAATATTTATCATATCTAATTATATTGCTCCCCCAAAGATACACATACACATACACACACACACACACACACACACACACACACACACACATGCCCATCCCTTAGCTTATAATTGAAGGCTGTCCATAGACCATAATCTTCCTGATCTAAGTCTACTCCCTTAAATGCTTTGACCCTAGATATAACCCAATAATATTTTATTAAATAGTTCCCCAATATGTGAGCTCCTTTTACAACCAAATGCCTTGCACTTACTCCTTGTTACTCACCTTGAAGGTAAAGGCGTACTTGTCCAGCAGAGACACCTTCCAGATTTAGTTCTAACACCATATCCTCTTTCAATTTTTCCCTAACTACACCAGAAGAGATAATTATTTCTTGATATGAGGTTAATTATTACCATGTAGTGTACATTACATAATTATCATGTGTGCTTGCTTACTTTCTCCCTCATCTAGATTATGGTGATTTCATGCTGAGATAACATTTTATCTCATTTTCCTTGAATGATTCACAGAGTCCATGGCACATAGATGAGACTCAATAAATGGTGTTAAATGGAAGTGTATTTTGAATCGAGCTAATTTCCTATTAAATAAGTGCCTTTAGCCCTAGCTGGTTTGGCTCAGTGGATGGAGTGTCGGCTTGCGGACTGAAGGGTCCCAGGTTCGATTCCGGTCAGGGGCATGTACCTTGGTTAAGGGCACATCCCCAGCGGGGGGTGTGCAGGAGGCAGCTGATTGATGTTTCTCTCTCATCGATGTTTCTAACTATCTCTCTCCCTTCCTCTCTGTAAAAAATCAATAAAATATATTTTTTAAAAAATAAGTGCCTTTAGACTGACTGGTATGCAAGTTGTCTTTGTGTACATGTGGTTCTATTTGAGTCAACAAAAGGTTAGTGAACATGTGGAAGTTATTATCTGAGGCATGGAAAGAATAGAGATGAAAAGATGTGCAAGATCAATTAGGCAGTACATGTATTTATTGAGCACCAGTAACATATTAAGTATATCTAAAAATCTTTCAGAGTAAAAGGTTAATGATATTCTACCAGGGGACAATGTTTTGAAGAATGCTGTGAAAATATCCTAGTGAGTTAGAGCCTCAATATTGTTTCTTGTAGAATTCCACCGAGGTTGAACCAGAGAGCTATCCAAGAAGAATTAAATCACACTCACTGGGGCCAAGAGGAAAGATGGTCCCCTCCAGACATGAAAGGAGGTGAGTGCATTTAGAATAAATGACTTCACAAAGACGCACAGGCCTCTTGAGGGTGGAGTAGGCACTCCAGCTGGAAAGCTCTCAGACTAAATCAGACAGCAAAAGGTCATGACTGACAAAGAGGGAATCTCTTCTAACTTTTAAATTTTTTTTTGCATTTTTAAATGTTAATAAGAGACTACTTCAAGCCTCTTAATGTGTGACTCAGTTTCAAGTGTAAATTGAAGCAGGATAGACCAAGATAGCAGGTTCAAAAAGTTTGGTAAATACTTACTAGGCTTCAATACCAGCACTCTTAATTAAATAATTTTAAAGTATTTTATTAGAAAAGTGCACAGGACCAGAGAAGGCATCCTAAGGCACAGGATCAGCTTGTTCTAACATCTATCAAGATTCCTAGATGAATTATATGTGGCAGAGGCTCTCAAGTATAGTAAAAAAGGGGACATTTAAAAAAATATGGAAAATTCTACATATAGTTTTTTCTAATTTACGTTGACCTAATTAACCTTTTAGAAACCACTGAATGTCTAATCTGTATATAAAAAATTATTATTTACTGATAAAAAGTGAGGATTAGAAAAGTCACATAGCCAATAAGTGGAAGTTGTACATATTCAAACCCACTGCTTTCAGCTGTCATTTCTCTTTATCTGCCTGTCACCCCATCCTTCTGCATTACTAAGCATCCCTCTCCTGGATGTATCCAACACTATATTAGAGTTTTAAATCTATGCTTCTTTGATCAGGCACACTGAATGCTTCCCTTGAAGAAACGTATCTTTCCCAGGTTTCCAAAAGGCATCCTTCTGAGAACATTCATTGAGTCAGAGGTGATCTTCGTCCTTCACGCAATCATTTAAATTATTCTTACAAAATCTACTCTACCCTTAGGGGAAAAAAAAAATCTCTGCTAAAATATTTTTTAAATATATTTTATTGATTTTTTACAGAGAGGAAGGGAGAGGGATAGAGAATTAGAAACAACAATGAGAGAGAAACATCGATCAGCTGCCTCCTGCACACCCCCTATTGGGGATGTGCCTGCAGCCAAGGTACATGCCCTCGACCAGAATAGAACCTGGGACCCTTCAGTCCACAGGCCAATGCTCTATCCACTGAGCCAAACTGGTCAAGGCTGCTAAAATATTTTTAAGTCAAAGGAATATGAGCATGAAATGGTATTTTTAAAGATTGCAAAAAGGAAAAATCAAAGTTAGAAAAAAAATAGTTATCTATTCCTCCATATTAGCCCTCCATTCAAAATTAAATGCAACTATCCTTATCCAGGTTGGGTCAGTGGATAGGGCATCAGTCTGCAGACCAAAGGGTCCCAGGTTTGATTCAAGTCAAGGGCACATACCTTGGTTTCAGGTTACTCCTTAGCCCAGGGACTGGTCAGGGTGTGTGCAGGAGACAATTAATTTATGTGTTTCTCTCACATCAATGTTTCTCTCTGTTTTTCATTCTCTCTAAAATCAATGGAAAAATACCCTTGGGTGTGGCTTAAAAATGTAAATGCAACTATAAATGGTTCCAGGTAAAGTCAATATTTCACTCTGACTCTCTTCTAAGGTACAAAATGAGAAGTATGAAATAAAAATTAATATAGCCAAAAGCCATCACTTATATTTGGTGTTCTCACTTAGAAATGATAGATTTTCAGTGTAAAGTGAATTGCCCAATAATCTTTTGATTGAAAAGCAATATCATGTGAATTTTAGACATAGTTTTTAGAACCATTTAGATTTTCTTTTTTTTTTTTAAATTTTCAGGTAAGTTTAGTTTTATAATTTAAGGAATCAGAAGACAAACTATGAGAAGTTCAGCCTTTTTTCTGTATTAACACTGCAGGAGGTAATATCCAATAATCTTAACAGCTGAGAAGTGAGGTTATAGATAGATTTGCTTCTCTATACTATTCTATACTTTAGATTTTTGTAATATTATTATTGTTTCTCATATTACAACACAAAAAAAATGAATTTAAAAAGCCATAAATTTTCCCATTTGTCAAGAATAGAGTGTTTTTTGATGGGTACTTTAATCTTCCATAGGAGGAGGCCTTTATTGCATAGCTCTAAACAAAGTTGGGACAGAGTGAAGATTAAGAATAAAGAGCTCTGGTGTCTGGTCACTGGGACTTAAATGCAATTTAACCACTTCCTAGGTAGGTGTATGATCCTTGCAAGAAGGTATTCAATCTCTCTGTGCCTCACTTTCCTAATCTGTAAAATGGAGTCCTTACAGTACCTTTAAACATAGGGTTTAAATAGGTGATGCATTATTTTAAATATAATTTTCAAAATATTATATGTAACATAAATAGAATCTGCCTGTCACCCCATCACTCAGGTAAGTCCTTAAAAATGGTTATTATTTCTAGTGGAAATTGAATTTATTTCAGAGTCTGAGATTTTGGTATCCAGATCACTTCCCTCCAAAACCATAAAGGCATTTCTTCACTCAGCAAACATGATTGAATCCTTGACTAAATGGTGAGAATATAAAGCTCAACAAAATGCAGTTCCTGGCCTCACGGAATTTATAAATCTTATGGAATGACAGACTAGAAGCAATAACGCAGTTTGTGAGCTTTAAGTTTTCAGTTTATAAAAGAAAGGGTTGATCTATATTATTTTAATCTCTTTCTCCTCTGTAGGGCTAAATTTTATGAACTAAGTTTACATATAAAATTAATTTATTCTAACATTGTCTATCATGTGTCTGACCTCTGAGAGTAAATGTAACAATGAGCATATAAATGTTTTCAAATATATTACTTTGACTAAGTAGTAGATTATGTTACTAATGAATTTTTCTCTTTGATTGTTTTGTTGGTTTTAAATCCAAAATTTAATTTTAATTAGATCTACCATTAAAATAAACCTTTATAAAGCTATGTGCTTATCCAAATAGTAAATTCCACATTATTTAAATGAAGGTATAATATAATGTAAAACTATTATGGTAGTGACAAAACTGAGTACACATTAGAAATACTGGATTTTGTAAGACTATTAGTAGGGGAGACCACTGCAATAATAAAAATGAAAATAATAAAAAAAGTAATCACTGTCATAATATTAGAGTTAGAATAAGGTTATGTATTAGAAATATATTAATTAGATAGCATTGGCCAGATTCAGTAATTGAGTGGATTAGAAGAGTTAACATGAGGAGGCTTCATATAATTAATTTCTAGTATTTTACCTTAAAAAAACCCTATAGGATAGTGTAATTCATGTATTATGCAATGTTTCAGGAATAGAAACTGGTCATTTCAAATGTGCACTAGTGATATTCTACTAAAATTTAAGGTGTATACCTTAGCATAAAAGGTGTAAATTAATATATCAATAAAGATCTATTTTTCAGTCAAGGGAATTTGAGAGTTGATGGCATAGTTTGACTATTTCTATCAAAATAGATACAACCATAGCTGTAGAGCATGCTAGGAAGGCCAGGAATAACAAAAAGCAAATAAACATTTTGTCTATTTCTATAGAGACCTAAAAGAGTCATTGAAAGAGTGTTGAGCTGTACTTTCTGAAGGTTCATCCCCATTGTGGTAAAGAATGGAATTTAGCACAGTTCCAAGAATAAAAGTTACACTCAGTATATTTTGTTGAATTAAAGAACAAATAGTCTGATATATGTATGAGTTAAAGTGGAGAGATTGAACTTAGTTTAGTTGTAGCCACCAATAGAGGTAATAAAGACTTTTTAGGGGAGAGGAAGCAAGAAAACAAAATTACAAACAACCACTGGAGGGGTAAAAACCCCTAACCCAAGGAGATGGGGCTTTAAGACAAAATACTGGATGGGAGAAAGGCAGGGCATAAAAAGCTGGACAGGGTGACTGAACTCTCAGGTGAAAGAGCCTTTACACAAAGGTCCTTGGCACCCTGTTAAGTCCTAATATTTAGATCATCCTGGAGAAAAAATATACCATCTCCATCCTGCTCTCAAGTAAGAAAGAAATGTCTTCAATATGGCCATTCTTGGATTTTATTCCCTCAGACCCTGAAATGGAAGGAGAACCTAGTAGCAGGTCAATACTGCTTAAGACTGGTAGGGGCTGAAGTAACAGAAGCTGACACACACACAGGGGTCCTATATATCTACTCTTCTCTAAAAGGCACTTTCCAGGAAAAAAATGCAATTTTCTCAAAGCTCTAGGGAAACAGTGCCTGAAGGGATGAGAGAATAAAAAAGGAAGCGCTAAAAGAAAAAGTAGAATATTCCTTGGATTTGCCTTTCAACCCTTATGAAGGTTCTGCCGTGTGTGTGGCTGACTGTATTGGATAGCCAGCCTCGGTAAGGAGTAAAGCAAATGGCACAGCAGCACCTGTCACTTGGTGTAGAAGGGAGTCCTCCTCATGCATCATTCACAGTCTTCTCTGAAATAAAAACAGATGAACAAAGAACTCAAGAAACAGAACGTCTGCGTTAAGGTGATAATTTGTACAAGATATGATTTGCATAAACATTTATATTGTAAAATTTTTGTTCAATTTTTAATTTACAAAATAGCATACCTTCATTACAACAATATAATGTAGAAAATATAGATATAAAAATAAGCGTAAAATTAAATATTGCCCACATGTTTCCATTATATAGAAATAATATGTATTAAGATATTTGTTTTGATCTTCTTATCATATATTATAAATAAAATCAATTATAAGTGAAATCATATGCTAGATATAATTTTATATTTTTTCAAATTAAGTATATCATAAATATAGATACATATTATATATTTTATATATTCTTTAATTGCATTATTTTTTGAATGATACATAACTTATCCTACATTTAACTAGTCCTTAGCGTTAGACATTTAAGTTGACTCTCATTTTCCCAAAGAGTGCTGCAATTAACATTCTTATTACTAAATCTTTTCTCATGTATATGATTATTTTCTAAAAACAAATTGGTAGAATTTAGGCTTGTTTCTTACCACCAAATGTTATATAAGCTATCATTTTTTATAGATTCAAAATGTCATCTTTATTATATAAAAAATTAAAACCTACACATGTATCTGTATTGTTTTGCAGGATATTGCGGTGTTTTGGATTTTCTATAACTTTCAAAGGTGTGGTAAGGTAGCCCATACTCAATGCATATCTTTAAAATATAGATAGTAAGAATATATAATTATAAGTACTTACCCTAATCTAATTTAATTCCATCATCGAGCTTCATTTGAAAAACAAACTTAACCACATGCATTTTGTTAAATAGACCATTGGGCTATGAAGGGAAAAAAGAACCAAGATTGATCTGACTTGCATGGGAAAAGGGATTAAATTTTTCTTAAAAAAAATAAAACTATTTGTAGTTATTTCAAAGTATATTTGCCTGCATGTAATAACATAAGACAAGTAATTAAAATATAAATATATTTAAAAGGATAAAGTTATGATTTTCAGAGTGTATCTCCCTAAAAAAAAAAAAAGGAATCAACTAAAGTCATTAAAAATCTTTAATGATACTAGAACAATTAGAAAATGCATTAGGATAAAAATAATTTTCAACTATTTTCCATAACAACAGAAAAATATATCAAAACTAACAAGGAAATGTGAACAGTCATTTGAAGAGATCAGTTTTAAAACTTGTTAAAATGCCACAGTTAACATGACACAAATACAATTAAACATTGGCCAACTTTCCGAGTCTAGGGTTTATTTTAACTTCCTCATTTTGCTGACGGTAATAGCAGTTTCTGGTAGAATGATCACACTTTGAATTATCCCATCTGCAGTGTGAGTCCATATCTGGCTCTTTGTAGACTAATGCTCTTCCTCATTGTCATTTCCAAATTGATATTGTAAGCCTCAGATAAATATTAGCTTCATTATACTCAATCTATAAGGAATTAAGGAGGGCAAAGACCAATTCAGGCAGTTTCAATATCCAAGGAAGAGATAGGAAGGGACTGAATGAGGAGTTGAGAAGAACCACTGTACACAGACCACCAATGCGAGAACCCTATGATTTCCAATCAGACAATTTAAACTAGCGTTGGAATTTATTGTTGGCTCACCTCAGATTGTACATTTATTAGGTTACTTAATCTGCCAAATCTAATATCGTCCTAATATAAAGTGAGGAAAGTCATATTTTGGAATTACCTTTACTGTCAAAGTTTTTGTCTGTTTATAGTTTCATTTTTTTTCCATTAAATATTAACTTAGACATTGTAGCAGAACACAACTCAGAGAGTGGAAAAAAAATAGGTGGAAGCAAAGGGTAGGATGCATTGGTCTTATTTAAGTTTTTAGGCTTTTCATGAATCTATTTTGCAAAATATCTTAAAATATTAAAGAAAAAATAATAATTTTCCCCTAGACTCAGCAAATGTCTATGAATGGATAACTTTTCTTCAAATGTTCCATTCCTACTGCCGTCTCTAAATTATCATATATATGACTGCTCACATTTCCTCTCACAAAGAAAGCACAGCTCTGCCAAAGTAATGCATTTGCTTAGAAGTCTGCAAGCTCCCTTATGTGTACACAGTGAAGTCAAAACACTCCATCCAGCCTTTTATTCATCTCCCTTTTTAATGTCAGTAACCCAACTTTTCAATTTCATTTCCCCATGTGTGTTTTTACTACCCTGTCACTTGTCAGAGAATCACTAGATTTGTCTATCTTTGCCCAATATTTCTCATCTCCATGCCTCTACTCACACAAAGAATGCTTTCCCCCTAATTTCTCCAAGCCTTCAAGTCCACTCAGCTGATGTTTACTCCATGAATCACTTCCTGATTTATTTGCACAAAAAACCCACCCTCCCTAGTTTACACACATTAATTTCTGTATACCACTAGTTTATACATATTAATTTCTGTATACCACTTAGTAATTATTATATTTCAGCTTCAGTTTTATTTTATATTTGGTTTATCCACCCCACAACATAAAAAGGATTCAAAAAGAAAATAGAATGTACTAGTAAATGCCTTTTAGATTCTATATCATCTACTTAAACTGAGTGTGTTTAATTCTAAAAAAAAGTAATAAAACTGGTATAAATTTTTATAACAATTAACAGATAAGGAAAGTGAAATAGTTAACCTAAAGGACAGTTGAATGACAATTACTAACATTTTTTCTTGTATTATCTCTGTTTTTTTCACCATTGCTCTTTACTTCCATCCACGCTCCTCCAAATCTCTCTCTCTCTCTCTCTCTCTCTCTCTCTCTCTCTCTCTCTCTCTCTCTCCTTTTCTGTAAGCACATATCAGTCAAGACCATCAGATTTTCTTTCTCAGATTTTGTAGACTGCTGAGTTTAACCTCTGAGACATACATATTAAAAAATCTCCTCTTTTCTCTCCCCACACCATTTAAAAACTGACCATTTCAATTCAACCTCCATTGCATACTTGGGGGAATTAGTTGCCCAATTAGATCCCCTTAATTGCTGGAATTCTCAGAGAGACCTGCTGGTGAGGTTCCATAAAGAATCTTTTGCCTCGCTGGCTTGGTTCAGAGGTTGAGCATCAACCTATGAACAAGGATGTCACGGTTCGATTCCCGGTCAGGGCACATGCCAGGTTTGTGGGCTGGATCCCCTGTGTGGGGGGTGTGCAGGAGACAGCAGATCAGTAATTATCTCTCATCGTTGATGTTTCTCTCTCTCTCTCCCTCTCCCTTCCTCTCTGAAATCAATAAAAATATTTTTTTAAAAAATAATATTTTCATAGCAGAGCTTCCTATGAGCAAGATCGCACTTTCTCATTAGAGGTTAACAAGGGTCTCAGTTCCTGGAATGTATTTACTTCACATTTCCTTTTCTTTCACCTAAGATTATGTGTCACTTGATTTCCCTTTTCTTTGGTTTCTTTTATTTTATTTTTTCTCCAGCTTGTCTGTCTCCTCTGCCGCCTCCTGGATCTTACATTCATCAAACAACTGTATTGATCCACTATATATCCTTGCTCACATTTGTTAATCTCCTGTTGGCTCAGGACTTGAGAAGGACTCAATATTAATGTGTTCCAACAAAGCAATACTAAAAGAAGACTTCCTGATCTTCACCACCCCTCAGACAGGGAAATTTATAGATCAGCTGAATTTAGCTGCCTTCACGATACCAATTGTGTCATTTCTGTTGACAATATCTGAGGTCCACCCATTGTCTAATTTGAACTTGAATTACTGTTTAGATGATAGGAAAGTTACCTACCTATTTGAATTCACAAGTACTTTCAAAGAAATATTTATGGGCACAGAAATGATAGCTAAAATAATTTAAATTCCTGCTCTATCCTGTGTAATCATTCTGAACCCCCAAGTTTTTAATCTCAAAAATGAAATTGCTAAGAAACCTCCTTTGTAGGGTTATTGTAAGAACTGAAATGAAATCATGTGTATGAAAGCACCTAAGGACTTGCACTTAGTTGATAGTCAATATCTTCCTCACATTTCCTTTTTGCTAAATCCATTTGCCAGTAATTCTCCCAAAGAGAAATAAGACCCTTAACATACTCATGATCAGATATTACAATAAGCAGATTTTAGGGAACCTTGTATACTAGGTTAAGAAATTGCAGGCCTATTCTGTAGTCAATATATGATTTTACCTTATTGTAGTTATGTGGATAAGTGAATATAAAAATTCCTTAGAAAAGCCCTAAGAATAAATAAAAGTCAGGAAGTCCAGTCTCCTTAATATAGCTTTTCTTAACCTTGGCTCCCAAAGAAAAAAATACATTCATTTTTTTTTTCTAGGATTTGTTTTTTAATCTGTAAAAGCAAATACCTGGAGTTACATTTCCACCTATATTTACTATTAAAATCAAGATCCTTCCACATGGGTAAGCAGATTTGCAAGACCTAAGACACTAAAAACATGCCTCTTATTGCTGTTGTTATGTGAAGTGGGGTGTGCAGTGCCCTAAACAGTGGAATAAGAGACCTATCTTTCAGTTCTTGCTCTCCCACAAACCAGCTGTCTAATCTTGTGAGACTAAGTTAACCTAGTTTTCTCCTTTGCTAATTGATCGAGTACAATGATTCTAAGAGAGCTTTCAACTTCACTATGTCTTAGTAGTCCATAGTATAAGTGATATTCCAAAAAAACAGAAATAATTTGTATATGAGTTGTACTTCCTTTTCAATCACTTTATAAAGGTTGCAGACACACACTGAATCTGAAATAAAAATTTATAATCTAACCATACAGTTTTTCAGATGATTCAGAGATTTTCCCAAAATTATCCCATGATACAATACCAGATAGCTCTCTATTTTTTTAGATCTCTGTATCCCTCCTCATGTTTTAAATATTTCTCTTTAGATATCTCTCTCAGTGTTTTTAGATGTCTCTCTTGTTATTTTTACATTGACACTGACCCATATTTAATATGGATGATACAAGAAAAAGAATAAACCTCCAAAATACAATAATATACCTTAAAAATGCAATATTGGCAACTTAATTTTTCATGTAATATAAATAATTGTTTTTTGTTCTTAGTCTGTGTTTAATCAAATGCTGTAGGTACAACAGTGAACATGGCAAAAGAATGTACCATCCAGTAAGTAAGAGAGGTAATAAGTAGACAACTGCAGTATTAAATAGAACATGCTAAGATGGAGTTATACAGGGTACGATGGGAGCATGTGAAGAGAGTAGACATACTGGTACAGGGATATCCAGGGAAGGTGTCTCTGGGTGAGGCAATAACTCAGCACAAGTTTGAAGAGCTATCCATGCAGAAAGGATGTAAAAGACACTATATACCAAAGGACAACCAGAGTAAGTATTTATAAATGGCAGATCTTGACAGAAGCTTCAAACGGTCTCTGGTGTTTCTTATGAATAGTTTGAAGAAGACAGTGCTAGGAGGTGATGCCAGATATATAAGAATAGGCCTTGTAAAAAGCAACTGGCCTTTCATAGCCGGTATGAAAACTAGACTTTCTCCTGATTGTATCATGAATCCATTATTTGGAAACTGGTTATCAGGAGCAAGTATGAAGAAAAATAAACAATGCAAACAATAACACACTGGTACAAACATGAGTGCAGAGAACCTAAAACAGTTTAGGGGTGGTCTGAATTATAGGTTATTTTAAGCACAGCCAGTGCTGCTCAATAGTTAAGAGTCAGCCTAGGTACAAGGAGGTCACGGGTCAATTTCTCATCAGGGCACATGCCCAGGTTGTGGGCTCAATCCACAGTGTGGGGCATTCAGGAGGGAGCCATTCAGTGATTCTCCCTCATTACTGATATTTTTATCTCTCTCTCTCCCTCTTCCTTCCTCTCTAAAATAAATTTTTAAAAATTTTTTAAAGAATATTTTAAATCTCTTTCCTCTGGCTCTATCCAAAATTTAATCTGGTTTCAGAAGGTTCTTCTAGAATATTTCAAGATCAAGGTTTTCAAGTCATATTTTAATGAAGTATAATAAATAGTGTAACCAATAGACTGGAATATAAGAAGGCTGGGTTCTGGTACCTGTTCTACCACTAATAAATTCTGCATCCTTGGAAAGATATAAAGGGTGTCCCAAAATTCACGCAAGAAGTAATTTTGTTAGAAAACACAGGTTTTTAATTAAATATTGTAAATTTTTATTGTTTCATAAAGCATATAGTATAGGGTTATGTATGGAATAGCATATTGGGAAGATGGCCTCAATGGCTTTGCTGGCACATACAAACTCTTTTGTTATTGCCTGAGCAGCCGCATTTTCGAAGAATGGTTCGGTTCGATGATGCTTCCAGCCCAAAATCTGCACCAAACAGTGACATATTGTGGATGCATTTGTTTCTCAACAAACACTCATGGATTTTCTGAACCCCAAATGTGACAATTTTGTTGATTAACCAAGCCATCAAGATGAAAATGAGCCTCATCGAAATTCAGCCACATTTATGCAAAACGGTCATGGAAAATTTCAACAAAAGAGTGCATATGTGCCAGCAAAGTTGTGAAGGCCATTTACCCAATATGCTATTCTTTACATAACCCTATACTGTATACTTTATGAATCAATAAAAAATGTACAATTTTTAATTATAAACCTGTGTCTTCTAACAAAACTACTTCTTGCGTGAATTTTGGGACATACTTTATAACCTCTATGGGTACCAATTTCTATAAACAAGAGTATTTAACTTATTTAACACCAAAGCTATTTTCAGAACTGTGATTCTGAATACTTATAACATGATCAGTGGATTGAAATTTTTGTTTATAAGTGGATACTTTCATGTGCCTTAAATCTGTATTATTTATATTATGTACACTAATAAAAGGAAAAAATGCAAATTGACTGTACCTTTGTGATGCTTACCAGCCAGTCAGAAATGAGCATGCAAATTAAACCAACAAAGATGGTGGGTTAATTTGCATATTCAGGCACTGAGCAGCTGAGGGTGGAGTGGGACATTTGCATCATTGCAGGCGTTCCACACCAACCCAGCTGCTCCGGGCCTCTGGGCAGTGTGGGAAGGCAGAAAGGCAGCTCCAGGCCAGAACGAAGGCTGAAAGGTGGCTCCAGGCTGGAGCAAAGGCGGAAAGGCGGCTCCCGCTGGAGCGAAGGTGGTGCTGGCAGCCAGGGGAAGGAAGGCCCATTCTTGCACGAATCTTCGTGCATTGGCCTGTAGCTAAATTATAAAAAAAAGCATTTCTATCCTACATAATAAAAGGATAATATGCAAATTGACCCTAACTGCAGAACAACCTGGAATGACCGGTTACTATGACATGCACTGACCACCAGGGGGCAGACACTCAACACAGGAGATGCTCTCTGGTGGTCAGTGCACTTCCAAGGGGAGCACTGCTCAGCCAGAAGCTGGGTTAAATGGCTGCGGGTGCAGTGGTGGTGGCGGGAGCCTTTCCCACCTCCTGGACAGCGCTAAGGATCCCCATAGGGAGTGGGGCCTAAGCCGTCAGTCTGACATCACCCAAGGGGTCCCAGACTGCAAAAAACCACCCTCCAGAGTGCATGAATTTTCATGTACCGGGCCTGTAGTCATATAATAAAAAGGTAAGTGGTGCCTTGTTCATAAACCTGAAAATTCCCATTTAACAAAACGTAAGCAGATTGACTTCCCATTTAAAGCATTAAGTTGAGGATTCTTCAAGAGCATTATGGTGTTTTACCCTTCTTTTCACTCCTTGTGTTTAGTCCAACATATGACAAATAATGGGGACGGAATAATTGTTGAATGGAAAATATATTTTTGTAATAGAAATTGCTTTCTTGGAGATATGTTGCTGAATGTACACTAAACTTTTAGATTGTAATGGGTTAGTATTATTTAATAGTATATATTGGCATTAAGTCCACTAGACAAAGGAAATGATGAAGTAAAGATATTTAGATGATTCGCTCAAGGTGACTGTTTAAAGTCAGTTAAAAATAGTTCTATATATTTGAATTCTTGCTTTGGTTAAGACTATGCTGACTTTATTTTTTTTTCCTTTTCATATGTTTGATTTCTGCTGGTAACCAGTACCATTGTGAATAATAGGTGTTAAAAAAATGAGGCATTACTTCTTCACTCATTTATTTATATTACGCATTTCAGTCTTGTACCTATTTTCATAGGAGATCACTGGATCTTATAATTTTCATAAATGTCAACATTCATCCTCAGTAATGGCTTAATGCCAAGATTCTACACACTGTACTAGAACCAAAATAAGATGTCCATGTCTTAAACCCAGCAAACAAAATGGCCAGGCAATTAATTTTCTCAAAGAAAATCCTGTTCAACTTATATTCTCATAAATAGGCCATAGTTACATTGGTTTGAGTGCTAACAAATATTAAGTGATCTATAATTGGACATCCATTTCAAGTTATTCTTAATATTCATTCTAAGGACACCTTTGATATACAATCACTTAAACATTTATTGCTTAATCATTTTAAATATTTAAAGTGAATGTCATTGTGTTATTTGTTCTTGTTCTTCATTAGTTTGACATGAATAAACAATGAGTAGTGATTTTAGTACTATTTTACACAGTTTTGGTTAGAAAAGACTGAACACATTTCTGATAATTATTTTCAAGGTAATTAATGCACTTGAAATGTTGTCATTATAAATTAGTTCTTGAAGTGAAATTTAAAAACAAAACAGAAAACAGGTTTAGAGTAGAATGGTAAAAGTTTTTATTATGTGTTAATAGAAATTTCAAATTGAGTGAAGTGAATATATGTATATAAATAACAACTCCCACATAAGTTTATGAAACATGAAAGCACATTAATCTCATAAATCATAGAAAACTTCCACTGAGGTTGTTGAATTATGTCACCTAAATCTGCAACTTTTTGTATAATAGGAGCTATAATAATACTAAAAGGAATAAAATTCAGTTACAAACACTTACTCTTCACCCATTTATTTATATATGGGTGCACAAAATTTGTGCACTCAAGGGGGTGGGGGGTCCCTCAGCCCAGCCTGCACCCTCTTACAGTCCAGGAGCCTAAAACATCAGTTGGACGCCCTTAAGGCTGCCGCGAAGGCGGGAGAGGCTCCCACCACCACCGCAATGGTCACCAGTTGTGAGCCCGGCTTCTGGCTGAGCGGAGCTCCCCCTGTGGAAGTGCACTGACTACCAGAGGCAGCTCCTGTGTTGAGCATCTGCCCCTTGGTGGTCAGTGTGTGTCATAGCAACCAGTCGTTCCACTGTTTGGTCAATTTGCATATTAGCCTTTTATTATATAGGATTCAATAACCCTAGAAGATGTATACTTTTAGTTTTGATTTATAGGTGAGTAGACTTAGATAACACTTTATTAAAGAAATTTCCCAGAGTCACACGGTAAAATGTGGGTTTGCCAGGCTAAAAACACAATTCTATGCATCTTCAAAACCTATCATTTTTTACTACCACCCAGCCTTACCTAGTTATATTATAAATAATCTATAAAAACACAAAGTATTATTATTATTTTGTTACTATTGTTGCTTCAAATTCTCCATTCTAGCCACACTGCTTAAATTCCCAGCTGTTCCCATTATAAATGATATATTTTTTTAAATGCTTGAATTCTCATAAATTAGATCACTAACCTAGCTGGCCAGTCCAAAGTAGCTTCAAATTCAAGAGACTGATACTATCTTTGTGACTTTCATGAGCTCAGTATAGACACTCCTGTGTTATTTTTATGTTTTTGCTTTTTAAGTCTTGTGCTTTCTTAATAACTTTTGGAGTAAAAAGTAATAAAGTTGAGCTCTTCAGTAGAATCCCTAGGGTATGAGGTCTCCCTGACCATACATGAGACTATGAATATGGAAATAGGCACAGCAGCTTTTTACAACATATGGCAAATATTTTCCATAGAAAGAAAAGTATGCATGCCGAAACCAGTTTGGCTCAGTGGATAGAGCGTCGGCCTGCGGACTGAGGGGTCCCAGGTTCAATTCCGGTCAAGGGATTGTACCTGGGTTGTAGGCACATCCCCAGTGAGGGATGTGCAGGAGGCAGCTGATTGATGTTTCTCTCCCATCGATGTTTCTAACTCTCTATCTCTCTCCCTTCCTCTCTGTAAAAAAAATCAATAAAATATATTAAAAAAAAAGAAAGAAAAGTATGCAATATTCTGATTTCTCAGAGTTGGTAGCAGACAGGCAATGACCATTGCCGGACAGTCTGTGATCCATGCTTATATACTGAAGATAGTTGACAAATAACATAAAAATCAGAAAAGTAGCATGTCAAGAGTCTCTTGTCCCAAACAGAAATTTAAGGAATTGGTTAATACATGGATCCGTTATGGTAGTATTGGCCATATCCTCATATTTGCATTTACATTGAGGGCATCATGAACATAACAAGTACATGTACACATGTTCCACAGACCACACTCAGCACACATATCTGTAAAGTGAGTGAATAGTATTAAAATGTGGTCCCTATCTAGTTTGGTATAAAAGTAAATGAGTCACGGATCCCACTCCAAGCTCTGTCCCTAGCAGTCTATAGCAATCCAGGCAAACTAAACAACCTCTTCATCCTGAAAACCTCAACTGTCACATGGACTCAATGCTGCCATTCATGGTATAGCTGCTCTGAAAACTATAAAAGAACATCTAGAAAGAGCATATAGCCCACATACAGCGCAGTCTTGTGGTGAATAGGCACCAGTGAGTAAATGACTAAAAATAGCCTGGTTGGCATGACTAAGTGGTTGAGTGTCAACGTATGAACCAGGAGGTCACAGTTCAATTCCAGGTCAGGGCACATGCCCCAGTTGCAGGTTTGATCCCCAGTGGAGGGTGTGGGGGCGGGGGGCAGCATGCAGGAGATAACAAGTCAATGATTCTCTCTCATCACTGATGTTTCTACCTCTCTCTCCCTTTCCCATCCTCTTAGAAATCAATAAAAAATATAAATAAATGAATAAATAAATAAAATTAGAATTAAATTACCGAATGTCCACTGTACCAGGGACACTGAAATCCAGAGATGAATAAACTCATCCTCTTTCATTGAGTGCCTTATGATTGAACAGGTGGTTATTTCCACAAAATAATCATTACTGGAAATGGAACATGAATATAAAAGTTTTTGGTATATGGAGGGAATAGAAATAATTTATTTTTAAGAAAATGAAGTGTAAGGTAAGACATACCAGGCAATAAATATAGTGAAAAAGCAAACCCCAAAACCTCTGAGAGCATTTTAGGCCATGCTGAAATATAAAAACGCTTACCTGTTGTTTTCCTCTTCTGTCCTCACACGCTGCTATAGCTTATGCTTTGGTTGAGAAGACAATTAATAAATATTACTGAGGTGAAACATTGCTGTAATTATCTGAAATATAACTAGAAATACACTTTTAAGTATGGTGGGGACAGTTCTTCCTTTAAACATTCAATAAATATAATTAAGAGACATATATTGAGAACTATTATGTGCATGGTATTCTGATAAATCCTAGAAGAGATGATGAAGATTGAAAAAGACAAAAGAAGGTTGCCTGCTAAAGTCAGTCTCCATAGGAAACACACATTGTTTAAAACATTAGACTGGCAATTAAAATAGGTGGGTTTAGTTCTATCTCGGTCACATAAAAGGGGTCATTGGCTACAGGATTATGAACAAGTTGCCTTCCGAGCCTACTTCCTTTTCTTACAATAAAAATAAGATTTCTTAATTTATCAAATGCTCAGGGTTATTTTAATTTGTAACTGTGACAACAGATGTGAAAGTCCTCAGTGCATGGTAAAGCTCATATACTTGGAAAAATAGGGCAGGGTTTTTAAAAAGAAGGTTTTACTCAGATCTGGCTAAGTGTTTTATATGCCTTTTCATAAGTAATTCTCACAATAACCATAGAGAGATGAGAAACCGGTTCAAACATTTTAAACATCTGTAAATCCACATAGCTAACAAGTATTGAAATTACAATTCAAGTCCAGGAAATAACTTGATACCTGATCTTAATTCTCACAGTCTTTATCATCTCTGTTTTTTGACAAAGTGCAAATGCTACAACCCTTCTTATAAAACCAGGGTCTGGTGAAAACAAACAAGATGAAATGACAAACACGGATGTTTCCTCTGAGCTTCCGGAAGAACATAGTTGGCTAAGAATGAGAACGGGTCAGAATTTTGTTGATGCTGGAGAAAATCAGAGAATATTCACCACCCAGACCATGCCCCAGGCCTCCAAAGAGAACTGACGTGATGAGAAAGAAATGAAAGAAAATACCAGGCAGACGAGCATTCATCAGCCAGCGTGGGCTACAGAAGTGCCTGGCCTGCAAGCAGCATGAGCGAGGCAGTCCAAGGAGAGAACACCATCCCAACAGCAAAGAAAGGCCTGCTTCCCCTGGTGAGAGGAAGAGAGGCAAAGGCCCTGGAGACAACCAACAACTGGACCAAAAAAAGAAGACCAAAAAAGCCCTGTGGAGGACTGACGGATGAACATGGCTTTAATTATCTGTGAAAGAGAGCTCGGTCTGCTGTATGTGGCTGTGAAGAAACTTGATGCCTTCAAATGCTGTGAGTCCCAGAAAGGATGTTCTGTTCTCTGCAGGCCTGTGGACTGTACGGACCATGAAAACACATTTCATCGAAATAGGTTTGTAGGACATATTTGATTTCTTCTGTGACAGCTTCAAAATTAATCCTTAGGGTGAAAATGGAAAAAAATAAAAATAGACAAATGCAGAGCAAAATAATGCGATAGGAGAGCAATATAGCCTCACGACAAAATAACTAAAGCTGAAAAAATGATTAAGGAAAAAAACATAAAGGGAAGCATTTAGGGACTCAAAAATGAGGTCACATCTAGGTTGTGATGCGAGTCTATGTCAATGCCTAGCATCCATGTCTCTTGCCTCCTAGCTTTCTCCTGTTCTAGGTCCTAACCCATCAGGAACTCTACCTTCTGCAACAAGCCTTTAATTTATGGAGATGTAACAATATTGTGAAAGACCCAAAACCCTAGGGTTCTTCATAGTGCATCTTAAAAGACACTAGAAACACCCAGAAATGAAGGACTCGTGGGATTTAGCAAAAGTGTTAAAATAGAAGTGTTTAAAGTGCAAGCCCAGGCAGACCAAGAAAGAAGGGGTATTTTGTGATTGAGAATGTGGCCTGTGGACTATAAGGTGTCACCTGAGTTCAAATCCTGGCTCTGCAATTTTCTGGTTTTATGAAAGACAGATATAGTAATCATCCTTTTTGAACCCCAGTTTCTTTACCTGAGATAATACCACCCACGTTTTTGTGAAGATTAAGTTAAATTTTATGATCCTTTTATTCAGTACCTGGCACAATAGGTATTCGAGTATTGTTAATTCTCTGTCTAGTGTTAGATAAAAATTAAACTTCTGAGTCCTATTTAATCCTATAATCACCATTTTATAAGTAGAATTCATAACCATGCCAACTGTAACTGTAAAGCAATTAAAATTGATTCCATTTTAACTTGCTTAAATCCACGTCTCCAGGAACGGCTGCCCTTCGATATCTTTGCATTAGATTCCAATGCTGTTTCTGCCCCACATTTTTTCCTGGTTCCCCTCTGAGGAATTATTCTCAAAATCCTTTTTCTAAAAAAAAATTGTAAAGACTTTTTTTTTTTTTTAATCATTCATGACACTGCAGCCCGAGGCATATTTTAGAAATACAATTATCATAATTTCCCTATTTAAACTCCTTCAGTGGTTTCTCAATTGTTAACCAAAGATAGAAAGACCGAGACCCTTCTTCCCAAGACCTAAAAGCTGTGCAAGCTCTTGCTTCCCCTCCCTCCCACCTCCCTCCTTCCTCATTGGCCTCCAGCCACACCATCCTCCTTTCTCATCAAGAGCAGCCAGTTCTAATAATTTTAAGGAATTTATTTTTTTAAATCAGGTGTAGTTTCACAACAAAATTAAGAGAAAGGTACCGAGATTTCCCATCTACTCCATGCTCAGAAACATACAGAGGGAGCCTCCCTGATCAGCAACATCACCGCCAGAGTGGCCCATTATCACATCTGAGGAAGCCACATTAACATAACAACCCAGAGTTCATACTATATATGAGTTTAGAACCCATTTTTGGTGAACAAATATTCACGAAATAGATATGAAATATCACTTAAACAATGTCAAATAATGCCCTTTAATTGTAAAGTTTTCTATCATTTTGACACTTATTTCACTACAGCACAACAAAATGGGACATGACATTATTCACAGTGAGCCTAAGTAAGTGCCTGATTTGAGTAATAAAATAACTCAATGTTAATATCTGCCATACCATATTTACAGACATATAACATGGAGAGCATACATTTTAATGTAGAAAAAAATAAGTTAAATTTATTGCTTAGATTATTCAGTTTTTTAGCAGTCCAGTTAAGGTTTCACAGATTTTGCAAAATGACTTATCTAACTCCATTCAATCAGTAATTTAAAATAATCTATAGCGATGTCTTTGTCAGTTGTTCAACATTTAATTTATTCAAGAGCAGACCTTTTTATGAGGACATATTGACTTTGAATGAGTTCTCTGAACCTTTTTTAATCCTTTAAAATTAATTTTGGTATGTGGACCCATGGAGAACCTATACCCCCCTGAAAAGATTTGCAAAATATTCTGTGAAGATCTGTTTGCACATTCTTAGGAAAGGATCTGAGGTTTTCATAAGATTCCTTAATGGGTAAGTGAACTGGTTAAGAAATGCATTGGTCAATTCCATTTAACAACTGCTTATTGTTAAATATACAGGTATACCCAAAAATGTGTATACACTGTGACAGCTAATAACTGTTAAAATTTTGAAAATGAAATGTATTTTAATAAATACTGCCTTTATAATTATTCAAAGTGTGTATACATTTTGGGGGACACCCTATATTTGAAGTTTGGTGTTCAAGATTTTTGTGTATATACTATGAGTTAAGTACAATATATAATTATTGTTGTTTTGGGCTTTTGTTAACACACATATTAAGTAGAATATTGACCACAACATGGCTTAGTCAGCAAATATCACAACATAAAATGAGCAGGGGGAAATGGGTTGACAATATTCTCTTCCCACTGATGTAAGCTTTGATTTCATCTCATAATAATGAATTGCTACAAAGTATTGTCACTTGGAGTGGAATCAAATTAGATTGTATCTGGTGTATTACCACTTTTAGTATGATAGTAAGAAAGTGAAGGAACAAAACTTTAGGAGTCTTCCTACATACTCCTTTTTTTAAAAATTTGGCATCAAAATTTATTTTGTGGCAAACTTCCTATATACTCTTAATTAATCATCTAGCAAGGGTACCTTCACTTAGCCAGCAGAGCATAGAGTCATTGCACTAAAACTCACAGCATAAGGAAGTCAACTATTTAGACATGAACATCATCTGAAATATTCCTTTGCAGATTCTGCCATGGAAATCAACCCAGGAGAGAGCTGTGGTCCTTTCCAAGTTACTCAAATCCAACCGATGTCATCATATGCAAGGTTAGTTGGCATCCAGCTGCAATTTAATTGGCTATATTCTTTGTTTCTAAAGGGCAATATTGTGCACAATATGTAGGTGTTCTCTGTTTGCTATTGCATTGACCTTTACGGATTCTTAGAAATAGTCTTTGAGGTTTCTTTCCATTTTTTTCCCCAGACTGAAACAGCTTATTAAATGGTTTCCTCTGGAGAGGTGTGCACTAAGACTGTCAACGATATTCAAAGCAATTATTATTATTATTATTATTATTATTATTATTGATTTTTTGCAGACTTTTTAGTTTGCTTAACTTAGTTTTAGCTTTTTATTCCTGTTTCATAAATATAGAATGATCAATACCATGGAAATATTTAATTGGAAGACAATGTATAAAATACTTCATGTAAAAAAAATTATCTTTGTAAAGGTATAGAGAGCTCAGAAAATAAAAACTAGTATTTATTTGAAAAATATGCTGTGCCAGGTCTTTATTTTATTTTCAACTGTAAAAAATGTCATTGATAATTGGGAGAAATTTGTCTTATTAAAGAGTTGAAGTAATTTGGAAAAAACCACAGAAGTATTTAAAGTGTATCTCTACAGAGGCAGAGCTGCCTCAAACAGATTGTCAAACTGCAGCGGGAAGGCTGGGGAGGGTTGGGGGGCAGGAGGTAGGGGGGTAAGAGATCAACTAAAGGACTTGTAGGCATGCATATAAGCATAACCAATGGACATAAGACACTGGGGGATAGGGGAGGCTAGGGGACTGTCTATGGCGGGGGGATAAAATGGACACATATGTAATACCCTTTGTAATACTTTAAGCAATAAATTAAAAAAAAAACATTAAAAAAATAAATAAATAAAGTGTATCTCATACAAGTGACGAATCATAGGATCCAAAAGAAGTGGTTTTATTTTCTATATTTAATAATGCCACCTAAGGAAAATATCACTGTTACTATAAATACTATTGTGTATTAATGCTTATCTATATAATAAGATTGTCTTATGATTTTATATATTTTTCCATTAGTAAACATTAGGTAAAAGTAATTGACTCAGAACTTTTAAAGATGAAGTCTTTGGCCTTCAAGGAGACAATGTATCCTTTTGTGAACTGTCTCAGATGCTAGAAGGAAATTGAGACTTTGTGACACATGAAAATTAGGAGTATGAAAAGCCAGTTTACATTGCTGAAAAGATGTTTGGAAAACAGGCTTGAGTCAGATAAAAAGATTTCAAAGTCCTGGTTCCCATAGTACTACGTGTATGACCTTGGGCTATTCATTTAGCTTCTTTCATCTAAATTTTCTTATTATACAACCAGAATTCTGTTTCTCTCTGGGCTCTGTGTGCTTCTGCTTGTCTTTGTTTTCAGAAAGCCTCCTTCTATGACCCCTTCATACTGTCACCATCAGGCCCAATCTATCAATAGCCTTACCCTTCACGTTTCCAGAGGTAATATAGGCAGTTCAACATAGGGGATATCTGATTAGAGAGGCTTAGGTTACAGCTACAGTAGTCAGTGACTGGAGAGAGAAAGCTCTGATTAGCTAGCCTAAGCCATGTGCTTATTTCACCAGCCTCTGCACTCAAAGCTAGTGGGGTCATGTGGAAAAAGAAGGAATGCTGGGTACACACACATGAAAAAACACACAACAAAAATCCACCATAGTTAGCTATTATTATCACCATTATTTCTTAATGTAATATACACATTTTTCATGAAAGCACAGAGAGCAATAGTAGGCATTAATTCCCACTACCTCTTATAATTTAATTTTAGTTATCCACTGTATTTATTATTTCTAGTAGTTTAGAGAAATAACTTAAGCCATGTGACTGAATTATGGCCTTATATTATATATGACAGATGGACTAGCAAAACATTAAACATAATCTGACACTCTTAGAATAAAAACACACTGTTTTTGAATAGAAAATTAGGCAGCAGATTAGTCATTCACTTGGATTATAGGGATGGATTTATTATCTCAAAACCTTAAACAAATCACAGAAAGTTGTTAAACTATTTCTTCTGTAAAATGAGATTGGTGAAGCTCATACATTTCTATATGTTATGATTGTAAGTCACAGTCTTCTATTTGATTATTACCTTTTTATAGGAAGATGCCTTTCCCCCACTCATTTATTCATTCGTTCGTTCACCAACCAACAACTTACAGCCTTGTCCTGATTGGAAACTATGTTAAGAAACAAGGATACGGAGACTAATTATAGTAGTACAATTCACGCCGGACTCATCTCCCTTTTCCATATACAGTATCTGGATATATAACTTGTGTGCTCTCAAAAATGGCGCTTGTTATTTAACTGATAAGATCCAACTGATGAGATAAGAGTGTTTAAGTTCAGAGGTATAGAAACATGGAAGAGGCACCTTCCTTAAGGCAAGGGTACTTAAGTATTTTCTCCTGTTACATCTGCGGTATCATCATTTGTACAATCCACAGCTCCTTAGCTACAAGTAACGTTGCTTAGCGGAACTGCATGGGCCGCAGCTCACAGAGTCCAAATGGGGTGCTAGGGTGTTGGCCAGCTGTTCTGAGGCCCATCTCTGTGAGCAGGAGGCAGCTGTACCTGGATGTAAACCAGTTTTTCTGCAATGCTTCCTTTGACACAGTGGTTCTCAACCTTCCTAACGCCGCGACCCTTTAATACAGTTCCTCATGTTGTGGCCACCCTCAATTTCATTGTTATAAATTGAACATAATGAAAGCATAGTGATTAATCACAAAAACAATATGTAATTATATATGTGTTTTCTGATGGTCTTAGACGACCCCTGCGAAAGAGTCGTTCGACCCCCAAAGGGGTCGTGACCCACAGGTTGAGAACCGCTGCTTTGGCAGTTCATAGCTCAGGTCTTCTGTTCCTAACAACAGCACACTACTCTCATTTAACTTGATTTGCAATCTTGACCAAGCGCTGTTTCCTTCTGAGCCTAGGTTTTCTCATCTGTAAAGTTAGGACTGTAATAACACTCCCACTTCTTGCCTAAGATTGACAACCAATGAAAACCTACTCTGTCTTGCTTTGATCAGCTGTTACTCTAAGAAACATTTTAGCCAAGCAAAGCCTCAATTTTCATATGTGCATGGTAGAATAGCGATAATTCGGTCTCCTATTTAGTGAAAGCAAATACACACAGAGTCTATAAAATCAAATTGGAAATTATTAAATATTACTCCATATGTATAGTATGCAGGTGTCTCCAAAACAGGATGGCCATGACCTCTGTTCTTCTAGAGACCAGTCTGGGAAAATAACATGCACATAGATTTCATAATTAAATAGCAGTTGCACATCAGTATAAGTGACATGGATGGGGACTTGCTGGAGAAAGGGGATCTCTATGTGAGTTGGAACACAAGGGGCAGTTTCAGGGTAAGGCTGCAAGAATTTGAAGAGAGATACAAAAATGAAACTTCTACTTGGTAAATAGCAGTAGGTGAAGTTTGCTCAGTGGGGCCACCAGCAGTTGACCCTGGTCTATCATTCCTAATTCCTTGACATAGGTATGACCTTGACAGACGGAGTTATTTAACTAGAACTTTCTCATTGCTGAATTAGCGTAGATACCCTACTTTTCATCAATAATCTCTTCTGAGAATTGTTTAATTAATGCTTGTATTTAGCTAATTAGCATTACCAGTTGTTTTTTTTTTCTCTCAAAGTCTCTATGAAATATAAAGTAATATTTGAGTTAAAACGCATCAGCCACACCAGGTAAGGAAGCGGGTACACATGGCCCCCAAAGAACTTGTGCTTGGATATGTGCAAAGTTTTTTGTTGTTTTTTTTTCCCCCAGCAAGACATAGCATGAAGGACCCCAGAATAGTTGGTGTTAGGTTAATAAAGAATATCTCTGTCCTTCTACAGGACAAACAAAGCTAGTATTTTACTAGCAGAAGGTGTGTTCTCAATGACTGTTTATGCCTGGATGTTAGAAAAGAGGCCCTTTGATTGACAGACTCTAATAGAAACAGGAAGGGCTTCAATTACACGTTGCTGAGAATAACACCTTGTGCACAGAGACATGCATTTTCAGTGTCATCATTTATTTCAAAGATACTCATGTAAACAGGAGGAGAGCTGACATCTACTCTGTTTGTTGCAGGGTGTTCTGATTATATATGGAAATGGAGGTTGTGATAGGTCAACTAAAACATGGGATGTTCACAATAACACAAAAAAATCCAGTCATCAATGACTGGTTTCTTATTAATATCATCCCTGAGTGGACTTCCTGCTTTTTAGCTGAAAACTACCTTTAATCTTAATAAATTGATCCTCAATGCTTTTGTTCAGGAAAAGAGGTCAGCATTTCTGATCTCAAGGTTACAACCTAACCTCTCCAAGGCAGAAGAGCTCTTACTCAGAGGCTGCAATGGGAAGGTGGTGAGGATGAGCCAGCTCCCAGATAAGTGCAGATTTGGTGACTCTGTTGTCCACAGGTCTCAACATCAGTTGGGTTTGGTCTTAACATATATCATAGCAAAAGGAGATGCAGCTAAGCTATTTTCATATAATGATCGAGAATGGCTTTTCCCTTTAGACAGAGCTGGGTCCTGACACTGATTTGTGACTGTCTGACCATGGGCAAGTTGTTCTGTATCTCCAAGCTTTACTTCCCTTATTTGTAAATGGAATGGTGCCTCCCTTGCAGAGATTTTGGAAAGTCAAATGTACTGAAATTTGTGAAAAGTATCTTATACATTAAGAAACGAATGTTTATTTGTTAGTTATTTTTTCCTTTTATTTTATTTTTCCTTACAATATCTCTCAGTGTTGGGATATAATTGAATTGTTAAAGAAATTGACAGGAAATTTCACATAACCAAAACATCAAAGCATGTAACTGCCAAGATACTTAAAGAGAATCTATAGCAACATACCAAACTGAATCAATGCTGTGTCAATACTACCCTCAAACTGAAAAAACATATTATGTGAGAAATGTTGCCTTAAGCAGAAAACAATCCCTACATGCATTGTCTAAACCTGGAAACTCATTATCTGATACAGACTAAGCAAATGTACACAGAAATGTTGTTGGCACAGGGGGAAAAGTCCTGCAGGAGATAACTTGTTTAGCATCCTTGGTTTGGGTTGACCATCAAAAGTTTGGGGTAATAGAAAAATGCCAGAGATTGGGTATTTATCGGGGGGTTGTCCTTGACTTTGAGCAAGTTTCTTCACACATCTGAATCTCAACGATATGCCTAAGAATACCAAGGATGAACTTAGAAGAGAACAGTGATGAATGTGTATGTCTAATAAAAGTATCCCTTTTGTTTTCAAAGAAGTGGCGGCTCCTAGGTAACAGAGAAGTGGAATGAATCTGAAGGTTTAATATCTAGCCTGGAAACAGAATTGTGTCATTGAAATGAATAATATTGATATTTCTGTGTTTCCAATTTAATGTTTAGGAGGTTATATATATATATATATATATATATATATATATATATATATTCCAAAACAGATTGCTTCTAGATTTCAAAATACCCTGTTATAGACTGAGTGTTCGTATCCTCTCAAAATTTAGATGCTGAAGCCCTAATTTCCAATATGATTGTGTTTGGAGGCAGGGCCTTTGGGAGGATTAGGTAAGGTACCGAGGGTGGAGCCTCCGTGTTGGGATTAGTACCCTCATTAGAAAGGAAGACCAGTGCTCTCTTTTTACCATTTGAGGACTCAGCTCAAAAGTGGCCCATGTAAGCCAAGAAGTTATCCTTCTTCAGAATTGTTATCTTTTGGCACCTAGATCATGAACTTTTCAGTCACCAGACTGAGAAAAAAAAGTCTGGGAGCTTCAGTCGCCCGCCAGCCTGAAAACGGCCCTCAGCCCCTCACCCAGACTAGCCAGGAACCTCAGTGGGGACCCCCACCCTAAAGGGGGCGTGACCAGCTGCAAACAGCCATCAGTCCCTCACCCAGGCTGGCCAGGCACCCAAGCGGGACCCCCACCCTGATCCGGGACACCCTTCAGGGCAAACCAGCCGGCCCCCATCCATGCATCAGGCCTCTATCCTATATAGTAAAAGGGTAATATGCAAACTGACCCTAACAGCAGAAACACTGGAAATGACTGGTCACTATGACACACACTGACCACCAGGGGGCAGACACTCAATGCAGGAGCTGCCCCCTGATGGTCAGGTCTCTCTCACATGGGAGGAGCTCTGCTCAGCCACAAGGCAGGCTGATGGCTGCCAGTAGAGCAGTGGTGGTGAGAGCCACTCCTGCCTCCTCAGCAGCGCTAAGGATATCTGACTGCCGCTTAGGTCTGCTCTCCGCTGGCAAGTGGACATCCCCCAAGGGCTGCCAGAGGGATGTCTGATTGCCATCTTAGGCCCAATCCCCCAGGGAGCAGGTCCAAGCCAGCAGGTGGTCATCCCCTGAGGGGTCCCAGACTGCGAGAGAGCATAGTCCACGCTGAGGGACCCCCCCCCGCCCACCAAGTGCACAATTTTTTGTGCACGGGGCCTCTGTTTTATTTCAGCAGCCCAGACTGACTAAGACAATCCCCTAGAACTTGTTGAAAAAGGTATGAGTTTGGATTTATAAATAAATTCTGAACTTAATTTAATTCTCAGATAAATTCTGATGATGTGATCATTTATTATTCATGACTCAGAGAGTTTTTATATTTTTATGAATTATTTGTTATGTAATTGTCTTCTTTATTAAACATGAAACAAATGTAAAGACCGTGAAGTTTTTCTATTTTTTAAAATATGTATTTTTATTGATTTCAGAGAAGAAGGGGAAGGGAGAGAGAGATAGAAACATCAGTGATGAGAGAGAATCATTGATCAGCTGCCTCCTGCAGGACCCACTAAGCTACAGCCCAGGCATGTGCCCTGAACAAGAATCCAACCATGACCCCCTGGTTCATAGGTCAACGGTCAATCACTGAACCACACAAGCTGGGCAAGTTTATCTATCTCAAAAACTGCATAAAAATGATCTGTTGACTAAATAATTATTTTATAAGATTGAGCAATTTGAATTATTCTCATGGTTAGCCCCTTCATTAATATATGCTGTCTAATTATATCTGCAAATTAGTTGATTTAGCTTTTGCTGAAACTCTGTTCTAATCTGGATTATCTGTAGAATGAAGGATTATGTAAGAGTACATAAGCAGAAACATCCAGTAACAAACACATCAAATATTAATTAAATGTAACCACATAATGAATAGGAACTTCAAGATTGATGCTTTGCACATATAATCTAAAAGCCAGCTGTTAGTTTAAATAAGAGAATCTGTCTTATATCTAGACAGATATTTAGTCAGTGACTGTATTTTTTTTTCCATGTGTGTGTTTGTGTGTATGTGTGTGTATGTGTGTGTTTCATCTTAGTTTTTGCTATCTGATACAAGGAAGTGATTTTACAAATAGTACATTATTCTGATAAGCAGTTCTATTCAAAGGGGTATACCAGGATTGAACTATGACCTCCTGGTTCACAGGCCTAGGCTCAACCATGCTGGTTGAGCAAAAATTTCTAGAAATGAATGTTCTCATATCACACACACACACACACACACACACACACACACACACACACACACATATATATATATATTAGAGGCCCGATGCACAAAATTTGTGCAAGGGGCTCATCCCTCACCACAGTGACTGCCTTGGTCCCTTGCAGCCACAGGTTCATCCTAAAGGTCGTTCTGCTGTTCAGTCTAATTAGCATATTAGCTCTTTAATATATAGGGGAGATATCTCTCTCTCTCTTTCTCTCTCTCTCTCTCTCTCTATATATATATATCTAGATAGATAGATAGATAGATAGATAGATAGATAGAAAGAGAAAGAGGAGTCTGAAAGAAATTCCAACAACTATCAATTTAAAATAAATTCCAGAAATTTATATATCTCTGCTATTTGTTGATTTCTTCACAATAGACTCCAGAAACTTCAAATGGCTTTACAATTGAAATAATTTAAACAGAAATATAAAATCTAAATGATCACATGAATGGTAGAGCTAAAACTCAGTTTGCATTTCTGTGCCTTTATATAATCACTGTGTTTCACTGTTTCTTTGGAATTAATTGTTTAATGTAGGAATATGTATTACTAGTGGTGATCCTAGGACTCTCTTTTTTTCTTTAAATTTGCAGTAAATCCATAATAACAATGAGGCTAACCACGAGGCACAAATTCTTTGAAGATAGATGAGAGATGAGATGCAAAACTTCTTTGATAAAATTTTTAGGCCTAAATACATGTTGGGTATATTATGTCTGTTGTTAATGCTATTTCATAATTATTAGTGAGATATAAAAACAAATTGCATCAGTAGCTATTATGAGTAATATTGAAGCACATACAAATAATACCTTCCTCAGAAAAATAATTTTGCTGATCTCATAAAATATTTAACTTGTAAAAAATAAAATTTAAGCCCTAGCTGTTTTGGCTCAGTGGATCGAGTGTTGGTCTGCGCACTCAAGGGTCCCGGTCAAGGGCGTATGCCCGGATTGCGGCTGGGTTCTAGTGGGAGGCGTGCAGGAAGCGGCCGATCAGTGATTCTCTCTCATCAATGATGTTTCTATCTTTCACTCTCCCTCCCCCTTCCTCTCTGAAATCAATTAAAATATATTTTAAAAATAAATAAATAAAATAAAATGTATATTTTATAGGATAAATGCATGCACTATGGACTAAAATATAGACAAGTACATGGTAATAGAGAAATTTAAAAAGTCATCCATAATTTTTCTCCTTCTTCCCTTACTTGAGAAAACTGATGTAAACATTCCAATGTAGGGAAAGCTCTTCTGAAAGATATTAAGCTCAAACATTCAAACAAAGCACAGCCTCAGGGTGATTCTTTTCTTAGAAAGGGCTGTATTTTCGTTATTCAGACTCTCATCTGAAGTTCAGAGTACCATGTTGGTTCTGCAGGATGTACGAAATGCCAATGCAATGGAGTGAAATTTTCCCACCAAACAATAAGATGGGAAACAATGTCTTTCATATTCTTTGCAAATCTGTTCAAAAATCTCACCATGAGACCCTCTAGGAAGTACCTGTGCTGTCCTTTCCACCGAATATCATTGTTTAGTGGAAAGGGCAGCATAAGAACATTTCAGGGGACCAGAGTGCTATTTGGTCCCCTGAATGGCGATGTTCGAAAAGCTTTATTTTGGCAGGACCTATCTTCTCAAATATATAGAAGCCTAAGGCTCAGAGATGAGAACAGGCATCCCTAAACTCTTACAGGATGAGACTGTAACAGCTAGACAACTTAACTATCTGGCTTACTTGGTTCTTTTTTTAAAAATACATTTATTTTTATTAATTTCAGAGAGGAAGGGGAGAGGAAGAGATAGAAACATCAATGATGATGAGAGAGAATCCTTGATCGGCTGCCTCCTGCATGTCCTCTACTGGGGATCGAGACCACAACCTATGCGTGTATCCTTCGCCAGAATTGAATCTGGGATCCTTCAGTCCACAGGCGATACTTTATCAACTGAGCTAAACCAACTAGGGTTGGCTTGCTTGGTTGTTGATTCTGTTTGAAGAGCTGGGGGTCAAGGTGAAAAGAAGAAAGGAGGAAACAGGTTGACCATGGGAGCAAACGGGGGCGGTGCGCAGAAAGGATTGATTTGTTTACTTAATGTGCTTCAGTTTTGCTTGGAGAAGACAGAAAGCAGGAGTCTTTCTGAGTAAATACAATGTGAAAGTGATACAATCCCCAGGTACTCTAATACATTCATAGAATTTATGATAAAGCTGGGATCCTCATAAGAGCTATTATAAATATTTTACTAATTTGTAGCAATTTTTTACATGATCATGTCCGAACAAAAAATATTTTGCCTTCCTGTCTGAGACTACTTCCTGTCTTCTTATTTAAAATAGTATACTTTGATGTCTAGTTCTAGCATAAATGGATACTTATAATTTATATTCCCATGATATAGAAGTTTTAATGTTAGTTTTTGGTTGCTTAATATTGAACACTAACTATATATGCAGCTCTCTTTTTGCAAAGTTTTCCTGAATGGACAACTATTGAAGAATGCTACATTATACACCTCTGACTCTAGTTTTTATCTTCAAGAGGAACTGGGAGACTAAAAACTTACAAAGAAAAGTGTCCTCTTTCAATTTAAATTTTGGAAACATTCATACAATGTTTGTAGACTCTAAAACATAGTGAATATTTTATTGTAATATTTTTATTTTAAGGTGATTTAATCACCTGTTTTTTAAAAGAAGATAATGAATATGAACTAAATGTTTGAATACAGTAAATCCTAAAGTAAGACATATTCAAAAGAGGATCAGAAATAGACAAATAAAAGTGAATGGAAGAAAAATCAGTACTTAGAAATATAGATGTGCTTTTAAAAATTAACATTCTAGGAAACTAAGAGATATAGGTCAAGAAATAATCAGAGAGTTAGCAAAACATATACAATAAGCCCCCCCGCCCAGCCCATCCCACTGTGGCTCCTGATCCCCTGTCTGGCCGCAGCCCCACTCTTGCTGACACTGCTCCCATGAGCTGATGGTGCTGGCACCACTAGCACCCACTGACGGCAGGAAGAGATTGGGCCCAGCACTAGCAGTGGATGCAAGCAGGGCTGGCGACTAACTGCGGCTGCTGCTCCAATTGTTCCCCAGGAGAAGGGGAAGGTGGAGAAGCCCTCAGGAGTGATCAGGGCCAGCAGCCACTGCTCACACCTGCTGACAGTGCAGAGCAATCGGGTCTGTGCCAGGTGCCGGCAGTGGGTGCGAGTGCTGGGCATGACAATGGCATGCAGGAGCAAAAAATTTTCAGTAACCACCAGAGGCTCGCCCGGATGACAGACCGACACTCAACCTTAGTCTGGTGCCCCCACTCACCTGCTCCATCATCCTGCCATGTTCTGCACTCTGCTGCCTGCTGCCAATGCCTGCCATGTTCCATGTGTGCCCCCTGGTGGTCAGCGCACGTCATAATGATTGGTTCTTTGGTTATTCTGCTGCTCGTTGCATACTAGTCTTTTATTATATAGGACTAGAGGCCCAGTGCACGAAATTCGTGTATGGGTAGGGTCCCTAGCAGCTGCCAGCCGGGGACTCCCTTCCCTGGCTGCCAGCTGCTGGCCAGGGCCTCCCTTCTCCCTTCCCTGGCTGCTGGCTGCTGGCTGTTGGCTGGGGTCTTCCTTTATTCTGCACCGCCCCCTGGTGGTCAGCACATGTCATAGTGAGCGATCAAACTCCCGTCAGTCAAACCCCCAAGGGGACATTTTGCATATATCCTATCTAATAATAGAGAAACAGGATAATTAACCGTAACTTTGCTACCCTTCCCATTGGCTAATCAGCGAGATATGCAAATGAACTGCCAACCAAGATGGCGTCTGGCAGCCAGGCAGCTGAAGTGAACAAGAGGCTTGCTTGCTCCAGTGATGGAGGAAACCAAGGTTCCCTGCCTGCTACTGCCGGCCTCTGAGCTGCAGTCTAAGAAACAATGTTGCAATTATAGAAGCTAAACAATCCCCAGAAATCTGCTTTCAGCCAGCCCGCCTCAGAGCTGGAGCTGAAACAGTGTCTCAATTATAGAATCCAAACAAACCCAGAGACCTGCTTTCAGCAGCCAAGGTCTCAGAGCTGGAGCCGAGCCTCAGAGCTAAAGCCGGCTCTCAGCTCCAGTGACAGCCATAGAAGGTAAAGAAATCCCAGAATAAAACAAAAAAAGAAAAAAAGGAGAGGTTGGGAGCTTCAGTCACCTGCCAGCCTGAAAACGGCCCTCAGCCCCTCACCCAGACTGGCCAGACACCCCAGTGGGGACTCCCACCCTGAAGGGGGTGCGAACAGATGCAAACAGCCATCATCCCCTCATCCAGGCTGGCTGGCACCCAAGAGGGACCCCCACCCTGATCCGGGACACCCTTCGGGGAAAACCAGCCGGCCCCCACCTGTGCACCAGGCCTCTATCCTATATAGTAAAAGGGTAATATGCAAACTGACCCTAACAGCAGAAAGACTGGGAATGACTGGTCACTATGACACATACTGACCACCAGGGGGCAGATGCTCAATGCAGGAGCTGCCCCCTGGTGGTCAGGTCACTCTCACATGGGAGGAGCTCTGTTCAGCCACAGGCCAGGCTGATGTCTGCCAGTACAGTGGTGGTGGTAGGAGCCTCTCCTGCCTCCTCAGCAGCGCTAACGATGTCCAACTGCAGTTTAGGCCTGCTCCCCGCTGGCAAGTGGACATCCCCCTAGGGCTGCCGGGCTGCCAGAGGGATGTCTGATTGGCATCTTAGGCCCAACCCCCAGAGAGCGGGCCTAAGCCAGCAGGTGGTCATCCCCTGAGGGGTCCCAGACTGCGAGAGGGCACAGGCCGGCCGGGCTAAGGGACTACCCCTGCCCCCACCCCGAGTGCACAATTTTTTGTGCACTGGGCCTCTAATATATATATATATATATATATATATATATATATATATATATATACATATGATTGATTTCAGAGAAGAAGGGAAAGGGAGAGAGAAATAGAAACATCCATGGTGAGAGAGAATCATTGATTGGCTGCCTCCTGCATTCCCCCACTTGGGATTGAGCCTGCAACCCAGGCATGTGTCCTTAACCAGAATCAAACCTGGGACCCTTCACTCTGCAGGCTAATGCTCTATCCACCTAGCCAAACCAGCTAGGGCCATTATTGTGTATATTTATAGACGAGTAATTTTCATCTCATGGCACACATAAAGTAATTACTAAAATTATGCCGCACACCAAAAATATATTATATTTTTGCACATCTGACAAAAATAGGTATAATTTTCATTCATTCACACCAAACAGCTTTTCTAAGGGAAAAGAGGTCAGTGCCCTGACTAAATAGTCCAATATTGCATATTTAAAAAATGTTGCAGCACAACAGTTGAAATTGCTATTATAGACTACACTCATATGTTACAGCTTCACAACCTTAAGTCTCACAAATATTTTAAAGGATTTGATTTTTTAATACTTGAGAAGGATGGAATGCATTTGAGTTTTAATTTCACCTAACCTACCATTTTAAAGTTGGCAATTCATAGATGTGGTTTTCATCCTCACGATTAGTCATACCCAATAATATTAATGATTTCTTGTTGAGTTCAGACCTAAAGAATTCTAGAGAATGAAAGTATGTTTCCTAAAATAGTTCTACATGTATATATGCTACTATTGGATTTACAATATCTTAAGTTGTTGAAACTATAACATTAAATATTGCATTAACTCATTACAGACCTCAAAATATTGATTGTTCCAGTTTCCTGTAATAACATATAAAAACCTCAAGTAAGTACAGCATTAAAAGTACTTTGAGGTAAAGCTGATTTTCTCCAGTTTACAGATACAGGAGATGAAGTTCACACATACATTCATTCATTCATCTGGCAGATATTTAATCTCTGGGCTGTGCTCAATTCTGGTTGAGTGGTAAACAAGAGGACAGGTCCTCCTTCTTTCCTCATGGAGTATACAATATAATACTTAAAAATGGACAAAGCAATGAACACACAGATTTCTGATTTTTATTTGAGAAAGGAGCTATAAAAGTAACAGATTGCTGTGATAGAGAAAAAGGGGGGACCTTGGATAGAATTTTATGTGTGAGTATCTAGAAAGGGTGATAAGGAAAGGAAGACAGACATTAAGTTGAAATCTGAAGCATGAGAAGAAGGGCCATATTCCAAGCACTGGTGGCAGGGCCATCTAAGCCAGAGGACAGTTATGATAAATGTTTTGATTTGGGTATTTTTAAAAATTGAATAAGTCACCTTAGCCAGTTTGGCTCAGTGAACAGAGCATCAGCCCGCGTTCCCAGGTTTGATTTTGGTCAAGGCCATACCTGGGTTGCAGTCTCGATCCCTCGCCCTGGTCAGGGCACTTGCAGGCAACCAGTTGATGTGTGTCTCTCATATCAGTGTTTCTCTCTGGCTCTCCCCCTCCTTTTCATTCTCTCTAAAAAAATCAATGGAAAGGTATTGCATGTTTTAAAAACTCTTGTGGCACACCTGTTGTAAATAGCTGGTCTAGCTTCATGATTTTATGGTAGTCAGCCACCATGGAGTTTAACCTGGAGAAACTCAAGTTCAGACAGGTAAAGTTTCAGAGAGGAATGTTTGGAGAGAGAAGGAGGGAAAGAGAGAGAGAAAGAGAGAGAGAGAAAGAGGAAGAAGGAGAAGGAGAAGGAGAAGGAGAAGAAGAAGGAGAAGAAGAAGAAGAAGAAGAAGAAGAAGAAGAAGAAGAAGAAGAAGAAGAAGAAGAAGAAGAAGAAGAAATAATGACACAGTAAGAGTCGATCAAATCATACCATTTTAGATTGCCCTGACTGGTTTGGCTCAGTGGATAGAGCATCGGCTTGTGGACTGAAGGGTCCCAGGTTCGATTGCGGTCAAGGGCATGTACCTTGGTTGCGGGCACATCCCAGTAGGGGGTGTGCAGCAGGCAGCTGATCGATGTTTCTAACTCTCTATCTCTCTCCCTTCCTCTCAGTAAAAAATCAATAAAATATATTTTAAAAAAATCATACCACCTTAGAGCTAGAACGGACCCTTGACTCCATTTAGACCAAAATAATCCCATTAATGAATCTGAGAGGTTTAGTGTTTGGCCAAGACCTTACAAGAAACTTGAGCATAACTAGATGAAAATCCAGTTGCCTTTAATCTTGGGGATACATATAAGCAAGAAAAAAAACAACAAAATACAGCAAATTTTGAAGATGCTTAATGGGCTTTGTAATACTCCCTATTAAAATGTGATTGTGGGTGAGGTGGTGCAGGAAACCAATTCCAGCATGTTCAGCAGGGCTGAATCATCTGGAGTGGCAAGGGCATTTCCCCAGACCTGAATAGGATACATTAAAATGATTGTTTGCTTCCAGACAGCTGAAAGGTATCTTAATCTACATGTTATTGCCTCCTACTGGCCAAAAACCTGAACAGCCTTAGGCTAATTTCCCCATTCTTACAATGGACTCTGTAGGAAACCCTGACCCTTTAAAGCTTATATCTCTGCCTCGCCTCAGGACAAGTTGTGTTAATAAAAAGCATGGGGTCCTGGGACAAGGAGACCTTAGACCTTAGAACTTAGCTCCTTCAGCTAGGATCCTCTGACCCCCAAATGCCTTTCAAAATTATGCTTCATCTCTGGACTCCTATTTAATCTACGCACAGCCTTCTCCAGATTTCCTGAACCCTTCTTAATGCCACAACAAGAACACTGGCAAGGTGGGAATCCAGAGATTTAATTATCTCTACTGTGAAACAATGTACAGGTGATTTGCAAGTGCTTGAAGCACAAAGCAAACATATTTCTCCCAATACAGGTGAATGTTGTCCCATATGGCAGATTTTCATTTTTTTCTTTATAATAAAGTAGGATTTGGAATTAAGAGATATGTTTTTTTGTATACTAACTAGAAGCCTGTTGCACAAAGATTCATGTAATAGGCCTTTCTTCCCCTAACTACCGGCACAGTTTTCCGCTGGCACCCAGGACCCAGGCCTTTGGTCCAGCTGCAGGGGAGAAGCCAAGCCTCTTCAGTCTTCAGTCTTCACTCTTCACTCTGGCCAGAGCCTTCAGCCTTTGCATATGCAAATTAGCTGCGATCTTTGTTGGGTTAATTTGCATACTCATCTGATTGGCTGGTAGGTGTAGCAGAGTGACACCAATTTGCATGTTTCTCTTTTATTAGTGTAGATGTTAACAAACCACGAGGGCAGAGAAAACCTGTTTCATCTCAACTTTTATTTTGGAAAGAGACTGCTGTTATTATGAAAGAGTAGTTTTATATGATCAGATCAATCTTTTTTTTTTTAATATATTTTATTGATTTTTCACAGAGAGGAAGGGAGAGAGATAGAGAGAGTTAGAAACATCGATGAGAGAGAAACATCGATCAGCTGCCTCTTGCACATCCCCCACCGGGGATGTGCCCCGCAACCCAGGTACATGCCCTTGACCGGAATCGAACCCGGGACCTCTCAGTCCGCAGGCTGACGCTCTATCCACTGAGCCAAACCGGTTTCAGCCAGATCAATCTTTTCCCCAATTCTTTCTACCATTTAGTAGGCCATCAATCCCCTTCCAATCCTCCATCTCTTTTGGGAGAGAATTATACCCCTTCCAATACTATGGGAAAAGCAGGGCCATTTTTAAAGGGAAAGATAATAGATACCTCTAAGGATTGATGGAGAGATTAAAAATGTGTTTAAAGATGACACACAAATGGGTGAAGACACCCATTTAATACCTGAAACACAGCAGATGCTTTCTGTCCTGTGTGCAAACTCTTTCCCTATAGTCTCATGTCTACTGAAGCTCACTCCAATTTCTCCTGCACACAGTTTCTGCACTAAGTCCAACTATCCAGTAATCTAGAACTACTTATAATTAATATCCAAAGTTAAATAACATATTTGATTAGAGAGAAAGTCAATAGTTATCTCTATTATGAACTTCAAGATAACAATGGTTCAACTTGTTGATACAATAAGTTGGTGTTATCTCCGCTTTCCAGGACTGTTTATGCCAATGCAACCTGCATGTAAAACACCTAGGCTATGTGCTACAGATAAGTAATTCATTTGGAAGATTTGTTGTACTTACAATTTTTCTGATTATTTTGGGTATCATTCAGTGTAGTGGAATTATATTATAACATGGCCCTTTTAAGTCAAGAAAAACCTCTAGCCACCTATTAGCCCACCCTGGATTTTCAGGGTACAGGAAGGAACAAGGACATGTTATTGCCTTTTAGTTGCTCTTACTTTCTGTGTTATTGGGGATTTTATTGGGGTGGGTAATGTGGCTAATGTGAATTATCAGTTTTATGTGCACTTAAATATATCTCCATCAAAAACATCAAGCAAAATTCAAGACTGATAGTATCTTATTACATCTATATTATAAACAATAATGACAATTTGAACTATATATCATACTCATGTTCATTATAGGTTATTTTATTTCTACTTCTTATCAAAATAATTCAGCAAATATTTATTAAGTGCTGTTAACTTTCCAATATACTTTTAAAATAAATAAGAATAAATAAGTAAATACCTATTATGATCCATGAGATAAATATAGCATTTACTCCTCATAACTCTGCAAGGATCAAGGGAAGCTAACTGGACAAGATGGATAAACCTCAAAGAGCTTGGGCTGGGCTTCCTTCTGAACATAATCTGTATCAGTGAAGGATTTTAAGTGAAAGAGTCACATAATCCAATTTATAAAAAAATTATTTTGAGTACACATCCAGCTTAGTTCTGACTTTTAAAAGCTCTCAGAAGGTTTCATAGCAATTGTGTTTTTCTCAGTGTGACAGTATTCCTCTATCTTCTTCCTATGATGTTTCATCTTGAATCATCTTAGAAATAAATAGGCAAATAAACTTTCAGAATTAGTTCTGGAGCACTGTTCAGAGGAAGCGTGTGGGTGTGTGTAATGAGGTCAAGTTGCCAACAAAGATATCCCTATTTTGGAGCTGGGTGGTTGTGTGGGCAGGACACAGCCACCAAACAGATGTCCTAGGGCTCTAGTGCATGCAGGGGCTGAGGAGTAGAATTAAGATTCGATCCTTTGTAAAGAAGGAGCAATCTGTAACAGACCTTTGTACAACAAGATCAATCAATCAATGCTAGTTAATCCTATTTGCCATCTGTATTGTAAAATTAACTAGAGAAGAATAAATGAGGCAAGATAGAAACAGTGAAAATATAGTAAGGAGCATCTTAGTTAAACTGTGTTTTTTAAAAATGTTATGTAGTCCAATAAAGATATCAAATTGTACCACAGTGTTCCATATCTTCTTTTGATCTACAATATTTGTATTTGTTAGACTGTCTACTTCTAAGTGGGAAAAATCTGTGACATAGTTAGCTTTTTAGTTAATTATACTAAAAAAAGGACACACAATGATGCAATGACATATTTTAAATCATAAGGCAAAGTATCCATTAGCATTTGATTGTGTTTATCTATCTTAAGCTGATACAGTATTCTCTGTAAAACAAAGTTGGAGAATAAAGTATTTTAGCATCTATTCTTTGCTTTGACTAGTTTTAGGAGTACCCAACATAATAAGAGACAGATGCCCTCCTGCATTTGCAGGACTTATCGTCGCTATAACCTAGCAGAAATAACTAACTAACTAACTAATTAACTAACTAACTAACTAACTAACTAAATAAATAAATAAATAAATAAATAAATAAATAAATAATGATATTCACAACCCTATTTACAGATGAAGAAACTGAGATTACAAGAAATTAAGTAATCTCCTCTAGGCTGTAGCTAAATAAATTGGGAAACATCACTCATGCATCGCTCTGTCTGCCTGAAAGGTGCTTTCCATTATCTAACTCAGCCTGTGCAAATATTTCAGGTATTTTTTTCCTGGCGTGACCAAATCCTGGATGCTTTCTTTTTCTCTTCCTACTTCTGGGAACGTAGAGCTATTTGCCTTCTTCCTATACATATTCCAGCAGAGCTGCTGTGTGTTTTCTGAGTCATCTGTAGTTGCTTTCTTTGTTGATCTACAGCAAGGGCTAGTTCACTAAAGGACAAATAGTAGTAAACACTCAACCTACCATAACTCTGCCTCTGTACAAATCATCGTATCTTTTGGCATGGCATACTAATCATTTTTCAGTCCTTTAATTGATATTCATATACTTGAATGAAAGTACTAAGGCCCAGACATAGAAAACCTTAAAACAACAAGACAAAACTAATTCCCAATCTGATTTTCCTCTGTCAAGTGAAGCCTTCCTGTGGACAATGATTTCATACATTAACCAGACATGAGAACTTGGAAGCTAATATACATCTTGTGCTGAAATTGGGTAATCTCAGTGAGAGTCAGCAGGTTCAGCAGGTACTGTTTATGGTTTTAACCATGAGAGAGAAATTCTGGTAAGAAAAGGGGGAAATTTAAAATTATTTTGGAAGGATACTAGCTGAATGGATTATAAAGCAAATAAAGTAAAAAAAAAAAAATACCTAAGAAAATATTTATAAATATTAGCAAGTAAATAGTAGATAAATGCTTTATTAATCACTAGAGGCCTGATGCATAAAATTTGTGCAAGAGTAGGCCTTCCTTCCCTCAGCTGCCAGCACCAGCTTCCCTCCAGCACCTGGGACCAGGGCTTCCCTTGCAGCCCCAGCTTCGTTCAGAAGGTTGTCCGGTCTAATTAGCATATTACGCTTTTATTATTATAGATAATATTTAGAAGAAGCAGGTATTTTGGTCAAATGTGCCTGGAAACAAATGAGTAAATAACTGTTATTCATGTGAATGTGTTCCTTCTACCTGATATAAATAATGTTCTACAGAATATACTATCAGAAACACTGATTTAAGAGAACATTGGGCTGAAGATTGTATCATAACAATAATTTGGACCTCCTTTGGTACTAACTTGCTGTGTAAATTTGAACCACCATTAAGCATCCCTAATAAGGGAGTTGACCTAGAAAAGTGGTTATTGAAGTGTGGCTCCAAATAATAATCACCATCATCATTATCATAGGACAGTGATGGTGAACCTTTTGAGCTCGGCGTATCAGCATTTTGAAAAACCCTAACTTAACTCCGGTGCCGTGCACATATAGAAATTTTTTGATATTTGCAACCATAGTAAAACACAGATTTATATTTTTATATATTTAAATGCCATTTAACAAAGAAAAATCAACCAAAAGAATGAGTTCGCGTGTCACCTCTGACATGGGTGTCATAGGTTTGCCATCACTGTCATAGGAGAACTTGTTCAAATGCAAATTATCAGGTCCCACCAAGACCCACAAAATCAGAAAATTTCAGAATGGGGTCCAGCAATTTATATTTGAATAAGACATTGATGTATATCTTATACACAATAAAACATGAGAACCTCTGAATTCGACTATCTGTAAAGTGTTCTTAACATCAATATTCTAGGTTACATAACCTACTTTCCAGAACAACTTAATTCGTGGTCAGCTAGTTTTAGGTTGTCTTAGGTACCTGGGTAACTCACAGGGAATATAGCCAGGGCAATGAGCTGTGAGAAAGGACCAGGAACTAGATATGAAGAAACTATATTAGAGAAGGCTATTTCGGCTTTAGACTTAGACTCACACCTATCAAGATGCATAAAAATGAGAGACATTTGCTCACAAAAAGAAGTCAACGTTTAAAAAAAATTAGAACAGTAGGAATAACATAATCTCATAGTGAGGGGGTTAATCCCATACTGAAGACATTGGGACATTAGGGCTGTGGAAACTTCAAACAATTCATTCATTCCAACTGTTGCATTCCATTATAAGAAATCTGAAGCACAGATTTGAAAAGAAATTGTCTCACGAGTCAGCTTGTGAGGGAATTAAAACATGCTATATATTCATGTAGCAGGTGATTTTAAAATACTTGTTGAACTCGGTCCAACAGATTTGTTAAGTGGAGGTAAGACAAATTAGTATCTTTTGGGGCATGATTCTATGCACTTCATCAAGCAGTCTGAATATAGCTTTAAACATTCATGTAAGAACCCATTTACTATGTCACTAAGACATTTTTGGAACTTCTAGGATACCCGTCAACTTAAAATTATCTGGAAATGAGTCATGTTCTGTCTATTCCATCAGATCTTGATTTTTCATTATACCATGAATTAGACAGTCTGTCTCAGATCTATATACTGGTACCAGGGCTAAATTTTTTATAGCTTCAGCTACAGGTGACCATGGTCTGGCCTCCTGTGTGAAAACGATATAAAATAAAACAAAACAATAGCAACAAAAAAACAAAACCAATTTTCAAATGATTTTTATGTGTGGCTCCATTTCATTTCTTATAAAAATGTTATTGAAAAAAACGGCATGGTTTACCTGTATCACTTTGGTATAGTGGCAAAATATTATTAAAACAAATCATTTTTTTATATTTAATCACTGAGGTATGTTTAGATGCTGTGATGACTTAATGAGGCCAAAGAGGCTTACCAATAATATTAATTCAAAAAAAATTATTCAGCAAACATTTTGCACTTACTATATGTCTGGTCAAGGTACTACAGCTTAAGAATCTAAAGATTTTTAAAATTGATTTTAAGAGGGCAGAGAGAGAGATATGCCTCCTGCACGCCCCCCACTGGGGATCAAGTCTTCAACCCTGGCATGTACCCTGATCAGGAATTGAACCAGCAACCTTTCAAGTGAATGAGATGATGCCCAATGAACTGAATGAATTGAGCCACACTGGCCAGGGCAAGAATGTAAAGATTTAAGAAAAAGACAATATTTGTATTCAAGAATACATAGTCCAAGTTACAGGAAAACAATCTAATTATTGGGATAAAGTTACAATTTTTTAACCTAAGCATATGCAAAATTTATCAATCCATTTTAGTGACTAAGTCTATAAAAATTTAAGTCAGAATTTTCAAGGATATAGGGTAAATTAATGTTTTGATATTGTTGATTTTTAGATAATTACTTCTATTGACATACTACTTCTTTTATTATAGAGCAAACTTATAACATAAATATCACCTAATTTTATGGATAAGGAAATGGGTACCAGGAACCTTTATAGTGACTTTTCAGTCATACATCAATTCTAGGAGAGATGCAGGATTCACAGCTAGATTAAATTCTGGGTGTAAAGTTTTCTTATTCAATTAGAATTTTATTTTTCTTTTTAAGGAAAAAAAAGAGATAGGAGGAAATAAAGGAATGGTCAGGAAGCGAGAAACAGACAAAAAGAAACAAAAGAGAGAGAGAGAAAATGTAAACATAACAGACTTTGTAAATAAGGGTGGGTGAGTAAGTCATTTAGTCAATTTGATAAAGCAATATATACAGTGTCCCCACAAAATGTATATACACACTTTGAATAACTATAAAGGCAGTGTTTACTAAAATACATTTCATTTCAAAAATTGAGTTATCAGCTATTAAAGTGTATACATTTTGGGGGACACCCTGTATATGTATCAAGTAGACATCATCAAGTTTCTGAGGAATAAGAATTTTTAGCCAATTTAGAAAAGTGAAACCTGGAATTAGTTTTTAGTCTCTTCTTTTACTTTTTCAGCCTCAAGTCATCTAGATCTTCTAAAATATATTATATTTTATATTTTATGTTGATTCAATTTTAATACTTGTTTAATATTTGTTTGAAAAAAAAATCATGTCACAGAGAACAGAAGGGCCATGGAAGCAGTGGCACCACTATCCACAGAACCAATTGCTAGAATATGAATAAAGTTGGAATGTTATTAGTATGTTTTACTATTGAGAAAAAAATAGAATAATTTATCACTTTCACAGACCGGCTCTGAGTAACCATAATGATGAATTTTGTAACACCTCCATGGAGGAGACTTATTCTTTGTCAGTTCAAAATTATTCTTTCCTACTGTCACTTTCCCAATAGAGAATCCCTAGGAGCATGCATAGAGAATCACAACTGTATCCACATACAGAAGGAATAATAACATTTTCTTCTCTCCAAAAAGAAGAAATCCAATTATTTTTCATTACAGGAAGATGATACTGTTTTGGAAGATTGGCATTTTACCACCCTTACAATTAGCATTGCCATTATTGTTTTGAGATACCTTTGAGCAGTATATCCCTCTCTGGCTGAAAAATTTACTAAAGTTTCTTAGCATAGATAGAATTTCTCCACATTTTGAAAGTTGCCCATCTCTTGCAGTAGCACATATTTGCTATCCTCCATATTTGCCCTGCATTCAATCTCTGTCAATTCTCAAAAAAAGAAGTTATTTGTATATCCTATCTAATAAAAGACAAAAAGGGTAATTAACCGTACCTTTGTACGCTTCCCATTGGCTAATCAGGGCGATATGCAAATTAACTGCCAACAAAGATGGCAGCTGGCAGCCACGCAGCTGAAGCGAGCAGGAAGCTTGCTTGCTCCAGTGATGGAGAAAGCCAAGGTTCCCCGCCTGCCGCGGCCCAGCTCTGAGCACCGGAAGCAACAATGTTTCAATTATAGAAGCTAAATAAACCCCAGATACCTGCTTTCAGCCGGCCGTGGCCTCAAGCTGGGAGCACCAGTAATGGCAACAATGTTTCAATTATAGAAGGTAAATAAGTCCCAGAATAAAAAAAAAAGGAGAGGCTGGGAGCTTCAGTTGCCTGCCAGCCTGAAAACAGCCCTCAGCCCCTCACCCAGGCTGGCGAGGCACCCCAGTGGGGACCCACACCCTGAAGGGGGTGTGACCAGCTGCAAACAGCCATCATCCCCTCATCCAGGCCGGCCAGGCCCCCAAGCGGGACCCCCACCCTGATCCAGGACACCCTTCAGGGCAAACCAGACGGCCCCCACCCATGCACCAGGCCTCTATCCTATATAATAAAAGGGTAATATGCAAACTGACCCTAACAGCAGAAAGACTGGGAATGACTGGTCACTATGACACACACTGACCACCAGGGGGCAGACGCTCAATGCAGGAGCTGCCCTCTGGTGGTCAGTGCGCTCCCACATGGGGGAGCTTTACTCAGCCACAAGCCAGGCTGATGGCTGCCAGTACAGTGGTGATGGTAGGAGCCTCTCTTGCTTCCTAGCCGCGCTAAGGATGTCTAACTGCAGCTTAGGTCTGCTCCCCGCTGGCAAGTGGACATCCCCCAAGGGCTGCCAGGCTGCCAGAGGGATGTCTGATTGCCATCTTAGATCCAATCTCCAATCCCCCAGGGAGCAGGCCTAAGTCAGCAGGTGGTGATCCCCCGAGGGGCCCCAGACTGAGAGAGGGCATAGGCTGGGCTGAGGTTAGGGACCCTCCCCTCCCCCGAGTGCACAAATTTTTGTGCACCGGGCCTCTAGTGTGTATGTATATATATATATATATATATATATATATATATATATATATATGACTGTTCAACCATTAGACCATTCAACCAGTAGCTATGATGTGCACTTACCACCAGTGGGCATATGCTCAACACAAATGCATGGAAACATGGAGCAGACTGATGAATCTCAGAGGGAATGGGGTAGGAGGGTGGGAGGAGATTAACCAAAGATCTTATATACATACTAGAGGCCCGGTTCATGGATTCGTGTACTGGTGGGGTCCCTTTGCCTGGCCTTCAGGAATCAGGCTGAAACCCGCAATCTGACATCCCCTGAGGGGTCCAGGATTGCGAGAGGGCACAGGACAGGCCGAGGGACCTCTCCAGTGCATGAATCCGTGAACCAGGCTTCTAGTAGTTCTATAAATGTTGAATTATTTTATTTGAATATGCTTTTATTGATTTTAGAGAGAGAATAAGGGAGAGAGAGAAACATCAATGTGGGAGAGAAACATGGATCTGTTGCCTCCTGCACGCCCCCTGCTAGATATCAAACCTGCATCTGCAACCCATGCCTGGGCCTTGACTAGGAATAGAACCCACAATCTCCTGGTGCATGGGATGATGTTCAACCAACTAAGCCACACTGGCCAGAGCTAAATGTTTCATTCTTTCTCCAAATACACTGTCACTTGTCCAAGCTCCTGAGCTAAGGTACAAGTCTGTAACGTTGGCATTCCACGTAAGGTAGAAAACTTGTCAATGTCATGTACTCCACAGAATTATATGAAACACTCCGGGAAACAAGAAAAAAACAAACTCTGGCAATTAGGAGATTCTTTTTCAAACATAAGGATGGAAACAGAGAAAATTATAGCTAATACTTAGAAAGTGCTTGCCATGTTTCAAGCACTGTTCTAAGTGCTTTATATGCATGAGAATATATTTAATCCTCACTTCAACTTCATGAAAAAAAATGCTATTATTCCATTTTACATAGTAGAAATCTGATACGCCCTGAGGTTAAGTGACTTATGATCACCCAATTGGTACATAAAACCATGAGAGGAAAAGGTGGTCGAATTCAAACACCATACCCTACCTGTCATAGGGCCTAGGGAAAAGGTTTACATATCAGAAGTATGCACTCACTTAACTGCACTTACTGTAGTATGAGCTTTAGTTCCATAACTAGGAAAAGTTTCTGAGGATAGATCAAAGGCGAAAGAAATATTGAGATTCTGGTCCTAGATCAGCCGTGGGCAAACTACGGCCCGTTTGAAATGAATAAAACTAAAAAAAAAAAAAAAAAAAGACCGTACCCTTTTATGTAATGATGTTTACTTTGAATTTATATTAGTTCACACAAACACTCCATCCATGCTTTTGTTCCGGCCCTCCGGTCCAGTTTAAGAACCCATTGTGGCCCTCGAGTCAAAAAGTTTGCCCACCCCTGTCTAGATCCTTACCAATTACTATTGAAGCTAAGGTCTTCCGGTTAGAATTTTCATGGCATTTTTTTGAACTTCCCAGGACCTCAATTTTTTCATCTCTAAAAGGAAATTGATCATAGACTCCAGTGTCATGGGACTGGATTGAAGATGAAAATAGACAACACCCACAAAATTCTAAGCACAGAATCTGCCACATAAAGTTCAAAACAAATAACCAAAAACACTGGCCCTCCCCAAGGTGATTTCTGTCAGCACTGCCACATCGGGCTGGGATTCACATGGCAACCATGGGGATAGAGAAAGGAAAGACACAGGGAACTGGGAAGAAATGGGAGGTGAGGCATTGCACTCTAATCATGTGGGTGGTTGTTTTAAATATACCTAAGTAGCCAAAACCGGTTTGGCTCAGTGGATAGAGCGTCGGCCTGTGGACTGAGGGGTCCTGGGTCGATTCTGGTCAAGGGCATGTACCTGGGTTGCGGGCACATCCCCAGTGGGGAGAAGTGCAGGAGGCAGCTGATCAATGTTTCTCCCTCATCGATGTTTCTAACTCTCTCTCTCCCTTCCTCTCTGTAAAAAATCAATAAAATATTAAAAAAAAATAAAAATAAATAAATAAATAAATAAATAAACCAAAGTAGTAACTTACACCAAGTTTATGTGAGAGTCATATGAGACACTTTCAGACTCTCTACAATACCTCTCTATGAGGCTGTATTTAGATGTCTTATTAGCTCACGACTTCACATCATGCGTCTCAAAATGCTGTGTGAACATGGTCTTCTGACCATCCATAACTCATCTGAGTTCTGACACTGATAGCATTTCCCCCAACTCCTGCAGAGATGATTCAGTCCTGAGCTCTTAAGTCTCAATCTTAAATGCATTCTCTAAGGGTCTGCTTTTTTTTCCTCTCGCCTGTTTTATTCAATGTTTTTCTCTACAAAAGCTTAGCCAAGCAAGGGCTTTAAATTATGCACAACCTAGAGACATGAAAATGAAAGGAAGCAAAAGGCATTTCCCTCACGTGCTCACCCTCAGCTCCCAGGAAATAAGCCTTATGTTGGAATCATATGAACTCTGTGTGCCCTTTCTCATCTCATTCCTTAAATTAAGGCTTTTAATTGGGGTTCTCTTTGAAGAGTAGGGGAAAGAAATGTCTCAGGCCACAAAGTCAGAATATTGGTGGCATTTCAACTTTCCTAAAGAGTATATTTGATGTAAAGCAAATACACCATGCACTTCCCACAGCTTATGCAAAACATTGAAGCTGGTAGTTTACTATGGTGCTTTGACTTGGCCATGAAAAAAAAAATACTTTATTAAGAAAATATTTAGATAAAAAGGTTTGTTTTTACACAGGTCATGTAGTATTTGATCTCTAAGTTTATGTAATAGTTAACGCAAACTCCCTTGATACTTTCCTACAGCACCCTCGGGTCTTCCCTTCGGCCTGCAAACTGAAAATACAACCAAAAACAAATAAAATATTCATCAACCTGCAAAGATCTCCTCACTTGTCCCCAGGGAACAGCCACAGGGAGAAATGCAGTAATATTACATTTTAAGAAACAACCCAATATACCAATATTGACTATTCAATTTACTTGTATGCTATCTTTATCTTTTAAAATCCTAGCATTCATAGCTAGTGTTCCTAGGTTGTTGTTGTTTTTTTTTTTAAAATTAATCTAAATACCAGCTACCTCTCACTCAGATGATTCATTAAAAAAAAAAAAACAAAAAAAAAAACACCTCACAAAATGTAATTTTTTACTATTACCGTAACTGGAATTTTTATTTTTTTGTGGATGATTATGGTTTCACCTTTCATAGTTGTTGTTTTTTTCTGACCAATTCTAATTATGTCTCAAAGGTCTTTTTAAATGTAGTCTCAGTGCAAAATTTCAGAAGCAAGTAAGAGTCGAGTTTTGAACTAACCCCTCTAAATCTGCATAAAATAGCTTTATATTCATCTAACAAGTATTCCTATTAAGACTTTCTAAAGTTGTTTGTGCTATGTTCTTGACTGAAGGTCAGGTCCAATTATCAAAGGATTTATGTTGGGTGGCATAAGTTCAATTATTAGTACTACACTACACAATCCTGGTGTAAAAAATTAAAGATTAAGTCACCTATATGTGTTTTTTTTGTTTGTTTTGTTTGTTTTGTGTGTTTTATTTAATCAAGGCTAAAATTGAGACTTTGCTGAGATCCCTAAAAATGCTAAAAATAACATAAGATTATTTTAGGCATGTATACAATAAAAACAAAAACATGGAAGAAATGGGTTAACTGCCTTGGGCCAATGGTATGTTTTAATAACAACAGAAACTGAAAATTGCCAAAAAAATGTTTTGCTTTCAAGGGGAAAAAAAGCAAGTAGCCTTTCATACTATACATGGCAACATACATGGAGGTCAGCCAGGATTTAAACCAATAAGCAGTAGGAACACAGTTACCGAACACATACAGAGCAAAGGTGTTTGTCACGTGTGACAGTAAAACTGTTCTTGGTAATTATTCAAAAATCCCAGTAAATAGGAGAGTCTCCTGAAGACTGATGATGAGGAAAAGTAACTTTCTAAGTTTACCACCCACTCAAACAAATTTCACAATGTATCATGATAGATGGAGTCTATAAAGACTTTTTTAAAAGAAACAATGATTATTAGAAGCCCATATGGATTTATAAGAAATTGTGCCAACCATTATTTTTAGTTGGATTACTTTATTAAGGAGATATTTTAAAAGTAATTTCAGTAAAGTTTTGACAGTCTAGATTGAGATAGATCCTTACTAACAGAGTGAAAGCAAGCAGGTAGAAGTAGAAAAAAAAAAGATGCACAGTTAGTTGGATTTGTAGTTCAAACCCTGGTGACAATTAATGGGAATTATTGCCTCAGTGCCAAACTAGAGGGAGACTTACTGCAGGTTGCCGAACTCAATCTGCTCAAAGTCATAGATGCAAGTGCAGAAGACACGGAAGCCTCACATGTTCAATTCATTGATGACTCGGGCCTGAGTGGCTAAAGTAACTGGGTCAAATCACAGCTGCAAGATTTTAAAATGTCTCAGCAGATTGGGTCTAGTATGATGAAACTTTGTTCTATTAAAAAAAAAATCAAGTGCTTATTATGGGCAAGTCACAGTGGAACACACAAAGGCCTATCTCAGTGTTTGCCAATCGTCTGTGATTGTGATCATACAAATTATTAGCTAAAAATACTAATTCTTATTTACCATCCCAGAAACCCTAAATGAGAATAATCTCCATGGAGATTGATAAAAATTTTTAAAGCATGTCAGGTAACTTATCATTGTGAAAGTTTTGGTAACACTGCTCTACGTGAATTAGCCATTAGCCTCAAGAAGTTTGTAGAGGGGACATTGCACACAAAATGTCAGTAAAAGTTGTATGTACAGTGAATGGATATATGCATGAGAGATTTATTCTTATTAACCTCTAAATTGTAAAGCAAAAAAATATAAAAGGATTTTAAATATTGAAACGTTATTTTTCTCAGTGATGTTAATAAAGACAAAATTGCAATTGTCACTTAAATTTTTGTCTTTTTTTTTTTTATTCCTCATATCTTTGTAAAAGACAAATGAGAGTGGTTAACGTGCCCTTTAGGAGAGAGAGTGTGTCCTTTTAATGCTCTTCGCAGTATTTCTTTTTTGCCTAAAGCTGTGGTTGAATGATGTACTCAATTAGCTGGAAAACACAAAAGCAAGGCAAGATCTAAGACACATGGTTCACACAGAAGTACAGATGTGAAATCTGTGGTGAGCATAAGAAAACCTGGACAAGGCAGCCACGGTGCTCAGTGAAATTAGAAAGAATGACACATGAGGTTCCCATCCCTACATGCAAGATGACACTCCTCTGGAGTTTTTACATGGACGGACACACACACACACACACACACACACACACACACACACACATTGTTGTATATGTGGCATTTCTGGGTTCTCCTTAGCTGATTAACTTTAATTTTCAAGTTCTGTGCTAAAGACTTTGTACTTCCTCATATATCCTACAACAGATCCCCTGAATCATAACAAAACATTCAGTTTACTGCTCATCTGCAAGCTTGAGCCTGCTAAGAAAACTATTCATATAGTCTCCTCAAATTGAGACTGTAATTTGGTCTTACCAAGCAATCATTGTATAGCCAACCACTTTAATGTAAAATCCCTAGAATGTGAAGCAGGATTGGCATATTATTTACCTTTTTGTATTTGGAATATTGTTTTTTTTTTTCATTGTTGCTACATTTAAGGAGAATAGTAAGGGATCCAAAGATGATAATGGGAAGTCAAAAATTAATCATTAGAAACAAATAATAAATTGGAAAGTTTTTATCTAAATTAAAGAAAACCATGAGTACATGTTATAATCACTGTTGCTGAATATTTAAAATGTTCATAAAAAAGTTCTCAGACATACCCTGGCCAGTGTAGCTCAGTTGGTTGGGTATTATCCTGTGTACCAAGGGGTTGCTGGTTTGATTCCTGGTCAGGGCACATGCCAGGGTTGGGGTTGCAGGCTCGATCCCTGGTGGGGGCCCTGCAGGAGGCAGTCAATTCATGTTCTACTCTCACATTGATGCTTCTCTTTCTGTCTCTCTAAATATCAATAAAAATATACTTTTAAAAATGGTTAGACAATCATTGTTGGCACAATATATAAAATATTTTATATTTTAATTTAATATATGTAAAATAATTGAGATATCTTGAATGACACATTTTATTTAGAATAATTAAGCACTATCCTATTACTTGACTATTAATAAGACAATTTATAGTCATTGTAAGAATGATTTATTTTGAATTACTAAATTGAGAGAAGGGTGGGATAATTTGCTAAATTATTTATTCTAATGAAATAATAATGATAACAATAAATATTATTATTAAAGAAAATACACAAATGTATTCATAATAAACATTAGCTGGGAAAACCACCCTAGAAGTCAGGAGAGTTTATATCACCACACCTGCTCATTCAGAGCTTCAATTGACACATAATAGTCACATAATGTTTTCTTCAAACTAGGAATATGCTGAAGACTATGTCTACCGTAAAGAGTGCAGACCGCCTGCCCCTGAAGGCATATACTTGAAGACAGCATCACTGAGATATCCTCAGACTCTGAAGCAAATGTGGAAGGTCCAAAAATATCCTGCTCCTTAAACAGGTTGTTTCTTTTTAACCTGGTGTGATTTATGCAAAGAATCTGTAAAATATTCCAGTTCATCAAAAATCAAATTTACATACATTCAAAGGATATTGTGAAAAATGATTAACTGAATGCATCACAATTCAGAGAGTGAATGTTGACTGGGGATTTTCAAATTGTAAATGAAAAACTAGGAGGTCAAATGAGTATACTGGATTGCAGAAAATAAGAAAAAGGAAACAAGAAGAGAGGGAGAGAGGAAGGGAGTAAAAGAGAGAAGGTAAGTTTCTCTCTCTGCAATGCTTTATATTCTAAAGTTATGTGAAACAGAGGGCTCGTTTTTCTTGTTTCAAATCAGGGAATAATTAATCGTGTTGCTTAATAACCATCAACTTGAAATATATTAAAAATTACTACAGACCTGTGTGCATTTATTAACCAATCTCATTGAGTTCTAGCTTAGAGACCTACAAGGAGAGAAACCTTTGCTTGTTAAAATTAAAATAAATTTCAATCAAGATTGTATTTCCTATTATTGACACACATGAGCAAAGTCTCAGAGAAGAAAATCATAGATGAATAATACACTTTCTAATAATTTTCAGTAACACCTAACATTCAGTGGAGGTTTTTCTAAAGGTTTGAATATTCAAGATTATGACCTGGTATATTAAAACTATTTAATATGGTTTTTATATTTTCTCATGCTGACATTAGAGCTGGCCCTTAATGAATAGAACACTTTTATTATATCTGATTCTGCTTCAGGGACAATAAATTGAATAAGATGTATGAACTTATATTCATCATTTAGGTCTCAAATAAGCAGAGCATTACATGACTTCTGAGATTAAACAATGCATTTCTGTTATTTTTTTAAAAAGAATGCATAGACAGAGCTATTAATTTATCCTGGTTGTGTGACCAAATAAATGAGTGCAGTTGAAGAACAACATAGATAAAGTGATGGTTGCCTAGAAAGATACTGAACTCAAGAACAACAAAGCAAATCTATGCACTTGGTCTTAAATAATGAATTAAAAATTAACCAAATTACCTGCCATTTGACTTGTCAAATTTGTTTTTTCTTTCTGATCAAAGTAAAATGCAATTAAGACAAATCTTGGTTTAATTGGATCTCTCCCATGTGTTTCTAATCCGTCTAAACTGGAAATAACTACCTGGAATGCTTGTGTCCTTTATTGTAAAACTAGAGACCCGATGCACGAAGTTCATGCAAGGGACTCGGCCCTCGCAGTCCCAGCTTCATCCAGAAGGACATCCAGCTGTCGGTCTAATTAGCATATTATGCTTTTATTATTACAGATACCTCCACACTTGCTATATATTTTTAGAGAAATCCATGTCCCAAAGGCATGACCTCAGTCACAACCCTTCCACACAGTTGTTTCCAGCCAAGAGATATGCCTCCTATCCTAATGCCAGTGCTGGCCTGAAGTACAGAGAGAGCTACACTGAAAGGAGTATGGGAGTAAGGCCTGTGCTGTTGTAGTTCTAGTCATTGATTAGCTAGAGTCTTAAAAAGACATAGGAAATGATAGCGTAATGACTCTATTTTGATAAAGGACAAAGACATATATTTATATAATATATTTTTATTTTGTTAATATATTTACATTTATAGATGTGTAAATATTTCTTCAATCAAAACATGTAGACATATCAATTTATTTTTATATATAAAGTATTCAATAAGCAGAATAAATATCCCGAAGAAACACCATTTTATTTATCTCTTTATGATGTGTTTTCTTTATTAAACTATCTTGATACTTTAATATGCATGACATATGTACAAACATATATTACTAAATACATGAAAAAGAAAGTTATTTTAGAAATATATGCACATAAGAAACAAAATTTTGAGGTGAAAGAGATTAAATACCAAGTTAGAAAAAATAGGACATAGTGAAGAAATGTGTACTTATAGCTAAACAATTGATTTGAAAAGCAGAAAATAAGAGTACAGAAACTTTCACAAAACCAACACTTGTCTGTGATGTAACAAAATTAGCAATGGCCGGTCCCATCAACTTGGAAGGCTCAGCCAAAAACATCAAAATTACTCTTCATCACCACGAGGTGGCTCACTCTCTATATCAATGCCTGAGCAGAGAGGCCACTGTGGCCCCAGAGGTTGGAGGCAAGGCAATTCTCTCTAGAGAGTACGGAACAGAGGAAAATTATCCCTTCAAAGAAAACCGAAAGTCTTGAACAATGAAACACCTGAGCTTCTCCCCATTCAGTTCTTATCAGAATTGTGTTTACAGGGACAGGATAATTAGAAAAGTTGGCCTTCGACTAGAGACATTTAGAATGCCAGATGGAAACCTGTCTAATAACCATTCTGCATCCTGTCTCATATACTTGTATTCATCATGTGAGAAAAATACCCAGGTGGGGAAAAGGGAGTGAGAGAGAGAAGAGAAAGCACCACCTAAAATTAAAACAGCAACAACAAATCGCATTTTCTACTTTTGATTGAATTTGGGAGTACAGTAGCATAAAGTTAAAGGTGAGGGAAATAAAAATAAGCCAGCAAAGATGGCAAATATGACATGGAGAGGACTTTCATTTTCCTAGGGTTGCAAGATGGCTCTTAGCAATCCATTCCTTCACCAAACTGCATTTTTGTAGAGAGAATATAATAGGGCCGTAGCCCTAGGAGCTGGTAATGCCATCCAATGTATTGCTATAAAAAGCTTTACCATCTGGATCCTAATTCTCCTCAATATTGAAACTGTAGAGAACTTTCTTCTAATTTACAGCTATCACTCAGTGAAGCCCTGAAGGGTGCACATAATATGCCATTGTCAGAGCTAGTGTATAATCCAACACAATTCAGGGAAAATCAGCTTGTGAGTATAGCCACAGTACATGGTTTTCTCAGGATTCAGCCCCTCTTTGCATTTTGTGAATGCTTATATATTTTGCCTGTACTTTATTTCTTCTCCTTTTTCTTTTGCCTTGGTCAGAATAGGTCTGTATAGTCATCATGTATGTGCAGAAAAGTCTGTGGACTGAACCATCAACCCTACCCTGTGGATGGCTGAGAAATGAAATGTGCATGATCTAACAGTACTGAACATTAACTCATTAATCTGCTTCTCTCATTCAATCCATAGTATTAATCCCTGGTCTTTATTAAAAAATATCCAAAGTATCAATTGACAAAGCTACCCAAATCAGGCTCTCAGAGGGAGAGGAGGGGGGGAAAAGGTGTTTCAAAATTAAGAAGGTTGGTGACTAGAAGCCAGCATAGCGACAGAGGGATATACACCTCTGGGTCCAAATAAAATGAAATTGATTCCCTCTCAGCAAAGGCAGCTCTGAATGGCCCTCCAGTGGCTCTTTACCTCCCTTACAAATCTACATTCAGGAGGAGTGAGGAAGACCAAGAATGAGAAAGATCGTTGCACAACTGAATTAAAGGACTTTCAGCTCCACAGAAGGCCTGGTAAATATCTCATCTTTGTATCTCATGTTGCTTGCAGAATGGTCATCATTGGCAAAACAGAAACACAAAGTTTTCTTTCTCTTTCCAAGATTTCATTCCAGGCACACACCACCCACCCAACATGAAAAAAAAAAAAAGTTATGTGCCCTCTATCTCCTTGATGCTTGTGATGTCCTGTTTTACTAGGAGGAATATCAGTACCTTGGGCTGAGCCAGGAGCTGCCACAACTCCATGGCGAAAGTATTATGAACAGCTTTTACTTCAAGTTAGACTACGAATCAGTGTGAAGGAGCAAAAAGTAAAGTTGTGCTTTCTTGGTGTATTTATTACTGCACAGCAGATGCTAGAGTCGGTTTTACCAAATTACTTTAACGGTAATCATTGTAGAAACCAGAGAGATTCTGGGAGCTGAAAGCAAAGGCAGAAACTGTATGTTAAATGTTTGCCGTGGACTGAAGGCCTCTAGGGAGCGCTGCAAAAGGACTGGTTGCATTGAACATGAATGAAGAGCAAGGAAGCACACTTCTTTCTTCCCATTATGCTCCAAAGAGGCAGCAGCCAGCATCACCTGCAGGGTCTTTTTGCTCCTTGGGTCCTTCCATGGAGTTATCACAGGAGGAAGTACCTGGCTGGCTGAGCTAGAAAATTCCTGACTCTAGCTGATGGCTCGACTTTCAATACTTTCAAGCATAACTCTAGACCTGCCGGAAGTGCCCTGCTCCCACATCAAATCTGAGGTCATCACATCAAGACAGACATGCCTTAGAGCAGTGGTTCTCAACCTTCTGGCCCTTTAAATACAGTTCCTCATGCTGTGACCCAACCATAACATTATTTTCGTTGCTACTTCATAACTGTAATGTTGCTACTGATATGAATCGTAATGTAAATACCTGATATGCAGGATCATCTTAGGCGACCCCTGTGAAAGGGCCGTCCGACCTCCAAAGGGGTCGCGACCCACAGGTTGAGAACCGCTGCCTTAGAGGCACTTCCAAGAAGGGCAGTGGAAAGAGACACTACGTTTTAGAAGTGCAGCACACACAAACTGCTGCCTGTGAAAACAGTCACAAAACCCAGCATCACCTGACTAATTCGCTACTTACCACAAACGCCTGTACAGCCTCCCTGTTAAACTCACATAACTCATGAGTACCGTGAGCCTGCTTGTATAGAGAAAGCAGTCTTCTAAACAACATTTCCCTTATGATCCTTTCAACTAATTGGCTAACTTTTGGCTACAAATCTCTCATAAAACTTTTTGTGAGGTGGTATGCATAAAACAATTAAAATAAATATTAAAGAATGGGGAGATTAAAGATTAAAAGGTTGCTGAAATTTTTCTCTGTTAACTTTTCTTCCCCTAGAATTTTGACTAAAAACACATGCAGAGTCCAGACAGGTTAGGGGCCCTAACATATGCAGGTGAGCACCCAGAAGGCAAGGAGACGCAAATCAACAAGCCCTAGTTCTGTTTGGAGTTTAAAGATAAGCCTGTTAGCTAAGAACCCCGCTGCGTGGAAGCCCCGAACCTGGCTCATTTCAGCAGAATATATACTGTTAATACTTTAATGATCACTTTCCCCACCTGACCACAACAGACAGACTTCTCTCAATCAACAACTTTCCCTCTCCAAAGCCACAGGACCCAGACACGTGTAAGAGCTCAAAAAGATGAAAAGGCATTTACTTCCCCACTTGTCCGGACAAACACAGCAATTTGCATGAATATTAAACTTCTGTGATTCAGCAACTTTCACTCCTGTCTGTATCACTAAATAGTAAATGCTGAGAAAGAGTTTGAATCACTTGGCTTTTATTTTAGAAGACTAAGGTATGTTTTTTCACAGCCTAAGAGAATATGGACAGGTCTTTAAAGGACACATGCAGAGTTGCCAAACAATTGTCCACTAACTTAGGGGGTTAGAAACACACCAATACTAAATGGGGAGCTGGCGATGACACAGGAACTGGGGCTGTTGCCAATGCAGAGTACGAGTAAGGGTCGGGAGAGAGAAGAAGAGTTATCCTCTGCATCAAAACTTTAATCAGGAAAATCATGGCTCAACTATCAAACCCTTAGCGCTCTGCTCCCTCGAGTGAAAAGGAGTTTGTCAGTGGAAGTAATCGCTCTAGCTGAGAAGGCTTCCGCATACCTAACAAGAGAAATTGCAAGCACCTACCTGAGAGTGGATTGGGAGGCAGCTGGCACTTAGCAAAGAGGGCGAGTAGGAAACCGTCCTACCTTTTGCACGGAGCAACCTCCTCCCCCGGGGGACCGGCTTTTGGAAGAGGGTGCCGTCTTGCTGGGGCTGAGAAGCAGCGGGGAAGAGGTGGCAGACAGCCACGCGCTGTGACAGCAGCGTGTCGCCGGGTCCCCTGGAAACGGGGCTCCAGCGCCGCTCCTCCACTAGCTCAGGCGGTGGCCGCTGGTTCCTCAGCCAAAGAAGCTGGGACTGCAGTTGCTAATGCCGCCTCACTTGAGGGGAAAGCGCTGGCGTGTGTGAGTGTGTGTGTGTGTGTGTGTGTGTGCGCGCGCGCGCTAACTGTCAGCTCCAGGCTGAGAGGATGTGTTCTGCATACTCAAAACACTCAGGCAGGGAGGAGGTTCCTCCACAAAGACCTCAGGCTCCCCGCTGAGGAATCAGTCCACTGACCTTGCTCCTTGGGGATTCTGGCTGCATGGCTCACTCATCAATAGATTAAACAATCAATCAAATAAAGGAGATGAGATCCTTTTTAGATAGAGACAACTGCTTCCCTCAGAAGCACCAATTTTTTTTAAAAAAAAGCATATTTCTACTCAACATTTTGTATCTAGAATTGATTTTTTCCCTTTCAGCCCCTATGTCTTGAGCACACAATGTAATTGATGAGCCCCTACATCAGAACTTTTCAGGTGTTTCCCTAGGCAGGGTAGGATCTTACCTAGAAGCCAGTTCAAATCAGAGATCTGTCCACAGAGATCTGTCAGATGCAGACTTGGATATATAACAATCAATGATGACGGTTTTAACTAATAAACTACTTTTAAATCAGGGACTCTATGTCGTAGTGGATATATTTGGGATTAGAGGCAGACTCTGAGTTCTGAGTTCAAATTCAACCTATGTTTTCTTTAAACATTAATCCAATGCCAAGTGTGAGGAAAGCCTTGGGCTATGAGTGAGTTGTTTAAAGTGCACCCAAAAATGCTTTGTAAAGTATAAAGGGTTAACCATAAAATAAATACATATATTTGTTTAAGTTGCCACAAAGAATGTGCAAAGTTCTATCAGACACAAATGAGCTTTTTCAGGCTGTATAGCCTAAATGCTATGAGAAAATTCCATTGCTGAGCTCTGAAGTATTCACAGTGATTTTGAGCCCAGAAGCAAAATGTCCTGAAAAGCCAAGAAGAGAACTTGCTAACAAAATACTGTATTTTCCATTCTCACGGTGGGGTGGGGGGGAGATCCACATATGTTGAGGGCTGATTTAAGTTAGACCTACATTTTTAAGACACTACTAACCAACCCTACAACTCTCATCCACCCCAGGGTTGTTCAAGGGTCAACTGTAATGCTTATCACAGCTTGTCTCTACAAGAAGCCTGGAAAACTAAGATGGAAATTTACCTTCCCTCAAATTAAGGTCTACCACTAGCAATAATAAGTCAAACTCGAATTAAGAAATGCAAGAGAGAGAGAGAGAGAGAGAGAGAGAGAGAGAGAGAGAGAGAGGGAATTTGAGCCTCGTTGGAGGGCTATATGGATATATTCATATATCTTGAGGGCTATGTGCATATAGATTTATATGTAGATCTATGTATCTATTTATCTTTCTATGCCATCTTCCTTTACTAGGTATTTCAGTATACATTTTATAAGAGTAGTGATATTTTTATATATAATCAAGTACTTTATCAATTTCAGTAAGTGTAACACTTATATAAGCTGAATCTAATTTATTGCCCATTTTCCAGTTTTTTTACTTTAACCAAAACTGTCCTTTATAGCATACTTTCTTCTAGGATAGTATCCAATCTATGGCCAGTTATTACCTTCAGCCATCATGTCTTTTTGGTCTTCTTTAATTTATAAATTCCATAGCTGTTCTTTTGCTTTTATGACATATTTGAAGATTTTATTTACCTTATTTTTATTAGAACATTTTCAATTTTGCATTTGACTTATGTTTTCAAAGGATTAGATTAAGGTTATGCATATCAGTTGGAACATTGCATAATTGATGGGCTCTTTTCAGAGTATCACGGAATCTCATATTCAAGTCACAGAATGTCCTCTGCCCCTTCTTTTTCTATAAATTTATTTTAAATATATTTTTATTGATTTCAGAGAGGGAGAGATAGAAACATCAATGATAAAAGAAATCATTGATTGGATGCCTCCTGTATGCCCATGAGCCCACCACTTGGGCATATGCCCAGACCTGGAAACGAACCATCACCTCCTGGTTCATAGGTCGACTCTCAAACACTGAGCCATGCTGGAGGGGCTGATTCTATGACTTTTGATCACCCAATCTACACTTTCTAATTACTGCCCCCCCCCCCCCTTGTAACTAGTAAAGCAAACTATGGAAATGCTATGCACATATCTTGCATCCATAAAAATGTCCCTGTAATATTAACCTCCATTAATAAAATGATGATTGCAAAATAATAGTTTTCTGACTCCAATAATTTTTACATCATATCTACCAGGTATTCTATTAGCAAGCACCCTTCTTCTTTGCTATTTATTTTTCTCTCTCTGCTTGATCAGGAAGTATTTTTATTTTTTTCCCAATGGTCTATAATTCAGTGATATTCTTATTTCTTTTAATGCTCTCAGATTTGTCATACCCCTGTACCTGGTTCCTATGTCTTCACAGCATGCCACATCTTTCTTTCTTTATGGCAATTTTTAATTTTTAGAAATTTTTATTTTAGTCTTCTGGAATGATAATATATTCTAAAATCATCTTTAAAATATTTTACTCTAGTCCTGGAAGCAGCCATTCCTATGGAGTTTTGATTTTGGGTTTGTTTTTTTTATGTGAGTGTGTGTTTGTGTTTTTTAAGTAAGGAATGGTGTTAGAGGCAATAATCTGGCCGTTGAGTGTGTTCATTTCTATAAGGATGATAGATGTTTTTGCTTCTTGGCTTTTGAAGCTGGCAAAGCTAAGAGATATATTTACATATATACACATGTACATGCACATAATTAAGGAACATAATGTACCTATATACATATCATGTGCACAAATTTTATATATATATTAGAGGCCCGGTGCACAAAAATTTCTGCACTTGGGGGGGGGGAGGGAGGGTCCTTCAGCCTGGCCTGTGCCCTCTCGCAGTCTGGGACCCCTCGGGAGATAATTCCCTGCTGGCTTAGGCCTGCTCCCGGGTGGCAGAGGGCAGGCCCAATCCCTAGGTGCAGCCCCTGGTCGGGCTCAGAGCAGGGCCAATTGGAGAGTTGAGGCGCTGCCCCCTGTCATGCACAGAGCAGGGCAGATCAGGAGGTTGTGATGCCACCCTCAGTCATGCTCAGGGTAGGGCCAATTGGGGGGTTGGGGCACCGCCCCCTGTCACACTCAAGGCAGGGTCGATGGGGAGGTTGTGGCACCACCCCCTGTCACACACAGAGCAGGGCCCATCAGGGGGTTGGGGCGCTGCCCCCTGTCACACTCAAGGCAGGGTCGATGGGGAGGTTGTGGCGCCACCCCCTATCACACACAGAGCAGGGCCCATCAGGGGGGTTGGGGCTCCATACCCTGTGATTCACAGAGCAGGGCCAATCAGGGGGTTGGGGAGCTCCCCCCTGTCATGCACAGGGCAGGGCTGATCAGGGGGTTGAGGAGCTCCCCCCTGTCACTCACAGAGTAGGGCCGATAGGGGAGTTGGGGCACCGCCCCATGTCACACTCAGGGCAGGGCGGATCAGGGGGTTGGGACGCCGCCCTCTATCACCCACAGAGCAGGGCCGATCAGGGGGTTGGGGTGCCACCACTCTCACACTCAGGGAAGGGCCAATGGGGAGGTTATGGCTCTACCCCGTCACACACAGAGCAGGGCCCGTGGGGGTGGGGGGGTGGGGCACTGCACCCTGTCACACACAGAGCTGCAGGGCGATCTAGGGGTTGAGGAGCTCCCCCCTATCAGGCACAGAGCAGGGCTGATCAGGAGGTTGGGGCACCTTGCCCTGTCAGGAACAGAGCAGGTCGGATAGGGAGGTTGTGACCCCACCCCCTGTCACACACAGAGCCGCAGGGCGATGAGGGGGGTTGGGCGCTGCCCCCTGTCACGCTGATCCCGGTGCTGGGAGACATATTACCCTTTTACTATATAGAATAGAGGCCTGGTGCATGGGTGGGGCTGGCTGATTTGTCCTGAAGGGAGTCCTGGATCAGGGTAGGGGTTCCCACTGGGGTTCCTGGCCAGCATTGGTGAGGGGATGATGGCTGTTTGCAGCTGGTCATACACCCTTCAGGGTGGGGGTCCCCACTGGGGTGCCTGGCCAGTTTGGGTGAGGGGCTGAGGGCTGTTTTCAGGCCGACTGAAGCTCCCAACTGCTCCGTTTTTTCTTTTTCTTTTTATTCTGGGCCAGCTTTAGCTCTGAGGCTCCAGCTCTTAGGCCTCCGCTGCTGAAAGAAGGTATCTGGTTTGTTTCGGTTCTATAATCGAAACAATGTATAACTCCAGCTCTGAGATCCCGGGCTCGCTGAAAGCAGGTTTCTGGGGTTTTGTTTAGCTTCTATATTTGTTACTATGTTTCTTAAACTGCAGGCTCAGAGGCCGGCAAGGCAGGCGGGGAACCTTGGAGTCCTCCGTCACTGAAGCAAGCAAGCCTCATGTTAGTTTCAAGCTGCCTGGCTGCTGGCCACCATCTTGGCTGGCAGTTAATTTGCATATCGCCCTGATTAGCCAATGGGAAGGGTAGGCGGTCGTACGCCAATTACCATGTTTCTCTTTTATTAGATAGGATATATCAAGTCATCAGCAGACTGCTACTTCAGTAAACTGCAAATACATACTTAAATACATGTAAAAATATAGCATAAAATGCAAAAATGTGTATTTTTGCATTTTACTAAAGTACCAATATGCTAATTACTATATTTTAATGGTATGCAGAGCAAGATGTATTAGAATAGATAACATTAAAATTTTTCCAAAACATCCCAGGACATTCTAAGAGGGAAAAAAGCAAGCCACAGACTGGGAGATGTTTACAGTATCCTAATTGCCAAGAGAGTTTTATATTAAGAAAGTTTAAATATTTTTAAAATAAATTAAATCACTTGGAAAAATGGGGAGGGGTGATTTTTATAGACTCTTTAGGAGGAATTCTAATTCCCAATTACACATGAGAACTGCTCAACTTCACCATCACCAGATTAATATGAAAACCACAGCCAAGTTACAAATCAGCAGATCAGCAAACATTAAAGAGTCTCACAATCCTAAATGTCAGCAAAGAAGCGGACCAGCAGGAGTGCTCTGGTAACATGGCTAATCAGTGCCCTTTAGAAAGCTTTGGGGCAGCAGCTACTAAAACTGAAGACATGACATGAGCCAACATTTCCATTCTTATTCCCAGGAACCACAGAAATGCTCACGCATGACCCAAATGAAGGGGGTGGCATTCATAGCAGAGTAACTTGTGATGGCTGCACAGCAAAAATACACAAGCTGGCTGCCTAAATGAATGGCGGTTCATTCACGCTGTGGAAAAGTAACCAGCGGTAAAGACCAACCATGGTCTCCCTGCCTGCTTTGCTGGCCCAGCAGTGGCTGAAGTTGCTGCTGCAGCTGCTGCCTAGAGGATTTAGAATAGCAATCCTTGAACCACACCTGCACTTGTTGGTCTGGTAAAGATTGAACCTGGTGGCCAGGGTGTCCTGATTCTTGGAGGTCAGTACTGGCTCTTCTCAAAGAGTTTCTCCAGCTCCTGTTGCCATCTCTTGAGGCTGAGCGATGGTGAGGGCCCTGGAATATTTAGATCCTTGAATTTTCCACCCTTCTCTGTCCCCTGTGCATCCATAAATGATTCTGACACAAGTGCAAAAGCAATTCAATGGAAGAAAGATAGCTTTTTCAAAACAATGATGCACACATACGGGTTAATATGAACTTCGGCCTACATCTCAAAACTTACATAAAAATTAACTCAAAGTGGAACACATATTTTAAATATGAAATATAAAATTTTTAGAAAAAATAGGAGAAAATCTTCAATATCTAGGGCTAGGCAGAGGTCTTAGACTTGACACCAAAAGCATGACCCATAAAAAAAAAAAAATGGTAAGTAGGATTTCATCTACATAAAATCAAACCTTGTTTTCTGTGCCAGGCCTTGTTAAAAGCATGAAAAGACATACTATCCAGAGGTAGAAAATATTTGCAAAACACATATCTGACAAAAGATCTGGTATCTAGAGTATATAAAGAACTCTCAGAACTCAACAATAAACAAACAGACAATATTAGAAAAGGGGAAAATTATATGAACAGAGATTTCTTCCAAGATGATACACAGATGGCAAAAAAAATTAAAAAGCCCATGGAGTGATGTTAAGCATCATTAGCCAGTAGAGAAATGTGAATTAAAATCACAATGAGATATCACTAACTACTTATCAAAATGGGTAAAGTAAAAAAAAATAAATAAATAGCAGTAACACCCCATGCTGGTGAGAATTCACAGAAACTGGGTCACTCATATATTACTGGTGGGAATATAACATTTTGCAACCATTTAAAAACCAGCTTAATATTTTCTAAAATAAAGTAAACCATGCAAATACCATATGACACAGTAATTGAACTGTATGTTATCTCAAAACAACAAAGACATATACACACAAATATCTATATGTGAACATTGATAATAACTTCATTTATAGCAGTCAAAAGTTGAAAATGACTCACATGCTTTACCAGAAGGGTTAAAATGTGGTCTATTTTATAGCATATTAATCAGCAATAAAAATGAATAAACTTTTGATACATGCAACAATCTAGATGAGTACCCAGGGAATTTTAATTTATTTGGAACTTATACTTGTGTATGGTGTGAGGAATGTATCTAACTGTATATTTTTCCAAATGGCGTGGGAGCAGCGGTGGTAGTGGGGCTGCCAGCAGACAGGAGGCCTCAGCCTCGGTGGGAGGGGCCTGGATGAGGGTGCAGAGGATGGGCCAGGACCTGCCACAGTGCCTACTGCAGCCTCATGGCCCACAGTTCCTTTGAAGGTGTACGAATTCGTGCACTCGGCCCATAGTACATAAGTAAATTTGTACAGTATGCGTTTTTCTGACTTCTTCCACTAACCAAAATATTTTTGAGACTTAAGAGCATTGTTGCATGTATCAACAGTTTCTTTTTATTGCTGAGTAGTATTCTCTTCTATAAATGCACAATTATTTTTCTATTCACCTGTTGATGGATGTTCGAGATGTTTTGGTCCTCTATCAACCTTTCTGTTTAACATCATACTGGAGAGTAAAGAAAACAGAAAAAGTCATTAAATGTATAAAGATCAGAAAGGATGTGTTAAAACAATCCCTAATCACGGACATGATTGTTAATTTATAAAATCATCAGGGAATAACAAAGAAAGTCCTAAGATTAATAAGCAAATTTACAAAAGTTTCATAATAAAAGTTCACATTTAAAATACCAATTCTATATAGGAACAACAAATGGTTGGGAATATTTCTTTTGTGCATTTAAGATAGCTTTAAAATATATATACTCTAATAGCTGGTAGCTCAATTATGAAAACGCAATGTATTGTAATAAACACCAACTTTATAATTATTCCAAGTGTGTATATACATTTTTGGAACACCCTATATATAATACAGTGAAATAAATTGATAAAAGTTGGAAAAAATCATTACACTGAAAACATAAAATGTTGCTTAATTAAATTAGATCTAAAAGAGAGATAGAATATGTTCATGGATTGGAAAGCTAAATATTGTTACTATTATAAATATTCTTCCCTAATTAAGCTACAGATTTTATAAAATCTCATTAATAATCATTTCTGTGTTTCTAACAGGAATTGATAAGCTAAATCTAAAATAAATAAAGAAAAGTAAATGACTTAGAATAGACAAAATACGTTTAAAAAAGGATGACGTTGTAGGATACACAGTAGATGACTTCAGCTCTTTTTATAAGACTACAGTAATCAAGATAGCTTTGTATTTGTATAACAATTAGAATATAGATTAAAAATGGCACCAAATAAAGACCCACATGTAAAATTTCCACAAAGCCGCCAACCTATTCAACACCAAAAGTGAAATACTTTCAATAATTACTGTTAAAACAACAGATTATTGGTATGAGAAGATAAAAGAATTTCCATGCTCTTTTCACACATCTATGAAATTATCTCAAGATAAATCAGTCAAATAACTAAATGGAAGAGCTAGAACTACAAAATTTTAGTAGAAAATGTAGGAGAATGTCTTCATGACCTGGAGATAGACAAAGAGCTATCCTAGGTGAACCACAGAAAGCAATACCAAACAGAAAGGAAATGGTATTTTGGTAACTTTAACAGACATTTTTATTAAGATAGATCCTTAGAAGTAGAATATGGTTCTGAACATGATGCATATTTTAAAGAAGTCTGATGTTTTAATACCTTGGAAACTCTCCCCATAAATACCCACGGCTTTGGGGATTTGGGAGTTTCCTTCGCCTCAGGATTGACCAGAGGGATTTGGAGAAGCACAATTAATGAAGCTTATCCTTCACCAGAGAACTGGCAGACATGGCAACAGTGAATGATATAAGTGATTACAAATAGCACCATATTTATAATCAGAGTAAATTGATCAATTTATATGAAGTAATGCAAAGACACATGATGGAAATGAGGTGTTTGAAGCAGAAGGAAGATCAAGAGCCCAACTAGTGAAATGCAAGACAAGTTGAATAGTGGGTGCTTGGGAAGAGAAATAGTACAATAAAGAATACAAAAAAAAAAAAGATAAAGGGGGAAATGAGAATTGCTTTGGCCTCTGGCATAAAGGAGAAGAGAAGAATAGAAGCTCATAAGTACAGGATATAGGGATATTCTTTGTCTTATTCACAGATTATCTGCAGTAACTAAATAGAGTGCAGCACTCTTTCCTGAGTGGAAAAAAATGAGGTAATGAAAAGAAAACAGACATGAGCGGCTACTATGGTGAAACTCTACTATGTATTCTTTCTAATTAGGAAACAATCATGCAAGTAGTATAAAACAAAGTTTTTGCTTCAAACCTGATATATTATCATCATCTGTGTGCCATGGTTAAGATAATTTCTCTGTGCTTCTTTTTGCCATCTGGAAAAATGAAGGCAATAGTTACATGAGGGTGTTATTGTAATGGCTTAAAGATTATCTATATAAAGCATACAGCCCAGAGGTTATACTAAAGCATAAGTGCTAAATAAAGTTGGTAACTAGTCATATTATTCAAATACTAGAGGCCCAGTGCACAAAATTTGTGCACGGGGGGGGGTGTCCCTCAGCTGGCCTATACCCTCACGCAATCTGGTACCCCTCAGGGAATGTCCGACTGCCAGTTTAGGCCCAATCCTGCATGCAGCAGTCCCTAAACTGGCAGTCGGACATCCCTCTTGCAATCTGGGCCCACTGGTTCCTAACCACTCCCTGCCTGCCTGCCTGCCTGCCTGCCTGATTGCCCTTAACCACTCACCTGCCTGCCTGATTGGCCCTAACCACCTCTGCCTCATCCCCCACTGCTGCAGCTTCGTCTGGAGGACATCTGGAATGACATCCAGATGGTTGTTCGGCTCTCTGGTCTAATTAGCATATTATGCTTTTATTATTAGAGATTCCACTTCATTTAATTAACCATTTAGTACTTACATTTACTTTGTGTCAAAGCGTCTACTGTGTCAAACACTCTGATATGGACACAAGGAATGGATTAGTAAGGCTCTGTCATTATGGGCTCTATGTTGATAAAGTTACACTCTGCAAGTCAGTGAATGCTCCTCTTTATGACTCCTATGTCCTGAATGTATTCTATAGATTACTCAGCCCACGTCACATTTTAGCTACCTGGTAAATACTTGCTCTTGAAACACACACACTGTTATTTGCTTATATCTTTAACTTCTAAGGTGTAAACACCTGGAGGTCAACAGTTGTGTCTGATTCCGCATTGTTATTCTCAATGCCCAGTACAACGCCTGACACATGTAAGGGCTTAATGCTTGTGAAGGGAGTTGAAATATCACACATACAAAACTAGGAGCTAGATACTTGATTTAAAGATGAGTTTAATAAAGATCAGAAAATGAAGTTACCAAGAGAGTCCAAGTCACAAAGAGGTCATATGTATAAAGGAGATATAGCAGCAGAGTAGTGAAATGTTTGACCTCTGATCCACACTACCTGCTTTTAAACCACAACTCTGCCAGCAACAAACTTTGTGATCTGTGTATAACCTTAGGCAAAACTGTAGGTCTCAGTCTTCTCACATAAAATGGAGGTTGTAACTATATCTCTCTCACACAGTTGCTATAAAGATTAAATTAATTAATATAAAGCATGTGTACAAATGACTCACGTATGGTACATGACCATCATACAATCATCATCTTAAAATTAAGTTTTTTAGCCCTAGGAGTGTGGCTCAGTGGCTGAGCACCAACCTGTAGACAGGTATGTCACAGTTTGATTCTTAATCAAGGCACATGCCAGATTTCAGGCTCAGTCCCAGTAGGGGGCGTGCAGGAGGCAGCCAATCAATGATTCTCTCTCATCATTGATGTTTTTATATTTCTCTCCCTCTCTCTTCCTCCCTAAAATCAATAAAAATATATTTAAAAATAATATGTTCTCCACAATCAGAACTTACTACCGCTACAGTAATATATACATAATCCTAAATCAAGCATTAGATTGCTGTCATATTTTTCATGCACTGCATACTTATAAATAAAATATATAATCAAAGAAATAGTATTTAGAGCAAATGTGCAATCAAATACAACAGACAGAACATTATTAGTCATTGAGGGAGAAAATGGACAAAATTCAAGAAGAAAATCAGAATGGAATTTTCAAAGTGAAACGTATGAAGTAAAACCGAGAAAGATTAATTCCATTATCTCAAGGATGGTGTCTATTTTTCAGTATTATGATTTCACTGTACATATTCAAAGAATATTAAGTTAAATGAACTGATCTCCCAAGCAATAAAAAGGAGCTTTGGTAGATCCGTGGGAACTCAGAAAGGTGTCAAGGATAAAACACAGTGGAAAATCTTACAAAGCACCAGAAAAGCATCAGATCTATTCAGAAAAAATTACTTCATAATTCTAAAACTCCAAATCGTGTTAGCACATTTGACCCCAAGAGATATTTGGATTTGGATTTTGTATTACTAAGTGAACTCCAGCCTAGCTTGATTCAGCAGAACCCATTATCTCCCTTGCTGGTATCAGAGAACTCTATGCTTCAATTCTCACCACTCAGGTTGTATCCAGCTGAATTAACCCTGTTCCTTCCAGAGGGCTAGGAGACATTCAGAAATTTACTAAGACTAAGAAACAAGGTCTGGTTCCAAATTCTGCTCTTCTAACACCAAATCAGCATTGTTTTTTTAAAGAATATGCATTACACTATACACAGAGAAACAGAGACACATGTATTTATATTAGTATTTATAGAACATACATCAATATTATAGACTAGAGGCCTGATACACAAAACTCATGCAAGGGGCTTGTCCCTCGCAGCTGTGGCTTCGTCTGGAAGGTCGTCCAGTCTAATTAGCATATTATGCTTTTATGATGATAATATAAAATAATATATATATGAATTGCATATATGTATATATGTATAATATATAATTCTATGTAATATATGTATAAATATAAATAAATGAATGTATTTAAAAACTGCAGAAAATAAACATCATAAACTATCATTCATAAAAAATTACTATATTTTTAAATATTTTCTGCCACTTCTCTCTCTCTGATAGACACATACACAAACGTATGCAAGTTTTTCCCCCCATAAAATTGGAATTTTGAAGGTCATGCAGCTTTGTAGCCAGTATTCTCACAAAGTTTATTATGAATGTCTTTCCATGGCATTATATATTAATGCACAGCATTTTTACTAGTACTAGTGTATTCCTTTATATGGGTATACCATGATTTATTTAACCAATCATCTACTTTTATATAATCAAGTAATTGCCCATTTATTCCTTAATATACATGACTACGCAGTGCAAATCCTTACATACAAATTATTATCCTCATCCTAGTATTTGTTTAAGATGTGTTGCTGAAACCAGAATTACTAGGTCAAAGAACATAAACACAATTAGGCTGCACATACCTGCTGCTAAATTGTTTTCTAAAGAGATTATACTAATTTATGTTTTCAGAGCAATGTTTGCTACCACTTCCAATTATCTTCCCAACTATAACACATCTCTGGGGGCCTAAAGGAGATAGTGGAGATTAGCCTGTAGAAAAATGTCTGTCTTTTTCAATAGCAACAGTGTGGAAAACAAATAAAAATAGGAATTGCCACTGGAAATAGCATATTTTATTCAGCATAAAATATGTTTTAGTTCATTTGGAAAGGCAATAGACATGACTCACAGGAAATAACAAAGTAATAACAGAATCTTCGCATGATAAATAAGATTTTTAATCTGGAAACAAATTTTCATTTTTATTTCACAGATACATTGCAGTAAAAAATACTTAAATGAAAAAAAAATAAATGGGTAATGATCATTATGCTTATTTCCAAAAAGATTTCAAACTGTCCTGCTGTTTTTTAAAATAATTATTTAAACTCAGAACTATTCTAAATTAAAAAAAAAAATCTGTAGAGATGTATAAATCACAAGTTCCATAATGACAAGCCAGTCACACAACATCTTCTCAATCCTGCAGTGGCTTCTGTGGAGATATGTGTAACACACATTTTCTAGTTCTACCCTGCAGGTATTTTTCCCTTCTTCCATTCTAGCACAGTTCATATTCTGACTGAGTGCTCATTTCTCCACATGACTACCTCATCCCAATAATGATTATTTTCATTCCCTTTTTCAACCTTGGTATGAGGTGTAATTCCTGTGAAGGAGCTGTGAGTGTTGACCTGTTTCTGGGAAAGATGTTATCACTGTGAAAAATGATTGATTTTTTTTTCAGGTAAAGAAAGAGGGAAAGACATTTTAGAGGGGAAAAAGTTACGATAAGCAGTTATATAAATTGTGTATTTGTACATTGGGAGATGAAATTTCTGAAGGAGAACTCAATAAGTATGAATCTTTATTGAGAGAATCTTTATTCTCTCAAATATATTTATTAAGCATCAGCTATATGCCCGCCTATTTTTTCCTCACTGGGGGGAAAATATAAAAATAAAAGTAAACAATAAAATTTTATTTGCTATTAAGCGTTAATGAAGATACTACAATAGGATAATATGAGAAAGGTTGACAAAAGGAGGGTAATTATCACATTTTTTAGGTTCCATGGTCAAAGTGAGCATCTTTAAGATATTTGGATGAAGACTTCAATAAAAACATGAGAATTTATGACAGATGAAAATTCAAGTAAAAAAAAAAAGGTCTAGGAGTATATAAAAGTTTTGCTAATCAAAAGTAGAGAGTAACTCACATAAAGAGGTCATAATATTTAGGACATGAGAGTTCATGTTGAAAAGTTTATTTAATACAAAGTGAAGTACAAAATAAATGGAGTATTTTAAACAGGGGAGTGATATTGCCTAATTTTTTAAAAAGCCCTCTGTTTGGATATTATACTGTAGACTGTAATAGAAAGCTGGGAGACCAGGGCAAAATAGTAGTTACATTGTCCAGATTAGAGAGAATGGCATCATAAGGTATGATGTGCAGTGGATAAACAGTAAAACCGAAGTCACCTTATGAAGGAAAATCGACAAGACTTGCTTATGTTGTTAATACAGGGTGAAGTAAAGGGAAATGAGTCAGGCTTGTGGTTGTTGTTATTTTGTCTAAGTGTGTGGGCTGTGATACCATATACTGAGACATAAGATTGGGAAAAGAACTATAGGAGATGAAAAGAAAATCAATAATTATTTTAGATGTAATATTTTAGGTACATTTTTCTAGTTTCTGGTGGCTGCCAGCTGAATCATTCTAGTCTGTGCCTTGATGGTTACGTTGCCTCCTTTTCTGTCTGTGTGTATCTACTCTCCACCAGCCTCTCTCTTATGAAAACACATATAATTGTATTTAAGATTCGCTGGATAACCCAAAATAATCTCTTCATCTCAATATTCTTAACACAATCACATCGAAAAAACTCTTTGGTTGCCACATAAGGAAATATCCATTCACAGATCCCAGGGTTTAGAATATGGCTATCTTTAAGGGGAGATCTTCAGCCTACTACAAATAGAAAATAAAAATAGAGGGATACATAGGAAAATAAAAATTTTAAAGTTTTTTTATGTGTGTGCAATGTAACAACAAAAATGAAAGTAGTATCTGAGAGGCAAGTGGAGGCATGTCATTTCCTTATTTGTTTGTGTGTTTATTTATAAAAATGACAGATGCTAGAACCTGTTTGTGTGCTGATGGAAAGAACCAGCCACGAAAGAGAAATGGTAATGTAGGGGAGAATACTTTGGCTCATAAGTGATAAGTCTGTTTTGAAGGTTTAAGCAGGGGAATGAAATGGACAAGTTAGTGTTTTTTATATATTGTATTTGGAGCAGTGAGGACAGACAGATTGAAATAAGGAATTGGCATGGAGAGGCTACTGTAATAGGCCAGGTTAGAGTTGATGAAATCCTATAGACAAGAGAAGTACAGTGAGTAATATAATAGGCCACAGTGATATCTAGACATTTAAAGCAACTTGATTGTCTATTTTAAATCCAATCACCCTATTCTTAGCAATCTATTTGAACTTCTTGAACACATTTCAAGTTTTTTCAGTGATTGAAAACATCTACAAACTCCTTGAAATCCATATCATGATTTTTGCTCAATTCAGTCTTGCCCAATTCGATTCTCTTTCTAGATTTTCCCATGTCTTACTGTTCCCCAGTGCAGTCCATTACTTCCATCTCCATTGATTTTCTTTCTCTATATATTGAATCTTTGTGGCAGCTTTTAAGAAAACCTATTTACCATAGAAGTAAGCATTTATTACTTGATCCTCAGTTATAGTCATTCATCACCCATGTTTTTCAATATCATGTATGATTTGATTATGGTGGCTTTGTAGTAAGTATTGAAATTGGGAATTGTTAAGTCCTTCAAATTTGATTTTTTCTGTTTTACTCAAGGTTGCTTGCCTACTCTGGGTCCCTTTTATTTCCACATGATTTTTAGTACCAGCCTGACAGTTTTTGCACACAGAAAGAAGCTACTAGTTAATAAGGATTATGTTAAATATATAGATCTGAACCGCGTCCAGCATGGCCAGGGGTGAACCTGAGGAGTGGCGGTGAAGGATTAAAGAAGACAGACAAGAGAATACAGTTGGGGCCAGGTAGGATCACTGTCTGGATGAGGAGATAGTTACACAGTCTGTAAGTGGAAGCTTTATTTTATGGCAGATTACACGAAGCAAAACAAAGGGAGTGGTCAACATGTTTACAATGTTCTTGGGAGTTTAACATCTATTTAGTTACTCAAGCCTTATTTTGGCAGCACTTGCTGCACCTCCCACAGCCCATTAGCTACCTAGTAACAACGGAGGACTATAAGGTCAAGCTTACTAGTGCTAGGAGAGCTCTGCCCTCAAAGCTGGGACTTGTTTGTGGCCCTGCCACAGGTCAATCCGAGGCTTGACCCTAGCTGCTCCCTACATAGATCAATTTAGGGAGTATCAACATCTTAATTATATTAAGTTTTCCCCTCTTTGATTGAACATAAGGTGTTTTTTCCCCATTTTATTATGAAATGCAGTCATAATTATTTCAGTCATTTTGTGCTGTTACCTTAGCTTCTGGATATTTTATATTTACTTCTCCTATTTCTTCAATTATCATTCTTTTCTTTCTCATTTGACCCTGAGCTACTTTAAAGAACAATACACTCTTTATTTCTTAATTTGCTCCTATATATTTGTTTTATTTCTACAACTGAAATGAAAGCTTCTTGAAGACAGGGTCCATATATTTAATTTTTGATTAAGGATGAGTGGAATAGAATTTTTCTGTTCATATTATATAATATTTTTGTTTTATATTGTTATCTATTTTTATTTTTCCTTATTTCATATGTAAAATTTTCAATTGGTTCTGGTCTTCTAAAATCATATCCCAAACACTGGAAAAGCTATAAGGCATCAGAGTCCAGTAACCACTGAAATCTCCAACTTCATAGCATACCATAGTTCCAAATAAAATAATAATAAGTTGCTTAGAACACCTAAACTTATTAAACTATTTTACATTGCATAAGTTTGTATATATTTTTCCATCAGTGTAAGAATTCTTATTTACTATGCCCTTACTTCTCTGGCAAATTAATGTTTATCAAATCCCACAACAAACATCATAAATTTCATGGCATCTACTCTGTATACCCACATCTCATGTACTTATCTATTCCCTTTAGGGTATTATCTTTAAACCTATTCCAATATTTTATTGTTGTATTTGTGAAAATATGATATGACTAGTGTCCTTTATTGTGAGCCCAATGTAAGCAAGGTCAATGCCTTGCTCTTCTGCATATCATATTGCCTCATATGGAGCCAAGCTCACCGTAAGTGCTCAGTAAACATGTGCTTACATGTTTGAAAAATTAATTTCTTCATCTGTTTCAGTTTAAATATCTTATTTTATGAGGATACCAAAAATATTTACTATTGCATTAATTATTTAATTGCCTTATCCACTACCTATCTAGACTGAGCAAGTTTACTTGGTATTTTGAATATGCTTCAATTTGCATAATTTTAAAAAGTTTATAGTTTCCCTTACCCCTTCCTTAGGTGAGATATTGCTGGAAACATTCTTCTCTGGGAGAAGATGTTAATTCTGGACAAAGGCTAAGAGTTTGGCTTGGACTAAAAGGACTCTTTGGAAAAAGAGAAAATAACAGAACTTTTGATAATCACAAAAGCTTGCAGGAAATATTAGAATCTGGAGAGTCCCCAAATTAATATAATATAATATAATATAATATATAATATATATATATAATATATTTATATATATCCCATGTTCAAAGGCTGTTAAATCACATTGTTTACCCATATATATCTTCAGAAAAAAGTCACTTCTACTGTCATGATAATCAACCTGCTTCCCTATTTATAATGGGCTGGCCCTCTCGCAACTTCAGCATGAAATTATAGCTAATTTGCCTACAAACGTCAGGTGGTCATAATAATCTGGCCACTCAGTATATATATATATATATATATATATATATATATATATATATATATATGAAATATGCTGAGATCTGCAGCTTCAATTAGGAAATGGAGAGAATGAAACCTCCTGAAACCTCATAGTGTTTAAGAGATGAAGCTCAATGAGAGTAAGAGAACCTCTCTCAAACAGAAGACCAGTTTTCCTCTTAAAGACATTCGATGCATTTTGAGTCTCACTGGGATGAGGGTAATGATTGAAATGCCAAAATACTGAAAGAACAGAGCTGAACCTGGCTCAGTCTCACAGGCCTGAGAAATAATGCTTTGCTTTAAAACAAAAGATTGAGAATTTCACATATAAGGAACCAAAGCTGTAAGGGAGAGCTGGAAGGGAGAGGGATAGAGAGTTAGAAACATCGATGAGAGAGAAACATCAATCAGCTGCCTCCTGCACATCTCCCACTGGGGATGTGCCCGCAACCAAGGTACATGCCCTTGACCGGAATCGAACCTGGGACCCTTCAGTCCACAGGCCGATGCTCTATCCACTGAGCCAAACCGGTTTCAGCAATAACACTGTTTTTTAGTGCTGTTTCACAGTACCCATTCATTCTTAACATATGCCTACCTATGCTTCTATATTTCTAATATTTAACAGTATATTTAAGGGAAATGCGGTTTTAAGTCCATTATTAAATCTGTTCAAAGCAGATTTATAGCCCCCAAATGGAAACAAATGTCCATCAACAGTAGAATAGTTAAAGTGTAGTATAGCGATACAATGGAATATTATACATTAACCAAAAGAACCACTAGTATACTTAATAAAATGGATGAATTTCACAAATAAAATGTTAAACAAAAAAAGCCAGACATAAAGGTATACATGTTATCTCTCTGTGTGTGTGTGTGTGTGTGTATTCAAACAAAACAAAGTTATGGTCAAAGAAGTCAGAGCAATGAGAGTTTATTGACTAAGAAGGGATTCCTGACTTTTGTATATGTATGAAAATCGTGTCCTATGTTGTGGCTAATTGGTGGCAAAAATATACAAAAATTTATATCTTTACACTTAGTACTTATGCAGTGTAATATCTGTATGTCATATAGCAGTACGAAAGTTACAAAAAGGTTTAAAAAATGAAATTTGCAGAGGTTATAAAATCAGTGTAAATTCACATGGCTTACACTTTGTGGAGCATGGCTGCCAAACCAGGTCGGTCTGCCTCTAAAATTCATGTTTTTAGTATTCATTTTCCCCAAAGAGACTCTTTAAGACCACTGATCTCCTTTTTCTTTTTTTTCTTTCCAAACCTAAATTACTTCAGGCTTCAAATGAAAGGTAGAGCCATTGACATGGTAGTGAATATGATTTATAGTTTTTAATAGCTTCTATTTTAACAGCTATTAATAGTTTTCCCTGAAGGGATTGCACTCATAGCCTTTCACCCAAAATTACCTAATGACACCAATCACATTGAGAAGTCTAACCTAGTTTAAATAAGAAGTAGAAGCAGGGATGTTTTGTCTTATTTTTTAATTATTATTATTTTGGCCATATCCATAGGGAAAAACAAAACAAAAATGTAAAATTAAATGTGTGACAACCTTTCACAAATAACTAATCATCACAGGCACAGTAACTTTATGCTGCCAAACTTCAAACACACACACACACACACACACACACACACACACACACATTTATTTTGTTATCACAGAGGAGTTACAGTTAGTAATAACAAATATCTATGAATGGGGATGTATATAAAACATACACAAAAGTAGAAAATCATGGTCCAATAGAAGTGAATGTCAGCATGTGCTAACCATAAGGATCAACATAATTTCAGTGACTGACCTTTACATTTGTTTCTGAGCTTCCTCAGAGACAAAGCAAAATAGTAAACTAATCAGAGGGTAAATATCTCCATTAGTCAAAGAAATAATACCCTTTATAAGACTGAAATCCAAAATATTTCTTATCTATGACTTTACGGAGAGAATCTAACTGAAGGAATATCTGCTATAATATGGTTGTTGCTCTTGAAATAGGGCATTTACATTGCTCATTCTGGTAGTGACTTTAAAATCCAAAGGGATAACTTTAAAATGCAATTTAATGAAGGTAAATTACGTTAGTTCAAAAGTAAAGGTTCTGACCAATCATAATGATCTAAAGATAGAATTTCCTGGAGAGTTACATGACATATTTTCCTTAAATATATATCGTATGTAATTAGTACTCCTAACAGCACAAAAACAAGCACGCCCATTATAATGGTTTCTGCATTAGCCCAAATCCCTAGTGAGAAGACTCATAGAGCAGAGCTATAATCCTGAATAAGGTGGATCCTGCAACAGCGTCACCACTGATCAGTTACATAATATATCATGAGGGCTAAACAAGTCTTTATTGATATAAACCCCTGAAATGCTGGGACTGTTTGTACTTGAAAAAAATTGATACATGTAGAAATCATGTTGACAGAATGCTTAAGAAAAGTGAAGTGAAAATCAGGATTGAAATTTTATTAAAATATGGAAGTAAAATCATTTTTTTCTCATCTAGATGAAGTACTACATTATCTCCATAAAAGATAAGGAACATATACATAAAGAGAAAGAAAGCTAATTTATTGCTGATTATGAGTACAAATTGTCCCAGATGTTTTAAAAAAACACTCTTTAAATTAAGCTTTAAAGACTCTTTGAAGGAGTTATTTCTTTTACTGAAACGAGTTACAAGCAAAAGTTCAGATAGTTCACACAGTCAGTAAAGTGAGAGATAAGAAATGAACCCAATATATACAATATTCAAGTTTTATTTATTATTTTGTGCCAATTCTTAAACATTATGCTTTTCATCAGTAAACAATAGTGGGATGATGTCAATATACAAATAAGTAATAAGCTAACTTTGAAGATTTCTACTTAATAAAACTTGGCTGAAGTATTTTTTACCAAAAAAAAAAGTCTATTATAAAAGATATATGGGTGGGCAAAAGTAGGTTTATAGTTATGAGTACACGAAACACAGACTTTATATTCACCGTATTACAAAGCCACTGTTCTCAAAACTGCCTGGTACTGGCACAAGACCAGACATACAAACCAATAGAACAGAACAGAGAACCCAAACCATTGTGCTCAATTAATATTTGAAAAAGGAGGCAAGTGCATACAATGGAGTCAAGACAGTCTCTTCAATAAATAGTGTTAGGGAAATTGGACAGATACATGCAAACAAATGAAACTAGCCCACCAACTTATATCATACACAAAAATAAACTCAAAATGGATAAAGGACTTAAATGTAAGACAGGAAACCATAAAAATCTTAGAAGAATCCATAGGCAGCAAAATATGACATAGCAGACATATGTCATAGTAATATCTTTACTGATACAGCTCCTAGGGCAATGGAAACTAAGGAGAAAATAAACAAATGGGGCTTCATCAAAATAAAAGCTTCTTCACAGCAAAAGAAACCATCAGCAAAACAACAAGAAAGCCCACTGCATGGGAGAACATATTTGCCAATGTTATATCTGATAAGGGCCTAATCTCCAAAATTTATAGGGAACTCATACTTCTTAACAAAAGGAAAACAAACAATTGAATCAAAAAATGGGCAAAGAACTTACATAGACACTTTTTGAAAGTGGACACACAGAAGGCCCAGAGACATATGAAAACATGCTCAAAGTCACTAATCATCCAAGAAATGCAAATCAAAACAACAGTGTGGTACTACCTCACACCTGTCAGACTGGCCAACATCAACAAATCAGCAAAGGACAAGTGCTGGCGAGGATGCGGAGAAAAAGGAACTCTAATGCACTGCTGGTGGGAATGCAGACTGGTGCGGCCACTATGGAGAACAGTATGGAGTTTTCTCAAAAAATTAAAAATGGAACTCCCATTTGACCCAGTAATCCCACTTCTAGGAATATATCCCAAGAAAATAGAAACACCAATTAGAAAGGATATATGCATCCCTATGTTCACAGAGGCACAATTTACCATAGCTAAGATTTGGAAACAGCCTAAGTGCCCATCAGCAAATGAATGGATTAAAAAACAGTGGTACAACTACACAATGGAATACTGTGCTGCTGTAAAAAACAAACAAACAAACAAACAACAAAAAGAACCTCTTAACATCCGCAACAGCATGGATGGAACCAGAGAGCATTATGCTAAGTGAAATAAGCCAGTGGGATTAAAATAAATAGCACATGATCTCACTCAATTGTGGAATATAATGAACACTATAAACTGATAAACAAAAATAGATCCGGAGACATAGAAGCATTGAACAGACGGTCAAACTTCAGAGTGAAAGCAGGGGAGGGAGGGTGGCAAGAGATCAACCAAAGTACTTATATGCATGCATATAAGCATAACCAGTGGACACAGACACTAGGGGGGGATGAGGACATGTGCTGGAGGGTGGGGGTGGCCGGGGAGAGGTCAGTGGGGGAAAAAGGAGTCATATGTAATACTATATGTAATTCTTTAAACAATAAAGAATTTTTTAAAAAAGATATTCCTGCCTACACCTACAGGGTGACATCATCCATACCTTAACTATACTGTTAGGCTATTCCACAGTTGCCAGCCAAGGTCTTGAGGTTGTAATTGTAAACCCAAGATGTAACAAAAACTGGGAAAGTCTCCTTTTCTTCACGTAGACATACAGACACATTTCTAAAAACTTAGGATAATTTTACTTCCTACTTTTTAAATTTTAGGGAATAATCTATTCCCATATAATTAAATATTGATAAGTAATCATAGAAGGATTATACAACGTATTTCTTTATCAAATATAAGCACAAAGCAAAAGAAACTAATCAGGCATCTATTGTATGTTCCCTTTACAGTAATACATTTAAATCTTTTGATCAAGTCATTGTCCTAGGAAATAAACATGGGTTATTTAATATACCACTCAACTGATGCTGGCATAATCTATAAAGGAAAAGGGGTTAAAACTAGCTGTTTTGATTTGCTTGAATTTTTGCGTGACTTTTCTATTTGATTATATTGTATGCAGTATTGTTCTATTTTAATCAATTCACACAGAAGTCAAAGCAATTTTTTTCAAATTTGTATCTCATTTAAAATTCTTCAAATAACTCACCATTGTAATTATAGTAAAGTAAAAACACCTTAATATGTTACCTGAGAGCTACAATATCTGTCCTCTGAGTACCTCAGCTTTGTCCTGTCACCAATTCTTTCCATCTATTTTATACTGACATTGAACCATTATTTTAATAAGCACACACAGGCTTGAAAAACAAACTTTGAGGAAGGTATTGCTCAAACATGCTGTCTCCCCCATTATAGAACCTTATCTTAGAGAACAATTATCAAAATTATTGGTTTGCAGCAAAAGCAATGATTAGAGGGAAATTTATACTATAAAATTGATAATTTAAAAGAAAAAACTTCTAAAATTGATCCCTGAATCCTTCTTGTTAGGAAATTAGAGAAATAATAGCACTTTAAACTTGAAGAAAACAGAAAAAAGAGTAATGACAATTAGAATAGAACTAAATAATACTTAAAAGAGAAACAGAGCACTCAACAAACCAAATACTGGTTCTTAGAAAAGACCACAAAATTGACAAAAATTCTATGCTGTCTAACCAAGGGAAAAAAAAAGACACATAATAGAAATAATAGAAATGAAAGAGGAGTCAGAGTCACCCCTACTGAGTAATGGATGTCAAAGTGTTAATAAAGGAATAACACAATTTTATGTCATATATTTGATAACTTAGATAACATGAAGCAATACCTTGAAATACAGTCAACCTACTATGATTGTATTGCTGTCCATCTCTCCCTTAAAATCCTCCAGAAGTTGGATGCTCCTGTATTGGGTATATATACTAGTATGTTTACCAGGATTATGCCCTCTTCTGCCTCGATCCCTTTAGTATTATGTAGCGGCCTTCATTGTCTCTTGTTATGGCCTTCACTTTGAAGTCTATTTTGTCAGATATAAGTATTTCCAGCCCAGCTTTATTCATTTCCATTTTCCTGGAAAAACCATTTCTATCCCATCACTTTTATTCTGTGTGAATCTTTTGTTCTGAGGTGGGTCTCTTGTAGACAGCATTTATACGGGTCATGTTTCCTTATCCATTCAGCTACCCTATGTCTTTTGATTGGAGTTTTTAAGCATAGTACTGAAAGGAATAAAGTTGAAGTACTCATGTCACCATAGTTAGCTAAATATTAATAAGAAGGTTGCAAAAGGAATCAGACATTATTGACCCTAATGGGCTGGGACACTGAGCCTGTTGTTTCACTAGAAACATACTGTTTGCAGCCCTCCTGTCCCAACCCCACCCAGGGAACCACCAGTCTGTTCACCACAAATCACTGGGGAAAGAGACAGAACAATGGAGGGGGAGGTAAACACAAGTGCAATAGAAATCAAAATGGTGCAAGGGGAGGTGATGGACATAGAGGCCTGTCAGTCTAACCTGGGAAAGGATCATTGATCACAAGACCACAAGAGCCTGAGAAGTTGATTGGTTATTTTGAAAAAAAACTTCTAGTTATAAATCACAAGTGAAAAAGAAGCTCTCACTCTCACTCAGTGACGCCCACTGGCCCCATGTTTTGGCACGTTCTCTCTCACCCTGGAGCACGAGACCATGCAGGTCCAGCAGCTACCTGGGCCCGCAGTGGGCCTCAAGAACTCTGAAGGACTAAGCTTTAACAGGAAGCAGAAACTCTGGACACTGGCCTGTTTTGGGGCCTTGCTGAAGACTTTTTCCATGGTGGGATGGACAGAGATGGGACATTGGGAACTCTTCTGATTTTGCATCACGAATAAAACTTGCCACACCACAGTCTCCTGGGCGTAGGTTCCTAAAATGCTTTCCTCACAATCCCATGGAAGAGCCTAATTTCAACCAACAACATTCATATTACCCAATTTCAAGATTGATTTATAGAAATCAGAAAAGTTCACTATTTGTGAAAGAAATGATACATAGATCAATGAAACAAAAAAAATGGGTCCAAAATAGACGCACACAAATATAGTCAACTTATCTTTGACAAAGTAGCAAAGATGATCCAATAAAGGACAATCTTTTCAACATCAATCAGATATCGATATATAAAAATAAATGAGGAAGCCCAGGCTTCTGCCTTATATCTTTTTGTTAATATTTTCTCAAAATGGACCATAAACTTAAATGTGTTCTAGTAGAAAACTAGAGACAACTTATGTAATTTTGATAATAACCTTGTAGATACAATACCTAAAGCATAATCCATGAATGGAAACTGAGATATTTGAAGTTCATTAATATTTAATATGTCTCTGTGAGAAACTGTTTAAATAATAAAAATATAAGATATAGAGAAACCAAGATGGCGGCATAGGTTAACACCGGAGATTGCTGCCTCGAACAACCACTTCAGAGATATAACTAACGGACAGAACGGACATCATCCAGAACCACAGGAAGGCTGGCTGAGTGGAAATTCTACAACTAGGAGGAAAGAGAATATCATACCCAGACTCAGAGGAGGCGCAGTGCTGAAGTGAAATACTCAGGTGCGGAGTGCACGCAGAGCGGGCTGGCGGCGAGGGCGCGGTTGTTGTTTTCAATCGGGAGGGAGTTTCAGACTCTGAGCTCCAGATTTGGGCGAGTCTCTGGGGACCCAGACTCAAACGGGAGAAGCGGGACTGTCTGGCTTCGGTTGGAACTCAAAGGCAGCTTTCTCTGCAGCGGTTGCTGGGACTCTGAGAGGCAGAGCCCCTAGGGATGGAACTGAGAGCAGCCATAACTCCTTGCTCCGCCCACCTTGTAGATCCCCAGGGACCCGCCCCACCCAAGCCCTGCGCAGAGCCATTTGCCAGATAGCCTCAGGCAAACGCTAGATTAGCACCACCCTAGAGATCCAGCACAGAAGCTCTCCCACTGCAGACACAGCTGAATGTCATAGCCAGTTAGCCTGGAGGTCAAATCACTTCTGGTATTGCCGACAATCAAGGCTTAACTACAACAAGACTGTGCACAAAGACCACTAGAGGGTGCACCAAGAAAAGATACAAAAATGCGGAGACAAAGAAACAGGACGTAAATGTCAGAAATGGAAGATATAGAGCTCAAAACCACACTTTTAAGGTCTCTCAAGAACTGTCTAGAAGCTGCCGATAAACTTAGTAAGGCCCTCGAAAAGACTGGTGAGACCGCTGATAAATGTAGTGAGATCCTCAAGAAATCTAATGAGACCCTCGATGTTGTGATAAAGAACCAACTAGAAATTAAGCATACACTGCCTGAAATAAAGAATATTATACAGACACCCAACAGCAGACCGGAGGAGCGCAAGAATCCAGTCAAAGATTCGAAATGCGAAGAAGCAAAAAACACCCAACTGGAAAAGCAAAATGAAAAAAGAATCCGAAAATATGAAGATAGTGTAAGGAGCCTCTGGGACAGCTTCAAATGTACCAACATCAGAATTATAGGGGTGCCAGAAGATGAGAGAGAGCAAGATATTGAAAACCTATTTGAAGAAATAATGACAGAAAACTTCCCCTACCTGGTGAAAGAAATAGACTTACAAGTCCAGGAAGCGCAGAGAACCCCAAACAAAAGGAATCCAAAGAGGATCACACCAAGACACATCATAATTAAAATGCCAAGAGCAAAAGACAAAGAGAGAATCTTAAAAGCAGCAAGAGAAAGAAACCCAGTTACCTACAAGGGAATACCCATATGACTGTCAGCTGATTTCTCAACAGAAACTTTGCAGGCCAGGAGGGAGTGGCAAGAAATATTCAAAGTGATGAATACCAAGAACCTACAACCAAGATTACTTTATCCAGCAAAGCTATCATTCAGAACTGAAGGCCAGATAAAGAGCTTCACAGATAAGGAAAAGCTAAAGGAGTTCATCACCACCAAACCAGCATTATATGAAATGCTGAAAGGTATCCTTTAAGACGAGGAAGAAGAAGAAAAAGGTAAAGATACAAATTATGAACAACAAATATGCATCTATCAACAAGTGAATCTAAGAATCAAGTGAATAAATAATCTGGTGATCATAATAGAATCAGGGACATAGAAAGGGAATGGACTGACTATTCTTGGGGGGGGGAAGGGGTGTGGGAGATGCGGGAAGAGACTGGACAAAAATCGTGCACCTATGGATGAGGACAGGGGGTGGGGAGTGAGGGCGGAGAGTGGGGTGGGAACTGGGAGGAGGGGAGTTATGGGGGGAAAAAAGAGGAACAAATGTAATAATCTGAACAATAAAGATTTAATTAAAAATATATAAAATATAGAATTGAGAGAATATTTGCAAAATACATATCCGATATGTATTTTGAACTTGTTACCTAGAATACACAATAAAACTAAAAAGTTAACAATAAGAAAATGAACAATGCAATTAAAAATGGGCAAAAGATTTGGACAGACACCTCACCAGAGAAGATAAATATATGGCAAATAAGCTTATGAAATACATTCAACATAATTTTTCATTAAGGGAATAAAATTAAAACAATGACGTACCTATGAGAATGGATAATTATTTTTTTTTCTATGCCGAATATTTGTGAAATAAATGGTGAAAGTGATTTAGGAATATTAGATGTTGTATTTAGTATCCAGTCACTGTATTGTTTTTGTACGTACTAGCTATATCTTTACTTGATTGATTCTTTTGCTTTATAAAATTATATTGTTATATTCAATATATAAAAAGATAAAATCTTTCCTAACATTTATAGTTTTAATTCAGTTTCTGTTGAATTAAATTGAATAGTGAATATAGAATAATATTTATTAAGAGTAATGAGTAACAATGTCTTATTTACAAATTAGTGCAGATATTTCTATTATTTATTTAGAATGATCATGTTATATGATTTAAGATATACATACATGCTCCTGTAATCCTGAATATATACATATATATAATTAAGTTGAGAAATTATTCATACATTTCTGTTTTAATAAAATGTTTATTCATAAAATAGATGTATTATGGTAGTACATGTATAATAATATGTTTATAATATAGAACTGTCCTCAGTTATTAGATTAAACTCTACTAATTTTAGCCATATTTTTCTTTTACAGTACCATTGTGTTATACTCATTATAATTTTTTGTTGTTTAATACTCACCTGAGGAAGGGAGGGGGAGAGCGAGAGAGAGATCAATGTAAGAGAGACACATGAATCAGTTGCCTCCCATAAGCTCCTTTACCAGGGCTGGGGATCAAACATGCAACCCTGGTATACACCCTTGATGGGAATTGAACCTGAGACCCTTCGGTGTGCAAGCCAAAGATCTATTCATTGTGCAACACTGACCAGGGCTATACTCATTATACCTTATAGGATTTTTGTCTGTTCACTTAGGACCCTTTTCTCAGCACTTTCTCCATTATATAGTCCACATCTTTCCCTCAAAAATATTTGTTTATTCCTAGCCACCCAAACTTGATAAATACAGCCTTTCCCAGTACAGAAATCTCTCCAGTATCAGGGCAGCTACAAGGCACAGTTTCACATGTCTTTGGCCTTTCAAATATGAGACTGTAATCCCTGAACTACGGAGGACATATTTCAAGCTCTCCAAATGTTCTGTGGAGCCCTTTGCCCAAGCTTGCAGTAGGGGAAATTTTCTTTATGAATCCATGTATGTAGAAACAGGGTAAATTTTATTTATAGATATATATGTAAACAGTTCATATTTACATATAAAAAACAAATAATTTTTAAAAGATAATAATCTAATAGAAAGTGGATAAGAAATAGGCAGTTAAAACTAACAGAAATGCTGTGTGATATATACATATGTAAAATTGCTCAAGCTTATTAGAAACTATAGAAATGCAAATTAAATAGCAATTTATCATTTTCTACATAACGTGGGAAGAATGTGAAGAACCCAACATTCAAAAGCATTGCTTATGGGAGTGTAAATTTAAGCAACTTCTTTGGAATTCAAGATTTATCAAAATAACTACACATCTTCTGGCCCTGACATTCCATTTTTGCTAATTGATCACCATAGAAACTTACAAAGCTGAAAGTAAAAACTTGTTCATTACTGCATTGTTTACATTAGTCAGAGAATAGAGGCAGTATATGCATGCATCAATGTAATTGGTTTAATGAAATTGTGCTATATCCATACAGGACTAATATTTAGTTTGATAAAGAACAGCTTTTGTTTACAAATGTTTCTTCATACCCTGCTCTTCCAATGATGGCCCTGGGTCATATACTTTGCTTTCACCAATGAGCCTTGAGAAGGTATGAAGCTCCAAATGTGCCTATGTGCTAGGGAAACTCTTGCATTCCTGCCAACCACAGTGAGAACATTTCGCAAGAAGTCTTTCTTGTAGACTCAGGCACAGAGTAAGAAACACCGAAGCTACCTGAATTCAAAACTAGTGGATCTGTAAACTGAAGATGAGAATAAATGCTTTAAATTATAAACTACTGAATATTTTGATGTTGTTCTGTGGCACTGTCACGCCAGTGTTTTCTCTGATTGATCAGAGGCCCATTCTGACTGGACAGTGCTTGGATTGATTATTATCTTATGTAATCTTATATAATCAAAGGCAGATATGAAAATAGACCGAACGGCAGAATGACAGGTCACTATGATGTGCAATGACCACCAGGGGGCTGATGTTCGGTGCAAAAGCTGCCCCCTGGTGGTCAGTGCACTCCCACAGGGGGAGCGCCACTCAGCCAGAAGCCAGGCTCACAACTGGCAAGTGTAGCAGTGGTGGTGGGAGCCTCTCCCACCTCCATGGCAGCGCTAAGGATGTCAGACATCCCCTGAGGGCTCCCAGACTGCAAAAGGGCACAGGCCAGGCTGAGGGACTCCGCCCCCCCTCACCCCCAGCCAGTGCACGAATTTCATGCACTGAGTCTCTACATTTTAATAAAACCCTGCATATCTACAATGAAATATAATTCAATATCATGGGAGAAGGCGGTTAATTTGTGCCAAATGACGATATTCTCTGAAGTTTATTTTTAGTTGACAGAGTATGATGTAGAAATGTGTATGCTTTTTTTATGAATGTGAATTTGTATATATGTATATGTGTCTTGGCAAACAAAACTCTGGAAATGTTATCAAAATAATGATTGCAACTACTTCTTTGAAAGAGTCACAAGAAAAGCACTTTGGGGACCCACAGATAGGAGGATGAGGTATATTGGCAAGATTTATTGGAGCAAAAACAAAGGACTGTCCTCAGGTGCCCAATGTCTTATAAATCGGCAGGTGGCTTAGCTTCATCTTTCTACAGAAGAAGTCCTGGGCTGGTGGACTTAGTGCCCACCAGGAGGGTCAATGTCTAGAATTGCAGTGTCATCACCCTGGGCTCTGGTAGTCCAGCCTAGTCTCTGCCCTTGGTTGTGCTTCTGCTGTGCTGGAGCCCCCACAGGGAGCCACACTTGGACCCACACTTGGACATATGCTTGGAGCCACAGGACCGCTATGGGGACAGAATGAGTGCTTGCTTTAACAAATTTGCAAAAATAAATGAACATGTGCTATGTAGATGGGCCTTCATTAAGCTTTTATTATATTACCTGGGGCTTGGGAGAAAGTAGGCTTTCTTTCAAACTAAACAATCTCTTTCCTGGCATTTCATGGGCTTGTGCTGGGCCCTCCCCCTAACCAATCCCTTTCCTGGATCTCCCAGGGTTTTGTGTCCCTTACCCAATTCAATTATTTTCCTGGGCGACTATGCCACTTTATGTTACCAGTTTGGCTTTGACCCAAAGTTTGCCTCCTCATCTGGTTTCTACTACACATGTGTTTATCTCCCCCTGCTCCACCTTGCTTTCTACTGTGCATAAACCTAGCAAAAGAATTCCCTTTGCTGTTTTACCCCTCCCTTGGTAATCCTGAATAATGGCTGGTTGTTTCCCAGGGGAGATTAGAAAGCCAATTCCTTTTGCCCACTAAAGGGATTAAGTGCCTTCAGGGAAGGATGCAGCTGTCCTCTGAAAAGCTTGTGAATGATGGGGTTTCCTAGGAATCAGGCTTAATGTAGAATTTCATTTGCCCCCTTCCTTAACTAACTAGCTAGATCCCTATGCTAACAAGGTTATATCTAAATTTTATTGCCAAATCTAAAGTCATTAATTTATCTCTGATTTTTTTTCACAGTGTTTTATGATTTCAGTGTGTACAGGTCATTGATCCATTTTTAATTAATTATTATATACTAGAGGCCCAGTGCACAACATTTGTGCATGGGGGAGGGGGTGTACCTTGCCCAGTCTGCACCCTCTCCAATCTGGGACCCCTCAGGGGATATTCAACTGTCCTCTGCTGTTGGCCTGATGGCCACCAACTGCCCTCCCCTGCTGGCCTGATCTCACCCCCAACTGCCCTCCCTGAAAGCCTGCTCTCACCCCCAACTGCCCTCCTCTGCTGGCCAATTTGGTTCTGATTGGTCGGTTTCTATGCCAGTCAGCATCAAAAGCTAAGTCTCCTGGGCAGTCATTGGCTCCTCACAGTTCACCCAGATTTGGTTCTGATTGGTTGGTTTCTATGCCAGTCAGTGTCTCTGGGCCTATCAACGGGGCCTGATCAGAAAGGCAGGGCTGATCAACAGCCCTGGTGGAGGCCTGTAGAGAAATGGAGGTGCAGCTGCTTGAGAGAAAGAGAGAGGCAAGTGCTGATCAACAGCTGCCACAGAAGCTATGGATCACACCCTGCTTCTCTCTTCAGGCCTCTCTCTGGACCTGATTTGCAGCCCCTTCAACAGTCAGCACTGGGTCACCATGGCAACCCAGCACTGAATGCAGGACTGACTTCTGGTTGGTTGAGCCTCCAGTCATGACGGACCCAGGGTTTTTATATATGAGGACTAGAGACCCAATGCACGGCATTCATGCATTTGAGGGGGACCCCCTCAGACCAACCTGCAACCTTTAGTAGTCCGGGAGTCCTTGGGGGATGTCCGACTGATGGCTTAGGCCTGCTCCCCACAGTTGGACATCCTTAGCACTGCCATGGAGGTGGGAGATGCTCCCGCCACTGCTGCTGCAGTTGCCAGCCTTCAGCCTAGCTTGTGGCTGAGCAGCACTCCCCATGTGGGAGCACACTAACCACCAGGGGCAGCCTCCTGCATTGACTGTCTGCCCCCTGGTGGTCAGTGCGTGTCATAGAGACCAGTCGTTCAGCTGTTCGGTCAATTTGCATATTACCCTTTTATTACATAGGATGCTGTGAGGTGGATGTCTATTTTGAATTAATTTTTTATATGGTGTGTAGAAGTGTGGTTTCATTATTTTGCATATGGATGTCTTTTATTTTTTCTCCCTTCATTTTTTCCTTCCTTCATTTCATTTTCTTTCATTTTCTCTTTCTTTCTTACTAATATTGATTGGATACCAGGTTTCTTAGTTATGATCAAAATCTCCCAATAATTATCCTAACATGAGAAATTTTAAAATTCTACTTACTAAGCAATTAATCAAAAGCATATTGTATCTTATTTAGGTGTGCGTGATATTGCATCAAGATCTTCATTAGATTGTTATACAGAATGGTTTACATAGTCATTTTTCCTTTTAACAATTTGAGCATTATAAATAGAGACTACCATACTGTGGGAGCTAAGTCAGTTTTTTTATTTTGGTAAACAAATTATTGTTAGTGCTTCACTTATTAATGAAGTATCCAGTGAAGATCTACGTAATAGATATCCTGCCAATGCTTTAACATGAGGAAACACAGTATAGAAACACAGAAAGGAAAATTGACTTTGAAATGCATAGGGACAAGTAATGGGTGAAATGTGGGAGAGGCATTGCACTCAAAGGGGCATTCAAACAAATTTACAAAGAAAACAGTAAATAAGCATATTGATTTTTCAGGAGAAGGTGTGCATGGTGAAGTGCCAGGAAGAGTTATGTGGAAGCTGGAGAAAGTACCATCTAGATAGAGAAAGACAATAGGGGAGCACACGGTACCCTCAAAGAGCTATTTATAGTGAATAAGTGTTATAGTAAAGGGAATGTGTAAGAGGTGGAAGAGAAGAACATACCCTGACAGGTACTAACACTGGTGGACTGTATATGACATATGAAGTAATTAGGATTTATCTTCAAGAGAGTGGAGAAACACTGAATAACTTGAAGGAGAGTGAAATCATCCAATTTACATTTTAAAAGATTGCTCACAGACAGTATGGAGGATGAATTAGAGGACATGAGATTAAAGGCAAGAAGTTAATGCAGTTCCACAGATATGATAGTCAGTCACAGTAATATCACAGTGGCATATTTTTTAACCTTGCACTACATTTTATACAAATTTATGGCATGGGAAAAAGTTGTTAATATAGAAAATTGTGACATTCGTAGCAAATAAATAATGGAATACACTCAAATAAATAGATCCTTCCAAGTAGCACTAATTTTTTAATAAAAGTATGTATTTATTTTAACACCACTTTTTAAAATACTAGAGGCCTGGTGCACAAAATTCATGCAAGGGTAGGGTTCCTAGGCCTGGCCAATGATCATGGCTGATCTGAGCCTTCTGTCTGCCTGCTGCCAGCTGGGGCCTTCCTTCGTTCTGCCCTGCCCCCAGTGGTTAGCACACATCATAGTGAGTGATCGAACTCCTGGTCTCCTGTTTGAACTCCCAAGGGGATACTTTGCATATTAGTCTTTTATATATATAGATATTTGCATCTGCCTTCACAGTTTATGTCATACCAAAAAATGTGTGTGAGTCTTTTTTTTGTATTACCTTTAAATTGTTACTAGCACATATTTGAACAAAAACAGAATTGCTTTACTTCATCTCACATCCTGTTTACAAATATCCTTGCTTTTTCTCAACATTGAATAAAAGAAACTTTGGTTCTTTAAAAAAAAATACATGGGGGCATAAGGGTTGGTGGGATTGGTGGAGTAGGTGAAGGGATTAAGAAATGAAAAAAAAACTCATTGAACTCAGACACAACACCAGTATAGTGATTACCAGAGGGAAAGAGATGTGTGGATAGGTAGAAGAGGGTAAAGGGGGATAAATGGTGATGGAAGAGTATTGAATTTCAACTTTGGGTATTCAACATGAACACACAATACAATCTACCGATGATGTACTGTGGAATTCTACACTTGAAACCTATATAATTTTATTGACCAATGTAACTCAAATAAATTAAATTAAAAATATATAGGGCCTGAATTGTAATAATTCCCCACAGGTGCTTTGTAAAGGCTGCCTTTTTAATAAAGAACATGTATGCTTTTTCTGGTTCTGCTTTTTATTTTATCACCTCCTCTATTACTCAGTTGAAACCTTATAGGTATTTGATTTTCTTAGTTATACTACTTATAGAACCACAGTTTTTATTCTTATAAAAACATTAGCCAGACCCCTGACAAGTGTGGCTCAGTTGGTTGGAGCACTGTCCTGTGCACGGAAAGGTTGCAGGTCGCATTCCTGGTCAGGGCAGATAATTAGGTTTCAGTTTCGATCCCTGTTCAGGGCATGTGCAAGAGGCAACCAATCAATGCTTCTCTCTCAAACTGATGTTTCTCTCTCTCTCTCTCTCTCTCTCTCTCTCTCTCTCTCTCTCTCTCTCTCTCTCTCTCTCTCTCTCTCTCTCTCTCTCTCTCTCTCTCTCTCTCTCTCTCTCTCTCCCATTCCTTCCTGTCTATCTATGTAATCATGTAAGCATGTCCTGGGTGAGAATTAAAAAGATTAATTGGATTCATGTGAGGATTAAAGACAATGTATGCATAATACTTAGATTTTTATCACCTTAAAAATCATTTTTTTAAGTCATTGGCCCTTTTTCATATATCTGAAACTTATATATTAATTAATGTTACTCTATTACATTTGATTTTTTAAAAAGTCAGTTAACCCAAGTGAGAGGCATAAATAATCTGATTTAATTAGTCAAGGTTTCTAGATGGCCCAGGTTGGTAATATAGAGAAAAAGAATGGCCTACAAAATGTATTATTATAACATTATTATACTAAATAGCACTTTGTCTTTATTTGGATGGTTCATTTATAGCATAATTTGTCAAGACCTTCAGGCCTTTATTTTGGGAACCAATATTATTTTATGACATTTTATTTTTGGTGAAAAATAGAAAAACTAGAATGAGAGACAATGTATCTTTACATTGGTTAGCATATTTATACTAAAAAATTTCTCTTATTATGACTTGGATTTGTATTCCCTAATTATTTTTTACTAGCAATCTTTATGCTTAATTTAATCTAATTTTTCAATCTCTGTTTTGATTCCACCTTTTGGGTCCTGTTTAAGAATCCTTTGCCTAAGCATAAAGTCATGGAATATTTTACCTATATTTTTATTTTCATATTTCATATATAGATCTATAAAATCAGAAGTTAATATCTATTACTAGTTTTTGTGAATGGTCTAATTTATTCTATGCATGGATAACTAATTTAACTAATTTTATTCCTTACCAACCAATCTACAGTTTCACTTATCATAAATCAAGTATTCATATAGAAAACATAAAAGTCTCAATTTTAAAATGATACAAATAGATAATTAACTATACATTAGGAAAACATTCAATACATTAGAACACATAACAAATACATGGTAAAATTTGTACAAGAAACACACACACACACAAACTATAAAATATTTACTGAACAAAGTATAAATCTTGATTAGATCCTAGAGAATAGAATGCTATAACACATATTTTTTTTTAATAAATGGGAAATTTTAATATAGGACAAATATATTAGATGCCATTATTAATGACTAGAGGCTCAGTGCATGAAATTTGTGCACTGGGGGGGGGGTGTCCCTCAACACAACCTGTACCCTCTCCAATCTGGGATCCCTCGGTGGATGTCCGACTTCTGGTTTAGGCCTGATGATCAGGCCTAAACCAGAAGTCGGACATCCCTCTCACAATCCAGCCCTGCTGGCTCTCAACCACTCGCCTGCCTGCCTGCCTGCCTGATTGCCCCTAACCACTTCTGCCTGCCAGCTTGATCACCCCCTAAACACTCCCCTGCCAGCCTGATCAACACCTAACTGTTCCCATGCTGGCCCAGTCGCCCCCAACTGTCCTCCTCCGCCAGCCTGGTAGCCCCCAACTGCCCTCCCCTGCTGGCCTGGTCACCCCCAAATGACCTCCCCTGCCAGCCCAGTTGCCCCTAACTGTTCTCCCCTGCTGGCTTGATCACCCATAACTGCCTTCCACTGCCGGCCATCTTGTGGCTGTGGGTGCCTCTGTCTTTGAGGGCTGGGCAGTCAATTAGCATATCCCCACCTTATTGGCTGTGGATGCTACCATCTTTGAGGGTGTGGCAGTCAATTAGCATATTCCCTCCTTATTGGCTGTGGGTGCCACCATTTTTGTGGTGGTGTGAGGGTCAATTAGCATATTCCCTCTTTATTAGATAGGATGTTAAATATCTTAAATGTGTACTATATTTTTCTGTGTATAAGATGCCCCCTACTTTTCCAACCCAAAAGTAAAAAATCAATATCTTAAACATAAAACAGAACACAATTTTATTTAGTAATTACCTCAGGTAATGTTCACATACCAGTACTATGATATTATGCAGCATATCACTTTATTCAGCCTCTGTTGAATCACTGCGCTCTTCTTCATCACTATTAGTTCCAGACGTAGCAATTTCTTCAACTTCTATTGTATCACTGTTGTCTTCTGAGTCACTGTCTCTATATGTGAGATCATCCTCATAAACTGGTGGCATTTTTTGAGCTAACTTGGTTCTATGGCCAACCCTTCTTTCCTCATGAAATTGAAGCACTATTTTGGCTTTCTTGTAAAATCAAAAAATGTTCATTTCACTTGCAAACATTCTTGCCTGAGATTGAATAAGCTTGGTTGACACACATAAGCCATTCTGACGCTGCTCCATAATCCAAGTCTTAAGCCTCTGCTCCAAGTTTGCCCATTCTTCTGGTTTTTCCTCTTAAGGCTTTCTTATTTTTTTGGCATCTTAAGAAGTTGTTCTTCCTGTTTTCTCCACTGTCTTATCATACACTCAGTGGGAGGAGGTTCAATTTTTTTCTCTGCAGCTCTTTCCTGGGTCTTTTATATAGTTGATTACATTCAGTTTGAATTTTGCAGAATAAGACAATTGCTTACTGGCATTTTTCTTTTTATTTTTTGACATCTTTATGGGCTCAGAATGCTCTGGTCCCTGTTGCATCTGTGCACTCTCTACCTCCACCTCCAATTACTGCATCAGCTGACGTCAGTAACTATAAGGCTCATGATTGGAGGGAGCCTGTTTGACAAGGTATGGGCAGCTAAGTCACGCATCTTTATTGCTGGCTGACTTCCATGTATTTATAAGATGTCCTTGATTTTCAGCCTAACAATTTTAGAAAAAAAAATAGTGTCTTACACATGGAAAAATACTGGTAAATTGTACTGGAATGATGTACTGGCCTTGCTTTTAGAAGATTTATGATGAAACATTAATATTAAAAAGTGAAGAGTTATGGTTCTGCAACTGGAGTTTCAAATGTTTCTTATGAGCAAATGTACATATATATGAAAATGAGGTAAATTTACATCATCTTTGATATGTTTGGATTTTTTTCATAATAATTTTTTGAAATAAAATAATTGTATTTAAAATACTTTTGCATAAACACCTGGAGAGACAATAAGAAGACCTAAATAGCCGAAACCGGTTTGGCTCAGTGGATAGAGCGTCGGCCTGCGGACTGAAAGGTCCCAGGTTCGATTCTGGTCAAGGGCATGTACCTGGGTTGCGGGCACATCCCCAGTAGGAGATGTGTAGGAGGCAGCTGGTCGATGTTTCTCTTTCATCGATGTTTCTAACTATCTCTCTCCCTTCCTCTTTGTAAAAAAATCAATAAAATATGTTAAAAAAAAAAAGAAGAAGACCTAAATAATTTAAGAGATAAGCAATGTTCCTGAATTGTAGACTCAAAATGTTAAGTGTCAATTTTCCATTTTGTTCTGTAAAATTCAATGCAATATCAATTAAAAACCCTAGATTTCTTTTGAGATAACTGATGAGCTGATTTTCAAATTTTTTATGGAAATGGAAAGTACCAAATATGGGCAAGATGACATTAAAGAACCACTAAAAGGGAGAAGTAGTGTTACCCAATATCTATATATATCATGAATTTACAGAGATTAAAAAGTGCTATTGGTGTGAGGGGCAAATCAATGAATTCAGTAAAATAAACAGTGCAGACACAGACCCACATATACAGGATTGGGAAAAAGTAGGTTTACAGATGTGCATATGAAAAATAATATAATGATTACTAAATAATAATATAAGAATAAATGTTTTGTGTACTCAAACTGTAAATCTACTTTTTCCCCACCATGTACGTATGTACCTTAAATGTACATATTTACTGTACAAATAATTTATTTAACTTGTGTGATGACTTTATACCATATCATATAAGGAACTGTTGAAAGAGAGTGAGTATTAGCCTAGGGACAAAATGACAATGACAACATTAAAATAAATCTATGTGGATGACATCTAAGAAATCAGAAGAAAATTTGGAAAATAACATTTGTTAAATAAGTTCTACACAAAGGTAGCATGAATAATCTAGGGCAGTGGTTGGCAAACTGCAGCCCCTTGAGTGTGGTTCTTCCACAAAACACCACATGCGGGTGCTCATGTACAGTGCAATTGAAACTTTGTGGCCACACTCAAGGGGCCAAAGAGCCACATGTGGCTCGTGAGCTGCAGTTTGCCGAACACTGACCTAGGGAAATATGTTTTCTACTACCAGAGGGACACAAGACTAGATTACAAAACCTGTGCTAGACTCTACCAATCTAAAGGATTGTGATTTTGTGTGCAATTCTCCAGAAAAAGGTAGATTGTTAGTAGAGATATTATATGGCAGTCATATAGTTATCCAAATTTAACACTATTTTAAAAAAAATCTCTTGATGGATATTAGCATTTTAGCCTGCTGTATGAGTCTCAGAGAGATTAAACAGCATTTGGGAGAATGCATTTTCCTTATAAGCAGTAGCATATTATATATTCATCCCTCATAAGGATTTAAAGAATATAGATGTCAAAACAAAACACTCCAAAAAATTAAAAATAAAACTGCCATTTGACCCTGTGATACCACTTCTAGGAATAAATCCTAAGAATTCCAAAATACTAATCAGAAAGAATGTATGCACCCGTATGTTCATAGCAGCGCTAATTACAATAGCTAAGCTTGGGAAACAGCCCAAGTGCCCACCAGATGATTAGTGGATAAAAAAGCTGTGGTACATTTACACCAAGCAATATTATACAGCTATAAAAATGAAGGACCTCTTACCCTTTGAGACAGCATGGAAGGACCTGGAGAGTATTATGCTAAGCAAAATAAGCTGGTCAGAGAAAGACAGGTATCGTATGATCACACTCATATGTGAAATCTAAAGAGAAAAATTAACTGATAAATAAAATAGATCCAGAGACATAGAAGCATGGAATAGATGAATTAATCTCAAAGGGAAGTAGGGTGGGTAGGAGGAGACAGTTTAAAAAATGTATATGCATAACCTATGGACACAGATAATAGTGCAATGAAGACATGGGGGGTGCAAATGAGGTGTGGAGGGGGGTTCATTGGGGAAAAATACTTTCAACAATAAAGGTAATTTTTTTTTAAAGAAAACAATATATAGCATTAAAGGCTTAGAAGATTTGTAGAAGCTGTGTCACCCTTCATAAGAAATATAAATGATGATTTTTTTGGATAAATTGAAATGAAAAGAATCCTGTAAATTATACCACTGCATATAATTTGCCAAATGCTTAAAATTAGAAATAAATGATAAATGCAAAGAAAACAGCAATCATCTTTTCTATTTCCTTTACCCTAGGGCTGCATTTAAGAAGACTCACTTGAGTGAGGTTAGGTTCAACTATGTCCAAGGAATGATTAGAGCTCACTGTAATGGTCTATCAAATTAGCTCAGGTGGTGTTATGATGTTAAGGTGGGCACCTAGCTAATCTTGCCATTATACCAACAAGCACTGGGGTATTATATAAAAACTAGAGGCCCAATGCATGAAAATTTGTGCAAGAATAGGCCTTCCTTTCCCCTACTGCTGGCACCAGCTTTCCTCCGGCACCTGGGACCCAGGCTTCCCTCTTCTTGCTACCCACAGGCACCCAGGACCCAGGTTGGCTTCCCTCCAGCCTGGCTTCATCAGGAAGGACATCTGGAATGATGTCCAGAAGACGTCCAGTGTAATTAGCATATTACCCTTTTATTATTATAGACTAGAAGCCCAATGCACAAAATTCGTGCAAGGGGTTGCTCCCCCCCCCCCCACTGCCACCACAGCTGCCTCAGCCCTCACCACCGTGGCTTCATCTGGAAGGTCATCCGGAAGGATGTCCAGAAGGACATCCGGACTAATTAGCATATTACACTTTTATTATTATAGATTTGCTACCTAGAGTAACACATTATCCACAGTCTACGCCAAAAACAACTACCCGTTTAACATAAGATATAATTAATTACCCTTTTCCAGTTTTCCTAGTGTCTAGTTTCTGCCTTGCTGTATTTTTTCCAACTAAATCTTAGTACGTATGTTTTTCTTTTGAACCTTTGCTTTCCACATCAAATTTATTTTCCGAAGACATTAAGCCAATGACCTTTAAGCAGTGTCTTATTGCTATTATTGTTACCTTACATTGTACCAAAGTGTTTGACTCTTGTGGCTAAAACCATTTTCCACTGGTACTGTGAGTGAAAAAAATATTGAGTAATATGGATCAGGCTTTGTGAAAATAATTATACATATTCTTCAAAATAAATAGGCATTTAAAATAACATTTGACTTTGATATGGGAGTAGACCATTGTGTGGATCTTTTCTATTTTTAAATCACTGAAGGAACCACACAGAAAGAAAATTAAAAATAGATTTATGAGTGGCCAAATCGATGTCATAATTAATTCACTGAACCTCATGAACTTAACTTAAAAGCTAATTTAAAGTCTATTTACTCTTGTTATATATGTAATTCTAATCAGCCTTGCTATTTTATTGCTCTTAAAGGAGCAATCTTTGTGAAGAAGACACAAAGATAAGAAAAATTGAGACGTAATGAGGGGGGGAAAGCACAAGAGTTCAAGCCGCCTGCTTGCTCCAGCTCCGTGGCTGTCGACTGCCATCTTGGTTTGGGTTAATTTGCATATAGTTGCTCTGATTGGCTGGTGGGCATGGCTTGGGGCATAGTGAAGGTACAGTCAATTTGCATGTTTCTCATTTATTAGATTAGATTAGTGTGGTGTATTTGTCAAAACTAAATAATCACTATTAATACATTGTTATTAACTAAAGCTATATTTCATTCACTTTTAAAATCTAATATTCTCTTTTTTCTATTATAGGATATCATATTGCATTTAGTTGGCATGTCTTCTTTGAGTTTCTGCAACAGTTTTTCTGACTTTGCTTGTTTTTGATGATCTTGACAACTTTGAAGGTTACTGGTCATGTATTTTGTAGAATATCAGTGGCTTTTTTTGGATATTATTCTCATGATTAGATTGGCATCTGAGTTTTGAAGAAGACCACAGAGATAAAATGCCATTTTCATAATGTCATGTCAAAGGCATATGCTATCAACATGACTTATAGCTGATATTAACCTTGAATGACTGGTTGGGGTAGTGTTTTTTTCATTTCTCCACTGTACAATTACTTATTTTCCCCTATCAATGCAGTATTTCTTGGGAAAAAAATCACTATTCACAGATATTACTTATAAAGTGGAATTTAGATTTCACTTCCTTGAGGGGAAATCATGTATACAGATTTTTTGAAATTATTTGTATGGTTTGTCTATTCTCCACTATTTATGTATTTATTCAACCATTTATGTACACTAATATGGAATCATGGGCATTTATTTTATACATTATTCATATTACTGTTAAAATTTTTCATTTTTGTCCTTTGGGAGTTCTTTCAGTAGGCATGTTGTTTCCTATTTCTATTAGAGTTTTTAATCTACTAATCACAGTTATTGTAAGTTATCTGCCTAATAATTCTAAAATCTTCACCATATCTGAGTCAGATATCATCCCCCCCCCCCTTTTTTGTCCTATAAGACTGCTTTTTTTCCTATAACATTGCATGTTTTAATTTATTGTCAATAGCTGGGCATGATATTTCAGGTAACAGAAACTGAAATAAATAGATTTTTATCATGAGGTTTGGTGTTAATCTGGCTGGGCTGGACTGTGTTTAGTTTTTTCTGTAGCTATAGTTGCTAGAGGCTCTAAATTCCTCCACCGTCCTCTTTTATTTTCTTGTCATTTCTGTTGTCTTTAGATTTTCATAAGTACTACTGAAAGAAGGTGAAGGGAGTAAGCAAAAATCACATATACATAGCACGTGGACACAGACATCAGTGTGGTACTAGCCAGAGGTAAAGGGGGATGGGGGAAAGTGGAGGTGGGCAAAGTGGGGTATGGAGATGGAAAGAGACTTTGCTTGGGGTGATAGTCACACGATGCAGTGTGCAGATGAACCAGTGTCACCCCAACCAAAAGTATATGTATGGATTGTTTCACAACTCTTTCAACTGTTATCACTGTTATTTTGGTGGGACACTGTTGATGTGGTAGTAACTGTGGGGAATGGAAAGAATTATATAATTTTATGATTAAATGTTATTCTAATAGTGAGCCTGTGTCCTTGTGCTATGACTTTCACAAGTGTTTCTTCTCTTTTTTCCCACCTAAAGTGAAAGAGAATGGCTAAGGGGGCTGGAGTTGGGTAATTGGGTTTCTGTGTAGGTGAGGTAATTTCTGGCAAAGTGTTTCAAAAGAAGAGTATGTTTTTGTTAAGGTAAATGCTCTTTGAGTATTTCAACATAGTCACTTTTCTCCTGCCACTCCATAGAGGAGGAAAGATTTTTCTTAGCTCTTTCCATGAGAACCTGGTGGGGTACGTGGACACAAAGCCTGTGAAATTGTGAGGCTCTTCCTAAGAGTGAAGTAGTTTCTCACTCTCAAGCTAGTGTGGTCCACACCCAGCCTCCAGCAACTTATCAAAATCACCACTTACCTCTCCTATTTGATTTTGCAGTGAGTAGGACTGGGGGCGGGGACTAGCCTAGGATACTTGAACCTTCTTCACTAACTATATTGCAGATACCAGTTTGAAAGCCTGTGGCTTGTTAAAGACATTCTCCGTGGGAGCAAGTCGAGAGATGACAAAGCAAATTAGGGATGTTCTTCCAGGACTAAATCCAAAGAAAACACACATGACACAATATTTATAGTACTTATGAAAAAAGATGTGGGGACAAAGAGTAAGTCAGATATCCCCAAGCTCTGAATAAAACAGCAGTGATGTGCCCTAACCAGTTTGGCTCAGTGGATAAAGCATTGGCCTACAGACTAAAAGGTCCCAGGTTTGATTTCAGTCAAAGGCATGTATCTTGGTTGCAGGCACATCCCCAGTAGGAGGTGTGCAGGAGGCAGCTAATTGATGTTTCTCTCTCAGCGATGTTTCTAACTCTCTATCCCTCTTCCTTCCTCTCTGTAAAAAATCAATAAAATATATTTAAAAAAAAAGAAACAAAACAGCAGTGATGTGACAGCACAAAAGTTTCAGGTGTTAGCAGAAAATATGGAAGGAACTCCAGGGAGGGAATCAGTCATGTCTTAGAAAGTACCACCCAACGTTCTGTGTGGGGGTAGGTATGCCATTCTACAGTATGCTAGTTCACATTATTTGTCACAGTTGATTATTTTAAAAGGGTTATTAAAGATTCTATTTCAACCCGGGTATTAGGAAAAGCAAAATTTACCAATGAAGATGTTTTTAAAGCATAAAACTAAGAATTAAGACTGGGAAATTTTGCTAGATTTTGAATTAGAGATTGATTATAAATACCTCTTTGAGAGTAATATACCCTTCAAGATATTCCAATCTGCAAAAATCAATTCACCGAAGTCAATTCCATCTTCAGATTACTGTGTACAAGTCTCAAAAGGCAAATAGCCTAGGTAAAACCTATTGAACCTGAACCAGTGAATAGTAAATCATTCCCTTTTATTCCATTGCACCTTATTTTTTTTTTTTTCATTGTAAGAAACATTCTCTTCAATGCACAGGACGTCTGGATAACTTTGGACCTGTGAGCTATAAGGTTTGTCTAGACGTAATTAGGAAGGAGATGTCTAATGCTGACCTGAGCTGATCCTGATTTTTAAAGAGGAAAGAAAGATAAAACATATATATTTGGTATGCCCACACCATGGTCATTGAAAAATAAAATGTTGTGAGAACAGTATAAGGTTTATTATAAGGATTTTCCATACCGTCTCTCTGACTCATTCTATTCATACAATGTGTTAGTGTTTTCAATATATGTCTCCCTCTGCCTACCTTACATTAAGGAAGATTTAGGTGTAGTGACCACCAAGTTAATCTATCAAGACTGGTTCATGGAGTGTATAAGGTTCAAAAGAGTACACAAAGCTCAAGAAAGTTAGTGTTTCCTGTTGCATAAGCTGGCCAAGGGCATGTCCCTTAGAAAAACCCGAGTTCTGCATATAGTGGCTCATTTCTATGGAGGAGCAAATGACCAAAGACCTATTCCTTTAGTGAACACTGTTAAAACCTCAATCTAATTTCTAAGGGAAATAGTTTCTTAAATTAATAGTTTAGGGAATAGAGCTTTGAGAGTAAAGAGTGACTTCTTTCTTTATGGGCATTCTTCTCTTTTGGGTGGTTTCTCAAATTATCCACTTAGATAAAAATGCCCAGGTTCACCTCTTAAAGACAGTCCTCCGCTTGCCTCAAAAGCCCCTTGGATGACAAAGTAGGAATCAAGATAGTGTCCAGAAAGATAAAGCTATGAGTATAGCCACTTAAATCTCTTTGAAATGCATGCAGAAGAACTTAACCACTCCAGAATTTTTAACTGGGTAGATAAAAAGTCTACATCAAGGGGAGAAACCAAAGCACTGAATGGTAATGAACTGAATATTTGCACAGTCCCTAGGTGGTGCAAGTTAGGTCTTTGACCTTCCAGCTTAATGTCCTTTAGTTAACAGAAAAATGTAAGGAACTGGGTGGAAATAGAGTCACACCTCAGTGGAATAAAAAGTCTGAGAAATAGTCCTTTAATATCAGGTATTTTGTGGCATAGGAATATGCAAATTTGAATCCACTGGATAAACTATAAAATTTTAAAATGATTTTCAATAACATTTTCCACTTTCTGAGAAAACTAGCCTCTATAGATTCCTTATGGTATATATAAAGAATCCATTTCCCTTTTAATTGTTTTTTAAAGTAACTCAGGATTAAAAAGTAAAGGGGGTGACCCCTAATTGCCTAGGGCTTTTTTTATAGGACCAAAGTTTTGGAAAGAACATTTATCATGGCTCGCAAAGGTAAATGTTGCACATACTATCTGCCTTATATTATTATCTTATGCATTTTTTACTTTTGAGAATCACTGGAGATTGTTCAGTGATACACTACCAGAGGTCGGATTTAAATACTCTGATGCTATCCAATATTTTCAAGCGTTCCTGATCCTTTCTAATAGATGATAGCTGGGAGAAACTAGCTCAGTCTTAGATGTCTAGCCCATTCATTCCATTATTTTAGATCATCTAATTTCACAGTTCATAGAGAGAGCATGAAAAAACTGAACCTCATTCTATTTATGATGCCTCAGCTAAGGATATTTATTATATATAAAATTGAGAGTATTTATTATAATATAAGAAGTGTATTGAGTAGCAGAGAATATTCATTTATGCTCCCTAATTAAAGAATCTCTGGTTCCTAGGTCTTTTTGAATCAGAGACTTTTACAGTTCTAATCCCTTAGCAGTGGTTCTCAACCTTCTGGCCCTTTAAATACAGTTCCTCATGTTGTGACCCAGCCATAAAATTATTTTTGTTGCTACTTCATAACTGTAATATTGCTACTGTTATGAATAATAATGTAAATATCTGATAGGCGGGATGGTCTTAGGTGACCCCTGTGAAAGGGTCGTTAAACCGCCAAAGGGGTCGGGACCCACAGGTTGAGAACCTCTGCCTTAGAGGAATACAGAGATGACCCTGGGTCACTGGGATATGCTTTTCCCAAACTTTTCTGTCTAAAGTCTCTTTGGTTAATCTCTCAGGATTAAGCATTCCAATTTTAAATTCCAATCTTACAAACTCTTAAGATTTTCTACAGTACTATCCCAAATGGCTTTATCCATCCTTTCTTCCTCTAACACTCTGTAAAGATTTATTCCAGACATGCTGAAAATCAGTTCCCAACAGGACCAACACTTTCCAGACTCTGTGTAATATTTTACTGTAGTTTTTAAAATAAACTTTGACTTTAGACAAAAAAAGTTTGGGGAAGGCATATTCCAAGGAAGTATATCCATATATACATAATCCATGTACACAGACAATAGTGTGGTGAAGGCCTGGGGCCGGGATGAGTGCATGCTAGAAGGGGTGAATGGGGAAAACAAGGGGGGGGGGCATCTGTAATACATTCAACAATAAATATAAGTTTTAAAAAATAAATAAAATTGGAATCCTTCTCCATGAGGACACATACCTCTTATTCCTAATCTCCCCTTCACCATCAACTATCTGCATGTGGGTCTGTGTGTGGTATTGTATGATAGTAGAAAAAAATGCAAAAATAACATTTTCCAAAATAAACATCAGTAGAGGAGAATATGAGCACGTACATAGTGTTTACTTGAAATACTCAATCTTGGTAAACTCTTCAAGTCATAAAAAATGGCTATTCTGGAAGCTTTGGAAGCATTAGTTACACAGAAGGAAGGTTAACTGATGGCCCAGAAGCCACATCAGAGAAGGCAAGATGGGTGAAGAATGCCACAAGATTAATGTGGCTTTAAAAGCAGTTTTCACACCAAGATAATATTAGTATATCCTACATATTCTATTAATCCCCAGAGGGAAAGTAGGGGAGGGTGAGGGTAAGGGGAAGAGATCAACCAAAGGACTTGTATGCATGCATATAAGCCAAACCAATGGACATGGACAACAGGGGGATGAGAGCATGAGGGGGGGGTGAGGATGGGGGTTAATGGGGGGGAACGAGGACACATTTGTAATTCCTTAACTAATAAAGAATTTAAAGATTAAATAAAAATACCTACAACACTGATCCATACTGCCACTTACACAGAAAAAGTAAATTTAGATAAAGGGACATGGGTTACTTTCTTACAAAAAGCTCTAGGATTGTTGTTGTTTGGAGTAAACTGGGAAGAAAAAATCTATCTTACAAAAAATATTTTCCTGTCTTCTGTTATCTTATTAACAATCTTAAAATCTTTCTCAACAACACAATTATTCATATAGCAAATTAGAGAAACATTCCTCCATATTGTAAAAAATCTACTCTTACTCTAAGCAAGTAGGTTTTCTCTGTATGCATATGACAATTTTGGTGGTCTGTAGTTTACTTATTTTTAATTTAAGAAATCTTGTTCTTGCAATGCCTTAGGTGATAAGAAAATACAGATTCTCTCTCTTTTTTATTCTACCACTAAATCTCTGGTGTTGGACTTCTCATTTTAGTGATCCTGTGTCATGTTTTTCTGTTTGAAAAAAATATTCAAAAATGGAGAAATAAATCAAATTGATTATTGATGTATATGAATTGCTAGTACATGATGAGGGGCATTGCTATTATATGAGTGATCTATGCTTCCTGATTGGCCTTACTGCTACACTCTAAAGTTATATACAAAGAAGAGTATAACTTTCTAAAGATTAGTGGTGATAGAATATAATACACTTATGAAGATTTATAAAGAAATAGTATGAAGTTGAAATAGGTAAATTAATTCTTATCATTTTATCCTTATAATAACTCAAATCAGGAAACAAACAGCAATATATACATTCATACATAAAGTAACTGAAATATTACTGAGGCTTAAATGGAAAGGAGCTGGGAATTAAGCCCCAGAGCCATCTGCCCACCTCACCATCTCTGACCATTCCATGAACATTGGAATCTCAGGTCTACCTGTCAGCCTGCTGCCTGCTTTGGGAATCAAATTTCACGGGGGCACAGCCATGCCTATTTGTTCAAGTATTGGTTATGGCTTATTGAACAGCTGTGACAGAGACCTCATGGCCGACAAAGACTACAATATTTACATGTTGGTCCTGTGTAGAAAACAGCTACTTATTCCAGCTCTATTTCATCAGTAGCTCAGGAATTTGATTTTTTTTTATTTCAACCCCTGCTTGAGATTAGCTGGTTTTCAGTATATAATGCTTGAGCCCAGCCAGCATTCCTAAAAGAAGGATTGAAAAAAGAAAGGATGGAGGAAAGAGAATAACAACTGAGCAAGTGTCTGGATTTGACCTTATCTAATCTCTTTAACACAAACTTTCTTGTCAATGAACTAATTAACCATAGTTTTATGACATAGAGCAAGTACTAGTAAGCACACAAAGGAATGAATAAGGAAATTATCTGCTACTCTTTAGCCACTGCTCAGATTTTTTTTAAAGGTCAAACTATCTGCTGTCTTCTTTATGTGTGCCATTCCTCTCACCCTCTATTTCTTTAAGCTACCCACTCTCATCTTTAAAAGTGGGAAAATCAAGTTGGATTTTTTTTAAATAAATATCTCTAGCTTTGAAATACTCAGAATTTCTGAAATTCTCAAAATTATTCTCCTAAAATCTAACGAGAAAGAAGATGAAATGGACATCCAAATCTTTTCTAAACCTCTGCAGGCTCTTTTCCCTAATATTCATTCCAGCAAGGTCAATTTCAGTGTTCAAAATCAAGAAACTGGAAAATCGCCTTCCTTATAAGTTTGCTTCTATCCATTTCACCTTTCTATTCAATATCATATTCCCTCTATATTTATCCAAATCCAGTCCTTCCTTCCATTTTATACACAGCAATTGGCACACTATATATATATATATATATATATATATATATATATATATATATATATATATATATTACTGGGAATTCCACTCTGGCTTTTCCAAATGCAGAAATCATTTTTTTAAATATTTGCATACTGCCCATTCCAGAGTTTGTCCCCACCTCCTCCAATGCATATCACTGCCTTATACTTTGTAGTCACACAATAATTTAAAGGTATCTTTAACTTTGTCTTGCTTCAAATGTTCACCATGCTTCTGTTCAAGGGTACTTCTAACTGGACAACTATTAAGGCCATCTTTTATTAGTACTTTTTCCAAATTCTACACTTTCCTATTAGAAATAGTCTCAAATTCCAAAATGTTTCCAGTGTTCTTAATATCTAATTACATTATTTGTGCATATCTAAATAGATATATACTTGAAGAATTTTCATTATTAATTTTTATTTCCCTAGTCAGTTCTGGTAAAACTCTTAGCACTGATAAGCATTAAATTTGTTGATTAGCTGATTTTTAATTTTTATCAGAAAGTCACATTGAAATCTACTGTTGAGTTGCATCTTGGATAGAAGAAACAAAATATTTTTGATGATATAATATAGGAGTCTTTTAATCAAAATCATTAAACTCACTCCTAAGTTCATTTGTTGACCATAGTTACCTGTTTGTTAGTAACAACCTTATGATACCAGTAAGCATCAAGTTTATAATACACTGGAAACAACACCAGAGTTCTTTCTTATCTCTTGCATAGCTGTTGATATTATAATGCTAGATATATGTCACTTATATTTGTCCAAACCCATAGAAGGTACCACAGAAAGAATGAACCCTAAGGTAAACTATGGACTTTATATGATTATGATATATCAATGAGGGTTCATCTTTGGTAAAAATATACCATTCTGGTGAGTGATACTGATAAAGGGAGAAACTATGCATGAGTGCAAAGAGCAGGTAGTATGGGAAATCTCTGTACCTCTCCATTTGATTGTAAATGTAAAACTGCTGTGAAAAAATAAATTCTTAAAAATCCAAAGAAGGAGAGAGAAAGAGAGAGGAGTTAAGGCAGCTGATGAAAATATCTCCAGAATTTCTGGATTTACATAGAACTGTTGAATGCAAATTCAAGAACAAAAATTTAACTAATGTATATGTTCAATTTAACTGAAGAATGTGATCTCCCTTAATTGTTATGTTGTTTTTTTCTTAAAAGGTTTGGCACTTGTATTTTCTTTGGAAATTAAAAAAAATAATGATAAAATTCTCACTGCTGGTATGCAAACCTTCAGGAGCTGCTGCCATCAGAAATAGCCTGCAAACTCCAGTCATCCCCATTGGCTTACCATCTAAAATGGAATTTTTGGCCTGGCCGACATGGGTCAGCGGTTGAGCATCGACCTATGAACCAGGAGGCCATGATTCAATTTTAAGTCAGGGCTCATTCCCAGGTTGTGGGCATGGTCCCAGTGTGGGGTATGCAAGAGGCAGCTGATCAATGAATCTCCCTCATCATTAAAGTTTCTATCTCTCTCTCCCTCTCCCTTCCTCTCTAAATCAATAAAAATATATTTAAAACATAATGTTTGCTTTTTAGCCCGGACCTCATTCTTAAATATGGAATTCTCTACAATATGGGAACATACAGCTACCTTAAATCAGTATTTCCAGTTATAATACTCGAATTGGATATACTCAAATATATTTTAATTATGGACATTCTAAGTGGACTATCAAATCTAATCTTACTATATAGTAAATCCTTAAATGTTATAAATAATCCTATATTTTACACACACACACACACACACACACACACACACACACACACACCCTGCTCACAAAAACAAAGAAAAAACAAAGGAAGGAAGGAAGGAAGGAAGGAAGGAAGGAAGGAAGGAAGGAAGGAAGGAAGGAAGGAAGGAGGGAGGGAGGGAGGGAGGGAGGGAGGGAGGGAGGGAGGGAGGGAGGGAGGGAAGGAGGGAGGGAGGGAGGGAGGATAGGGAAACGGAGAAAATGGAAGAAAGAGAAGACTAGAAGATACAAAAGAAGGATTTGCTAAAATTTAACACCATAGTTATTAAAATCCATTTCTAAAGTAATATTTCCTTACTAAAGAAAGAAATATTAATAAGAAAACATTTATGTAGTCTGGCACTTGGTAGCAGTGTGTTTAAAATATGATGTTTACACTTCAGAAATTTTTATGTTTGAGAGAAAAATCCATACTATGATTTTTATCAGTAACTGCAAAGAAGACTGAATTACAGTAGTTATAAGAAGAGTGAAAACTGCACCCATGATGTCATTTATGACAATAAAATTGAGATCAGGGTAGCGCTTTACTTCAGGTGGCTGAAATGCCTGGGGTTGAGCTGACTTTAAGAGCCACACTTACAAACCAATGAATAGTACAGGCAGCGCAGGCAGTCCATAAAAGACTAACCAGAGAGGGTGAGATGGCTTTGAACCATGCCATTAAAGGAGTAAGTGGCAGCTCTGGGTTCATTTAGCTGAAATAAAAATCTTGGGGCTCATGAGAGTTGTTATTTTTTGTTCGTTTGTTTGTTTTGTGTTTTGTTTTGTTTTTATCCAAGGGGAAGCAGGAAAATCAAGCAATATGTATTTTTGTGTGTGTGTTTAAATTAAATTTGTTGGGGTGACATTGGTTAATAACATCATATACTATGTTTCAGCTATACAATTCTATGGTACATCATCTGTATATTGGGTGATGTGTCCACCACCCAAAGTCAAACCTTCTTCTGTCACTAAGTATTTGAGCCCCTCTATCCTTTCCTTTCCTACACCTTAACCCCCTTCCACTTGGTAACCACCATACTGTTATCTGGTCTATGAGTTTTTGTTTGTTTTCCTTGTTTTGTTTTGTTTTCCATTGGTTGCTTTCAGTTTTATATCCCACATATAAATTGAATCATATGATTTTTAACTTTTTCTGTGTGATTTAGTTCACTTAGCCTGATATTTTCAAGATATATCCATGTTGTTACAAATGGCAGTATTTGTCTTTTCTTATGGCTGAGTAGTATTCCATTGTATATATGTACCACATCTTCACTATCCAATCATCTATCAAAGAACACTTTGGTTGTTTCCATGTCTTGGCCACCATGAATAATGCTGCAATAAGGGTGCATATATCTTTGTGAAAAAATATTTTCAAATTTCTCAGGTAGATACCCATGAGAAAGGTTGCTGAGTCATATGGTAACTCTAGTCTTAATTTTTTGAGGACTCTCCATATGTTTTTCACAATGGCTGTACCAGTTTACATTCCCATCACAGTGAATGAGTGTTCCTTTTTCTCTACAACCGCTCTAACACTTGCCATTACCTGTGTTGTGGATAATAACCATTCTAACAGGTATGAGGTGGTATCTTATTGTAGTTTTGATTTGCATTTACCTAACAGCTAGTGAAGCTGAACAGATTTTCATATATCTATTGTTCATTATTATTTCTTCTTGGGAGAAGTTTCCTTTGACTCAGATTTCAAATTATCCTCAAATTGAATGAATTACTATGGGAGCTACCAATCATCCTTCAGATGACTGCTGGATGGGGAATGGTTTAGAGCAGAATCAGGATGGACTAGAGAATCTTTATAATCTTCCAGTCTCAAGGAACTTCATGCGTAATCTCAATAATACCACCCCTTTCTTGTCATTGCACCTGATTAAAGACCACACTTGTCTTAACAACTACATTTAGAGGTGGGAGAAAAAAATGGTTCAAAAACTCAGGAACACTAAAATAAACTGGTCAGGTACACCAAACTCTAAATTCTTATAGACAAGAATCACTGTCCTAATATGTCTTCATTATCCAGGGCCTAGAACAGAGCCCAGTAAATATTGGATGAAACATGTTGAGTTCACATTACTGCTCTTTTGTGTTTCTGCTTATATAAGCACTATTCTCCAAGAGAGTGGAAAAACCACACTCTAAATAATTACAATAGATCATTTCTAAGTATTTTTACAGTATTGATCTATTAGCATTACAAATATGTGATGCTGTTGAGCACAAAGATCTTTCTTGGATCTGAATCCAGTGACCTGAATCTTTCTTCCTCCCCTTCCTCAACACTGTTTTCTTTCATGACTAATCACCCTCTTCCTAGACAATGACAGCAAATCACCAACTGGTCTTCCAGCCTCCTGACTTTCCAGGTTAACTCCATCAGGTCATACTATGTAATGTTCCTATTTTAAAATCACCATTGGCTCCTGCACTGTCTCCAGGTAAAATCCAATCCCCTTAGCAACACACACACACACACACAAACTTCTCAGACATCTGATATTTTTTACTGTAGTTACCTTCGCTACAATATTTATCTTCAACTAGTCTTTCTGTGAACTACTTATACTTTAAGGCACAGATTATATGTCCTGATTCTGTACAAACTGCCCTAACTCTCTTGTCAAAGATAGAATTTATATCTTCCTCCATTGTTTTCATATGGAATTCTGACATTTTCTTTCTTTAAATTCTTAACTCTGGGATTTGGCTTTGTTTCCCCTGTGTGCTTAGAACATATAGGTAATTAATTTATATTTATTGACTAAATAAATATTTGAAAGTTTTAAATAAATAAAAAATAGTCACCAAAAATCAAAGCTAAGAATATTGTAAATCACCCTCATCCCCCTCTCACAATATGTACCAAGATAGTGATTTTTACTACTGCATGGTTATTCCTTTAAATTACATTTTAAAAAGCCCATACATTTCTCTTTATTTCACATTCTAGGTGAGAATAAAGCATAAAACAGATTTTTCAGACTTGTTATTACGGGACACTGTGGCTAAACACACACACAAAAATGCTAGTTGGAAATATTAGAGATTTTCTAATTATTGTATGTTTTAATTTTCAGTCTTCTATATACCCAAGTTGATTTCTAATAAATTTATAAGTAATACAGCTGCTGTCTGTATTATACCTACTATTGAATATTTTAAGTAGTATATAAACTAATAATAAGGCATGATGAACCATCACAGAAAATATAATAAACATAATCAAGGCTCTATTAAAGTGTTTTTTCTTATCTCAAATTTGTTTCATCCTTTCTAATATACCAGCAGTCAGTGTTGATAGAGTATATGCCCCAACATCCACCATTTTTAACACCCTTGGTTTGTTCAAACTGTAATGAGAAAACATACTTTTCTTTATATTTTAGTTGCTGCCTTTCATAATTTGTTTTCTATATTTCTTCAAATATATAGACAACTAAAAACCTACCCTTGCCCTTAGTGACAACTTCAGCCCCCAATCAGTAATCACTAGGCATTTATTGGCATTCAGATCAATTGCATCAATGGAATGCACCAGAAATATAATAAAAGGTACAGTATGGAATGAGAATAGAAAGCCAGCCTAAGGACTGAAGCCTTAAAAGAAACAGCAGAGATCATGTTGCTACCAAACAAATAAAAGCATGACTTCTGCCATCACCTCTCCCTTTAATATTCTGGAAAGTAATTATCATATAATAATATCATTTATCCTAGTCACCTTTTCCAGTGAATCTAATCCTATCATGTGACTTATCTTCCCACCACACCCCCCCAGACAAATCTACATTAATTATTGTGCTCCTTAAGAAACTTCCAGGGAAGTCAGTCACCTTCACTCTACTCCCATGATGCTCTCAGGCAGGTTGAATTGCCTTCTTCCTTCTGAATGAGAGTATTAAGGGCAGAATTATGCCCATATTCATATATTGAAGGTCTAATACCCAGTATTTCAGAATGTGTTTGGAAATAGGGTCTTTAAAGAGGTAACTACAATTTAAGGTGGTCATTGAGGTGGAACCTATCCCAATTTGCCTGGTCTCCTTAGAAGAAGATATTAGGACACAGATACATATAGAATTACCATGTGAAGGCAGAGGGGAGGAGATGGCCATTTACAACCAAGGACAGGGGCCTTAGGGGAAGCCAACTCTGATCTCAGACATCTAGGGTTCAGAACTGTAATAAAATACATTTCTGTTGTTGAAATGCTCTCTGTGCTATTTCATCATGATTCTAGACTAGCAAACTAATATAGGAATAAATACATTTTTGTTAATAAAACACCTTTAATTTTTTTTATTGTAATGGATTTTGGCTAATTTGTTCTGGTTTCTTCTTGGTACAATTGGCATGATTTCACAACTTCTCTCCTACCCTTTTTTTAAAATTTCAAAGATGTGTTGGTGATAAGTTGTTGGGTGTAATGTATGAACAAAAACAAGTTCTTCAATCAGCAAATGTCAAGTACCTTCTTAGAACAGAGAAAGTAAAAAGCAAAGAGATAATATAGGCACTTGTCATCAGGTTCAAAATGTAGGAGGGATGAAAACAGCAATATATTGTAAGGTTAAAATTATGATATGGTTCCTGCCCTGCTTTAGAAAACTTGCAATATAGCAGAGAAGTGGGAATATAGACTACCCAATTTTATACAACCAGTGCCCTAAGAAATATCCTATATAATAAAGAGGTAATATGCAAATTGACCATCACTCCAACACACAAGATGGCCACCTCCATTTGGTCAAAGATGCCCGCCACAAGATAGCCAGAAGGGGAGGGCAGTTGTGGGCGATTAGGTCAGAAGGAGAGGGCAGTTAGGGGTGACCAGGTCAGCAGGGGAGGGCAGTTAGGGGCAATTGGGCCAGCAGGGGAGCAATTAAGAGTCAATCAGGCTGGCAGGAGAGTGGTTAGGGGGTGATCAGGCTGGCAGGCAGAAGTAGTTAGGGGCAATCAGACAGGCAGGCAGGTGAGCATTTGGGCGCCAGCAGTCTGGATTGTGAGAGGGCTGTCCAAACAGGCAGTCAGACATCCTTTGAGAGGTCCCAGGTTGGAGAGGGTGCAGGCTGGGTTGAAGGACACCCCACGAAGCACAAATTTTGTGCATCGGGCCTCTAGTATTATTGTAAAGTAGAAACAGAGTTATTTAGGAAACATTTAAAATGAGAAATGAGAAAAAAAAAGAAAAGAGAGAATTAAAGAAGGAAGAAGAGGGAGATTAAGAGAAAGAACATGTCTCCACATTTCATATTTTAAAAATTATAAAATTAACAATAAATTTAAATGATTCCCAATATCCTCCTCCTGCCTTCTCTTTGTCATTTTGATAAGGGTCCCTGAATGAAATGAATGTTCTGTCAGTTTTCATTTGTCAAAATAATTCTTCTTCAGTAACAAGTTGCTGTTTTCATGGCTTCTCCACTATGAAGCTTTCATGAATTCACCAGAAAATGACTTGGCTTATCATATCCTTTCCCATAGTACTTTGGACATTACTATCCTAGCATATACTATATTGCATGACAATTACTGGTTTACATGCCTTTCTCTTCTATTAGGCAGTAAGCCAATGGGACAACTTTAAGTCTTAAGTAATAATTCAGTAACCAAATGACTAAAATGACAATTAAGAAATACAGAAAACAGATATCTTTTGAGCTCAGGAAAGAAGGAAAGATAATTTTTGGACATTTTTGAAAAAAGTGCATTTGTGCTAAATAGTGAAATAATGTAAATAGACTGAGTGACACTTTGGAGTGCTCATTCATTCAACAAATGTTCAATGGGGACCTATTACGTTGGTTAAGCATGGGGTTACTTGGAAGAACAATTGCAAAAGGCAAGTAAGAAATTTTTTTTAAAAAATATATTTTATTGATTTTTTACAGAGAGGAAGGGAGAGGGATAGAGAGTTAGAAACATCAATGAGAGAGAAACACCGATCAGCTGCTTCCTGCACACTCCCCACTGGGGATGTGCCCGCAACCAAGGTACATGCCCTTGACCGGAATCAAACCTGAGACCCTTGAGTCCACAGGCCGACACTCTATCCACTGAGCCAAACTGGTTAGGGCAGAAAATTTTTATAATAGAAAGAAAAAATAATAATAGGAAAGTACATAAAAATAACTGTAAATGGAAATTTTATCATCATTGCTATTAGGAAACACTGCCTCATTGTTTTCATCTTATGTTTCCCAAACTGGAAAGTAATAAACCAACATCAAATCTATAATTCAGTAAACTCAGTGGAAGCTGCAGAAAATTGAAGTTTAAATTAAAATATTTAAGATCCTTAATACTATTAAATTAATGTCTTTGAAGGTGTGTGTTTTTAAACCAAAGATGTTCATGGACACATTAAAATTTCATGATATGTGCATGTCCATCTATGAATGTTTTATGGCTTAGTAGAAAGCATGATTATAATGAACCTTGGCTTAATAAATTTTCTAGGAAAATGTCATTGTCATTATCCTCTTATTTTTACATTATGAGTTTTATGTTATCCTATCTAATAAAAGAGAAACATGGTAATTGGCGTACGACTGCTACCCTTCCCATTGGCTAATCAGCGAGATATGCAAATTAACTGCCAGCCAAGATGGCGGTCGGCAGTCAGGCAGCTTGAAACAAACATGAGGCTTGCTTGCTTCAGTGACGGAGGACTCCAACGTTCCCCCCCAACCTTGCCGGCCTCTGAGCCTGCAGTCTGAAACATTGTAACAAATATAGTAGATAAACAAAACCCCAGACACCAGCTTTCAGTAAGCCGGGATCTCAGAGGTGGAGTTGATACAGTGTCTCGATTATAGAACCCAGCAGAGGCCTCAGAGCTGGAGCCAGAGCTAAAGCTGGTCCAGAATAAAAAAAAAAAAGAAAGAAAGAAAAAAAGAGCAGTTGGGAGCTTCAGTCACCTGTGAGCCTGAAAACAGCCCTCAGCCCCTCATCCAGACTGGCCAGGCACCCCAGTGGGGAGCCCCACCCTAAAGGGTGTGTGACCAGCTGCAAACAGCCATCATCCCCTCATCCAGGCTGGCCAGGCACCCCAGTGGAGACCCCCACCCTGGTCCAGGACACCCTTCAGGGCAAACCAGCCAGCCCCACCCATGCACCAGGCCTCTATCCTATATAGTAAAAACGTAATATGCCTCCCAGCACCAGGATCAGTGTGTCAGTGGCAGCGCCCCAACCCCCTGCTCGGCCCTGCTCTGTGGGTAATAGAGTGCGGCGCCCCAACCCCCTGATCCACCCTGCTCTGTGTGTGACAGGGGGAGGTGCCCCAACTCCCCTATCGACCCTACTCTGTGAGTGACAGGGGGGAGCTCCTTAACCCCCTGATGGGCCCTGCTCTGTGCGTGACAGGGGGGAGCTCCCCAACCACCCTGATGGGCCCTGCTCTGTGCGTGACAGGGGGGAGCTCCCCAACCCCCTGATTGACCCTGCTCTGTGCATGACAGGGTAAGGAGCCCCAACCCACCTGATCAGCCCTGCTCTGTGAGTGACAGCGGGTGGTGCCGCAACCTCCCCATCAACCCTGCCTTGAGTGTGACAGGGGGGGGGTGCCCCAACCCCCCAAACGGCCCTACCCTGAGCGTGACTGAGGGTGGCATTGCAACCTCCTAATCCGCCCTGCTCTGTGCATGACAGGGGGCAGTGCCCCAACACCCCAATCGGCCCTGCTTTGAGCCTGACCGGGGCTGCACCTAGGGATTGGGCCTGCCCTCTGCCACCCGGGAGCAGGCCTAAGCCAGCACGTCGTTATCTCCCGAGGGGTCCCAGACTGCGAGAGGGCACAGGCCAGGCTGAGGGACCCCCCTCCGCCCCCCCGCATGCACAAATTTTTGTGCACTGGGCCTCTAGTATTAAAATAAAGGAAATGCTGGATTAAGTACAGAGTATTAAGGATGTGCCTCTTTGAGGAGAACATAGATCTAAACTGACGCTTACATAGTCCCTCTCGAGTACATACTATTATTTGAACTTTACAGTTGGAGATACTAAGACAGAAGTTTGGTGATTTTCACAAATTCATAGAGCACATCACCACTGCATCTGACAGGATACAGTATCCTGACCTTGCCATCCATTCAATGACCTTAAAGTCATTCATCTTCTTTGACCCTCCCCATCTGCAAAATAAGTGAGTTATTCTAGTTACCAATGATCACTAAAGTCTTTCTAAAGCTGATACTATGGTGTATTTATGCACTTAGTTATAGGCACCCAACTATGTATTACATAGTACTTTTAGGTGTCTACATTTATGATATAAGAATTACAGAATCTTTTTCTTTCAATTAAAATTAGGCCAAAAATAGGCCATAATCTCAGAGCTTTCAATAAAAAATAATAAAGAAAAAACAACTTTATAGTAGCCCTAGCTGGTTTGGCTCAGTGGATAGAGTGTCGGCCGGCAGACTGAAGAGTCACAGGTTCGATTTCCGTCAAGGGCACATGCCTGGGTTGCGGGTTCGATCCCCAGTAAAGGGTGTGCAGGAGGCAGCTGATCAATGATTCTCTTTCATCACTGATGTTTCTATCTCTCCCTCTCCCTTCCTCTCTGAAATTAATAATAAAATATTTTAAAAACTTTATAGTATTCTGAATGGCAAAAAAAAATTGTCAAGTAATATATATATATATATATATATATATATATATATATATATCAACACAATGATATTTTTGGTCTCTTCTGGTTTTAAATACATGTATTTGCAAGCCCTTTATAAGAAATGAAATGGCAACTATCATTGTGTTTTTATTTCATTTTTTATTAGTTATTATTTTGAGTAAAATAATAACTTTTCCTTACATATACATGGTATTATAGTCCTAAAATTGCTTTCACATATCTATTTTTCTTGATTCTGACATCTTGATTCCAATTAGAGAATTTTTTTTCTTATCATGATTTATCACTAGACAAAGCTCAGTGAGTATAAATAACTACAGCAGCATTTAAATGCATCTTCTGTCTCTGTGACCTTTCCTTCATGCATCTCTGCTGCCTTAGATTAATGCAGAACATTAGAATTAAAGTGGAAATTATTTTTTCAGGAATTATGTGCATCTCCCATATTACATCTTCCTACTTGTGTCAGTCTAATAGCTGTTCAAAATTATAAAAGGCATATGCTTCTTTTCACACTGAATGTAAAGTCTCTGGCACAGAATGCAAAGTGTGGATCATAGAATGCTACACTAAATCAGGAAAAGGCAAAGCTCTCTGTAAGCACCTCTGCCCTAACCTTTGAGTGTCAGCAGAAAAGAGGCATCAGGACATACATTCACATGCTTACTTAGTTCAGGTAAGGATACAATTTAAATAATTAGAGTCTAAGAAATGTCAGGTCATAAATGAGGGTGGCTCCCTGATGTCTTCCTTGCCCTTCCTGAAGACTTATCCTAGGTGAGATCAGAAGCTAAAGTTGTCAGACCAGAATCAAGTTGGGTCAAGGTGGAGGGAAACTAACTCTCCTCATTCTGGAACATTTTATACCCTATCAATCAAAAAGGCTACTGCTGAGACATCTTAAGCATTGAGTCTACTTTTTGTGTGCTTTGTTTTACATCCTCACTCAAGGACAAGCTCAGAGAGAGGATGAGAGAGAGAAACATCAATGTGAGAGAGAAACTTCAATCAGTAGCCTTTGGTTCGTGCCCCAACCAAAATCTAACCCAAAACTCAGGCATGTGCCCTGACCGGGATATCAAGCCCATAATCCTGGCATGAGCACTGACTGGGAATCAAACCGTGACCTCCTGCTTCATAGGTCAATGCTCAACCATAAGCAACACCAGCTGGGCATTATTAGTACTCTCAGTATGAGAATCAGAAAAAAAAGTTTGAAAAATTATAAACTTCTGATACATGTTTCCCAGTGTGTTCCTGCACTAGTAGTTTGTTTTTGATAATGTCTCGCACACTGCAGTATCAGTTTTATTTTTAACCCTTTTGAATTAATTTAAAAAATCATGCCTTGGCATCTAATTTTAATTTCCTTACCTCTTAAGTGTTTTTTCAAGTTTACTGACTCTATTTCTTCTTTAAACGATTTCCTAGCACATGTGCTTTGGAAACTTCTCTTAGTGTGTTTAGATTTCTAATGTTTTTAGATTTTTTTAATATATTAAAAACAATCATATATATTATCTAAAATATTTTCTTCAGAAAAATATATGAAGCCTTTCCATGATACCTTTGGGTAATGTGTTTTAGCTAAATCCCTCTTAATTCTAGCATTAAAAGAGCACACACACATATGTTTTTGTAAAAGGCATTGCTAAAATTTAAATATATGTAAATCAACAACATAATGATGCAATGTGCTATTAGATACTTTTATTTCCATTTAGTTCTCTTTCTAAAATTTAATTAAAATTAAAACCATATTAAAGCTAAAATTATTTTATATTATGACTGATTCACATTGTCTCATTTTATTTTATCTTATATCGCCAGAAATTCTGCATTATGAAAAATTCTTATCATAAAGTATTTTTTGACATTTTCTAAATCTCAGGCATATCTTTTAGGCTGACCTTTTCTTATCTGGGCTAGCCAAGATATTCCCCAAATTATCAGTAAAGTAAAAAAGAATAACCATGGTTGGAAGTTTTAACTACAGAAAGTACAGAGCTTTTTTATAATTTTTTCTGTCCTACAAACTCTGTATACTGTATATTATTTATTTAGTCATTCATTTATTTATGCAGCAAATATGTATTGAACACTCTAGAGCAGTGGTTCTCAACCTTGGCTGCACATTAGAATCACCTGGGAATCTTTTTAAAATCCTGATTTCTGCGCCTCATCATCCGGAAATTCTGTTTCTTTGTTATGGGGTGAGGCCACAACATTAGTAACAAAGAAACAGAATTTCTGGAGGATGAGGCCCAGAAATCAGGATTTTAAAAAGATTCCCAGGTGATTCTATTGTGCAGCCAAGGTTGAGAACCACTGCTCTAGAGCCTACACTTCCCTGGTTCTTTATCTCCTAAATGGAGCTAACACAGGATAGCTGTGAAAAGTATATAATTTTGCCTGTCAATAAAGATTTAAAACAGGAATTGATCTCTAAGTATATGCTGTGACAGTTCTCTAAGCTATTATAAATTGTGGACACATAACTGGGTTTTTTTAAGAGATCTTTCTGTTACACAATTCAAGCCTCGCCATTACATATTGAAACCAAAGTTGCCTTTAGCTACAAGAGATATTCACTATTATTGAAATTTAGGATTCGTCTTTGTATTGCTAAGGATTTAAGAATTTCAGAAAAGCCATCCTTAATTTAAGCAAACAGTAGTGTCTTGCTCAGGATTCTATTTGAGCAAGGCCACTGAAATGAATGAATGTGCATATGACTTCATTTTCAATGATGACTCTACAGTTCCAGAAAGCCATCGTTATGGGTGTTAGGCTGGGGCACCTCTGTGGTTAGGTCCTAGTCTCTCATCAATGCCTTCGGTATTGGAGAAGGAACAAACACATCGTCCAGCTGCTTGATTTCAGTGTAGATCTGTGTTACCAGGTCAACAGCTAGACCCTTAGAGCTCATCCCAATACTTCTCCTCTCCTCTATTTGTTTCCATTCACCATTCACTTCTGTGGCCTTTTCACTTTTCACAGGCCCTAACACCAACCTCTTCTTGCTCATATGTCAAATCAGCTTGAATTTCTCCTCAGAAAACAGAATTCTGTTAACATTCACTGAGACATAATGTGTACTAGGCCCTGCACTAGATATTGGACTGGGTGGAGAAAAGAAAATGTCATATACACAGATTATGCATTATGTATAAGACAAGAGGCCCAGTGCACGAATTTGTGCATAGGGGGGTCTCTCGTTCTGGCTGGCGATCGGGGCCGATCAGGGCCGACCAGCCAGAGGTAGGGACCGTGGGAGGTTAGCTATGGAAGAGCACTGACCACCAGGGGGAAGCTCCTGTGTTTAGCGTCTGCCCCTTGGTGGTCAGTGTGTGTCATAGCGACCAGTCAATAGGTCGTTTGGTCAACCGGTCATAACAGTTGCTTAAGCTTAGATAGATAGATAGATAGATAGATAGATAGATAGATAGATAATTATGCTCAGTATTTTATGTAAGTAATTTTATTATCTAAAAATAACTGTGAAGTTGAGCCAAAGACCAACTCCTCTGATCTTCTATTTCCTGATCCATCTATTTATAAAATTAAACCACTTATTTCACTCACATTCCTTTGAAGGTAATGAGTGGGAAAATGATTTTTCTGTCCTTTTGTGAGAGATTCTAAAAAATTGGCTTATAATTTGAACAACAACAACAAAAACAGAAGAAGAAGGAAGGAAGAAAGGAAGGAAGGGAAGAAAAGAGAAATATATAATATGATTGAGAGTATGAACCAATCAGTCAGGGTATTTCACCATGTTTTTATCATGGTCTTGAGCAATTATGATTGACACAACTATGTATCAATCAGTATTATATCTATATATATAAAAGCCAAGCGACCGGAATAATGGAACAACCAGAACAACCGGAATGACCAGTTGCTATGATGCACACTGTGGTGGCCAGCCGGCCTGATTGGGGCCCCGATTGGCACACCCTAATGGCCTGCGGCCCCTCCTCCCAGACCCCTATCAGCCCCCCACCCCGATGGGGGCGGGGCCAGCGGCCAACCTCCCGCAGCCCCTCACCCCCGCCAGCCCAGCCCCTATCGGGCCCTATCAGGGCCAGCCAGCCGGACCCCATCTGTGCACAAATTCAAGCACCCAGCCTCCAGCGTATTATAAACATACCACAGAAACTTTATAATCAACCTATGTCCTAGGTAATGTTTTTATTGTTCTGATGAGAATGCAAAACTATAGAAGAGCACTTAAGTTCCTTGTCAGCTAAGACATAAACAGCAATTGCAGGCCTGTGTCTACCAACTCCAGATCTAAGATTCTTTAGTCTTTTCTTAATTGGAGCATTTATAAGCCTTGAGAGCTTAAGAGGCACTAAGTTATCAAAGAACAGCTGAAGATGAGGGGAACTGATAAATTCCAAGAAGAACTTCATAGCATTAAAGGATGTCATCCAGAGCATAAACATGCAGATCCACACCACCAAAGGACATATATATATATATATATATATATATATATATATATATATATATCATATATAGCATATCTGTTATATGTATCATATATATTGACATAATGTTAGGCAAAAATGTTCTTTGAGTCATTTCTCTATAAAATTCCCTTCTTTTTTCAAGAAGGTTTGGATTTAGGTATCATCCCTAACTCTTATCTTATAGTCTTACAGTAATCAGTAATTAATCCTGTAGGAATAGCAATAATTAGCCTGTCCTCCTTTTATAGAGCTTAATAGCTCACAACATGCCTCTGCATACATTATCTCCAGTTGCAGATGCTGGTATGTGTAATCTAACTTCATCATTCTGAATTTTTAGATAAAGTGGACTTGAAAAATGGATGGTAAGTCATGTAACAGCGGCTATTTTTAAATTCTTTCTTTTAAAACTTTAGCATTTATCTTCTCTAAAATCTGGGAGCTGCAGGCTGTTTGAATTTCCTGATACTCTTTATCACCTAAACCTACCATTTTCTCTTGTTTTTTGATCAATTCAGAGCTTTTTCTAAGCTGTTAAACAAAGACACAGTAAAGCTTCTAAGGGGGAAAAATACATATTTTTAAAGGCACTAAAAATCCAAACCATAAATATCTAAGACTAAGAAAGCTTTTAGGTCATTGATTCTGCAATCTTCCAAAGGTATAGCAATAGCTGAACCAACAAAATCAGTTACTCAAGAATAGAATGACTATTAATATCTTTAGATGCAATTTAATATCTTTGCTCTGAGAACACAATTTGCTTTTGAGTGGATGTTGTGGTTGTTTCCACTGAAAGGTAAATAACCTCCCTTCTTGGTAACAGGCTTTAATGAAGAAGAGCCCATCCTATGACTGAACTAATGTGCCTCACCACACATCCGTAGTCCCATAGCTAATAAAAAGGATTATCAGGTGAATATAAATGTAGTTCACAGTTGCAATAGCTCACACCATTACTTTTTACCTCAATAAGTAAATCAAGCATTTATGTCTGAAAACTACTTAAAAGCTAACTTTTCCAATTCTGTATTCCTCTGACAGCATATAATGAATATATTGTCATGGAAAGTAACAAATTTTTATTATAGCTCTAATGTTTAAAATTCCATCTGTTTCCATAAACTGAACAAGAATTACAGAGAAGCAGCCATGAATCATAAAATGCATAAGAAGTCTCCTAATAAGCAGCTTCTAAAAGACATTTAAAATAGTCAACACATTAATGATGGGATATTGTCTGTCTGACACATCAGTTACTATTCACCAGTTGCTCAGAGTCCATTCATGTTTATCCCATAGATATCTGTAAAAGAAAGACACTGTCCTTTTAAAGTGGGAAACTATGCCTATTGGGTAGCAGAATAAACAAGTTCCACTTGCCATTTTATGTATAGTCCTGCAATTTGAGAGCAGTAAACAAAGGACTTAGGCTACAGAATGAAAGAATTTCTTTCATCAAAATACTTATTCACTCATATGTCCTTCAAACATTTATTGAACCCCTATGATGTGTCAAATACTCTTTCCTGAAAAATTCAGAAATAAAAGACATAGCCTCTGTCTTCCAGCAATTCACAATTAGGTGGATATTGACAACGCATAAATAGGGTATATGCTAGAAAGAGATGTGTACTATAATCAGAGGGAAATTGAGGAAATATGGGGAGGGTTTTAAATAAAGACTAGGCATGAAGTAGGTGAAAAAGAAGATACATTATATTCTGTTGGTCATACTTTTTTGCACAGTAAAGGTGACTGATAGCAAGAATTTAAGGAGGATATAGTGTAATAGTCTAATTCATATCATTCCCCACCATTTAAAAATGAGAATACAAAAATCTTTGAAAAGTTAAGTGGCTTTTAAGGGTCATTGTTTTAATAAACCTGAAACAGGCAAAGATTATCCCATTAATTAAAAAAAGCAGTGTTACATGTACATACAATGGAATATTATTCGGCCGTACAAAGAATGAAATCTTGCCATTTGTAACAGCATGAATGGACCTAGAGGGAATTATCCCAAGTGAAATAAGTCAGTCAGAGAAAGACATACCATGATTTCACTTATATGCGGAATCTAAAAAACAAAACTAAAACAATCATAATTGCAGAGAACAGACTGATAGTTGCCAGAAAAGATGGGTTGGTGAGAGGCTGGGTCAAAAGGTGAGGGACTAATAAGTGCAAATTGGTATTTACAAAGTAATCATGGCATATAAAGTAGAGCATAGGGAAAATAGTCAAAAATATCGTAATAACTATGTATGGTGCCTGATGGGCACTAGAAATATCAGGGAAACACTATGTAAAGTACATGATTGTTTAACCTGAAACTAATACAAAATGATATTCAATATATGCTGTAATTTAAAAGTAAAAATTTAAAAAAATTACAGAGGAAAAAAGTCTGCCACCAAAAAAATAAATAAAAGAATTATTCCATTGATAGCGCCTTTTGTGTTTTTCACACACACATATAGTATATGCACATAGATTACTGATTAATAATAATCGATTATTACTTATAATTATATTTTTTGTAATTATTTGTTTACAAGTTTCTTTAATCAAATAAATTATTTGTTATAATTCTATATTTGGGAAATTATTATTTTTTTGTTTTACCAATGTGTCTCTTAGCTTTCAATTTACCTTTAAGCCAAAATTCTTCCTAGAAAAATATATTTTTAAGAGTCTTGTTGGATTACTGCAAAGAGCCCTAGAATCAAGCAGACATATTCTTAAAAATTGGGTTTATCTTTTATGGTTTGTATTGTCATTGGCCAACTACTAAACACCAGTTAATTCCTCTATAAAATAGGAATAATAATTTTTCAGGGTTATCATAAACTCTCAAGAAACAATATATATGAACCACAGAATGGTGTATGGTTATTCATTTAATTACAATGTCTAGTGAGGGGTTTATGTAGAGAAGTTGTTAGAGTTAAATGTTCAATTATGAAAGAGAAATGTACATGCCTGACGCTCATAGAACTTTGAATTCAGTGGGTCACATAGCATACATAGCATATTATATTAGTGGCAAGAACCCTATGTGGTTTTGCTTACAGCTTTCCAACTGAGTGTCAGTACGGGGAGAAAACATTCATTCATTTCTTATTGCGTTATTTGCTGCTCCACACATTATGCTAATGCAGAGTTTTCATGTTTCCTTGCTTTTCTTAGGGACTGCTTTTTACCAACCACTATATCCTCTTGCTATCAATCACCTTTACTGTGCAAAAAGTATGACCAACCGAAGAGTCTTCCACTCTACGGAAGAATTTGCTTCCTGAAAAAAGCAGATCTTCTTTCTTGCTGTATGTGCAGGTCAAAGACATTGCAGCTAGAGGTGCCAATTGTCTTTCATTAGACATGCAAGCAATCAATCCAAAGGCAGTTTTTAAATTCTAGTTCTATCCCCAAGAGTTTGCTGCTGCTGGCATAAACTGATACACAATGGCTTTAAAGAGGTAATTAACAGATAATTAAATATTTATACTATGTATAAGCAATGGGCTAAGTGCTTCAGTGGGGGAATGGATTCAGACTTACTGGCTTATTTTGCATGGAGAAGCAATTGCCATAAGAGAGTAGAGTAACTAAAAGGATCTTGTCTCCAGATTTTGGCCATGTGATCCCAGAGAACTAGAACTATGCTTATTTTCTCCTCTGCATTCAAGAAACAAAATGTGTTATATGTCTGTTTTTTTTTTTTCCAGTTTGTGGACCATAAAGATGAATTAATAAATGATCTCCCTTTTAAGAGCATGCAGTCCAGACAGGTAACACAAACTGTTTCTTGACACACACATTATATAAATTTCATGTTGAAGAAGCCAATTTATTTGTTTATGGACTGTCTATGGTTGCTTCCACACTGCAACCACTGAGTTGAATAATTGTGATAATGACCTTATGAACTACACATGCTAAAATATTTAGTATCTGGTCCATTACAGGAAAAGTTTGCTGTCCTCTGTTTTAAAGGGATTTTTCAAATATCTTTTTTTTAATCCTTAAAATATTGGGATAAGAATTGTGGGGAGGAGGTAAAAGAGGAGCAATGTGACTATATTAGTCTTATTTTTCTACTTGCCTTGGGACTTGGACAATTTTTTGGGTGAACCACTTTAACAAAAGCTGCATTTGATAAATTATACAGTGATTCTTATTCATTTTATTTCTAGAAATGCAACCTTTTATTATTTATGGTCATTGTATTATTTATTGATTTTTTTGGTTTTAGAGAGAGAAACATCGATTCTTCATTCCACTTATTTCTGCATTCATTGGTTGATTCTTGTATGTGCACTGACTGGATACAGAACCTATAACCTTGCATATGGGGACTACATTCTAACCAACTGAGCTACCCACCAGAGCCCTTTTATGGTCATTTTTAATATTTTAAGATCCTATGTAGTAGAAGTTGGATGAGTCTGCAGAACACTGTTGCTCCACCAGCCAACACCTTACCCTCTCACCCTTCCTTCTTCTATTACGATGAGAACACTTATTTTGTTCAGGTTTGATCATTGTACATACGCAGGAGCAGAAAAGGCTGAATTTCTCCTCAGTTTAAGCTAATCAAGCTATTTATATTCCACTTAGCAAGTTGTCCTAGGAATACTCATGTGATATTTCTGGCCACTTACCAGTAAACATAAAATAATATCTTCTAGAGAGAGATGTGTTTCCACATTCTTGCCTAATGTTCTCAAAACAAAAGGCAACTGAATCTAAACACAATTACTGTTTATAATATGTGCCACTGCCCATATCAGAGATGGCTCTACTCTGAGGTGGGAATAGAATTGTGTGGGAGGGGCGATGTTCGGGTATGAACAAAGATACATTGATTAAAGTGACAAATCCTTCTGTTTAGATTTCTGCATTTTGGAAAGTATAATTACAGAGTAGCTTTGAGACCCACTTTCATTTTTTTCTTCATGCACTAATGTGTGGTTCTGGAAATACACAAAAATGATCATGGTATTCAAAGTAGCTGTTCATGTAAGCTGAAGATAATTGTGTACTGTTAAATAATTTATATATTACAGCAAAATGTGAATATATTCAGGTCTAAATATAACATGCCTGAAGCATAACATTTACATTGGCAAGTAAATGCTAATTGGATGTTAGAAGTGGGAAAGTATGTTCTAAATATTAACAAATTTCATCAATTAAATTTTCAAAAATTAAATAAAAGTTATCAGTAATATGATCATTTGTATTTAAAATTTTTACATCTTTTAAACATAAAGGCCTTTTATTTTACCTTTTAATTTTACTAGGTATTTTTGAAAGTTTAGAAAATAATAATTTCATTAAATATGTAAAATAATTTTAATAGCTTATTCTTATATTTATTAGTATTTCATGACCTATTTTTAAATTTGTATATGTTGAATATAGTTTACTTTTATTTTACATTTGTTAGCTTACTATGGAAATACAAATGTATTATGACTCCCATGTACACATCATGAAGCCTAAACAATCCTTCCCTGTCAGCCATCATCCATTTCCCCATATTATTTTGAAGCAAATCCAAGCTATGTTTTTTCTTCCATTAATATTTTGGTTTGTAACATAAAAGGTAAAAATTATTTTGAACATTATTTCATCTAAAATATATTAATTCAGGTTACTTTCTGTCATAAAATATCCAGCTAGTTTTCAAAATTCCAATGGTCTCTAAATGTTAAAGGCTACTCCACGTGGCTACTAAACTCTTGAAAGAAATGCAGGCAGTGTAATCCAGGAACTGAAATAAGTAAACTGAGTCTCAGAGGTGTTAGCAGTTTTTTCAAAGACAGATAACTAGGAGATGGTCATATCGAGACTAGAATTTAGGTTTTAAGTCAATAATCTTCCCACATCACCAACAACAGGGACTTGTTTTTTTAAGCCATCTCTACTGTAAGTTACTTAAGTGAAAGATCAAATTTAGGATAGCTTTAATTCTAAACAAGATATTTAAAAATCTCTATCTTTTCTCTAAACTATGATACAACTTTCAAATTTTTAGAAAGTTTTCCTTTTCTTCTTTTCTTGACAAATGTGTGGTGCTACATTATCTTCTCAGAATAAAGGAAAGAAACGTGCTTGTGGGATTGTCGGAAGCAATAAATACTGAATTTTACTTTTATGGATTCTGTGACAGCAGTACACCATATATCCTCATTTCCTTTCTAAGTCAGAGAACTCTTTTTTTTTTTTTTTGAGGGTTATTTTTTTTTCTTTTTTATTTTTATTAGTTAAGGTATTACAAATGTGTCCTCATCCCCCCCATTAACCCACAACCTCCCCCCCACACACAAACTCATGCTCCCATCCCCCTGTTGTCCAAGTCCATTGGTTTGGCTTATATACATGCATACAAGTCCTTCTGTTGATCTCTTCCCCTTACCCCCGCCCTCCCCTACTTTCCTTCTGGGGATTGATAGCCTGATCGCTGTTTCTCAGTCTTTGGATCTGTCCCTTTTCATCAGTCTATGTTGTTCTCTATAATCCACAAATGAATGAGATCATGTGGTATTTATCTTTCTCTGACTGGCTTATTTCACTTAGCATAATGCAGAGAACTCTTTTATCTCCTTAGGAAAACTCAAGAAGCTGAAACTATTTTAGAAAGTGTATATGTTTGCCCACATGTAGCATTTGCATTACTCAGGGTTTTATTGTGGTATAAAAAGTTCACAAAAGGTGACATAAAAAGTTCAATTTGGAAATTTACCCCCTAGGAATTTCCTCCAAAAATCCAGTTCTTGTGCTTAACATGGCATTTCTCTGACGGGAGTCATGCCCATCATCACAATAATGAAGTGATATCAGTCACTTCTTGTATCTTCTTTGTGTCGGGCTCTTTTCATATATGGCATGACAATTCAGTTAAGGGATTAGTGTGCATAGGACTTTGTTGATATCAGAATAAAGCAAAATAAACGCATAGTCAAAATGATGTAAACTCAGTACCCAGAACCTCCCACAGCCACATCAAAATTACAGCTTAACTACAAAACAACCATCATTCAGAACTGCTAAAATCTAGCTGAACAAAAGTCCTATGAATCAGGATATAAAAAAGAGGCCATATCCAGGCGGCTGGGAGGAGCACAGATGCAGAACAGCCTGGCCCCACACCCACGTGTGGCAGATAAAAATCAGGCCAGCCCTGGAGAGCGTTCTCAGTGGTTAAGCCATGGCCAAAGGGTCACGGGTTTAATTCTCAGTCAAGGGCATGTATCTGGGTTGCGGTCTGACCCCTGACCCCAGTGGGGGCACATACAGGAGGCAACTAATTGATGTGTCCCTCTCACATCTCCTTCTCTCTCTTTCTCTCTCTCTCCCTCCATCTCTCCCTTCCTCCCTCCTCTTCTCTTCTCTCTCATCTCCTCTCCTCTCCTCTCCTCTCCTCTCCTCTCCTCTCCTCTCCTCTCCTCTCCTCTCCTCTCCTCTCCTCTCCTCTCCTCTCCTCTCCTCTCTCTCTCTCTCTCTCTCTCTCTCCTTTCTCTCTCCAAAATATCAATGGAAAAAATACCCTCAGAGGGAGGACTGACAACAACAACAATCAGGAGGGTCATCTCTGTTGCAGAGGATCCCCCATAGGAGTGAGGGGCTCAGCTCAAAAGTCCCCTTACATGTAGGAGGAGGAACTGAGTTGTCTGGCATTAGCTTGAGAGCTGGAGGGGCAGCTTTTTCTCGGGTCTAAGTGCTGGGAGAGGCCATTGCTCCTTTTTAGAGCCTTCCTCCTCACAGAGCCAGCAGGCTAGTGCTGGCTCAGTCCCGGACTGGGACCTGGTACATGTGAGAGGCACAACCAATTGAGGTGTCTCTCTCACATAGATGTTTTTCTCTCTCTCTTTCTCCTTCCCTCCCTCCCTCCTTCCCTTCCATCTCTCTAAAAATCATTAGCCTCCCAGTGGCCACCAACAATACTCATTCACTTACATGATACCTCATATTTTAGCTACTGCTACGTACAAGGGACTGCCCTAAGTGTTGATACTAAAGTTTCAGACATGCACCTTTAGAAGGACTATGTGGGTCTCTTTCCATGATGAATGAGCCAGATTGAAAGAATATGGGCTGATATATTGCCGTTATGATTTTCCCTTACTCTTTACTTTATTAATTGTATGTTTATTTGTTTGTTACCATTTATTGAAGGAGGCATTATAATAAATGAGTAGAATGCATGAATAATAAATGTTTGGGGTGGAACACAAATGTAAGGTAGTGTACTTCTTCAGTAGAAAGGGACTGATTCCTCACTGTGGAGCAGAGACAAAATTAAAGCCTTAACTCTGTCACTGGCAGTAATGGACCTTCTTTGCACAGGTATTTAACGTTAGTAAGTCTTGGTTTCAATATCTGTAAAATGGGGGAAATAGTACACACTTTATAGCAGTATTACAACATTTATAAATAACATGGAGTTCTTGGCACATAGCAGTCACTTAGGCACCAAAACAGAGCTATTTGCTAGAAAGACTGATTCTGAGTTAAACTCAAGCCAAATACATTTATTGAATTCAATACAGCATGCCTCTTATTTGGTACCTCATGCTGAGAACACACAAGGGAAAGAGACAGTGACTGTAATATTTATCACTCACATCAGTAGTCTTGGCTGATCAAAGGAAATACATTTACCAGTCAACTAAGAAGCAGCCTCATTTTGGTTGCTTGAATATGCAACCTTAAAGGAGGAAAACATCTAAGCCTGAATTCCATCAGAGCTCATTAATTTTGTGACAACAGAGCTGTTTACTTTGAAGCCAGTGAAAATGAAAATATTAGCACAGGGAGACAAATAGGTATTTGTGAAAGAATTAATTTACCTCCGAAAAGAATAGGCTGACTTAGCAATTAGGCCTTTATGAAAGTTGAACAGTCTTTATTCAGTGACACCACTAGAATGAACATGTTTTTCGTTTTACTTCCATAGTATGAACTCTTGCACAAAATTAACATGCATGGGCAAAAAAAAAAAAGAGAAAGAAAAAGTGGAGGAGGGGGTTGCAGAAAGACATGTGTGTGTGTGTGTGTGTGTGTGTGTGTGTGTGTGTGTGTGTTGATCCTCATTCAAGGATTTTCCCCCCATTGATTTTTAGACAGAGTGGAAGGGAGAGGGAAAGACAGAGAGAAAAACATCCATGTGAGAGAGACACATCTATTGGTTGCTTTCTGCATGGGCCCCAACTGGGAGCTGAAGATTGAGCCTGCAACCAAAGTAAGTGCCCTTGACCAAAATCAAACCTAGGACCCTTCAGTCCTTGGGCTAACGTTCTAACCATTGAGAAAACTGGCTAGAACAAGACGTTTTAATTGATAACCCAAATGCATTAGAAAATATTTAACTTCCCTCGCCTGGCCCCATTTCCTTGGTTGTCTAATCTAGCTTCCTGGGATGGATTCAGTGGAAGGTGGAATGGAACTGTACCAACTAACCCTATTTAGAGAGAGTGATCCCAGAAAACCTATTCCCATATGGGAATGGGAGACAAGATGTTCTAGTGGAGGGAGAAAAGTCATAGTCAGCAAAGTAAGCAGGGGAGTAGAGGGCCCAAAGAGATGTGGGATCCATCAAATTAGACAACCCAACAGTTAGGAAATTAGATGAATGAGCCAAAGCTTGGAGAGAGGGAACCAAAGGGGATATGGGAGAATGGCTAAATAACATTTCTAGGCTACTATTACTAATGAACCCTATATTTCTCTGTTCTTTCCTCTGATCGGAATTTTGGCAGGGCTGCCTGAGCTGGGGACACATCTCTCAAGCAGCAGAATCAGTCCCAGAACACGGAATCCAAGAAGCTGCTGCTGTAACTTCCAAAGGGCCCATTGGAGAGTCAGTGCTGGCCCAAATCGCCATCTGCTGTTTGTTTTGTCCCCTCCCCCCGTTTGGCTCTTCCCCTATGCTTCAGAGACTGACTCATTCCTAGTCAACACCAAGTGTCATTTGAGATCAAAAAATAATAATGTCAGTTTCTACACAATATATTGGCTTTAAAAAATTTACTACATAACCTCTTTTTTTTTTAAATATATTTTATTGATTTTTTACAGAGAGGAAGGGAGAGAGATAGAGAGTTAGAAACATCGATGAGAGAGAAACATCGATCAGCTGCCTCCTGCACATTTCCCACTGGGGATGTGCCCGCAACCCAGGTACATGCCCTTGACCGGAATCGAACCTGGGACCTTTCAGTCCGCAGGCCGACGCTCTATCCACTGAGCCAAACCGGTTTCGGCTACATAACCTCTTTTTAATGAAATATGTGTGTGTGTTTGTTGTTGTTGTTGTTGTTGTTATTTCCCCCACCAGGACTTGTTGCAAATAGTCCATAATCCTAATTCAATTAAATCAATTTATATTGAATGATTAATACTATTCCTGGTTATAAATAATGTAAGACTCTAGTTCTCTAACAGCCCAATAAGAAGGACACTATGCATACGTGTGGCCACTGACATCTGTTAGGGAGGTGCAAGAGGGGACTGAAGTATCAGAGACATGGGTCTAGATTGGTGGTCTCAAACTGGGGACATGCACCTCAGGGCTCACTGATGTATTCCACGGGCATTCATTTCCAGGTCCTCAGTTGCTCTGCCTAATCTTACAGGTGATTTTAGTTTCTACCTCCTTTTTAAATACTGTTCTTCTCTCACAATACAAAAGAAAGCATATAACACTGAAACATCTAGAATTACCATAGTGCACTGCCCAGAATTGACAAAATCAAAAACTCTACAATGTCAAATACACAGGAAGTTAAACATATTAGTACCAGAAAAGTCTCCTTTAATCAAAGCTTTATAATTCACCCACCATATCAACACAATTTTTCAATAAAATTTAAATTATTATGTTAATAATTACCAGAATTCCAGTTGTTGGCTCAACTGTATACTACTAATATTGTAACTAAAATATGTTTTAAATATAAAAAGTGCAGAAAATAAAAATACAGATATATCAATTATATTTGATTACATACTTCATTGTAAAAATACGATAGGTTGACTCATAAAAGATAAAAATATTCAAGTATGAAATGTATTACATTGGGATACAATTCTGAGGGAGAAGTGGGATAAGACATAATATCAAGGAAAGAAAGAAGGAAAAAACTCGTTTATATATTTTGAAAATGTATTTTGATGGTTATCAGTTTATTGTCACATGGAATTCATTAGAGATCATGAAACCACATGGCATGATTATACTTATTCAATGTTCCTATTGTAATAGTTTTTCTCACAAAGTCTAATTTATACAAAAGTGACAGGACTACACCTTTTCTTTTGGTTGGCATTTGTTTTCTGTATATTTCTCTGTCCTGTGCTTTTACTTTATATATATATATATATTTATTTATTTACTTTTATATGAGTTTTTTAAATAATATATAGTTGGTTTTAAAAAGAAACTATTTAGTAATTATCTTTTAATTAGACTATGTAAGTTGACATTTATATTTAATGTGATTATTGATACGCATGGGTTTAAAACTATATTTTAGAATATTATTCTATTTATTGTGCCTAGTATTTGTTATTTTTTCTCTTTCCTTGCCTTCTGCCAGATCATCATTTTTAATTATACCACTTTTCACTTTGTTTATAAGATAAACATTCATTTACTAATATTTTAGTAGCTATCCTTATAATTTCAACATGCTTCTTTTATTATTAAAAGTTAGTTTTACCTTCTTCTTAGGCAATGTCAAAGAACTTCTGGTAGGAAATCTCCATGTACCTAGGATTCATCAAGCTAGCACCTGTTCATGGCTTTAGTTTTTAATGTTAACAGAATAGTCTGTCCTAATACGCTTCCCCCAAACTAAAACCAGTAATTTAAAAACAAAAATCATCTCTGTATTTATTTAAACTGCACTATATTTTTACTCAACTATTTTTCCATAAATCTCCCATTATTTTCAGAAAGTATGTTCTGAGACCTCCAATGGATGCCTCAAACTGCAGATAATACCGAACTCCATATAAACTACTAGAGCCCGGTGTGGAATTCAAAATCACATGGCACTGCCCACCCTGGAGTCTCCAGTCTGGCCCTGCCTCCCTCCCTGCGCCCCGCAGCAGCCGCGGCCCCTGCTGGTCCAGCCCTGCCTCCCTCTCCAGCCCTTGAAGCATCTGTGGCCGCTGCTGATCAGGCCCTCCCCCAGCGCAGGTGCGTGGAGGCCCCTGCCTCCCGGCCCCTGACACTGCACATGCAACCTCCTCCTTCCGGTTGACCCGTTATGGTGTCCTGGTTAATTAGCATATTTCTCTATTTCTTATATATATAGATACTTTTTCCTATAGGGACATACCTAAAGTTTAACTTGTAAGTTAGTCATAGTAAGAGGTTAAAAAACACAATCAATAATAAAATAGAACAATTATAGTCAAGTGCTGCTTAAAAATGGGGACATATTTTCATTTTTAGGTAATTTCCTCATTGTGTGAACATCAAAGAGTGCACTTACACACACCTTGTCGGAATAGCCTTCTACACATCTAGGCTATATGGTATCATCTAATGCTCTGTGACTACAAACTTGTATAGCATGTTACTATAATGAATACTGCAGGCAATTACAACACAATGGTAAGTACAGGACTTATATAAGACTGGCAGTACAGTAAGTTTGTTTATACCAACATCACCACAAACTCCTGGGTAATGCATTGACAGTTGCCCATAAAGGTGTCTGAGACCCTATGGATAGGAGTGGTTGCTTTCAAGCTTGAGGGCCAATGAGCCTTTTTGCAGTGACTAAGATATGGGTATATAGCGGAGGACAGGCTAGGAAGAGGAGGGAGGGAAGGTAAAAGGGAGAGGTAAGTCCTACTGGGAAGTCAAATCTGATGACACAAAGTCATCTCACAACCACACTTTGATTCTTGCCTAAACAAAGAGGGTCAAAAGCCTATGACATCACTAGCTAATAGAAAAAAATTCAGCTTCATTAAAATCTTATGGAACCATCATCATACATGTGGTCTGATATTGACTGAAGCATTGTTATGCAGTATATAACTGTATAACAACATAATGTAATAAAAGTTATGTGAATGCAGTTTCTCTCTCTCAAAATAAATGGAACTGTACTCACCTTTTTCACTTCCAGGAAGCATTTTATGGCTTCTCCTTGGCATATCCGAGTTGCCAGCGTCATTACTCTTGGGCTTTGAGGTCGTTATTAAGTGAAATAAGGGTGACTTGAGCACAAGCACTGTGATTCTGGGACAGCAGTTCTAGTAACCAAGATGGTTAGTAACTACATGACTAACAGAGGGAGCATCATATCAGGCCTGGGGCAGGGCCAGACAGCATGAGATTTCATTATGCCACTCAGCATATCATGCAGTTTAAAAGTTATGTGAAATAAGTCAGTCAGAGAAAGATAAATATCACATGCTCTCATTTATTTGTGGATTATAATGAACAACATAAACCGATGAACAAAAACAGATGTAAAGACAGAGAAGCATTGATCAGATGCTCAAAACTCAGAGGGAAGGCAGGGGAGGGTGGGGGTAAGGGGGAAAGATCAACCAAAAGACTTGTATGCATGCATATAAGCATAAGTGATGGATGTGGACAACACGGGGGGGAGGGTGAGGGCAGGATTGGGGGGATGAGGGGACATTGGGGGAATAAAGACACATTTGTAATATCTTATTCAATAAAGAAAGAAAGAAAAAAAATTAAAAAAATAAAAGTTATGAACCATTTATTTCTGGAATTTTTTGAAATATTTTTTATTATTGATTTCAGAGAGGAAGGGAGAGGGAGAGAGAGATAGAAACATCAATGATGCTCAGGTTGACAGTGGGTAACAAAATGCACAAAATGAAAGCATGGATGAGAGAGACTACTGTATATTTTCTTTGGATGACTTATTTCAGGCCTACTTTCTACAGAAGAAGATACTCTTCATGGGATTAAGGATATTTTAATCTTGTATGCTGTGTCTCATGTCTGCATCTATCAAGGCTGATTTCAATTTATCAACAAGATATCACTAAGTGTAAATTTGGGAAGATAAGTATACAATTAGCTTCAGCACATGACTGAAAGTGAAATTTTTGTCACTTGCATTACAAATTGTTAGAAACCTATTAAACTAGATCCAAAATTCTCCTTTTTATAATGGCCTAAATGACTATTTTAAAAATGTCCTGGACACATGGGGTATTTTAAGAGAAATAGTCTTGGAGTAAATTTTTATTATTATTTTATATTTATTTTCCTCCAAACCATTTGAGCTTTCTGCCGCATTAACATCTCTGTTTTTACTAAATCCAGCTATATTAAGTAATAAGATTATTTTCGTAGCCGATTTGGATAAAAGTTGACTTGCCTATAAAATGAAATGTATATATATTTGCGTGTGCGTGTGTGAATGTGTGTATTCATCTTTGGTGAGGAGAGTGGTAGCTACGTTTACTTAACCACATTACCTACCCCTACCCCCAACACTCTAGATAGGCACAGCCTACCTGATATGATTCTTTTAGTGCAACACACTGCAAGTCTCCCATTTAAAATAAGACAAAGAGAAATTGGCAATAAACACAGATCATTGATATATTAGTAAACTAAAGGATTTCCTGCTAAGAAGGTAAAGTATTTATCTACATTAAAAAATGTGATTTACTCCAGAAAGAGAATAATTAAGTATTGGTCAATAGCTAAGGCATTTTAATAGTATCTTTCTAACAGCCAAAACTACATTAAAAGAATAAAATCTGGACCTGAGAAAAGTTTCATTCATTAAACAAACATTTCTTTTCTTCACACTGGAAAACTGTTAAAATGTTTTCTAAAATGGATATCAGACTAGGCAGATACAACTTCACATTGAAATACTTTGAGTTCATGTGGGTCCTAGAATCTGGAAACATCAGCTGTTCGTTGAATTAAAACTGGGACAAGAGCTCGGATTATATCAATGTCTTATGTATCACCAAAATGAATTAAGCATAGCATGTGTGCAGGGCTCCCTCTGTAACCAGCTAAACCCTGTGGGGAATATTATAGAGGCTTGAAAAAGGCTCTGATCTCAGGGTGCTTTGAACTGGACTTGGGAACCAAACAAAGACAGATGAAATGATAAAAATGTAAGAACATTCAGTTGGGTGATACTATGTAGCTGCCATTTAGAGCAGCGGTTCTCAACCTGTGGGTCGCGACCTCTTTGGGGGTCGAACGACCCTTTCACAGAGATCGCCTAAGACTTTCGGAAAACACATATAAAATTACATATTTTTTGTGATTAATCGCTATGCTTTAATTATGTTCAATTTGTAACAATGAAATTGGGGGTCACCACAACATGAGGAACTGTATTCAAGGGTCGTGGCATTAGGAAGGTTGAGAGAGAATGGAATATAAGTAAAAACTATTTTTCAGGCTTTTTAACCTGGATAGAATTGGGGGGGGGATGGGAGGAGTATAGTTCTTTTGGAGGGAAATAGCCTAAGCAAGGATTAGGAAAAATAATTATCAGGTGCCTGCTAGGACTAGTGAGATATTTAGAACACCACCCTGATTTCCTGGACTCATGTGGGCTAATGGGGCTGAAATGATACATAAGTGCCTAATGACCTTATAAGGCTAATAGAAAGGTAATAATGATAAGAATTAATAATAGTATATTTAATGTGTAAGCTATGTACATGATTTAATTTTTACAACAATTCCATGTATGCTTTATTTCACTATACAGATGGGAAATGGATTCTTAGGAATTATATTAAGCCAGCCCAAATCTCTTACTAACAAATGACAGAGTTGGGCTCCAATTGACTCCACAGCTGATGTCCGACCCAGAATCTGCCAGCAGAGGTAAAGTTGTAACAGAAGGTTCCAAAAAGGAAGGTCATAAAAAAAAAAAACCACCTCAATCCCTGATCTCTAGGGAGAGAGAAAGGTATGTTTCCACAGAATAGGAAACAGATTCTGATCCATACAATTTCTATGTTCACTCCAGTTCTTTCATGTGGATTTGCCTTCTACATTCAGAAAAGTGATGGGTAAGAAGTATGACACAGTTGGACAAGAAGCTTGTTCTTCACTTGGTAACTGACTTTCTGACTCCCCAGCCTCAGTTTCCTGAGACCTCTCTCCTGTATAGAATGGAGATGTAAAGCCATCGTTGCCTGATCTCTGAGAGGGCGAAATGTCATAAGGTGTCTTATATATTTAGCAAGAATATATGGCCCTAATTATTATGATTCCTTTGTTTCCAACACAAAGGAAATTTCAGCTTATATTCTATTATAGTTTCTTAGTAAATAGAGACCCAATCAGGATTTGTTACATTCTGCTTTGTACATCTTGCTCACATCAAGGAACCCGAGTCTCAGAGAACAAAAACTGTGGTTGATTTGTTTGCACCTCTCTCACCTGGTGATACAGGAAGCGTGTAGAATTTTTTAGACACAAGAAGAAGTACTTTCTTTAAATAATGATAAAGACATGTCTAGGAGATATAGATAGTAAATTCCCAGCAGATATTACTATTATCCATATTTTGTAGGTATAGACCCTGAGGTACAAAGAGGTTATTAGTCAACTTGCATAACTTATAACAGGTAGAGTTGAAGTTTAAAACAAATAGTGACCCAGACGGTGTGGCTCAATGGCTGAATGTCAACCTATGAACCAGGAGGTCAAGGTTTGATTCCCCATCAGGGCACATGCCCGGGTTGTGGGCTCAATCCCCAGTACTGAGGGTACATGAGGCAGTCCATCAATGATTATCTCTCATCATTGATATTTCTATCTCTTTCTCCCTCTCCCTTCCTCTCTGGAATCAATAAAAATATATTTGAAGAAAACCAAAACATAAAACAAATAGTGTAGTCCCAGGGTTTGCACTCAATTGTTTTACTGTAACAAATGTATTGGATTTTAATTTTAACTCATCCTCTTTATTACATAATACACACACACACACACACACACACACACACTCTTTTCATTACTGCATTAACAAATCTGTCACTTAATCTAAGTCAGATCAATTATTGGAAAATGGAAAACAAAGATATATTAAACATGGCCATTATCAGAAATGAAAATCAATAAGTGTCATAAATTGTTATGCAATCTATAGTCAAATAAAATGTTGGGTATAGCAGGAGTGCAGAGGATGGAATCCCCTGCTCTCCCTTGAGTGTCAGCAAAAGTTTCAGAGAAAAGATGAAGCTCTCAATTTTTAAAGATGACCAACCAGACATTAAAAACAGGTACTGTCAGCTACTCGTAAATGATAATTTAATGTGAAATTAAACTAGTAATGTAAAGTTTTATAAAGTGTGCTTGTCAGAACATTTGTTTCAAGGGATATTAAAAAGATACCCTGTCTAAACAGGCAAGGCAAACACTTACAGCTAAATAGGTTAAACAAAAACAGCCTCGATGGCATTTGCTATTTTTTTCAAGCTGGTGACAGGCTATAGAGTTTGTTCTGAAAATTAAGGTAATGCCCCCCTCTAGATAACATTTCCCAGGGAAAAGCTTTTCAAGGACCACGTTTGTGCGATGTTGAATTAGGACCTTCCCCTAATTTAGGGATGGTGAGGCTCAGCATGGGAACCATTCTGTACAATGGTCACTTCAGTATGTTTGTTACATTTCATTACAGTCCACTTCCTCTTTGCTAGCTTTCTAACTCGGATGACCATACCCTTCTGCACTGTCCAACTCTAGAGGTTCTTGTAAGGCTTGCCTAATTTCAGCTATGTATGCACCTGGGTAACCAGTCATTCTTCATTCTCCAAATAAATCCATTTTTGGGGATTTGTGCTCTTGCTAGTCACATAGGCATCCCTGAATTAATGGAGATGTGATATTAATTTTAAGTGGCCTTCTATCATTGGTTGGAAGTTAAACATAGGAAAGTAAGAAAGAAGCTGGCATCACTCCTGGTTCTCAAAAAGTTTTGTCTGAATCAATAGCTGTAGCTGTGGGGAAAAGGACTCTGGTGACAACTATAAAAATAACAAATGAAAGATACAAAGGGAATACTATGAACAAGAACAAAAGTATCACTGCCTCTTTCCTACCTACCCTTGTAGGATCCTAGCTTTTCTAGTTCTCAGTAGATTTCTCATATGAACTCTTGAACCATCTTCTCTTGCTCCACTGCTAGGCATCCACTGGGCACCACTTCATTGAAGGCCTTCATATAGGGCCCTAGAGCACGAAGCACAATCAGACTGCAGAGCTATAGTGTTCAGTTGTGTCACGTGGGAGAATGCCCCATCCCATTAGTGCTATACCCCATGAGAGAGATTCCAAATGAACAATTATGACTGTCCAGTTTCCCACATTTGTTTGCTGTTGTTTTTATTAAGAAAAAAGAAAAGAAACAAACGCTTCTGTTATTTTATAACTAGAGGCCCAGTGCATGAAATTCATGCACCAGAGGGGTTCCCTCAGCCCGGCCTGCACCCTCTCCAATATGGGACCCCTTGGTGGATGTCTAACTGCCTCTCACAGTCCGGGATCACTGGCTCCTAACCCTCGTCTGCCTGCCTGCCTGATCACCCCTAACCACCTCTGCCTGCCTGCCTGATCACCCCAAACTACTCCCCCGCTAGCCTGATCTCCCCTAACTGCCTCTGCCTTGCCCTGCACCCTGGACCCAGGATTCCCTCCTCCAGCCTGTCCCAGGCACCTGGGACCCGGGCTTCCCTTCCTCTGGCCGGCCACAGGCACCCAGGACCTGGGTCTGCTTTGCACAGGCTGGCCACAACCACAGGCACCTGGGACTGTGGAGCAGGTGGCTTGTCCCTCTCCCGGGCCGCAGCCTGGTTGGTTCCCATTCCTCTCTCATGAGCTCATTTGTGCCTGGCTGGCCCCCATTCCTCTCTCCCCAGTGTTGAGTGTCTGAGCAGTTACAGCATGACGGTGTGAGGGTGTGACAACCATTTGAATATTAGCTCCTTATTATATAGGATGCTCTCTCACACATGTTATCACACTCCATCCTCACAACATGGAGGTCAAACAAGAATTACTATTGAAATTTTACATATGAGGAATCTGAGCCAAAGGGAATGTCAGAACAACAGCCTTTTCTACTGTTTTGATAATTCTCTAACGCAGCATCTTTTACAAACAACCCCAAGTGGGCTTGGGATAGATCTTAGGAAAATAAACAAAAGTACAGCTACTAGCCAAGCTGTTGGCAAATAAGTAAAATTATATACTAGTTTACACTGCTAACATAAAGATTCTGCTGACCTGTTGCTGGTACTTCCCAGCATTTCTACTGTGGTTCTTGTTCACTATCATAGATTTCCTCCTTCTGAGAACATTTGGTCTCTGTAATCTTAAAACACATTTTTATAGTCTTTATATGCTCCACATCTAAATAGATTTATACACGCATGTAGAACTTAAAACTTTAAATATAATTGTATGCCTATTTAAATCAGCCACACCAAAACAAGACAGATGCAGATTTTAAAATAGATATATTCACACAAGTCATAGAAATTGAGGTGTGAAAATACATTTATAATCAAACATTTAGAATTATATCTATACTAGAGGCCTGATGCCTGAAATTCATGCACAAGGAGGGGGGGGGGAGGTCCCCTCAGCCCAGCCTGCACCCTCTCCAATCTGGGACCCCTCAGGGGATATCCAATTGCCGGTTTAGGCCCGATCTAGGATCAGGCTTAAACCGGCAATTGGACATCCTTCTCACCATCCTGGAACGCTGGCTCCTGATTGCTCACCTGCCTGCCTGCCTAGTTGCCCCTAACTGCCCCCCCACCCCCGCCAGCCTGGTCACCCCTAACTGCCCCAGGCTGCTGGCCAGGTTTCCCCAACTGACCCCTCCCTGCCAGCCTGGTCACTCCTAACTGCCCCCCCACACGCCAGCCTCGTTGCCTTTTACTGCCCCCCTTGCCGGCCTGGTCTCCCCCAACTGTACCCCCGCCTGCCTGGTCAGCCCTAACTGCCCCCCCCTGCCAGCCTGGTTGCCCCACCAGCCTGCTATTCAGTCGTTTGGTCATCCCTCACTAACCCCCCTGCCAGCCTGGTTGCCCCATGCAGTCTGCTTGTGCAGTCCTTTGGTCGTCCCTCACTAACCCCTGTCGCAGCCTGGTAGCCCCTGACTTCCTCCCCACTCCAGCCTGGTCGCCTCTTACTGTGTCCCCTGCCTGCCTGGTCACCCTCAACTTCTCCCCCCTCCCACTGCTGGCCTGGTCATAGGCAGTCATCTTGTGAGGGTGTGAGGGTTAATTTGCATATTACCTCTTTATTATATAGGATAGGTAGAATATTGACTCAGATTTCCCAGGTATACAGAACTACAGAGGTCTTTTTAAGTTTTTTTTTTGTTTGTTTGTTTTTTAATTAGCCATTACTAGTTGACATGGACTCACATTTATTATTCATCTTTATTACCTCTGAGTATAAAAATGTTGTTTTAAGTTTACAAAAGAGGTTCACCTAGATAGATAACTAGAGTGAAGCTGGAATTATAGTCCAGGCCTTTGCACACCACAGTTCATGGTTAATCATCAAATGATCCCTAAGGGTTTTCCAGACTTCCCATTCTATAAGTTGATTTTTCAATCAATGAATATCTGTGGAGCAACAACTTTGCTCCAGAAATCATACTAGTTGCTGAGATAAAATTTCTTGCTCTCAGAGAGTTTAATTTGAAATTGATGAATTGAGGAAGAGTAAGGTGGCAATGACAAAAAGTAGTAAGTAAATTCATATAGAAATGATAAAATTTATTTATTTGTTCATTTAAGAAATTATAAGGTTTAAAAAATATATTTTTATTGATTTCAGAGAGGAAGTGAGAAGGAGAGATAAGTAGAAACATCAATGATGAGAGAGGATCATTGATTGGCTGCCTTGTGCTTGTCCCCTACTGGGGGTGAAGCCTGCAACCCAGGCACATGCCCTGACTGGGAATTGAATTGTGACCTTCTGGTTCATAGGTCAATGCTCAACCACTTAGCCACACAGGCTGGGCAGAAATGATAAATTTTTAAAGTGTAATATTGTAAAGTGTTGTGAAAAATATAGAATAATGGGGATGAAGACTGATCATTAGCCTGGCCGTACTGTATGGATCTTAAAGGTCACGTTAAAATGTTTTAATATTTTTCTGCATGCAATTGAAGATTTTTAGGGGAATGTTATCATCTGATTTAGATTTTTATATATTACTTTGACCACTGATAGAAATAAATTGCAGGGGCAGAAGTAAAGTAGATATATCATCCAGGAAACTGCTATGTCATTCAGAAAATGAAAAATACTGGTTTGAACTAAGATAATAACAGTGGCTATAAATTCTTTATAATCCAAAAAGTTCCTGTATTATTCTTTTTTTTCCTCCTTAGGATGTTCAAATGTAGAGACATTGGTCACTTTCTGGCTCTGAAAAAGTCCTTCCATCAAAATCTGTTGCCAATTTCTGATTCATTAGTTGAGCATAAAGAGACACATGAGAGCCCTTGGGCAGCCTTAGTTCAGTCTGCTCCCTACTGACAGCCTTCTTCAACCCACTCACATATGGGGACGTTGAGGTTCTCTGTGTCCCCCAAGGACGTTTTATGCTTCTTATACCTTTGCCTGCCCTAATTTATGAGGGAATTTACTTTTAAACTCTTGACAGAGTCAGAGAGGGAAAGAAAGATGAGAGCCACAGGTTGTAATGGTAAAAATGACAGGGAGTTGAAAGTATATAGCAGAGTCATGGACGAGAGGAGAGGCTGCAGAGTGGTGAAGATCACAGAAACAGTCCTATTACCATTTGCTTGCTATGATTCAAATGCAATTTTCTAGCATCTGTTTGCAGCTTACCAGGACCCAGTGGGACATGCCATGCACAGGAGATCCCAACAGGCATCACTATTTGACCATGGGAACAACAACTGAGAAAATAATTCCATACTCGCAAATGACAGATGAAAACAAAGCAGGGCCACAGACTGGGGGAGCTGGAATGGTGGCAACATATTAGAACAAATGCTCAGCTTGACATGTAGCTTGACCCAAAATGGTGTGCCTGCATGTTCATTAAGACACAATTCAAATGTCCGTTGTTTGTAGATATCATCATGGACTTATCTAGGTTGTTTCAGATCTGTTTCAGCATTTAATTTGTCTATTGTGAATATCTTACTTTGCATTAATCCTTTCTTTTTAATTCTCACCCGAGGATACTTTTTCCATTGATTTGTAGAGCGAGTGGAAGAGATAGGAAAAGACAGAGAGAAACATCGATGTGAGAGAAACACATCGACTGTAACTGGTTGCCTCCTGGGGAACAGCCTGCAACTAAGGTACATGCTCTTGAAGGGGATCAAACTCGGGACCCTTCAGTCTGCAGGCCAACACTCATTTAGAAGTCCTCAGCTGGGTTGATTCCTCAGCTTTCAAACTCATAGGTTCCAAATCAAGGTGATGGCAGGGTTGTCTTCCTTCCTGGTGACTGTGGAATAATCCGCTTCCAAACTCATTCATATTGTTGGTAGAATTAAGTACCTAGTTGTTATAGAACTGAGGCCTGCATGTCCTTGTTGACTGCTTATAGTGGGGCCATCCTAGTTCCTAGAGACTTCTATCTTGTGTTTGCATGGAGTCCCCTATATTTAAGAACCAGCAATTCCATGTCAAACCCTTCTCACACTTGGAAGCTCTCTGATTCCCTCTTCTGCCATATTTCTTCTGCTTTTTCTGTTACTATCATCTCTCTACTTAGCTGGAGAGTGTTCTCTGATTTCGAAGGTCATGTGATTGAGTGGGTTCACCTAGATAATGCAAGGTAATTGACCTATGGCCTATGACCTTATTTAAATACGTAAGATCCATTTTGCCACATAAGGTAACATCTTCACAAGTCTCACTGATTAGGATGTTGACAGTTTTGGGGAAGGACCATTATTTATCTAATCACAGTATGTATCATCTTTACAAACTTTATAACTTTGATATATCAGAATATTAAAGAACATTTTCTCAGGATATATATTTGTTTTTATTTTTGTATTTTCCAATTATAAATGACATCTTCTAACCTAGAGCTCTTGAATTATTTTCTTTCATCAAATATCAAGGATATATATATATATATATATATATATATATATATCCTATCTAATAATAGATAAACATGGTAATTGACCATACCTTCGCTATGCCTCCCATTGGCTAATCAGCGTGATATGCTAATTAACCGCCAACAAAGATGGCAGCTAATTTTCATACTGCAGGCAGGGTGGTACAGCACAGCCGCCATCGTGAGCCGCCATCCCAGGCCACAGGCCGGCCCCAGAAGCCCCAAAAGCCGCCCAGAAGCCAGTGATCGGGGGGAGATGGGGGTCCCCTGCCCACACCTGACACCTCTGGCGGAGGCGTCAGGCATGGGCAAGGGGCTGATCCAGCCATCAGAGGGTAATGGAGGTCCACGCCTCTGGCAAAGGTGTCAGGCCTGGGCAAGGGCGGAGCCAGTGATCGGGGGGAGATGGGGGTCCTCTGCCCAGGCCTGAAGCCTGGGCCTGAGGCATCAGGTCTGGGTGGGGGGCAGAGCCCTAATTGGAGGGGTCTGGGGGGTCCTCTGACCAGGCCTGATGCCTCTGGCGGAGGCGTCAGGCATGGGCAAGGGGCTGATCCAGCCATCAGAGGGTGATGGAGGTCCACACCTCTGGTAAAGGTGTCAGGCCTGGGTGAGGGCGGAGCCGGTGATCAGGGGGAGATGGGGGTCCTCTGCCCAGGCCTGATACCTCTGGCAGAGACGTCAGGCCTGGGCAAGGGGCCGATCTGGCTATCAGAATGTCAGGCCTGGGTGAAGGTGGAGCTGGTGATCAGGGGGAAATGGGGATCCCCTGCCCAGGCCTGAAGCCTGGGCCAGAGGCGTCAGGCCTTGGGTGTGGGGTCCCAAGCTGTCAATTGGTGTGAAGTGAACTACGATGGAAACGCCTTTTCTGACCACTCATTGGTTAAGCTCCCTGTATGCCACTGGTAATATTCTTAGTAACTTGGGTAATAAGAATCCAAAAAGGTGATCTAGGGTTTTTCACCAGACTCCTGGCGAAAAAATCGAAGGTCCACTGCTGAAGGGCTAGGAAATGTCATATCCTGCCCTAGCCGGTTTGGCTCAGTGGATAATGCCTTGGCCTGCCGATGGCAGGGTCTGAGTTCAATTCTGACCAAGGGCATGTACCTAGGTTGCAGGCTCCTCCCTGGCCGTGGCCCAAATATATTATGCGGGAGGCAACCAATCAAAGTATTCCTCTCACTTTGATGTTTCTCTCTGTCTTTCCCTTTCTCTTCCACATTCTCTAAAAATCAATGGAAACATATCCTCAGGTGAAGATAAAAAAAAATAATAAAGAAATTGAAAATGCCTAAAGAAAGTTGTCATTTTTTCCTGGTGAAGGGACTGGAGTCCGTGTTGATTCAAAAACCTTGCTGGCTGCGGTGACTGGCAGTGGCTGCAGCAGCGGAGTGATGGGGCTGGTGCCTCCCCCTGATCAGCCCGGTCACCTCCCACAAAGGGAGACCAGACTGCGGCTTAGGCCCTATCCCCAAGGGGAGCAGGGAGCTGGCCTAAGCTGTCACTAGGACATCCCCTGAGTGCTCCCAGTATGTGAGAGGGGGCAGGCTGCACTGAGGGCCGCCCCCCCCCCCCCAGTGCATGTGAATTTCGTGCACTGGGCCCCCAATATATATATATATATATATATATATATATATATATATATATATATATATCTCCAGCCAAAGTATGCTAGAGAATATTAACATAGAGACAAATATATTATCATTTTAATGACCTCCAATATTATTTTATTAATCACCTTTTGGCATTCTGATACTTTATATAAGCTACTTAAAATTATAGGAATTATCCATTCTTCTCTTATATGTAGAGAAAGTATTTTTTTCATATAGGTTGCTACTCTATTTTAGCTTAGTATTTTTCAATGCAGATAGTGTTATATTTTAAAATTATTTAAATTTGTCATTTGTTCCTTTGATATTGTTATTTTTTATTCAAATCTTACCAAGTTATCATTTCTTCCCAGATCCTGTCAAATTTTTAGCTGTATAAAATATGTCATACTGATGTAGGTGTAATATTTTTGTCCACCTTTCAAGGACTGATTGGCTTTCTGGGCATTTTTCAACAGAGGGCAGCATTTTGCATTCGTTCTGCTTTTTGGATGCATATTTCAATGACAGGCTCCAAATGTTCTGAAATCTTGCTCAAGCACACACTGTGAACAACATGTACAAGACCATTTCTATGGAAACAAAGGATGCATTTTCTTATCACAGAGCTTCTGGGAGATTCTTAAATCTTCTTTGAAAGATAATAAATGTTCTTTAAATTAATAATTGTGGTGAAAAGAATAAAGAAAAAGTGCATGTTTGGGGAAAAATGAGTCAGCTTTAGAAGAAGGCAGCAATGACAGAAGGCTTTATCCAAAACTTTAGTACAATTGAAGATGACTGAACAACTAACCCAATAAGGCTTGAATTGGTTGCAGATAATGTAACTGATTTTGGCCAACAATTATAACTAAAGCTTTATACTTTACATGATTTAATTTTAAAAGTCTACATTATGTTTGTAATTCTCTTCATGATAAATTCTAATTTTTTACATGGCTCACAAGGCCTTTTATGTCATAGTCCCAGGCCTCAAATGACAAGCAAGTTTCTGTATTCTAGTTCTAGTAAGAGTCAGTGTTTCCCGCCCTTTGTCCTTATTATCTCTCTACTCCACAATTTGAGCATACCAGAGAGCACATAGTAGATACTCAATAAGTAAAGTATAAAATGATACTGAGATTTAAAATGCTCCACTAAATAGCTTTGTAATACTTTTTCCTAACATTTCTAATATTTGTCATATGTATATTTTTTTCTCACTTTAAAATCTTTAATTTCAGTAAATATTGTGCCTTTTTCCTTCCAGGGATCTTTGTGGAATGTAATCAGATGTTTTTGGAATCTGTGTTGAAATTCTTAATTGAAATATATCAAGGAAACTAGCAACTGTAATTCCAAAAGGAGCCTCAGGTTAAGGTACATCCACTCCTGATTTCTAAATGCATCACAATTTTAGGGCCATCTAGTCTGGAGGCCATGAAGGAGGTTAGAAATGATACAGTGTAATAGTTCTGAATTATCTGGATTGAGGTGAAAGGAAAGACAACTTTGTATGTAAGCAGAAATTCATAAACTTTGAAATGACCATGAAGCATCAAAAGGTCAGTCTTTTGTCCAGCTTCCTTAAAGCACAGATAGGAAAATTATAGAATCCCTCTTGAAGCTTCTATTCAGGGTAAATACTCCAGCTGGGGCTGCTCAGTGCTGAAACACTTCCAGAGTGAGCACAAACGTTAGTCAAGGATTCTGGGAGGCACACAAGATGAAATCACAAAGAAGATAATATGTCTGTAGAGTAGGGCCAGAGTCCTGGGATAAAATTGTACATCAAAAAGTTTCTTCATTTAAGATGATTAGAGACCTAACCAAATTGTGAGTGTAAATGCGCTTCCTTCTTTGTTTATCAAAAATCTTCAGCAACATCTCCAGGATCATCTTCCTTACCTAAATTACCTCTAGTAAATTATATACTTTAAATATTTCTCAGGATTCTAGTCTGAACTTGCAATTTTATGATGCTGTGAACTCTGTAGGAAAGAAGGCCTAGAAGGGAAACATGTCTCTTATTCATCATTTGTCCTTGGCACCAGGCCTGGCACAAGGTGTAGAATTATAGATTTAAAAAATGAGTGGATACATGAATGAATAAAGAAAAAATGAAGAGTAATTTGTAAACATGTCTTCACTTTTTATTATAAAATATTTAAAACATTTGGAGAATAAAATTGTGATCCCATTTCCAGACTAAAAATGCAAATGCAAACAGTTTCCACATCACCTTTAGATGTTTATAAAATAAAAAGTAAATTATTATATAGAGAGCCTCTCTGGTATTTCTTCTCAACCTCATTTCCCCTTTTTTTCATCCTCAAAGGCATAAATACTCTTTTTGTTTTAATTTTTATTTAACGATGAGAGAGAGAGAGAAAGGAAGAGAGAGAAATTTTTTTCACTTATTTATGCATTCATTAGTAGATTCTTGTCTGTGCCTTGACCAAGGATAGAACCTGCAATTTTGGTGTATCAGGACAAAGCTCTAACCAACTGAGCTACCCAAACAGAGCATGAATATTTTGAAGTAGGTGTTTAATCTTCTCTTTCATGTTTTTATATTTTAATTTCTGATGTATAATTTAATGAGCAATATGTATTATATTTATTTTATTAAACATAAATGATAATACTGTTTAAATGTTTGCAACTTAATTCTTTTACTCTATGCTATGCTTTCAAAATTTATGTTAACAACTAGATACATTCTATTCTAAGTGCTATATAATATTTATGAATAAAACACAGGTTATTCATTCTTCTACTAATGGACATTTTGGAAGAATAGAATTTGTTGCTATTATTTAAAATGCTAATTAGTCCTTTTGTGTGTCTTCTGTACAAAAGTTCCAGCATGTCTTTAAGACTTGCACCCGTAACTGTAATGACTGGTTATTTCAAAATGCACATCCTCAACTTTTATAGATACCTACCTTACTCAACAGTGTTTGTAAAAATTTACATTCTCATAAGCAGTGTATGAGTTTTCCAGTTTACTTACATTGTCATCAAACTTCAGTTCTATTCCATTCATCTATTACAATCCCTGAGTCAATTCCACATGTTTTTAATTACTCAAGGTTTATACCATGTTAATATCATATTAGTACACCTCTCACTTCTCAAATGGACTCTCAAAATTATCTTTGCTAATCCTGCTCTACACTTTTCAATATTAATTTGAGGATCAATTTATCAAATACGAGGAATTCTATGAGGAACTGTGGCTACAATTGTATTGAATTTGTGTATAAATTTAGGAACAATTGGTATCTGTATTATATTAACTCATAATCCACTGATATCATTTATAATACTTTATAATTATGTCTACAAAGGCCTTCCAAATATTTGATAAATTTATCCCTAGAAACCTTCATTTTTTTCTTACAATTATAAATGTTATTTCTGGGGTTGTTTGTATCTGGTTTGACTATCAAGTTTCACTAAGTTCATAAAATTAGCAGGGTAGCAGTTCTGTTTTCTATTTTCTAAAACAACTAGAGGCCCAGTGCACAAAATCATGCATAGGTGGGGTCCCTCGTCCTGGCCGGCAATCAAGGCCTATCGGGGGGCCTGCTGGCAGGGGGTAGGGATCCCAGGAAATTGGCCAGGATGGGGGAGGGGCCACGGGAGGTTGGCTGTAGGAGCGCACTGACCACCAGGGGGCATCTCCTGCATTGAGCATCTGCCCCCTGGTGGTCAGTGCACACATAGCGACTGGTCCACCAGTTGTTCCTGTCATTCCAGTCATTCAGTCATACTGGTCACTTAGGCTTTAATATATATAGATATTTTAAATATCATAGAGAATTTCTTCTGATAGCAACAGACTCATTATTTACCTCATTAAAGGATCATTGAGTCAGTTTCATTATGAAAATTATAAAACAACTGATTTTAAACTGTTTTATGATTTAAAGTCACTTTTTAATTATAAATTTATATTTAAACTTAAATATAAATATTTTCTTTTAAGTTTGATACTATTATTGACTTTTCTTTTTTTTAAGAGCAGTCAGTCTATATATTTTAGAAATAATAAATATTGGCTATTTTAATTCATTTATTTTAGATTATATTCTTTTATTTTATATTTCTATATTTGATTTGTTTTATTAAGATTTGTTATTTTGCTAACTTCTTTGGTTTACCTCTTTATATGTCCAGAGATATCTGCTCAACATTTTGCTTTTAATTGACTTTGTGGGTTTTATGAGTTTTGTTGTTGTTTGTTTTTTGTTGTTTGTTGTTGTTGGTTTTTTTTGAGAGAGAGAGAAAATGAGAGAGAGAGAGAGAGAGAGATAGATTTGTTCTACACTTATTTATGCATTCATTGGTTGATTCTTTTTTGTGCCCTGACCACTAATGGAACCCACTACTTTGGCATATCCAGATGATGCTCTAACCAACTGAGCTCCCTGGCTAGGGCCAACATTTTGCTTTTGGAAAAACTTGCTCATAGCAGGCATTGCAAATTCAATATAGAATGAGAGATGGGAAAGAATGAAGAGCAACTCTTATGTCAAATATTTGTATTACTTCTCTTATAAAAAAGCAGGTTCTGTCATTAGGCATTCTGTTCAGGGAAGCCAGAGCCACTCCTTTTGTGTGGAAATTATCATAGAGTACCTCCCATCCACCACTGCAGCAGGAACCCTCACAGCACAGATACCAGGTCCATAGTTCCTACACCCGGGGGCGCTGTTCTCTGTGCCTCAGTACAGGAGGGCACTTGTCTCCTCCTTTCAAACCCCACCAGGATTCCAGGAAACTGGCTTTTTCACCTCATCCTCTGTACAACTAATTGAACTGTACATCTTCCCCTGGTATGGTCTGAGACCCTGAATGGGTGTCTCTGAACTCCTTTTCTAGAACAGTGTATGGTTGTCATTACCTTCAGTGGAATTGACCCTGGGAACCTCTGCACTTTACCAAAGTCTAAAAGAAACTTAGGGCAAATTGACTCTTCTTTCAAAGCTTCTTTTATGAGAGTAAGAGGCGTCTTAGGCTGATGGCTAGTCTTCCGTTAATTTAACCCAACTCCAAAGTCCCTGAGGACTCAGATCTGGGATAATTTAGGAGGCTGCTGGATTGTGTCTGTCTCTTAGTGATCATAGGTAAGGAAACAGTGTCAGAAGGTGCCAAACCCACTAGTTCATCTAGGTTCTTTCTTCTCCCAGAGAGCAGAGACCCACAGCATCTCCAAATCCAACTTCATCCAGACACTAAGCTTGGAGCATAGGGACAAGAACTACCAAAGACCTAAACAGATCTACTTCCCCCAAAAGTACTTCTTCAATTCAACAAATCACCCCTATCTCCATCATCTTTTTTTACCTAGTTTTATTGAGGTAATATATTTCTTTCCTCTACAGGTTAAAGATAGATTTTAGTTATTTTTCTTAAGGTTTTCTTTAAATTTTGTAGATATAAATTTATCTATAAACTTTTAAAAACAAATTGAATGGAAATCAGCGTTTCTATCACATTACCAAGTACCAGTATGGGAGGTATTTACATGCTTAAGTTACACTTTTAACACACCATCTTCTGCTATCATTATTGTGATATAAAGTTTTAGTTTTTATCTTTCCCATTAAAATTCCTGGTATTACTTTTCTATGTATCCAACAATTGACTTTACTAGCATATTATCAACGTCTGTGCTTGTCATTTCCCCCTACAACTTCTTTCTGCTTTTCTTTTTCTTGACAATGTCTAGTCTTTAATAACTCTTTTCTAAAAAAATAAAAAAATATATATATTTTTATTGATTTCAGAGTGAGGAAGGAAAAGGGAGAGAGGTAGAAACGTTGATGAGAGAGAAACATTAATCTGCTCCCTCTACTGGGAGTTGAGCCTGCATTCCAGGGTTTTGCCTGACTGGGAATTGAATGAGACTTCCTGGTGCATGGGATGATGCTCAACCAACTGAGCCACAGGGACCAGGCTTTAGCAATTCTTTTTAGTAAGGAATTTTAGGTAATAAAGTCAACTGGTCTTGGTACATAGGAAAACATATTCATTACTTTTTTCACTCTTATTCTGCAGGTTATAGAATTCCAATTTGAGTTTTATCTTCAGCATTTTGGATATTACTCTGTGCTTCTTCTATCTTAGAAATGTTCTCATCTATCTTGTTTCTATGTTTACTTCACTGTCCTCTTCTATTATTCCTTCCTTTTTATGACAAAATCCATCATATTGAAGGAAGCCACAGGGGATAAAAATGGTGTTGAGAAGCAGAATAAAGCTAAGGAAGATGATGATACTGAAAATCATCAATTTATAGTGCCAAGAGAGAGGAGCAGAGAGATCAGAGAGCTTCATATTAGGGTGCTTTGAGGATGTCATGGCAGAAGGACAAGGCAATCAGTGAACTGAAGACTCTGCTGACAGCATTAGATGAACAGAATCTGATTCACAAGGGAAAGTCTGAAAGGAGTGATTTTACAGATTTATGTAACTTAGTTATAGCTTCTTTCTCATTAAGAAAATCCAATGCAAAGGAAATCTGGATCCGCTCAATCACCTGGAAACTTTTATTTCATCCTTAGCCCTGGCTCAGCACATTTTTCCATGGAGACAGCTCACTGTTGAGATGACCTGAACATTTTTATGGGATATCTTCGTTCTCATCCATTGTTCCAGGTTCAAAACACAGACCTTTTAACCTATTTCCTTGGTGTTCTGATGCCACTTACTAGAATCCCACTGTGTCAAAATAGATTTGACTGGATTTGATACAGATAGAGGGCTCCCATTTTCAACAATAAAAACTTAGCTTTGAATATTAGATATCCATATCCCCTTTTAAAATAAAATAAACATATAAAACTTTTTCTTTTATAAAAAAAATCATTTAACAATTTTTCCAGCTCTGGCTCTAATATATGCGGTATCTAAAGTCCTAGGATTTAGTCACTTTCTCCGTCTCCCTGTTTCTTTCTATCAAACTCTCACTTATTTCTCTCTTCTCTATTTCTTTTTCTTATTCTCTGATCCCTGTGCTTGAGGAAGAAAGAGATAATTTCTCCCACATTGCTTTACATTGACATTATCTCCAGACCCTACTCCCAACTAAGTAAAGCCATTATTTTGGTTAATCAAGAATGTGGCCAAAGTTTGCCATCACAGATTGTGAGGTACCACCAAACAGAGTGTCCAATGGAGATTCCTCCCCCCTATGTCCTGAATTGCTAGGGCAGAGTTGCACTCAGGGGTTGTTAATCTGTCTACCAGAATTATATTTTTCTTCACAACACAATTAATAAAAATATGGAATCTCTTAATATATATAATGTAGTTAAAACAAGCAACAACACTATCCAGAGAAACTAGAATGCCATGAAATCAACATAGTTTGTAGTCAAAGTACTTATTGATGAGTAACTATGAGAAAGAAAAATCATAACTGAAACACACCTTAAAGCACAGAATCAATTTGCACAATATTGAATTACAATGAATTGGTGGAGTGAAAATGATAAGATACATCTATATCACATTCAGTAACAAAATAATTACATAGAAGAGAAATACACTTTACCTTATGCCACTGACCTTAGAGAAATTTAATTTTTTGATGCATCTGTAATGAGGACATACAGCTACCTATTATCTTATAAGTTTGTTTTGTGTCAGATGAAAGGATCCAGATTCTATCATTTAATTACTATGACTTAAATGACCAAAATTATTCTGAATCTCATATTCTTCTGTAAAATAGGATCACTAATATATAATTTCCAAGGCTATTAGGGAAATACAGAAAAAAATTATATTTGTTATGATGTTTCTACAAATATAGAAAAAAGTATTTAATCAATTCTAGTCCTTAAATTCTATTCCATTTTTTGAAAAGAGTAACAGCTTATAAAATGCAATTTACAAATATGGAAACAAAAATTAACCCTGGTGATCAATGGGGTGACAGATGTTGCATCCAGGCTGCCCTCACATCCAAAGAGTTAAAACAAAACTGAACATTTCATATTTAAAGAAAATAGTTACAAAGATCAGGATTTATTTTTCCCTCAATTCTTTGTTTGTTTTTTCCTCCCTTAAATTTGTACTGTTTTAATACAACTGCTTTTCACTCTAAACTAACACCTTTCAAATGTTGCAAGGTGAAGTGATGTGGAAATAACCAGAAAGCAAAAGGAATCAAGCGCACATGAACAAGCTGTATTCCTTTGAGAGAAGCAATTGTGTAACTACAGATGGAAATTGCAAGAAGTCACATTTACCAAGCAAGTTCCCTGTTCTTTCAATATTGGAAATGAAATCACTGTAAAGAGAGCTGTCAGACCATATATACTTCAAATAACCCAATCACTCTCCTTCTCTGTCTTCTTGCCCACACATAAGATATTTTTCACTGCTTTTAATTCCATTAATGAGAGAGAAAAACATTCAGGTAAATGCCTGTTATACAAAATAATACACTTATTCAGGATACAAGTGGCCTGGATAGAAAACATCACTAAGAACAAAACATTTTCAGAAGACTTGAAGGACCTCATCTATAAAGTGGTTAAGTAGTAACAAAAACTGCCGTAACTCTATGGTGAGAATGAACTGAAATAAAATGCATACATACATCATAAGGAAGTAGTCCAACATAATGTATAATGCAGTGCTTTTATGTTTATATGACTGTAGAGGACCCCAGGTGGGCATGGAATTTAGTTCTTCCTGAGATAATCAGATACTGGTTACTCAGAAGGGTTTTAGGAATGGTGCCATTATCTCCCCATCTGGTGAGAGTGATATAGAGAGAGGAAGAGCTCAGACTCTACACCAAACCGCCTGTGCTCAATCTATGTGACTCCAGCCAACTCACTTATAGTTCTGTGCCCCAACTTCCTAGTCTGTATAACAGGGAATAACCAAGGCCCCTATCCCATAGGGCTTTTATACAGATTAAATAAGTTATATGATACAAATAAGTACTTAACAACATTAACTATGGTTATTCATGGGCCATGGCATACTTACACCTTATGATCTCCAATTTATAGTTTGCAGGTGGCTATGCCAGAAAAGCAAGCTATCTAGTAGCCCTACTGGCTATATGTTTTCCAGAATAGTTGAGAATGGCCACAGGGGCATAAGACTGGGCCCCACCCTTACCTCTAAAAAAGCACAGTTTGAGCTTCTGGCCCTTGGGAGGAACTGATACCAGTTTCCTCCATTCAATAGCTGGTTGCCATTTATGTTCCTCTCTTCACACAATTAAGTTGAAACCTTTATAGACAAAAGGCACCTGCATCATTTATATTATTTTTAATAAGTGGTATCTTTTCATTAGTGACAATGAACCTAGTGACTACCACATGGGGAATATGGACATTCTGTTAGGGAACAGATGCATTAGAACATGGTCACAGGATTGATGGTATAAAAGTGTCCAAAATATTTCTGAATCCCATAAGGTTTCAAGTAATAGAAATATCCATTCCAGACATTAATCAATAAAAGCAGTTCATCTGACCATGTTGCACTTCTTCATCAACCCCACTATAACTCTCTATTGCCCTGAGGTTAAATGCCAACATTTTTTAACATGTTCACCTGCCTAATTTCTGTCTTATTGTGTACCAGTGTCTCTTATCTGTAGCCATGTTCTTTTTTGGATCTTTGAATGTGCCATGGATTTATTTATATAATCTCAATTTTTTAAATATTAAATAAGAACATCACCTCATACTTATTTCAATCAGTTATTTAAAACAACAACAACAACAATTCATCCCAGCCAGTGTGGCTCAGTGGCTGAGCATCAACCCATAAACCAAGAACTCATGGTTCAATTCCTGATCAGGGCACATGTCTGAGTTGTAGGCTCCATCCCCAGTAGGGGGTGTGCAGGAGGCAGCTGATTGGTGATTCTCTCATATTATTGATATTTTTTTCTCTCTCTCCCTCTCCCTTCCTCTCTGAAATCAACAAAAGCATATTAAAACAAAAAACATCTCAAAGTAAGAACAAATGTAAAGTCATTGACTCTTGTAAAAGACACAACTGGGTCGGGGTTCAAATGTTGTCACCTGAACTCTTGAAGCCTCTCTTTTGGCTACGCTTCTCTCTGGGTTGGCTACTCTCTCAAACAGCATCAGGAAAATGTGGCCACACATAACCTCAGGTTGCTGCCTTCACAGATAGCAATATCAAAGTCGCCCTTCCTCTCCTCCTCCTGGAGAGCCCAAAGCCTCAGCAGCTTTGCTTGGGACAGATATTATCCCAAGGAACCAGCTAAATGAAGTGACTGGGGAAATGGTTTCTCTGATTTGCTCAAGGTCACAAGCTACCTCACGTGGCAAAGGACTGGGTGGCTCAGCTCTATCCAAACCCCATGGAAACAGAGAATGTGTTTTCATGACAATGGAAAAAGATGCTAAAAGAAAAAAGCAGCATATCTGTCACAGTCCACCTTTCTCTTGCTAATTTCTTTCAATTCTATTGGTTTCTCTAAAATGTGTGTTACTTTTATTTTTTTTGTGTGTTTGGCCAAATTGAACAAACAATAATAAGGATAGAGAAAACAGAAAATAAATGGATTCATTGCCATAATCTTGGCTTTGATCTTACATAAGTCTAGATCAGAAACTAACAGTAGGAGGGAGGATATTATTAGTTTTAGCTAAATAAAAGTTGTTTATCAGAAATGAAAAGATCATCTGGGAATTTAGAACAATACAATGATAAATTTAGAATGAAACTTAGATATCATTTACTTGTCCTCACATGCTTCCCATATGACAAACAGGTTCAGACACGTTTAGTAACTTACAAAAGGGCTATTGGAGAATGTAGTAGTGCTGAAATAAACCTTGACTTCTAGCTCTAAGTCCAAAACTTTCCCCTTATGATGAAACACACACTATGTTTCTACCCATTTAGACAGTACTTCTACACTGACTATTCTCTTAGTAAAAATGAGGATTTCATGTCTTCAAAGGCACCACTGAATGTTAAAAGAATCTACCATAGAGAATAACAACATCATGCCAAATATGAGTACAGGTTTTAATGCTTGACATTTCTAGGTTTGAATTGTCTCTGTCACTATTTTTAGGTGATGTGGTAATTGTCAAATTGGTCTAACAAAGTCTTAGTTTTCCAAGCTAATCATGAAAATAACGTAAGTTTACTCTATCAAACTAGATCTTGGTTCAACGTACCTTCTTAGAGCCTGTCATATAATAGTGATCAATAAGCACTGCTTCCTTTCGCCACCACTCCCATGGAGAGGACACCTTTTTTAGGAGATAAGATGATTTAGCAAAAGGCCGGATGTTGTAGTGAGACTGGATACCAATCCCCACTCCTCCATTGCTGTACGTATAACTAATGTCTCTGACATTCAGGTTTCTCATCTGCTAACCAGGGATAATGCTGTTTCATGTCCATCTCTGATGATTAAATGCCTGGCATATAGTAAGCACTCAGCATTTGCTATGTAACTGTTTGCATTATTTGTATTTGAAACATAATACAAATTCAATGGTTTATTACAATTGTTTAAATGAGTTAAAATTTGTTATAAAAATATTTTTAAACTATGACCTTATTAATTTAGACTGAGAATAAAGACAATGCCATGGAAAAAATTTACTACTAACTATATTTCTCTTTATACACCTGTTTCCAAGAAAAAACTACCATTAGAAAGTCCTAATAAGAATATTTGCCAAAAATAGTTTATAAGCAATGTAGGTGATATCTATTAGACTATTTCTTAGCAACGACCATGTTCCCATTTATATTAAAAACAAGTAACAATGATAATGAGGAGGAGGGTAACAAAAACTAATAGTATACTAAGTGCATCATATGTTATTGTTAATTCTCAAAACAACCCTCTGTATTATTTTCCTCACTTCATAGATGACAAAACAAGTTTTCCAGGGAGTTAAATAATAGCATGCTCAGGCTGACACATTTAGTAAGGTATTGACTCTGGATTTGAATCCAGATATAGTTGGTATCAAAGGACTTTCATTTTATAGAAATTAAGTCACTTTTCACTTCCAATATATAAAATGCTCTATTTTCCTGTGAAGAGGGTGATGTAATAAAAAAAAAATTAAAAGAAATATAGAGAAACTGAGAATACAAAAAGGCAATACTGTAACCAGCTATTCCTTCTGAAATTCCTGGCTTCCTATTCAGTAGACAGTAACATGTTCAAATACCTACACACTTGTAGTTGCTTATTTTGGTTGACTTCCATAGAAATTAAAATAAATCCTGTGCAACCTTTTCTTTCCTGGACACTAGTCTTATAATTAATGACACCACCTTCTCTACTAGGACTAATTAAATTTTGTTAATTAGAAATTGAAACCAGAAGTGATAACTTGAGAATAACATGCTTTTACTATAGTAGAATTTATAAACATCAGATTAATGATTACATTCTGCACAAACAAAAATTATGCATATCCTCTGTAGGTAGAAGATGTCCATTTGCTTTCACAGTTTATGACAAGATCAAGCTTACATTTTTGTCCTCTGTGTCTGGGAAACTTTTCTCTTCTAGCCTCTAGGCATTTTCCTGCTATGTAATTTGAAAACACCGCATCATGGACAGCAATGTGAAGGTTACGTCTCAAGGCTCAGTTTGGATCTAGGCTCTGCCACTTACTAACTATACAAACTTAACAATACTCACCTTCCTGACTTTCAGATTTTCCTCATCTGTAGATGGAGGATAGCTGTGCAGCCCGATTTTCAGATCTGTTTGAAGAACTGAATGAGAAAATGTATTTTACAATACTTGTTTGCAAATTGTAGAAGGCGAATGAAAAGCCCCTGATAGAGTGTGCAAGTGTGTGTCATGTGGTGTGAGTGTGTGACCATTTGCTGCAAGTACTTAGGAGCTGCTTGTCCTCTCAACATCTTCCTCTCCTGGAATGTTTTGCTTTGTTTTTATTTCAGGGGTGAATGCTCTCCTCCCTGGAGTTCCTGCCTCCCTCCCTGCCTCATTCTCTCTTCATCCTTTCTCCTTCTTTTTTTATTTGCCCCCTACATCCATAACTGTGTCTTTTCTGGTCTAAGTATAACAATAATATGGATGGTAAAGGTAATACCTAGTGTTTACTAAATACTACTTATCACATGTCAGGCATTTTTCAAAGCACGTTGCATTTTTTATCTCAAATTTATAACATCCTCATTCTATATAATAAAAGGCTAATATGCTAAGTGCCCCACCATTCGACCATCGAACCAGTCGCTATGACATGCACTGACCACCAGGGGGAAGACACTCTGACCAGTAGGTTAGCTTGCTGCTGGGGTCTGGCCGATCAGAACTGGGCGAGATGGGCCGGACATGCCCTGGAGCCCTCCCGTGGTCCTTCCCCAGCCCCAATCATGCACCGGTGGAGTCCCTCGGCCTGGCCTGCACGCTCTCACAATCCAGGACCCCTCCGGGGATGTCAGAGAGCTGATTTTGGCCTGATCCCCTCAGGCCAGACCAAGGGACCCCACTGGTGAATGAATCCGTGCATCTGGCCTCTCTGAATAACTCTCTCTCTCTCTCTCTCTCTCTCTCTCTCTCTCTCTCTCTCTCTCCCCTCTGTATGTTATTGGTACTTTCAATATAAATGAGCTACAAAAAGTTTAGCAATTATTCTAACTACACCATCATCACTTTTTTCTCAGCACTATTGTCACGAAACAATAGCTGTCATGTGAACTCTCATAATTTAAATAGTGTTTTTTCGAGTAACTTCATTTTACTCTAACATAGCAAATTTGGAAATCCAGATACACAGCTTCCCCCCACACCCATATTACAGGGCATTTACAAATTTTAGTTCCTGTGGACTGCGGATTTCAAGGAGAAACATGATCCTTCTGGTGTTGTTGAGCTACTACAGTGTTTAGTGAGAGTTCAGGAAAAAAATAGAAAAGAAACTAATATTGATTTTGTGACTGCATGGCTCCAGGAGAGTCCTGGGTATCTCACATATAGTGCAATAGCAGAAGGTCCATTTTTTAGTGCGTTCTTAAGTCAGGGTTAGTGAGGTTTCATAACTTGCCTATGGGTCAAGGGCACAGGCAGACACAGAGCACAGGCCTGTTGGTTTTCAACATTCTTCTGATTATAGGTAGATGTTCATTCCTTCTGGGAAGGAAGGCTATGCTGTGTGCCTTTAAAATCAGGTTCTTATCATTCACAGGAATTCCCTGGTGTTTAGGGCCATTTCAGTCATAGTTCTGATTCTTAGGACATTAGTTCCCTGCCCTCTAGAATACCAAAAAGATAACATATTAAACTGTATCTTAGCTCTCCCAAAGTTAATAGATGTTTAAATTGTTCCTGAGTTTTAATCAGAGAATGACTTTAACCCCTGAGAAAATCTGATTCAATAACAGTTGGAATGGTATTAAAATATGTAATTTAACCATCTTAGATATGAAAGACATTGATGGAATTTTTTGATAGACCCCGGCCTTTTCTCAAAATTTGGGTGCTGTGAAAACATCCCTTAAATCAATTGAACCATTTATTTCCTGGTGTTCTCATCTTTCCCTTACACTTGATGATTTTGCTTCTCTTGAATAACTGCAGATTGCAAATCATTTTAATGTTTATTTCTCCAATTGACTTTCCTCTGAGATGTGAATAATTCATCTCTACTTCTTTCTGTGAGTCTCAAGTGCCAAATCCTATTGTATGAAATGCTAATGTAATCTTGATGACTTTTGTGGGGAAAAGGAGGGAGAGTAAAGTCAATTTATCTTGAAAAAATATATGGCCTTCATTGAATTTTATATAAAAAGAGAAAAATAAATTAGTTGGAAAGACAACAGATTTTTATTTATTAAACATTACCTATTAAATTCTGTGGCATAATGCTTGGTATTTATATTGAGGTATGGCCCATAAATGTCAACAAACATTACTTTTACATTCCAGACAAAATGGTACCTTTCCAAAATATTAGAATGATTATATCATGAAATAAAATTGTTTGAGTTAGAAGGCACTCAAAAATATAAGGATAATATTGAAATGTGGCATGGCTAACTAAGAGTTGACATAACGGATATATGACTAGCTTTTCCCTTGAAATGGGGTCCAAAATTCGGGTGCTTTCACACATTTTGAAAGGAATCTGATTTGCACTTCAACATTTTTGAACTGCCAGCAGGAAAGAATACCACAATTAGAAGACAAGACATTAGCAGAAATAAGGTATTTCTAAATGGCTCATACCATGATTAACAGAGGTGGCAAGATCCTCTCCCAAGGCTGGATGTACTCTTTCCTTCTAACTGGTGAAGCAGAGGCAGTTAGGGGAGAACCACAGAGTTGGACATCAGCAAGGCCATTGAAGGAGCCACTGTTGACCATCCTACAGAAGAGATAAAAACATGTAACAGAATCTAGAATGATTAGTCTGATCAGAAGCTGACTGAGTAATGAAAGTAAGTTTTGATATGCTAACATATATTCTCTAGAATGAGTTTTCTAGTAATGTAGCCTAAAACTTTGCCGATAGAGCCCTCTCTGCCCACCTCTCTCCAGTCTCACTCCATGCCACTGTATTTTACACTTAACCAGTTCAATTTCAGTCCTTCAAACAGGTAATTTCAAAAGCTTCTATTTTCTTTCTGTCAGGGACATTCCTCTTTCAGAACATTCCATACATAGCACACCTCTCTTAGCCTTCAAGTCCTTTATTAAATGTTACCTTCACAGACCACCGTCCCAGGTCATCCTACTTAAGTGAGATCTGACTACTTAAATACACAGCACTCATAATTCTCTATGACTTCCCTGATTCTTTTCATCATTGTACTTTCCAAACTTTCATTGTATTTATTTATTTACCTCTGAAGCTACATTTTAATCAACTTGATAATAGAGCCCATGCATGCTTTCTTAGATGCCCAAGAAATGCCTGTGCATAAAGTTGAAGATGGAGGCATGAAGGAGAGGCATAGCAATATTTTCTAAGTGCTCAATGAAAAAAAGCAGAACATTTTTAAATAGAAAATTTGTCAAAGGAGTAGGATATAATTAAGTGAGGAAGACTCTATGCTTGCAGTATGGATGTTAAATAATTATAGCAAAATACCTTAGAGCCCTAGCTGATTTGGCTTAGTGGATAGGCAGGGGTGGGCAAACTTTTTGACTCGAGGGCCACAATGGGTTCTTAAACTGGACCAGAGGGCTGGAACAAAAGCATGGATGGAGTGTTTGTGTGAACTCATATAAATTCAAAGTAAACATCATTACATAAAAGGGTACGGTCTTTTTTTTTTTTTTCGCGGGCTGTAGTTTGCCCACGGCTGGAGAGCGTTGGCCTGCAGACAGAAGTGTCCCAGGTTCAATTCCAGTTAAGGGCACATACTGGGTTGCAACTTGAACCCCAGTGGGCGGGGGGGGGGGGGCATGCAGGAGGCAGTCAATCAATGATTCTCTCTCATCATTGATGCTTCTATCTCCCTCTTCCTTCCTCTCTGAAATCAATAAAAATATATTTTAAAAAAGAAAAAATAAATAAATAATGACTTAGAATCGTTTTTCTCTTACTACAGAGAAGTGAAAATTAAATGAAGAAATCTGTGGCACTTGTAAAAAGATAAGATAAATATAGGACACTAAATGGCATCAAGGCAAGGACAACAATCTTATGGAAAGTTTGATAAGACTTTCACAGTTTTTATAGTACACAGGAGGGAAACTTGCAGCAGACTCCACTCCATGCTTTTTGCTGGTTTTGGCAGTTTGAAGAGACCTAGCTAACTTGTGTGGGCATATAATTACTTCAGGCAAGAGCTCAGTTGCCAGGTATGCATTGCTGTTGGGAATACAAAGGTTACGGTCTTTTCAAAAACTGTTATTTATTGGAAGCCCCCAACTGCACATGCCATTTAACCTCACAATTCCACCTCTGGGACTCTGTCCTTAGATACCAATACAATATAGGTGTTATGTGCAGAGATGTTCATAATGTCATTTACAGCAATAAAATAGAACTACCTTAAAGGCAGTCATATAGGAAAGATCACATAGTAACTAAATTTTGTTTCCAGAGAGTTTGTAATGGTGTGGGGAAATGCACGTTATTGTTTTAGTGAAAACAGGTGAATTTAAATATTTGCAATAATAATTTTATTTTATTTATTTGTATGATAAAACTATATTTTATTTTTTAAATTATTTATTGTTGAAAGTATCACATATGTCTCATTTTCCCTCATTGACCTCTCCCAGCCCACACCCGCCCCCCAGCACAGGCCCTCACCCTCCTTTGTCTGTGTCCATTGGTTATGCTTATATTTAAAAATTAGGTAAATCAACTGTATGAAATATACTTAGAGCCCTATATTTACAATTTTAATTCCTTAGGACAGATAGCAAGGGGGAAGGATGCTGGGCAGGTTGTAACCCCACTGCCATGAGCTAGAGCTCGTTGCTCACAGGCAGGCAGGCAGGCAGGCAGGCAGGGAGGCCCAGCTCTGTTTGTGTCTAAGAGCTCATGGAAGGCCTAAGCACTCTTTTAAAGGGCTTCAAACTGATTAAATAAGGTCCACCCCAACTAGTATCCCTTTTGATTAACTTAAAGTGTATTGATTAAGGGCTTTAATTATATCTGCAGATCCCTTCACAGCAGTGGTAGTTAGTGTTTGATTGAATCGCTGGAGGAGGTGTGTGTTTGCTACAAAAGGGTTTCTGCCTACTTTCATCTCCCAGCTCTCTTGAGAGACAGCCCTGCAGCCACGTCCAACTGGCAACATCCTAGAAAAAGAATTCTAGGGGCTGTGGTTCACAACAGCCAAGCTGATGCATCAACAAGCCATCCCATTTCTTTTATAAACAGAAGAAGAAAAATAAACTGATTAAAATATTGCCGCACTGGCATGGCTCAGTGGTTGAGCGTCGACCTATGAACCAGGATTCCTGGTCAGGGCACCTGTCCTGGTTGCCGGCTTGATCCCCAGTGCAGGGTGTGCAGGAGGTAGCCAATCTATGTTTCTCTCTCACCGTTAATGTTTCTATCTCTCTCCCCCTTTCTCTCTGAAATCAATAAAAATATATTTTTTAAAATCATAATATCTTTCATCATAATAGAAATAAAAATAAAGATACTATTTCTTGTGACCTACTATGTGACATTTACATGACTTGTACAATGTCATGTATCTAATATTATAAAATATTTATAATTCATTTGCTTTACTCATCAATTTGAATGTAAGTTATACAAGAAAGGAAGTTGGTCTGTCTTGTTCAGTACTGTACTTCCTGAAGAGGATCTGGCACTTAAATACTTGCAAAATAAATAAATAAGCAAACCAACAAACAAATAAATGTTCACCTTAAGGCTACAAAATAAATATGATCACCATTTCACAAATAAGAACATAAATATTTAAGCAAATAAGTGGTAGAAACAGGTTGCAAATCCCTAATTTGGTTCCAAAGTCTGAGTTCTTTGTATAATACTTTTCCACCCACTAAATATATTAGTTTACAAAGGCCCTTTATGAATCCTAAGATGTCATTCAGATTAAGGAAATGTCATTACTCATTGTGTTGTCTCAGATAAGGAGAGGGGAATGAGGTAGGGAAGCATGAGTGGGCACACTCGCCTCCATGGAGGAAGGCTGTAAAGCAGAGACCATGAGCTGTAGCAGGTGAGGTCAGTGGAAAGCCATTTTGTCTGGAAAGAGCCCCCATGGAGTGAGACAGCCTTTAAGACAACCAAGGTCAAAATGAAAATCAAACACATTATCCCTGCTTACATCCCAGCGACTGGAGTGTGAGCAAAGGAGTCGAGATTAAGTGATGGATGTCCCACTTAAATGACACTTTGCAAAGCCTTCCTCGTGTACTGGCAGAAGAGTCAGAGGAGAATAAACGACTTTCTTTAAGTTCCAAGAGCAGGACAGGGGAGACAGACAGAATGTCGCAGTCCTGGCCCGATTGATTTGTCAGCCGCTGATGCTAAAGAGCAGTCTCCAGAAGGAAGAGAAGGTTCAAAAATGCACAGACTGAAGGAAGTTTGAGTTGCCTATAATGACATCCAGAGTACTTTATTTCTTTTATTTATTTGTAAAGAAAATCCATTACCCATTATACAGAACTGTAACAAAATGACATAAAAAAGGTGAAAAAAATGGTCATTATATATATATATATATATTCTACTACTTCTACATTTTTTTCAAGTTTTTACTTTCAATGTTTAGTAGAAATAAGTTTCAGGCTTAAATTAGGCTGTGGCAAACACACTTGCAAATCATTTATTGAAGCTTCCAATTAATAAAACCAAATAGATTAAAAGGCAAAATATAGTGAGAAATTATTTGAAAATTACAAATATTTCTTACTTGCTCATCATATACTTTCTGTAAAGTGTGTTTTCCTTATGCATACATTTCACTGACTATAAAGTTTGGAGAAATGTAAGGAGTAGGGAAGAGCGACAGCAATATTTCAACAACAACAAAAAAGTATATGGTGATTTTTGAACAATGTGAAACTAAAGTAGTTACATCATACATATAGGTGCAACTAGAATTCAAATTATGGGGGAAAATGCACATTAAAAATAATCCTCATCAAGAATGCATCCGGTGTAGACAGTGATTCATACATGCCTATAAGAATTAGACTTCCATTATGAAAAGGGTGAATCCCTTGGTAGGGAATGGGTGAAGTAACTACAATAACAAGGGAAAGATAGTTGCTTGAAATATAATTTTTTCTGGGTTATATTTCTCAATTAATTTATTTATGTCTTCAAATATTTTAATATTTATTGAGGATCTATTATGAACCTGCTACTATCCTAGGAATTTCTGATTTATTGGTTAGAAAACTAAGGTTTCTGGCTTACAGTATTGAGAGACTGGAGAATTTAGGCAAATACGGAATCTCAATTTCACACAAATAACTGATGAGTTAGTGTTGTGGACCACAGGAGAGACACCTCAACTCTTCTCAAGCTCCCATTTGACCCAGTGTTCCCACTTCTAGGAATATATCCCAAGAAACCAGAAACACCAACCAGAAAGGATAAATGCACCCCTATGTTCATAGCAGCACAATTCACCACAGCTAAGATTTGGAAACAGCCTAAGTGCCCATCAGCAGATGAGTGGATTAAAAAACTGTGGTATATCTACACAATGGAATACTATGCTGTGGTAAAAAAGAAGGAATTCTTACCATTTGCAATAGCATGGATGGAACTGGAGAGCATTATGCTAAGTGAAATGAGCCAGTCAGAGAAAGATAAATATCACATGGCCTCACTCATTTATGAAATACAATGAACAACATAAACTGATGAACGAAAACAGATCCAAAGACAGAGAAGCATTGATCCAGACCATCAAACCTCAGAGGGAAGGTAGGGGAGGGTGGGAGTAATGGGGAGAGATCAACCAAAGGACTTGTATGCATGCATATAAGCCTAACCAATGGACACAGACAACAAGGGGGTGAGGGCATGAGGGGGTGTTGGGGGGTAATGGGGGGATAAGGACACATATGTAATACCTTAATCAATAAAAAAATAAATAAATAAATAAATAAAATGAGGAAAAAATATTATATATTTTTTTTCATCAGTTTATGTTGTTTAAAAACAGATCCAGAGACAGAGAAGCATCTATCAGATGGTCAAACCTCAGAAGGAAGGTAGGGGAGGGAAGGGGTAAGGGGGAGAGATCAACCAAAGGACTTATATGCATGCATATAAGCCTAACCAATGGACACAGACACCAGGGGCTGGGGGTGAGGGCATGAGTGGGGGGGGGGGAGCACAATGGTGCAATAAGGACACATATGTAATATCTTAATCAATAAAGAAAAAAAAGAAACAAACAAGAAAGATTCTATATGTTTTTTAGAAGAGGTGATGCCTAAGATGAGCCTTGAACAAAAAAGCAGGAGTGAGCAAGATAAAGATGGTAGAGGCAGAGATGGCAAAAAGGAAAAATAAATACAAAGACACAGATAAGAGAGATCATGGCTGAGGGTGGAAAATTAAAATAGTTTACTGTATGAGTTCTTCAGAATATGTGGTGCATATATACAATGGAATGCTATTCAGCTATAAGAAAGGATGAAATACTGCCATTTGTGACAATATAGATGGATCTGGAGAATATCTTGCTAAGCTAAATAAGTCAGGCAGAAAAAGTCAAGAACAATATGATTTCAATAATATATAGGATATATAACTGAAATAAAACAAACAAAAGCTCATAGACACAGACAACAGTATAGTGGCTACCAGAGGGAAATGGAGATTGGGAGGGCGGGTTGAAGAAAGTGGAAGAGAGTAATAAGGGTCAAATATATTGTAACAGAAGGAGATTTGACTTTGGATGGTGAACACACAATGCAATTTACAGATAATGTACTATGGAACTGCCTACTTGAAACATATATAATCTTATGAACCAATATCACTGCAACAAATTTAATAAATTTTAAAAATTAAATAGTTTACTGTGATTAGAGCATGAAATAAGGATGAAATTGGTTTTAGGTGAGGCTGAAGAGATAAGCAGGGACTAGGTTATGAAGAAATTCATAATTCAAGACGTTTCATTTTTTTTCCAGAGTATTCAGAGGTCATTGAATTATTTTAATCAGGGGAATTGTGTCTCTCCATTCTAGGTGTTGTGGTTTCTCACTGTCAGGTAATGAGGTCAGATTTCATAAGGACATGGGAGGCTTTGCTAAATAAACTCATTTCTCTCCCTAACTCTGAGACCTTCACAGAGCTGGCATGAACTCTGATTCACCACTTGGGGAAGGCCACTGTAATGACAGCCATGAAACTTTCAGAACATATTCCCACATTAAGAGCACACAAATACAGATCTATTACCAACCTGCAAAAGAAAATTACAGTCATACATCAGTGCTCTAAAAATTCAGTGAAGCTGGTTGCAATACCTTTACCCACTTGGCTTTGAAATTCTAGTCCAACATACTCCACAATTTTTAACTGTGAACTAACATTGAACAAAACTATCAGGACACTTGTCTGTATCTATACTGTATTAAGGGCCAAAAAATAAATAACAGTTCTTTGGCATCTTTGTGTACTAACTCCTTGGGAATAGTAACTGGAGTGCAAGTCCACCTGCCTCTTCTTCTCTGCTTTGTCTTCATGATTCAAGAAACCAACAAAAGTCTCAGTAGATTCCAGAATTTTTTTCTCTTATTCTATAATATAACAATTGCAGATGATACAAACATCAGAAAAGTCACAGTGAAGGAGGAAATATTTGAAAACAAATATCTGGCAAGGCAGGGTAAATTATATATTTTAAGAATGGGAAACAACCCCTAAAAAGGGATAGGGATAAATGACTAAAAGAGAGCATGTCCTCTGGGTGCTGGTAATTTCTACTTTAACTTGGATGCTTGCTATATGGGTTTGTTTTCTTTTTGAAAATTGAGTAGTTCATATGTAATCTGTGCTTTGGGGGGTTGTTTCTTTAATTTTGTCAGAAATGTGTTAAATGAAAGTGAATTAAAATATATTTTAAACAGAAAATTGCTGTGCGAGTGGCTGGTGTATAGTAGATATGTGAAAATTATTTTTGGATTAAAAAGTATATAATTAATCATAACTACCTAATAAATAAATCCTCTCCAAAATTCCAAAGATATACCCTGAAAGTTATACCTATTTTCCTGAGGGTTGCACACAAGTTACTCTTGCCAAAGAACTGATGTTTATTTTTGGTTCTACAACTGTCTCAGATGTTATATTTTTAAGTTGAGACTGGCAGTGATTGATTTTATACAGTTGCTGGATTTACTCTTCAAAATCAACAACCAATTGTTAACACCAATTAATGGACTAAAGATTTTTCTACCTGAAACCTCAATTCTATTTGATTCTAATGGCACATTTTAAAGGTGTTATTTATCCTTTTAGGGTGAGAAAATAGAGGCTAGTTGCACTAAAGTAACTCACTATTAACTTCAGGTTCCCAATTCCATTAACAATAGTCTTGTTTCTACTTCAAAAAATGGCCGTCGGAGTAGCAGTAGAAGATTCCTGTTTGTCTACTCTAGTTGTTTCTATGTCAATCTGTCTTTCCAGTGCCCCAAAGACAGGCCCATGGCCTCTTACAGTGTGTGAACATGGCATGTGTTGGCTGATGGCATCTAAGGAAACTGACTCAAATTGCCAGAAGAGTGTGAGACTTTTCTGGGGTTCAGAAATGGAACTATGAGGTTCTATTGAAAACAACCCAGCATTGATATTAATTGCCCTTTTATTTTGTAAAAATCTGACTCTATAGAATGACTAAGAAGACTATGACCTGAGCTCAATTTTTTTCTTCCATTCTTAAATCTCCCATGAAACACCTTTAGAGTATCTGTACGTCCACTTATTCACTTCTAAGAGACTGGTGCAATCTGGTTGACTTGTAGCTATAGGGTTTGTGTAAGCAGTGAACACAGTGAATTAGAAAACGCATAGACCTAGAAGAAAAGTATAAGTAAAGAAGGATTCTTTAAGGAGTTTTTACCATGTGTCAGGTAATTTAAATATATGATCTTATTCTCAAAATATGTTGAATATCTCTACCTTCCATTCTGGCAACTAACCTGAGTTGAATGTCTCACCAATTCATGAAATTAAGCCATTTATACCAAGTCAAACCATTTCAGAAAGATTCTTCTGTTACTTCACCTGAAAAGTGAAATCTTCCCCAATAACCAACTTTCTTCACTTCATTTTTCTTACCTATCCCTTCCCACTCAAGGGACCCAGTAAATAGCTTTAGTTTGGAAAGACCTAATGACTAACACACAATTCTGGCTTGTATGCAAAGACTATTCTGTTTTCCTTTATTCTAACAACTCTCCATCTCTTCTTCCTAAATAAGAGCCATCTCTATTCTTCCTCCTCAAATCTGGGTCACAGATTGTCTTGCCTGGATTTACTTTTTCTGCTTATTATACTTTATTATTAGCTTGTTTTAATTAGTAGGACCATGAAAAAGATTTTATCTTTCAGGAAATAGGCAATGCAATTTACAATCATACCTGCTTAGTCCAACTCTTGTTGTGGCTTCTATCTGTTAATAGTGATTCTGATGGGTCCTTCTAGTTCTTGCTAGAGTCTTTACCCTTTTTAGGCTTATTAACAGTTCTCTATATTCATCCCTTCTATCTAACCAGTTATATCAAGAACACACATGTTTATGTTTAATAAAACTATACTTAAAAATGACAACTGAACAATAATGAACCTTGACAAAAACAACAAACTAAATCCAACAAGTCACACTTTACATGTACAGCAATTGAATATGGTAAAGATAAGAAAACTGAATAAAGTCACACAATTACAAGTGGGAGACTCAGAATTCAAAAACTTATCTGTAGAGAACCCAAATCCTGGGTTTTTATATCTATCACTTTATTAACACATATGCCCTAACATTGTATGTGGACTTGGCCTTCTTACTAGTTCTACTGGGCTTCAATTTCCTTGTTTTTAAAATTAACATCTTAACATTTATTTTACATATTTTTTATAATTTTGAAAACTAAAGTTGTAGATGTTTTATAATGGCACAATAGATAATATCAATATCTAAATATTATCTACTATTTGAACTATCTTCTTAACTTATGTTAAAATTTCACTATATGGTTTAATTATTGTTTTTTGCCAGTCCCGCCCTCCCCCCCACCCCCCCGTATTCTATAAACTGAAATGATAGAGAAATTCCTATGGATAAACATTTAAGACATATTAAAAAGATATTTAACTGAAATTATAGTCCCTAGGGATTTTATAATTCTTTTCCTAAAGGATTTTTCATCAGTCTATCATGTTAAAAGATAAATGGATGGCTGATTAGTTGATGTGCTTTTCTCTTAAAAACTTCTTTAAAAATTATAGCCTGAAAAAAAATCAATGCCTTGAATCATTGTTAATTATATATAATATCAAGCAATAGGTAGCCAGAGTAATTGAAGAAATTATGCATAGCTTTCAGTGTCTTTCGGTAAGCCATGTTGAATGTCTAAAGGTTGAAACAGGCTAAGTCTAAGATGATCAGCAGTGGACCATTATAAATAAAAGAAATTTTATTTTCTCTTTATTGTATTCAGTATTCTTTATAACTCATGCTTGGCAGAATAATTCATTATATGCTAATATCCTATTGAAGTCAAAGAGCACACAAAAATACAGGAACTAAATATGAGACAACTATTTTAAAATGGCATTTGTATTTATTTCTTTAAAAAAGTTAAGATTACTCTCAAATTCAGTTTTATGAGTCACTTGAAGAATACTATGTTGTAAAACAAAAATAAGTATGCATGTAGAGTTGTCTCTGCCCCTGATTCTTACTAATATTTGGTCTTCGACTGCAGTTCCTGACATAGAGTTCCTAAAACTATTATAATTTCTGAGTAACAGGAGTGTCTGACACAGAGGTCCTAAATCCCTGGGGATTCCCTGAATGATAGAAGCATCTGTTTTTCTAATGTGTTGATTATTATGGGCATGTTCTTGCATAGTGGAAGTAGATGACCTCTTATAGCATTTTCTATTTTACTCTCTTTCCTCTTACCCTCTTTAGATGGAGATTAAACAATATACTTCAAATAACATATGGGTCAGAAAAGAAATACTGGTATCAACTGAACTTAAAAAAAAATTGAATCAAATAAAAATGAAAACACAACTTTTCAATATGTGTGGGATGCTACTAAAGCAGTGCTTAGAAATGAATTCATAGCATTGAATGACTATACCGAGAAGAAGAAAGATGTAACATCAATGACATTACTTCCCAGCTTAGGAAACTAGAAAAGCAAAGTAAATTCAATTCAAAGGAAACGGAAGAAAGGAAATTATAAGATTTAGAGCAGAAAGAAATGAGGTTAAAAATAGAATATCAATAAGAATAATGTCTACATGATTTGGTAAATAATCATAATAGAACTAAAATACTAATCATATAAGTTAGCAGAAATGACAAATTGTCATGAGAAGTTTAAAAATATTGATTAATTTTATACTTTAATAAATTAAAAAAGCATGTTAAATATTAAAGGTAACTATTTGTTTTTAAAGTAGGTTATATAATTTCAAATTTGATAGAAGTAAACTTCCTAATAACAACATCAATAATAATAATATTATAATAATAATAAACTTAACCAAAGCAAAACAAAGGTGTGTGTGTTGGGGTGCGAGGGGGAGTCAAGAGAATACAAACAAAAAAAATAGGTAGCACAAATAACATCAAATAAAATCTAAAAACATTTATCAAAATATAACGTTAATCACAATGAATGTAAATATAACAAACTCATTAATAAAGAGGCAGATATATTCTAATGTATATTTTCAAATACACCTCTTATATTTAAAAGAAACACACCTAAAAACATGAAGACACATAAATTTGAATTTAAAAAAACCTGAAAAAATAATAAAAAATAAATGATATAATTATATTTATACTGGACAAAATAAAGTTCAATACAGGAAGAAAGAATATGAATATATATATATATTCATATATATATATATATATATATATATATATATGAGTTTGAATTTATATAACATATAACAATGCAAATATAAATGGACTAATAACATAACTTCAAATTATATATATTAAATTGAGGAAAAAGTAGGTAAACTGAGTAAATCAACCATCATAGTGGAACAATAAAGTATACCTCAGAACCTGATAGATTAATCATTTAAAAAAATAAATCTGTTGTTAAATGCATAACCAAAAAGTTTGATCTCCCAGAATTATACAGGGGGGAAAAAAAACACACAACTAAAACAGAACACATATTTTTTCAAATATACAGAGGACATTTATAAAAAAATTCTGGTGCACAAATTTCTCCAGCAGATCACACAGAATTTTTTTTCTAGAGACATTGTGCGGTATTGCTTAGCTTTTCACTTTGCTTATCCACCTTGAGTCCCTTCACAAACACTTCCTTAGCAGGTCGTCATTTCCATAAAGCTCTTTTCTCCTTAGAGATTCTTTTTATCCACTTCCTTTCAAACAGCTTCGATCCTGCCTTCACGTAGATGGTGATGACTCCAATGACAATAATTACTACTATAAAAATCACTATCATTTTCATTTAAAATTTTCAATTTTAAAACAATGAAAGTATGTCCCACAATCTATTTAACTCTGGAGGCATAATATAAATAGATGTAACATTTGTCACCCAGGAATTCAGAGTAAAGTTGTGCCTCTGTGATGTTTACTGGCTAATTTTATCTACATAAAAGATCTTTTAAAGTAGGCATTATGCCCATACCTCATTTTTTAAAAATAGGGGGGAGGAGGGGGGAAAGGCGTAGAAAATTAGGTCACTTACCCAGGTTCACAAAGGGAAAGGGGCAAGAGCCATAATTCAAATTCCCTTTTCTCATATTAATATAAAAATAAATAAATAAATAAATAAATAAATAAATAAATAAATAAATAAATAAGCAAGCTTGTGTTTTATCTCTTTACTATGCTTTTCCTTCTATAGAATGTCCCAAAATAACATATACACAAACTTTGAATAATTAAAAAAGGCAGTGTTTATTAAAATACATTTCATTTTAAAAAATTGAGCTATCAGTTGTTAAAATTTCTATACATTTTTGGGACACCCTGTATATGTCAGACAGTATTCTAGATTGTTTAATTGACCTAGAGCTCGAAGTAAAATAATACAGCTGGAAAATAAAGAGGGAAAAGGACATTCCAGACAGTACAGAAAATCTTACAGAAAGATATGAAGTTATAGCCCCAGGAAAACATTAATTATTCACAGTGATTGAAATAAAGGGTCCTATTGGACTTTTCACAGAGGAAGCAAGGGATACATTACAGGTGTAGTTTTTAATGCTAAACTGAAAAATATATTGGATGTTTTTAAGCAGGAGAGAAGCATATTTTAATTTATATTTAGGAAAAACCTCCTATCCTGCCTATTAATAATATCACTGGAAACAATATTTAGTAGTTTTGTCTTTGAATTTAAAGCTAAACAAAATTTTATGCCCTTATCAATTGGTGCAGTACTGTTAGCATCAGTAAATTTCCCAGTGGAGAAATAAATGTTAATAAAACTTGACTTCTGCCTTCCAGCAAAACCTGGTTTGATATTTAAAAAACTTGTCATGTTCTAAAACTGAAATTATTTTTATCAATATGTGTTTGCTTTGGCATTTCATCATCGGTTGACATTCTTGACTTTAAGCAGACATGTCTTATTAGTATGACCCGTAGCACTATTTTATGGTTACTTCTAGTGCCACTATAAATTTATAGAGCTTTGGTGCCTGCAGCATGGATTCCATCTTCAGAAGAGCAAGTTGAAGACAATGGATGACTTCTCTGGGGTTTCCCAAAGTATGTTCTGTGTTAGGAGGGATATTAATAAGTTTTAAGTAAATTTACCAAAGAATATCTCAATGCCTTTAATATGTTTATATTCCTCATATATCAAGGAAGGGTTGCCAAAACACATTGGCCAAGGGACACCTACTTTCCTCCTAAGCAACTTGGGACCACACATGAAGAGAATTGTGTTGTAGCAATAATAAAATCACAATGTGTTAGACTTTTATTCTGTTACTGACATTCTTGTAGCAGAATTATATAATTTTATACTAGAGGCCCAGTGCACAAATTCATGCACCAGTGGGGTCCTTCAGCCTTGCCTGTGGGATCAGGCCGAAACCAGCTCTCTGACATCCCCTGAGGGGTCCCAGATTGTGAGAGGGCACAGGCCAGGCTGAGGGACCCCACTGGTGCACGATCAGGGCCAGGGAAGGACTCGGGAGGTTGGCCAGCCAAGGAGGGACTGCGGGAGGGCTCCAGAGCATGTCCATCCCAACTCACTCAGTCCCGATCGGCTGAGCCTCAGCAGCAAGCTAACCTACCAGTCAGAGCATCTACACCCTGGTGGTCAGTGCATGTCTTAGTGACTGGCCGCCTGGTTGACTGTCTGCCCCCTGATGGTCAGTGCACATCATAGTGAGCAGTTGAGCAGCCTTAGCATATCATTAGCATATTACGCTTTGGTTGAACAGCTGACTGGACAACTGGACACATAAGCATATTAGGCTTTTATTATATAGGATATTTTCATTGAGTATAACATTTAAAAATAATTCTAAATAGTAGGCATGTAACTAACAGTGATAAACTGAAAGTCAAATAAATTAAGTGCATATAGTTATTGGTTGAACTAGTATTTGGAATTTAATATGTATAACTATGGAATCTACATCTTTGTCACTATGCTTTAGAGAAAAAGATATAAGACAAAACCTGGAAATAGAGTGCCAATTCAAGAAGGAAATAACACCAAGGACTCAGGCCTAGAGAAAACCCAATAAGAACATAATGTCTACCTGTGAGAGTCTAACATATAATTAGCTCCTACAAGGCAGGATGTCTGAATATAATACCTGAACAAGGCAGTTATTATTTTTCAAACACTTGGGCTATGTTTGAAGGCCAAAGTCCAATCTCTAAGAGGAAAAGAGAGAGAAATGGAACAAATATCCTCAGAATCTTGGAAGTTAAGTGAAGAAGGCTGCAGCCTAGGAAGAAATTGGATTCTAGCCACCAGAATTTAAAAAATGAATGAAACCTGATGAGCATTACTATCTGGAACCACAGTGATACTCAGGTATAAAGGGAGAATTGTTAAGAGGATAGAGTTCTCACTTTGATGACCTGGATTCAAAGATGGATCTGTAATTTAACAAGCTTTTAGTTCACCATCTTGAAACTCAATTTATGAATCATCATCATAATAATAATATTTTCCTATCTCCTGTATGGCTAAAAATAGAGATAAGTTTATATAAACATGTTGACTATAGGGTCTGTCAATTAAAAGTGTATGAAAATAGCCCTGACCAGTTTGACTCAGTGGATAGAGCGTTGGCCCGCAGACTGAAGGGTCCCAGGTTCAATTCTGGTCAAGGTCATGTACCTTGGTTGCGGGCACATCCCCAGTGGGGGGTGTGCAGGAGGCAACAGATCGATGTTTCTCTCTCATCGATGTTTCTAACTCTCTATTCCTCTCCCTTTCTCTCTGCAAAAAAATCAATAAAATATATATTTTTTAAAAAGTATGAAAATGATAGCACTAGTGTTATCTTACCTAATAATAGACAAACATGCAAATTGACTGTACCTTTGCTATACCTTAAGCCACTCCCACAAGCCAATCAGAGCAACTATATGCAAATTAACCCAACCAAGATGGCGGCCGGCAGCCACGGAGCTGGAGGAAGTAGGAAGCTTGGTTGCCCCAATGATGGAAGAAGCCAAGCTTCCCGGCTGGCTGCTGCCTCCTATTAAGGCAACAAAGTTTCAATTATAGAAGGTACATAAACCCCAGGTACCTGCTTCCAGCCGCCATGGCCACGGAGCTGGGGTGAGCAGGAGGCTTGGTTGCCCCAATGATGGAAGAAGCCAAGCTTCCTGGCCAGCTGCTGCCTCCTCTCAAGGCAACAAAGTTTCAATTATAGAAAGTAAATAAACCCCAGATTCCTGCTTCCAGTCACCATGGCCATGGAGCTGGAGCGAATAAAATAAAAAAAAAAAAACACCAAAAAAGGAAAGGCTGGGAGCTTTGGTCGCCGGGGGTCTTGGTCAGTCTGAAAACAGCCACCAGACCCTCACCCAGGCTGGCCAGGCACCCCAGTGGTGACCCCCACCCTGAAGGGGGCTTGACCAGCCTGCAAACAGTAATCAGCCCCTCACCTAGGCTTGCCAGGCACCCCAGTGGGGACCCCCACCCTGAAGGAGGTTTGGGCAGCCTGAAAATGGCCCTTAGCCCATCACCCAGGCTGGCCAGGCACCCCAGTGGGGACCCCCACCCTGAAGGAGGCTTGACCAGCCTGCAAACAGCCATTAGCCCCTCACTCAGGCTGACCAGGCACCCTAGCGGGACTCCCACCCTGATCAAGGACACCCTTCAGGGCAAACAAGTCGGCCCCCACCCATGCACCAGACCTCTATTCTTTATAATAAAAGGGTAATATGCAAATTGACCCTAACAGCAGAATGAATGGGAATGACTGGTCACTATGACACACACTGACCACCAGGGGGCAGATGCTCAATGCAGGAGCTGCCCCCTGGTGGTCAGTGCACTCCCACAGTAGGAGCTCTGCTCAACCACAAGCCAGTCCATTGGCTGCCAGCACAGCAGTGGTGGCGGGAGCCTCTCCTGCCTCTCAGCAGCACTAAGGATGTCTGACTGCAGCTTAGGTCTGCTCCCCGCGGGCAAATGGACATCCTCTGAGGGCTGCTTGGCTGCCAGAGGGATATCTGACTGCCAGCTAAGGCCTGATCCCCCAGGGAGCGGGCCTAAGCCAGCAGGTGGACATCCTCCGAGGGGTCCCAGAATTCAAGAGGGCATAGGCCGGGCTGAGGGATCACCCCGAGTGCACAAATTTTTTTGCACCGGGCCTCTAGTGTTATATAATTACTAGAGGTCTGGTGCACAGATTCGTGCACATTGAAAGGAAATTAATTAGAAGGTGGCTGGCAGGGCAGGACTGGGTGAGACCAGCCGGACATGCCCTGGAGCCAATCTCTCACAGTTCCTCCTTGCTGGCCACACTGGAGGTGGCACTAGGGCTCGAAGGGTGTCTGCGGAGTTAGCAGGCTCCCTCGGGCAGGTGTGGTCCCTCAGCCTGGCCTGCAGGGATCAGGCCAAAACCGCCAGTCCAATATGCCCTGAGGGGTCCTGGAGTGCAAAAGGTACTCTGCAAAGTTGCTGTCGCTTGGCAGCTCCTGCATTGAGTATCTTCCCCTTGGTGGTCAGTGTGCACCATACCTACCAGCCAATGGGCCAGTCACTTAGCCTTTTATATATATAGATATGCATTCATCTGACCAAAATTATTACAAAGAGCAAAATTTACTTAGTAGTAACATATTATTGTTTATGTTGGAATTGATCATCTTTCTTTTTTAAAAAATATATTTGTATTGATTTAAGGGAGGAATGGAGAGGGAGAGAGAAATGGAAACATCAAAAATGAGAGAGAATCATCTATCAGCTGCCTCTTGCATGCCCCATGTTGGGGATCAAGCCTGTAACATGAGTATGTGCCCTGACAGGGAATCAAACCCTGACCTCGTGGTTTATGGGTCGATGCTCAACCACTGCACACTGGCAGGGCTGATCATAATATACAATAAAACCCTAATATACAAATCAACCAAACAGCAGAACAACTGTCGTTATGATGTGCACTGACCATCAGAGGGCAGACGCTCAATGCAGGAGCTTCCCCCTGGTGGTCAGTGTGCTCCCAAAGGAGGCGCACCACTCAACCAAAAGCCAGGCTGACAGCTGGCGAATGCAGCAGCACTGGCAGGAGAGGGCCTAAGCCGGCAGGCGGGCATCCCCCAAGGAGTCCCAGACTGCGAGAGGGTTTAGGCAGGGCTGATAGACTCCACCTGCCCGCCACCCCAACAGTCCACAAATTTTGTGCACTGGGCCTCTAGTCTTTATATATCCTATAAGAAATGTGTATTATATCATTACAGACTATAAAGAGATGATATTTATTTCTCACAATTTGTACAGCTGATTTATTGTACTAGTACTTGCACATTAGAATTTTTAAAATTATCTTCTGTCATATGTTTTATCTATATTTCCGCCTAACATTTTGGTTGAAATTTTGAAATGTTGAGAAGGGAATAGGTTCTAAATGCATTAATAGATATATAGTCCCATGTTGCACACTCTGTTCTGTTAGCACAAATTTAGTTCTTTTAATATTTCCGTATAGTAAAACTCACAGATTTTTAAGCACACACTTTCATTAGATTCAGTAGATGTATACATCTCTATCAGCATGTGGAACACTTCCTTCACCCTCTAAAGTTTCCCTGTACCAATTTCCAGGCAGATTCCCTCAGACACAATCATTGAATTGCATTTCTCTCACCATAGATTAGTTTTGCCTATTTGACAACAATATTTAAATGATTTATATATTATCTGCTTTTTCCTGTAAGATTTCTTTCACTCAGTATGTTGAGTTGGTTGCAACCATTTTTATCTTCTTCCACTCATATGTGGGAATTCTGATTCTTCCACATCTTTATAAAAATTTAATACTTTTAGTCTTTTTTATGTAAGTATGTTTTCATGGTATCTCATGTGGTTTTAATTTTTATCTTTCTAATAATTAATGATGTTAAATAGTGTTCTATGCTTAATAGTCACTCATATATCTTTCTTTGTGAAGTGTCTTGTTCAAGTATTTTGCTTATATTTTTTAATTTCAGGATGTTTTACTTTGTAATACTGAGTTGTTGTTTCTTAGATATTTCTGATATAATTTGTTATATCTGTGATTTATGATTATTCTCTACTATATAGTTTTATCATGCTTTTCTACACAATTTTTAATTCTCTGCCTTTTAATTCTGGGATGTTAAGATAATTTGCATTTGATGTAATTTTTTACATGGTTCAATTTAAATCTACCATCTTAATATTTATTTTTATTTTTTTCTGTTAATCTTCTATTTCTCTCTCTCTCTCTCTCTCTCTCTCTCTCTCTCTATATATATATATATATATATATATATATATATATATATATTTCATCATAGTGAATTAAAATGTCCTCAGTAAATATTTTTTTTTATTGATTAAGATATTACATATGTGTACCCTCTACCCCCCCCCCCCCGCTCATCCCCTCACCCCCCCGTTGTCCATGTCCATTGGTTAGGCCTATATGCTTGCATATAAGTCCTTTGGTTGATCTTTCCCCCTTGCCCCCACCCTCCCCTACCTTCCCTCCAAGGCCTGACAGTCCAATCAAAGCCTCTCCGTCTCTGGATCAGTCCTTGTTCATCAGTTTTTGTTGTTCATTATATTCCACAAATAAGTGAGATCTTGTGGTATTTATCCGCTCTCCAGTTCTATCCATGCTGTGGCAAATGGTAAGAGTTCCTTTTTCTTCTTCCTCTTCTTAAAGAATACCTTTCAGCATTTCATATATTGCTGGTTTGGTGGTGATGAACTCCTTTAGCTTTTTCTTATCCGTGAAGCTCTTTATCTGACCTTCCATTCTGAATGATAGCTTTGCTGGATAAAGTAATCTTGGTTGCAGGTTCTTGCTATTCATCTCTTTGAATATTTCTTGCCACTCTCTTCTGGCCTGCATGGTTTCTGTTGAGAAATCAGCTGACAGTCGGATGGGTACTCCCTTGTAGGTAACTGACTGTCTTTCTCTTGCTGCTTTTAAGATTCTCTCTTTATCTTTTGCTCTTGGCATTTTAATTATGATGTGTCTTGGTGTGGTCCTCTTTGGATTCCTTTTGTTTGGGGTTCTCTGCGCTTCCTGGACTTGTAGGTCCATTTCTTTCACCAGGTGGGGGAAGTTTTCTGTCATTATTTCTTCAAAAAGGTTTTCAATATCTTGCCCTCTCTCTACTTCTGGTACCCCTATAATTCTGATGTTGGTACGCTTGAAGTTGTCACAGAGGCTCCTTACACTATCTTCATATTTTTGGAATCTCTTTTCTTTTTTCTTTTTCGGTTGGGTATTTTTTGTTTCTTTGTATTTCAAATCTTTGACTTGATTCTTGGGATCCTCTTGTCTGCTGTTGGATCTCTGTAAATTATTCTTTATTTCAGTCAGTGTATGCTTAATTTCTAGTTGGTCCTTTTTCATGTCCTCCATGGTCTCACTATACTCCTTGAGGGATTCATTAAATTTATCGGCGGTTTCCATAAAATTCTTGACAAACCTTATAAACGTGGCCTTGAACTCTATATCCAGTTGTCTGCCCTCCTCCGTTTCTGCCAATTGTGACCTGTTTCTTTGTCTCCGCATTTTGGCTGCTTCCCTGTGTTGATAGAGTGGCCCTGCGCGCCAGGTGTCCTGTAGGGCCCAGTGGCTCAGCCTCCCCAGTTACCTGGGGTGGGCACTCTTGGTGCACTCTTGGTGCCTTGGTTGATGTAGGATCACTGGGAGGAATTGACCTCCAGGCCAATTGGCTGGGGGAAGCAGCTGTGTCTGAAGTGGGAGAATGGTCCCCCTCTGACCACTGGGTACAGTGGCTCCTGGATCTAAGGAGGTGTTAATTCAGCCCCTGCCTGAGGCCTCACAGCCTGGGCCACGAAGAGGCTCAGCTGTGAAGCAATGCAAGCCACTGCGGGGCCTTGGGCCTTCTCTTGGCAGTTCCGGGTCTGCTTGGCTGGGCTATAGTTAGGTACATTCACATGCAAAAGCCTCTGCTGCAGCCTGGGTGGGGCGGGGTCTCAGGGAGTCAAAAGGGCGGAGAAAGAAACTATGGCTGATTCTCTGCGCCTGGAGTCGCGTGTCTCAGTGTCCCGGTAATGGCTGCAAGCACCTCTGAGGGAAATCCGCCCTCAAGTTCGCCCGCTGCCGCCTGACAGAGCAGCCTCTCCCCGTATGAGTCCTGGGTCCCCAGAGACTTCCCAGAACTGGAGATCAGAGCAGTCGGGAGCTTGTGATTCAAAAAGACAGCCGCATCCTCAGGTGCCACCCCCTTTCCGCGCGCGAGCCGCCGCCGCCTTACCTCTGCACTCAGCCTCCGCAGCTCCTCTGGCTCTCAGCATGCTTTTCTTTTCTTCTAGTTGTAGAAATTACACTCAGCCAGCCTTCCTGTTTTTCTGGACGATGTTTGCTCCGTCCTTTGGGATAATGTTCAATTGCTGTGGGAGGCGACTATTTCCCGGTGTTTATCTATGCCGCCATCTTAGTTTCTCCAGTAAATATTATATAATGACTAGAGGCCTGGTGCATGAAATTCGTGCACAGGTATGGTCCTAGGCTTGGCCTGTGATCAGGGCCATCTTCCCCAGCTGCCAGCAGCTGACCCCACCTCCCACCAACACCCACCCCCGGTTCCCCATTTGCCATCAGGCGATCGGAGCCTGCAGGCCAGGGGTAGGGATCTAGAAGTTGGCCATTCCCACCTGTTTGCTGGCCCGCCCCCACCACCTGTTGCCCTCTATGTGTGGGCAATTGGCTGGGCAGGGGCCTTGGTCTGGCACTGCCCACTTCTGCCACCACCCATCCCCAGTTCCCCTTTCCCCATCAAGCGATCGGTCCTACAGTCTGGGGGCAGCTCCTGCATTGAGTGTCTTCCCCCTGGTGGTCAGTGTGCATCAATTGCCACTGGCCTTTCTGCCATTCGGTCAATTTGCATATTACCCTTTTATTATATAGAATCATTTGGAAAGCATCTGGCCAACGAGAAAGGAAGATATCCTTTATGTTAAAGATGAGGCACTTAATGCTTCAGTGACTTTAAAGACTCTGATTATTGGTGAATTACATCTTTCAGAAATAACATTAGCTCTTTAATACAAATATTTTCCAGATATCAGCTGACCATTACCCTAGAAATCAAACCCACAGCTAATGTGTATAACTGACATTATTTTTATATCACCTTTTAAAATGCATATGAGCAAGCAAGGAATCCTCTAAAACCTGAGGCTATCTTCACTACGATGCCTGTTTATCATAATGACAGGATGTAAGGTATTTTAAGGAAAGAAATAAAGGATCGAAAAAAAGTCTGCAAACCATAACTTTCATGATAATAAATTAAGAAACCCTAACTGCCAGGCTATGAAACTCAATTGATGGGCAGTAGCCCTGAAACAAACAAACAAAAAAAATCACAAGTCTTAGAAACCAATAAAACTGCTGTTATAATAAATCTCTTCCCTTAAACGCAGGAAGTTGGATAATACTGTATTCAAAAGGCCAACTTTGTGAAAGTGATGGCTAAAGGATAGTTCCAATAAACACTGGGTGGAAAAACAACATATTTCCCTGTCATGCAAAAAAGAATAGCCAAACTGAACCTTTATCAAATATGAATGTATAGGGTTCTTTCTATATAACCTAAAACTGTATTAGGCTCTACCTGAAGAGCTTATGTCTCTCTATAAATTAAAGAGGCAGAATTTCTATTGTAAGAATGATCACAAACACCTCTGCCTCTGTGTTTGAGGGGTGAGGTATTTGGGATGGTGACAAGGGAGTGGAGAAAAATATGACTCTGTACTACAATGTCAGATTGGCCTCTCTTGTTTGGAGGTCAGAGGTAACTCATGTTAGATCAAATATAAAGATTTTGATTCTATATATTTTTGTATACTTTTTGGAAAGTAAAAAGCACATAGGTGTTAATTTCCATGAACTAGGGCTACAACCCACAGATGATATAGAATATTTACCTCACCACAGGATAATTGTTTATGTCCTTTCACTCAGTCCTCACTGACAGGCAGACTTGTCCTAATTTATATCTGATTGATTAGTGTTGGCATCCATAAGTTTCACAAAACGGAATCGTAGACTTCTGCTCTAACTGAGATTAGATCTACCCTCCCACTTGAAAGAAGTAAAAAGTCAGAGAAAATATATGCATGAAAAGGGGGTATTATGGCAGTGGGCATCAGCCAATGAAAATCAGTGATCCCTGAGACAGAGGCAACAAACAAGTTGAGCCTCACAGTTGTCCCTGTTTACTGCCATGTGTGAAATTCCAGGTGGCTGCTTAGAGCTGAGGGACCCAGGCAGAGCAAGAAAGGCCCCTTGAGTAGAAGACACAGCGCTGAGTCAGGAAGGTCCAAGTGGCTAGAGTTTGCAGGGCATAGTACCAGCCATAGGATTTGGGTGACCCACATGGGGCTTCCCTTAATCACTTAGCAAAATACTAACCAGGTCATGTGCATTAGTGAAACATGCCCAAGTGAAAGTAAACAGCCATTATAAATAACTAGAAGGAAGAGAGCCTAACATTCACACAGACCAGGCATAGTGCCAGCCATTAGCCAGATGGGAACACCACATAGTTTATAGGGAACTGAGTAGAGTACTCAGAAAGGTCTTGTTTCAGTGAAAAGGGATAATTAATCGTAGCCTAACAACTGCCCTTGTCCCACATAGCATCCATTAAGAGAAAGACCTGCAAGGATCAAACCATTTCCAAGTAGCATAACTGCATTTCCAGGGAGAAAATATATTTTAGAAACACAAAAAGTATCGGGCAATAAATAATGCAAAATCCACAAAGTCCAGCATCCAATAGAAATGTATTAGGCTTGCAAAGAAGCAGATAAATAAACCCACTAAAATCCAGCTCAGATCTTAGAAATTTTAGATCATAACATTAAAACAGTGACTTACTACTGTATTAGATATGGTTTCAAAGGTTGAGATAGATTTAATGTGTGAAAGCATGAAATATATAAAAAGTAGTGATGAAAACTACAATGCATCTGGAGAAAATGCCCACATTTCTGCATACATTCTTGATATTTGTATGGATATTATCCATCTTATTTCCCAACTAGATTCATTAGGATTTTTGACATAATATTTCTTATTTGTTTGTTTGTTTGGTTGGTTGATTTTATCCTCTAATCATTGCAACATCTGGGTCGTCTTTTTGTCTGTTACTATAAACTGTTTCCTTTCCTTTCAGCATTGTGGGTCACATTTTATTATTTTTATATAATTCTTAATTGAATGCTAGAGATATTTATAACAACTCAGTGAGATTGAAGCAAGTCAAATCTATCTTCAGAAAGTGCCATTAGCTTCTGACAGAGTTCTAAGTATGGGCTGAGTTGATATGTGGCAAGGTCCTCTTCTTTTGGGCTTCTTTCAGATTTAGCATGATTCGGTTTCAAAAGTAGGATCAACATTTTCTTATGACTGTTAGCCAAACTGTGAGAAATAGTTTTTATTTTCTGACAGGTAAGTAAGATATAATGCATGTTTTGGCAGAACAAACCCTATACCCAGTTTTGAAAGCATGCTCTCCATAAGCAATGAAACTTTAACCTACTAAATTTCAGTTGCCTAATCCACAAACTAGATTTACTAATACCTCCATCATAGGGTGAGTATAAAGAACCAAGTAGGTAACAGCTTTACAGGGCTTAACAGAGTACCTGGCCCCTAAAATCTGTCAAGTGAAGAAGTAGAATTCTAAATCTAGGTTGTTAGATACCAGTGACACACTCTTACAGTGTTGGAGAAATACCGAGATGAACCATGGAGAAATACTCAGATGCTAAGCTACATGGGAGTTGCAGAATTTCATCATCAACCTCTTGAGGAAAATTCAAGACTACAAAGCTATTAAGTTTTATATTCAACTATTTAAATACAGACCTACTTTCATATGATTAATCTGAACATATTAATGGTGATAAAGAGCTTATGGAAGGCACACTGTTGTGATGGCCATGAGAAAGCCATTCCATTTGGCACAGCTTTCTGAATGAAGGGAATAAAGAAACTGGATCAGATGGACAACGCTATAGAACTTGCTGAAAGACACTTTACTAGTAAAAAAGAAAATAAATGACTAATTCCTTCAACTTTGTGAGATTTTGACTTTTGATAAATTATTTAATAATTAAAGGGATTGTAAACACTTCAATCCCACTCTTAAAGAATTTACTAGCTGTAAACCTGGCTTTAAAAGTTGTTATATATATAATAGGGTAAGTCAAAATTAAATTTGTGAAATCAAACTTTCCTAGATGTCAATTCCTAGCTCAAATGCACACTATCTACACATTAGACACACGAGTTCATATCTGTAAGTCTCAATTTCCGTATTTGTAGAATGAAAATAATGGCAATAATAACACCCAGGAGAATTGGGTAGTGCCATGATAAGTGTAATAATCCACATAAAATGTGATATAGAAGAATATCCACTGTGAATTCTTAATAAATGTTAGATTTTATTATCTAAGTAAAAAGTGCCATTTACCTGGTATAATTTGTGGTGGGATACCTATCTGGAAACTCTGTATATGTGTGTGTGTGTGTGTGTGTGTGTATGTGTGTGTGTGTGTTATCAGCATAGAATTTGATTTAAAAGCTAGGTTTTGAGTATTAAATGTACATTATAAGAAATATTTCTAAACAGCTTTTTGTAAATGGGTCAACTTAATATTAAAGGATTAAATGTCTAATCTACATGGTAGTTTTCAAATGAATTAGCTGTGTATATTACTTTAGCATTGGATATAAACATAGCCATTGCCTAAATCTACATTTTTGTCAATGGTTATTTATCAAATATTATCATTATTGTAAACATGCATCCTTTTTACATAACTTACCTAACCTCATTTTTATATTCACATAACTTATTTAACCTTCTTTTTGTAGTCACCTAACTTATTTACCTAAGTTTCCCAGGCTCTAAAAGTGCTTAGTGATTGTGTAAGAGTAGAGTCCAATCATCCTGATTCTAAATTAAGGGCTACGCTAACAAAACAGAAACAAAGCTGACATTGTTATATTTCCACGGACTGAAAGAATTGCTTCACAGAGATCAAGCTTATACTGTAAGTTAATTTAAAAAAATGGGAGCTATTATAAAATAATTATATAAAGGTTTCATGAATACATGGCCACATTCTTACTTTGCTAAGTAAAATGAGCATCCACTTGTGCTCTCTCCCCTAGGAACACACACACACACACACACACACACACACATACACACACACACACGTATAGGCGCTGGTGAGCACACAAGTACGTGTGTGTGTGTGTGTGTAATTACCCTTACTTTGGTATAGAAGAGTTACTAGCATACTATTATTTACTGTTAAATTGGATTTTATTGAGATTTGACTCATTAAACTAAAATATTTTTGGATTTTTGGGTGTGAAGTGAAACTAACACAAGTCATAATTATTCAAATATAATATAGCATGGTATGTTTTGCTTTAACTCCCTAACCCAAAAGAAGTTAATTCCTTAAAACATTTTTTACTTATAATGAAAATTTTATTAGCTTTCCACATATAAGCTTAATACCTCCTTTTCTTCAGATATATTTGTTTAACTTTCAAAAATTATATTAATGAAATTTCTTTCTGTACAACTACAAAGTTTAAGTAGCCTCGTCCAGCCAAGATTACATAGGTCATGATCAATCTCTTAGCAAAAAACCATTCATGGGTAAAAGCTTGAAATTCTAATTTTTAAGGCAAAATGAGAATTTATTTTTATCTCAAACCAAATTATTGTTTGTTAAGAGAAATGTATTGCATTTTTGAAGCACCACAAGATCAAAATAATGCTGATATAGGCTGCATTTTCTTTTTTGCAAGCCAGTGTTTATTTAAGACTATTTTATTTTCGCTGTGCATATTTCTGGCTTTTTCTTCCCAAGCTGTTTGCTGTTTTATAGCAAATGAAAACATGTTTGCGGAAATTGCATATCAAACTGTTTATTGAGACTTAAATCTTCTGTGGCTGTTTTGTGTTTTATTCCAAACCTCACAGTTGCCTGTCTCTTCTCTCTCTCTCTCTCTCTCTCTCTCTCTCTCTCTCTCTCTCTCTCTCTCACCAAATAGCATTAGTATAATTAAAATCTTATATCTTATATACCCTTAGTCTGTCATTCATTCCAATAGTTTGGCTTGACACTGTGAGGTAAAGTGCAGCTCTTTAATGTTGCTGAGTACATGAGTAAAGAAACAATAGTTGCATGCCCAGGGTCCAAGAACATTTCTATTTTACACATAACAAAAGAAGTTAATGTTTGCACATTATATTGGTTATAACATAGGTATGGCTACATATAGAGATTCAACAGTGGCTTAACCACAACAGTGTTATTGTTTTCTGTAGGTAAGTCCAAGTGTAAGCAGGTTAGAACTAGGACTGCAGTGCCCCAGTGGTTCAGAAGTGGCTGCTTCCTGGTGGCTGCTATGCGTTTCTGAAATGCGGTCAACGGAGCTGGATAGAGGCAAAGGGAAGAAGGATCTTGACCCCACCAATGAAACAATAGCTCCAAAAGATGCACCGATCTCTCTTCGCTCTTGTATTGCTTTGACCGGAATTAGTTATAGTGGCTTAACTGGCTGCAAGGGAGTGATGAAAAAGTGATATCCCTATCAGGTGGTCACAAGCCTGCCTAAAATTCAGACTCCACTGCTGAAGAGAAGACACAACCCTGGCCGGTGTGGCTCAGTTGGTTGGAGTGTCATCCCGTACACCAAAAATTGGTGGGTTTGCTCCCCCTGTCAAACTTGCAACTTACGTATGTGCCCTGACCTTCTCGTGCACAGAGCCACTCCAAACTGAGCCACGCCAGTCAGGGCCATTCAAATTTCTGGATGCAATGCAAAGGCCAGGTAAGCGGTGGGTTTATCATGAGAACATAGATGACCTGGCACTTTTTAAGATGTAAAACTACCTATTACATATTAAGACCTTGGTTCAGTGGTCCTGGACATAGAAATGAATCTTAAAGATATACATCCTCATAAGATGTACGTTCTTAGAGATCAGTGTCGATTTGATCGCTGTGTACTCACTGCCTGGCACAGTTTCTCACTGAATAGGTACTGACTATATACATCACTGAAAGCCACCACGAACTCCTCATTAGACTACACCTCATTTCATTCCCACAGCAAGTTAATGAGGGAGTAATGTAATTAGCTTTATCCATATTTTATACATGAAGGAACTGACATTTGAAAAAAAAAATCCTTCTCAGATCATATAGCTGATAAATGGCAAAGCCTGATTTAGAGTCTATATTCTTAGAATGAAAAGATGAAAATGATACAGCCCAAAACATTATGGAGACCCTCATGTTCTATCTGGAAGAAAGGGAGATAAATTGCCAAACACAGCACAGTTGGGTACAAATGGGCAAGTAAAGAATCATAGAAAAGATATCATTTGAAATGAATCTTAAAGAATCAGTAAAACTTTTTTCAGGTGACAGGAAGGAGAGAGAGTAATCATTCCAGGCAGGAAAAATTGCCATAGGGAAAGTTCAAAGGTATGAATGAACACAATGAGTTTTTTTGAACAATAAGCAGGTTATAAAACAAGTGATTAAAATGTAGGGGTGTGTGTGTGTGTGTGTGTGTGTGTGTGTGTGTTCTGGGGGTGTAGATGGGGTGGACATAAATACTAATGAGTCTTGCATTTAATTCTAAGTAATTTGGACTTTATCCTGTATACATTAAGGAAGTTTAACTATTTTTTAAAGGTAAAGGATGTGTTTAAATTTGTGTTTTAGAATTATCCCTTTGAAAGAGTATGGATGATAGAATGAGAGTGGTTAAGGATAAAGCCAGGGAACTACCACAATATGTAAAATTGCTTGTTTTGTGTGTTATTGCTAAATAAATAAAAATTAAGTATGGAACCAATATAATTATTATTATTTTTATTTCCCATACAACTGATTTGATTAACACTTCTTCTGTCTCAACCTACCAGCTAAAGTTTACTGTTTGTAGGGTATCATAGAAACATGATTATATACAGATAAAGGTAATTCTAAAAGAAGACTCAATAGGATACAAATAGCACCATAACAAAAGTTTAGAAATGTTGTATAATGAAACTGGCATTTAACATGTGTGTACATATGTTCACACATGTGTGCATATTGGTGTGAGATAGAGAGGTGTAAGATGAGTTCAGCAGAATGAGCAAAGGCATATGCCAGTCTGAGAAAAGGAGGGCTTATGCCACACTGCAGATTTGTAGCTAGTCTGTGGGGCTACTGGGAAACCTGCCTGTGATTCCCTGTCACTTCACTGGGGGACATATGCCATATATCACCAAATATTTCAGCTGAAGTGGCAAGACACGTGAAACAATGGCTCTCATGTTTTTTTTTTCTTAATTCAAATAGCAATTATTGTGAAAGAGCCATAGTGATTTGAAATGAAAAGGAGTTCAAAGTTGCATGACGAGGGATGCAAAATATAGGGGAATAGAAAACATCTTATGCTGCTCTGAGGTGACTATTATCTAGTACAAGAAGTGACTTTTTAAAAAATATATTTTTATTGCTTTCAGAAAGGAAGGGAGAGAGACAGAAACTTCAATGATGAGAGAGAATCACTGATCGGCCGCCTCCTGCATGTCCCCCACTGGAGATCAAGTCTGCAACCCGGGTATGTGCCTTGACTGGGAATCAAACTGGGGCCTCCTGGTTCATTGCTCAACCACTGAGCCACACCAGCTGGGCAAGGAGTGACATTTTTAATCACATTCTTTTATTCAACAGATATTAAAAGGTTGCTGTGTATCAGGCATTGTGGATACAAACATAAATATTACAGAGCTCTGCACTCAAAATTCTGTAGTAAAACATACCCAGTATAATGATCCATGTAAAAGAAAACTATTGCAATATTGTGATTGTATCTCCAATAGATATAAGAAAGGAAAACCATGAGAACTTGGTAAAGAAAGTGATTAGTTGTGCTTTGGGAAAAAAAGAAATATAGTGGTTATGTTGTAGACACAAAAGTTGGTAATTTGAATATGCTAATTATGAAGCTTTAGGTCAAACAGCTATTCTTTAGATCTGGAGTTCAACTATAGACTCTAACCCTGTGCTATTTCATTATACTACTCTGCTTCTGATACCTGTAGTGTTTTGATTTATAGGATTCCACCTGAGAAGATATGAACCCTGGATAAGTAAAACACCAGAGGTACATGACTTCTAAGTTCTCCTACTCTGTGAAGAGCCTTCATGTAGGTGGAGGAGGTGCGGGACCAATGGTTGGAATTATACCTGGCTCCCTATGAGAAAATACTTTCTAATAGTCAGAGCTCTCATCAAATTGAAACATATTTTTCATATGAGAATAAGCACCCCTGCTACTAAAAATATTCACAGATATGATGACTAGTGAGTCAAAGATGCAAATGTCTTCTAAACACCCTTCAAATTCTACAGGTATTAATTATACCGTCAGTCCATAAAAGATGAAAAGCGAGCTCCAAAGTGGTATTATAGAAGAACAGCAATATATAAAAGTAGTAAATCTCAGAAATCACCAAGTTCAATTCCATCTTTTATTATGCAGATAAAAGAGTAAGAAGTAAATAGGCTAAAAGATGTCCCAGTGGCCAACTCTACTGTTAGCACTTATCACAAAGTAGGTCCGGATATATGGGACACAGGCTGTCAGAAATTAAAATTAAAAACAAAACACCAACAACAACCCAGTTCAGAAGCATCTATTGTGGGAAGGCCAGGGATGGGATGCAGAAGTCACAGTAATAGGGAGGAATTCTGGACAGACCGGTTTAGCTAATAGGCGCTTCGTACCTGAGAATTAATTAAAGAAAAGAAGGAAAGGACAAAGTGGTATCACCTTTTAACTTCAACATCTTTTAAAATTATCTAATCCTCACCAAGCCATTCTAACCAAGGAGTCTCTACATAGAGAATTCAGTATGCCAGTGTGAAGGCAGACAACAGTGACACCTTCATTTACTCGCCATACAATGTTGTCTATTAACGTGGCCATGGGGTATTCCTATATTAAACAAATGCATGGGCAACTCTGCAAAACACTAATGAATTTCATGGATTTTCTTTAATGTGAAAATGTTTCTTGTCCAAAGCCACAGATATCCATAGATATAATAGATCATGTGTAGCATTTTATATGAACTTAAGATATTCATTCAGGTACAAAGCTTAGGAGCGGAATGTTTACATATATTTTTACTTCATTCACTAACTGGATTATGCATTGATTAGAAGAACCTTACCATAAGTGAAAAAAAACTAAAACAATTTAAACAATATCTCCGCACATAATTTATTAGATTGATTTAATATAATACGCACTATATCATTGACTGCTATCCTTTTAACCTTGAGCACATTGTTTATCCTGTCTGAATTTTGGTTTTCTTCTCAGCAGCATAGATATTTTACTTGCCTAATAGTTGCTGAAATCAATCAATAAGACATATTTTTATTATTTTTAATATATTTGTTTACAATTATAGAGCAGCTGAGTAAGTACCACATTCTGGAACAGACATTTGGTACATAAAATTGAGTAATACACATGGTACCTAAATAAATGACCCCAGCACAGTGCCAAGGAGCTATTGAATTCTCAAAAGAGTTTAGCTATATGGTTATTTTAATAGTTTTTGAGGAAATACTTGCTGGTTGAATTTTGAACTTACAATAGCAATTATAGAATGGCCTTACAATTATTATAAAATATTAGAGATCAGGAAAGTGAGACATCAATAACTAATGATTTAAATTTATATACTATTTTACCATTGATTGAGTACTGTCACTTACATGATTACATATGCTACTCAGTCACCTTGTGGGGTCAATGATTGGTATTATTATATATCCTATTGTTTAGACAAAGAAACTTAAGCTACAGATGTTAAGTGGGTGTTTCAATACCATTAAACTAATAAGATATAGACTTTAGTTATGTGAATTCAAAATTCAATTTCTTCCTTCTAAGCCAGGCTGTTTCCATGTAAGTTGTACTTTAATCAAAGATGGCTTGAAGTAGGAAGAGGGACTTAAGTGTTGTCTGTGACTTGGTAGGGGATGATATCATAAAAGAGATTATTAAAGTTTATATAATAACTAAAAATAACTAAATAACAACTATTTCTGAACTGATGACATTTCACTTGTGAGTTGTCCATTTGCCTTGAGAACTACATAAAATTTTATCGTTAGTGTCTTCTACCCATTTGTCTTAATTAGCCTCGAGGGAGTAACTGTGTAATTGAAGATGATAAAATGTTTGCTTTAATTTTAGTCATTGGAGGTAATCAAATCTGGAACCAAATGCATTTGTATGTTGATCTTTAATTATTCCCACCACAGAAGATCTCTATTTCATTCTATCTCTTCTTGATAAGACCATTAAGGTGTTAAGTGCAAAGTTACCGCTTGATGGAACAAGGCTCCAGACAGTCTGAGTTGGAAAACCAGCACTGTGACTTAGTTGTCACAAGATACTGTTGATCAAACATTAGCTAACTTGGGACGATATCAGAAAGAGAAAAAAAGTCAATAAAGAAAAAAATACTGAGTACTGCAAAAAGGATATTCAGTATAAAGTTCCAAAGTTGTTGATAATTTCTTCAATATCTTAGAATGTCATAACTTTGAAAAAGGTTATAGTTTATAGGGGGAAAAGGACAAAAATATTTCTTAAATCATATAGTTGAAACAGTTTAAGTTATTCAGAATTTGTCGCGTCTAAATGTGAACATGTAAAAAGAAAAGTTTATACATTTCAACACATTGGACTGATATTAACATTTTAATCTATCACTAAAATCCTTCAAAATATTAATGGAAAAACATCTGTTAGAAAATGTATTTAACATTAAATATACATTTAGATCAGTTTTTAAAAAGACCTTATTTGAAACATTTTATTTTCTGTAGTTCTCCTTGTGAAATTCAAGTCTTCATGTTTTCAATAGAAAACCTCTTTTACTTGAGCTGTAATTTTTTTTCCAGAAAACAAATTAAGTTTATCTGTTTCCTTGTTATCTGCAATTCAGAGGAAACACTTTCAGTCTAATGGAAAGTTGTTTGAGAACTATTTTGGGCTTTTCTTGGGCAGATAAAAAGCTCCAACTTTTTCACACATTTACACTTTCCACCCAAGAGAAAAGTCATCCTAGAGAAGAGCTCTGAAGAGAATTTTGAGATAAGCTGGATAGAGACACTTTTATATTCCTCCCAAAGGCTTTGCTTCCATGACAAAATCCTATAATTTGAAAAGACAAGTCTTTTACCTTTAGATCCTTTTGGCTAGAAACAATATTAGTATCAAAACCTTATTACAAAAAGGCTAAATTGTTTAGGGATAAATCAACTCTTGTGATGAAGTTCAGCCTTTTGCAGGGAGTAGTAGGGCTTCGGTCTAAAAGCTGAGTTAAAATACAGGAAGATGGGTGCAACCTAGATCTAGGTTCACTAAGATGGACCTTCTGATTCTACAATCTGTAAAACTTCAAAACCCGGTAAATTCTTAAAATTCCTCCTATTTATTTTCTCATGGCTCTTCTTCTTCATGTTCTTCCACAACAAATGTGGCACGGAATTAAGCCTCATACCCAATTTATGCCACAAATTCTTTCAGCCCATGCACATCATAAGAAATACACTTCATAGCATTTTCAAAGGATCATGGAAAGACACAAATCAACATTGTACAGCCTCCATAATCTTGGTGGCCTCCCTTCTGTTATCACAGTTCTCCATCTCTATCTTAGGTTTGCCCCCCAATAAACAAAAACATTCTCCTTTTTCTATTTAATTAAGAAATTCGGGTCCTTTCCAATTGAAGACCCAAACTAGCAAAGCATACTGAAGTATAAGACTTTCACTTAAATAGTCTTTGCCATTGCTACCCAAATGTCTTCTCATTTTGGACCACATAGAAAATCATGATTTTTATCAGTGCTATGAGATCAACCAAGAAAGCTTTGGGAGCCTAATTTGAATGAAGTGAAGCAACTTGAGCTCTGAGAAGACAGCACTAGAACATGACTGTAAGTCTTTTGAGGTTTAGCAGTGAGCTCACATGTTGACTACTCAGATTTCGACCGAAGTCAGGTGAAGACAGGTGAGATTACAGAGGAAAAAGAAAGAGAAGGACAATATTATTTGGGCTTATCTCCAGATATCATTTATACATTAAAAATCAATGATTATAGAATTTTGGAGCTGAAATAAGGACATATTACAAATACTCTAATAAATTCTCATTCTGTACCTTAAATTCAGCCTTCCTTCTTGGAGAGCCATTTAGTAGAATGCCTTGGGTTTTCCTCATATGTTTCAAACTCAACCTATACTAAACTGATACCATCATCTTTCTCCCAAAAGTACTTTTCCTACGGTGTTTTCTGACCTGGGAGAATGGTGACCATCAGTGATCCAGATGCACAGGCCAGAAATCAGGGCTGCTCTTTCTCACTTGTCACTTTAAGACATCCATTAAGCTTTAAGCTTGTTCTATTCTTCTATAGGTTTCTTTAATTCCTCGATTTATATCTATTCCTTTTCCAGAAACCAGCTTAAGCAATAATTGATTCTCACCCCAACTGCTACTACAGACCATATTTTGTCTCTCTCTCCATTTACTCTCTTTATATCATTTTCCACAAAACAGCCAGAGTTATCATTATAAACGAGAAATATGATCATACCATCCACAGATTGAACATTTTCAATGACTTTCCATTGGTCTAAGATAAAGTCCAAAATCATTTTCATGGCTTACAAAACTCTTCACAATCTCATGGCTGACTAACCCCTTAGCCAATTTACACTCCATGTACTATCATCAGGCTCCTCAAAGATGCCACACTTTATCACCTCTGACAAAGGGCAGGCGGGAGGCCAATATTCAATATTTAGGGGAATAAAAACCCTCTATGTTTTTATTTCTCTAGTGAAGGAGAGTTATGCTGCTTAGGCATAGTTTCTCAGAGCAAAGCAGGTCACGTATCATAGAGGGCAATAGGAATATATAGAGTTCAGGGATTGGGGGATTTTCAGGGACCACTATTGGACATAATTGGTTAAATGCATTTGTAGACCAATTTGTAAATATTTAAATACTTCAGTGGATGTATTTTTTTAAATTAATTGGCAGTTCAGAAGTTTTCATTGGAGTATTTTTATTCCTGATTGTCTGACTATTAAATGTGAGGAACATCATTGATTCATCAGCTTGTAAAAATGTCTTCACTGAGGTAAGCCATTCTCCTTGACTGATTGAATGTGTTCAGAACATTTTTTTTTGGTGGCTACTCATTACCATGGCTATAAAAAATAGGTCTGTTGTTTTATTCTAGGAGTGTGTAGACTTGTTTTATTCCCATTTCTCACTATTTATTCTTATTTGCTTAGCATCTGTTTATGTTTGGATTCAGATTACTTGTCATTCCCTTAGGGATGATTTTTCTTAGATACTGATTTTTTTTTTTCCCTGCTAAGCATCACCATTACATTCCATCCTTCCTGTTCCTAACACACATCATATTGGAAACGAATACTTCTCTTTCTATCTTGTCTGTAGGGCTATCCTCTCCATAATGAGAGGACCCATATTTGTCTTGCTTGCCAATGTATACGTCTTCTTACACAGGACATTGAAGTTGGAAGAAGACTGCAGTTAACCTACAATTATGCACCAGGTCACAGAGACTCTAAGAGATAGAAGCCTCTTTCAATCTCACATCTTCTGACCTAAAACCAGTGCTTTTTCCACCAATACCCCAGGCGCCTCCCATAAGCAATATTAAGAAGGAAATGGCAGAAGTTTCTGCAACCTTACCTTAAAATGCATCCTCACTTTTCTACTGAAGTTTGGGTAATTTTTTAATACTGTAACAAACCTCCTTTAGAGCAGAAGAAAAGCATCCTTTGTGAACCTTTCAGCAGGGAGTAGCCAGTAAATCCCTCTACTACACTGTTGCTGTTAAAGTCTTATCACATTATTATAGCAGCAATGAGACATGCCAGAAAATGATGGAGTGCCAACCAGCTTCCACAAACAAGAAACATATATTCTGAGAAAGAGGGAGTCAAGCAGAGACCTTTTCCAATAACTGGCAGTGCACCAACTCTCACTGAGAGCTGACAGGTAGCCTTGTGATATAATCACAGAGGAATATATATATATATATATATATATATATATATATATATATATATATATATACCTTTATTGTTTTCATTATTTGCGGGCGAATTTAAGTTTAAAAGATGTAAACCCATTGTATGTTATTTGAACATCTACTAAGCATCTTCATCTACTGTCACTAATACTGATAACTAAGTGAAGGCTCTGTCCAAGGTAGCCCTTTTCTTCACCAAATATAATCTATCTTAAAAAAAAATGGAAAGAGAGAGAGTTCCATTTTATTTTATATATTAGGAATAGCTATTATTAAATACTTTATCCAGTACTGCTCAAAGACACCTTCCCTGAATCTTTCTGGTCTCAGGATGTGAGCTTTATCCTCTATACTGTAATACAGGTTTTGATATAGTAAGGCTAAGGTTGAAGAGCATAGAAGTAAACTTGCAAAATAGCCCAAGAAGTTTCATAAAAAGAAACCAATCCTTCAAGAATAGAGAACCAAGAAGATAGGCTTAGAATAAAAAAGAGATTTTCTATTGAAGGGGAAACATACTAGTATCTTTTTAGATGGCTTTTGATGATAGTGTGCAAAAATTGCAAAATTATGTGATAAAACCATTTGTTTCCCCAAAGCCCTAATCTCATCTAATCGTAGAAAAATTTGAGGAAATTATTTTCATATTAAAACAACACAGATTGAGAGCTGTCAGAGGGGAGGTGGAGGGAACTGGGTGAAAGAAGATGAAGGGGTTAGCCAAAGAATATATATGTAAAACCCATAGACACAGGCAAAGGTGAGGTGATGGGCAGAGGGAAGGGTAGAGGCAGGAGCTTGGTGGAGCTGAGCAAAGGGGGGAGGGGGAAATGGGGACATCTGTAATAGTGTCAACAGCAAAAATAAAGTTAAAAAAAAAACACATAGATGTACTGAAGAGCATGAATATCTTAAATGTTTGCTTAAAGGTGTGCTTTCACACTTCTCAGCTGTGTGAAAGCAGAGGTACTTTAAGGAACACTTAAAGTGTGTGGCTTAGTGCTTGCTATTTTTTTTTCCTCCAGCCCATCTTCTCTATGATCTTGAGTATTAAACGGAAATATATGTATTTTCAAGGTCTTGAAGAGATCAGGGACACAGGATAATATTTTGTTAGAATAGGGATGGGAATGAGCAGAATTTTTGCTGTCAAGGACTGTTAGAATCTGAAGGAACACATTTTGAAAATTTCGTACTGGTCAATAAAAAGGACACTACCAGCAACACTAGAAACAAAAGAAAGTAGTTCTCCAATGGTTGCTAAAACAGTAACAGATATCAATAACAGCCAGATATATTTTTATCTACAGTATATTAGACACCCCATGAGGATTTCCTGAACTGATTGTAAAGAGATGTTGAGCTTCCCCAAATCTGTAGTTGAAGGTAAAGAGAAAAAAAATTCTATACACTATTCTATACACTGGAGTTGGCAAGAGTAGGTTTACAGTTGTGAATATACAAAACAGTTTATTCTTGTATTATTTATTTATTTATTTATTTATTATTTATTTACAGTATTTGTCTCATTGTTATTATTTCATATCTTTACTTATGATATATCTTTAAGTAATGATGTGATGTCCATAACTTAATCTACTTTTGCCCAACCATATATATATATAAATATATATATATACTTAATATATATATATACTTTAATATATATATATACTTTAACAACTGCTTTCTATTATATTTTGAAAATGAAATGTCTTTTAATAAATACAGCTTTTATAATTATTAAAATTGTGTATACATTTTTTGGGAAATCCTATGTATATACCCATTTTGAAAGGATTCCTCCATCCATATATTTTATTTTTGGGGGTGGGAAAATGTGTAAGTTCTACTCTTTCAGTAAATTTATATTATGCAATACAGTGTTAGCAACTATAACTGCCATGTTCTACATTAGATCCCTGGGATGTATTCATTTTATAACTGAATGTTTATACCTTTTAACCAACCTCTCTCTATGGCCCTGGCAACTATTTTTCTACTCTTTTTTTCTGAGTTTAGCTTTTTTTTTTTTTCCTAGAGCAAAACTCCTTTGTTAGGTTTTCTTAGGATACTATGTCCAGATGTGTGAAGGGAGTGTGTACACATAGACTGAAGAATATGAAATTTCATTTTTATGGGAAACTATGAACCCAACAGTGTGAATGGTGCTAAGTTAGACACAGCACCTGCTTCTCTGGAAACACAAATGCTGATGAGCATCTAATCCAGATTGTGAGATAATTGAATTCTCAAAAAAGGACATCAGCTGAGTGTGAAAGAGAGAATGTGTCAGATTCATGAAAGAAGAAACTTGGTTCATGCCAAAGAATAATATTTGAGAAATGATGGAGGTTTAAAAGAATGGGAAGTAATTTAGGAGAGTATACATAATTTAGTATGATGACTAGTGCTTATGAAAGATTAGTGACTAATTAAAATAGTAAGGAAAGTGTATTACTATTTATGACTGCATAACAAATCACCCCAAATTTAGCGGTTCAAAACAACAGATACTTAATATCCCCTGGTTTCTGAGGACCAGGGATTTGGGAGCAGCTTAGCTGAGTGATTCTGGCTCAGGTCTCTCATTAGGTTGCTATAAAGCTGCATCATTTGCAGTTTGGACTGAGCTTGGATGACTCACTTCCAAAAAGACACATGGCTGTTATCTGGAGTCTCTTTACTCACTAGCTCTAGGCCGGATGTCTGTATGCCATCATGTGGACTTTTCAAAAGGTCTAATAATAAGAGAAAAAGAGCCCAACATGGAGTATGAAAGCCTGTCATTTCCATCCTGATCTCAGAAGAAGTGCCTTTTCATCATTTCTGCTGTGTTCCCATGGACCAATCCTGCCACTATGTGCAAAGAAACAAAACAAGGGTATAAACTGCAGAAGTTGGGGATCACTGGAAGTCATCTCAGAGACTGCCTATCACAGAAGGTTGCAGATAATAAAAGGAAGGCAAAAAAGACCATTTCAAAGTAAGGTATATGTACATTACTAGTTTGAAAATAAATAGCTTCCACCAAATGGACACATTCGCCTTCCCATCTTCAGCCTACCCAAAATATACACGATTGACTTTCATATCTTAAATTCACATCCGTCTAGGATTATATCCTAAGAAACCCAAAACACCAATCAGAAAGAATGTATGCACCCCTATGTTCATAGCAGCACAATTTACAATAGCCAAGATTGTAAACAGCCCAAGTGCCCATCAGTAAATGAGTTGATTAAAAAACTGTGGTACATTTACACCATGGAATACTATGCAGCGGTAAAAAATAAGGGTCTCTTACCCTTTGAGACAGTACGGAGGGACCTGAAGAGTATTATGCTAAGTGAAATAATTCAGTCAGAGAAAGACAAGTATCACACCTCACTCAGTTGTGGAATCTAATGAACAAAGTAAACTGATGAACGAAATAGATCCAGAGTCATAGAAGCATGGAATAGAAGGATGAATTTCAGAGGGCAGATGGGGGTAAGATGGGTGGGTGGGGAGAGATTAGCAGAGGAACTTATATGCATATATGCACAGCCCTTGGACACAGAAAATAGTGTGGTGAAGACTTGGGATGGACGGGTGCGGGATGGAGAAAAACAAAAACCAAACAAACAAACAACAAACAAAGGGGACATCTGTAATATTCTTAACAATAAAGATCATTTTAAATAAATAAATAAATAAATAAATAAATAAATAAATAAATAAATAATAACATTCCGCACAATTTTGTAATAAGAATGTAATAGTTTCATAATGAGAATTTATGAAACAATAAGGAAAATAAGCCATTTTCTTCAGTGCTCTCTCATTTGGTTGAACTGTGACAAATCACTTTTATTTCTCTAAAAACATAAAGCTTAAATGGCCAATTACTTCATAGTAGATGTGAGGGCACCAAAGTCCATGTATGAAGTGGTATCTCCATGGTGTTACAGGTTATTAACAAGCTGTGTTCAGAATAAAATCCCACCCTGTCTGCACCCTCTTCTTCCTCCCCTGCCTCTTACTGCCTTCTTTGTAGCTATACATTGTAGGATTGTCTAGTTGAATCTTCATATTCCTCATGATCCATGGTTGTACTCTCCAACATGGTAGCTATTAAGTACATATGATTATTTAACTTTATATTTAAATTAATCACTATTAAATAAATTTTACAGTACTAAAAAGTCAGTTTCTTAGTTGTATCTGGTACCTTCCAAAGGCTCAATAGCCTCATATAGCTGGACAGCAAATACATAGAACATTTCACCACCACCTGAAAGAGTTATTGAAAAGCACTGTTCTATTGAGTATCTCAGATTGCCTTTTGTTTGCCTCATGAGATATAAGTATAGGCTAGGAGATACTATGACTCTCCCAAGTCCAAACATTAGTTTTCCCTCTTATACCTAAATATCTGTGATATAGGTTAGCCTGTGGCATTTAATGGTTAATTAATTTTGAAAGGCCACAATGAAAATTTTAATTGGTTGTTCCACATCCTTTACAAAGATACCTACAACTATTTAATTAAATATCTTTCAGAGAACAATTAATGAATTGGGCCACTATGAAGGAAAACATCTCATCAGTCACAGAGTTCTATTCCATTCCTTGTTCTTTATTTTATTCCAGGTAATAAAAATAAAAAAAAACTCATTACCAGGATAAATTAAATACTACATTTCCCTTATTCCAGAGTCTTATATTTGTTTCCTCAGTTTTTATAGGAGCCATCTATTTGGTTTCCCTGCTTCCATTCCACCTCACTACCATGCACCCTGAACACTATCAGATTCTTCTTTCTAAACACTAATCTAATCAAATCCCTCCTCTTCTTAAAGACTTTTTTCATCCTTGATAAATTCTAACTCTTAACAAGTTATACTAAGGTCTGCATAATTTGGAACCAATCTATCTCTCTTTATTTGTCTCCTACCATATCTTCTACCTCATTAGTCTTCGTTTTGTTTATTTTCTATAATCAGAAAGCAATTTCTTTATAATCTTTGCAATGTTATTTTTCTCCATTCTTTTTTTAAAAAAATATATTTTTATTGATTTTTTACAGAGAGGAAGGGAGAGAGATAGAGAGTTAGAAACATCGATGAGAGAGAAAGATCGATCAGCTGCCTCCTGCACATCTCCTCCTGGGGATGTGCCCGCAACCCAGGTACATGCCCCTGACCGGAATCGAACCTGGGACCCTTCAGTCCGCAGGCCGACGCTCTATCCACTGAGCCAAACCGGTTTCGGCTTTTCTCCATTCTTTTATTTGAAACTCTTATATATCACTAAGGCTCAGCTCAAATATCACCCCTATGTAGACTTTATTGGTAAAAGTTAAAAGCTTTCCTCTGTGCTTCCATGGCTCTAAGCCCATATACCAAGAATTTATTACAGCACTTCCTCACTTGTATCAAGAGGTTCGTACCCGCTTCCAGTCTATAAGCTTCTAAATGACTGGGCTATGTTTTAATGATTATAGATAGCATTCGTGACAGTATTAGCTATCAAACATAGTTTGAGAGTAAATGAATGAATGGATATATGGGTAGGAGTATTGATTAATTAATTATTGAGTGAATGGATACATTAATATTTATGAAATAACAACCCCAAAAATTATTGGGGTTTTTTCATTACTTTTTCTGGGCTTAGCAGTGAATATCAATTGAAATGTCTTCTTTCCACATTTTTCCATAAATAGCACCAACCTCAAATTTCATGTTTACACTTATGAGTTATTGGAAGAAATGTTCTAAAAACATGATTGAACCTCAATGGTCCAGCTAAATGAATGCAGCTAGACATCTAGTTTATGTTGGCCAAACTGGGTCTCACCAATAAATTTTGATATGAAATAAAAAGATTCCATCTTTGGTCTGGCTATGTTTTTTTTTTCCCCCCAAAAAGAAGATAGATACATTATCAAATGAAGCTAAAACTGCTTTTAAATACAAGTAATCAAAATAGTACCAAATAATATGACATCCATTTAAATAGTTCCAATTCAAGATATAAAGCAATGCCATAAAAAGCGTCTGCTTTGAATTTAATTAAAAGATCCACAAGAATAGCATATAACACATCTTCTCGATTATTTTATGTACGCTATCTAAAAATTCAACTTCCTATTATACATTTTCTTCTTTTGAAAATTACTATTTTTGTCCAATTATTTTTCTACATTATTTCTATCTAATCTTCCATCTCTTGGTGCATTCCTTATCTCTGGCTTTCTCTGTAAGAGGTCTATAGCTCTGTTCAAGAAAGTTATCTATTCATTCCTGTTCTAATGTAACAATCCATGCTCTTTATTTATATATCTGCATGTATCTGGCATACCGTTATAATATTAATCACCCAAAGTGATGAGTTATTATAATGCTATGCCTTTAAAAATAATCATATATTATCTGCTTGCACATGCTTTGCAACTAGTATTTTTTCAACCTGGCACTACATTGATCAAGGTTCTGCTTATAGGATAATACTGATTAGATTTCTTGCAAGCTTATTTTGGCTTTTCAATATCCCCCACCCTCCAAATAACATTATAGCTCATTTTATTTTAAAGTGAATTTACTGAGGGGTCATTTTTTGCTAGTCCTGTTAAGTGTTTTTCCTCAAGTAGGTCAAAATGTAGATAGAGAGCTGTATATACAAATTGGCAATTGCAATAAAGTCTGTCACAGAGATATGCATTGTAGGCAGCCCAATCAGCATGAACAAAAACATCAAGTTGTCCCAATGATATGATTAATGAGAACTATGAATATTCTCTCTAACTTGGGAATATGTTTAAAGATGAATAATGGTTGGAAATGCTGGACAGGTAGGCAAGTGTACAATTAATGAAGGTCCTGGGCTTTATTTTGTAGGTAATAAATATTAATGAAAGGGTTGTTAGTAATACTACAGACTACATATTTTGTCTCCCTGAAATTCAAATGTTAAATCCTAACATTCAACATGTTGGTGTTTGGATGTGGGGAATTTTGGAGATGATTAGGTTAGGAAGGTGGGGCCTTCATGAATGTGATTGTTGCCCTTATAAAAGAGATTCCAGATCCTTCCCCTTTCGCCAGGTAAGGACACAGCCATCTATGAATTAGGAAGCAGAGCCTCACCAGACACGGAATCTGCCATTACCTTGATCTTGGATTTCTCAGCCTCCAGGAGTGTGAGAAATAAATTTCTGTTGTTGACAAGCCACCCAGTTTATGGCATTTTGCCACAGCAGTCTGAACACACTAAGAAAAATAGATATGCTATGTCATCAGATATGTATTTATTGATACTTTTGCTGTGTAATATTTTTGTTTACTAAATAATAGAAAAGTGATACATTGAAAGTAAAATGTTCTGTAATCCTACTCTTTACACATAATCACTGGTTAATGGTTTAATATTGGAATTCAACATTTTCCTATATAGTCAACATACAATAAAAACATTGAATTTTGATGCATATACATTTCTGTAATTTGTTTTTGTCAATTAACATGTTATAGAATGACAGTGTGTAGACCATTCTGCATTCTTCTCTAATGGCTGCAAAGTACATGTCTCATTATTTAAGCAGTTCTCTTTCAGTAAAGATTTAAACTGTTTCTGTTTACTTATTTAAATGATACTGAGGCACACAATTCTCTACATATATCTGTTCTGTTGCACTTTTTCCTTTAAGGATAAATTCTTGAAATTGTGAGTCAAAGTCAGCACTACCACACTGAATGATTCCAGAAGACATGATTCTTATCATGATCTATAGGAAGCATAGTGCTAGCTTCCCACTTCACAAACCACACTCTTGAAAGTTATACTGCCCCTTGGTATGTGCCATACATTGTTGTAAATGATTTACATGCAAAAACTCTTTTATTCCTAACAACCCCATAAATAAGCTATTTTATTCCCATTTTACAGACAAGAACATGGGTGCTTATGAAATTAAATAATATGTACATGGTCATATAAACCTTCAGTGAATGATATATGAACTTGGATAGATAAATATAGTGGGATGTCAATTTTGGAAAATCAGGGTCTACAATATGGCCCTCAAAACATAGGGTTGGAAAAATTCTATAAAGGCAAAGAAGTTAACACTGAGCATGCAAAAATTTATTGTAAAATAAAAAAAAAAAGGCTTCTGATGAAATTTCTTTCTGAAGCTCCCTGAATTCACTGTATCAGAGAAATGGAATGGAACTCTCAGGCCAACAGTGGAAGCTGTAAATCTGGGGCTTGTGTCATGGCATTAAATTATAGTGTCAGAAATAAAGATCTAAAGCCCGTCAGTGGTATAAATAACTGAAAAGAGATTACAGTCTAAAACAGGCTGCATACATATTTAAAAAGTGCTGTGTACACCACTTGGGAAAATATATGATGGGAAATCTAATAGCCCATCTTGCTTCCTAACTCTTGAGCAGTAATTTAAAGACCCAGCATTTTAAAAAAGGACTATGAATATCATGAACACATGTAAAGTTAAAATGTACTAATGCCTACTGTGGTATAAATGAAATACCACCACTTGGAGCCATGGTATTTTTTATTATGCCATTAATGACATTTATTAAAATTAAATAAACAATATGGCCCTATGCCAGGGCTGACCAGCAGATCTTGAGCGATGGATGAATAATTGCTCTGACAAACTTTTCTGTGAAAGAGAGGGTTAAGGGACTGCTTGGCTTGAGAAACCAAATAGCCCTATTTGCCTCCCTCCTCAGACTTTTATTGTAGCAACAGCTTGAACTAAAATTAACAATTAGATACTATCAGTAGGGTAAGCATCCTTGAGAAGACACATGTGTCTGCAATGTCCTTTAAGCAAGGACATCTGAAGGCTAAGCATAAAGATTCCAGTAAACACCTGGGGGCTCAGACTTGTTTGAAAAAGTCAAGGCAGGGGCGGTTGCCTTCAGCCAACTTTTTTTCCATGCCTCCCCACAGCCCTACACTTCTTAAGCTTTAAGAATGTTCTCGTGTGTATTTCTATCCCCTTCTTATCATTTTTTAGGAGTTGGGAATGGGATGTAAGATGGAGGATACCCTTAAAGTTTATTTCAGGCTCAAATGGAATGTATAAATATTTATCCATATAGAGATTTTGTAAAAAAAAAAAAAATTACAGTACACACAGTGGATTAATCTTACTGGTGGAATATTTGCCCACAATACCATATTTAATTCTGAGGAGAAAAATACAAGTTTTCTTTGGTTATTTTGGCATAAAAATAATACAGGTGCCCTTTTTGGTACTTAAAATAATTGTCCATTATATTGTCCATTATATTCCACAAATGAGTGAATAAACAACATAAAATGATGAACAAAAATAGAGACAGAGACATAGAAGCATCGAACAGACTGTCCAACCTCAGAGGGAAAGCAAGGGGGGGGGGAGGTGGGTAAGAGAGCAACTAAAGGATTGGTGTACATGCTATATAACCCATGGCCAAAGATAGTAGGATGGTGAGAGCATGTGTTTGGAGGTGGGAACAGCCAGGGAGTGGTCAAAGGGGGAAATGGAGACATATATAATACTTTAAACAATAAAGAATTCAAAAATAAATAAATAGGTAAGTAAGTAAATAAATAAATAAATAATGGTCAAAGTCATGAAGTAGTCTATTTTTAAGAAAAATTGAGAGATGCCTGATCAGTAAAGAAGATTCATTTTAAAGTTTATTTCTCATGTGAAATATGATATTTTTATCAACAGTTGAATAGCAAATGCTCTTAGTTGATAAGTTACAAGCTTCTAAATGCCACTTTTAAATATTCAAAAATTATTTCATTTTATCATAAATAGGTTTATTGCTGAGTACTTCAGGGAAACTTAGGTGGGAGAACTCTGAATATTCCTAAAATATAATTTCCCCCGTGCCTTTTTTTGTTAAGAATTAAAACTGGTCCCCATGTGTTTATCAAACTGGGGTCAGGATCCTCACTGCATCATTGGAAGACTCTCACAAACATGTAAATCTTTTCAAGAGGTTAGAAGAAATTTACATGTGGGCATATGTTTGACAAGTAGAGGGAAGCACATTATTTATGTCAGTCAGACCGGAGGATTGGTACACGTGTAGAATCCTATTCACCCGAAATGTAGTGTAAATGGCTAAGAGAGGATAACACATTGAAATCCCAAATCTTAACCCAGGTATTTTCATCCACTACACCCCGCATATATTTTCTACTTCAGTCCTGCTGGTATTATAGCAATGGGTCATTTCTCAGCATTTCCCTAAAAATAGGCTCTATTGAATTTGTTAGGATCTTGGAAAGAAACAGATGGCACCCTGTGAAAATTAATTTAAAAGTTTAAAGGTAGTACTGTCATTTACAAAGATGTGGAGAGAAATAAGGAAGTAAACAGGAGGTGATTAAGCATTCAGACACAAGTTGCATTAGGGAGCCACTCTCGTCCAATTGGATGACCAAAAGGACAGTGAAAAGGAACAGAGTTTATGCATTCTGATAGCTGTGGTCATGGCAGCGTAAGCATTTGATAGTAACTGTGGCCATAGATAGAAGAAAACAGCACTGCCCTTGTAAAATCATTGCTTTTTTATGGTCAAGCTGGGAAGGAGTAGAGGAAATAGACATCCTAATCTCTCTCTCCTCCCAACCTCTGATTTTCTGCTTTTGCTTCCCCTGAGCCAAACCACAGTAAGAGTAGCCTTCAGATAGTGAGGAATGCACAATGAGATATAATCTCATCTGCCAGAATAGCTGCCATCAAAAAAGAGGAGAGATAACAAGTGCTGGTGAGGATGTGGACCTAAGGGGACCCTTGAGCTCTGTGGTGGGAATGTAAATTGATACAGCCACCATGGAAAACAAAAGGGAGGTTCCCAGAAAATAAAACTACCATATGACCCAGCAATTCCACTTACTGCTATATAGTTAAAAAAATGATATCACTCTCACAGAGATAGCTGCACCTCTATGTTCATTACATCATTATTATAACAGCCAAGACACCTAAGTGTTCCTCAAGATTATATATATATATATATATATATATCGTATCTGATAAAGAGGGAATATGCTAATTGACTGCCTGCCCTCAAAGATGGCAGCACCAACAGCCAATAAGGAGGGAATATGCTAATTTACTGTCACACCCTAGAAGATGGTGGTGCCCACAGCCACAAGATGGCAGCACCCAGTCCCCTCAGCCCCTCTGGGGTGGCAGGCGCACTGCAAGGCAGGACCACCCCGAGGCGGGCCTGGCTACTCCATGCACCTGCCTCTGGAGTCCCCCAGTCCTCTCAGCTTCCCAGCCACTCAGGGCCGGCTCAAGGAACAGGTAAGCCTCGGATGTCAGCTGTCTGACTGCCCAGGCCACCCAAGGCTCAGGTAACCAGGACCGGCTGAGGCTTGCGCTGCCGGCAGTGGCAGCATCAGAGGTGTGATGGGATGTCACCTTCCCCTGATCTCCGGGTTGCCTCCCGCCCCTGAGGGCTCCCAGATTATGAAAGGGGCAGGCCAGGCTGAGAAACCCCCCTCTAGTGTATGAATTTTCATGCACTGGGCCTCTTGTGTGTGTGTGTGTGTATACACACATATTATTTATTTATATATATATATATACTATTTAGCCAGAAAGAAAGAAAGAAATTCTGCCATTTTTGAACACAACATAGATAAACTGTGAGGGCCTTATATTAAGTGAAGTAAGCCAGACAGATGAAGACAAATATTTTCTGATTTTACTTATATTTACAGTAAAAAAAAACACACAAAAAAACTCATTGAAAAACAAATCAGATTGTTACCAGTACTTGCCAGAAGGAGGTGATAGGTGGGGGAACTGGGTGAAAGTGGTTAAAATGTACAAACTTGCAGTTATATAAGTTCCAAGGATGTAATATGCAGCATGATAACTATAGTCAACAATACTACATTGTGTATTTGAAAGTTGATGTGAATAAATGGTAAAAGTCCTCATCACAAGGAAACATAATTTGTAACTATGTGAAGTGATGGATGTTAACTAAATTTATTACTCATTTCACAATATAGATAGCCCCCCCCATTATATGCAGTTTCATTTTCTGTAGTTTCAGTTGACAACAGTCAATCATGATCTGAAAATATTCAATGGAAATTTCCAGAAATAATTAATAAGTAAGCTTTAAAATATGGACCATTTCGAGTACGATGAAATCTTGTACTGTTAAGCTCTGTCCTACCCAGAATGTGAAGTATCCCTTTGCTCAGCATAGCCACAGATTACTATCATATATCAAATCATTAAGTTTAAACTTATACAACCTTTATTATATTTTAACCATTTTTCAATAAAATCAGGCTAAAAAAGAATGATGAAAATGAAAGGAGCAGCAGATCCATTAGCCACTCATCCATTCTGTGGTTCTTTTAGATAGGAAAAAACAACTATATCACCACCAAGTGGAAACAAATAGTTCTATCAGCCACTTTATTGTTGCAGGGAGATTAGTTCAATTATGCCATTATTATCATTTGAATTTGCAAGACTAACCATCATCTCTTTGCACTACAAGGAAGCAGGAGAGCAGGTTGTATTTGGTGATGGCTAGTCCCCATCTGGGAGTGGGGACTATAAACCTGACTATGGTCTCTGCTTTTGTAGCTGTTCTAACAATTAGGCTGGTAATCATGGATCCTATTCTACTTACTTTTCTCTTCTTAGATATGCTGGAATTTGGCCAGAAGAGGTATTTAACCTAACGGGATAATCTTTATTTTGTCAGGCTCAAAGTCCTTCATGGTGTTCTCTCTATTGAATTACAGTTTTTCATGCACTGTTACTACTTTTGGATCTAGGAATACTGAGATGTGTACTGATGAGCCTACAGATCCCAGGCATAGCTCTCATCCCTCCTTTGTGGACCAGCCACCAACTTTTCCATTCCTCCTATGGGCACTGGAACTTACAGAGTCACCAAGTCCAAGATTTTTAAAAAGTGGAAGCAAAATTTCCTTAAGTGAGTCCTTAAAAAAAATACTATTAGATGAGTTGAAATATCTCTGGGTCTCAATGTTCTGGATTAGATCCTACTGCTGCCCCTGGGATGGCACTGATCAGTTGCTATCATTTCTGGATCTCAACTTTCCATTCTTAAAACAGAAGATACTTTTGAAGATTTTTCCTATTTCTAATATTCTTTCATTCTATAATTACAATACTAATTCATTTTAATCAAAGACATCTAAATTGTTTAGGCCTTTCAAGGGGAAAGGTAAGAAATCATGAAATAGTAACAATAATGATGACATCAGTTAAGTCATAGAGCATTTATTTTGTGCATAGCACCATCCTAAATCCTTTTGCATGTCATCTTAATCCTCTAAGAACCCTTTTGAAGAGATACTGTTTTATCATATTCCACTTGTAGAAATCAGCCTAAAGTACTCAGTTAGTAATTTAAAGTTAGACAAAGGAATCTAGTAACCAACCACAAAATGTTTTGGAACAAAAATGATTTGCCTGCTGTAGGTCAGCGAGAATTGATGACTCGGCAGGCTTTGTGTCCATTAAGACATCCAACATGTTATTAAAAAGAGTAGACTGTTCAATCACATTAAAAGAATCAAATGAGAAATGGGTCTGGCTTAAAAAAACGATTAGGGCTCATATTTTGTATGTATTATAATGGATATAATATAGGTTAAGAAATTTCCCTATAGTGTATTTTATATCAGACCCTGCAATTTTATAAGATAATAATCACTATTAGCTCCATTACATAAACAACTGAGACTTATAGAAGGTTAATAACTTGCCCTAGTTCTTATATTTAGTAAGTGCTGGATTCAGAGTTCTCCCTGAAGTCTAATCTCCCTGAAGTGCTGGACTTTCCTCCATTCTGGGACAATATCTACAATTGATCTGTCATTGGAAGAAGGTAAGCTATGCCTTTGGAAATCCAGGGCTTACTTTTAAGCAGGGTTAGAGTGACTTTTGCAAATATCAGACACCTTCCATATCCACATCTAGGATTAAGTATCCTATACATTTGTGGTGTAGTATATCCCTAAATGCTTTTATTCTCTAGTTATCTAAAAATATGACAACCCAGCCCTAACCAATTTTGCTCAGTGGATAGAGCATCAGCCTGCGGACTGTAGGGCCCCAGGTTTGATTCTGGTCAAGGGCATTTACCTTGGTTGTGGGCACATCCCCAGCTGATCAATGTTTCTCTCTCATTGATGTTTCTAATTCTCTATCCCTCTCCCTTCCTCTCTGTAAAAAATCAATAACATATATTTAAAAAATAAAAATATGACAACCCAGACTGTAAGCTGAATAAATGTTCATTAAATGTCCTTGTCCATAGATCAATGGAACAGAACAGAGAACCCAGAAATTGACACAAGCCATTAAGCTCAATTAATATTCAACAAAGAGGGAAGAGCATACAGTGGAGAAAGGGAAGTCTCTTCAATAAATGGTGTTAGGAAAATTGGACAGGTACATGCAAAAAAATGAAACTAGACTACCAACATACACCATGCACAAGAATAAACTTAAAATAGATAAAGGACTTAGATGTAAGTAGTGAAACCATAAAAATCCTAGAAGAAACCATAGGCAGCAAAATCTCAGACATCTCTCATAGCAATATGTTTGCTGATACATCTCATAGGGCAAAGGAAACTAAGGAAAAAATAAACAAATGGGACTACTCCAAAATAAAAAGCTTCTGCACAGCAAAAGAAACCATCAACAAAATGAAAAGGGAGACCACTGTATGGGAGAACACATTTGCCAATAATGCATTTAATAAGGGGTTAACATCTAACTCATACAACTTAGCAAAATGAAGAAAACAGCCCAATTTAAAAAAAAAATGGGCAAAGAACCTAAATAGACACTTCTCAAAAATGAATATATAATTGGCCAAGAGACATAGGAAAAAAATGCTCAAAGTCACTAATCATAGGAAAGGTACAAATTAAAATGACAATGAGGTATCACCTCACACCTGTCAGAATGACTACCATCAACAAATCAACAAATGACAATTGCTGGTGAGGTTGTAGAGAAAAGGGAACCCTAGTACACTGCTCGTGAGAATGCAGATTGGTGTAGCCATAATGGAAAATAGTATGGAGTTTCCTCAAAAAATTAAATATGGAACTTCCATTTGACCCAGCGATCCCATTTCTAGGAATACATCCTAAGAAACCCAAAACACCAATCAGAAAGAACATGTGCTCCCCTATGTTCATAGTAGAACAATTTACAATAGCTAAGGTCTGGAAACATCCCGAGTGCCCATAAGTAGATGAGTAGATAAAAAAAAAAAAGCTGTGATTTCTTTACACCATGGAATGCTATGCAGCTGTAAAAAGGATCTCTTACCCTTTGAAACAGCATGAAGGAACCTAGAAAGTATTATGCTAAGCAAAATAAGTCAATCAGAGAAAGACAAGTATTTGTTCATTTGTGGAATCTAATGAACAAAATAGATCCAGAGACATAGAAGCATGGAAAATAGACTGATGAATCTCAGAGGGAAGGCAAAGGGGTTGAGGGTGGTATTAACCAAAGAACTCACATGCATTTATGTATAACCCATGGACACAGACAGTAGTGTGTTGAGAGCCCCAGGGGAGGGATGGGTTTGGGGTGAAGGGGGTCAAATGGGTAAAAAATGGGGCATCTGTAATTGTTTCAAAAATAAAGATAAATTAAAATAAATAAATAGCCTTGTCTATATAAATATCTCCATGCTTTTGTAGTAAACATGGCTACTATCTTTTCAGTAGAATGCCATTTACAAATCTTGTAAATTTTGGCATAATAGCTATTTAATAATTAAGTGCAAGATATGGAGCTATAGGCTGGATCATTCACTGATTACATGATTAGTCAAGGTACTTAAGATTTCTAAACCACATTTTCTTCTCTTCATATGTAAGATATGGGTAATGACTGTACCCATCTGACAAGATAGTTTAATATTAAATACTTTCATTTATGTAAATTACTTAGCACAGTTGCTGGCCTGTACGAAATGCTATACAAGTGATTACTCTTCCTAAGGGTGAGTGGTTTGTCTTGCCTTTGGAGAACAACTTTCTCTTTTTTGTCAAGTTTAACAAGTATGATCTAATTTAATTAAAATACGGTAGGCCTATGAAGCATCATATTTTTATATGTGGAAACTGAGACACAAAGAGACTAAATAATTTTTCAAGGTCACAACTCTAAAAGCCAATGGTTAACAAGACCCTAGGTTTTCTGACTATTGGTTGAGAGCAACACCATGCCCCACAATTTATAAAACTATCAGCAATTCTGAGCGGACATGGCTTCAGAGTGCAAGCACAGTTAACATTTGACTCAGAAAACAGCATCTTGTATATTCACCAATTCACCAGACTCACAGATCACAAATACTTCTCAGCCCTCAGCATGTAAGAGGAACTTCAAATAATGACCAGTGCCCATATCTTTGTATCCTAGTTAAGATATCTAACTGCTTTCTTATCCCCAAAGTTTTTGATAAGGTACTACCACAGGGTAAACTTCCAAATGAGTGATACACTTTTCACTTTTTATTTTCCTGCCTAATTTACTAATCACAGCTTTGTTTCAACTTGGTCATCATTAGTCCTAATAAAAGGTGACTATCACATTGTTAATATATTTATTTTTACTATGCACCATTCACATTTCTACAGACTTTGTACAAGTAAAAGCTAGGCTGTGCTGACTCAGGATCCAAACCTTTGACCTGAGCTTGGGCCCTGTGTCTAGCTTCCTTACATCTTAACTAAGGCTCATAGCCCACAGGGGCCACCCAACACTAAATTCAGGGTGGATTGGTTATGTGAGCCTCTGAGTTATAGCAGGCTGTCTCCAAGGGTTGTCATTAATGCTTTTGTATTCTTCAGCTTTAGTTGTCATAGTTGCTTTCCTTATAATTTATAATAATAAAAGTGTAATATGCAAATCGACCGAATGGCCCAACAGTGGAACAAAGCCAGGCCTGTGAGGGCTGAGGCAGCAGCGGGGGCAGCTGCAAGGGCCTACCCTTGCACAAATTTTGTGCATCAGGCCTCTAGTATAGATATAAATAGTGCTGGCCCCTAATATAATTATCTTCCCTAAAGAGCAGCAAACAAACACCTATTTCCCCCTTACCTATTGTTTTCAAGCAGTTGGCATTCTTTTATACTAAACTGCTAATTGTTATTAATTACCTTGGCATTTTGAGGAAGAGCATTAATCTCGTCATTGGCATTCTGTATTTTGATAGGAACATCATTTGCCTCCCATCAGAAGGAATTTCTTTCTTGAGGGCTATTCATAAATGTGTCATTTATTGCAAATCACCACTTATGAGAATGAAATCCAACATCTGGAGGAACATTGGTAAGGTCAAAGATGGCAGGGCTAATTTCAGCCCCCTTACATTTAGATCAATCATTCTGTTCCCAGACAGCACCACTACAAGAAGGAGAGTTGTTAGGAGAAGGGAGTAAAGAATTTCAAGACTAGAGAAATAAAGAGGCATCAGTGCTAACATTAATAATAGTAATAGCACTCATTAAAGGCATTGACTTTTAATATATGCCTGACAATATGATTAGTGCTTTACATACACAATCATTTTTAATCTTTACAAATATCTTAATAAATTAATTTATTTGTCCTATTTTACAGATGAGAAAATTAAGGTTTAGAGTAAATGACTTGTTCAGGATAGAACAACTACTAACTATGAAAACTGGGACCTGAATCTAGATCCATTTTGATGAAAAAGTCTGAGTTAGTGATCACAAATAAGACCTGGTCTCTGCATTTGAAAACCTTAGAGTTTCGATAAAGGAGGTGATTGGCACACGTGGTAAAGCGAAAGGCTGATTGCAAAATCAGTACAGTATTAAAGGATAAAGAAAAATTGAAATCAGAAGAGAGATAAGAATTGACTACATGGGAAAACTAGGATTTGAGCAGAGGCAGTTGGGTGTTTTTACAGCATATGCTTTGTCACAAGAATGGTTAGCATTTACTTGTTAATTGCCGTAAAAGCAGTACTTAATTTTGCTTTGATTTTATTCTCTAAAAATGAGTATTATATCTTATATACAGTATGGTGGGGATTAGATTATATCAGATAAAATAACATTTTTTTAGAACAATGCTGATGTATTATGAGTTGTGTAAATGATAGCTATTATTTAAACAGCATTACAAGTTATGGAATAAATTCAAGCAGTATGTGGGAGGATGCATGTTGAAAGAAAAACAGTGACCAGTGTGGAAGTTACCTGTATGCCAAGTAAGACAACCTGGCTTTTATTCTGTATTTAAAAGGGAACTATTAGGACTGGTGTGTCATGATTAGAGCTATACTATAAGAATGAGGGGGTCAATGTAATGCACAGATTGGTGCAGAGAAACCACAGAGAGAAATTAATTAGGCCACTGCTCCAGTAACACATAGGAAAGAGGAAACTGAGTCATCAGCGCAGTCAGAGTAGAAAGCCTGGGACATGTGTGGGAATATTTGGTGAACTGATTGGATGTGAAACACTGAGGATATGAAAGAGTAAAACATGACTGAGATTCAGTGTCTGAGCTGTGATTAGAGAGGAATATATTCCTTTTGTATGACACTGTATCCAATGGCTTCTTTAATAGAATAGTGATAACATTTCAGGAAAACTTCTATCGAATGCTTATAATGTACCGGTTCTTCATTACTTTATTATATCTTCTCCTTACAAAAACCTGACAAAGAGGATAGTACTCTTCTCATTTTAGATATCAGAAAACTGAGTGGTGTAATAATTTCCTCAAGAAGATACAATAGCAAAATATGAGTGGACTTTAGAATTACTTGATTTTAGAGCTCAATACTCTATCACTCCATTGTGCATCTCAAAGAATAAAGTGTAGAATTTCATATGTAAGTGATTTCCTACAGGTCTGAGTAAATACGGCCAGGAGATAATCCTGAGAAGAAAGAGAGAGAGAGAGAGAGAGAGAGAGAGAGAGAGAGAGAGCTATAATTTTTATAGTCTTTCAAACTAAAGTTTCCCAAAAGCATTATTGTCATAATTGTAATAACACCTATGTTGATATATCCTATATAATAAAAGGGTAATATCCAAATTGACCTTAATGGCGGAATGACCAGGAATGACTGGTCTCTATGATGCACACTGACCACCAGGGGGCAGATGCTCAACACAGGAGTTGCCACCTAGTGGTCAGTGCACTCCCACAGGGATAACTCCACTCAGCCACAAGCTAGGCTGATGGCTCCAAGTGTAGCAATGGTGGCGGGAGCCTCTCTTTCCTCCTCAGCAGCGCTAAGGATGTCTGACTGCAACTTAGGCCCAGTCCCTGGGGGATCGGGCCTAAACTGGCAGGTGGATATCCCCGAGGGCTCCCAACTGTGAGAGGGTGCAGGCCAGGCTGAGGGACCCCCTGAATGCACGAATTTTTGTGCAGCAGGCCTCTAGTGTTTTATAATTTAAAAGTTTGCTTAGTTATAATTTAAATGCATTCTTATACTAGTCTTGTAAGGTGAGCAAGACAGGAGCAATTATCAAAATTTTACAGGTGATAACAATGGGGCTTGTAGACAGATGAGAAATGACATCAAAGTCATGTGTTTAGAAAGTGGTAATGCTGGATCTAGACACCAGTCTACAAACCATTCCCAGTACTGTTCCTAACATTTAAATAGTTGTAAGTAAAAGGCAGTAACCTCGCCGAAACCGGTTTGGCTCAGTAGATAGAGCATCGGCCTGCGGACTAAAGGGCCCCGGGTTCGATTCCGGTCAAGGGCATGTACATGGGTTGCGGGCACTTCCCCATTGGGGGATGTGCAGGAGGCAGCTGATCGATGTTTCTCGCTCATCGATGTTTCTGACTCTCTATCCCTCTCCCTTCCTCTCTGTAAAAAATCAATAAAATATATTTTTTTAAAAAAAGGCAGTAACCTCTTCTCCCATAAAAAACAAAAACAAAACAAAACAAAACAAAAAACAAAAAACAAAAAAAACAAAAAACACAATCTGGCAATAAAAGTCAGAATTGATGTCAAAAAGCATAGATATTTTTATAAATAGTATTTTAAATGTAGGTTGAAGAGGATTGTTTTGAGATATTTTTCCTTTCTGCATCACAGTAGTCAGACTCCCACACAAGTGTTCTTGGTGTCACTGGTCATTCCCCTTATAGAAATACTATCTTGGGATGATTTCTGCTTCTAATTGAGATGTAACAATAAGATTAGATTTATATCCCTGCTTGAAACAACCAAAATATGTTCAAAACATTGGACCTTAGAAAAAGAAGAATAGTGATATCTGAAAAAAAAAGAAACAAATAATATGGGCCCCATGATTCTCCCGCGTTAATTGTTCGAGATCATTGAAGCCAGCCTAGAAACTTGTGAGGCTCACAAGGTTCTTTGTACCATGAATTGTGTAAGACTGAGTGGAAACCTCCCTAGGCCTCCAATAGTTCAACTGCTCTGAATCTCCAGGGAAGCTGGCTGATCACAAATTCTAGGCCCACCTCATTAGTATTGTTGCTTTGAGAAATCCATTCTGTCTCCCCTGCTTCCCTTTTCCACTCTGACTGCTCCAAGTAACAAGGTCTAACTGGAAACCCAAGTTTTGCCTCTGTCATTGTAACTTTTTATTTTTGTCTTTGCCTGAGCTGCCTCTGTCAATAGAAATCAAGTTTCGAGTGCTCATTTCCAAGCAGCCCAGCCAAGCTCTGCATTTTTAATATCATCTCGCCAGACATTGAACAGATCTCTGATTGGGCTGAATAAGTAGTCAGAATAGAGTTGAAATGCGTCACATGCTGATAAAAGCAGCTGGCAACCACAGAGGCAGGACAGTGAATCCGTGTCCTACAAGGATCCAGGGTGGGTCTAAAGAAGGGCAGGCATTGGGCTCCTTTCTCCTTGAGGCAGGATCTGCACAAGCCCCTGGGACCTCTCACCAATTAGAGTCACCTGGGCATCTTCAGCTCTGAATAGCCCCTCAAAAGCACATTATCTCCCCCCTCAAACCTGTTCTTCTAGAACATCTCATCATTGTTATCTCAAGTCCTATAACAGGAAAAGGAGAGATGTCAAAGTCTAACTGGGAAAGTATGATAGGAAGAAACTATGAAAGGAATAGCTCAAGAGTCTTCTTTGAAGTGAGGCTTGCCTAAGTTCTTGACTATTGTGATCTCCTTTAACAATCACACAGTCCTTTGAGATATCATTGTCCCTATTTCACAGATAAGAGAACTGAGGCTTAGAGAACTATGGTGGCTTGTTGAAGACACAGATAAGGTAAAAATGTCAACAATTGATTTTGTACCATGAATGGCAATATAAATACATATATTAGGAATAAGTATTAAATACTGTGAAGGACAAATATTAGCGTAAAGTTACTTCATATTTAAATTATTTACTTTTAGATATAATCATTTTAATATATTTAACACATTACCAACTTGATTAACTGAATTTAATCAACTTAATATTCCACTAACTGTGTTTAATGGTTTTCTTGTCCTTTCACTTTCCAAGTTTTAAGTTTCTGGTTGCTTAAAAAGATCTAAACAACATCAAATAAAGGAACTAGCAGGGAGGATTAAACAGGGTGGGTCAAAAGTAGGTTTACAGATGTGAGACATGAAACTTAGAGTTTATTTTTGTACATTTATTAATTATTGTATTATTACCATATGAACAACTATAAACCCATTTTTCTCTACCCTGTAAAGCATGATTCAGAATGAAAATTTCTATTAATTGAAATAACTAACATTTATGTAGTATTTTACAGATTATCAAGCTGATTCTCCTAGATGACTTCATTTATTCTTTAAAAATATATATATATATATATATATATATATATATATATATATATATATTGATTTCAGAGAGGAAGGGAAAGGGAGAAGGAGAGAGAGAGATAGGGAGAGGGAGAGAGAGATAGAAACATCAGTGATGAGAGAGAATCATTAATCGGCTGTCTCCTGCACTCCCCACACTGGGGACTGAGCGTGAAAATCGGACATGTGCCCTGACCGGGAATGGAATCATGACCTCCTGATTCATAGGTTGATGCTCAACCACTGAATGACACCAGCCAGGTGACTTTCATTCTTAAAAAAAAAAAAAATAATGAAATAACAGTCTTTTTACAACTGAAACTGAAGCATTAAAAAATGTGCTTTGCAAAATAGGTACTAACTTATTCTTTTAAATTGAGAATGGAGGCTTAGAGAATTTAAGCAATCTTCGTCACTTAGTCAGTAGGTATTGGGGATGAGACACCTACCTGGCTTTGTCTATCCATGTCCTTTCTGCTAAAACAGTCTGCCTCTCTCAAAGCTATAAATTGACTTATCTACCACTATTCTTCTTAAAGCCAATGACTTCAAAGTAGGGTATAAATAATGTGTATTCATATAACCATATACATAAATATCTACATATCATGTGAAATTATATGAACATGTTTTTTGATGTTTATTTAATACTTTGCCTCAAATGATGTTTTTTGATCTATCACCTATTCATTTACATGGCGTTTTAAGGTGGTACCTCAGACAAACAAGAAGTCAACTCTTAGAAAAGCTGCTATTAAGCTACTTCTTACTTAGGCAACTCTCTGTAGCCTGCTCCTGGATGAGTTTCAGCAGTCATTTGTTTTCCTCAGACATAAAGGGCAGGTTAGCTAATACATTCTGAATCTACGTTCAACTCCAGACTAAGATCTTCATTCTGAAAACTTCAAAAATTGAACATGAAACATGCTGTTGGTAGCATAGCACTGTGGTTTAGTGTGAGGCTTTTTCAGTCTGCCCAGGATCAAGCTGGTACCAACAAACATCTAGAGATGTACTTAATATCTGTAAATATCTCACAGGTTGTCCTGAGTGGTAAATAAAACAAGAGGTACTTAGTATGCACCAAGCATAGAGTATATTCTCAGTGGTGCATTAGTTAAATTCAGTCATTCTATATAATAAAGAGGTACTATGCAAATTGACCATCATACCCTCACACAAGATGGCCAACCCCATGTGGTCACAAGATGGCCACCACAAGATGGCTGGCATGGGAGGGCAGTTGTGGGCGATCAGGCCAGTAGGGGAGGGAAGTTGAGGGACCAGGACTGCAGGCAAGGGCAGTTGGGGGCGATCGGGCTGGCAGGGGAGCAGTTAGGTGTCGATCAGGCTGGCAGGTGAGTGATTAGGGGGTGATCAGGTAGGCACTCAGAGGTGGTTAGGATAATTAGGCAGGCAGGCAGGTGAGTGGTTGGGAGCCAGCAGTTCCAGATTGCAAGTGGGATATCCGACTGCCAGCAGTCGGACATCCCCCAAGGGGTCCTAGATTGGAGAGGGTGCAGGCTGGGCTGAGGGACCATCCCCCCACCCAGTGCCTCTAGTTTATTATAGTTGAATATGGTAAAAGAAAGTCAATCAGTGGAAATGATGATCTGAAGCCCTCATTCATCAACAATCTCAATTCCCTTTGGTCTTACCTTTCAGACAAAACTCCAGTTTGGGCTCATGTTTAGTTTGTAGTCTTTTCCCAGTATCTAGCCCTTGACATTTATTGGAACAAATCATTATAGGGTAAAGATTAGCACCCTAAGTTCTGAAGTCAGACAGCTTGGATTTGAACACTGACTTAAGCACTTATTCTTTACAACTCTGGGAAAATCAATTAAAATATCTGTGACAATTTTCATACATAAAATGATGGTGACAGTAGTATGTTCTTCATGCTCTTATTGTGAAAATTAAATAAAATATAAATATGAAAGTACTAAAATTAGTGCTTGACACATAGTAAGCACTGATAACTTGATATAAATATGATAACACCCAGGTTACTGAATGCTGTTGAAATAATTGGTTAAAATATATATTGGAACTACTGCAAAGTCATGGCTTCCAAATTCAGCTGGATTGCATGATTCTTCTAATTTACCTTATCTCTTTCTCTAATTTTCCAAAGATGAATCTAAACAACATTGTGAAAAGATGAGGTTTTAGTCAGATATTCAATCTCTCATTACCTATATGTATAAATTTGAACAATATAATATCCTTGTGTTTTAGTTTATTTGTCTGTGTAACTGATAAATTTACTATAACTCCTGTGATTGTAATTAAGGATTAAGTGAAAAAGCATACATAAAACTTCAGGCACAAATACTCTCAATAAATAAGATGTATTCAATATTAGTTATGTACCTTTTGATACTCAGTTAAAAATTAAGAAAGTGGTAGAAATTTGATAAAGCTTTATTTTAATAATGATATTCTTTATAAGTTTGTGAAAAATGGCTTCCTATTAATAGGAATCAAGTTGGTAGTATTAGTGACTATTGTCATAGTAACCATAACTTGGCAACAAGAAAAAGACTAAATTACCTGTTGTGCCATCATGATGCTGCTACTTTTACATTTTCACCAGTATATTTCAAGATCTCCATTTACTGACTAGATTCAAGTGATGGTTGAAAATACAACAATACTGCTTATTGGTCATATTAAATTGCTCCTTGATTATAACCTTCTCTCCTTGCTCTGGTTTTATTTTATTTTTTTATTTATTTTTAACTTCTTTATTGGTTAAGGTATTACATATGTGTCATTTCCACCCCATTTTCCCCCAGCTCCCCACTCATGCCCTCACCTCCCTGTTGTGTGTGTCCATTGCTTAGGCTTATATGCATTCATGCAAGTCCTTTGGTTGATCTCTTCCCCTTAGATAAATATCACATGATCTCACTCATTTATGGAATATAATGAACAACATAAACTGATGAACAAAAACAGATCCAGAGACAGAGAAGCATCGATCAGACCATCAATCCTCAGAGGGAAGGTAGGGGAGGCCCTGGTTTTATTTTACTAATGGCTATGCTATAGTACTTTTATAGTACAACTGCTTAACATCACCTTTCCAGAAACAACTAAATAGTTTATGTCAAATTAAAATTGCTGACCTCTGGGGACAAATAGCATTTTTTTAAATGTAAATGCTAGAACAGTGAGGGTCAATGTAATTAAAAAGTCTCAAGAACTTTTGATCAGGCAAAGAAGAGGATGCTGCTATCTAAACAATATAAAGGTATAAAAGACATACTCTTCCTGCTTGGGATATATTCATTTCATTATTGTCACCCTTAGTTACATGAACAACCTTTGATCTTAGTCAGTCATTTTTTCATTCTACTCAGAATCTACTATTTTGCAGACACTTAGTTTCTTATACAGTGATTTGACAGAAATATTGAATTTTAATTGTCATTCTTCAAAAAAATAAATAATCAAGAAACATTGGAGAAAAACTGTTTCAATTATAAAAATGGGACATATCACTATGAATATCCAAATACGCACACATACACACATATTAATAATAGCTAGTATTCATTGAGTGTCTCCATTTGGAAAGTGCTCCTCTAAGCATCTCATAAATTAACTTATTAATTGTTCTAAAAGCAATATGAGATGGGTACTAATTATCTCCACTTTATAGAATAATTAGTATTCTAACTCACCATTTTATAAGAGAGGAACCAAATGATACAGAGATTAGATAATTGTTTAGAATCACACATCTAGCAAAGCAGTGAAAATGGGGTAGAACCCCAGGCTCATATTCTTCTTGAGAGTCAGTGAAGTATAGTGAAGTATGTAGTATAGAGCCCATAACACAGGATATTTAATGAGCAGCTCCTTCTCCACTGGCTCATGCCCAATAATCCACAAGTGATTACCTATAGTCACACAGGAGCATTTGATATTCAAACTGGAAAAATCCCAAATAACACATAGTCTGGACCTTTTTATTTTACAAATAAAGCAACTGAGACACTAATACATGTGATTTGTTTAAAGTCACAACATGGTGGCAAAAACTATAACTCAATTTCTGGTCTCCAGACCCCTAGATTGCACTGTTTCTATGACATGAAGCCCCACTGCTATGCTCAGGCATACAAATTGATTTCTTATGTCGAATTCAGCAAAACACATGAGCCCTGAAATGTGGATAAAATCAGCTGTCTTAATTTGGGCATATATTGATCCTCACTAATGCATCAAATGATACATCTCAACTGCCAAGTACGTTGATTTTGAGTGGTACCTATTTCAATCTGAATCAAATTTTAATGACCTTATTTTCAATGTAAGAAGATGAATTATATAGAAAGGAATAAGCACTATATCCTTAACTACCACACAGCCTCCAAGCACCCCTGAACAACAGCCTTCTGAGCACACCCTCAATTAAATGTCTCCATCAGTGGAGCGCAAATGGGTCACAAGTGCCATCCTGTGGCTCTTTATCACACCATTGCTTACTCATTTTTGGTTCTGTGTTCACTTAACTATGACAGGGTGGTTTCTTCTCTCATTCTGCCTTTATGAGACCTTCACCTTTTCTGCACCCAGCTCAGGACTGAAATCCTTATAGTCTTTATTTACCTTCCTTCCTAGGATAGCAATAAAATCTCCATCTATGTTAAAAAATTAATATTGGTGTGCAGATTGAGTATGAAATGTTCCAAGGCAACTTTCAAATAAGTCTTGATAATTCATTAAATCTTTTTAATAGCCCCTGTCAAGCCAAAAGCCATGTTCTCAGAGAATATGACTTGCAGTATTTTTTTCCAAATAAGTATTTTATTATTTTTTTATTATTTTTATTTATTATTATTTTACATTTATTTTTATTATTATTTCAGAAAACAGCCAACGCTAAAACAATAGACAATTAGTTGCTTAAAATCAAATTAATTAAAACTCCCTGGTTAAATTTCTTCCTGTAGCATTTAATAGATGTGAATGTATTAACACAGAACAAATCTAATTTCGGAGACTTGTTCAGCAAATTATTGGGCTACATGAGAACTCTACGTTTTCTGGCTCAAGAGTGATTTTTTTTTAAAGTTGCAAATCTGGAAAGAAGTGACAGTCTGGAGTTGTAACTCTGCTGTCCTGTGATTATAATCAGAATTCCCTGAAAAAACTGTCAACAATCTAGAGATACCTGGATGGCTAAGAATATTCATGGATTATTTAAGGCTTGCATAAAATGGATTCACCTAATCAATGGATGAATTCAGCCTTTTATTTTATTTGAATTTATTGGGGTGACATTGGTTAATAAAATCACATAGTTTTCAAGTATACAATTCCATAATACATCAACTGTATATTGGTTGTGTATTCACCATCCAAAGTGTTATCTAAGTTTTATTGTGGGAAATATTTTCAAAATATGCTTGCAAATAGGTTATCAATACTAATTCAACCCAAAGAGGTTAGGCTATAAGGACCAACCTGGTTTTTCCCAGTGGATATTTTAGATTAACTTGTGAAGATGAACCAAAAGAGAAGACATGGTAATTGGAAGCTATTTAAAATTCACTTTTAGAGTCGCCGGCTCTCTTTCCAGGGAGATACAAGGGATTTTTTTTTTAATAAGCAAATCATTGAAATCATGCATGTCAAAGATGGACAAAACAGCATAGATATAAAAAATGAAACCTAGAATGGAGAAGGTGGAGTATAGATTAATTCAAGAAAAAATTTATTTGGCCTTTATTTTGCATCAGGCACAATACTCTGCTAGGCACAGAGAGTATACAGGTAGCAAGGGCAACAGGCTTATGAACAATTACTTGCAATCCAGTGTGCTAAGTACTACAATAAAGGAGATGTATACAAAGTGTGGAGGAAGCACAAAGAAAGGAACTCCCTCTGCCATGATAGGGCTCCTGAGAAAAGGTGATAGTTTAGCTTAACTTAAATATATTTTTACTTTTAGCAAAGTCCCTCAGTTACCATACCTATTTTGAAGCCCTATTTTCTATGGGATTTCAAATCTTTCACGTGTTCCTTTGTAACTGACTTTATAGTTCCCAATACTGTTAATAATGTTTTGCGTATTTTTTTTTTATTTTTGACAATATTAATTGAAAGTTCCCAGTTAATGCCCTGACCGGTTTGGCTCAGTGGATAGAGCAGCCGTGGGCAAACTACGGCCCATTTGAAATGAATAAAACTAAAAAAAAAAAAAAAAAAAAAGGCCGTACCCTTTTATGTAATGATGTTTACTTTGAATTTATATTAGTTCACACAAATACTCCATCCATGCTTTTGTTCCGGCCCTCCGGTCCAGTTTAAGAACCCATTGTGGCCCTCGAGTCAAAAAGTTTGCCCACCCCTGGAATAGAGCGTTGGCCTGCGGACTGAAAGGTCGCAGGTTCGATTCCGGTCAAAGGCATGTACCTTGGTTGCGGGCACATCCCCAGTAGGAGGTGTGCAGGAGGCAGCTGATCGATGTTTCTAACTCTCTATCTCTCTCCCTTCCTCTCTGTAAAAAATCAGTAACATATATTTAAAAAAAAAAAGAAAGTTCCCAATTAATACCTCTTTATTATTTTTCCCAATATAGTTAAACTACATTATTATGACTCTGTAAATGTCTAAATGATACTGATGAACCAAGCTAAACACTGTGATTATGTTTTTTTATCCTTTCTTCAGTTATTTTCCATCAAAAAATATTATTCTAGATTTTACATTTCTTCTTTTGATTGTTTTGTCAACTTATTGTTAAATTCTTTGAAATACCCCATAAGAATTATTTAAAAATCTATTAATAGTCAGTTTATTTTCTGGTTGTTATTTTGTTGTGTTTCTCTGTTTATTTGTTGCCCGGAGCCAATTCTCCCAGTATTCTCCATCCTCCTGCTCCAGTGTAGATTGCCTGCCCTTTAGGCCTACAACCCAGCCATCCTTCTGGTGACTTCCTTGCCTTCACCCGAGGACTTTTCTACGCTGTTTTCCAATCCTAGTTCCCATGTGTAGTAGACATTTGTTATTCCATACGATGCCCAGTAACTACCATAAACTCATTTTATGTAGGTGAAATCTTACATATTATGAGCCAGACTCACATTACAAAAGCTAGAATTGCCAAATAAGGAATTGTCTAGTCCCCCTTGCAACATGGATATGAACATCTGACCTGGTTTCCATGAACCAGATCCATTTACTCTGGACTCTGAATCAGAAGCAGTTGACACAAATGGACAGGAGCAGGCAGCATAATTCAGCTGTGGCAGTGGCGGCGTGGCAGTGGTTGCATCTGGAGCAAACTGTGACTGTCACTGATGGTCCTGGCAGCACAATCTATAGTGTTTGTGACCAGCTAGCAGTAGTAGCATCTGTGTCTTCACAGATCAGCTTGGAGGACATAGCATAAATGTTAGATGTGGCTTTTGCTTATCTTCTGGAACTTCTACTAGTCTAATGGTGAAGCAACTAATTTTCTTCTTTCTCTTTAATTTTAAATTACCTTTAAATGTTGGAGGGAGGCACTGTTTCTACTTCCAGAGAGATTCTCTCAACTTCATCTCCCCACCCTTCTATGATTTCTATTTTAAATCTCATAATTTATATTTTATTTTAAAATAATGCTTTCTTGGTCTTAATTGTTCCTTTATTATGATGGTATTGTTCTATGATATTATTTTGTGAATATGGCATCTTTCCTTAATCCTCTAAGCATAGTTTTTATAGCTTTTTTTTAATAACATTTTTTTCTTCTCCCCCTTACATTGTCTTTGTTTCCTCTTAGTGTCTATTTTTTGTGTTTCTTCCTCTTTCATGGTGCAGGTTGTCTTTATGAATTCGGCTTATTCTTGTATTCTTCTCCATAATTGAGAGTGAGGTTCTGATTTAGAGTAAGTTTGTTTAGGCAGGGCTGTTGACTGATATGATTGCTAAAGAGTGACTGAGTGATAAATCACATTGCCCACCCCACCCCAAACCCCCACTGGTTGAAAATAAAGATTGTATCTGGATGTCTTTTTTGAGTTGTTCAGTACTCCAAAAATAATCTCCCCAATGTCCTACATGAAGAGGTCTTCCTGACCACTGATATTTCAGGCCCAGAAGAGAGATGAAGCTGCAGAGCTGGATTTCATTGTGTGACCCTTCTTTCATTTTTGGTCCCGTGCCTCTCCCTGACTTCTGCTGTATCTTTTGTTTGAAGGTGGGTGATTGTATGATTTAGTTACCTAGTCCTAGACAATAAATCTTGCACCTGATTCTGCCAGGAGAAGGGGGGGTGGGAAAGAGAAATAATGGTCATTGGGCTCCCTTCCCCATAGGAAGGGCACTATCAAATTATTTCTTATGAAAGTTTAACCAGTACCCTATTATCAACTCCAAACATCTTACAGCTCTTAACACTCTAGCTCTTCAGGCACTTACATTGCAATTTCCTCTGCTCCTCCAGGTACTACTTCTCCATACACACTCCATTTTCAAATACTTATTGTAATCTCCTTCACCATTCTTCTACCATTCTAAGAATTCTTTGGGCTTATCCCTTTTCTCCACTTTGCTATTATATTATAGAGTTTTGAAAATGAGATGAGATAAATGTGTGTGGATAATCTACTATATTTAATGGGTTAATTTATCTGAATCTTAATAGAAGGGTAAGATTTCATTAAGTGGGCAAGAATAAAATCACATAGGGCAGGACACTCCGTATCGTTAAAAGAATAGACAGTGACCAGCCTAGTCAGAAAACCACAACAGCTAAATATAGTTAGAATAGAATAAATGTAAGTGTAAGATTGAAGCAGTTGAGGAAGGCAGGGTTATAATATAGGTAGATATAAAAATAGAGCCAGGTAGTGAAGGATCTTGCTTCTTATACTAACTTCTTTGAACTTAAGGATATAGGAATCAGAAGAGAAATTCACAGAATCTGACTAAAGAATTTAGCTAGGCAATATAATGTACAGACCTAGATAAAATTCAGGCTTTTTAACCACATAGGTGAGAATATGACCCTCCTACGAGTAAAACATGTAATGTCAGGGTCATCCCAAAGTAAGTTAGTCAGTATCTTTGTATTTGTGTCATCTATAAGATGAGGTTTAGGACAAAAACTAAATATTTTTATGAATAATAGATGAGATTATACCTAGATAGTACTTTTAGTGCAGTGCCTGGGCCAAAGTGGATGCATAGTTAATAACAAGCAGTACTTGATCACTCTGGGTGAAATGTGGAAAAGGGATTCACAGAAGTATGAGGCTGAAAGAAAAATGAACAGGTGCAATTGTTTCAAGAATCTGAGGGGGAAAAAGACATTTTAGAATGTCTGAAGGAGAAGCAAAAGTCTAGAATGATCCTCAGGCTTCTATCTTAAAGATACAACTGAATGGTCAGCACACATTTATAAATAAGTGAGGTATTGGGGTTTGAAGAAGTGCCAATCTATGAGTATTAATCAAATCTCAGGGAAAGTTAAAAACAGTAGAGGTAAATATTTCAATGTAGGGAAAATTTTCAGTGTAGTGACCTACCCATGAATGCTTGAAATAATTTAATGTATGAACAAGAATGGGAAGTTATAATCTATGACCTTGAAATCATTATTTAATCTCACTAAGAATGCCAATTAATTTCCTTTTTCAGTTTCCATCAGTCACTTCTTGTTTTTTCACTTTTTTTAAAATAATTATCAACACTCTGTTTACCTGTTTTATAATTCTGTGATATCTGACTGAATAATCTTTTTCATGAATCCAGCCATGAAACTGTTATGGGCTTGCACCAAACAGACTAAAGTTTGGAGAACATCATACCAATCAGGAAAGTAGATTTAATTTACAATCATGATTAGAAACCAAATGCTCCTTCAGCATTCTCTGAAAATCCTAACTCTTTTTCCTTTCCTTTCCTTTCCCTTTCCCTCCCCTTCCCTTCCCTTCCCTTCACTTCCCTTCCCTTCCCTGCCCTTTCCTTTCCTTTCTCCCTCCCTTCCTTCTTTCCTTCCTTCTTTCTTTCTTTCTCATGCAAAGCAGTACAGATCATATACCATAATAAATTAAGATTTATTCCAGGGATGCTAGAATGGTTCAACATCCACAAATCAATCAATGTGATACATAACATTAACAAAATGAAGGATTAAAATCATATGATCATCACAATAGATGCAGAAAAAGTATTTGAAAAAAATTCAACACCCATTTATAATAAAAACTCTAAACAAACTGGGAATAGAGGAAATATAACTGAACGTAATAAAGGCTATATTTGACAAGCCAAAAGCCAAAATCAAATTCAATGGTGAAAAGCTAAAAGCTTACTTTCAAAGATCAAGAACAAGACAACATGTTCACTCTCACTATTTTTACTCAACACAGTACTGAAAGTTCTAGCTACAGCAATTAGTCAAGAAAAACAAATAAAAGGCATCTAAACCAGAAGGAAGTAACACTATCACCACTGGCAGACAACCTGATATCTATAATAATCCTATCTAATAAAAGAGAAACATGGTAATTAGCCATACCTCCGCTACCCTTCCCATTGGCTAATCAGGGCGATATGCAAATTAACTGCCAGACAAGATGGCGACCAGCAGCCAGGCAGCTTGAAGCGAACATGAGGATTGCTTGCTTCAGTGATGGAGGAAGCTAACGTTCCCCACCTGCCGCTGCCGTCCTCTGAGCTTGCAGTTTGAAACATTGTTACAAATATAGAAGCTAAACAAAACCCCAGAAACCTGCTTTCAGCCAGCCGGGATCTCAGAGCTGGAGTTGAAACAGTGTTTTGATTATAGAACCGAAACAAACCAGATACCTGCTTTCAGCAGCTCAGAGCTAAAGCTGGGCCAGAATTTAAAAAAAAAAAGAAAAAAGGGAGCAGTTGGGAGCTTCAGTCACCCGCCAGCCTGAAAACAGCCCTCAGCCCCTCACCCAGACTGGCCAGGCACCCCAGTGGGGACCCCTACCCTGAAGGGTGTGTGACCAGCTGCAAACAGCCATCATCCTCTCATCCAGGCTGGCCATGCACCCGAGTGGGAACCCCCACCCTGATCCAGAACACCCTTCAGGGCAAACCAGCCTTACCCACCTGTGGACCAGGCATCTATCCTATATAGTAAAAGGGTAATATGCCTCCCAGCACCGGGATCAGCGGAGCTGCGAGGCCTCCGGGCACCGGGATCAGCGTGACAGGGGGAAGTGCCCAAACCGCCTGATTGCCCTGGGACTATGTGTGTGACAGGGGGCGGGGCCACAATCTCCGTATCCGCCCTGCTCTGTTCGTGACAGGGGAAGGCACCCCAACCCCCTGATCAGCTCTGCTCTGTGCCTGATGGGGGGAGCTCCCCAACCCCCTGATCACCCTGCGGCTCTGTGTGTGACAGGGTGTGGCGCCCCAAACCCCTGATCGGCCTGCTCTGTGCATGACAGCGGGGAGCTCCCCAACCCCCTGATGGGCCCTGCTCTTTGTGTGGCAGGGGGTGGCACCGCAACCTCCCCATCGACCCTGCCTTGAGTGTGACAAGGGGCGGTGCCCCAACCCCCCAATCGGCCCTACCCTGAGCATGACTGAGGGTGGCATCACAACCTCCCGATCCACCCTGCTCTCTGCATGACAGGGGGCGGTGCCTCAACTCCCCAATCGGCCCTGCTCTGAGCCGGACCAGGGGCTGCACCTAGGGATTGGGCCTGCCCTTGCCACCCGGGAGCCGGCCTAAGCCAGCAGGTCGTTATCTCCCGAGGGGTCCCAGACTGCGAGAGGGCACAGGCCGGGCCGAGGGACCCTCCCTCTCCCCCGAGTGCACAAATTTTTGTGCACCGGGCCTCTAGTAAAAGTATAATATGCTAATTAGGCCAGATAGCTGAACAGCTGAACGACAATCCAGACGACCGTTTGGACGAAACTGGACTGAGGCAGCTGCTGTGGCTGCGAGGGCTGAGCCCCTTGCATAAGTTTTATGCATTGGGCCTCTAGTTATATATAGAAAACAAAAAAGTCCATCAAAAACTGTTAGAACTAATAAACAAATTAAGTAAATTTACAGGATACAGCATCAATATACTAAAATAAGTTGTGTTTTTATTCACTAATAGCAAACTATCAGAAAGATAAATTAAGAAAACAATTTTTTTACAATTGCATCAAAATCCTATATAATAAAGAGGTAATATGCAAATTAACTCTCACACCCTCACAAGATGGCTGCCTACAACCAGGCCAGCAGGGGGATTAAAGAGGGCTGACCAAATGACTGAACAAGCAAGCTGCGTGGGGCGACCAGGCCAGCAGTGGGGGGCAGTTAGGGGTGACCAGGCCAGCGGGGGGGCAGTTGGGGGCAATTAGGGCAGTGAGGGGCTACTAGGCCAGTGGGGGGGCAATTAGTGGTGACCAGGCCGGTAGAGGGGGTCAGTTAGGGATGACCAGTCGGGCAGGCAGGTGAGCGATTTGGAGCCAGCAGTCCAGGAGTGTGAGAAGGATGTCTGACTGCTCGCAGTCGGACATTCCCCATGGGGTCCCGGATTGGAGAGGGTGCAGGCTGGGCTGAGGGGAGCCCCCCGATGCACAAATTTTTTGCACTGGGCTTCAAGCACTAAAATAATTGAGGATAAATTTAACCAAGAATGTGAAAGATCTGTACAATTTAAAATTGTAAGACATTGATCTTTTAAAAATTGAAAAAGAAACAAATAAATAAAAAGTTATTCCAATGTCATGGATTGGAAGAATTAACATTGTTAAAATGTCCATACACCTCAAACAATCTACAGAATTATGCAGTCCTTATCAAAATTCTAATGGCATTTTTCACAGAATTTAAATAAATAATCCTAAATTGTGTAGAGAACCACAAAAGACCCTAAATTGCCAAAGCAATCTTATAAAAACCAATGCATCTAGAGCAGGGGTGGGCAAACTTTTTGACTCGAGGGCCACAATGGGTTCTTAAACTGGACCGGAGGGCCGGAACAAAAGCATGGATGGAGTGTTTGTGTGAACTAATATAAATTCAAAGTAAACATCATTACATAAAAGGGTTCGGTCTTTTTTTTTTTTTAGTTTTATTCATTTCAAATGGGCCGGATCCGGCCTGCGGGCCGTAGTTTGCCCACGGCTGAGCTAGAGGCATCACACTTTTGTTTTTGTATTATCCATCCTAACAGAAGAGAAATTATATCTCACTGTGGTTTTAATTTGCACTTCCTTGAGGAGAAGTTGCATTTATATATGGCTTTGGGTGTGTCAGGTATCCTTGTTTCTTTGTTATCCTTGTAGTGTTGCACTGGTGTTTGTGTATCTGAAGAACAGTCACCTCTTTCAGTATTTACAGACTGGCTTAGTTAGGGAAAGCCCTTCAGTAGTCAGCCCACCCAGAGGTCCTGGGCAAATTGGCCAGCAGGGTGCATAGACAGGTGTGTAGCCAGGGTCTGTGGACAAGTGGACCTGGTGTCAGGGTCCACCAGCTAGCAGGCCAGGGGCCTGGGTGAATGGAGCCTTGGTCTGTGAGGACAGGTCAGAAGCCTGGGTACATTGTGGTCGTGGTCCTGGCACCAGGGACCACAGTGAAGTCCAACAGTCACTTGACTTTCTCCTCCAAAGGAGGAGTACAGGCTGAGGGCATCTCCATTGGTGCAGCACTGCACAGGCTTGGAGGAGAGGTGAGGCAGGATAGGTGAAACTGTCCTCCTACTCTCCTTAATGTGTCTTTTCTTATCTCTGTGCTCCATTCAGATGCTGTCATCTCTCACCTGGATTCCAACACTGTGTGAAGGTGTTTTTCTCTATGGATGATTCTTAAATTGGTGATTTTGTAGATCAATTAGGAATGAAACGTCCTAGTTTACCATCTTGCTGACATCACTAAAACATTTCAATATTGCTATCTTATTTTAGTAAACATTGATACCTTCTCTTTAAATGTTTCCCATCTTTTTAATTTTCAGATATCTCATCTCATTGCTTATACAGAAAAAAAAACACCTATATAATAAAAGCCTAATATGCAAATTGTCCTCTCAACAGGGAGTTTGACCAGGAGTTTGACCACTCGTTATTATGTGTGCTGACCACCAGGAGGCAGCATAGAACATGGCGGGCATCAGTGATGAGGCACTGGCAGCAGGCAGCTGAGGAGGCCCTGCCATTCCCAATGGGCCCCGACGAGAGCAGGACCGCAGTGGGATGGTGGAGCAGGTGAGTGGGCGGTGCCAAGCCAAGGCAGATGCAAGCAGGGGCCTGATTGCCTCACAGATGGCGATCAGTGGCCACCAGGCCCCGATTGCCCGATCAGGGCCAGGCCCCTGGCTGGGACAGGTAACTGGTGATGGGGAGCTGCAACCTCTCTCCAGCTACCTGGGGGCAGTGGTGAAGGGGATGGAAGTGCGATGAGAATGCACAGTATCTGCCGAGCTCTCTCTTACTCCCCCTGCTACCCTCCCCAGGATGCCAGGGCTCATGCGAAGGGGAAGTCCCCATGCTCTGGTGCTGGACACCCACAAGGAGCCCAGCCTGCAACCGTGCGGCCTCTTCTGGGTGAGCCGGCTGCAGCCGCCGGAACCACAGGAGCTGGTCAGGCCGTTGTGGGTTCTTGCAGGAGCCAGTCTGTGAGGCCAGCCGGGAGAGAGAGTGCTGCCCGCCCAGCTTCCATGAGGCGCTGCTGGGTGGCTCAGAGGCCCACACTGTGCCCCAGCCCGTGGCATCCAGCCACACTCACAGCATCTCCACATGGGAACTTGGGCACCATGACTCAGGCAGAGTGGGATCCCGGGGGCCCAGGTGCTGCCCAGGGCCTAGAGGTCAGCTGGGACCTGCCCTTCCATGTCAGATGCTCACATTTCAGTTGTCGGCCAGACCTAGGGACTGCACCCATGCACGAATTTTGTGCACTGGGCCTCTAGCATAGAAATAAAACAAAATACATATGTGTATAAATTTTGTATATAAATATTTATGTTTTGTTTTGCCATCCTTTCTATACTAAAAGCTAATCCTCCTCTCTCTTTTCTTTCTTATCTATCTAGATTTCTTCTGTTCAGTATGGTATCCATTAGTCACATGTGGATTTTAAAAAATTAAACATTAAATTCCCAATAACATTAAGTATTTTTCAGGGGCTCAACAGTCACCTGTGGCTAGTACCTTATTGGGTTAAAAGCACAGATGTAGAAAGATTTAATCATTGCAGAGAATTATATTCTAGAGCACTAATATAAATTAATGGATCTCATTTATTCTCATAATTTTAAATAGCATATGCTGAAGTCTCCCAAATATATTTCTTTATTTGTCGTAGATACAATGGGTAGATTCACTCAATTTAAATTCCCATTTTCTTTCTGTCTTGCTTATCTCTATTTTAGAGATTGTAAAAGAAAATTCTTCCTAACTTCCCATGCAACTAGATTATGGGGAAGGCATCTATCTGGTAATGGTTTTGACAGAAAAAATCCAACATGTACTTTTCCCTTCCCTTTTCTCTTGCTGCTTTGTCAGTATCCCATGGCTGAAACTGCGGACACTATTTTGTATTCATAAAGAAATTCAATAAATCACATAGATGCAGATGCTAAGCCAAAGCCATGAGTTACCTATTTGCAGACTTTTATTATATAGAAAAGAAGCAATTATTTAAGCAGCTATTTTTGTTATTCTATTGTTTGAAGCCAAAGAATATTTCCAATGGATACTCCTGCCAAATCCACTGTAGAGTAATAGATTTTTTCATGAAAAAAATATATTGTCTCCCTCAATCCTACTACCTAAAAACATTTTCCTAGACCACCTCAGTGACCACCAAACACAGAACCTCTTCACGGTCTCTGTCCTTTCCAGAATGCAGGCTTCATGAGGCCACAAACCTGTTCTCTTCATCACTATGTATGTAATGTCTGCCTGTCACATGGTTAGTACTCTATACATATGTTTGTGAAAATCAACTACTATGCATATTCCACTTAGGGGACAGAATGAATACAGACATAATGACCCTGAGGAACAGAGACTGTGAAATAAACTCAGATGATGAACCACTCAATTAAAACCATTTAAAAAAATAAAAATGTCCCATCCCCTGTAGATTGAGAGGTAGGGGCTGTACCTCTGGAGGCAAATAGTGAGACAGAGATTTCTTCAATGCCTTTGTAAATCCCTACAGATTTGGTGGGGGTGGGGGGGCTGCTTGTATTTTTGTTAAACAATTTTTTTTTTACATTACACTGGAAAAAATAAAGGCTATTCAGTAATGATGCTACCTAATAGAATCACTGGCATATAAGCCCCTCATCTACCTGCCATAACACTTTAACTATGATTAAAATATTAACTTTCCTCATTTCATGAACAAATGGAAGTGTTGAGAATTTGTGCTATTTATGTAATATGAACAGCCCTTTAGAGGCTGTGCCAATTCTGGGACAAATCATTGCCCATAGGATGCAGTGTCATTAGCCTCATGACATGAAAATATGCATTACAAATTCATTCTTTATGACACAGTAAATTCACATTTCCTCAAATGCCAGAGTTTTCTGCACATCAGCATCAGAGAAATAAGAAGTTTAAAATGTTTGTCCTATTGTGCTCTGATTTATAGGATTTTATTATAGGCTGCTAGGTAGTCATAATTTTGCAATTTGTATGATATAGTGAAACTGTTTAGTTCTCTGTGATAAAGATCTATTGCTAAATATTAGCTGTCACCAGAGGTCCGCAGTTTAATCAGTCATTATTAGTCATACTGTTTGTATTGGAACATGGCTCACAATAATCTAGTACACACAAAAATTCAAAATATTTCTTGGACAGAAATTTTACCATGTACTGCATCTGAACAGATTATATGTACCTTTCTATCTACCTACCTATCTATCAAGATAAGAGGCAATATAATTCCATGGAAGCACAATTAATTCAGCACTTGCCATGTGTGAGACATGCTGCTAAGTGTTGTAGAGAAAAATAAAGATGAACAACGTGCTCTCTACAGGCAAAGGCCTCTCATTTCAGCATAATTAAGTATGTACTAACAAATAAAAATATGTTGCAAGGTAGAATTCCATAAACAAATAAATATAATAATTTACTAGTTTTGTATTATGGTAGCGTGGGGAGCAGGCCTAAGCCAATAGTCAGACATCCTTAGCGCTGCCACGGAGGTGGGAGAGGCTCACGCCACCAACGCTGTTCTTGCCAGCCATGAGGCCGGCTCCTGGCTGAGCAGCACTCCCCCTGTGGGAGTGCACTGACCACCAGGGAACACTCCTGTGTTGAGCATCTGCCCCCGGGTGGTCAGTGCGTGTCAGAGACTGGTCGTTCGTCATTCGGTTGATTTGCACATTAGCCTTTTATTATATAGGATAGTTATTATAAGCACATCAAAGATTATTTAAAGCATGTAAGAGGATGTGCATAGGTTATATGTAAATACACCATTTTATATAAATATTTGAGCATCTGTGGATAGCTGTAGCCACAAGAGGTACTAGAACCAATTCCCTGTGGCTACCAGAGATGCTTGTACTGTATCCCTGTGATGCTCAATTTCTTTACCTTACAAAATGGGAGATAGTATTTATCTGTTAGAGTATTAAATATGTTAAATTATGAGAAAAACATAATACATCAACATAGCACAATTTAACTTTTCAGCATGGTCAAAAAAGGTTAACTCTAGAGGAATTATTAGTCAGAGATGTAGAAGTTAGAAAAACATGGAATGTCATCTTATTTAAATTTGTTGGATCTAAGAGTATGTGAATTAGATAAACTAAGAAAGGTGGACACCAATAGTTACTGTCCTTGGGAAAGAGAAAATGGGGTTTATATATTTTTTTTGGTGAGCAATATAAAGTCTTTAATATTTTATAGCAACAGAATTAAAATGGAGAAAACCTGGTTTTGGAGTAGGCACAGAGGGAGGCGAGAAGAATATTGCACCACTTCGGCATGGAGAAAGGGTGCATACAATCTAGGTAATGGCAGTGGTACTGGGGAAGAAGGTGGATAGGAAAGGCACAGGTAAGTTCAAAGCCTAAGGACTTAGGAAGGGTTGAATGCAGTCCAGGTGTATGGAGAGGGAAAGTGATGAGTCAAGGTAAACGAAGGTTTGAGGAACATAGCAGCAAAAACAGGAGATGATACATTCAGTTTCTTAAAAAACACACCTATTTGACTATTTTGTAATTTACAAACAAAGCACAGGTAGGTAAATTGAAACTGATGCTATCAAATAGACAAGATGCAACAGATATCATAATATATAAAAATTAATACCTATATATATAAAACCCTAATATGCAAATAGACCAAACAGCAGAACAACTGAAAAACCGGTCGCTATGATGTGTGCTGACCACCAAGGGGTGAGCATGGAACATGGCAGGCATTGGCCACAACAGGATGGTGGAGCAGGTGAACTGGGGCACCAGACCAGGCAGGGTGCTGGTTGCTGTCATTGGGGCAAGCCTCTGGTGGTTACTGAAAATTCTTTGCTCCTGCATGCTGTGGTCCCACCCAACACTCGGACTTGCTGTCAGCGTCCGTCCCACTTGCACCCGCTGCCAGCACCAGGTTTTGGCCCTGATCACTCAGCACCATCAGCAGGTGCAAGCAGCAGCTGCCGGCCCCGATTGCCACTCAGGCTTCCCCACCTCCCCCTGCTCCCGAGGGGCAACTGGGGGAGCAGCCGCCGCTCAGACCTGTGGCAGGTGCGGGCCCTGATCCCTCCATGCTGTCACTGGGTATGAACAGGGCTGGTGCTGTCAGCACATGGGAGCAGTGGTGGGAGTGGAGCTGCCAGCAGGCAGAGGACCATGGGCCCTGGCGGGAGGGACTGGGCGGGGGCACAGAGGATGGCCTGAGACCCGCCCCTGTGCCCACCACAGCCTCATGGCCCACAGTTCCTTTCATGGTGCATGAATTTGTGCACTGGGCCCCTAGTATAAAATATAAAAAGAAACAAACCCTTGATCTTGGATTTCCCAGCTTATAGAGCTGTGAGATTTCTGTTGTTTTTAAGACCCAGTCTGTGGTATTTTGTGAAGGAAGCTCAAACAGACTAAGGCATGCACATTGAAAAAACTTAACTAGAAAGCAAACTCTATAAGGGCAAACATTTTTATTTATTTTATACACTAATGCATCCTAAGCCTCGCAATGCCAGGTACACAGTGATCAATGAAAATTTGTTGAATTAATTAATACACAGAAATTTTACATTTAGTTCATGTATTTATGGGTTGCACATTTAAAATCTTGTAATGAGAAATTTTTCATTATCCTGAGATCATATAAATATTTTTCTATATTCTCCTCTAAAATGGTTAGTTTTCTTCTTTACATATAAGTTTACTTTTTCTAACCCACGTAGAAGTGAATCTTTCCTATGATGTGGTAATAATTGTCCTAGGACAGTTAATTCACATGCATATGTTTCCCTAGCCACTGGCAAAGAGACTTTTTTTACATATTAAATGTCCATATAATAGTGAAAATATCCCTGTGTCCTCTATTGATTATGTCTCTTTTCTCTTCCCAAGACAATTATTCTTAATAACCAAGTAAATGTTCTAGTTTCTGTACTTTTTAAAATAATACTCTTGATACCATGCAGGATATATCCTTCCACCTTTCTCTTTATTTTTTTTTTCAGAAGTGGTTGAGTGTTTCTGATTTCTTTGCTATCATATAATTTTAAAATAAGCTTCAAGTTGTTAAAAAAGAAACTATTGGGGGTCTTAATACTATTTTTATTGACATTAATGATCCTAAAGGTAAAGAAAAAATATGTCTAAAATATTGAGACTTTTTCCCCAAGAGTAAAGTATATTTTCTCACCTTTTTGGTCTTCGTAAATATCTTTCAATATTTGTTTTTATTTTAATTTTGCAGTAAGATATTGTACTTCCTTTGTTAGTTATATTATTAAGGATCTTACATAGTGTTACTATCATATAAATTTTATCATTTTACAAACCACAATATGCATGTATAGCTGCTTTGTAAAATTCCTACTGACTTTTATATATTAGCTATATATTGAGACATCTTAATAAACATCCTTCCACATTCTAATGACTTGTAGATCCTTTGAAGCATTTCTTATTTTAGACAATTTTGTCTACAAATATTGGTGAGTTTTTTTTTACTATAATCTTTTGTAAACATTAAATTTAGTTGTTTTTTTTCCCTCTGTGTTTACTTTTTTGAAAGGAATTTCTGGTAAGTTGTTAAACAGAAACAGTCTGTGAGTGTCTTAATCCTTTTTTTATTTTTGTAACCAACTTTGCTATAGGCTTTTGGTGAATAATCTTTTACAGGACTAAGGAAGCCCTTTCTATTCTACATGATTATATTCTGTTCTGTTCTGTTTATGTATTTTCTAGTCTGTGACCTTATTCACCTGTGGCCAGAAAAGTACACGAACATATTAGGCAATAATTACTTGTAGATTGAATGAATGTATGAACAAATGTGTATATGATCAAACATTGACCATATTATTCCCCTGAATTCCTGAAGAAGTTAATTATAAAGCCAGAGTAGTTAATGTTTGATTGAGCTATACAAATTTTGAGTGACATTAAGTACCTAGTGACTAGATAACATTAGTAGCTGAGCACCCAATGAAGTGTGAGTGACAATGAAGAATAACCCATATTCAGGAAGTCTTAGCCAAAGTCTCAAAGGGTTGCATTAGGGACTGGTATCAGGAGAGTAACCATGGAAAGAAGCTGATGTCCTAGAACTAGGAAAACAGATTATTCAATAACACTTAGAGTCACATGGGCAAACATTTGTTGGTTTAGCAATTTAGATGGAGACAATTTATCTAAGAGGTACTTTCAAAGGACTTTGCTTTTTTAATAGTTTGAGTTGCATTTCATCTTAAGGGGTCTACACGGTGCTTGATATAATCTTATTGGCAAAGTTCCCCCTGTAGTAAAATAAAAACTTAACTTCTCCCAAAGAACAAATACATTAATATTATGATTTTGCTCTACAAACATAGTTATATTAAATATTCCTTGAGCATCCAGCCTTAATGGATGATGCATCCAGATTACAAGAACATTTAAAAAACAAACAAAAAATATCCCCTTTATGTATGAGTCAATGTAATGTTCACATAGTCAAACATTTATTTGAATAAGAGTAAAGCATGATATCATGCTAAGCAAAATATGTCAGACAGAAAAAATTAAGAACCATATGATTTCACTCATGTGGGATATAAAACTGAAAGCAACAGATGAACAAGCAAGAAAAACAACAAAAACTCATAGACACAGACAACATTATAGTGGTTATCAGAAGGAAGGGGAGATGATGGATAATAAAGGGAAAAGGGGGTCAAATATATAGTGACAGAAGATGATTTGAGTTGGGATTTAGGGCACACAATACAATATGAAGATCATGTATCACTAAAATGTACTCCTGAAATCTGCTACTATCTTCTAAGCTACAACCTAATCCCTATAATCTCATGCATAATTAAAAGACTACTTTACCTCTTAAGATTAAAGTTGGAAGTTGTCATTCAGCATGTTTTATGAATCTTAATTCTGCCATAGCTGGCCAGGATCACTGAAATCAAAATTATTATTGTTAGTATCTGCAAGTTGTGTAACTTATGACAAACTTCCTTATATAGCATCTATCAAATAAGGATCATGACAAATATTATGCCCAGAATATAATAAATCATTGATAAATATTTTAATAGATACAGCTATATAATAAAAGCCTAAGCAACCATTATGGCAAAATGACCGGAACGACTGGTCACTATGATGCACACTGACCACCAGGGGGCATATGCTCAACACAGGAGCTGCCCTGCTCGTGGTCAGTGTGCTCCCACAGGGGGTGTGCTGCTCAGCCAGAAGCCGGGCTCATGGCTGGCAAGTGCAGCAGCAATGACAGGAACCTCTCCCAACTCCACGGCAGCGCTAAGGAACAGTGAGCAAGTGGTAAGGAACAAGGGGTCCCAGACTGCAAGAGGGTGCATGCCGGGCTGCGGGGACCCGCCCCCCAGTGCATAGATTTCGTGCACCAGGCATCTAGTTTATAAATAATTTAATAAGACTATAGAAAGTGAATACACAATGCCTTGTGCTTAAATGCTCAGAAGTGAGAGCTGTTACTGTTAATATTATTTTAAATATCATAATGCAGTAAGATAAGTGGAATTATGACAACAGTTAGAAAAGGGAGCATGTTTTATGTAGCAGTTTTTAAATTATAAAAAATGAAGAATTATTTATGTATATATAAAGGTATAAAGGAAAATGTTCTATCAAGATTTGATTTTGTATCAAAAATACCCACTAACCCCTTGTTTAATTTATATTAAACAAGATCTGAGTGTAGATGCATACACTTCTCTAACTCTCCCATAAATAAGGCAAAATTATAGCTCAAATGCAGCAGAGAGATGCATAATCTGGTGTAATCCCTTTATAATACATGGGAAAAAATAGAGCCCTCGAAATATTGATAACTTTCCTTATGCTACATAGCCAGTTAGAGTTTTCTTCTAAATAATGTACTTTACAGATATATCCTAGTTCCCTAGGCTTGCATAGTTGACAAAGTCCTTCAGCTTTCAAGTATCACAATTCAATGAAACTGTTACTAATTCAGTGATCCGAAAATCAACTGAAAATATTCCTGACCTATGCTTTGATGAATATAACATGCCATATTTTCAGTGTGATTCTTTTCCTTGATTATATTTTTGGATTTTATTTTGGATTTCAAATCCATTCTCCCTGAGAGAGGGAAATTGTATTGTCCATTTGGCTGACAGGAAATGTTTTTAAATTATTTTATAGCAAGCAATTTAACAAGAGTATTTTGAATTCCAAGGCGGTTCAATAAGGGCTCAGTGATATGTGAGTAAAAGAGAAACTGTGAATAGATTGCATATAAAGCAAAGAAAAATCAAGCAAGAAAAAATATACCTAAGGTTCTTAGAAGAATAATCTTGTTAAAAAATATGGACTATTTTGTTGATATTTTTAATATGAAAGTCACTAAATATCAGTTATTTTAGTGGCATACAAGAAAAATTCCAAGAGGCACCTTTCTAATAGTTTTACTCTCATTGCTCCCACCAAAACCCATCACCAAATTTATAATATGCATTTCCCTGAATTTCTTAATAAAATCTAATATAGTTCAATGGCTAGACTCTTGCATGTAATAAATAGGAAAAAAACACATTTTTATGGATTGAGATAATCTGAGTTTGTGCCTCAGCATCACCATTTTTTCTGCCAACCAAATTCTAGCCAGCTTTCTATCACAGACAACTCTTTTGGTGCACAATACATGAGGAAAATGTACTACATTAATATTTTTCTGCACTTCTATATATTCCATATATCAGTGTTCCTGGAGACACTGGAGACTGGCACATACTAGTTCATCCTGAAAATTCAGTGTGTAGCTTAAAGTTTGAAAATAGCCTCTTGCATCAAAACAGCAGGGCGGGAAAGGAATGTAGAAAGAAGAATCACAACTAAAGAATTACTCAGATCTAAGGAACAAAGTAAAGAATGAAACTCACTTTAAAAGAGACTTGGAAAATTTACAATGAGCAAATAATATTTAACCCTTTTACAAAACTGGAGCTTCAGAATAAAGCAAATAAAATTATAATATATTAAATATCTCACCTATAGAATTCCCAAACTGAAATTAGTATGAAATAAATTGAATGGTACTACTTAGGTTTTTTTATATACAATTGACTGTCCAAAATGAATGTTTTTTCAGCCAGTGGATTTATGTTTAGGTTTCAGATGGTTAGAAGCAAAATCTTCTGAGATGTGATGATGGTCAAAAGAGAACATTCTACTAAAGCAAAGGAAGCAGCTGAGGATGGTTTCTAAAGGGCTATCTTTTGAAAACAACTGACTTCTTTGTAGGCATGGAAAAAAGGAAAGCCCAACAATATTTTCCAAATGTTGATGGCAATCTAAAAACTAAAGTTATTTTATAAACTGATATATATATTCTTGTTTCTCTGTAGACCTACCTAATCAACCAGTGGTTAATATCACATCTATACTTAACCTGAAAGTAATAAAAATATTTACTTATTTGAAGGAGATATTTTATGACAGAAGAGGTAATTTAAAGCCTCTAGATGCCATGTACTTAATCTCAATAAAAAATAAAAATATCCCAGCCTATGTGGCTCAGTAGTTGAGCATTGACCCATGAACCAGGAGGTCATGATTCCATTCCCAGTCAGGGCCCATATCCACCTTGTGGGCTCAATCCCTAGTAGGGGGCATGCAGGAGGCAGCCAATCAATGATTCTCTCTCATCATTGATGATTCCATTTCTGCCTCCCTCTCTTCCTTCCTCTCTCTGAAATCAATAAAAAAACATTAAAAAGCTATAAGGAAGTCTTAAAAAATAATGTTGCAATTCTAATCATATTAATAATTTTTTATAAAAGTAATTTTAAAACACATTTTATTGATTTTTTACAGAGAGGAAGGGAGAGGGATAGAGAGTTAGAAATATCAATGAGAGAGAAACATCGATCAGCTGCCTCCTGCACAGCCCTTACTGGGGATGTGCCCGCAACCAAGGTACATGACCTTGACCAGAATCGAACCTGGTACATGCCCTTGACCGAAGTCGAACCTGGGACCCTTCAGTCTGCAGGCCGACTTTCTATCCACTGAGACAAACCGGTTAGGGCACCAATCATATTAATTATATGATGTTACTAAAAGTCTCTTCTAAATTTTAAATACGTTTTCTTACATCTTATTTCATATAGTGTTAAATTCTGTTCTTTAGTAAGTATTGAATCAAAAGTATTTTAGTTTATTTAAATTCAAGACAACATTTGAATGTAATGTTTTTACCCAAATAGAAAAGCCTCAATGTGAATGGTATAGAATATTTTAATATCATAATTATCTTAGATTTTTTTCCTCAACAGAAGATGTCCAATCATAAAAAATGCTTTTAAAAAATTGATACCAGAACAAAGACAATACAATTAGGATTATAATGGTATATAGCATTTTTTATTGGTGTTTCAAAATATACACAAAAAGGATTATATAAATTATCTCAGTTTAAACTCACAAAAAGCCCGTATGGCATATACTATAATTATTCACTTTTTTTTTTTAAGAAAAAGAGAATCTTAGTTTTTATTATTTCAATAATTCTGGAGTAGCTTGAATACAGTAATTTTCTTACATATAACAATTATAAAATTCAAGCCAAGATTAAAACACAACAACAATATGTAGTGACTAAAATGTTACCAAAATCAGGCAGAAGATATGAGAGTCAGCCTTGAAAGACAATATATAACATGTGTGATTTTTTATTTTGTAGTCTGTTGACCAAGGGCATTTTATATCCTTCAAGATTTGGGTGGCAGAGAGACATAATTTTCCATTCTTGAGATGTCAGATAACAGAGTTCAGAGATGGCAGAATAGCCATATATTTAATGACATTGAGGGACAGGCGCTCCTGGAAAGAGTTAAGTGCAAACATTTGTGTATAAAATTCACCCTAATAGCTGTAACCAGTTTGGCTCAGTGGATAGAGTATTGACTGGGGACTGAAAGGTCCCAGGTTTGATTCCAGTCAAGGCCATGTACTTTGGTTGCGGGCACATCTCCAGTAGGGAGTGTGCAGGAGGCAGCTGATCAATGTTTCTAACTCTTTATCTCTCTCCCTTCCTCTCTGTAAAAATCAATAAAATATATTTTTTTAAAAATTCACCCTAATATTGGTTGGTCAATATATGGTTCACTTTCAAACATAATCTCAGATGTCCCAGAAAGAATGCATTAACTGGAAGCTAAGAAAAGTGGATATCTCAAATTATTCTTTGTGCTGGGAAGACAAAGTTCAGTGTAGCCAGGTTAACTGCTCATTAAAATGGAAACATTTTCAGAAACCATGAGAGAATCAAGATTTTCTGCAACATATTACTCACAACATCCATTATCCCATAAAAATCACTAGACGTGTGGAAAACATGAAAATGTTATGTATACACACACACACACAAAAATCAGCCAATAGTAATCAAACCCAATAAGCAATCAAGATAACCCAGATATTACAATAATCGATAAGAATTTTAAAACAGGTATTATAAATACTGTTTGTAAACTTAAAGAAAAAATATGCATTATCAGTGAACTGATAGGGATTCTCATCATAAAAATAGTCACTATAAAGAGGACAAATGTAAACTTTAAAACTGAAAGGTACAACTGAAAAATTATAACCTGGATAAAAGTTAATAGAAGATAGAAGACAGAAAACATTCTTAGAGATAAACCCATTGAAATGAATAAATCTGGAGAACACACAGTGAGAAAACAAAACTGTCAATATATATAAAAGCCTAAACGACCAAATGACTAGTTGACTGGGTGACCGGTAGCTATGATGTGCACTGACCACTAGGGGGCAGATGCCCAATGCAGGAGCTGCCCCCTGATAGTCAATTCAACCGATGCTCAGCTAATTGATGGGCGCCAGACACCATCTAATGCCTGGCAAGCACAGCTGCGGCGACAGGAGCCTCTCCTGCCTTCGTGGCAGTGCTACTGAGCTGCAGTGGTGGCAGGTGCAGTGGGGCTGGGATGAGCAGGAGCAGCACAGCTCCTAATACGGGCTCAGGCTCCTCCCCAGCAGCCTGCCACTTCGTACACTAATGCATCCCTGGGGGGATGTCAGACTGCCGGTTTTGGCCCAATCCCTGGGCAGAAACCAGCAGTCTGATATCCCCTGAGGGGTCCTGAATTGCGAGAGGGTGCAGGCCAGGCTGAGGGACCCCACTGGTGCACGAATCCATGTAGCGGGCCTCTAGTAAAGTATAATTAATAGAGTCTTATACCTGGGAGATGATATCAAGTAGATTAACATACATTTAGAATCCCAAAAGAAAAAGAGATAAATAATAGAAAAGAAGAAAAATAGAAAAGTAAAGAGCCTAAATTTCCTGAATTTTTGAGAAATCCTCAACTTCCAGAGGTAAAAATCTTAATAAACACAAACAGGAAGAATTGAGAAACAAAGAAAAAACATATTCAAGCACTTTATATTCAAATGGTGATTTAGATGGACTAGTTTAATCTGACACTTGAGTAAGGTCTTTAAGGCAGTAGAACCCTGGCTGGTATGGCTCAGTGGATGGAGCATCGGCCTACGGACTGAAGGGTCCCAGGTTCGATTCCAGCCAAGGGCACATGCCCAGGTTGCGGGCTTGATCCCCAGTAGGGGGTGTGCAGGAGGCAGCCGATCAATGATTCTCTCTCATCATTAATGTTTCTATCTCTCCCTCTCCTTTCCTCTCTGAAATCAATTATATATTTTTAAAAAGACAGTAGAATGGTACTTAAAAATCTGTTTTCCCCAAGTAATGCTAATATAAGTTCAGTGGTAGAATTCAGATACTAGAATAACAAAAAGAGAGGAGAGATCATAGATAAGACTAGCTTTAATGTGTCTTCCTACCAAGTTTGATTATAGTATAATATTGTGGTTTGTATCAGAAACCACTATCTTAAGAAGAAAGGAATGCAATAGAGGAATTAGCCCTTAAAAATGACCCAGAGGCATGAAGGGGCAGACACAGCTCCAGTGGCTGCTGCAAAGCATTGGAAGAATTACTATAGATTGGAAACTGTCTTCCCTTAGGACATCTCTGAAGAGAACCCAGGTTATAGATTATAGAAGTCTAAGAAATGATAGTCAACTATTCTCTATGTTAGGGAGCTAACGTACTTGACAGTGGATTATCTAACATTCTCACAACTCTGATGAGTAAATAAATTCAAATTCATTAATCAGTATGGTAATTGCTACTTATAATAACAACAAGCTGATTTTGCACGCACTATACTGCTGGGTTAAAATATAATTTTTGGTTACAGACATCAAATTACACCTCAGCCCAGTGATGTAATACAATAAAAATATCATAATATTTAGGTACTTCTCTAAGTGTTTAAATGTATTAGTTTATTCGCTTCTCATAAAAACCCTATAAAAACTTCTTTTGTTCTCAGAGTATTCTTATTATTCCCATTTTTCTGTTGAGAAACGGACAATTTAAAATCAACTCTGTTAAATTTAGGATTCCTTCTCCATCATTTCTAATTTGAAAGAATATATGTTCCCATATGTTCAGTGCAGAGTTATTTGCCATAGCCAAGATTTAGAATCATCCCAGGTGTCCATCAGTAGATGAGTGATTATAAGATTCATATTAAGAAAACATGAGGCGGAGGAGAAAAATGGCGGAGGTATAAACGGACGTGTCCGGTGCCTTGTCCTGGAGCAGATAAGGGTGAGCAGCTGAAACAGGTAACATGCAGCCCAAATAGGCAGCAGATTTTCAGCTGAGAGACTGTCTGCAGCTAGGAAAGACCGAGAACCCCCAGGAAAAAAAGGACGGTTGGAGACTGCGGCTGAAGCCTCTCGTGGTGCGCCAGCCAAGCAGTGGAGACCGCGCCATCTTGGGTGGTTGTTGCCGGCACCCAGAGACCAGCTACTAACCTGGAAACAAGGGATCGCAAGCAGCGTGACTGCGTGAACTCAGACGAGCACTGCTTCTTCTCACAGAAAGGTTGGACATCCCCTAAAGAATTTCCCCATGGAGTTAATCCTCAATTGTCCATGGTGGGGAAAACTAAGATGGCGGCATAGATAAACACCGGGAAATTGCTGCTTCCCACAACAATTGAAAAACATGTCAAAAACACAAAACGGACATCATCCAGAACTACAGGAAGGATGGCTCAGTGGAAATTCTACAACTAGAAGGAAAGAAAAGCACACTGAGAGCCAGAGGAGCTGCGGAAGTAAAGTGCAGAGCCTGGCCAGACAGACCCAGAACTTCCAAGAGAAGGCCCAAGGCCCCACAGCAGCTTGCATTGCTTCACAGCTGAGCCTCATCAGGGCCAAAAAAAGGAAGGGGGATCTGCAGTTCTCTTCGTAGTTCCTGCTGTGTAACCTCAGGCAGAGGCTAAATTAGCACCTCCTTAGATCCAAGAGCCACTGTACCCAGTGGTCAGAGGGGGAGCATCCAGATCACAACTCCTCAGATCCATAAGGGACACACTCAGGGTGCAGTCTCAGTGAGCACCAAAGCCCCACTGAAGCAAGTCTTGCCCCAGAAGGGTGTCTCCAGCACAGAAGTTCTCCCACTGCAGACACAGCTGATTCTCACTGCCAATTGCCCTGGAGGTCAATTCCTCCCAGTGATCCTACAACAACCAAGGCATAGCTACCTCAGGTAATGGGGGAGACTGAGCCACTGGGCCCTACAGGACACCTAGCACACAAAGCCACTCTATCAACACAGGGAAGCAGCCAAAATGTGGAGACAAAGAAACAGGTCACATATGGCAGAAATGGAGGAAAGCAAATGACTGGATATAGAGTTCAAGGCCAGGTTTATAAGGTTTTTCAAGAATTTTATGGAAACCGCTGATAAATTTAATGAGTCCCTCAATAAGTATAGTGAGACCCTGGAGGACATGAAAAAGGACCAACTAGAAATTAAGCATACACTGACTGAAATAAAGAATAATTTACAGAGATCCAACAGCAGACAAGAGGATCCCAAGAATCAAGTCAAAGATTTGAAATACAAAGAAACAAAAAATACACAAGCGAAAAAGAAAAAAGAAAAGAGATTCCAAAAATATGAAGATAGTGTAAGGAGCCTCTGTGACAACTTCAAGCGTACCAACATCAGAATTATAGGGGTACCAGAAGGAGAGAGGGGGCAAGATATTGAAAACCTTTTCGAAGAAATAATGCCAGAAAACTTCCCCTACCTGGTGAAAGAAATAGACTTACAAGTCCAGGAAGCGCAGAGAACCCCAAACAAAAGGAACCCAAAGAGGACCACACCAAGACACATCATAATTAAAATGCCAAGAGCAAAAGATAAAGAGAGAATCTTAAAAGCAGCAAGAGAAAGACAGTCAGTTACCTACAAGGGAGTACCCATATGACAGTCAGCTGATTTCTCAACAGAAACCATGCAGGCCAGAAGAGAGTGGCAAGAAATATTCAAAGTGATGAATAGCATGAACCTGCAACCAAGATTACTTTATCCAGAAAAGCTATCATTCAGAATAGAAGGTCAGAGAAAGAGCTTCACAGATAAGAAAAAGCTAAAGGAGTTCATCACCACCAAACCAGCATTATATGAAATGCTGAAAGGTATTCTTTAAGAAGAGGAAGAAGAAAAAGGAACTCTTACCATTTGCCACAGCATGGATGGAACTGGAGAGCGGATAAATACCACATGATCTCACTCATTTGTGGAATATAATGAACAACATAAACTGATGAACAAGGACTGATCCAGAGAAGGAGAGGCATTGATTGGACTGTCGGGCTTTGGAGGGAGGGTAGGGGAGGGTGGGGGTAAGGGGGAAAGATCAACCAAAGGACTTACATGCAAGCATATAGGCCTAACCAATGGACACGGACAATGGGGGGGGGGGGCGGGGGGGAAGGGGGGAGGGCATGAGCGGGGGGGGATAGAGGGTAACGTGGGGACAAGGACACATATGTAATATCTTAATCAATAAAAAATATATTAAAAAAAAAGAAAACATGAGGCATTATTATCAATGCACCAATATTACTACCATCATCCTATTCTTCTGCTAATATCCTTCTACTACTATTTTTATCATGACTCTAACAACTTCTATAACTATTACTATGCTTACTATGTCCTAGAAACTGTGATACATACTTTTATAACAACTTAAAAAATTTAATCTTAATAAAGCTCCATGAGATATAGTCTATTTTTAATTCCATTTTATAGTTGAAGACCTGACTTTGTAACTCATTACGGTAATACAGATAAGAGGTAGAGTCAGGGTTAAAATCTAGATATACGTTAACCTAAAACTTATTAATGAAAAGTATCTATGGTGATGAAGATGATGACAATGAAGATGATGGTGAAGATCCTGACAGTAGTGATGACAACATTTTCCTACAACAATCACTTACTTAACTTAAATTCTGCAGACTAACAATCTCACCTATTTAGTGCAGAATTAATAATTGAGATATTAAATTTTAAATAGTGGAACATGAAGTTTATGCCATCACTTTTAAAAAAAATATTTCAAAATGTAGTCAATGATAATTTAATACATATTATTCTAATAAGCTAGATTGTAAAATTACTCTATATATAATGGATTAAATTAGTACTTTGTTGTAAAGGTTTTGAAATGGAACAGTTATTCTAATAGCAACAGAAAAGGAACATGACAACTTTCCAGATAGAAGAAAAATATAGTTGCAAAATTTTATAAATCACCACGTTGTATAAAGTCAATATCTCCAATTAATTCAGCCACCAATGAAGTTATCATGATAAACTATAAACCAGCATTACCATTAGTTTTCCAAGAGGAGTATAAAATATGTTTTAAATACTTTATTGTTAAAGAAAAGAGTCATATAAAACTGTCAGATATGTATATTTAAATTGATTATTTTAACATTGAATATTAATACAGTATGTGTTAACACAGATAGCATGTTATATTTGAGAAAGAGTGAAAATTTGAATCTTTCATTATACTCCCTTCTATGTTAACAACTATTACTATATCTTTGGCCAAAATATCTAAATAATCTTAAGCATAGATAAGACTAGCTTTAATGTGTCTTCCTACTAAGTTTGATGATTATAGTAAAACATTGTGGTCTACATTCATTATACTTGTACATGAGAACTCCATGGCTTCTTATTTCCTACTTGTTACACTTTTGTAGCCCTAAAGAACATCTAAAACTTAATTATTCAAAGCTCTAAAAAGAAAGGATAATTATAAAATGTGATAAAGGTGCTAAATATCTTTACAATGACAATCATATTACAATATATGAATGTAGCAAATTAACATGTACTCTATAAATTACATAATATTATATGCCAAATATATTCAATAAAAAAGATAAAAGCATCTTGCATCTCTAATATTCTAAACTCACAGTGTACTTTCAAAAAATGTGCTGACATAGGAACCTTTATTCAAAGCATGTCAGATAAATCAGGAATTAATGCCATGGACAATGAGATAATGGGTGTACTCTAATGCATTAGTACTGTGGATATAATACTATAGCCCTGCATATTATAATTATTCATCCATAGAAAGCTACAGATAGAGCACATACCAGTTTGCTAATCACCCCCATAAGAAGACTTTTAAAAATGCTTCCCTTCCATCTTAATTGTCTTGTAATATTATATCTTAATCTCAAGGTTATTATGATTATCTATCTATTTGTCATGTATCTATTTATCTATTTACTTATTTATCTGCTGTTTTCATTGTAAATAGTGGCCTGTTGCATAGCCTCCACACTCATTTATAGAAAAGATTAAATCCATAAATCATCAGAATTCATAAGCTGCCTACTTGGAGCTAAACAGCCAGTGCTATACCAGACTGATGGAGATTTATGATGCTCAGACAGTGCCTCTCACACAACTGCAAGAAGACAAAGGGAAAGAAAAGCTATCCAATTAACTTGATGTCTATAGACAATACTTAGATAAACAGATGGGATCAGCTACCTGAAGGACAAAACCTCTGGGAATAGGAGGGTGTATAAGGAGAGGTGAGTGTGTATTTACCTTGTCCTTTTACAGGTTGAAATCTCAGCTACACAGGAGGCCTAATTAAAGACACCCCCTTTGGCAAGTGTGGCTCAGTGGTTAACCTTTGAACCAGGAGGTCATGACTCAATTCCCGGTCAAGGCACATGCCTGGGTTGTGGGCTTGATCTCCAGTAGGGGCATGCAGGAGGCAACCGACCAATTATTCTCTCTCATCATTGATCTTTCTATCTCTCTCTCCCTCTCCCTTCATCTCTGAAATCCATAAAAATATATTTTAAAAAAATTTTAAATAAAGGCATCCTTTTTTCTGAAGTTAATTAGAGACTGTAGTTTATGTGAAACTAAGATTTTGCTTAAGTAAGAGAAAGGAAAAAGAAAATGCAATAATGAGTTAAGTTCAATTATATGTTGTCATAAAACAAGCATAAGCTTTGACCTATTGCTACGTAACCCATTTCTTACATTTATTATTTTATATAATAAAAGGCTAATATGCAAATTGTCCCCTCAGGAGTTTGACCGACTGGGAATTCGACTGCTCGCTATGACGTGTGCTGACTACCAGGGGGCGGCACGGAATGAAGGCAGCCAGGGGAAGGAAAGCCCCAATTGACCTTGATTGCCAGCCAGGCCTAGGGACCTATCCTGTGCAGAATTTCATGCACCAGGCCTCTAGTGTCCCATAATTGTCTAAAATATATCTTTAAAATCTAAGTATTTATGCCAATATATAGTTTTTAATTTCAAAATGGAAAATAGATATTCAGTTTTATAATAACTTGACAACAGCAGAATCATTATCTATACTAATAAAAGGGTAATATACTAATTAGACCAGATAGACTGGACATCTTCCAGTTGTCCGGTCCTCCTTCTGGACAAAGCCACAGTTGTGGGGGCCAAGGCAGAGGTGGTTAGGGTGATCAGGCTGGCAGGGGAGCAGTTAGGGGTGATCAGTCTGGCAGGCAGAGGCAGTTAGGGGCAATTAGGCAGGCAGGCAGAGTGGTTAGGGGCAATCAGGCAGGCAGGCAGGTGAGCAATTAGGAGCCAGTGGTCCCGGATTGCAAGAGGGATATCCAAGGGGTCCTGGATTGGAGAGGGTGCAGGCTGGGCTGAGATACACCCCCTCCCCCGTCGTGCACTGGGCCTTTAGTCTATAATAATAAAAGTATAATATGCTAATAATACTGGACGTCCTTCCAGACGACCATCTGGATGAAGCCGGGGCTGCGAGGGAAACCTGGGTCCCAGGTGCCAGAGGGAAGCCAGTGCCAGCAGCCAGGGGAAGGAAAGCCTACTCTTGCATGAATTTCGTGCATCAGGCCTCTCGGCCTGGCCTGTGCCCTCTCACAATTTGGGACCCCACCAGTGCATGATTGGGGCTGGGGGAGGATACAGGAGGGCTCCAAGGCATGGCCAGCCCATCTCACCCATTCCTGATTGGCCAGACCCCAAGCAGCAAGCTAACCTACAGGTCAGAGTGTCCCACCTCTGGTGGTCAGTATGTGTAGATATGAAAGATAATAATACATTAATTATTTGTTGGGGGCCAGATGTAAGCTGGCAAGGTCCTTGCACCTGCAGGGGCTAGCAAGGCTGGGACCCTTACCCACACAGTTTTCCCAGACTTGTTTGGATGGTGATTATCAGTAGAATGAGAGCAATATTTGTAGAATGAGAACAGCCTTTCATAGCTTACCAAGAAGTCTGTAACTATTTACTGAGATATGCTGTACTGAGAACTTGTCCTTCTGCTGTATCTCTCCCTTAGAGATTAAGAGGAACAAAGAATACATTCCTCTTGACAGACCTCCTATTCAGTGTGTTGTGTATAAATAAGATTGTGTGACTAATAAACTCGCTTCAGTTCATCGAGAGAACTGGGGTCCTCCCGACCCCGCTTTCCTGTCTTTCTTTCTTTTCTCAATTCCCACCTCCCTGCCTCAGCCCGGCTCAACCCTGTCAGGCTGGCCCTGACAATTATTCTAGAGTAAATTTGTTATAATTTAATAATTTTGCTTCAAACTGAAAACCAGGTTTTGTCTACCCTACTGGACTTTAAATATTGTGCATTCTTTTAATATTGTTTACTCCGTAAAGAACAAAGGTAAAACAATGCATTTAAATAAAGTACAGGGTGGGCAAAACAGTTGTGATTATGCTAAACACAGATTATTATTGTATTATTATTTATTAATTATTGTGTTATTTTCCATATGAACAACTATAAACCTACTTTTGCCCCACCCTGTATTTCTAAGGCCCTGAATCTTATATATGGGATTAAAACTTTTAGAGAAAAATTAATGACATCTGGTCACGCCAACTAAAACAAAACAAAACAAATAAATGTGGCAGGATAATCTGCTTGTCATTTGAAAAGGTGCATGAAATTGGCTTCCCTATTGAAAGTGACATTTAAATGCAGATAGATTTTAGTAAAAACATGATTAGGAAAGCAAAGCTTCTTTCCAGGCAAGAGTAAGAGGATGCCACAGACGCCCACACAACATACTTTCTCAAGCGGGAAAATAAATTATGAGATAAACCTTCATGGAAGAATCTTGGAATAATCTATCTACATAAAAGCCTAAACGATCAGTTAGATGGTTGATTGGTCGACCAGTCACTATGATGCGCACTGACCACCAGGGGGTAGATGCTCAATGCCGGAGCTGCCACTGGTGGTCAGTGTGCTCCCACAGCGGGAGCGCTGCTCAGCTGACCGAGGGGCACCAGATGAAGGGTGAAGTGACAGCAAGCCTACTGAGTGGCAGGGGCGGTGGCAGGCGCCATGGGGCTGGGATGAGCAGGAACAGCAGGCAGAGTGGCAGGTAGCTTTGGACTGCCAGTTTTATCCCGATCACCACAGGCCATGCTGAGGGACCCCACCAGTGCACGAATCCATGCACCGGGACTCTAATATGATATAAAATGTAACACTCTAACTTGTGACCTTTAGAGAGAAAAAATGTTAGTCTATATTACAGAGTTTGAATCACTTCATAGTGTATCCTGGTATATTACAGTAAGAAGTGCAATAAGCGCCGAAACCGGTTTGGCTCAGTGGATAGAGCGTCGGCCTGCGGACTGAAAGGTCCCAGGTTCGATTCCGGTCAAGGGCATGTACCTGGGTTGCGGGCATATCCCCAGTGGGAGATGTGCAGGAGGCAGCTGATCGATGTTTCTCTCTCATCGATGTTTCTAACTCTCTATCTCTCTCCCTTCCTCTCTGTAAAAAAATCAATAAAATATATTTAAAAAAAAAAAGAAGTGCAATCAGCTTTGTAGCTTCTTGCCAAATTATTTATTCTAATTTTTTTTCAGGAGTAAAAAACAGACAAATCCAGAATGCAGGACATGCTCATATGACCAACATGACATTTTTAAAAGTTAACTCCATTAGAACTTAGAGACACTAATAACCAACAACAATGTATAAACATTGATTAGATCATAGACTAGGGTGAGCGAGGAAGGCTATAGAACACTTCTTTGGAAAAATTAGCAAATTGTAAAGGTTTTAAAAATAAATTGTGTTTAGGTAATATTAAAAAATAGTTTATTTTTCTTAGGTCTGATTATGGTATCTTGGCTACATAAGAGAATGCCCTTGTTGTTAGAGCATGCATAATTAAGTATTTAGTAATAAAGTGTTATGAAGTTTGAAATTTTGAATGGTTTAGAAGGAAAAAAAGGGAGAGACAGAAAGGAAGGAGGTAAAAGAGAACACATTGCAAACGTGGAATTATGTTCCTTTCAAGGTGCATAAATTTGTGCACTGCCCTCCCCTGCATGCCTGGTCACCCCCAACTACCCTCCCTGCAGGCCTGGTCCCCCCCTAAGTGACCTCCCCTGTAAGCCTGGGTCCCCCTCAAACTGTCCTCCCTGCAGGCCTGGTCCCCCCAAAACTGTCCTCCCCTGCAGGCCTGATCACCCCTAACTGACCTCCCTTTCAGGCCTGGTCCTTTCCAACTGCCCTCCCCTGCCAGCCATCTTGTGGCAGTCATCTTGTGTGTTGGAGTGATGGTAATTTGCATATTACCTCTTTATTAAATAGGATATTTACTTTATATATTTTGTTGTGTCATTATTTAATGCACAATGATTTAATACCATTTGGTTTGCACTGTTGAGTGACTGTTTTAGAAATACAAAATGATCCTAATCTTCTTAGTCATTATGCTTTGCCTTAAATTCTTCCTTTTGCTATTAGCATTTCCATTCACAATTGCTTTCTGTTTTTCCATGATGAAACTTTACCCATTATTTTACTTAAAATATTTCTATGTCATTTTCCTGAGTTGTTTTAAAATTTGATTTAGTATTGTCATTCTTTCTGAGAATATTTCCTTCCTTAAAACAGACTAGTTTAAAGCAATTTCCTTTAGTGTTATCACTGTTATGTGTAGCCTTAATTCTGTCACTTTGTTTTATGTTCTCAGTTTTGTTTTTTATATTTCTTTTTTGTTGCATTTGCCTCTTGTCATTTGTCATGTGGAATCTGTATGCTTGCTTCTTATCTTCTATAGTGATGTGAAAGGTAATTATTCTTTTTATTTCCACTAGTGGGTTCTTATGCTTTTCAAAATAATGTTTGACTTATTTTCTAAATTAAAATCAATAACACTTTTTTAGTTTCTTGTTCCAAGTCCAACCAATGTGCCTTTGTAAAATTAATTCTTATTTATGGAATGTGCTTTCTTATTAGCATCAAGAATGTATTTTATGTTATTTATTACATTTATGTTTAATTTTATGTAACTATTTATAGTATTGATTTTTATTTAGTTTTATGTTTAACACATTGATAATCAGATATTCCTTCATACAGGAATACTGCCATGTTTTATTTATTAATTTTTATTTATATTTTATTAGGCTTATATATTCAGTGTTTTTTTCTCATAAGTCAATATTCATCAATATTCACATTTTTTGAAACTTTACATATTTGAAAGTATCTTCTGTTGCCATATAGGAAAGAATTTTAGTTCTACATAAAATTTTTGAGAAAGCACATTTTTCTTCCAAAATTGACTAGAAATTGCTCTAATTTCGCTTTTTCACATACTACATTCATTTATTTATATTTTGATCCCACAAGAAGCCATAATTCCATCAATGGTAGAAAAGTACAAATTTCAAACCAAGTTGAAGTTACTCTTTTTTAAAAATAATATGTCTTTTTTTTTCTTTTTTTAAAATATATATTTTATTGATTTTTTTACAGAGAGGAAGGGAGAGGGATAGAGAGTTAGAAACATCAATGAGAGAGGAACATCCATCAGCTGCCTCCTGCATGCCACCTACTGGGGATGTGCCCGCAACCAAGGTACATGCCCTTGACTGGAATCGAACCCAGGACCCTACAGTCCACAGGCTGATGCTCTATCCACTGAGCCAAACTGGCTAGGGCAAAAAATAATATCTCTTTATTGATTTTTAGAGAGAGGAAGGGAAAGGAATAGAGAGATAGAAACATTGATTAGAGAGAAACATCATCCATCAGCTGTCTCCTGCACCCCCTCCCCCTACTGGGGATTGAGCCTGGAACCCGGGCATGTGCTCTAATTGGGAATCAAACCAGTGACCTCTTGGTTCATGAGTAGATGCTCAATCACTGAGCCACACCAGCCAGGCTGCAGTTACTCTTTTTGAAGCAAAAAAAAAGCTTCTCGCCCTGGCTGGTTTGGCTCAGTGGATAGAGTGTCGGCCTGCAGACTGAAGGGTCGCGGGTTTGATTCCGGTCAAGGGCATGTACCTTGGCTGCGGGCATATCCCCAGTGGGAGGTGTGCAGAAGGCAGCTGATTGATGCTTCTCTCTCATTGATGTTTCTGACTCTCTATCCCTCTCCCTTCCTCTCTTTAAAAAATCAATGAAATGTATTTGGAAAAAAGAAAAAAAAGCTCCTCATTTTTAGATGGTTGCATCGTTAATTCCATAATAGCATTTACAATATCACTACCATTGTTCTTCATGGCTTGAACTGCCTTCACACTCAACACATTTTCTTGTGATATGACCAGTTCTATATCCTTAACTTCCACACCTATTTCATCAACATCTTCCTCTTCACTCTCCTCTTTCATTGTTGTAGTGTGTGTGTTTTCCTGAATGTTTAGCTTCACTAAATTTTGAATTTCTCTGCAGCTTCTAGCTGTGCTGTCTGAGATGAATCATTGATGTTGGCTTCCCCCAAAACTATGGAGGTATCTAAAGCTGGTATCTAAAGATGTCTTATAGACATCTGGTTTTGTGATGACAGAGGATAGGCTTAGATTTCTGGATAGTTCCCTAGTAACCCCCATAACCTGTCCAAGACACAATATTGTAAACATGTACATATTCTGTATACTTTACCGCCTTCCATGCCTTCTTTTTACTCACGCTCTGTTTTTACTTAATTATTGGTTCTCCATGGATTTCAGCCACTGTGGCCAGTTGGGTTTGTCCTGTGGAATCTTGTCCCTCAAGCTCTGGTGCTGATTCATCACTGTTAGATTTTGTCCCTGTCTCAGATTGGGGCTGTGGCAACTCCTGCTCTGTAGCAGGGACAGTTTCCGTGGCTTTGCTGGGCATTTTATGAGGTAACACAGAGCCAAGATGGCAGCAGGAAGATTATGTATGTGTGTATGTATTTATTGGTGGTAAGAACACTTAACATGATATCTACCACTCCACAAATTTTGAAGTACAGAATACTGTATTGATAAAGAAAATATGTTGTATAGTACATCTCTAGAATTTCTTCATTTAGCATAACAGAAACTTTATACCCACAGAACAATTTCCTTCTTCCCCTAGCCACCAGTTCCTGGCATCCACCACCCTACTAAGTCAATGAATTTGATTCCTTTAGCTAGCTCATATAGGTGGACTCATGCAATATTTGCTCTGTGACTGGCTTATTTCATTTAGAATTAGGTCTTTCAAATTTATCCATGTTGTCACACATCTTCTTTATCCATTTGGTGAAGATTACGTATTTGGTTCATTTCCATATTTGCCTATCATGAGTATTGCTACAACGAACATGGACATACAAACTTTTCCTTGAAATTTTGATTTCAGTTATATTGGATAGATACACAGAAGTGGGATTGTGGGTTTGGTTCTTATGGCAGTTCTTTGTTTAATTTCTTTTGGGAACCTCCCTGATATTCTCCATAGCTGCTGCCTTATTTTACATTTCCACCAAGAGTGTGCACGGGCACAAATTTCCCTAAATACTCTCCAACACTTACCTTTGGGCTTTTTTGTGTGTTATTTATTTATTTTGTTTTGCTTTGTTTAATGATAAGTATTCTACCAAGTTTGAAATGACCTATCATTTTGTTTTGATTGGCATGCCCCTGATGATTGGTGAGGTTGAGCGCGTTTTCATATACCTATAGATCATCTGTATGTCTTCTTTAGAGAAATACCTATTCAAATCCTTTGCCCATTTTTAATATGGCTATTTTGTTTTGTTTGTTTGTTTGTTTTACTTTTGAGTCATAGTTCAATCTACGAAATAGAAAGAAAACCTACAGGATGGGAGAATATATTTGCAAACCCTATGTCTGATGAGGGGCTAATAGCTATCAGTGTTGTTAAAATATTCCCTTCCTCTACCTTCACCATTGGAGGTATTTGCTAGCATTTTATTTTTTTTTAATATATTTTATTGACTTTTTACAGAGAGGAAGGGAGAGAGATAGAGTTTTAGAAACATCGATTCAGCTGCTTCTTGCATGTCCCCTACTGGGGATGTGCCCACAACCCGGGTACATGCCCTTGACCAGAATCGAACCTGGGACCCTTCAGTCCCCAGGCCGACCGTCTATCCACTGAGCCAAACTGGTTAGGGCTATTTGCTAGCATTTTAATGCAAGAGAGATACAGGGGATGTGAAAGGTTATCATGACTTAAACTCCTGAACATGAATTTTAATGTCATCATTTCCTTCTGTTAGAGCTGCTACTAATTTTTCCTCCCTGCTCTTCCTCTAAGCTATTATGGCAACTTTTTTCTAGCTATCCCCTTCCTGCTTCTGTATTCCCAAATCTAATACTAACTCAAATATAACTATTTTCATAAAAGGCAACAGCTTCCTTTCACATCATAGCCTCAAGGTGTTCCTTTTCTGAGCATTTCTGTGGGGAAGGGTGCACCATCTGTTTAGCCCTTTAGGGACAAATGTAGAAAACAACCCAACTGCTGGAATGCTGTCCTCTTTCAGGTGAGCTTATGGGACAGGGGTTGGATTATTCTTCAAAATATAGGTGAGTGTGAATTGCAGGAACCAATTTTCACTCATATGTGGATATGGAGGAATAGAGGAGAGCATGTATCCTGAGAGACGTTAGGGTTGGCATATCAGCCTAAGGGCTTGAAGAAAGCAGCTTTGCTATTTAAATGTCTAACAACTTCTCCTGACAGCGATTCTGTTTTTAGTATTGGCAGTACAAATGATAATGGGGATAAAATCTACAGCATAAACAGTTGTTCTGAGGCCCCCAAAGAAAGCCAAATACAATATGCTAACTTGCAGGAGGGACTAAGAGTGTGTGTATGCATGTATGAATTTTCTCAGTTGGTCATGAATTGCAAGATACATGGAGTAGTTTAGCTTAACTCCAGAGTTGTTCTGACTTGTTATTCTTTAATGATAATATTAAATAGCAATGATCTATAAACTATGCATTTTGTGCATGTTTGTGTATGTGTGTGCATGTATTACTTTGCAGAAGACAACTAGTTAGAAACTAGCTGAGATACAAATGTAGAGGCTATTGCTTCTAATTAGTAGATCATCCTGAATGGTCACCAGAAATGAGAAAGTCATGTACATTTTTTATGTTTATGATGGGATTCATGAAAGAATAGGGGCACCATCTATATATATAAAACCCTAATATGCAAATAGACCAAACATCGGAACAACTGAACAACCAAACAACTGAACAACCAGTTGCTATGATGTCCGCTGACCACCAGGGGGTGTGTGTGGAACATGCCCAGTGTCGGCCGTGGCAGGATGGTGGAGCAGGTGAGCAGGGTCACCAGACCACAGCGGGACATTGGTCATTGTCATCAGGGCGAGTCTCTGGTGGTTACTGAAAATTCTCTGCTCCCACATGCCTTGGTCCCACCCGGTGCTCGCACCTGCTGCCAGCCCCGCTCACACCCGCTGCTGGATCCGGAGCCATCCCTGATTGCTAGGCGCTGTTAGAGGGTGCAAGTAGTGGCTTCCAGCCCTGATTGCCCCTGAGGGCTTCTCCACCTCCCCTTCTCCTGAGGGGGCTATTGGGGCAGCAGCCTCCAGCGGTGTCAGTGGGGCCACTGTCAGCATGTGGGAGTGGCAGCAGAGGGAGTGAGGCTGCTAGGAGACAGGAAACCGGGGGCTGCGGCGGGTGGGGCTGGGCAGGGGTGGAGAGGATGGGCCGGGACCCACCCCTGTGCCTTCTGCAGCCTTGTGGCCCATAGTTTCTTTCAAGGTGCATAAATTCGTGCACTGGGCTCCTAGTTAATTAAAATGAGTCGGGGGTGCAGGGGAAGCAGGTTTAGTACAAATGACAAAGTCTAGACTTGTAGCATTCCTAGTCACCATGTGTTTTTATGTCAATTATAACTTCAAAAGAATTTCTTTTAACAACCTCCTTCTAACAAATCCATCAAAAAAACCTCAAAACTGGCCTCTCCTAAAACATCTACACTAATAAAAGAGAAAAATGGTAATTGGCGTACGACGATACCCTTTTCATTGGCTAATCAGGGCTATATGCAAATTAACTGCCAACTATGATTGGCAGTTAACTGCCAACTAAGATTGGCAGTTAACTGTCAACAAGATGGCGGCTAATTTGCATATGTAGGCACAATGCAGGGAGGCAAAAGGGAAAGCAGGAAGAAGCCCCCTGCCACTGACAGTGATCGGAAACCCAGGGGGGAAGCTAAGAGCTGGGGGGCAGGGCAAAGGTGGCCGTGGGGCCGCCTTTGCCCTGCCCCCCAGCCATGATCAGAGAATCAGGCGCCTTTGCTGCCCTGGCCAGTGATAGCAGGAAGTAGGGGTGGAGCCAGCAATGGGAGCTGGGCACGGTCGAAGCTGGCAGTCCCAGGAGCTAGGGGTCCCTTGCCTGGGCCTAAAGCGGAGCCCACGATCGCGGGGCCGCTGCAGCTGCGGGTCCCCGCTGCCCGGGCCGGATGCCTAGGCCAGAGGCGTTAGGCCTGGGCAGGGGTGGAGCCTGCAACTGCGGGGAGCTGGGGGTCCCCTGCCCAGGCCTGACACCTCTGCCGGAGGCCTCAGGCCTGGTCAAGGGGCCGATCCGGTGATTGGTGATCGGAGGGTGATGAGGGTCAACTCCTCTGGCCGAGGCATCAGGCCTGGGCGGGAGGCTGAGCCGGGGATTGGGGGGATATGATGGTCCCCTTCCCCAGGCCTGAAGCCTGGGTCAGAGGCGTCAGGCTTGGGCGGGGGGTGGAGCAAGTGATCAGAGGGAGATGGGGGTCCCCTGCCCAGGCATGATTCCTGGGCCAGAGGCCTCAGGCCTGGGTTGGGGGCAGAACCAGTGATGGGGGGAAATGAGGGTCCCCTTCCCAGGCCTGATGCCTCTGTCAGAGGCATCAGGCCTGGGCAAGGGGCCGATCCTGTGATTGGAGGGTGATGGGGGTCAACGCCTGAGGGCTCCCAGTATGTGAGAGGGGATAGGCTGGGCTGAGGGACACTCCCCCACACACACACACCCAGTGCACGAATTTCGTGCACCGGGCCCCTAGTTTTAACAGATGCCCAAATTACCACTGAATGTGTATAACTAACTGGTTGCTCTTCAGAGCACTTTCAGACTTCTCCTACCTGGCAAGCCATAAGGTCAGTATAAGTAGCATTTGTTTTCAACCCTACTCCTGCCATTTTCAATCATTATTAAATAAGTAATGCATTAAAATATGAGTGCAGAATTAGAAATATTGTTTCTACATGAGTAGATTATTTGGAGAGGCTAAATAAAGTAAGCAACTAAAAATGCTGGGGAATATGTTATTAATATTGATTTAAAAATCTTAAAATACTTTATATTTAGATATATTTTATATTATAAATATTAAAATGAAACTATACAAGATCTACTCCAATGTGTGAATCATGTTCAATGAAAAATCCTGGCCTGAAAGTAGAAGATGTGTGAATAAATATACATTTATATATTTTAAGTTAAAATGTTTATGTATCATATTATATTATTCCTCATTTATTCAATTTTGTTCAATTAATGGACCAAGTACTGTACTTGATTATAGTGAATAAGAGGTCTTCCATGTATTTAATCAGCTTTGTTTGAGAAAATTGCTGCCCAGAATCATTCTGTTTCAAAAGAAATTAATCTCTTTTTGCCAGCTCCAAATGTGTTATTCTGGGAGAATGTTTCTAACCTATTAATTGTCTTTTTCTAAGTCATATCCCTCTATGGAAAATTTATACAAAAACAAAACTGTAATAACTTTGCAGCAGTAAAAAGAAGGATCTCTTACCCATTGAGACAACATGGAGGGACCTTGAGAGTATTATGTTAAGTGAAATAAGCCAGTCAGAAAAGACAAGTGACACATAATCTCACTCATATGTGGAATCTAAAGAACAAAATAAATTGATATACAAAATAGATCCAGAGACACAGAAGCATAGACCTGACTGTGGGATCTCAGAGGGAAGATAGGGGTGGGGGGATGGGTAGGAAGAGATCAAGCACAGAACTTATATCCATATATGCATAACCCATGGAAACAGACAATAGGGTGGTGAAGACTTGAGGCAGGGGCCAGTGAAGGCTAGAAGGGGTCAATGAGGAAAAACGGGACATATATAAAACTTTCAACAATAAAGATTAAAAAAAAAAAAAAAAAGCTGTATCCCTACTCCAAATGGCCCCTTGCCCACTAATTAGTCACCAGTCTGCTGTGTTGTTTTCAACAGCTTTGGAGCAAGATTACAAGAAATAACATTAAAAAAAAAAAAACAAAAAAAAAACTGAATCACATCGGTGTTGAGATTGGATAGCAATATTGAAAGCTGTTAGTTAATTATCATCTGTAGGATGAAATCTAATTTCTTGATCTGAACTGTTTTTGAAACTAAATCTCCCATATTGAAATTAGTATTTTTGTCCCCAAAAATATTCACTATTATCCTGGCTGCAAAAAAGGATGGAATTAAAAAAAGAAAAGCTCTAAAATTATTGTTTATGTTGTTTAGACATGAAATTAAAATTTTGATGGTCATTGTGTTTCAAAAAGATACTTGAGCTAAGAAAATTTATAAATTGAAGTTATTTTATTTTTAAAATCTCTTTCATTTATTAAAAGGACAAGTGAAAGAAAACACATTGTAGAATCAGAGCATCTTAGAGTTTGAATGATCTTATTCTTTGAGATGTATTTTACATCCACTGAGAGCTCAGATTTTAAATGTATAATTCAATTAGTTTTAATAAATGATATGAGGACACATCAATTTTACGTTGATGAATAATATGAGAACATATTATATACCTTATGCCTCTTCCTATATAATCCTAATTCTAGAAAAACTAATGATATGGTTTCCTTCACCATAGGCGAACTTTGCTTATTCTTTAAATTGATGTAATGGGAAAATATAGTATGTATGTTTGTGTCTTATTTCACTCGGTATAATATTTTGAAGGTTCATCATATTTGTCATTTATTAGAAGTCTATTCCTTTTAATGAATGTATATCCATCTTTAATTTTTTTCTTTATTCTCATCTTGATGGACATCTTTCAACTTCAGGACTAGTAGGCATAATGCTCTGTGAACATTTTGGATAAAGTTTCTTGTGGACTTGTGCTTTTCTTTCTCTGGTTATATATTTAGAAGCAAAAGGTCTAAGAAAAATGTACATTTAACTTTTTAAGAAACTGACGATGAATTTTCCAAAGTGATTGGACCTTCTGTTGTAGAGGGTAAAAAAGCCTACTCTAAGATAATATAGAGCCTAGTCTCCGGAATCTGTGATTAAGTGCCTTATATGGCAAATGTGACTTTGCCAAAGTGATTAGGATAAGCATTTTAAGAAAGGGACATTACTCAATATTATAACAGGTGGTCCCAACATACTTATATGGATTCTTAAAAATGGAAGAGGAAGGCAGAGGGTGGGTCAGAAATGTGACAATGGAAGGAGAGGCAGTAGAGATTACACACATGAGAGGAACTTGATCTACTCTTACGGGATCTGAGATGGAGGAAGGGGCCAAAAGGCAAGGAAAGTAGGCAGCTTCTAGGAGCTGGGAACAGCATTCAGTTTATAGCCAGCAAAGAAATGGTGATTTCAGTAATAAACCACAGGAGTTGAATTCTTCCAACAACCTAAATAACAAATGAAATGGATTCTCACTTTGGTCCTCCAAAAAGTAACACAGTCTCTCTAATATCAGACTTCTGACCTACAAAACTGTAAGATCATAAATGTGTGTTATTTTAAGCCATCAACTGTGTCGTGTAGTAATTTGTTACAGCAGCAATAGAAAAATAGCAGTCCATTTTCAAAATCCCACAAATAATGTGTAAGAGGTCAGGTTATTACAGATTTTCTGCAACATTCGTTGTTGTCCTATGTTTTTTAGCTATTCTAGTGGATATATGTTGGTATCTCATTTGATTTTAACTTGCATTTTTCTGATATCTAATAACAATAATAGTTTCATGTGCTTAACTGTCATTTGTCAATTCTGTGAGGTGTTTGTTCAAAACTTGCTCATGTTTCTTGGAAGATTCACATTTTTTATTATTGCAGTATTGTTCTGCAATTTTTGTGAGTTCAAGTTCTTTTTGTTTTGCAAAACAGTTTTCCCAGGCTGTGGATTATCTTTAATTTTCATAACAGAATTTTTAGGAGAGTAGTCTCAAATAAAAACAAATCTGGGTTTAGAGAGAGACAAACTTTATTCAGAAGAAAGACTGCTGTAATAGGGAAAACACTGTGATCTCAAAAATCTACTCAGGATCTCATAATCAAGCAGAAAAAGGCTTTTCTTTCATAGAGAGGGATAAGCAGTAAGAGAAGAGAAATGAGGCAAATGAGGGAAAATGACCCACAATGTTTGAGACGGACCGTGTCTTTGTTGTGATTAGCCAACTCTTGGGATAGGAGTTTCTCACAGTCCTACTTTATCCACAGAGGGCACCTCTCGGTGATGGTATGCCTTCCTCATTGGGTGTCATCTTTTGCCTGGTACTTGGTACAAGGATGTGAAATCTTAAGTAATTTTCTGCTCTGGTCTCATAGCTAAGCAGGCTCCATGTACCTTTACTTCTGGAGTAGGGCTCTCTCAGAATTCTTGCCTATCCTCCAATAGCAGAGGATCCCTGACTCATATTCAGTAGATGGTTCAGGGAGCAGGCAACTGTTCCGCTCCCCTTAACAAGCAAACACCCTCTGTCTTCTACTTGGTGTAGGGTCAATATACTGTATATATGCAATGTTACGACCATAGGCAAGTTTCTATTGATTCTCATGCTTTACCTTCAAACTTTGAAAGGACTGTCATGCGTGCAACAAAGAAGGGGTCACTCGTGTCTGATGATCTGACCCCACCTTTCTCATGGCAGATAGTACAGATTTCTATTGTGTTGGGGATCCAAATAATTCCAAATGGTCACACCAGCTATACTTCCTCTTTAAGAACTTGCTCAAAAATGTAGCTATCCTTTTCTTATCCACTTACAGAAAAATATTAATAAACAGAAACTTCATTTAAAATGAAGTAGGGAGCCCAGAAGGGGGCGCTCTCACAAAGCACAACAGGGACTCTGGACTAGCCCTTCCAGTTCCCTCTTCCACTCTGCAAAACAGTTTTCTCTCCTTTGTTTTAACGGACTTGCACATGGGTCAGCATTGTTGCATATTCTAGATTGTGGTGTTTTGTTGTTCCTAAATAAACCCATTTTGCTGAGGAAACAGTTGGCTGACGTTTTGTTTAAGGCCAACACACTTCTGTGTTGGCTACCACATTCTCCCACTGTCCTGTCAAAAAGAAATGCATTCATGTATCGCACTTTCTCTTGGAGGGGCTTAAAACTCTTAGAATGTATATCATTAGATTACCTTACCATCCACCTCTGGTGGATCTAAAAGATATGATGTTGTCTTTTAATATATACTTCAAAAATGTATATGGAACCAAAAAAAATACCCCCAAAAGGACAGAATCTCAAGAAAGAAGAACAAAGTTGGAGGTATCACACTACCTCATATCAAACAATAGTACAAGGCCATAGTAATCAAAGCAGCATGGTACTGACATAAGAACAGGCGTACAGATCAATGTAACAGAACAGAGAGCCTAGAAAAAATGCATGCCTTTATGGTCAATTAATATTTGACAAAGGAGGCAAGAATATATATAATGGGGTAAACACAATCTCTTAAATAGTGTCGGAAAATTTGGACAAATACATGTGAAAAAATGAAACTAGACTATCAAACACAGGAATAAACTCAAAACATAGGTAGTAAAATATCAGACATCTCTCATAACTATATTTTTCCCAATATATCTCTTTGGGCAAGAGAAACAAAGAAAGAAATAAACAGGGCTATATCAAACTAAAAAGCTTTGAACAGCAAAAAGAATCAATAAAATAAAAAGCAACCCACTAAATGGGAGAACATATTTTCCAATGATACAACTTCTAAGGGGTTAATATCTAAACTATATGAAGAATGTATACACCAAGAAAACAAACAATCCAATTTAAAAAATGGGCAAAGGATATGAATAGATACTACTCCAAAGAGGACATACAGATGGCCAAGAAACATACCTTTCTGAAACCCATAACCCCACTCTAATTATGGGAAAGACATCAGAAAACCTCTATTGATGCAAAATATCTAACCAGTTCTCCTCAAAACTGTCAAAGTAATAAAAAACAAAGGAAGTCTGACAAATTTGCACAGCTAAGTGGAGACATGACAACTAAATGTAATGTAATGTGGTAACTTGGGATCCTAAAACAGAAAAAAAAGGAAATTAGGTAAAATCTAAGTAAATTTAATAAACTATGGATTTCAATTAAAAATAATATATCATTGTTGATTACTTTCTTTTAACAAATAGACTGATGTAAGATGTCAATAAGGGAAACAGTACAGCATATACTTCCTCTGCTATCTTTCACTATTTTTCTGTAAATTTAAAGCAGTTCTAACAATAAAATTTTGTTTAAAGTAATAAAGCAATGAGGTAAGTCTTATTATACAAATGCAATGTGATGAAGTGGCAAGATCACTGGACTTGGGAGTCAGGAAAGTTGCAGAATAATCTTTATAATCCAGAAATTTCTCTGTATAATCTTGAGCATATTATTGAACCTCTCTGGGCTTTTGATTTCTCACCTGCAAAAATATGACTTTAGTAACAAAAGGTTTCCTCCCATTTTTAATGTATATTTCTAATGTAACAACTAAGTTCAATAAATCTTTATACCAATTGTTTTGATTTTTGCAGGAGGATTTGTGCCAGGAAGAAAATTCCATTACCTTTGTTTTATATATGGGATTCTTTTTCTATTTGTATCCAATGTATAAATAATATACAATGACAGGGCAATTTCAACCCAATTTCACTGTTTCTGACAGTGTTTATAGTAATCCAAAATGTGATGCTTGTTACCAACTGGTCATGTTTCAAAATAATTTATAATTCTTTAATACCTTTAATACCCTTTTTATTGTTATTGTTGATAGGGTTGTGATAATGTAACACTGGCAGATCATGAGACTCTAAGTTGCACTGAAAAATAGCTTTCCAAATATGTTATTATATTTCAAAATTAAGAAATGTTTAACAAACTATTTCATAGTTGGAGGTCTCACTTGATATTCACAACAAAGTAACCATTGTTTTATAGAGAAAACGGGAACACTGAATGGCTGTATGAAGATTCATTACACAGCAAGTCAGTTTCATAGGCAGATTTTTATTCCAAGTGGAGAGTTAACTTTATTCAGACTACAAAATCCACTTAGGGTGGAACTTAGTATATAAGAGAAGATCAAAGATACTTGTGGCATTGCCTTGGCCTGGTGGCTTAGTTGGTTGAAGCATCCCCCATGCACCAGAGGGTTGCAGGTTTGATTCCTGGTCAGGGCACACAACTATATTTAGGGGATGCGCCTATTGGAGGCAACCAATTAATGTTTCTCTCTCACATTGATGTTTTTCTCTTGCTTTCCCTTTCTCTCTCTCTCTAAATCCATATCCTTAGGTGAGGATTAAAATATATATATTTGTGGCACAAATAATGGATGCCAGTTCTCTTTCCATTTACGATGTGGCCAACTGTAGAAGAATACGACTCCTAAAGTAGCTATGATGCAAACCCAGGTAATCTACAAAATCGTTCGCCTTTTTTTGGTCAACAGTGATCCAAGATTAGAAGACAAACAGGAGAACTTAATTCCAAGAATATGACAAGCCTCTTTGAGAAGAAACCAGACATACAAACTGATTTTGTCTTTGGTAAAACTTGAGAGGAAAAAGTGGCAGAAAATTAAAATAAAACAAATTCTTTTTTAAAAATATAGTGGGGCCTTGACTTATGAGTTTAATTCGTTCCGTGACGGAGCTCGTAACTCAAATTACTCATATGTCAAATCAATTTTCACCATTACAATGAATTGAAATGCCATTAATCCATTCCGGACACCCAAAAAACACCGCAATTATTTTGTTAAATGTTTTTAAACAAGAACAATGTATTTAAAAATAACGAATATTGTATAAAAACACAATACTGAACAATAGAATGTAGTGCAATAAACTTGTTTTATTAAGTTTAATGTACAGCATTTACCATGGAGATCAAACGACTTAAAGATGCTGACGGAGTTGGAGGAGAAAGGCTGAACTGAATAACTGAATCTTATTTGCTGATTTTTGCCCTTTTCGCCACACTTTCATCTACAGGAGTTTTCGATAAAAACCTGTCCAATGAGATCTGTTTCATCCTCCCTTTCAGAATATTTCTGAAATGAGTTAGGCAAGTGTCATTAAATAGCTCCATCGCACGCCCAGTTGCAATTTTTTCTGGGTGTTTCTTTTGAATAAAGTCTGAAAGTTTCTCCCACATTCCCAACATTTCCTTTATCTCACTTATAGAGATAACCTCCTCCTCCTCCTCCTTGTCATCTATTTCCTCCTTGTGCAGCTGCATCTGTAGCTCATTTAGCTCCTGCGTTGTCAGTTCCTCGGAGTGCTCCTCGATGAGCTCCTGAATATCCTTTATATCCGCGCTCGCTGCCTCACCATGTCCGACAACGGAGTGAATGCGGGTCCTCTTTTAAAAATTTTTGAACCAGCCCCGACTGGCTTTAAACGGCTTGCCCAATGTCTCGTCCATTGAAGTGCCTGGGGTCCGCAGCAGCAAATCAGCGTAAATAGCTCGTGCCTTCTTGCACATTATAGCCTTCGTCACGGTATCTCCTGCGAGCTGCTTCTCCGTTAACCACACCATTAGCAGCTTCTCCATATTTTCATGGATAGATGTCCGCTGTTTAGAAATTATTTTAACGCTTTTGGCTGGTGTTGTAGCCTGTATCGACTCCTTCTGCTTCAGTATGGTGCAGATTGTAGAAGTGCTATGTTCATACTGCTTCACCAAGTCAATTACACACACACCTTGGTCATATTTTTTGATAATTTCTTTCTTTTTTTATATATATATATATTTTTAAATATATTTTATTGATTTTTTACAGAGAGGAAGGGAGAGAGATAGAGAGTTAGAAACATCGATGAGAGAGAAACATCGATCAGCTGCCTCCTGCACATCCCCCACTGGGGAAGTGCCTGCAACCCAGGTACATGCCCTTGACCGGAATCGAACCTGGGACCTTTCAGTCCGCAGGCCGACGCTCTATCCGCTGAGCCAGACCGGCTTTGGCAATAATTTCTTTCTTTAATTCAATGCACATCATCTGCTTCTTCTCCGCACTGTCCTTCGCACTTACTTTCTTCAGATCCATGGTTGAAAAAAACGAAGTTTTGCAAAATAACTGTAAGCACAAATGCGAGCACAACACTGATGCTTCAACTAAGAGCTAACCACTTAAAGTGAACTAGTGAGACATGTGATGCTGGGCTGGTGTTGTGGCGTTCACTGTGACATTCGCTGCGCCAACTAGCGGTGGGGTATCTGAAGCTGGCTCGTAACCCGAATTTTAGCTCACAACTCAAAGCAAATAATCGGCCGAGAGACGGCTCATATCTCGAAAAACTCATTAGTCGGGACACTCGTAAGTCAAGGCCCCACTGTATAGTTTTGTTGATTTTACAGAGGAAGGAAGAGGGAGAGAGAGACAGAAATGTCAATGATGAGAGAGAATCACTGATTGGCTGCCTCCCGCACTGGGGATTGAGCCTGCAACCTGGGCTTGTGCCCTTGACCGGAATAGAACCTGGGACCCTTCAGTACACAGGCCAATGCTCCATCCACCAAGGCAAACAGGCCAGGGCTAAAAGAAATTGTTAAAGAGCAATTGTGGTCCAGTGTGACAGTTCAGAAGCCCCAGAAAAAAGTGGTAGTCTACATCCTCTCACCATTTCCTTGTCATGGGTCTACTGAAATGCTCACTTAAAACAGCTACCCCTGGGGTCAGAGAACCAAGAAAGGCCCCCTGGGGTGACAGAAACAAAACACTGCCCATTTCCATGATCCTTCTCTCATATGGAGCACAGGCTTCCTCAATGGGAATGACTGAATGCCTCCTTCTAAGATTAGGTGTAAGGTGAGGATATCCACTCTCAAACCTTTGTTCAACATTCTACTGGAGTTCCTAGTGAGAAAAAGAAATATAGAACATACAGACTGGGAAGAAATAAGTAAAACTGTCTTTATTTGCAGACCACATAATAATCTACATAGAAAAAACAAAAAAGTTCTCAAAGATAGAACGAATTGTTATCAACATACAACATAATTTTGTTTCTATACTAATAAATAAATCATAATTAAAAATTGAAAAAATAAATACTATTTATCTGAGTGCAGGTAAAGTCTTTCTAACTAAAATTCAAAATCCAGAAAAAATAAAATTAAATATCAATATATTTGAAATAATAAAATTTTTAAAATAATTTTTATGTGTTTAAAAATAAAATTAAAGACATAAGACAATCGAAAGGCAGGAAGGAAATACATCTAACACTAGAGGCCCAGTGTATGAAATCTGTGCACTCAGGGGGGTCCCTGAGTTTCCTCAGCCCAGCCTGTGCCCTCTAACAGTCTGGGAGTCCTTGGGGGACGTCAGACATCCTTAGTGCTGCCGAGGAGGCAGGAGAGGCTCCCGCCAGCACCATTGCACTCACCAGCTGTGAACCTGGCTTCTGGATGAGCAGCGCTCCCCTTGTGGGAGTGCACTGACCGCCAGGGGGCAGGTCCTGCATTGAGCATCTGCCCCGTTTTGGTCAGTGGGCATCATAGCAACTGGTTGTTCCACTCTTCAGTCAATTTGCATATTAGCCTTTTATGATATAGGATATAGCACATATAAAAGCTTAATGTCACTAGTACATAAATTGAGGGGATATTATAGAAATGATAGAAAAATTGGCAAAAATACATTATCATACATTCCAAAAAAGAGGTATAAATGTGGACTTTAACATTTTTCAGTTCAGTTTCTCTGTCAATTATGCAAATATAAGTAAAATTACACTAAAAAATAAGTTCTCACTTATGAGAGTGGCAAAATTTAAAAAGTATAACACCAACTTCTGTTGAAGAGGCAGCAGTGAAATAGGCACTCTCACACATTGTTAAAAATAATTCTAATTGCACATGGAATCTTTGTGTCTCAAAATATAATGAGACAGTTTTCTATGAACTATAGAGTAATTTCCAATATTTACTGTTAAGCAAAAATAGCACATTATAAAATAGTATCTACTATATTCTCACTTCTTTTGTGAGAAAGAAGGAAGATAAGTAAATATTCATGCATCTTTCTCAATTGTGTAATAAGAATGCAATAATATTTTGATTTACTATAGATGAGTCAAAACATGTTATAAAAGATTAGAGATAGAAATGAGATAGAAGAGATGGAGGAGAGAGTAATACCTATCTGAACATATGATTATTATACAGTTCTGATTTTTAAAAAAATATTGAATATTTCATATAATTAATCAATAAACTGATTGTTTGATTGATACATAATGGTGAGAGATAAACTCTAAAGTCTTATACAAATTAGAACCACTACAGCAAACTGTGCTATAAATGACAAATATAAATACCTTGAAGGATTTGATGAGATCTAAACATGGACATAGAATACCCTATTAAAACAATTTTATAATCCATTTAATTACTTTCATGAAGCAAAAATGTAAATAAAATTTTAATTTCTATAAATATCTCTGAATATGCTTTAGGAAACAAATTGTAGTGGAAATGGTATCTGTCAAAATACTAGGTTCTATTCTGCCTCTCATTTACTTATCGGGCATGTTTTAAAATTATCTCAACCTCAGTTTTATTTTTTTAATGTGATAACACTACCACCCTTTCAGTGATGTTTAGAATATTAAATGATGCATGGATTTAGAAAGGTGTAAATTGTAAAGAACTATACACAATTTTTGAGACCTTTTACTTATAGACATAATGCTTCTTTACTCCTAAATACTACACTCAATTTTCTAAAAAAAGATGGTCATTTTTTTATTCTATTTCAGCATTTCAAAGTGACCCTGGTAAATTTTGCTGACATTTAAAAATGCTATCCTAATTTTCATTATGGAAGTGTTTAGTTTCAGAGCTCTGTGATTTATTAGGAAAAACTGGCAAAGCATTTACTTTAGAACATGAAAAAATAAGTCACAAAATGAATTCAATTTGACAATTGAGATATGCACTTCAATGATGAATAATATTAACAAATAAAACAAGAAGTGCTTTTTAATCAATCTCAAATTTCCTCTGTTTTATTTTCCTTTTTACTTTTTTTGTGATTTGTGGGAAAAAATGAAGCCATTAAGTGAAATGGTTCTGATAAATGAGGAATGGATAGGACAAGTTTGAGGGATGGTGTGGAACATCATTTGAACAAAACTTCATCAGCTTTGCAGAAACTCAACAAATCAGAGTTCCAAGCCCAAGATAATTTTATACTTTTAATCTAACATAAGTGAAACAATGATAGTGCTCTGAAGAGAAAAAAAAAAGACAAAGAATTATAATTACTGTAGAAAGTAAGGGAATTTTCTTTATGTTAGAGAAATGGAGATCAAAGCACTTTTATTTGACAACTTTATTTTTTTTTCTTATTTGGGTTCTGTTTGAGACATTTATTCAGTGCTTACTGGCATAATGGATAATTCTACTAGTATCTTTTAATAATATAAATTACTAGAGTCCCGGTGCACAAATTCATGCATCAGTGGAGTCCATTGGCCTGGCCTGCAGGATTGGGCTGACACTGGCTCTCTGACATCCCCTGTGGGGTCCCAGATTGCAAGAGGGCACAGGCCAAGCCAAGGGACCCCACCTGTACACAATCAGGGCCAGGGAGGGACACGGGAAGTTGGCTAGCCAGGGAGAGTCCACGGGAAGGCTTCAGGGCTTGTCCAGCCCGTCTCGATTGGCCAGACCCCAGGAGCAAGCTAACTTACCTTTCAGAGCATCTGCCCTCTGGGGGTCAGTGCACATCACAGCAAGCGGTTGAGCAGTCTTAGCATATCATTAACATATTATGCTGTGATTGGTTGAACGGATGACCAGATGACCAGACACTTAGTATATTAGACTTTCATTATATATTGACTTTTGATGAGTAAAAGTCAATAAGTATTTCAGTACCCTGTAAAGGCAGTGTTTTAACCATTTCATATGTGTGCACTTTTTTTTCATTTTATGCTCAGAAGATGCCAAATTTAACAGAAGAGAAAAATAAAGATAAGTCAGTGAAATTTTTTTTTTCCAGATCTAGTAGATACTGATGAAAGAGCTGGGGTTTAATGTATAATTTTCTTCTTTAAAATGTTTATTCTCTCTAATGACTTCCTGAAGATGTTGTACTTAAATAGAAGAGAAAAAATAAGCTCCAAATTATTGTATGCCAAGATGAATGTACATAAGATACTGATGATACTCAAAGTTGGTTCTCAGGAAGGAGAGATCAAATTCAGATATAAGCTTTTGGGAAACAAAATATGTTTATGGAGATATTGAGAACATATTTTGATACTTTGGATATACTTAACAAGGACAAATGAAAAGATAATAAACTCAGGAAGTAAAAATAACTGAATTTAAGCATGGTATCAGAAACAAGGCCTGAATTGTCAATAATGGTAAATCAATAGTCACATAATCAGAGAAAAAGAGAAAAGATAATCTGTACATACACTTCATTGAAATAAGGTTGGCAATGAAATATCACATCAGGCTCACAAAGCCCACTTTCCTGTTTTCTCAATTGTCATCTATTTCAGGTTTCTCTGCCTGCCAGCTGGATTTATCTAAGCACATGCCTTTATGACTCTTTCTAGATATTGACACCAGTTCCTTCCACTTATCCCTTTAGGCCTATAATTGGTAAATTCTTTCTACTATAATATCTTTGCAGTTCACCAGCACTCAACTTCTGTAAATAACCCCCTTTTAAATAAACTCTCCTCAAATAATTCAATTTTAAGTGGGCCATCTGTTTCTTATTGGAACTCTTCCTGACACAGATGGCTTCATGGAAAAGGTGTCCACATTAAAGAAAGCACAGAATGTGATGAATTGGTGTAGGGAAAGGAAAGCCCATGTATAAATCCATAACCAGGGGCCAAAGTAAATGTAACTTTGATGAAAGCATAAAATAAAATTATTATGCAAACAGTGGATAATGAAAATGGTCATGATAATAATAACGCCAAGAACTGTCTTGAGTTACAACTTGTTACCTAAAATATATTCAGAGATATTTACAAAAATTAAAATCTTATTTACCTTTTTTTTGTTTCATGAAAATAATTAAATGGATTATATTTTTAAATTGCCTTTCCTTGAAGGATATGAACAAGTAGAACCAAGAGTAAATGTCATTTCAAGGATGATACAGGATAAACATTTCTGGGTAGGAGATCAATATTTCACACGGGCTTTCCATAAACTGAGCTTCCTATTACCCCAAGCCTGCAGTCATATTAGTCAGACACCTATTTTTATGGTACCAAATGGAGATGGTAAAAAGCTGAAGGTAGTGATAAAATGTGACATGGTGGCGGTGATGGGGTGACAGTGACAGTACAATTCAGAGTGATGGTGAAGGAAGTGGTAGTTTGGTGGGTGATATGATATGACAAGACTGGACTGAAACTACAAGGAGGGAGAATTAGGAGAGGTGTTCAGATAATTGATATGGAACCAGGTTATAGAACCAAAGAAAGTGCTGAGTAATTTCTTTGTCTCTGTAATTATAGAATGATAGAAGCAGAGAGTGAGCATTCACTTAAGAATGTACAACTGATGAGCACAGTGACACTAAATTAAGATTACTGCCATCCCTAAGGTGAATAAATGAATGTGATAAAACTCTCAGCACCTCATCATTTTATCTGGGTCTGTAATGTCCTGCCTCTTCACTCAATAGAGATAAGACACATCACACACGGCAGTAATGCTTTTCAATGTGCTCTCCTTTTGCCGATTCAGTAACTCAAAAAACTATTACTCTCTGTAGCTAGACTTGTTCAGAGAAACTAAGACTTTCTTGGAAAAATTTATTGTGAACAAGAAATCCACAATCTTATATAAGAATACTCAGAGTTACAAAGAGATTTAATCTGTAATATTTTAAAAAGGTGATAGTTTAAAGATTGAAACACACTTTTCTCCAAGAAAGAGAAATACATTTAGCCCTGATTGAGTGCGGTTAATGATCTGGGATGTGTGCACTACTTGTACTATTTTCATTTTTTTTAAATCTTTTCATCATTTAATATTAAATAACGGGGCACCTATTCAGATTAGATGAAATCCATACTATGTTGCTAGCTAAATAACTTGACTGTTAACTTAGTACTTTGGAGATAGATATAATAAGATTCACCTGATTATATTAATAGTGAAGTAAAGAGAAGTCTAAAGATAGTATATACTAGTCGAGAAATCAATGATTGAGGGAATCATTAAGCCTCTGAGGCAGCCTTCAAATGCTTACATACCCCGTAGTGAAGCTGAAATGCTTTCTTTTAGTTGAAACATTTATTAAGCATGGACTCTGTTTGAGACACAATGGGAGGTGGAATAAACTTGTTGACTTATATGGGAGGTGGAAAAAATAAGAGATAAACTCTGACCACAGAAAAATATGAAATCATTTAAACCAAAAGCAATGATATAATTTTCACTTGCACTTCTTACAAACTGGTCAATTCTTTCTGAAACTTATTTTCCTCTTCATTTGTTGTTACTACAAGGGATAATCAACAAAATGTACCTTTCTGGATCTTTCCAGACGTGGGCAAACTACGGCCCACGGGCCGGATCCGGCCCATTTGAAATGAATAAAACTAAAAAAAAAAAAGACCGTGCCCTTTTATGTAATGATGTTTACTTTGAATTTATATTAGTTCACACAAACACTCCATCCATTCTTTTGTTCCGGCCCTCCGGTCCAGTTTAAGAACCCATTGTGGCCCTCGAGTTAAAAAGTTTGCCCACCCCTGTATCTAAACTCTTCCCATAGAGATATGGGCTCAGTGGTCACATAGTCTGCTTTTCAAGTTCTTATGGGGGATATTTTACTAATCATTTTTCCATTGTGTGCATGTCATCAATTTTGCAGCTTCTAATGTAAATTCCCTTGTGGTATCAAACACTAGTGACAAGTATTTTAGCTAATTTTACGGCAACATCACATTATGCTGCCCATTTCTGTATTAGTAAAGATAAAAATAATAGATGTAAACAAATTAGCCTGAATTTTCTGGTTTAAATATGGTTGTGTTATTTTCTTATGTAGCAGTTTCATTCTGATATTTTTCATGGGGACTTTTTCATGGTGACTCAGGGACCAAATTACCTCTATTTTGTGGTTCTGTCATACTTTAGAGCAGGGGTCAGAGGCCAGTTCCCACCCACAACATGTTTCTAGATGACTTATAAGGAAATAATAGTTATTATCCTTCTATGTTATTGAAATAAATCAAAATTAGATTAATATTTTGAGAAAATTATTATATTCTTATTTTAGGCCCATAGATAAAGTTTTGTTGGAACACTAATTTGTTTACATAGTATCTATGGCTGCTTTTATATAAAAATGAGCATTGAGTAATTGTGACAGATTGTTCAGACACTCAAATCCTAAAATATATAATATTTGGCCCTTTAGACAAAATACTCATTATTTCCTGCCTTAGACAGTCCAAGGTTTAGAGATTCATATGTTAGCCTATAACCACTCAATTTCTGGTTCGATTGGGATGATCAAGTCCTCACAATATTTGCCTAATGAAGAAAAAAAAGTTCTGGTAGTAGTTGATCTTTTACTTCTCAGAAAACATTGAACTCTTTACACAAACCTATGCATCTTTTAATAAATGACTATTTTAATAAAAAAACTGAGGCAACAGAAGCCTGCACTGAATCACAGAGATTATTTTACCCTTAATCCCAGGTCAAAGCAGTTTACTTGCCCATGTGGCTTATCTTTGAGAAATGAGATCTGCATTAGTAAGAAACATGCTTTATGCAGATGGTTTATTCCTTCCTGGGCAAGTCAAGTTGATAAATCTTGATGATTATATATTGAGTTGAATTGAATTGAGCAATGCAATCCTTTGAAGAATACAGGGCAGAAAAAATATATGTATAATTTTCTTTACTAAAAATATAAAGTTTTACAAAGACAAAAGTATTGTGTAATCAAATAGCAAATTATCAACTAAGCTGAGAGGCTGCAAGACATACTCCAGTGTTTTGTGAATAATGCTGGCTTGCATCAAAATTATTTGGGGAGCTTGAGGAAAATGCCGGTACCAGATCCCATACGAGTTTAGACTCAAGGAGAAACTAAGATGGCGGCATAGATAAACACCGGGAAATAGTTGCCTCACACAACAATTGAAAAATATCCCAAAGGACAGAGCAAACATCGTCCAGAACAACAAGAAGGCCGGCTGAGTGTAATTTCTACAAGAAGAAGAAAAGAAAAGCACGCTGAGAGCCAGAGGAGCTGCGGAGGCTGAGTGCAGAGGTACGGCGGTGGCTCGCGCATGCGGACAGGGGGTGGCACCTGAGGACGCGGCTGTCTTTTTGAATCACAAGCGCCGGACTGCTCTGAACTCCGGTTCCGGGAAATCTCTGGGGACCCAGGTCTCATACGGGGAGAGGCTGGTCTGTCAGGTGGCAGCGGGCGAACTTGAGGGCAGCTTTCCCTCAGAGGTGCTTGCAGCCGTTACTGGGACACTGAGACGCGCGACTCCCAGCGCAGAGAATCAGCCATAGCTTCTCTCTCCGCCCTTTTGACTCCCTGAGACCCCGCCCCACCCAGGCTGCAGCAGAGGCTTTTGCATGTCAATGTACCTAACTACAGCCCAGCCAGGCAGACCCGGAACTTCAAAGAGAAGGCCTAAGGCCCCGCAGTGCAGCGGCTTGCATTGCTTCACAGCTGAGCCTCTCCGGCTGTGTGGCCTCAGGCAGGGGCTGAATTAGCACCTCCTTAGATCCAGGAGCCACTGTACCCAGTCAGAGGGGGACCATTCTCCGACTTCAGACACAGCTGCTTCCCACAGCCAATTGGCCTGGAGGTCAATTCCTCCCAGTGATCCTACAACAACCAAGGCACCAAGAGTGCACCAAGAGTGTCCACCCCAGGTAACTGGGGAGGCTGAGCCACTGGGCCCTACAGGACACCTGGCGCGCAGGGCCACTCTATCAACACAGGGAAGCAGCCAAAATGCGGAGACAAAGAAACAGGTCACAATTGGCAGAAACGGAGGAGGGCAGACGACTGGATATAGAGTTCAAGGCCACGTTTATAAGGTTTGTCAAGAATTTTATGGAAACCGCCAATAAATTTAATGAATCCCTCAAGGAGTATAGTGAGACCATGGAGGACATGAAAAAGGACCAACTAGAAATTAAGCATACACGGACTGAAATAAAGAATAATTTACAGAGATCCAACAGCAGACAAGAGGATCCCAAGAATCAAGTCAAAGATTTGAAATACAAAGAAACAAAAAATACCCAACCGAAAAAGAAAAAAGAAAAGAGATTCCAAAAATATGAAGATAGTGTAAGGAACCTCTGGGACAACTTCAAGCGTACCAACATCAGAATTATAGGGGTACCAGAAGGAGAGAGAGGGCAAGATATTGAAAACCTTTTTGAAGAAATAATGACAGAAAACTTCCCCCACCTGGTGAAAGAAATAGACTTACAAGTCCAGGAAGCGCAGAGAACCCCAAACAAAAGGAACCCAAAGAGGACCACACCAAGACACATCATAATTAAAATGCCAAGAGCAAAAGATAAAGAGAGAATCTTAAAAGCAGCAAGAGAAAGACAGTCAGTTACCTACAAGGGAGTACCCATCCGACTGTCAGCTGATTTCCCAACAGAAACCATGCAGGCCAGAAGAGAGTGGCAAGAAATATTCAAAGAGATGAATAGCAAGAACCTGCAACCAAGATTACTTTATCCAGCAAAGCTATAATTCAGAATGGAAGGTCAGATAAAGAGCTTCACAGATAAGGAAAAGCTAAAGGAGTTCATCACCACCAAACCAGCATTATATGAAATGCTGAAAGGTATTCTTTAAGAAGAGGAAGAAGAAAAAGGAACTCTTACCATTTGCCACAGCATGGATGGAACTGGAGAGCGGATAAATACCACAAGATCTCACTTATTTGTGGAATATAATGAACAACTAAACTGATGAACAAGGACTGACCCAGAGACGGAGAGGCTTTGATTGGACTGTCGGACCTTGGAGGGAAGGTAGGGGAGGGTGGGGGCAAGGGGGAAAGATCAACCAAAGGACTTATATGCAAGCATATAGGCCTAACCAATGGACATGGACAACGGGGGGGTGAGGGGATGAGCGGGGGGGGGGGGGTTAGAGGGTACACATATGTAATATCTTAATCAATAAAAAATATTTAAAAAAAAGAGTTTAGACTCAACATGTACTTTACACCCATATGATAAGGCATTGTCCTTTGAAGAAAACACATACAACAAATATTTTAGTTTTAACTTAGCTATATAGTATGTTATCCACCCATGCCCATATGACTGTGCCATTTGATGGATGATTTAAAGATCACAGAACAATAGTTGTTGGCTTCTCAGGAAGACAGAGAGTACACACTATAAAAATTCCACAGGGGGAAATTTTCTGTATTATAAGACCTACTCATTGAAAAAGTGCTGATTGAACATAGATTATCCAGTAATGTTTTTCCGATATCAGTGATTATAAATAATGTTTTATTGAACTCTATTGTACATAAAGCTTCTAGTTGGCATTTAAGAATTTTTCCTTTAGGGTAGATTATTGTGTAATAGCAACTTGATACACAGCAAAATGCTTTTCAGAAAGCATTTATGTTCAAGTACAGGCATCATTTGGAAATGATGACATAATTTAAAAGAACAAAATTAACAGAATAAGCTAAAAAGTATAAAGTTTTTTGAGGGAAAAATAGAAAAAATGTTTCTGTAGAGAGGGAAGATGTTTCCATATATAAAATAGGACACAGTGAAATACGCTCTTGAGTGGAGGTCTATGCTTTCCATATGCTATAAACTGAATGCCTGTGTCTCCCAAAAATCTACATGTTAAACCTAACCCCCAAAATGATGACATTTGGAGGTGATATCTTTGGAAGGTGATTAGTCACTAACCCTCATAAAGGGGATTAGTGTCCTTACAAAAGAGACTCTGGAGGGCTCCCTCTCCCCTTCCATGTGAAGACACATAGTAAATAGGGCCTTCTATTTATGGGCTCTCACCAGACATGGGATTTACTGGTACACTGATCTTGGACTTCCCAGCCTCCAGAACTGTGAAAAAATAAATTTATGTTTTTATAAGCCAACCAAATAAATGTATGTTGTTTATAAGCCTCCAAATCTGTGGTATTTTTTTTATAATAGCTTCCCGAATGAACTAAGCCACCATATATGCCAAACTTAACTGTTGGGACATACATGTCACATTGATACAGTCTACAGAATAAAGATTCAGCCAAATGTGGGAAGCTCAGACCCGCTTTCTCTGATTCCATGCTTCTCTCAGTGTGTTGGATAGTCTATGTGCCTGCTATTTCAGCTTAGTCACTAGATTTAAGTAACTTATGGGGGTTGGGGGGAACCATTTGGCAAATTTCTGAGTTATCTGTGAGAATGAGTGAATTTAAACAGCAGTCTACTTCTAAACTACACTTGCACTGTTTTAAAGCTGTCTTATCTCACACACACACACACACACACACACACACACACACACACACACGTTTAAGTGATAAACAGTTGGCTGTTTAATGAGATGCAGTTCCAGTTTACTCAAATCGAGCAAAAGTGCTGCAAATGCAGAAGGGCAAGTCAGAGGGAGCCTTAATCCTGGAGAGTTACCACTGGATAACAATTGTAATAAAAACGATAGGGAGCAATACGAGTAAAATTTATGTACATTTCTGCAAACTGTAAGATCTATAATAATTGCTTCTAACTCCTCAGAAGCCTACAGAGGGCAGTGGTGGGTATACTAATAGTGAAATGGTGGCTGGACTAGAACCTATTGTCAGACGATCTGAGCATTTTTGATGGGTCACTCTCTTACTATCTGGGGTTGAGTACCTCACTTGAACCCGGCCAACAATTGCTCTAACCGGTGTAATAAGTCTCTACCTTTCCGGGAGTCATGGGGCTTTTAGAAATGGAAGGTATGTTCAAGCGCCCTGTCAACTAGGAAGTGAACACTGGGTAAATATTTAGGACTATCGCCTTGACTCTATCACTGGAAAGTTTTGGAGTTTGGGGACTTTTATTTTAATTGTTGATCATTTGTATACATTGCTAATTCTTCAAGCCCTTATTCCTGTCTCCAGATCTGTCTCCCTTGTGTCCCCTATATACACAGAAGAGCCTACCATACTGTATGAGTTTCTCAATAGTGTTATAGTGTGTTTCCATCACTGAAATTCTCTTTCATTTTTGCCATAACTGGTTAACTCCTAATTTTCTTTCAAATACATCTCAAATATCTACTACTTTGTGAAACTTCTTGGACTCATTTAATCAACTATAATGATTATTTCTTTGTGCCTCTATCCTATTTTGTATCTAATCTACGATGGAGTATTCATCATTGAATAGATTAGTCATCCTTCCTCATTTGTGAGCATATTAAAGAAATGCCTAATGCTATATTTATACAAGAGAATAAATGTCAATTAATAAAAGAATGATAATAACTTTAATTGATTATTGAATAAATAAGTAAAAATGTTAAACTATGGCCTATCTCTTTTCTTGGTCACAGATTAGCAACCTTTCACACATTCTAATTATCTACTATATTTCAATTTTACATTATGATAACTGAATGCATCTGAAATAATCGATAATTAAATAAATAATTATACTGTCACAAATGAGACTTATCCAGAACACGCTTATATTTATTCTCTCTGGATGGTTAGAGTTTGGTAACATGCATCCAGCCAAATATTATAAACTCTAAGATCTTTAAGATTCCATTCAGATGTGTCCCAGAATCATAAGCTTTCTTCTTAATGATGCATTTGATATTGCAAACTCATTGAAGGTTGTTTGTTGTTGTGGCTGCTGCTGTTTTTGCTGTTGTTTTGGCCTAAGTTTTAAGATAAAGGTTTTTCTTGTGCTGGACCTTGGTTGTAGAAGAAATGTTAAATGACATTTTTGCCTTCTTGTCTGTCTCTCTTTTTGAATTATGTTTTACTTCTTTTTCTTTTTTTGCACATATCTCATTGTTGACTCATGCTTATATCAGTACTCGGCTATTGACTCTCAAAACTTCTGCTAACTTTGGCAGTCCCCATTCTTGAGCTGTCCAAAGACTGTAGTCTTATGTTCATGCGCTTAGCTATAGTAGTTCTATTGGCAAGATCACCTCTGCTTTGGGTACAGATTCTTGAACATGTACCAATCTGAAAGATTTGTCTAATATAATAAACTAGTTATGCTTATTTTGATTACATGCTCACCAAACACCTTTCTGGTTTTAGCTGGCTTTTATTCTCAAGTTTGCATGGGACAGTACCCTAGTCCTGAACATGTGAATAGTACCATCTCTCTGACGTCACTCTTTACATTTTTTTCTATTAGAATCATGAGCTCAGTGACAGGGACTTAGTCCCGGTGAGAAGGCTTGGCTCAGAGTGTGCTGGCAAAGGTAGAGCTCTAAGCTTAGAAAATAGGGAAAAATATGGTGAATTTTCACCTTAGGGTTGTTGGAGAATCATACTAGAATATATTCATACTAGAGGAAGTATTTTTTAAATAATACTAATTTTGGGATTAAACTGGAAAATCAATATAAAATGATAACTTTAATGGTCAATTTTTAAAAATCTCTCACTAATGTCTGGAATTATAGAAATTCTAGCATAAAAATCTTCATGTAGAATAGTATGGTAAGTTTTTGTAACACCCTAAAGTTGGTCTTCAAAATAATTTTCCATTCAAAAGAATTGAGCCTTCCTGAAGATGATCCCATGCATTGAAAAGGGGGAAAAATCAAGATGACACCATAATATTTTGTTCTGAGAAGTAAAACATTCTTTTAAAATTTCCTGAGTGGTATCTCAAAAGACAAAGGATTTAGCTAAATGCTGTGTCCAACAGATAATTTTTAATAATTAATTATCATTAATAAAATTGAGTTAAATGTGTGAAAAAACATGTATTTATAATTATATCCAGTGTAGAAAATATAAAATAATATTTATATTGTAAAAATTTAAAACAAAAGTAGAGTAAGTACATTAAGACATGATAAATATTTAATTAAGTTAATAAGGAGTTATTGATATAATTTAAATACATGTCACTTTTAAAATTATGGTATGCTTTTTTTCTATATGTTTCAGCAAAAAGTGTGATTTCAAAAAAAAAGTAAATCATATAGGATCCAACATCATATGCCAACTCATAGATTCTCCACATAAACTTAAAAGAAAGTTTTCTATATAAACTCAGTCTCTAATCTCCTGAGGTATAAAACTTCAGAATTTACCTGTTAATTGTAAAATTATAATAGGGCATAGTCAAGTAAATTCTGAACTGTCGTATAACACTCTCTAACCAATATTTTATTGGCATGGGGGAAAGTTTGATCAGCATCTAACTCTAAGGCATATTGACTTAAAAGGTAGCACTTATTTAACAAGTAAACATTCCTTTGCAAAGAGTCCCAACCCAATAAACACTGACTCAGGTGTAAATCTATTTAAAAGATGTAACCCAGATCCCTTGACACAATGAGGAATACATAGGTCAATGAAATAGAATATGCAATATCAATTAGTTTGAGATTATGTTGTTTGATTTTTGGAACTGATAAAATTACTGTGGATAAATGAATAAAGCCATAACCTAAGGCAGATATCCTATATAATAAAAGCCTAATATGCTAAGTGCCCAGTTGTCTGGTCATCCGTTCAACCAATCAAAGCGTAATATGCTAATGATATGCTAAGGCCACTCAACACTCACTATGATGTGCATGACCACCAGGGGCAGATGCTCTGACTGGTAGGTTAGCTTGCTGCTGGGGTCCGGCCTATCTGGACTGAGCTAGATGGGCCAGACATGCCCTGGAGCCCTCCCGTGGTCCTTTACCAGCTGACCAACCTCCCGTGTTCCTCCCCGGTCCAGATCAATCGTGCACTAGTGGGTTCCTTAGGCCTGGCCTGCACCCTGTCACAATCCGGGATCCCTCGGGGAATGTCAGAGAGACAGTTTCGGCCTTATCCCACAGGCCAGGCCAAGGGACCCCACTGGTGCACGATTGGGGCCAAGGGGCTTCTAGTAAAATTATATTAGTATAGAGGTAATAATGAAACAAAATAACCCATGCAGTTGATATTTTGAAGTAGGTACTCTAACAACTTTTATAATAATATTTTATGTATATAAGGCATTTGTGGTCATTTAAAATAATTTGATTCATTAGATTATGATTTTATTGAAGTCTTGAGATTTGACTAATTTTGCATTCAATATCTAAATGTTTATAAGATTTTGACTTATACAGTTAATATTTAAATTTGTTAATTATATGTTCAGTGTTAACATTGTTCACTAGCTACATACATAAAGGATGCATAGAAGAGAGTGTCCTTAGGCTTCTAATAGTCTAAGCCCACTGAACCTGATAAACCAAAGTATTAAAAATCATTTCACAGGGAATTGATTTTGGACCACTCAGCCTCTCTGGTTGGTACCTTAGCTGGAATGAGGAATTATAATTTAGTCTGACTTTTAAATTTACTTCTCCAACACAAAGATTTGCCTAACCCTGTCCTTTCAAAGAACTTTGTTTAGATTTTTATCCAACTCAAAGTGATAATCATTTATTTCCTAACCAAAATGAGACTAGTAAATTATGAAATTATATTCTTGTGTACTCAGTGACATGAAAAAATGTAAAGCAAACTTTTAAATCCTCTAAATCTGAATTCCTTGCGCTATATGACAGGTGATTCCCAGAGAACCGCAAATCCAGTCCTTTGTCCAGTCTATGAGGACTATTTTCTGTGATCCTGTATCCACTTGAAACAAAACTAATTAGTCAGGTTCCACCAATGCAGTAACAATGAGCCATGGAAGCTTTCTAGAATAAGCATATTCTCTCTTTGAGATCTCTTATGTTTCATGGATACAGAATGTGAAAGGTATCAGGGTTTCCAACACTTCCCTAGTTTGTCTGTGCTCAGTTAACTCCACCTCAGTTCAGTCAGTGCCATCTCTTTTTTCCCCAACCCCACCACATCATGCTCACTCCCAGTCCCACGCTTTTGCTATCACTTAGCCTCTCATTTGTCCACCCTTGTTTCTCTCATCTTTTAAGTTTTCCCATTTGAAGTTCTCCGTCCATTGAAAAGCTCCCATGCCTACTGCAGTCCTTGATCTTATCTAACTTTCTAAAAATTATCACAGGAATTTTCACAAAAAACAAATCTATTGAAGGCAAGCACTACATCCCCTTCATCTGTGTGCCACTTGTTCATTTTCTAGCTCAATCATCTGCTACATCATGCTGGCCAGTAAGCTCTTGCCTCCACTCCCATTGACATTTCTGTATTCTGCTTGACCATTTTAGACCAATGACTTTACAAATCATATTTCTTTGCTTGATGCCTCCCTTCCTGTTAGGCTCTGCAGATAGGTGTGACACAGTGGAAATGGAGGCCTTGAGAAGAAAAAAGAAACTTGCACCTCTGTCTTTATTTCCTGTTCCTATCAGTCACTCAGAGACATAGCTTTGCCCTGGCCAGAGGAATTTGTTCCATTCCTTTTTTTCCTCCACACTCCCTGGATCTGCTTCATTGTATGACCTCAGAGGTGAGAAGTGCTGCTATCAGTGACCTCCAAATTTTTGAGGTACTAGAATCAGCCAGGAAATGCCCGTTTCCAAAATTCTTCAGCGCCCTCTTCAAATCCCTACAGGCCAACATCTAGGAAACATTCCTTCCTCAGAAATCTGTGTTATAAACTTTTAGGTCTCAATAATGTGAGTCTTTCTGATTGTTTCATACCTTAGAGTTGGTAGTTGCTTCCTGCAGTTATTAACTCTACATTATCTCTATAAAGAGGCATTTAAAAATAGAAACGTGGAAGCTGATTCAAAAAGATAATGGATAGTGGACTGAGATTGTATGACCTATGCAAAGTAACAGGTATTCATATGTGAAGTCCCCTGAGCATAAACACAGGTTTCAGAGAGTGAATACACAGGGAAGCCAATGCCAATGAGCAATGACTGGGCAGTCCCATCATGGGGACAGTAGCTATTAATATTTTCTTCCCAAAGGTGAGAAAAATGAGGTTTGGAGAGACCTCAGATCCCACAGGGAGTATTCCATTTTTGCCTTTTCAGTTTTCTATACTTGTTTACCTAATTATATTAAATTAACTCTGCCACAACAACTACTGTGGTTTCTATAACCTGTCTGGGCCCTAACTGATATATACATTTTCTGAAATATTGGCTGGAACAAATATATATGTATATGTGTTGTCCCAATCTTGTCAACTTCCAAGAGCCTCATCATTTGTAAAACCAACTTTTAACTCTGGGTATTCACCATACAAGGTCCTGAGGAAGAATGCAAGCTTACCAGGAATTATTTTCATATAGATCTATGTACATCTAAGGAAGATGTTTTTAAAGTTTTACAATGTAAGCTTACAACTTCAGCATAAGACTGAAATAACATATCAAATGCACATTCAGTGCTACGAGTGACAAGGACATAGCCATGCTCATCCTGCCAATGAGACAAGCAACCTTCTCATAAGTAGCCATTTTAGACATGTTCCCACTACCACTATGTATTTTACATACATGTGCCAGTTACACAATTTGCATACAGTATCTCATCTAATATTGGTAAAAACCTCTAGCAAGTTAAGTATTGTCAGCAGTTTAAAGATAATGAAATTGCAAATCAGATTGATTAAGTAAAGTCACCCAAAAAATTCAGTTAGAAATCACTAGAATCAGAAATCCAACTGAGGTCTGTCTTATTTCCAGTATTTTACATTGCACCATTATGATGAACCACAGGCTTAGGAGCAGGAATAATACAGAAATTGTTCACTCAGCTCTAGAGAAGAGATGAGCAGTGAGGTGAACTCTACTCTGAGGAAAAAGTACAACATAAGAGTCAAAATGATGCTCAATGAATGTTAAATCTCTTCTGATTTATAAACACCTTTATAATCATTGATTCTTTCCTTTATGTCCTTCAGTAACAAAAAACCCCCACAAATTAATATCTCTAAAATTAAATAAACTTATCTAGAACAAGACTAAATAGAAGGGATTTGAAAATACTTTGTAATGCTTTCTAAACAACTATGGATGAACAGAAAATTAGAAGCAGATTCAAAATTATAGTAGATGTAGCCTGAATATATAGGTCTATCCAAAGAAAGATGTGTTCATAGTCTCTTTGAACCTAAGCACTGGTTTTGGAATCATAAAACCTAACAATCAGTAAATAATGATCTAGCAACCCTTATATTGGTACAAGGTGGCTATTATTATCTTTTATTTTTTTCTCATGGATGAGAAAACAGGTTTGAGCTTCTCATAGTTAATAAAGGTTAGAAAGTTAATTTGAACCCAGTTTTTCTAACTCAAAGTCAAATATTGTTTTCAAGATGGGATAACTTTATAATCAATTTAATTACCTATATTTCTACTCATGCATGTAGAGTTGCAAGTTTCCTGATTTTAGTAAGAGGGAAATAGCTGTCTTTTATTATAGAAATTAAGAAGCAATGAGGAGACATGTACATTGCCACTGTATTTCTTCCACATAATCTCTGAAAGAGTTTACAAATTAGAAATCAAATGGTCAGAGCATCATTGCTTGCCTAGAATGCAAGTGATCTCCAAAGGCAAACTTCATCTAATAAGCATTTTGGATGCTCTTTGTCAAGCAATCTTATCTTCTGAACATAATTGTTTTATTCAATCAAAATGTCTCAAACTGCTGTAGATTGGAGAATTCATGATTAAGTTTTCATCAGAGAAATTCTGCCCCAAGTGGAAAAACTTGCCTGATTTAAATGAATATCAACAAAAATGATGATTTTACACTTTTCAGGAAAACAACAGTCCCAAAAGCTCTTGTGTGTTTCCAGGGACCTTAACAAAAGCGAACAGATTTATGGTCTCATTATTGCCTGAAGCAATAATTCTTCCAATAAAGCATATGGGAATAAATGTTTTTGAATAAAGGAACTGGCTGTAGGGTTTTTAAAATACAGCTGTTACCAAAACAATACATTTTCACAAAGAAAAGAGTCTCTATTCTCCTTACCTTTTCACCCATGTTCTACCAATTACTTCAACAGAAAACTTGTCAATTTAAGTAGTGGAAAAATATATATTAATAAAAGGGTAATATGCTAATTAGACCAGATGTCCTTCCGGATGACCTTCTGGATGAAGCTGGGGCTGTGAGAAAAGTCCAGGTTCTGGGTGCTAGAGGGAAGCCGGTGCTGGCAGCTGGGGGAAGGAAGGCCTACTCTTGCATGAATTTTGTGCATTGGGCCTCTAGTGTCATATAAGGAACTTGGAAACAGAATACAAACCTGTAATACTATATCCAATTAGTATTTTAATAATAATAATATTACATTAAAGGATATTTTTTAATATTCATAAGATAATACTTTACCCATTTTATCTCACTTCAATTAATGATAATTTCCATCCAGTCTCAAACTCAGTGGGCCACTGACTAAAGAGAAGTTATAAGAAACTAGAGGCCTGGTACACAGATTCATGCACCAGTGGAGTCTCTCGGCCTGGCCTGCACCCTCTCGCAATCCGGGACCCCTTTGGGGATATTGGACTGCTGGTTTCAGCCAGATCCCCGCAGGCCAGGCCGAGGGATCCCAGCAATGCACGAATCCGTGCACCTGGCCTCTAGTATGCATATAAGATCTTTGCTTAATTTCTTCCCGCTCTCCCCTCCCCCCTCTGAGATTCATCAGTCTGTTCCATGTTTCCATGCCTGTGCATTGTCTGCCCCCTTGGTGATTAGTGCACATTATAGCTATTAGTTGAATGGTAGGATGGTTGCTTAAGCTTTTATATATATAGATGTTTGTTGTTTTTTAATCAGTGGATTTTACAAAAATACATAAGAAACAGAGGTGAAACTAAAACACATATCTTGAATTTGAGAGACAGGACAGCCATTTCATTTTATTGATTTCCTATACTGAACTAATCAAAATTGCATGAGAATAGAACTATAAATATAACAGGCTGACAAACAACAGAGTTCCCAGTATCAGTAACTTTCTGGAAGCAAAATTCAAATTGCAATGCTGATAGAATCTAGGAGGAAGCTAATTGCTAAAAATTAATTCCAAAACACACACACATTTGAAATTGCATCACTGTAATCTAATTATTTTAATAGACGCTAAACCAATTACACATAATTACTTACAGCCTTGAGGTTAAAAATATTGATGCAAAAACTCTGCAGCTATGTAAATGCACTAGTATAATGTTTTAATTATATTTGCACATCCATTTAAAGAAGATAATTCCATTTTATTCATAAAGCATTACTTTTGCATTTGAGCCAAAAATCATATGGTCCCATTTATTAAAACTTTTAAAAAGGAGAGTATATATTGATAAAATAAGGTTGAAATTGAAAACCACTCCAATGGGTTCAAATTTATTTAAATTAAAGTTATTCAATTAAATGAGGGGAAAAGATGGTTACTTGATATCATGGAGAAAAACAAAAACAAAACCCTGTTGATTGACAGAGTGATTTTTGAGATAAAAATCGCGATATTTTGGTGAAAGCATAAAGATTTTGATTTCCATATTTAATGGCTACCTTAGTATGTAATAGAAAGAGCATGATTATATTAGGCATCTAGGTTCAAAGGCAACCTAAAAAATCTACTAGTCTTTTCTAAAAATATGAATATCTGATAATCCCAGCACTTGAATTATTTTTTAAATGGTAGTCACTACAAATTTGGCATGGTTCTAGGCAAATGTCTTGCTATATAACTTACTTTCCAATTTATAGGGTTATAGACAGATCCTTCTCTATAGATTGTGAAGCACTTCAAAACATATTTCTCTAGTAATTTCTTATTGCCATGTGTCAGTCTCTGGAGTAGGGCTGAACCCGGATTTCCTCACCTAAATGGTCAGATATTCTACCCGTTTGGTTCACCTGTTTCAAGAAGATTGGGCCAAGTGAGTGCAGGAAATTCCAGGATACACCCTTTGCCTTCTAGCTTTATGCTCCTTTCTTATCAGTCTCAAAAATCCTTTCTTCCCCTGACCCAAGTTAGGAATGACTCCAAAGATTTGAAAACAGCGTTGAGCAGAAGACAGGATCCAGTTGCCAAAAACAATATATTCAAATAATCATTCTTGTGCAAGGGCATATGATAGCATTGAGATTTTTTTTTTATAATGCTAATTTTTCCTGCCCTAATTTTTATCAATGAGCATAGTATTAGAAGACAAATTCCATATGAATTAATAATTCTATGTTTATTCTATAGTGGATCCAGCCTACACTACTTAAATTATGGGAACAACAACAAATGTTTAGTGAGAAATACAGAAAATATCTATGAAATATGAAAGAAAAAGAAAGGGGGAAAAAAAGCAAACCTTATTTTTACCTTAGCAAAAATTCCCAAATGTAAGATTTTCACCTCAAATATATATGAAGCTACCATAAAATACGCCAAAATATGTTGACACTGTTTTTGCTTCAAAGATTAAGCACCTCTGTTTCCAACACCTAGTATAATCATGTAATTAATTTCACAAACCAGAATATTTTGTAAACAAAAGGTGTGATTAAATTTTATATTTTATTTATAAATATTTTCACAACTAATTAAAATAATATATTTACATTAAAAATATATATATTAAAAGTACTTATATTGCTTATCTAATAGCAATAAGCATAGAATAATTATTTTGGTATGTATTAATGTAGTACTTTAATCATTTTCTTAGCTATATCAGTTCTTAATATTATCTAATAGATATTTTTCTGGGGTAACAAAGGATGCTTTTAAATAGTCTTATTAATTAAAATTTTATCATAAACTTTCCTGCACTCCTCTTTATATTATATTTTATAGTTATAATATTTCACTGTATTTATATTATTTTAAGGTTTGCTTAAATGTACTGATATCTTACTTTTGTAGCATTTATTTATATAATGAATATAATGTAACTTTAACAGAGAAATATTCTTTTTGTGGGTATTGAATTACATAGTCAACTCAAATAAAATTCTGCTATTTTAAACTTTTGTTAACTAAAATACACAAATATATTCTCTCAAATATACTTATAGCTATCATCTTTTTCCTTTTATATATCTCTTTTAGTCCTATATTATATTTACAAGAAAACATCATCACATAAGCATTCATTATTTATAATTATTTTTAATGTACCAAATTTAAAGGCTATGAAATCTTCGACTTTTTCATCTTTATGCATTCTCAACAGTATAAAATGTATACAATTTAAGTATTACATCCAAGCCCTAGCTGGTTTAGGTCAGTGGGTAGAGCATTGGCCTGCGATTGAAGGGTCCTGGGTTCGATTTCGGTAAAGGGCACATACCCGGGTTGCTGGCTCAATCCCCAGTAGGGGGCGTGCAGGAGGCAGCCAATCAATGGTTCTCATCATTGTTGTTTCTATCTCTCTCTCTCCTTCTCCCTTCCTCTCTGAAATAAAAACATATCAAAAGAAAGTTATCTAAAGTATTAGTTCCAATTAAAATTAGACTTTCTTTCTGGTTTTCTACATTCCAAAGTTTAATTATAACATTATCATTTGTAACTTATAATTGTTCAACAACTACTTCAAATTATCCTGTCCCTCTCTTGCTTCTGTGCAGATCCATTTCATGTTTTTCCCTTTGCAAACTTCATTTTCAATAAAAGCAATTCACCAAAAGCTGAGAAATCTGAAGGTTTGGGGTCTTCTTTCATTGAATATTTTGATTAAAGACCAACTTTATTTTCATAATAAAAATAAAATTAAGACCTATATTTTTTAAAAAATATATTTTTACTTGATAAAAAGCAGCAAAGAGATACTATTAACATCACAATGTTGAAGCCTATTTTTTCCTAGTCAACATTAGTTTTGTCATTAAAATTTGAAATTACTGATATATGAAAACATTTTAAAGTTTTGATATCCCCAGTTTATACTTTTGCAAATATGGTAGCTTGGTTGGGTAAACTAATGAATTATTTGTGTACTAACACCAATTAAGAGTACACATCTTCTCCTTAAGTTTCTTAATTAGTGATTTAGCGACCAATAGAATCTAGTACCCAGATTTTCTAATGTAGTAATAGTTTAGTGATTCTCCAATTAGTTTCTATATAGAATATCATTGTAAAACAAATAATTGCACCTTCTTATTTACCTTTTTAACTGAATTCACAGAAAATTGCAAAATAATATCAGATGTTTTGCTTTAATAGAATTCATAGCCTAAACTTTATGATAATTCTATAATTGGAGGAAAATTTGAATCATTATTAGAAACAACCTAATTGATTTTCTATTTTAAGCCTCAGACACCACTGATATAAAACTGATATAATGTTTAACTCTGAATGAGTTTTTTTATTCTGCAAATAGAACCAATGCATTAACAGCTAATGTTGCATTTTATGTACATCCACAAGAATACTGGGAAAAAAAGGAGAACAAAATTAATTTAGAAAAACAATCATCTGAGGTCATGGAAAACCACACTTCACAGAGTGATGGATAAAGGCACCTATGGCCACCAGCTATATTAAACTGATGTCTTTAACCTTAATCTTCTAAAATAAAAACAAATTGCTGAAGTACATGTTAATGATTCTTCAGCAGTGACATACCCTCTGGCTTTCCTGTGGCTGTTGATGTTACTACAAGCCCCATGGCAGATATTTAAGACCCAAAATATTTTAGCCAGATTATATTTCATTATCTGCTTTCTTTTTTTGAAAAAAAAATTATATATGTATAAAATTTCAGAGAGGAAGAGAGAGATAAAAACATCAATGATGAGAGAGAACCATTGACTGGCTGCCTCTTGCACATCCACTACTGGGGATGGAGCCCACAACCCCGGCATGCGCCCTGAACAGGAACCGTGATCTCCTGGTTCATAGATTGATGCTCAACCACAGAGCAATGCTGGCCTAGCTATCTGCTTTCTTGAGAAATTAAGAGATTTATAAATTAATCCACAAGTTCTTTTGGCCTTTTTTAAAGCTCCTTATTCCTGAAATGATTTATTTTAAAATGGAATAGTGGCCCAGACTGTGTGCTCAGTGGTTGAGCATTGACCCATGTATCAAGAGGTCCTGGTTCAATTTCCAGTCAAGGTACATGCCTAGGTTGGGGGCTCAATCCCCAGCAGGGGACGTGCAGGAGGCAGCCTATAGATGTTGATGCATCAATGTTTCTCTTTCTCTTTCTCCCTTCCTCTCTCTCTAAAATAAATAAAAGCATACTTTAAAAAAATAAAATAAAATGGAATGATGACATCAAATAATACAATAGTTATAAATGTATGTCATTTCTTAATGACAAAAACCACTGGAACAAGAATATATAGGTAAATACTTCTTTATATAGCATCATTTCTCAGCCTCAATTTTCTGCACATATTTAACATGTATTAACCTAAATTATCCCACATTTCTCACTTAAGCCACCAACTGACAGCCTGGCAGCCTTGTGGTGTTCACAAGCCATGGCCCAGGCTTCTACATGTCCATCAAGGCAGCACTATCAAATACCACTAACTGAGACCAGAAGGAGTTAGCTGTCTCTGATGGCTGCATTTTAGTGCATCATTTCATCAGTCCTAGCTCCATATATAAATTTTCCTGTGTTATATACATTTTGGAAACCCAGGCTTCAGCAAGGGTAAAAATGTATATGTATGTTTCAATGGAGAAAAAGGCAAAACCTGTATTATGCTAATATGTGTTGTACATCTCCAATAACAAAAAAGAATCTGCGGTATTTGGCAAATTAATCTGATCACAGAATATTTTGGGGGTTTAGTGTAATATGAAATGCACTCTTGGGGAAAACTGAGCTAATCAAGAGATAAGCAAAACCTGAACTATAGTGTTTGCAACATTTAAATTAAGTTAAAACTGAGAGCTAAATTGCCTCCACATATTATAGCACTTCATTTTGCCCAAAGAGGTAGACCTTTTTAAATTCATTTAGATATTTTCTATGCAGTTTCTTTTCAGAGAAACACTCATAGAAGCATATATGTACATATGCATACACATAAAAATTATTATAAGAGGCTTGGAAAAGTAATAGAATTAATTGGTAAAAAAGTTTTTTATATTCTCCTTTTTAACTATAACTCCTGTTACATATCGTTGTACTTAATTGTAATGCCTTAAATTTTTTTTATATATTGAAGATTTTAAATATTGGACTTTAATGTTCATGTAATATTCTAATCCTGCTCCTAGATATGTCAGATTATCCCTTGGTAATATAAAATGGAATTGCTGAAACAATTATATATAACTTTTGTTATATATAGTTTCATAATTTTACCTGAGAATAGAGAAGTGGAGGAAGGATAGAGGGATAGAAGTACAGAGAAGTACTTGCAAGGAAAATCAACTTATAACATTCATAGCTGTAAAGCCTGTTATGGTTGAAGAATGACTTATTATGTGAAGTAATAAAAATCATTAATGTAGTGTTATACATTAATTAGTATTATCATTAATATAGTAACACTAACGTGTACCAGATATTATTTTAAGCACTTTAAAATCATTGTTTCTTTAATCTTCACAAAACTCTGGGGTACTTACTATCATTATTCTCATTTTTCTAAAAAAAAAAATAGGATTTGAGGCCCAGAGATGTTAAGTAATTTACCCAAAGTCTTACTAAGCAAGAGGAAAGTCCAGATACAAATCCAGATAGTCAAACTTCAGAACTCCCTTTTCTTTTTCTGTTAAAAAACATCAGTTAATAAAATTATGGAGGTTTCACGAGTACAATTCTATCATACATCATCTTTATATCGCATAGTGTATTCACTACCCACAGTCAAATCTCCTTTAAAAGCCATATATTTGACCCTTTTTTAAGCATCACTCTTTAGCAATTAACAGAACAATATATAAATATTATATACCATTCAACTAACATGCAGGTGCCTATAATACAGTTCTGAACTTAATCATACACCTTGCCTTACTGGAGTATCAATTTAGAATTGTTGGGGATAATTCTTATGTGCTTTTGTCTGTTTCATCTTCTGTTGTATTTATTCCAATCATACAGTCTCCTTTCTGCCTTACTAACTTCAGCATCAAGTTCTTTGCTAAATATATGTTGTTCTTCATTGATATGTGTGTTAATATTGTCAAAATAAAAGTCAACATTATTTCAATAACTATGATATTTCAGGGTAGTTATCTTAGGTCAAATATGAATTATAAAGTAATAATACTTTCAATGGACATATTAATTATAAAGCACACATAGACTTACATGCATATCTGTACAGTATATCCATTTCTATTCATAGTTACCCTGATCTAATCAAGGTGCAAGTAACATTCACAGGGCAGCAGGAACTTTCATGGTTGTTTGCATGGAAAAATCTCTCAAAAGTTCCAATTCTGTCCCTTTTACCCAACATCCTAGCATCTTGTCAGGCTGACAATTATATTTCCTAGAACTAGATAATCCATTTCCCTGATCAATGTTTGACTACAACCTGTATATATTTCTTAGTGAGAAGAAGCCACTTTGAAATTGTAATTTGGACTCATTCAAATATCCTCTTTCTTAATTCCATCACATTTATTTTCTAGTAAATATGTACAAATTAGATTTCCCTATATTACCCATGTAAAACATTTATTCCTGCTTGGCTAGTGTATCTCAGTGGTTGAGCACTGACCCATGAACCCATGGTCACGGTTCGATTTCCAGTCAGGGTACCATTCTCAGTTACAGGGTCAATCCCCAGTAGAGGATGTGCAGGAGGCAGCTTAATCAATGATTCTCTCTCATCACTGAAGTTTCTCTCTCTCCCTCTCCCTTTCTCTCTCTGAATTCAATAAGAACATATTTTTTAAAATAAAAGATTTATTCATTTTTTTAAGTTTCTGGATATATTAATATGTGGATATATTACAAAGGGTTCAGTATTCCATTAAGCACCAAATATGTACAGATAATTTTTTCTGGCAAATATATGGAATACAGTTATTATTACTTTTGCTTTAAGAACTGACCAGTGTAGGATAGGACCTGGTTCATTACAAGTATTACATTTTATGGAATAAAATAATTAATAAAATATGAAACTATAAATGTTACACTAGTACCTATAATGGCTTCATAATTCATGAATGGGAGAGAAAGCTCTCACTTCCTGAAATAGTTTCTCCTCAGCTAAAAAAAAACTTTCCTTTTGTTTGTTTTGAGTTTTATATTTTACCTAAATCTTTGTAAATAAATAACATTAAAAATAATTTGTTAATGTCAGTTACATTGTTCTATAATGTATTTTAACTTATGCATGAACTACACTTGATAATGCAATGTAAACATAAGCAAGAAAACAATATGATAGGGTGAATGAAGACTTCTCAAATGATTGTTTTTCTACTCTTATCCTATTAAAGTAAATGTCCTTTGAGAATAATCATAAGAATAATTTTGATAAAAATAATAACAAATTCCACTGGTCAGAAGCACAATGGTTTTTTTTTTGTTTTTTTTTTGTTTTTTTTTTTTGGTGAAAATACTATTTCAAATCAGTCAGGAAAGCTGGATCTTCAAGGCTTCATTCTTGATTGTTTAGCAAAATCCTCTCTTCAAATATTGTATTTTACTGTTACTGTTTCTACTATATTTTCCTTAAGAAAGAGAAAAACTTCCTCTTTAAAGTAGTTTCCTAACATATGGTGACAGGAGAAGATTTGACTTTGGGTGGTGGGTACACAGTAGAATATACAGATTTTGTAACATAGAATCCCACACCTGAAACCTATATGTTCATGTTTATCAATGTCATCCCAATAAATTTAATAAAGTAGTTTCTATTTTCCATTGTACAGAACTTGTTTCCATGATTCGGTGATGGTATTTCAGGAAGTTCATAAACAATTTAACATTTTCTGCCAATAAAGAATCAAACGTTCTAATGGAGTTTGCAGATTTTCATCTTTATTGTATTGGGGATAGCATACAAGATTTTGTTTTAATAATAATAGTAACTGTGTGTCCCCCTGCCCGCTGCCCTAACTGATGCTCATTTTGTAGGTCAGCTACTTTTCTTGAAAGCAATATGGCCAAGAGAAGGAAGAGAGTCTCTTAGATTTGAGCTTTGGAGAGGAGTTCAGATTGCCACAAGTGGGCTAGCACTTCTGAATATCCTGGGATGCCAGGCCCCATCCCACCGTCCATGGGCCACCCAGGTGTGCAGCACAAATCCTGCCTCACTGTGTGGGGGAAGGGGAGACCCAGCGGGAATAGTTATCTTTTCTGCAGGGGAAAGCACCTCTTGGTCCTTGGTGATTCTGGTAAAAAGGCTCATTCATCTGCAGTCACTCTCAGCCCAAATCTAATAAAGGTCACCTAATTAAAGATCAGAACCAGATGCGGGGAGGGGTGCTTGGTTGCTAAGGAACGTCTACCCTCAAGGTGGGTCACTGACATGGCTGCCAAGGCGGTGCCTGTTTCTGGAAGGAAGCCTCAGTTCTTCCCCATGTGGACCTGTCTACATGTATATAGAGTTTTGCTTGTTTATGCATAGACCCTTTCTGGAAAGATACACAGAAACTCGTGAGGTGTTTTGGCTGAAGGAATTGGATGGCTGTTCTTTTTTACATGTTTATTCCTTTTTGTTTTTAATTGTGGTAAAATACACACGCCATCAATTTACCAGCTTAACCACCTTTTAGTGTACAGGTCTGTGGCATTAAGCATATTCATCCTGTTGTGCGCCCTTCCCCATCATTCATCTGCAGAATGCTTTTATCTTGAAAAACCGAAACTCTACCTATTCCTGCTCCCCAGCTCCTGGTGACCACCACTCTATTTTCTGGTCCTGTGAGTCTGACCACTCTGGTGCCTTCTACCAGTGGAATCACACAGCATTTGCTTTTTTGTCTTTGACTTCTTGCACATAGCATACTGTCCTCAACGTTCATCCATATCTTAGCATGTGGGGCACTGAACAATACTCCAGTGTATGTATCCCATTTTGTTTATCCAGCCCTCGCCCCATGCACACCTTTGCTTCCACCTGTTATTGTGAAGAATGTAACTATGAATACGGGGTACAAATATCTCTTCTAGACCCATGTATCTATATGTTTTTAAAGTATATGGATGTGCTACTTACTTTTAAAATATATTTGATTGATATCAGAGAGGAAGGGAGAGGGACAGAGAGATAGAAACATAAATAATGAGAGAAAATCATTGATTGGCTGCCTCTTTCATGTCCCACACTGAGTACCAAACTTACAACCCAGGCATGTGCCCTGATCAGGAATCAAACAATGACCTCCTGGTTTATAGGTCAATGCTCAACCACTGAGCCACACCAGCCAGTGGATGTGCTACTTATTTGAAAAAAAAAAAAAAGATAAACTAAATTAAAAATTCAAAGGATAAAATATTTTTAAAAAATTACTTATGGGCATGACATGTACATCAACTATCGCCCTTCATTTTGTCATACTTGATATATCCCCAAGGTTGTTTCTCCTAGAGCTGGGTGGCCTGCCTGTGGCTACCTGGGCTGCGGCTGTGCCTGGTGCTGGGCCTCTTCTGTCTCTGCCCAATGTTGCTGAGCCTCAGGAGACAAGCACCTTAAAGCCAGGTCTCAGTCCATAAGTACACGGGAAGCCAGGCAGCAGGGTCGGCATGCAGAGCCACCGGGACATTGGAGACAGTGTGTGGGTAGGTGTTGCTGTACAAAGTGTACAGAAATGGCACTTCCATTTCTCTGGTGCTTCCTGGAAGCCATAAAACTTAGGGGCTTTACTTAAAACTAGAGAAAAACAAAACAAATCCAAAAAATTCACTTCTGGTCAGTCACCAGAGTCACAACTCCACAAATAATATGACCCCTTCACTTTTTGTTGGTGACTTATTCAAAGTGCTAGCAAAGCAAAGCTCATGTACAGTAATGTAATTTGCCTGAGATTTAGAACACTCCAGTTTTGATCCCACTTTACCACCTACTCTAAATAATTCATCCCTCATCTGTTCAATTGGAAGAACAATATGATCTATTATTTTTATCAAAAATTGCTTTGAGGTACCCAATGAAAGTTAAGGGAAAGTGTTTTTTAAGTTGCTAGAAAATGTAAGTAATTATGGCAAAAAATACAAACCGAATGTATAGTAATTTTCCTGAATCTTTCTTAATTTACCCTGCAATCCAGCTGGATTTGTTTGTTCATTAGTTTTTGTAGCATTTAGAACTAATAATACAGATTTCTATCAACCATATAATGACAATAGTGCATAACACAGAGTGCTTAACATTAATGGGACTGGACTGGATGCTTACATTGAACTTTTATAAGAATTATGTGAGGTAGATACTAACACTATCTACATAATACATATAAGGAAATTAAAGCTTAGCAAGGCTCAGCAACTTATCCAAAGGCAAACAGTCATTATGTGTGGAAGCCCATATCCACACTAAGAATGACTGACCCCAGAGTCCATTTGATTAACCAACTGGCTATTATGCCCCCTCCCAGCACATGTGAAAGCACATCTTGCTTTGCCCTTCTCTCTGCATCTGCCAATATAAAAGCACCAGGGGTACAAGTTTCTGAGAACTCTTCATCTGATAAAATGAGATTCCAGAGAGAAATGAACATTAGGCCACACATTTAATGTGAAACAGAGGTCAGACTTGAGAGGCCTTATCTATTGAATAGCAGCAGTTTAAATAGCATGAAAGTCCCTTCTCACACAGAATAATCTCTGCAAATGCAGTTACATCAATGAGATTATGGACTATGTAATGAGTTATGAAAATTTAAACTTAGAAGCAAACAGATTGACTTGTGCTCTGCTGACCAGAGCCTATTCTGTAGAGATGGGCACAATTTTATGCAAATCAGCTCAAATGCAGTTCTTTTTTCTAAATTATGTGAACCTGGCATTGACCCATGCGCATTATTTTCTGGGCAGCAGGGACCTTGCCTGGCACCTGAAAGACCAATATAAATCCAAATGTGGATGTGAGAGGAAAGTATTAGGAACAAAAGGGGATTCCATTTTCAGTATCAAAAATTGAAAAGTGCATGGAGGCTTGATGTCCATTTAGTGTGATTTAATAGAAAAGTCTGAAATTAGAATTAGAAAGAGCTGGTTTCAAATGTGATATGGATGATTTTTGCCCTTGTAGAAGTTGAAATCTCTTACTTTTATTTAATTCTTTCAACAAACATTATTGGAAAACCTCCTAAGAAGCATTAACCTGGGTAAGATTTTGGGACATGAGCAGCAATAGAGTCCCTTAAGAAAAGTCAGTTAGAGTCTAAACACAGGGTAGAAATCAACCCAATAAGATAATAAACTCTGCATTACTGGAGTAAAATAATAGTAGGGGTAAAGGAAGATGGATCATTACAGAGAGAGTTATCAATTTCACTTCAGTAGGGTATGTTTCTGAGGAAAAATAATCTTGAAAAATACTCATTTATGGGTGGTAAATTAAGATAATTACATGAATTTAGCATGACCACTGTTAGGAATAAATACAACAATATATGTGCAAGCTGATCCTAATAATCTATAGCTAAATTCTAGTTTTTATATTATGGTACAAGTGTCGAATAAGGAATTAGCTCTTATATGGATGAACCTTGAGAATATCATGCTGAGAAAAATGAGTCAGACAGAAAAAGCTAAGAACCATATGATTTCACTCACATGTGTGATATAAAAAGGAAAACAACAAATGAAGAAACAAGAAAAGCAAACAAGCAAATGCTTACAGACACAGACAGCAATATGGTGATTACCACAGGGAATGGGGTAGGGGTCGGGTAGTAAATGGTAAAGGGGTCAAATATATGGTGACAGAAGGTGATTTGACTTTGAGTGGTGGGCATACAATGCAATATGAAGATTATGCATAATAGAAATGTAAAATTGAAACCTATATAATCTTATCAACCAAGGTTACCCCAAAACTTTAATAAAAAGAAAGGCAAAAACATAATCCACTGTTCTGCTTAAACAAATATTTTGTTAATGTCAAGTGTTGTCCTATGTTTTGTACATACATGATGCTCACCAGCTTTGAACTCCCATAAATGGCACAGGAGCATTCAGTACAGTATATTCCAAGTCAAAATATGCTCTTTATTTCTAGCAATATAAATGCAGTTGAGCCATTTATAATCCATCACACACACACACACACATACACACACACACACACACACACACATACCTGAGTTAGGTAAGGGCCCAAGAAACTGCCCACATCCTCTTGACTCATCCGTGGCCCCCCACTGTGACCCCTGTCCCAATCCAAAGGCTTTCCATATGTTTTACAAAATATTTGGACCATTTCATCTAAAGATGGTTGTTCTGGACTTCACAGAATGTGAAGGATTTATGAGAAGTATTTTCATTTTAAGAGATATAAATAGTACTTAAGTTTAAGAGCAATAGCTCCAGGCTGCGCTTCCCTCTTTGCTCGTTCAGGCCCCGGGGGCAGGGCCGGCTCAGCGGGCCTCCCTTTTCATTCTTCGCTTGCCACCCCAGCCTTTGCTGGCTGCTCCTGCCCGGGGCCAGGGAGCTTCACTCCATCCCTTGAAGCCTACATATGCAAATTAGCCATCATCTTTGTTGTCGGTTTAATCTGCATATCACACTGATTAGCCAATGGGAAGCATAGTGAAGGTATGGTCAATTACCATGTTTGTCTATTATTAGATTATGTGTGTGTGTGTGTGTGTGTGTGTGTGTGTGTGTGTGTGTGTATAGTAGATGTTCAACTTTAGCAGATATAGATAAACAGTGTTACAAAACAGTTTACGATTTTGCAAACTCATGAAAGAGTTTCAGTTGCTACTTATTCTCATCAACATGGTATTTTTGGTCTTTTTATTATTAGCCATTCAGGTTGCTATAGAGTAGCACTGACTGTGTTTTTAAATTTGTATTTTCTTATCACTAATAAGAATGATTCACTTTTTGCCCTAACCGGTTTGGCTCAGTGGATAGAGTGTCAGCCTGCAGACTGAAAGGTCCCAGGTTTGATTCTGGTCAAGAGCATGTACCTTGGTTGCGGGAACAACCTCAGTAGGAGGTGTGCAGGAGGCAGCTGATCAATGTTTCTCTCTCAGTAATGTTTCTAACTCTCTATCCTTCTTTTCTCTCTGTAAAAAATCAATAAAAATATATTTTTAAAAAAAGAATGACTCATTTTTCATGTTATATAGCCATTTGGATATTCTCATTTCTGATATTCCTATTAAGTTATTTGATCATTTTTCTAAATTGATTGACTGCTGTGATTGGCAGAAATTCTAATTCACTGGTGAAAGAACCTCTACATATTTAAATATGTTTCTTTACATAGCAAAAGAAATTTGTAGATATGCTTAAGGTTATGGGCCTTGAAATGGGGGAATTATTCTGGATTAACTAGATGGTCCCAGTTTAAGATCTTATGAGATCTTGAAAGTGGAAGTCAGGTAAATAAGTTAGAATGACAGCAGTGTGAGAATGGTTTGACACCCTGTTGCTGATTCTGAAATGTACCCCTGAAATAACCAGATACCTACAGGAGCTAAGGATAGCCCCCAGTTGACAGACAGAATGGTATGGAGACTCAGTGACTCTGATAAAAAGCCAGAGGACAGGAAGTGGTGCTGTTCTAGAGGTCAGCCCCTCCACACTCATAGAAGGGAAGACAAGGACAGAGGATACATCTAGGGGTATTAAATGGAGGTGAGTCTGTGCAATTCCTTTCTTCTCTTTTTAGGAAAAAATAATAATTTAAAAGGAGGTGCTGTGGGTGCCAAAGGCTCTCAGCCTCAGTTGTCTTCAAGCCACCTGGCTCTGTGAAAGTTCAGTACCTTCAAGAATCTGGCCATGTCTGTTAGACAAATGAGGCTGCAGCCTTACTTAATGATACCAGTGGTACCTAAGCACCTATAATGCATACTCATTTTTCAACACTTGACATTTAAGTAATTAAAAAACTATAGAGTAACAAGATCTGTCCTATATTTTTCTCATTTATTATGAAACATTGGACAGAAGCAAGTAGATCATAGTAACTCATCAATACAGACAAGTGGTTTCATAGAAAATTCCAGATGAAACACACACACACACACACACACACACACACACACAAAACAAACAAACAAAAAAAACACACACACACACAAAACCCATTTTGCAGGATGGAAACTGACTGGCACGTTTGGCTGAGCTGACCAAATGGGAATCCAAATTACTCTTTCTTACATTTGCAACTTAAAATCAGTGTCCTTCTACTTAGAGCAGTATTTGCCCCTATCAATGTATATTGACACCACACCTATCTATCCTTTGCAGGCTGGTTCAAATAAGACCTCAATGTGTAATTTTTTTTCCGATGTTCCACCTAAACACTTCTCTTAGGAGAGTCATTAATACTATGTTCTTCTTTTACATCATTTCCCATCTTATCAGTAACCCTGACCTATCAATCATATTTCTTCATTTTATGAATCCTCTCATACTCCTTCCCTCTATTTGGCCTTGGATCCTGCCAACACATTCCCTACCCTGGACTCTGCAATATTTTCCTAATAGGTCTTGTTGATCTCATCATTCACATCAATTTTCGACTACAGACTGACTTTCCTAAAAACGACAACAAAACAAAATCCTATCTTAAAACTTTGATGCTTCAGATACTTTCATTATTTCTCATTGTCATAAAGTCCTATTTCATTAGAATGGGATTAAAAGCCTTTCAGGCGTCATCCCCTAACTGCCCAGCCTCATCTTCTGCCACTTCCCAGAAGCTCTTGAGCTCAGCTACTTAAGCTACAGTGTCTGTTGTCCTTAACTGGTCAGGTTTTTTCACAGCCTCATGCCTCTACATAAGGTATTACCTTTATCAGGAAATCTCAGTCCATACCAGTCCAACACCCAGCTTGTTATCATCATCAATTCCTTTGCAGCATTCAGGCTCATTGCAAATGTTATCTACGTCATGAATCTTGAATGCTCCTTTCCCCCACTACATGTTTTCCCAATCTATATATAATGTAAGCAACCTGAATTATAGAAAGCTGCTAGGCATTGATTTTCTCAAGGGTTAGAATTGTGTTCTGTTCTCTGTACCTGCAGCACCCATCCCGTTGGCTGGCACATATAGATGCTTAATAAATGTTTATGGGAAAAATATAAACTGGAATTCTAATTGAAATGTGTCTGCATGTTATAATCTATGAGCATTAAAAACATTAAGTTTGTAACAATTATTCTGGTCAGTCAGCATATGTATACAACAAATATAGTACTTTTATAACAAAACAGTACTTCTATCAGTGATCTTTCCAATTGCTGAATCATCAAAGCATTTATTTTGGTCCCTCAGTTCAGTCCAGAAATGACTATGTCATGGCAGTAGGGGCCATCTAAGCTACTTGAGACTGACTCATGCAAATGATATTCATTGGTTGCCTCCTGACCTCCTGTGTGCTCACAGGACACCTAGTTAAATAATAATGATACAATACTAAACAAGGTAGACAAACCTCATAGCCTCAAGCATACAGATGAGGAAATACATGATATTATAAGGAAACAAAAAATCATGTTATACTGCAGTAAGTTTGTGGAGAAAATAAAGTGATATTATAGAAAATAACAGGAGACTACTTTAGTAGGGCTTAGAACAATAGTTGATGAAGTATTCAACTAACACTAAAAAGGGACTAATGATTGTCCTATAATTAATGGATTATTCAGTCCTTATCCTCTCTTTTTTTATTATTATTATTTTTTAAATTTATCTTTGTTGTTGAAATGCTTTATTGATAAACTCATATTGCCCAGTTTAATGTGTTAAAATTATTAAATCAATTGTAAGATGGAATTCAAAAGGGAATTTTTGATACATTCAAAATTTTAATTGCTATGTACTAAGTAATATAGTTATGGTTCTCCTCTAATGGAACTTACCTAGGGGAAGAGATACAATAAAAATGATTGCACATATAATCATTATTCATTGAAACTGTATCATACTCCTATGTTTAAAATGGACAAGATCTTTATTAATATCTCCAATTTGAAAATTGAGAATAAACTAAAAGATCTAAATCAAATCTACACTGTAAAATAATGGAAAATGCATGTTAAGTTACATAGTATATAGCTGACCCTATAGGTGTTTTGCAACATGCTATTTCATTTGTCTTCACAATAATGCCCTACAATTGGTGGTGTAACCCAAACAAGTTTTCTTTAAAGGAACCATTACTTAAAAGAGAATAAGAAGGGGACATCTGTAATACTTTCAACAACAAAGATAAATTAAAATAATAATAATAATAATAATAATAATAATAATAATGACAGAGAGGATGAGGACATTGCCCTGGCTCATATCTTTTCTTCTCAGAGGCAGGATTCAGGCTGAACTAATTCAAGACCTTTCCTATTCATTTTATGTATTTTATATCGAATAGCAGAAAAAAACAATAAAAGAACATAATTTATTTATGGTAATAAATGAGACATTTGGAATTTAAAATATTCATTTTAGCTTTATCTAGCTGCCACTGAGAGATTCAAATATAATCAAATTTATAGTTCCTTATACAAAAAAATTCTAAACATTATTTAAATGTAACCTAAACTGTGTTTGTAATAATTAAGAAAAATAGATATTACTGTTAGCATCCCATTTCATTGAAAAGGAAACAATGCCAGAAAAGATGAAATGATTTGCCCAGGATCACACAGCCAGTATTTGGCACAGGCATCTAGACCCTAAAGGCACCGTTCTTTCTCCAGTATGTTCTACTATAATTGTTCACTGTGTAACATATAAATCTCTATTCCTTTCAATTCAGTGTTGCTCAAAATACATTTTAAAAAGATACATTTTCAGTTCTATACTTTGGGATAAAATAATTTTGTTTTTTATTAATACGTTAGAGCAAGAGATCCTTAAGCTCATAATCATTGCTAGCCTTCACTATGCAATGACTTCCAAATTATTTCACCAAATGAGTTCAGCAACAAACACCCTGATGGTCATAACATTAATATAATCATAAAAGTACCATTACATTAATTAGAACTTTGTAAATGCTGTAATTAAGATACTCCATGACAGCTGTCTTTTCTGTCCCTGAGCGTTCCCAAGAAATCTCCCAACACCACTTATTTCTGAACCATCATCTGCCTAGAGCTGGGAGAAGCCATCTGTTAGTATATTTGAAATGTTAAGTGACAAAGTGGTTTGAAACCATTATATCCCTTAGAATACTTTGGCAGGGGGTGAGGGGGTAGGTGGGATTGGTGGGGGAGAAACACTCAGTAACCATTTCTAAGTGATATCTGGCTAACCCTGGAAGGGGAAATAACTGGATTTATTTTTAATCTTGCATCAGCATTAAATAGTAGAAACAGTCTGGAATTTGGAGTCAGTTAGATCTGACCTGATTGGTAGCCATGTGACTAAGGACAAGAGACTGAAGCTCTCTGAGACTCAGTTTCCTCTTCTCTACAATGGGAAACATCATAAATTAGGACAGGCATGCCTACTTTTTATTCTGAGAAAATGAAGGACAAATATCATGTCTAATGCCTTACAAAATTTCTTTTGAAAGCTAGTTTAAAATATCATTCGAATGACTCTAATGATGACACGCTGCTTGTCTTCTTCCAGGGATTTCATGCAGCTTTGGAAAATGTGTTAATTTCAGTCCTCCAAAACTACTTCTTAGGTTGGTCTATCCAGTGGTCAGCAAACTGCGGTTCGCGAGCCACATGCAGCTCTTTGGCTCCTTGAGTGTGGCTCTTCCACAAAATACCGACTTCTGCGCATGGGCCACGAAGTTTCAATCGCACTGCACATGCACACCCACACGTGGTATTTTGTGGAAGAGCCACACTCAAGGGGCCAAAGAGCCACATGTGGCTCACGAGCTGCGGTTTGCCAACCACTGGTCTATACTTAATTTTATTAAACCTAAAGGTAGCAGAGAGTTTTAAAATATAATAAAGAGGAGTTTAATTTCTACTATAATCTACCATGCTTGAATTTAAGAAAATCATTTCACTAGACCTCATGTAGAAAATAATGGAAAAATTAGGGTTAACATATAGTTGTACTGTTAGGAAAAGAAATTAAAATAGCAATAATAATAGACCACATTTTTATCTCTTTAAAAATCTCATTCTTGATGTTGTTTTTACTGTGGCTCTTATTATGAGTTTCAATAGGTTAGCACTGCCCACACCAGATTCACTTTGTTCTATACTCTGATTTTCAGAGTAGTTATTTGAAGTGAATACTGTCATTAAGATCATTTTTGAAGAAATGAGGTGATTAAGTCAAAGGTTAAGGGACTTGCTTAGCATGATACAGTTTCATAAGTGACAGAACTTAGAAAAAATGCCAAAACAAATTCACACTAAACTGCATGCTTTTCATCTTTTCTGCTAGTGTTTTGCAACTTTAAAAATACTAAGTGAAAGTATTAGTTTTACAGGATAAAGAATCAGTGAACTGATTGGCACTTTGTATCTCTGCCAGTATAAGAAGGCAGTTCTCATTGTTAGCAAGAAAACAGTAAACATTTAAGTAAGACTTACTATGTGTTTTACACAATTAACTGACTTGATCTTTTCAACATGATGAAGTGGTTCTTGTTATTTTCCTTATTTTATAGAAAGAATAACTGAGGCAGAAATGATGACACCATTAAGTGGGGAAACAGGATTCATATTACAGTGGTCTGAAATGCTATACTATATTGGCTTAGTTTTTTTAAATAATTTTCTCTGATTTATTTATTATAAGTGATACCTCCTCACTGAATTTATTATAAATAATATCTTGTCACCGAATATCAGTCACAGGAACATTTTTATTCTACTGCTTTGAAAGACTAATGATTGCTGTAATCAAATAAGAGCCTGCTATGTGCCAGTCTCTTTACATATACTATCTCCAATGACCACTTTCCTGAAATTTGAATTACTTATTTTTCCCTCTCTCCTACCTCCTCCTCTTTCTTATCTTCTTTCTCTTCCTTTTTCCTGTCCTCTTTTCCTCCTTCTAGTCCACCCCTTATATAAGACAGAATAACTGAGTCTCAGAGATGTTTCATGATTTTACCAAGACTTCAGAGCTAATGAAGAGCACCGTATTATTTGAACCAATTTTTACATGGTCTCATTGGTTCTAAAGTCTGAGTTATTTCTGCTATGTCATATTGCTTCTCATTTGAAGATTTCCTGGGCTTTTTTCTTCTTCTATAAGGTAAAGAAAGATCTTCTGTTAGATATAAAGTCAGGCATTTTAAAGATTAAATGTAAGAAGCAATTTTTCTTTTATTGAAGTAGACAATCCAGTAGCCATTTCTCAAGATTATGACTAAGTTCTAATTGACAAAATAATAAGTATCTTGTCATATGATTTAGGTATTGAGGACTGTTGAAACTTACCTTAAGAGAATTTTTAAAATCCTATATCTGCATCTTCTGAGTAAGGGAGCATTAGGGATTGGAAAGGCAGTTTGTAGGTATAGGTTTGATCTCAAGAGTTTCTTGTCATGCATCCCTCTTAAGGGTCTTAAGGGAATAGACAATATAGTTTAAGGCACACTAATTATATGAGTTTAGGCATAATCAAAAGCTATCACATCTGTGTGTCTGCAACTGAACAACAATGGCAAAGCCATAGCCAATTAACTTGTTACATTTCAATTGCTATTATCTCTGAAACACATGATACAGTGTTCTACTTGAGGGAGAACAACTTTAGATAAGCCTTGTCGACATTATTTACATTATTTTTGAAGGACAATCTACTTAATAATCACAGAGCAAAACAAATTTTAAAAGCAACAAAAGTAGAAACAAATGTCCAATTATTACTATCTATTCAGGGTGAGGCAAAAAGTAGGTTTACAGTAGTGAGTATGCAAAACACAGTTTATTGTTGTTATTATTTATTTATTGTACTATTTTCCATGAGAATAGCTGTAAGCCTACTGTTGCCTCCACTGTATATTCATAAAACAGTTGCTATTTCAGACCTGGCTCTCTAGGAAATAACTGGTCGTGACATCTTTTCCACATCTCTGCCCTCAACTTAGTATACAAACCTCAGATTAATAGTAAATGCTAGTAGTATTACACTAGATGTGATTGTTAAATTAATTTCAACTCATACTACTTCACTACGGAAAGCTCTTCTATAGAGAAGACATTACACTTGGGCTGGAAGCTCTATTCCTTAATTCATCTGTATGCTAAGAATGGGATTTGAGCAACACAAACCTGCAGTCAAGGGCAACTCACAAGTTTCATGTTTTTCCAAACCTAGATTCATAGGGATATCTACTTGGGATTGTCCCTACCTGCTTGCTCTTGAATAATATGTAATTAGTGGGGGGAAGTGGGGAATAAAGAGAAAGCAAATATTATCCTACAGGCTCAGATGAAACACAAGTCATTCGAAATTATTTATTATAACAACTGGAAAACATGTAGAATTCATAAGGAAGTAAGAGGCTAAGGAAAAAAATAGTTTAAGAGCTTAGAGGGAAAAGAAAGATGAAGATGAACAGGATGAGTGGGACATTTTTAAAAATTTAAACTCAAATATCAAAATTTAAATCTGCATTAAAAGTAATAAATATCAAAAGTAATTGGGCTGGAAATTGAATCAGAGTGTAGAGGACACATTTTGTTTTTCTGGGTTTATTATAAATATTAAAAATATGAACATAATAGAACAATGAAAAAGTTGAAAGTAGAAATCCAATATAAAATTTATTTTTTCTGAGATATAAGCCAGAATAATCCCAACAAAACCAATATTCTAAACATAATGAAATAAGATTTTCCTTAACAGACCCATGCACATAAAATGAAAGGGCTCTCCAAATTCTCTTTTTATTTTTGAATATATTTTTATTGATTTCAGAAAGGAAGGGAGAGAGAGATAGAAATATTAATGATGACAGAGAATCATTGATTGGCTGTTTCCTGCACACCTCTACTGGGGATCAAGACCGTAACCCAAGCATGTGCCCTGACCTGGAATCCAACCATGTCTTCCTGCTACGTAGGTTGATGCTCAACCTCTGAGCAACACTGGCTGAGCTAACTGCTCTTTTTATTAAATAACTGAAGTGCCCAAGTTCAAGAGAGTTTTAATACTTCAGACTATATTGGAACAATCTCTAATCTGATATGGGTAAATGTGGGAATAAGAAGAGAGAAAAGATATGATCCACAGAATTAGGCCACTGCTTGCCTTCAACCAAAGCTGTGATGACAGCTATTTGTTTAGCTTTCAAAATATAGATATCATCTCCCCTGACACACTCACAGAGATTCTGAGTCTGTCCATCAGGCTCTCATCCAGGCAAGTGCTTCAGTGGTACATGTGATTTTTTTTTTCCATTCAATGACAATTGAGAATATGATCACAATGCCATAATTGGAGGCCTCTTTGTAGTAGATGCTCTATATTTTCACTAGTTTTAACCTTTACAATTCCCCATTACATAGTTATCACTCTTATTTTATGAATGAAAAAGCTGAGCTTCCATGAGTTTAAATATTTTAGAGAATATATCCAAAGACTTTATTTAATGCATCCAACACCTGTTTTTATGGAGATACTTTCCCTACATTTTACAAATAAGAGATTAAGAGATATATGCGAGATCAACAAGTCTGTAGGCATGAACTACTGACTCAAAGTTTTACAACATTAAATTACATGTATTGTGCAATTCATCTAACTCTGAGAAGTTTACCCTTTTCAATAAGCAATTTGGGAACTGAGAAGGATATCTTTGTATAGTCCAAAGAACTGTGGTTAATTTTGTCATTCGCCAAGGTCTGAGAATACAGACAAATTTTTATGGGTTTCTGAATTTTTCTTGATATAGAAATTGTATTTTGTGTATTTGTCCTCAAAGTTTAAAACACTTTCTATAACTTTCTCTGATTTATTTATTATAAACTAGAGGCCCAGTGCACGAATTCATGCACAGGTGGGGTCCGGCCATCCAGCTCCAGGCTGGGGGAGGGGAGATGGGTTAGGGGGCCAGCCCTGCCAACCAGCCACACCCCCTGGTCAAACTCCCAGTCAAGGGGACAATTTTCATATTAGTCTTTTATTATACAGGATAATATCTCCTCACTGAATTTATTGTAAACTATGATATCTCCTTACTGAATATCAGTCACAAAAATAGATGTGGGAAATGTTCTTTGTTAAGATTCTCCTTAAATCAGTGGTCGGCAAACCCATTAGTCAACAGAGCCAAATATCAACAGTACAACGATTGAAATTTCTTTTGAGAGCCAAAGTTTTTAAGCTTAAACTATATAGGTAGGTACATCATTATTAACTTAATTAGGGTACTCCTAAGGCTTAGGAAGAGCCACACTCAAGGGGCCAAAGAGCCGCAGTTTGCCAATCACTGCCTTAGATTATAAAGTAACTATAAGGAATTACTTTATTGATTAGTGTATTTCAATCAACTAATAACATTTTTAAATTCTGCAAGTGGTTAAAATATGTCATGAAGCTCTTTTAATATTTATAATATAATAGAAATAGAAAATAGCAGTATTGTGTACTGGAAGAAAGCCCCTGGACTTGATTTCAAGGCTTACAAGCTACACAAATACATAGATAGGTAGATAGATAGATAGATAGATAGATAGATAGATAGATAGATACTAATAATAGATGAATATGCAAATTATCCAGATGCCATCACAGTAACAGTAACAACTGAACAGCTGGGGCTACAAGGCCGGCAGGGGGGTTAGTGAGGGATGACCAAACGACTGAACAGCAGGCTGTGTGGGGTGACCAGGACGACAGGGTGGGCAGTTGAGGGCAACCAGGCTGGCAGGGGGGTGCAGTTGGGGGCGACCAGGCTGGTATGAGGGGCACTTAGGGGCAATCAGGCTGGCAGGCAGAGGCAATTCGGGGTGATCAGGCAGGCAGGGGGGAAAATTAGTGGCAATCAGGCAGGTAGGCAGGTGAGCAATTAGGAGCCAGTGGTCCCAGATTGTGAGAGGGATGTCTAACTGCCAGTTTAGGCTGGATCCTAGGGATCAGCAGTTGGACATCCTCTGAAGGGTCCCGGATTGGAGAGGGTGCAGGCTGGGCTGAGGGGACCCCTCCCTGTGCTTGAGTTTTGTGTACCAGGCCTCTAGTCTGTAGCTGGACCTCTCTGACTATTGGTTTCTTCTTTTATAAAGCATAATAATTAAATCTACCTCATATGGTTATGTCTCTTAGATTAAAAGTGAAATATGGAGACGTCTGATTGTTTCTCTCCTTCAGTTAATTGATATGGGATTATCCAGTCTAAGCAAGAGTGTCACATAACTAACTGATACATTCACTATTCATTTATTCAGTTCATTTTTTCAGTCATCATTTCTCTTTTGTCACAAAGAGGATCCTTCTTCTTTATGTACAACAGGTTTGGCTAAACAACTCATATGCAAGTTGTCCATAAGTTTTTAAAGTGTTCCTTGTTAAGATCGACTTAACTCTGAGCCCAATTCTATCCCAGACACTATAGAATATGTATTTTCTTGAAATAAAAGTTTAAAGTTCCTCTCCAGCATTTCTACTAGAATTAATAGAATTCTACATTTTGCTATTAAGTAGAGATCTTAAAGATGGCCCAAGCAATGTTCCCATTTTTCAAAAAGAACAGTAGTATCTAAAAAAGTGAAATCACTTGCCCAAGGCCATATATTAATTGGTAGATCACAAAAATTAAAATGATAGCTTCTCTCTCTTAGTTTAATGCTCATAGTGTTTATTCATGCTGCTGGAGTTGAATTTAATCAGTGAAAAATGACAAGCCATGATGCAACTTGTTTGAAAGTCCTGCTCTTCTTAGATTTCATAATTGATTTTACAATTTCTGAATTAATTGAAAAAATGCAAACTTCTTCAATGTCCTCCAGAATGTCTCTGAGAGCCCTCAAACTCACATGCTTGCCAACTTTACCAGCTTACCCTTATCCTAAATCATATCTTTTAATCATCTTCTCAGGGATTTAGGGAATTGTGTCCAATCAATACAATTACATTTATTATTCAGATATCTTGAGTACAAATTATATTTGCTCTTGCTGCCACTAACCATTGCTCAATTTTTAATAACTCATTGAACATTCAAGGTCATCCACCTTGAATAATCAGGGGCATGCCATAAGATTTCTACATGCTGTAAACAAAAATAGATTATGCCTTAGCATGTAAAATGTGGTTGAAATGATGGGAAAATGGTTTTTTACCTCAAAATATCCAAATACAGATAGTCTCAAACCAATGAACTGTAAGTCTCAATACAAGGTATTTTCTGCTTTGATATTTGGAGTTTTGAGTCAATGGACTTGCCAAGGATTCAGGTATTTTGGGTAGAGTCCATCTAAAACCCTGTAACATCAGATTTCAACCCAATGTCTATAATAATAGTCTTCATCTATGAATTTCACCAACTGGTGATGAAAGTTTATATATAAAACGATGGATTTTTACTAAAAAGTCATTAAGTAGTGGCTAATGGCTAATGGGAAAGTCAGACAATGCCGTTTTTTTTTGCTCAGAAGCTGTATGTGTAAAACAATATATTGAGCATCTACAATATAGTTTACCCACATGAGATGTCAGTCAGACCTATTGATTGTGAAGTCACACAGCCCTAAGCTCTCATCTTGACCCTGCCACTAACCTGCTGTTCACAACTGGGTAAACCGCTTAACTATTCTGAATATCTGTTTATTTACATTTAAAATGTGAATAAACCAAATTCATGGGCTTCTGTGAAGACTAAATTGAATCATGTATGTAAGAAACATTGCTCAGGCTCTGATAGGAGCATACAAAATGTTAGGTATTATTTCCTACAGTGTCACTTATTCATGTGTACAAACTGGCCTGAAGGCTATCATCATTATTCCCTCTGAGAGATTACTTTATTGGCCCCAGTTTGCACAGCTAGGGAATGAAGAATCACAATTCAAAGGCAGGTATCTCATTTTACAAGCTACAGTTTAGATCTGTGAGACTATAGCCCATGCCCTAAAACAGGATAGTGTCTCCCTTCTTTCTGTATTAAATTATTGTGTTGAAACATTTTCTAACTTTGTTTCCACCCTTTAATTCGGATTACAGAAAAACCCAGTGGTATCATGGGAACTCGCTATATATTAAAATTTTGTGTTTTTGTCCACTGACACGTTATTGACAGAAAAAAGCAATATGCCACAACACGTAAACATCGTCTTCACAGCATAAGCATCAACTTGGAAAGATAATTAACCCTGGACTGAGTCTATTTTTATGACCCATGCATCATTTACTCGTCAAATAATATTGACATCAAGGAGACAATGTGCTGTGTTCTGCTTTTGTTTTCTAGCACCCCTCTAGTGATAATCTGATTTTTTAATCAGTTCCCAGCCCCAAATCTCACAATGACTTTCATTGAGCAACATCTCAAATTTACTCTTAGTGGGTAAACAAAATTGAAAACAAAGATACATTATCTACCTCCAAGAAACTCCCATTCTAGTGACAAAGACTGGCAACTGAATAAATAATTTCAGTAAGCGCAGCAAGTCTTATGATAACAAAATACACATGGTAACAGAAAGGACAGAGAAAAAGGCTCCTAAGCCAGTTTAATGCAGCAAGGTTAAAAGAAGAAGGGCTCTAGCTGCCAAAAAAAGAAGCTTAAGAGGTACTGACTTTAAAACATAGGAGAAGGGAAGGAGAACATTAAACATCTCCTATAGGGATAGCCCTCTTAGCAAAAGGGATATTTAAACATGTGAAGTGATTTAAAAATCACTGCATTCTGGAAAGCTCTGGACATTGGAAAAGCTGCAACTCAATTATTGCCCAGCAAATAACAGTTTAGTAATGTTGTGTTTATATATTTCAACAGTTTAATCATTTTGCTAAATTTTCTTAACTTGGTCTTTATTGGTGCAGGGCAGCTGGCTTAGTATGTGGTGGTAGGTACTATTAATTTGTAAAATACATTACACAGCAACAACTTTAAAAAATCAATAAAGTTATTATATATCCTGACTCATCATGTTCTTGTTTAGATTAGCAATGCATATTTTTACATATATTAGCAGAGTATCAGGGAACTCACGATCACCAGACAAGTAGACAGTATTGACAAATAGTAGTATAAAATCAACAGTAATAACTAGATGAACAAACTCTATGGGTCATGTTTAGTCATATTTCCAACAGATATCACATGAATAAAGTATATAATAACAATTAATAATATTTTCAACAATACCAAAACACTTTATAACACTTACATTTTAATTCATTTTCATAAATCAATCTTTAAACTCCCCATTACCATGTGAGATATGTTAAACATATAAAACATGTCTGCTTTCTGATTAGTTTGATAGCAATATACAGATTATGAACCTGAAAGTATCAGGTGATAACATCTTACTGAAGCATGGTATTATTTCCCCAGATTGCATCCCAATCACGGCAGAGACAGAAAAAGGTGGCAGCAGCCCAGGAAACTACTGTAATTAAGAAATTTACACCTTAGGAACAGTTCTTCAAAAATTGCAACAAAGATTTATTAAGTACATACCACAGAACAAAAACCAGGCTAGTTGATAGATATGCAATACTAAAAATACAGACAGGATCCCTCACGTAGTTTACTTTCTATTTAGGGGAGAGAGCAATGAAAATAGGTGGGGAAGTACTGGCTGCTTTTACAACAGATAGAAAACAGATATGGAAAAGATTTTAACCTGTTTCTAAACTTAGATTTTATTCTAACAACAACAACAACAAAGGAAGAATGATAATCCAGGTAAAAGATAGCATCAGTGGGATAGAAGTGAAACGGAAATAAATAAGTGCATTTTTAAAATATTTAGGAGTAATAATCAACAGTACTTATTTATCTGACAGTGTGGAGGGTTATGAGGAAAGAAGGAGGGTCAGATGACCCTCAAGTTTCCAGCTTGTAGGTCTGAATGAATGGTGATATTATTCCGTAAGGGAAGGGGTAACTTATATTTCCTTGTCAGTTATATTAATATAATGACAGTTGTCCAAACTGTTATTTCATTGTTACAACTTGACATTTTTCTCCTCCACTTGAATTATTTTAATGAATTTTAGTAGGACTAGAACTTAGAAGATGCTCAATAAATGAATGACACAGATGAATGAATAAGTTGTTGGATATTATTTTATTTGAAATTTACATTAACCCTGAGGGGAAGAAAAAGTAGAAAATTTTATATTCATTTTAGAGGTGAGAAATCTCTATAGCATTTGGCTAAGTTTACCCAACAGATAAGCAGGAAATCAGAGCATGGTTTAAAACTACTTTTATTCATAGTCTGGGGCTCTTTGCACTGCACAAACCTACTTATTGCTTATTACCTACTTTTTCATTATCTCAGTCCTAATGAAGAAGTCCACATGAGTTATGTGGTCTTCATTTCCAAATTAACCAAGAAGATGTGCACAGAACTTTCTCTTAATAAATTAGTTTATATCATGTGGCATCTTATAATCAACAAAATTACCATAATTAGCAAGGGCATGTATAGTTTGGTGAGTGGATCCATCAAGCTGTTCCTAAGTTTTGCACAGCAGGTAAAAGATCAGAGTCAAAGAGTAATTGTCCAAGTCCATTCAAGTATCTTGGTCAGTTTGAGAACATACACACAAAACACACACACACACACACACACACACACACACACACACACGTTGCAGAGGGCAGAAAAAATGCTCTCTTTCAATCTAGAAAATAAATTGATTTTTATGTTGGGTGAATGTGATTTTCAGAGAGAATAAAGGTATTGTTCCCAAATAAGCAAACCCAGAATGCAAATTCAGAGTCGTATGTACTTTGTATAGTGTTCCTAAAATCTCTGTAAACAGCTTTCACATGGTATTTGGAAAAATTACCAACAAAAAAATCAAGCATATCTAACATAACCATGACATAATAAATAGGAAAGCAATTTATGCTAAAACAAACCTGGTTAGTAGTTCTTGCACACCTTAGCTTTTTCACTTTGAAAAGTTATTAAACACAAAGTTTTGACTTCTAAGAGCTCACAGAATAATACAGGAAATGGCAGTAAAATCACATAATTGAAATGCAATATGATCCAGGCAAAAATAGAGGTGTCCTGATTAGTGTGATATTAAAAGTCGGAAAGTGTAGTCAGAAAGGTCATAAACCTTTGGAATCAAACTCACCTCCAACTTTGTTCTAGCTCCTTCTTTTCTTAGGAAACGAAATGACTAGTAAATGACCTAGGAGGGATCTGAAATGTCTGTCTTCTCCCAGTTTCTGATTTTTTACCCTGCCATTCACATTATTCATGCAGCCCAAAGTTAAGGGGGACTGGAAAACAAAGACAAACATCCCAGAAAAAATTTTTCTCCTCTCTGAGCCTCTGTTTACTCATTTTTAAAGTCCACATAAACTTTAAAACATTCTTTGGACACAAACTCAGGTCCAAAAACCTAAAGCTCTGTTAGTTGTCAGTTCATTCTTCCTCCATTCTAATGTGCCCTAAATTAGTAGGAATTTGGCCGAAAGCCAGACATCAGGGTAATTTCCAAAGAATAGCCCTTCCTAAATTTTGTGCATTTTATAGTTTAGTAAAATTCCAAGTGAGAACAGAAGTAAATGCAAGAGAAATACCAGTCTCTTTGATTAAGATAGATATCTTCTAAACTTTAAAACAAAGTAAAAAAAAATTTCCAATGAGTCAGTGAGTCTGGGAACACTATGCAATTAATATATAATGTCAATCAGATGGGAAGGAAAAACAAACATTTAAAAAATTATGCAGAAATAACACAATAAATGAGGGAAAGCATATAGATAAGCAAGAATAATCATGATCAGATGTTACATATGAACATCATATATAATACATTTAAATTGCTGATCTTATGTATTAATTCTATGTTAAACTAGGGGCCCGGTGCACAAATCGTGCACCCTGGAAGGAACAGTGGACCATGAGGCTGCAGTAGGCACAGGGGCGGGTCTCGGCCCATCCTCTGCCACCCTGCCAGGCCCCTCCCACTTGTCTGCCTGCAGCCCAGTTCCCGCTGCCTCTGCTCCCAGGAGCTGATGGCACAAAGCTATTGGGGCAAGCGCCAGCAGCAGGTGCGAGTGCCAGGCGGGACTGCGATGTAGGGGAGCAAAGAATTTTCAGTAACCACCAGAGGCTGACCACAATAACAGTGACTGGTGTCCTGCCTTGGTCTGGTGCCCCCTCTCACCTACTCCACCATCCTGCCGCAGTCAATGCCCACCATGTTCTGCACATGCCCCCTGGTGGTCGGCGCACATCATAGCAACTGATTGTTCAGTTGTTCGGTTGTTCCTGTTGTTCTGCCATTCAGTCTGTTTGCATATTAGCCTTTTATTATATAGGATAAGAGTTTATAATATCTCAAGGACAATGTATATAAATCACAGTGAATTCATGAATAAGAAATTGTATTAGTTGTATAGAATCATATGTCTTTGGAGAAGACATGGAAACGGTATTAAATATGCAGTCAAAATGTCTCCCTCATATATCTACTTGTTTTTGAAAAAATAAATATAGAAAGGATAAACCATAAACTAATTAGGTTGGTTAGTTATAGGAGATCCATTGGGAATAGGATGAGAAGGATGAGGAACATAAGGAAGGATGGTGACAGTCTCTGAATACACCTCATTCTATAGTACTGACTTCAGAACCATGCTACAGTTTTAGATAAAGTAATAAATTACTTAATTAAGATGAACTAAGATGTCAAAAATCTTAAAAGTTGGTTAAAGACATAAACTGAACCTAATTTACTTGAAATAAATAATCACATTAAAAGGGATTAAAAACAAAGAAAAGGAAAACAATTACTATTTGGACCCAGTATTTTGACATTATATTCTTAGACTTAAGGCAAAAATAACTATAAATAAATAGTAAACTCTTGTTACTGGGTGGTTTTTTTTTTCTCGGTAGTATGTGTAAGAAAGTTTGAAACTACTTTCTGTGTATTCAGGACTCAGAATATAAGTAATTATTTTGTACTAAGTATAGTTGTAGGTTCCTCACTGATGAGAAAACAAGTTACACTATGAAAGGGGGACAAATAGAATGAATTACATGGTGTTGGATTGGAATCAAAGATAGTAACAGCATAGACATATTTGAAAAATATAGATGGATAAATAGATACATAAATACATAGAAGTGTGTGTGTGTGTGTGTGTGTGTGTGTACTTATAAGCCCTACCTATGGTATTTTTTTTTTTTAATGGGAGCAGCAACAATATAATACCAATGAGCCGACAGGTATCAAATTATGATTTCTAATCCAAAATATCTACTAAAATGTGATTAATTAAAAACAGGACTTCTGGAAAAATAGCTAATTCTAAAAGTGAGGCCGAAAAAGTACAAGATGATTTTGAATCATCTAATAAAAAATAAAGTTTTCAAAAAATTATGAAGACATGTCTAAAAGAAACAGGAGTCAGATAGAAGAAACTCCCACTAGCCAAATCCGTGACAGTTTGAGCATCCTGAATCTGAGATTGTAATCTATGGAATAAAATAAGAACACAAGAGCACAAACTGATGTGAGTGAATATATAAATAAATGAGAGCAGTTACTTAAAGCTCTTTTTATTTTCTGTATTAGAATGTCAACTAAAGACAAAACGATGGAATTAGAAAGTGACCAATTGGCAACCATCAAAATATTAATAGATTCCATCATAAATCATTGGAATGCTAACACTACTGAATTAGAGTTTGAGGAGTACCAGGATATGAATAGTATTAAATTATCTCCTCATAAGTACAAATTACTTTTTCAAAAAGAAAAAATATGAAGTTACAATGGAGGAATCTAACAGATACCACATTAAATAGGTCATCAAATTTTAATATCATGAGACATCACACATATCAACACAAAGCATTGAGAAGGACAAAATATCATTTCTGTGATGTTCCTGCCAGAAGGTAAAAGGACCAGTTAGTCATGAGGAAACATCACACACACACAAACTAAGAAGCAGTCTAAAACATAAATTCCCTGTACTCCTCATATTTTTTAAGGTAATAAAAAACTATTAAAGAAGATTAGAAATATATGACAGCTAATTACAATGTGTGACCCCAGATTAGATCTGAAACAAGGGAAACGTACACCCACACCCACACACACACACACACACATATCTACAGAAGACATTATTTGAGTTAGCACTAACGCAAATGGATGGCTCTCAAATAAGATCTAGGGCAGTAATTTTAATTTCTTGATTTGATAATTGTATAAAGCTATATAAGAAAATATTCTTGATTTTAAGAAATACATACTGAAAACTTCAGGGGTAAGGGGACATTACGTATATAAGCTGTTCTAAAAAGGTTTAGAAAAATATTATGTATATATATCATACATATCTGAAAATATAAGTTTATGTGAGTGTGTATATAGTGAAAGCTAAAATAGGATAAAGTACATGAGGTAAAATATTAATTGCAAAATGTCTACTATTTATGTGTACAATTTTTATTTTAAGTCTTAAATTATTACAAAGTAAAAAGTTAAAGATCACAAAAAGAGGTATAACATTCTTAGTCATCAGGAAATGACAAAATAAAACCACAATCATATACTACCTAACGTAAATCAGAACAACTAAAGTTTTAAAAGAAAGTGACGATATCTAAAGGTGGTGAGCGTCCGAGCGTCTATAATTGTAGCAGTGGCTGGTGGGAATGCAGAACGGCACCGCCACTTGGGAAGACAACGCGGCAGTTTCTCATCAAGTTAAACAGGCACCTACCATATGTCCCAGCAATTCCACCCCGAGACATTTCCCCAAGTGAAAGGAAAACTGTGTTCCCACAAAAGCCTGTGTGTGAATGCTGAAACCACTTTATTCTTCATGGCTAAACCGGAAACATCTCAAATGTCATTGAAGAGGGGAATGGATGAACAAACTGCGATGAAAATATATAATGGGATACTACTTGGTATTAAAAATAAATAAATTACCAATACAGGCAATATGGATGACTCTCAAATAATTATTCAAAAGAAGCCAGATCCTAAATGCAACATTGTGTATGTTTCCATTTTTTATTACATTTTTTCAAAGTCAACAGTGTAAGGGGTTGGGGAAATAGACCCATGGTTGCCAGAGTCTGGGCGGAGGAAGGAGCTAACTGCAAAGGGAGGCCGGGTTTGGGGAGATCGATATAGCAGTTCTACATCTTGATCATGGTGTTGGTTACACAAACAAATAAAATTATTTGAAATTTAGAGAATTCTATAATAAAGAAGACAAATGTTTCTGCATATAAATTGTACCTTATAAAAAATGAGGAGCCCTGGCCAGTGTGCCTCAGTAGGTTGAGCATCATCCCATGCACCAAAATGTTGCTGGCTCAATCCGTGGTAGGGGGTGTGCAGGAGCCACTGATAGGCGTCTCTCTCTCTCTCTCTCTCTCTCTCTCTCTCTCTCTCTCTCTCTCTCTCTCTCCCTTCTTCTCTAAAAATCAATAAAAATATTTTTAAATGAAGATAAAAAAGCACTGAAATTCTAAAAATATAAATCTCTGACTCAAATATGCACAGCTGGGATTGTTTCTCTGCGTGTCTGTTACTCGTCTCTTAACTTCTAAGACAAGAGATAGTATTTCCACTTTCTACCAATAATGTATTACCTATAATATGGGATCTCCCATCCCTGTTTAGTGGGCTTCCTGAGAGACCGAAGTCTCGTCAGTGCTACTTGTCAGCAGTCCTAGCTTAACACAGGATGAGGCACCAACAGGAAACAGGTGGATTTTGACGACGATGCCCTGACCATTCCAACTGTCCTGCAGGATGCCAAGAAATAGCCTACCAGCAGCCCGCATTCTCAGTGATGGCAGCTAGAGGATCCAAAGCTGTCAGGAAGCATCTGCATATAATGACTGAGCTTCCACGTGTGGGATGGAGCTACAATTGCAGCCACCAACCCCGGAGGAAAGGACAAGGAAAGACTCAGAAACTTGGAGGTAGAAAAAAAGTATTTCCTATTTTCTCTCCCAAACAAGCAAAGGTAAGGTGTGAGACCCTGATTACTTAAGACATGGCCTTGTTCTGGATCACTTATAGAAATAAGGGTCTGTGTCAACTCTTTTGTTGGGTTCTGTGGCCTCACGTATTGGCAAGCAAGGAGACATGGCATAAAATTGTACTATCAGCATTTGACAATTTTCTGGCCCTTTTTTCACATGGCATTCAGCCGATTTGCTTTAAAACCAAGTCCTGATCCTTCTCTCCATGTAAACTTTATTTTTTTTTGCATCATACTGTCTGTATATTAAATAAAACAGAATAAAGTGTTAGTCACTCTGCCAAAGAGAAGATTGCAGAGCCATACAACCTTCTGAAATTCAGCAATTCTGATGAGAAATGTATTCATTGATTCTTTCATCAGGTAAAAAAAGTCAATAAGTGTTATTACTAGTCCATTAATGATCATGAAAGGATGTTGTAAAATTTTAAGTATGAAACAAAAATTTGGGATAAAGATTTATAGAAAATATATAATTCTTAAAATTGTCTGGAAAGCAGTAAATGCTATTTTCTTCTAATTGATATATGTTTTATTGCTGAAATAGTACAGTGCACTAAAGTGAACACTGGAATGTTTCTTCCAATTATAATTTACCCTAAAAGAATAAAAATATAGAGAAAAGGAAATAAAGAGAATAAAAAGATCCTGATGTGCATTACAATATCTCATGAAACCAGAGGTAAAGCAGCTTGCAGCTTGCTTGTGCTCATAGAACAATTTAGTGATATGGCTAGGAAGAGAATGCTTGAGTAATCTAAAATTTCCCTCTTTTATAAAACAAGTAATCAAGTATTAATAGAAAGACTAGCTGTGAGTCAAATTAGAAGCATTCTTTGTCACTCAATTTCTCCAAGCATAAAATCAGTAAAACAACAAAGCATCGTACCCATTTCCAAAGAGGTTTACAAAAGGATTCACCTATGTAGGTTTTCTGATGGACATGTTTATGACTTTCAGAAGAGGTTTGGAATCAATGAAATAAACATTTAGAAAGGATTAAGGGCTGCAAACCATGTGCCTTCTTTAGAAAAGCTTTTCTCCCAGGCTTTGGCTTCATGGATTGGTGCATGTCTCTACTTCTTTGGACTTATAATGAGTCTACTCACATAATCAAAGACATAAAGAACTTAAGAAAAAGTTCACATTCTATATCAGCTCTCATTTACTGATCATATTCACTGAGCAATTGTTCTTTTATATGTATTACCTGATAAAATCTTTATAATGCCTCTGTGTGTGACTAACTCAGTCGCACAGGAATAGTTGAATACCACCCTGTCACTATCCAAGGCTCTGGATCCAGAGATTAAGTTCTCCCAGTTCTCAAGAAATCAGAGTCTTGAGGAGAGGCAGACAAGTAAACAGGGAATTTTTTTTAGCTAATGTCTTTATTCTATAGAGAATGAGGGCTAACTAAAGGAAAACGTTTTATGTAAATTGTGTTTCAAAAGACCTTCACTCTGAAAGCTAATTATCATTGAATCAATAGTTAACACATAAATAATCATGTCTACAAGATTCTGCATGAACCTTGAACATGCTATGCTTTTTATTGCTCCTTCCCTTTGCACATATTTCCTTTATATTTTTTAGAGAACTCTTATTCATCCTTTAAGACTAATTTCAAAGGTCACCTTAAAAACCATTCCTGGCCTCCTCAAAAAAGGTGAAGAAGTTCCTCTTTTGCATTCCCATGGTAAACAGGGCATTTTAAAACAATATAATATTCCCTGGTAGAAAAAAACAAACAAACATAGAATTCTTCAAAGGGAAACAGGAGTAGCACTTAAGCCAGGTGCCAGAAGATTAAGGGACTGCCAAGACTTGCTGAAGCAAGTAATAACATATAATAAACATTATTATCAGGCAGGGGGAAAGGAATATTAGGCAGCTAGTAAGATTAATAGTGTCAAGGAGTCCAAGAATATATATTTTAAATTTCATTTTATTTTTATTTATTGATTTGAGAGAGAGAGGAAAGCAAAGAGAGAGAGAGAGAGAGAGAGAGAGAGAGAGAGGGAGAGAGAGAGATTTGTCGTTTGACTTATTTCTGTTTTAAAATTTCTTTATTGATTAAGTTATTACATATGTGTCCTTATCCCCACATTACCCACCATTCCCCCACTCATGCCCTCACCCCCTGTTGTCTGTATCCATTGGTTAGGCCTATATGCTTGCATATAAGTCCTTTGGTTGATCTCTCCCCCTTACCCCCACCCTCCCCTACCTTCCCTCTGAGGTTTGACGGTCTGATCAATGTTCCACTTATTTCTGCATTCATTGGTTGATTTCTGAATGTCCCTTGGCTAGGAATCAAACCCCCAACCTTGGTGTATAGGGATCATACTCATAACAACTGAGGTACCCGATCAGGGCCAAGTAGATATTTTTATACTCATTTTTCAATTGAGTAAGCTGAAGTTCAGAGGGAGTGCATAACTTCCTCAAAGTCACACAGTGCTTTTGGGCATATATGTTAACTGTTAATCAATTTATATAGATTTATACACTATCACAAAATATGGGTTTACTACATATTAACTAAAAATAATCTTTTCCTGTCATTAATCATTATCTGAGGCTGTTTTGTTTAAGTTTATTACTTTACATTTATTCAATTTCTGAGTGGAGGGGATATTCTTCAACATTCTCCTGATGATGTGTCATCATCTATACTATTGCATTAGTCAGGGTTCTTCAGAGAAACAAAAGCAAAAGGAGATAATAGATGGTAGCTAGATAGGTAGCTAGATAGATGACAGATAGATGATAGACAGATGATAGATAGATAGATAGATAGATAGATAGATAGATAGATAGATAGATAGATGATAGAATACATATAGATAGATAACATAGAGGATATAACTCCTATATGAAAAAAGTAATATACTTATTACAGGAATTGACTTACTTAGTAATGGAGTCCAAGAATCCAACAATCTGTCATCTCCAAGTTGGAGAACCAGTGGTATAAATCAGGTTGTATCCCAAATCCTGAGACCCATGGGAGATAATGATGTAAGTTGCAGTCTGAGTTCAAAGGTCCGAGAACTATGGGGCCATTGGTGTAAGTCCTAGAGTTCAAAGGACTAAGAATCAGGAACTCCAATGTCAAGGTTAGGAAAAGATGGATAACCCAGCTCAAGACGACAGAGGGAATTTGCCCTTTTTCAACTTTTGTTCTATTTGAACCCTCAATATATTCAATGATGCCTGTCCATGTTGGTGAGGGCTGAGTTCTACTTTGTCTATTGAGTCAAGGACTGAATCTCTTCTAGAAACGCCTTAAAAGACACACCCAGAAAGAATATTTTACTAACTAGCTAGGCATCCCTTGGTTAAGTCAATCTTACACATAAAATTAACCATTACACATCACAGCTATCTTATTTCTTTCTGAGTTATATGGGCATTTTGAGAAATAAAGACTAGACCCAGTGCATTATTCCAGTGGCTAAGTTAGAAATATAGAGGTAGAACATCCCTCCCCTTGGGATACAGTGCATATGGAGCAAAGCAAAAGCTGTGGTTAAGAGTCCAATAAAAACTTAAAACACATATTTTTAAGAGGAAATATCCAAAAATGTTGGGTCAAAAAGTTCATTTCAAAGCAGAAATCTCCTGCTGTCTTCACAAACACCTCCTTTAGTTTTCTGAATTCTCTCTTGTAGAGAATAGCAACATCTTCTTCCCGGTCTTTGTTATCCAGCTATGTCCATACTCAGAATCATATTAAGGAGTCACTGAGTGTCATTCATCCCTCATATTAAAGCATGCACATGTGTGAGCATGGGCATACTTTGTCTAGATTTTTAACTCTGCATCCCATAACATATGAAATGTGTACCTTGGCCTACAAAGCTCTGTGTGATCTGGTTCCTACCTCCTTCTCCAGGTTTACCTCAGGCTGACTTCTAAAATTCCTTGGAAGTGTCAAACTCTTATCCACTTCTGGGTGTCTAAATATGTTTGTGTGTGTGTGTGTGTGTGTGTGTTTTAGCTACTAACATAACTGGCAAGTACTCATTCTTCAAGTGTCAGATCACATCTTGAAGGATGCCTTCCTAATTGCTCTAGCTTAATTAGTTTTGCCCTCTTATTCTACTTCAAATAATACTCCTTCCTTTTAAAAACTTTATATATTATCCATTTCTTGTTGGTTTATTATTTTAGGTGAATTTGTAGCTTGCAAACTTATTGAGTGTAGAAAATATAATTTTTAGTTTTAACACTCAAGACCTGCTACATAATTTGTGGCGCCCAGTGCAAAATGAAAAACTATTAAGATTTTGAAAATGAGGATACCGGAGCATTGAACCAAGTTTGGCACACTTTTGAGAACAAGACCTGTGTGATGGCACAGATCACACAAAATCTGAATGTGGCCCTTTCAGCACTTCATATTCAGTATCTCCCATAATATCTGGTAAAGAGGTATTCAATAAATACTTACTAAATATAATGCATAAATTGCTAATAGTGGAAATAGAGTGACATTATCTTCATACTAGTATGTAAATAACATTGAGAATCATCCTAAGGAACATGTTTGGAGAAAAAGCATGGAGAGTGACATAAGGCAAAGTGAACCAATGGGAAAAAGATAAAATAGAGGAAGCCAGAGGAACCAAAATTCCCTTCAAAATTTTGCTTGAGGTCATTTTTCCTGTATCAAAAAAACCTTCAAAAGTGAAATAGAAATTAGACCCTTTAAGAAGAAAAAATAGGTTTCCCAATACATAAAATATTCTAGGCACAGAATGTTTTACATATATTACTTCATTTTACCCTTATCCACATGTATGTTTCTTCCTTACCATTACTTAAAAAAGCTATAGTTCAGAGAAGTAAGACCGTTTACCTAATTTCACAAAATGAGTTACGTTAAGGCTCGTAATAAAGTTTTATAAATAGGACAATACAGCCTTTCCTATGCCTCAGGGGACCCCACACTGTGAAGTGCTGTCCTTGAAATTTTCTAGGTCCTAGTTTGGTACCTGGGACTGGATGGGCTGACAGTGCCACGATGGTGGAATGCCCTGAGCCTGGGAACCAGATAGTACCAGGTATTTCCTTATAATCTTCTATGCCCACATTTTATTTTTTTAAATCAATGTTGTGGTTTTATTTGTACTTTTTAATATATTTTATTGATTTTTTAAAGATAGAGAGAGGGATAGAGTTAGAAACATTGATGAGAGAGAAACATCGATCAGCTGCCTCCTGCACACCCCCTACTAGGGATGTGCCCACAACCAAGAATGCCCTTGACCAGAATCGAACCTGAGACCCTTCAGTCCGCAGTCCAACACTCTATCCACTGAGCCAAACTGGTTAGGGCTCTACACACTTTTTAGTGTAGCATCAATCAGTTCTGAGAAGCCAAAAACTGAAAAAGAGCATCAACATAGTGTTCCAGCCTTGAACCACCAATCCTTATCCTTGAGATGTAGCCAAAGGAAATTATCAGCAATGAAAAATTCAATCAGATTTCCTTTTCATTGTAACATTTTCCAAGAATATAAGGGGAAATATTTTATCAATTCTTTGCCATGATTATTCCGAAATTTTAATATGAATTGACTGACTTAGTGACAAATTCAGAAGAATAAAAATTGTTGAAAGTAAATCAACAAATTATAATAAATAAGCACTAAAAAGGAGGGGGGGGTACACTGCCCAAAATGTGGTCTAAAGACTTTCTATTTCAGAAGCACTTGCTTGTTCAATATGCATATTCCTGGGCCCCAACCAATAGCCTACCCATGGCCCTTAAACTTAATTGAGCTCACCCTGTGTGTCAAAGATTCTCTCTCACCAGTCTGTGCTCTGATTACAGTGTTGCCTCTGGACAAAGGTGCCATTAATGGTAAGTTCCCTGCCACAGGCATATAGGGTGGTCATCTCACGCCTCTGTAGGTTCAGGGCCACATGTCTATCACTCTTCTGGGGGTGGGTCCACCTATCTTCTCTAAAAAGTCAATTGACTCTTCTGATCAATGCTCCTATTGCTTCTAATTGATTCTGTGAGGAGTGCTCTCCCAGGTTAGTCTTATGCTTTGTCAAATGAGGAACAGACGTCCCTTATTCAATTAGGACCAGTTTCCTTGCTCTTCCACAGGATGTTACCCTATCCACCCCACTGGTGTGGGATGCAGGGATATAGTCAACACTGAAAGAGACCACAGTTTATATAGGAATCCAGTCAATGCAGAGTTCAAGAGGAGATAAAATTGGAAATTTTTTCTCTATGTTTATACTACAAAATACTTAATATGTTTAACATGATCAGAAAACCATTTATATGTACTGCATGCTCTGGGTAAGACCTGCACTTATCATCATCAATGAGACACAGTATTTTGAGAGAGTCATTGGAAGCCAGTATTCACAGTGGTGCTGTGAATAATGATTGTGGTAGAAGATGTTGCATCATAATGATGTAACCTGCATTAAATAAGTGGAATTAGGGAACTGGATAGCCAAGTAGATCTATGTTATTTTAAGTGAATATGTCCTAAAGAGCCAAGGAATTTTGGGTAATGATAACACCTCTACCTTTTTCTCATAGTAAGAGATATGAAATTAGCCAGGGTTGGTACAGTTGACAATAAGGAACAAAAAGAGATAGTGTTTCTACCTGAACAGGAAGAGATATTACCTGAATACTCTTCAAATAAATTGACTAGACAATAAGCAAATCTGAGCACCTCCTCACACATTTGTTGTATAAATTACTGTCTCCCACATGGACCCATACATTTTGTATTACATTTTTAAATGAAATAATTTATATTTACAAAATGAGGCCTCAAAAAATACTTTCCTGGGACCATGCATACCCTAATCCAGGCGGTATAAACCCATGCTCCTTACAGTCTATTCAATGGCATCAGAAAATGTAATGAACACAGCAAAGGACAAGATAATGTGTTTGACTCTTGCATGCCTGGGGGAACATGTTCTCCCAGGTGAAAGCAGAAAATCAAGCACAACATTTATTGAACAATAAAAGTAAGCTTATTTGTGAGAGAAACTGGATTATCTTCAAGCAGCAAACTGTGTTTAATATCACAGAAGATAAATCTTAGGCTTAAACATAGGAGGCAGGCTCCTATAGATGCACCCAACTGAGTGGATAATCACAACAGAGTTATAGCTGTTAGCCTGGTAGTCTGGGCCAATGCTCCACAGAATCAAAGTTAAAAGGAAGCAGGGTTTCTGTTTGGAGGTTTCTTCCTTGGGTCAAGTGGTATCTGATTATTAGTCCCCACAGGCTTTTCAGTAGCATTTCAGAAGCCATTATGTAGTGACTTGGTATTAAATTTATTCTCACATACCAGCATGTGGCCATGCACAAGTCTAACGCTTTTAAGCCTCACTTGGCTCATTTGCCAAAAGCAGATAATAATGGAGCAAGGAGAGCTGAATCATTGTACACAAACTTGTGCTGGTACTTATTGGGTATTAACAGCTTTTATATGTGGATTTTTTAAAAACATTTTTTATCCCTCAAAGCCATATTTCTTAAGTACTGTGGAAACCTGGATATAGAAAAGTTTAGGTGATAATATTTTTAGTCACATTTTACATATTCATTATGTAAACTGTGTTTCCTGCCTCAGACATTCCAAGGTTTAGAGATTCATATGTTAGCCTAGAACCACTCAATTTCTGATTTGATTGGGATGATCAATTATTATTATCCTTTTTTTAATCTGATCTGGAGAAAAGCTACATTGAAATATTCTGAAATTTGCAACCAAAAGACATGAGTTTTAATCAACACTAAATCAGTTACTTTTAATGTGAACTTGAAGCTTCTACTTAATCTCTGAGCCCCAGAAGACACAAGTGTAAAATACAGGAAATAAATGTACCTCGTCTATCATGAGATAATGCACAGTAAGTGCATAGGTAGTGGTAAGTATGGAAGAAGCACAGGCTCTGGGATCAGACGGACCTGTGCTTCAGTACTAGGTCTATCATCTAATCATTATGTGACCTTGGGCAAACTACTCAACCTTTTTCAGTCTGTTTTGCTATAGAATAGATCCAATAATATATAATTTATAAACCTATCTGAATAATTACACAAGATTGTGCTAGTAGAGCTGCTTGGTGTATATTAGTTATCATTTCTCTGAAAACAGGAGTAGCATTGTTATCTTCAGCCTTGCACACAGGCTTGCATAGGAATCAAGGATAGGAAACTAGAAGCAAAAATTCAGTTTACACAGGATATAAGTAAGGCTCTCCAATGACATATTGAGCATTCATCCTAGTACTGTATCCTCCAATTTTAAAAGAAATACTTACACTAGACCTAATAGACATGAAAGCAAAGGTTATAACAAGGGAAAAAGAATCAACCAGCAACTCCATTTTTCAGTATTTATCCGAAGAATCTCAACACACTAAATCAAAAAGACATACATCCGTATGTTTAATGAAGCATTATTTACAATAGCCAAGATAAAGAAGCAACCTATCATTAGCTGAACAGAAAGAAGAAATGGTGCATGCATACAATGGAAGATGACTCAGTCATGAAAAAGGAATGGCATCTTGTCATCTGCAACAACATATATGGAGCTAGAGGATATTGTGCTGAGTGAAATAAGTCAGACAGTCAAGGACAAATGCCAGATTGTTTCATTTATATGTGGAATCTCAAAAATAACAAAATAAACAAACAGAATGAAACAGACTCATAGACATAGAGAATATTTTGAGGGTTGTCAGATGGGAGAGGAGTTGAAGGGATGGGTGAAAAGGTGAAAGGATTTAGAAGTACAAATTGACAGTTACAGAAAAGCCATAGGGATGTAAAGTACAGCATATAAAATATAGTCAATAATATAATAATTACATATGGTATTAGATGGGTACTAGATTTATCACTTTATAAGTTATATAAATGCCTAACCACGGGTTGTATAGCTAAAACTAATAATATTAAACATCAACTGTACTTTAACATAAAAAGGGGGAGAAGAAAATAATAAGGAAAGAAAAAAAGGAAGGCTTATATTTTTCATTCTGCTTGGTAGTTAAATGGGACCATGGGACCAAAACCCAGCCAATGGATTATGAAAGGAAGTGAAGTATGCTAATTACAGACCATGTTTTTTTTAAAAAAAAAAACCTTTTTGGTAACTCTCTAGTTCATCAGCTGCCATTATATGTAATCAACATTTAATACAGTGAAGGACTCTGAACTCCTTGCAGGTTAGCAAAGCCACTATATGGAGGATTACTGGGCCTGTAAGTAACTATGAGGAAAGCTACTCAGGAAACCACTTACTGAACTGTAACATGACTGGGTATTAATGGGCTAAGCCATGGAGATCTGGGTTTTTCTTACGACTGTTCACCTACCATACAGGATTTGGTAATCCTATCTGTTGCAGACTTCAAATTCAAAGATACTGATATTGATCCTCTGCTGAATGGCTAACCATATATTTTGTTTTCTACTTCAATCCTAGAATACCAAAAGTGGGCAAAGAAATTTATTTGCATGGATCATGGTTCAGTACTTACTACTGTGCTTTCATATAAACACTCAATACACAAAACTGAATAAAGTAAAATTTGTTGAATTAAATATCCAAGAAATTTGCCCAAGTAAATGGCCCTAGAGGACCGTGCATGTGAAAAAAATAAAAAACAACACAGACTTGATTTATAGTTTTAATATGCCCCATCTGACTTTGGATGACTTGGAAACTTCACTGGATGGGATTGGACTAATACATCTAGGAAGACACTTTTAACTCTAAAACAAATATATGATGGAAATCCAAGGATTCTTTGTTCTGCCATGAAAACCTTCATTTCCTTCTGTGTGTCAACACTTCTAAAAATATTTTGCATTCAAGGTGTAAAGTCCTCGAAGCACCTGTTCTTTCCATTCTGTATGTGAGCCAAATCATATGCCATAGACATCATGTTGCCTCTTCAGGTCACGGTTAATTCATTATCATGGTGACTGCAGAAGGCTCTGGCTCTCTCTCACTAGCTTCTCTTGAGATTTATTACAGAACATATTTTTTAGAATAAATCCCTTAACATCTGCCTAAATTTAGTACATACGATCATTAGCAGTCATTATAGCTAATCAACATAAGCCTCATTAAAATAATACATTAATGAGATGAAATGAGAATGGTAACCTAATAATGTTAAATGTTCATTTTCTTTGAATAAACTTCCAGCAGCAGAAATTTTTCAGCCTTTTGAAACATGGCTCTAAAGGAAAGTGGCCTGTCAACTTTAAGCCCTGGTTGAGCTTTTCATACGTAGCCTGGACCTTCCACAATGAATGGGTGCCAGCACTTACTCAGTTGTTAATGTGTAGAATTAAGCAGCATTAAACTGTGCATTTTTAGTCAAGCAAATTAATAACTTATAAAAATAAAATTTATTTCAGTCTTTCACAGAAATAGTTATATTAATCTTGATGACTTTTATATGGAAAGATTAGCTCATTCATTTCTGATCAGTCACTGTTTTATAGGGTATAACTTAGGACAGTTCCTGAGCTCTATATGTTGTTTGGATTGTATAATGTTTGTTATACATGAACAGCAACTTTCAATATCTCAACAACTACAATACCCTGAAATGTTCAGGAGACAGAGACTGTCGTAACAATGAACAAAGCATTCATTTAAGCTCTCTCTCATAAGTGATCTGTTTACAATGACCAAATGACATAAAAATGTGCTGAAATAATCATTTATTCCCATTTCTTTCCAATATAATACATAAAATCTGAACTTTTGGGTTCAAAAAGGTAGATCTCCTCCATACCACCTTTATAAATGTGGCTTTCTGTCTGAGATCTTTCTCAGGATCTTTCTTTAGGCTTCCTGCTACACAGCCTCATTCTAGTTATATCTTCTTTCACAAATTCTAATCTATATATTATATGTTTTCTCAGATGTTCCCCCACATATGCCTGTGCCTCACATCTTTTATAAGAGAAAAGAATCATCTATGGTATTTTCCCCATTTATAGAGAGGCTAAAAATAAATTGGACCTCTAAGAAGTAAGGAAATGCAGGTTCTGCCACACACATTAAGCTGAAAATTATACATAAATTACAAGGGCACAAGTTCTTAATTTTTGACCATATATGTAAGAAAATGTTTTACTTATCTAAATTTTTGTAAAATTGAAACTTTCCTTTAAGTTTAAGAATTTTAGTGCCATTAAATAATTGTTTTAAGCATTTGTTGGATAATGTTTCTAAAATTAACTTTATAAACTCGAATACTGGTATGCAGAGAATACTAATATAGTGTGTTTAGATATATAATGGATGTATTGATAGACAGATAAATATAACAAGGTTCAGAATCAAAGATATTTTTATTGTTATGAACACGGATTAACATAGAATCTCCTAAAACATGCTAGGCAGCATTCATTTCATCAATTATATTTTTAAAATAGTGTAAAAAGCTCTAAACCTTCTTAAAACTTTAAATTCCCAAATGCTGACCATGACTTTCCCTTTGATTGCTATGACAAAGGCATTATAAACACAAATTATTGGCGTCCTATTTGTTGCATATTAGCATCATCAACATGTCAGATTCTACAGAAATACTATATTCAACAATCCTGTGAGATAGCAACATTGCTCTTGATCATAAGCAAAGAATCATTTGTTCTATATACGTCACTGCTGGTGGTTTTAATTACATTTCCAAATTGTTGCCTCTGCTTTTGCATCACTTTGAGTATAACCCTGCATGGGTGAAAGAAGAATCTACTCCTTGGCCAATTTATCAGAATTACGTTGTAAGTTAAATAGATTGAGGCTGTATATAATAGGTATATTGATTCTAAGGGATTTATAACCCATTTGGAATTAGTTTTGAAATAATCTGGTAACAAGTCAGGTTTTTGCCTCTTAAAAGTCACCCCAAAATGTTGTGGTTAAAGCAACAAAAAAAATTACATTTATCACAAGCCTGAGGGTTGACTAAGAGGTTCTTCTGATCTGGACTAGTTTAGATGGTGCTGTATGGTCCTGGATGGCTCCATTCATGTGTTTTGGGCCTCAGCCAGAAAGCTTGGATGGCTAACATAGCGGGTGTTTCTTCCTCTATATAGTCTTTTATCCCATAACCCAAGGTTGTCCACAAAGTGATGCAATGGTTATGAGGAATAAAAAATGTATACCCACCCTGGCCAGTGTGCTAAGTGGTTAGAGTGTAGGATCATGAGTTTGATTCCCAGTCAAGGTCCTATCTCAGCCCAACCAATTGATCTCTCTCTCTCCTCTCTCTTCTCTCTCTCACTCTCACTCTCTCTCTCTCTCTCTCTCTCTCTCTCTCTCTCTCTCTCTCTCTCTTGCTTTTCTCTCTCTCCATCCCTCCCTCCCTCTCTACCTCCCTCCTACATTCCCTCCCTTTCACTCTTTTAAAAAATCCGTGAAAAAATATCCACAGGTGAGGATTAAAAGAAAATTAAGATTATACCCTGCAATAGGTACTTTTTAAGCCTCTACTAATTTTACATTGGCTAATGATTTATTGCTCAAAACAAGTTGTGTGCTCAAGACCTGATTCAAGGAGTGCAAAAATAGATCCCAACTTCTGATGAAAAAAAGTGCAAAAAATGTATAGGCATCTTAAACATCTAGTTCAATATATCATCTGTCCACAAATCATTCACATTCCTCTCACACACAAAATATATTCTCTCCTAGTCAAAGACCTGAAAAAATACTTTCCCATTACTGCTTCAGGATTGAAATCTAGGATATAACCCTCTAAACTGAGTCCAAGTATAGAAAGGACTCCATTAACACTGCCCTGTAGGTAAAGATCCTCTGACCCAGAGACTTTGAACTAAAAAAGGCAAGTCATTGTCATTATTCACAGATGTCATGATATTGTACATAGAAACTCCTAAAGACTCCACCAGAAACTACTGTAATTGGTAAATGAATTCAGTAAAGTAGTAGGATACAAAATTAATGCTCAGAAATTGGCGGCATTTTTATATATCAGTAATAAACTATCAGAAAAATAAACTTTAAAAAAATCAAATTTACAGGTACTATTGCAGCAAAAAAATAAGGTACCTAGGAATAAATTTAACCAAGGAGGTAAAAGACCTGTACTCAGAAACTTATAGGATTGAGATAAATGAGGAAGAGCCAAAGCCGGTTTGGCTCAGTGGATAGAGCATCGGCCTGCAGACTGAAAGGTCCCAGGTTCGATTCCGGTCAAGGGCATGTACCTGGGTTGCGGGCACATCCCCAGTAGGAGATGTGTAGGAGGCAGCTGATCGATGTTTCTCTCTCATCGATGTTTCTGACTATCTCTCTCCCTTCCTCTCTGTAAAAAAATCAATAAAATATATTTTTAAAAAAATAATAATAAATTGAGGAAGATAAAAATAAGTGGAAGCAATGCCGTGTTTATGAATAGGAAGAATTAACATCATTAAAATGTCTATACTACCCAAAGGAATTTATAGATTCAATGCAATTCCTATTAAAATGTCAATGGCATATTTCACAGATCTAGGCCAAATGTTCCAAAAATTTATATGGAAATAATATCCTTACCAGTCTTGAGAAAGAAGAACAAAGTTGAAGATATCACATTACCTGGTATCAAACAATAATACAAGGCCATTATAATCAAAACAGCCTGGTGCTGGTATAAGAACAGGCATATAGATCAATATAACAGAACAGAGATCCCAGAAATAAACCTATGCCAATATTTGACAAAAGAGGCAAGAACATACAATAGGGTTAAGGAAAGTCTCTTCAATAAATGGTGTTGGGAAAATTGAACATGTACATGCAAGAAAATAAAACTAGACCACCTTAAACCATACACAAGAATAAATTCAAAATGGACAAAAAAACTTAAATGTTTAAGTCATGAAGCAATAAAAATTCTACATGAAAACATAGGCAGTAAAATCTCAGACATTTCTCATAGCAATATTTTTGCCAATATATCTCCTTGGGCAAGGGAAACTGAAAAATAAACAAATGGGAGTACATGAAATGAAAAAGCTTCTGCACAGAAAAAAAAAATCCTCAAAATGAAAGGGTAGCCCACTGAATGGGAGAACATATTCACCAATGTACCAATGTACTTATTTCTGTATTCACATGGGAGGTTCATCCACTCTTAGTATGTCTACTGGTTATATTCATAAAATCCTAAGTTAGGAACTTCTTCAACTTTTATTTATACAGCTATCCACTTAATGAGCCCTTCCTCAATATGAGAGAGAGGATTCTGGTATACAGAGAGGTCACTGATCTATGGAGCATGAAAGAGAGGCATTTAATCAGGATTAGCTCCTGTTACATCAGCCCCGTTTGAATTTTCTGATAATTTTTCTCTCAGTTGTGTCTGAACCTATTACTACTCTCATATTTAGGTATTATAATCATAATTCCAAAATAGTTGTTTCTCACTTACAAAAATCATGTTCATCACCATTCTCAGGTTATGTTTGCCAACAGTACATATATCTTCTTGAAACTTCTTGCTTTTCTTCTCTCTCATTAGCAGGTATAGGAAATACAAGCATATGTGTGGAATGCATAATAAAGTACACTACCTATCAAAATTGATTCTCTGGAGAGAAAAACTTAGTATATTAAGAAATTTAGGTTTTCCTGTTGCCCCAGAAGTGTTTTTCTTGCTGTACAAATTCTTTTAATCACTGGCCATATGCCAGAACTGATTTCTATGGCTGAGTTTGAAACACAGTGCATAGTGTGTGAGAGAGTGTATTCATATAAACTAGATATCCTTTATTTTCCTGCTTGCCCTAGCATGGATTTTAGTGTAAGAAAATCCATGGTGACTATTATGTAAAAAGTCATATTTCATGTGAGAATGATAACATCAGCATTTCTTGCCTTTTTTTCAATAACAGACTCAAAATAACATATGAAAAGTATGCATTAATTAATCCCATGTGGGGGAGGGGAAACACATACACAGTAACCAAGAGCTACACTTTTGTCCATCTGGTGTTTCTGGGATTTGGTTCTTTATATTAATAATAGAAACCATGGTTTACCTTAAAGGATTATTCTAAAAATTAAATAAAATTATATATATATAAAGGGTGGAGCACAGTGCTTTTCTTAACCCATCCATGGAATAAATGTTGTTTCCTTCCACTTCCCTTTCCCAGACCAACCAAGGAGGCACTTTAAAAGGAAGTTGAAAGAGAATCTGATATTTTTTTTTTCCTATTACAGACATGTTGTCCCATGAAACTCAGGGGATCCAAGTTCCATCTGCTCATTTGAAGATGCTGTGTGCCACATTTCACTCTAGGTACTAAAGACACAACATTTTGAATGAGTGTGAAAGAATCCTTTCTCTCTTAGTGTATGGATACGTATTCCCATAACCCTCACTGTGTTGATTTAGTCAGTGTGATACACATCCTTACACATGCCTCATCCAACATACCGGACACGAGTTTCCTGCTGGAACTAAACTCTGTCCCACTCATCAATATACTTAGTAGAAATCATGATGCTGTGACCTGATTTTTTTCAAGTCACTTCTTCTACTGATATTTGCACGTTCCCTACTAGTGCGTTATAAGTTTCAATAATGATGATGATGATAATGATGATGATGATGAAGAAGAAGTTGAAATGAATACAATAGGATTTGAAACAATGGCAGGCAGATTTATTTAAATGGATCACTCTTCACCCAATGCCTCCCTGATCTATTCAAAGAAAGATGATTATGAGTGACCAGATATCTCTACAATGATTTTTCTCTATTTCTGTCCTATCTGATGGAGTTAAAATATCTCAGTTAAATAAACACATCTTCAGACCCATGAATTATGGTATTAATGATGCCATTGACATGGATATTAGGAGGTGTATTTTCTCCTTTCAGAAATGTATATGTTTCGTGGATTTTTGAGGTTTGGCATTCAAAAACAATGACCTAAATTTCCATTTTGAATATTAGAGAAAAAAAATTGGATGTCTCAGGAAAAGTAATAAAGGATACAATACTAGCCTTACCTCAAACAACATATAACTATGAAGGATTATAGTTGTGTTGGAAATTAAATGGTTTGGGTGGGAAGAGAGAAGAATTTATTATAATTTTGAGGCTATACCCTTTAAGATGCTTTCAGCCCATATAGCAAATAGTATTGTTGGCACCCCATATAGTTTTCGCATGCACAACTGGACAAGTTGCAGCTTATGCCTGCAAGTCCTCCAGGGTACTACTCTTGTGCTGCAGGTGATTTCTTGCTTGAAGATGATAAGGTTATGCCTTTCAACCCACCTTAACACTATAGCCAATGATCAAACAGAGAAAACAAAACTAAACAAAAAGCCCTTCTTCCTTTCCACTTGTAAAAAAAATAAACAAAACAACAATAATCTCTGTTGTGCAATATATGCTGCAGACCTTACTGATTTTTCTTCCTCCTCTCCCCTGCCTTTACTTCCTTACCCCTTAATAATGCATATTGAGAACACGCCCTAAAAACTACTTGCATAAGAAAACATGCTCAGATTCTATTACTAGAGACCTAGTGCAGGAGTTTTCCATCCTGGGAAGTAGACTCTAGAGAACATGGAAGTGGGTCACTCACTGGATGGATGACAAACACGCCCCACTGTTGGGAGCAGGAAGCACACTGACAAGCTCTGGCACATTCTAAAAGTGCCATTATTGAGATTTCCACCTCAGCTGAACTGAAATGAAATACTATAGAAAAGATGCTGTGGTTTATAAAATATAAATGACATTTAAAGGTGCAAGAAAAATAACATTGATAGCATCACCGGCTCATTAAGGAGAGGATAGCATAGGCTAAGGTAAAATATTTATCAATTTTAATAAAAATCCCACAGGATAGAGAAAAGAACCACAAAGAATTATTCTGAGGCCTTGTGAACTACTTGAGGAACTTCCAATATTTTGGGGGCTGGATTTGGAAATTGTTCTGCACCAGTGACCCTTCCGTGTTTTCCAGTTTTGAGTACTTCTCTACTATTACATGTTGGTGAGGGACAGTTAATTTGTCTTTTTGGCTGCACATCTTCCCTAAAATCAGCTCCTGATCCTACATTTCTGATCTCAATGCCACACAGTATATTCCATTCTATAAACCTTGTATTAATTGTAGGCTTCTGAAGCATTATTGTGACTCATTTCTAATTGAATATCATATCATGTTGAGTTTATCACAAATGTATTTCTCAGGAGTATTCTGTTCTGTAGAGCTAACATCTTGCCACAACCATGACACCTATGAAATTGAGTTGTAGAATGAAATACAATTCATTTTGTTGGCAATTGCCTTATCCTTTTTTGCATTGCTCATCCTATCAACATTTCTTTATGCCCCCTTTTTCTTGGCCCCTTGGAGACACACTCTCACTATTTCTTGGGCCAGACTTCTTAAAGGTTTCTCCTAGCAGCTTCTCTTACTATAACATCTTGCAGGGTTGCTTTGTCAGTCAAGATAGAGAAAGGCTACATGGAGGTAACAGACAATTTCACAATTTCAGAGGCTTACTGTGACAAAATTTAATCTCTCATTCCTGCTACCTGTCCAACATGAGCCACTGCAGTCACTCAAGAAATGCAGTTGAGAGGAGCTTAATTTTAAGCTTTGCTTCTGAGATCATTGCAAATAGAAAAGGGTGTGCCACCAACTCTGTTTCCACTCTGAAGTGACACATGCCGCACCTGCTTACATTTCCTTGACTATAAAGTGAGTCAGATGACTGGGCCTAACTTAAATGAGTCAGAAAAAAAGCAACTGGGTGTTCTAGGAAAGCAGTTAAATTATTTTTGAACAGCTAATGACAATCACAGTGATTTAATCCAAAAATGTGGTTTTAAAACTTAGCTGCACTTTCTAGTTTTGTAATACTTAGTGAGAAATGAGTTGAATTAAAACTAGAACCATGCTATGTTTAGATTCTTGTGTATAATGCATAATTTGATGTATACTCTACTTACACACCTTTATTTTAAACCCCAACTCTCTTAAATGTATTTGTAATACAATGATAATTCATTCCTTATAGGTATCTCAGAAAGCTCCATTTGGTTATTTTTTTAAGTCCTAAGAAAGAATGTCTTTGGATGTGATTAATAATATGCTTCTGAAAAAGGTTAACCTCAAATGAAAATTACAGTTAGAATTTTATTGCCAGGATGGCATGTCAATAACCTAATCTGGATTTGTTATTTATCAAAAGAAATTAATAACAGCAAGCAATGTTTAGATATAAGACTTGTCTTGTGTTATTTTGCAAATTAATGTTATTTTAATTGGAATTATTACATATATTTTCTTTAATTAAAACCTATGATAAATAAGAAAAGCAATGAAATAAATTCCTGTTGTGTACTTTATAGACAGGACTAGACAGATCATAAATAAGCATAATATGTAAGTTTTTAAAGTATAAAATAGAAAATCAAGAAAAAGATATGCATACCTGGATATGTGGGTATTCATTAATCATGGCTTTGGAACACATTGTCCAAGTGTTAAAATAAAATGATAGTTACTGGTTTGCAGTTCCAAAGGTAAGGACATTAGAAGTTTCCACATCATTCCAACAACATGCATAAATCTAAACAGACTGAAAAGTCAACAACTTTTCTTGGATCCATAAGAGTGGAGAGAACACGGGGAAACTGTTGCTCCCAAGATTGAAGAGACAGGTGAATTCGGGAAATTCTCACTTAAGGGGCCAAGACTCATGAGCAGAAACTGTCTCCAGAACCAATGCCGTGATTAAAAACAAAAACAAAAACAAAACAAACAAACAAAAACAAAAACTGCAAATAACAAACTGTGGAGAATTCTGATGATAAATGCTCCAGGGAATGTAGTCATAGGATGGCCCCCATATTTTGTGAGATTTACCTCCACAAGCTCAACCAGATTCCCACAGTATATAACAGAGAAAATTCTCCTCCAGCTTCCAGCATGAGGTGGGGAAAAGGAATCATTTTGAAATAAACCGGAGAACTCTTCTTCTTAACAAGGCCTTCCCTCAGGAGAAAGTAATTACTAATTAACCAGAGTCTAACCTACTGAGGTATCATCAGAGTTTAACTGATCTGGGGAGGAGAAGTACCTAACTCCAGTCGACTCTCACCACCCTGTACCATCTAAGAGTAGAGGAAGAAACAGAGAAACACTTGTAAATTTCATAGTCCAGAGGCATTTTTTTCTTGACAGCTAAACAGAATGGTTGGGACCTAATTATAAGAATATAAAATGTTTCCCCTTTCCGCACACTTCACCACCACATTATTAAAGAACTATTTATAGCAGTTCCTTTTATCCAGCACATCATGTCCAGCTATCATGAAAAAAATTATAGGGCATACAAAAGGAAAAAAAAAATTGAGGAGCCCAGCAGGCATGGCTTAGTGGTTGAGTGTGGACCTAGGAGGCAGGAGGTCATGGGAAGAGACAGAGCAAGCATAGAATCAGACATGTCAGGAATGTTGGAATTGTCAGACAGGAATTTAAAACAACTGTAGTGAATACACTAAAGACTCTAACGGATAATGTAGAAAGTATACAAGAACAGGTAGGCAATGTAAACAGAGATAAAAAGAAGGATCAAAAGAAATGTTAGAGATAGAAAAACAGTATAACAGAAATGAATAATGTTTTTGATGGGCTAGGCATAGTTGAAGAGAGACTCTCTGAGCTGGTGATATATCAATGGAACCCTCAAAAACCAAAAGCAAATAGAAAAAAAAAGCCCCCCCCACAAAAAAGAAAAGAACAATACAGACTATCCAAGGGCTATGGGAAAACTATAAAAGGTGCAACATATGTGCAATGGGACTCTGGAAGGAAAAAATAGAGAGAAAGGAACAGAAGAAATATTTGAAACATAATGATTGAGAATTCCCTAAATTAACATCAGACAGCAACCACAATTCAGGAAAGGTTTCCCTCACTCAGAATGTTGGCTCCTGAAGTCTCCCATTGACACCAATTGCAATCTCTACCTGCGGACAATAAGGGAACCTAGAAAAGAACAAGAGAATTAAAGGGATAGATTCCAAACTTCCTGTGAGCATTAGGTGTTCCCTTGCTCACTCATCTAGCCAGAAATCCAGTATGTTTCTTGGAACACTCTCTGTGCTGTGGTACTTACTTCAGGTTTCAAATGAATTGAACTCTACTGGGGGATACTGGAGGGAGAAAACGGGGTAAACTCACGGATGATATGGTGGTATATTTAATTCATGTCTTCCCTTATTTAACTGCTACTATTTACTTTCCAGAGGTTTTTTTTTATTCTTTTTTTTTTGTTTTTTGTTTTTGTTTTTTTTTTCAAATAGCCATTCCATGCATTTTGGGATTTTTTGTTTGTTTGTTTTGTTTTTATTTTAGGATTTATAGTCATATTCAGTGGGAGAGAGAGGGTACCTTGTGTTTACAACATCTTACCAGGAACTCTAGACCTAAACCATTTCATTTAATGTAATAATGAATATGCTCAGCCCTGGCGGGTTTGGCTCAGTGGATGGAGCGTCCGCCTGCGGACTGAAGGGTCCCAGGTTCGATTCCGGTCAAGGGCATGTACCTTGGTTGCAGGCACATCCCCAGTAGGAGGTGTGCCGGAGGCAGCTGATCGATGTTTCTCTCTCATTGATGTTTCTGACTCTCTATCCCTCTCCCTTCCTCTCTGTAAAAAAATAAAATAAAAATCAATAAAATATATTTTAAAAAACAAATGAATATGCTCAGATTTAGGTTGACCATTTATTTTAATATTTAATGTCTGTTTTTTCTAGTCAATTTCTGTTCATCCGCTACTCCTCTCCTGCCTTCTTTGGATTATGTGAATGTATTCTGGCATTCCATTATAATTTATCTGTTCACTTTTTGGCTATATCTTCTTGTATTATAGTGCTTGCTCTAGGGATTAAAATATACATATCTAATTTTTCATGGTGTACTTAGAGTTAACATATTACCATTCCAAGTGAAATAGAGAATCTTTCTAGATATATAGGTGTATATTTCTTCCTACTTTATGGTATAATTACATTATATATATATATATATATATATATATATATATATATTCATATATATTACATACACATTTATTAAATCCACACTAGATTGTTTTATATTTGCTTTCAATAGTTACACTTACTTTTTAAATATAAAGGGGGGGGGGGAAATAGTTTATTTACTTAGATATTTGCCATTTGCTGTTCTTTTTTCATATGCCCAGTTCCTAATTCACATTATAAAATACTCCAATCTACCCTGAACTCTAAATCTAATATGTTTAGGAAATTTTGCTTTTGTTGTTGTTCTATTTGTTTTATATTGAATCTTTTTTTTATGACTAAGCTTGCCATAGGAAAAAACAGTTTCATTTTTGCATGAAATTAGTATCCTTCACTTAAGTTATTTTTTCATCCTAAGCTATCAGAGCCAAAAGCACTTAAGAAATAATGATATCTTGGTCCCTCAGTTGTTAGATAAGGGCATATAAATTCAGAAACAGGAAAAAAATATTTTTGGACAAGAAAAACTAATAAAAGTAAAAAGGATAGGCCTAGCACTTGGTATTCTGAGTTCAATAATTTTCTTGTGACATATCAAGGCTTTTCTAAAAAATGGGTGAGAATCCTGAGATTGTCGAGCTGTAAATCAAGATATTTCTGCTGATGCCCTTTCTTGGTCTCTTCATAAAATCATGTCATCTATAGAAAGAAAGCTAGTAAAATTCCTTAGTTTTTCTAGAAATTAAGGAGAAAAGGCCACTATATTTATTTTGTTATATTTTACAAAATAATATACTGAAGTTCTTAAAATGCCTCATTTATTTCTCAACGATCATCTTATCTGTATCAGTTAGAACCCTACTTTTCATAAAAATGTGGGTGGTATTGAATTGTGTTAGTTGAAGAATAGTAACATTTGCCACAAAGTGACCAAGCTCTTCACTGGAAGGAACACAGTCATCCTTGAAAATAGGATCATAATTGTAAACACCATGTGTTCACTTAAAACACTAATTAAATGCATCATCTACTCTTACAAATAGGTTTTTCATCTTTTTTTTTTTTTTTTTTTTACCATAAGGAAGGTTATGTGGGCAGTAGAAAACCATTGCTTTGGATAAATTTGAACTTGAATCCCAGAGCTATACACAAACGTTTTGACCTTGGGCTAGATACCTAACTGAGGCCTAATTTTCTCACTGTAATCTGAGATGACCTATCATCTAAACTCAGATGAGATAGCCTATAACAAACCTTGAATAAAAGTTCTTGTGCTAGTCTCTGTAGCATATCTGTAAATCATATTAGAGAACGAGTCTATTATTGTATAATATGGCGGTATAATAGGTCCACATTAAAAGTCACTGCATCATAAATCAAAAAACAACTTGTTTCCTTAACCATTCCCTCTATCTGTCACATCATCTATTTTCTTTCATACTTTGACTCTACCAGGCAATTGTTTTGCTATTTTCTGAAGTCAAGATATAGCAGAAACTTTTTGTTATCATGGTCACATACAAATCCTACCCTAGAGAGATTAAATGTAGATTCATTAGGCTGCCACATGACTGGATAAATTCCCTTATCATTAGAAGAATTTCATTATTAAAAATAACTATTTGTCAATAATCATTATGTAGAAAGAACACACAAGTATGTTGACCACTGGGTGTGTGCATTTTGGTTAATAAGTACACAGGATAAATAATAATCCTTTACATTTTACTAAGCTTTACCATTTTAAGAACTTTTACCTGAGCCATTACACTGAATAGAATAACAACTCTAAGGTAACTAATATTAACCCTCATTTAACAGATGAGGAAATGAATATGAGAGTCTAATTGACTTGCCAAGTCAATTAAGAAGTAGAATTGAGATTCAAATTTGTGTTTCTGACTCCACAAATTTAGAGTAAGAACATCACACAGTGCTTTGTAAACATCTCTTTATGTTTTCTTCCCCTGAGAAATTGAGCTTCAAAGGACACAGCATCATTCCATATTCAATTCTGTAAACCCTCTTGCCTTGTACAATGCCTCATATGTGGTAAATATTCAATAATTTATTCTGAAGTTCTAGTTGTAGTTCTAGTTTTCACCTTTTAGTTACTTCAGTCACTTCAATTGTTTAAGCCTCAGTTTCCTTATTTATAAATGAAGAGTAAGATACTACAGTCTCTGAGACTGTTGCCAGATAAAAAATCTCATTATTCTCTATCTTGAAGGCGAACCAACATTTTTTTATTTCAGAGCAGGAAATAAAATCTGTACAGTACAATCAGCAAGGCCCAGTAAGCAATGTTTTTGGAATCCATTGGAAGTTCAATTAGTTCTTGATATAGTAGAGACTTGTACTCTCATCAAAGTTCTGCTACCACCTCTCTCCAAAAAAGATATCATGCAAACATTTTTATAAGTTAGAGAAGTAAAAATGATAATGGGAGATCCTGGCAGATGTGGCTCAATTGGTTGGGCACTGTCCCATGCTGGTTTGATTCCAGGTCAGGACACATGACTGGGTTTCAGGCTTGATCCCCATGTAGCGGGCCTGTGCAGGAGGCAGCCAATAGATATTTCACTTTCACATTGATGTTTCTCTCTCTCTCTCCTTCTCCCTTCCTTTCTATCTAAAAATAAATAAATAAATAACAGGAAAGACTAAATTAAGCCAAATTTTTTCTTTACAAAAAGAGATATTTAATACAAGTAGAAGAGGCTTTGTTAGAACAGGTACTAAATGCAAGATCGTCAACTAGCAAGATACAAAATCATTAATTTGAATCTAATCTGTTTGGTCATGCCAAAGAGTGTCATTAAAAATCATATATCATACCATTTCAGTTGTCTTGCCCTTACTGTTGTATTCATGAAGGGTTTAGTCTCCTGAAATCAATCAATTAGAATGTCTGTAGGGTTGGTGGATGCATAACATAGTAATTTTCATTAGGAAATTCAATAGACAAATATCTCTTATCAAGTTTGCTCTGAGTCATTTAGCATTATCTGAGTTGGCAGCAAGAGTCTTGAAAAGAAATGTGTGCATAACGTTGGACAAGTCCTATATTCTATCTAAGCTTATGTGAGACAGCAAACTCACTCATGATTAGCACATACTTACCTCCCCTTTTAATTAATCCATGTGTGCTTATATCACTAGGATATCATTAAGAGCAAATGATAACCCCGAAGTAATAAAAATTCTGAAAAACTCTATAGAAACATCACAATCACTGAGTTTTCAGGGCAAACTACCACACAAAAATTAGGAGAGAAAGACATATCCAGAGAAATGCAGTATTTGAGATCTGCCCACCTGGAGGAGAAGCAGCTAGAGCCATAAACTGTCAGGGAGAAAAGTGCTCACTTTGGGCAAAGGGGAGTGGGGGAGGGGGACTCCAGAGCTGCCCCCTGGTGGTCATTGCGCTTTCACAGGGAGAGCACTGCTCAGCCAGAAGCCAGGATCACTGCGGGTGGGGAGTCGGCCTAAGCCATCAGTCCAACATCCCCGGAGGGCTCCCAGACTGCAAGAGGGTGCAGACCGGGCTGAAGGACACTCTCCCCACAAATGCACAAATTTCATGCACCAGGCCTCTAGTTATATATATACTAGAGGCCCGTTGCAGGAACATTCCTGCAAGAATAGGGCTTCCTGCGGTGGGAGCAAAGCAGAGAAGGGAGCAAAACCCACTGAGGCAATCTTTGCTCCCACCCCGAGCCGCTGCTGCTGGGTTTGCCCAACCTGCCCCCAGCCACGCCAACTGGGTGGGTTTGCCCAACCCGCCCCAGCCACTACTGCTGGGTTTTCCCAACCCGCCCCCAGCCGCTCCCCCTGGGTTTCCCCTCCCATTCCCAGCCACTGTGGCTGGGTTTTCCCTCCTACCTCCTGCCTCCTGCCTCCCGCCTCCGCAGCCTTGGCTCCTTTACTGTGTCCGTGTAGCCTCTACTTTGCTCCCTTCGGTAGCACTTGGCTTCCATGGTGTCTTCAGTCTTTGCTCAGAGCCGGTATATGCAAATTAACTGCCATCTTTTAGCTTCTATAATTGAAACATTGTATCTTTTGGAGCTGTTGCTTCAGGAGCTCAGAGCTGGGTGGCAGCAGGCGGGGAACATTGGCTTCCTCCATCGCCGGGGCAACCAAGCCTCCTGTTAGCTTCAGCTGCCTGGCTTCCGGCCGCCATCTTGGTTGGCAGTTAATTTGCATATTGCCCTGATTAGCCAATGGGAAGCATGTCAGAGGTACGGTTAATTACCATGTTTGTCTATTATTAGATAGGAGATATATATATATATATGAATTGGGAAAATGTGAATACTGAATGAATATTTGATAATAGTAAGGAGTCATCTCTTTTAGATGTGATAATGGTATTGTGTTTATATTTAAGAAAAAGTCATATTTTGACTTACCTAGTAAAATATTTACAGATTAAATTATATGATGTCTGGAATTTGCTTTAGAACAATCCCAGGAAGATGGAACGAGTGAAAGTTATATATAATCCATGACTAACAATAAGCTGGTAATTGTTGAAGATGGTTGATAAGTACATTTAAGACCATGATACTGTCTAGTTTTAGCAATGTTTAAAATAAAATAATTAAAATAATTATTAAAAGACAGAGATTGCTAGAATAAATGCAAAATAGAAAAAAATCAAGATTCGATTATATGTTGTCTATAAAACACTCACTTTAAATATAAAATCTCAGATAGGTTAAAGGAATGAAGAAAGATATAGCATGCTAACACTAATCCAAAGAAAGCTGGAGTAGCTGTATTAATAATCTGACTTCAGGACAAGGAAGACTACCAGGAATAAAAAGTGGCATTACACAATGATAGAGTAGTCAATTTTCCAAAAAGACCTAACAATCCTAAATGTATTGTATTCATCTAATAACACAGTGGCAAAATACCTGCGGCAAAAACTGACAGAAGTGAGAATAGAACTAGAAACACTGAGTTTCATTAAAACTAAATGCAAGATATTTTCACCTGTGCTAGTCACTACTATACCTCCATGCCTATAAAAGCAATTCACATATTCTAGGTTCATAGCAAACACCTTTAGTTAGTGAATATTGTACATACCCCCTAATATACTGCCCCAATTGACTAGACATGAATTATATCCAAGATCTAAGTGCTGAGGTATTAACCTTAGAAAGAGTAAAATTTAGCACTGCCTCACTGGAAATAAGGTGAAAATAACTCATACCAAGGAGTATATTAGAGAAAAATGATTAAAGAATTATAACTCTGCTCTTACCAACTAAACTTTGAACTCAATTGGGTAAAAATGCTGTCATTTTCTACCATTAACAGTAATAAGACCTCAATAAGAAAGTTGATTATGCTAAGTTGCCTCCTTGTACAAAGTTGCATTTCATAGTACATTTTTTAGAAATAAAAATTTTAATAGCTATTTAAAAAGCATAATAATTTATAAACCTAATCATAACTGGTTTGGATTTTTCCTAGGCCTTCTGAATAAAAATATTTCATTGCTCATGGCAGTTATTTGCATTTTGATAAAGGGATTTTTTTTTTATCAAAAAGAACTTTGAAAGCTAATGATAAAGAGAAAACATTGAAACAAAATTTTACATTCTTCAGGCATGTCTTCTAAGAAATCACACTTATTTAAGAAGATTAATTATCTTTTTTTTATTTAGCAATCATGACATCTTAAAGAAACCAAGCTTTTTGGTGAATTAAGTTCAATCCAATGTTATCTTCTCAAAGAGTGCTGCTAATCACAGAATAAATGTGGTTATAATGATATAGTTGATGAAGTTGGAGCCACCTCTAAAACTTATTTTCAAAAGTATTCTAAATTGCAGCTCCATATGAAGAAAAAATAGACTGTGTAATCTTACTTTAATCTAGCATTACAATATGCAATTGGAGACTCTCAGAATATTAACGTTAATCAGATATACCATCTTAGTCCTCAGATTTTAAAAAAAGTACTTCTCACACAAATATTTCCTAAAAACATAAAAATATGATACTTTTATTAATCAACCTAATAGTTCCATTAGACAATTTCAAAACAACTAAATAATTTTTTTACTTAAGATATATTTTTCCTGGGTAAATATCTTTTAGAAGTCCTAAAACCCAGAAAAGTATGGGACAGAGAACTAAACCTTGTATGAGTACATTTTTTTTGTTTGTTAGTTACTTTTTATTTTTACTGATTTGAGAGGAGGGAGGGAGGGAGGGAGAGAGGGAGAGAGAGAGAGAGAGAGAGAGAGAGAGAGAGAGAGAGAGAGAGAGAGATATTTGCTGTCCTACTTATTTATGCATTCATTGGTTGATTTCTGTATGTGCCTTGACCAGGGATGGGATCCACAACCTTGGTCTATTGGGCTAGGGCTATGAGTTCATGTATTTTAGAAATAAAACTGAATAGTATTGAGTGGGTACTTTAATAAAAGTAACCAAATTAAGGAGATATTTAGTAAGTTGAAATGTTCCCCAGTGAAATGACAGATTCTGATAGTTATTTTAGAAATATATAAAGCCATTCTTTTTCCTTCAGGATTTAAGACAATATCATTTTTCTCATTTCTCTATATATTCTTTATGCTCAGCTTACAAAGACATATGCCTCTGAAGTGCCTAGGCACCATGACCTGTAAGAGCCATATAATATATGTCTTCAAGTGCGACAAAGACTGTCAGTATGCAAAATGCAAAAATGAAACTAAGTAAAAGATGTTTTTTAAGAAAAGCAGATATAAGTTTTGCTGGCACTCAGGAGAGGTAGGGATTCTTCCTAACTGTCAAATACCTGCATAATTAAAATTATAAAATACTGTTTTAAACAATAAAGGGCCATTTGAAACTAGAGAAAAATACTATATGTTCAGATTGGCATATTTCATAGTTTTAATATACACTTGTCCACAAATAGATACGTAGATTCTATCTAACCCTATCAAAATTCCAATGGCATTTTTTGTTGTTGTTGAAAGTAATAAGCTCTTTCTAAAATTTGAATGGAAGAATATAATTAGTGGAATCACACTATCCAATTTTAAAACTTAATATCTTCAATTAAAGCCTTCTACTTTATATAAAAATTAACTCGATTAGATCTTGGATCTAAATGTAAATGTAAAACATTTAATCTTTTAGAAGAAAACATAGGAGAAAATCTCTAATGACTACAGTGAGATAAAGAGTTTTAGACATGACACCAAAAGCAAAAAATACATAAAAGAAAAATATCAATAAAATAGGACTTCATCACAATTAAAATATATGCTGGATAAAAAATAGTTTTAGAGAGAGAAGAACAAGCCACAGTATGGGAGAAAATATTTGCAATTTTACATAACCAACAAAGGAATTGTATCCAGATTATATATATTTTTTTAAAAAGAAATAAAACTGTCATCTCAACAGTTAGAAAATGCATAATTCAATTACAAAATGGAAAAAATATTTAAATAAACATTTCACTAACAAATCACATATGAATAGCAAGTAAATACATGAAAATATGATTAACATCATTAGGCATTAGAAATGCAAATCAAAAGCTCAATATCATCCCTATTAAAATCTCTTCGATAACAATTCTTACTAAATGCTGATGAGCATGTAGAGCAACTGATACCCTGCTGATGGGAAAAGAAAGTGTAACAGCCACTCTGGAAAACAGTTCGGTTGTTTCTTATAAAGTCAAATGTGCACTTACCACATGACCCACCAGTGCCCTCTTGGATGTTCACTCCTGGGCCAAGGTTGGCAAACTTTTCCGATAAATCGCCAGATAGTAAACATTTCGGTTTTGTGAGGCAAATACCATCTCTGTGGCATATTCATTTTACTTTTTCAACCTGTAAAAAATGTAAAAAGCATTTTTACATTTGCATGAACATATGTTTTCATTTCATGTGGATAAATAGCTAGAAACCAAATTGATAAATCACATGCTAAATGCATATTTTTGTAAGAAACTGTCAAATTAATTCCAAAGCAGTTCCACTTTCAATTCCCATCAGTAACATAATCAATGTAGGAGGGATCTAGTTTCTCCTAACCATCTCCAATACTTGACATTGTTATTCTTTTTGGTTACAGATAATCTTATGAGTGTGGGTATTACAAATCTTTTGGGTTTTACAAAAACAGGCCATGGGTCAGATTTGTTCTACAGGCCATAGTTTGTCAAACCTGCCCTAAGGAAATAAAAAATGACATTCGCATAAAATTCTGCACACAAATATATCAGTTTTATTTGTAATGACCAAAAACTGAAATCAACTCAAATGCTCTGCAATGTTTTCATTTTTAAGCAAATTGTGATACATCCATACAGTGCACTCAGCAATGAAAGAAAAATGTAGAACCAATATTTTGAAACAGCAACTTCCCTGGATCTTAAGAGCCTCATCTTGAGTGAAAAGGGCCAATTCAAAAGGCGACATATTGTATGATTCTATTGATATAGCATTTGGGAAGTGGCAAAATGATAATGATGAAGATGGGTGAGGACTACAGGGAGATGTACAGAATGGTGACTACAGTAAATAATACTGCACTGTGTATTTGAAAGTTCTTAAGATAGTAGATCTTAACAGTTCTCATAACAAGAAAAATTATAAGTGATGATGGATGTTAACCAGACTTATATACAAATATGGAATCATTATGTTATAGGCTTTAATATAACATATATGTCAATTATATATTAATTAATTAAATAAAAGCAAACAATGTTATTATAATGTACTATAATAACCAATTAAAATAAAAAGAGTATGTCAATAGGTACAGAAAATGTAATTTATGCTATTCCATATTACTCATGGTTTTAAAAGGTAGTTTTAATAAACTAGGAATAGAAGAGAGCTTCCTTAATATACTTGATTGTATCTACAAGCTGTTATAAACCAATGTTAGAGGCATTCTCTTTAATGTAAATACATACCACTACCCCTATAAACATCATAAACATCATGCTTAAGGTTTTAGACAAATATATATGAGTAAGACATCAGTAGAGCTCTATTTAAATCCATAAACCCAGTTTTCCAAGCATTGTCCATCTTGTCATCTTTCCTGTTTCCTTTCTTTGTTCTGGTCGTCAATCTTTCTGCCTATATTAGTCAGAGTCCTCGGTTGCAAGTGACAAATTAGACCAAAAATAAACAAAAATTATATATTATATATTAATATATATATTAATTATAATAATATATATATTAATTATAATTAATTAATCCCCTTAATTGCCATGCATCCAAAACGGAAACCATCCCCCATGCTACAGATGCTTATGGCATACAAAGGGTTAAATATATATATATATATATATATATATATATATATATGTGTGTGTCTATACATACACATAAAAAGAGTATATATAATAGCATATAAACAGTGCTTTATTTCCAATATGTGAATTTATATGTTTGAAATACAGTTCTATGAACCAGTCAAGTCCCTGATGTTTACCTTTATGTTATTAATTACTCAACAAGAAGCTTAACAGCAACCTCAAATGAAAATTGTCAGTTTGAAAGGTAGAGTGCCTTAACTGAGTGCTTGAATACCCACTTTACATATAAGAAAACTAAGGCTAGAAATCAATGTTAAATAATTTGCCAAGACTACTTGCTGTATTTCCAAGGTCACCCAAGCAGAAGCCATAGGCATAAGGCCCAGGACAGCCTAGATCCAACAACTTTGTTCTTGCCGGTAGGACCAGGCAGGTCCTAGAAATATCCAACTACAAACAAAGCTTGTGTCAAGTCACTCACTTAGATCTGACCTATCTACATTAATATTATACATAAAAAGATAAATTTTTTAAATATATTTTATTGATTTTTTACAGAGAGGAAGGAAGAGAGATAGAGAGTTAGAAACATCGATGAGAGAGAAACATCGATCAACTGCCTCCTGCACACCTCCCACTGCGGATGTGCCCACAACCAAGGCACATGCCCTTGACCGGAATCGAACCTGGGACCCTTCAGTCCACAGGCCGACGCTCCATCCACTGAGCTAAACCGGTCAGGGAAAAAGATAAATTTAATCAACTTTTTTTTCCATGTACTTTGCTGCCTTTTGGGATATTATATACCTACCCTGGGAAGGACTAGGCTGTCAAGCAGCAACATTTCTTCTGCCTAGAAGTTGACATAAATCATGACAGTACAAAATGTCAGAATTTAAATTTACAAAGAGGAAATGGCCTAATTTGCAATTTCTTCATCTCAGATATCAGGATGCATCAGTACATTCAATAATTGGTTTGACATTGAATTTCATAACAGAAAGCATCTGGGCTCACTTCCATGGTGACCAATGAGAGCAATTTCTGAAGCTGGGACAAATTATCCTCTTTAATAACAACAGCTGTCTCAATGATCTATAAATGTGTCTTCCCCTTTGGCCTGGAAGAATATTTGTGTCACAGAAAAGCAGAGACAAGGGCATTATGGGAGGTATGACTCTGGTGGAAAACCAACTGTTCCCCATTTATCTTTTTGGTGGCCAATGAGCCTTTATGTGCTATGCAGCTGTTCTTCCCCATCCTCCTGATTAGAGACACCTGCCTGCTGTATACATGCCTTATCATTAGATACATTCATCAGCGTGTGCGGAGTTTTCTTTTCACATTATTTCTCTGTAACCTCAAGGGTAAACCCCTTTTTAGAGACTCAGTATATGACAAAACACATTGGAATCTGAATTGAGTCAGGAATAAGATCCCTGGACCTGGCCTGTCTATTAGTATGCATGCATTCTAGGACTAAAGGCTTAAAATGAGAGGGGTTACCTGGATGATCTTACCACGCTAAAGTCTCTCCAACACTTTTTTGTCCTTAATTTTACAGTGATAGGAGCAAATGCAATAATAAACTACAATTATTAGAAACATCCTTATTGTATTGAATCAAAAATTATAAAGAAAACAAATAAACTTCACCATGTAAATGTCTCTCAAATATAACTCTCTAGCTCAGATCTTTTATGGGAAATTTTGAACAATTCTCCAAATTGCTTATGAGAGTTATGACACTACCCCCTGTAACTTTACACATAGATTATAAAATGTCTTTCCCAGAAATATTGAGCATTTCAGGCCAGTGCACTTTCCATATGTTTTTCTAAATTTAACAAATCAATGAATATTAATTAAATCACTGCTATTCTTCCAGCATTAAGATGGTTGTTTTAATAGACAAAGAAAAATTGGTAATCACGTTGGGATCTCTTCTTGAACTTATCTGTGAACAATTGAGCTCCTGACAACATATAACACTGAATATTCCCCCTCCCTCGTATTCTTTATAAACTCTATAGCTCTAGTCAACTGGAATAGGTAGGAGTAATATTCCTGTCTTTTCTCACCCCTGCATCTAACAAATTTTTGAGGAATTTAAGATATACTTCAAAAGTCAAAATTTAATCTAAAAGATTATAGAGAGTAGGAATCATATACTGATCTTTGAGAGACTATTTTATAATCAATTTATTGATGTACATTTATATACAACAAAATTCCCATTAAAACTGGTACAATTGTGTGTATGATTTGATGAATTTGGACAAATATATACAGAAGTGTAACTACCACCATGATGAAGATATAGAACATTTTCATCACCCCAAGTGGTTTCCTTGTTACGCTTTGTAGTCAATTCCTGCCCTCCACCACCCTTCTCTGGAAATAACCCTTACAGGCATATTCTAAGGGCTAAGGGCATAAATGCATATAAATTACCTGGCCCTTGTCTCACACAAAGTTCTGATCTGCCATGCCATATTGAAATGTTTTATCTTAATATTGTGAAGTAGTGCTCCCACTGAAAAAGGGCTTGCTCTTTGGTAGCAATGAGGTATAATCTAGACATCCATGCCCTGCGCTTCACAAAACAAGCAACCATGTTGTTTCCACACATAGGGAAGAGCACCATGTCTTTGGGGAGAAACTAGCATCCAAACCCCATCTGCTTGTTGGGTCCTAGAACTCAGATGGTCCCAATCACAGCCCAGGGAAAAGAGATACATGGGAGGTAGAGTACATTACCCAGAAAGGCAAGAATTGTTTATGAATTTGGAGGGGGGCTGAATCTTCAGCAGAGGATGCTTGGAACAGGTTCAGAGACACAGTGAGATAACAAAAGAATGTTCCTCTTTTACTGGTGTGGCAGGTTCAGCATAGAGAGGAAAGGGGAGAATATAATTTTAGAGCACATATATATGTGCCCAGTGCTACCTGATACTTGACACGTGTTCTTACTTAACCCTTTAATGGCTCAGTGAGTGAGACACGATAATCACCATTTTTCAGGGAAAATAAAATTGAGTCTCTTAAATAAATTAGCTGTGTTATTTAGGAATGAAGTGATAAAATTCATATTTGAAACAATATGTTTTTCTCTAACGCCTGTGCTCTTTATATTTCATACTAGGCCATAGGGAGCTTCTGCCTCATATTTTCTTTAAGATAAAGGCTTGTATCCATAGACAACAAAATTAAAATGAACAGGAGATATACCAGCAAAGGTCCCAGCAGGAAACACATGGCCTACTCAAATGGAGTAATTTTAGGAGAATTTAATAAAGGGATTATGTACAAGATATTGGCAGGATTAAGTGAAACCAATAAGGAGCATGAAAGCATCATCAAACTAGTAGCAAGGGGAGACTAGTATTCTATGTGTGAAGGGACAAAAGTAGAAAGCAGATACCAGAATTTGTAGAAAGATGTGTAGCTAGAGGAAAGAAAAATTCTAGAAGAGGTAAGGACTTCAGTGAAGGAATAGAGACCCTGCCAACCCATGGTCTAGCAGGGTCACGGGAGTAAAATACACCAACCTTACTCCACTCCCATCTTCTAGTGCTTCCCATCAGTCAGACCACCTGGAAGCAGAACTCAAGGGAGCCTTTTAATGCAGTCCTAAATATCTACACTCAGCCAAGGTGTAGCTCAGTGGTAGAGCACATGTTTTGCATGTCTGAGGCACCCAGTTCCAATCCCCACTATAGCTAATTTTTGAAGTAAGAATTTCAATTTATTTCTTCTTGTTTAATCCTTGGCAGGCCCTTCTTCCAATGTTAAATTACTTAACTAACTAGGTTATCATTTACAAAATTATCTACCTTCTGGAAGAGAGAATAACGGAGAGTTGTGGATCCTGATGGGTAAACAGAAACTATAAACGCAAATTGAGCATGGGAAATTGAAGTATTTTTACATACCTAGCCCAATGGCACGTTAAACAAAGAGAAACCTGAGGCCTGGTATCAAGGAACCTCTATCTAGTCACCAGGAACAAAAGAATAACCAAATCAAATGTTGGCTGAACTGTCATCAAGGTCAGTGGGGCCATCTTTAGAAAATTAAAGAAAAGTTCCTTGGAGAGATTGACTCTAGGTTTCAGGTGAGGGATCAATTTAGTATTAGGGAGTTCTAACAGAGGTCATGTAAGCAATATTAGAGGTAAGCAGAGACCAGTCACTTAAGGTATCCCCTTCATTCAGACTTCACTATCTCTTCAGAGAAAATCAGTATTTCCCTTTATTGTGTACTCATCACATTGTGATTTGCTTTTGTTTTATATTTAAGCTACTTGGCCTTTTTTTTTAAATGTTTTCAATTTAAAGTAATATAAATGAAAACAAACAATTTGAAAAATAAAGAAAGGTACAAAGAAGGGAACCAGAAGCCATGGTCCCACCCCCCAAAGACAATCACTGTTAACAGTATTTTCTTGGCATAATTTTACGTGTTCAACACTTTTACATATATAATTTTATTTGCTTATTTTACATACTTGTAATCATCCTTTACATGAGTAGTTTTCAAAATATGATCTTGATCTATATCAGCATAGGCATCACCAGGGAACATGCTAGAAATGAAAATTAGTGGACCCTATTCCAGGCCTACTGAAGCAGAAACTGGTGTTGAGACTCTACATGCCCTCCTGGTAACATTATGTATGCCGAATTTTAAGAATCATTTCTGCAGACACTACTTTATATTCTATATTTTTTCACTCAACATTATCATATTCACATTTTTCATATCACGATTAACACAATCATTTCAATAACAGTGTAGAGTTTACAATCCTGAAATTACCATTTATATTTATCATTTATAATTTATAATCCTAGGATTTATAACCTGGGAGTAAATAATTCATTTGAAGAGTTGTTCAGGCATTCATGTATTTTGTAATTTGCACTGCATACCTTCTGTGTAACAGATACTAGTGTTCTAGCTGCTATGAATGTAGTGTCAGAAAGAATATTCTACTTAATCATTACTCACTTTGGTTAGTTCCAATTTTTTAAAATATATTTTTATTGATTTCAGAGAGGAAGGGAGAAAGAGAGAGAAAAACATCAATGATGAGAGAGAATAATTGATTGGCTTCCTCCTGCATGCCCCACAGTGGGGACTGAGCCTGCAACTGGGGCATATGCCCTAACCTTGAATCAAACCATGACCTCCTGGCTCATAGGTCAGTGCTCAACCACTTAGCCATGCTGGCCAGCCGGACCAGTTAGTTCCAATTTTTTATCATTATAACTAATGATCAAGACAAACACCATTTTAATGTAAATGCTTCCCCCCTTATATTTTAGAAGGAAGGAAATAATATTTAAATAGTTATAAATTTAAGCATCCCACAAGCACTCCCTGGTCCTCAGTGTGGGGTGTGCAGGAGGCAGCCTATCAAAGCTTCTCTCTGATCATTGATGTTTCTATCTCTCCTTCCCTCTCCCTTCCTCTATAAAATCAATAAAAATATATTTTTTTAAAAAGTGAACCTTCCCCCCTTCCCATGATTCTCTTCTCTTTATTAAGATTTTTAAAAAAATCAGGGACTTAAGTTAGCATGATAGTCCAATGCTGGTTTTCCCTGTTGCAAAGAGAGAAGATTTAGAAATCCAGTTAATTCTTTAAAAAAAGAATTCATTCTTTGCTATTAATGCTGAAAATACAGGGTGTCCCCCCTAAAATGTAAACACACTTTAATAGCTGATAGCTATAGATTCCATTACATTTTGAAAATGAAATGTATTTTAATACACACTGCCTTTATAACGTATATACATTTTTGGGGGACACCCTGTATATGGATCACAGCTATTTGATGCAATTCTTGCCCAGTTCAGTAATGGTCAAAGCATTTCCACCATTGCTAATCATGAATAAGCTTTTATTTCTGATTAAGAGAAGAAATCCGCCATCTCTTCCCTCAGTGCTATTCTCTGCTGTGATTCCCAGTGTATGCCTTGACTAGCAATGTGCCCATTAGTTTCTATGTCATCACACAATCATGGCTGATGGGCCAGAGTGGCTTGATACGAAGAGATTATATTTTATACCACAAGATGAACCTGGAGAATAACATTCCTCTCTGACCCTTTAGACATGGGGTGGAGGATGTCTGACTCTTCCCTCCCTATTTGTGAATTTCTACCCATGGCTAAACAGCTGGTTGACCTAGGACAGGACTAACATGGCCCATCAAATATAGCTCATGATGTTAAGCCCAAAGGAAAGAGATCTGATTCAGTTTACTCTCTTCTCAAAGGTTTGTTGGACCTTTAACATAAAACAAAGAAAGGCGTATCTGTTAAATAACATCAAATAAATGTGTATCTACTTCTTCAAATACTGAACATTTCAGAACAAACATTCCAGAACAAAGAGTACATTATTGGGTATGATTGCATATCTGCTCCAATACAAATAACAAAGACTGAAAATGTTTAAGTATGTTTAATTTATTAACAAATGTGGTTTACATTATACTTCTATTGGATAGCACAGTTTTCAAAGCTTAATAATAAATTTTTGTCCATTTACTTTCTTTATTTTACTTATTTTTTTTTCCATTAGCATTTATCCCCCTATATACTCTTCCACCTCCACGCACTCCTTACCACCCCTCCACAATCACCACATTGTTGCCCATGTCCATGAGTTCTTTCTCTTTTTTAAACAAAAGTGTTTTTACTGATTTTAGAGAAAGAGGAAGGAAGAGGGAAAGAGAAATAGAAACATCAATAAGAGAAAAACATGGATCGGCTGCCTTCTGCATGCCCCTACAGGGGATCGAGCCCACAAGGCAGGCATGTGCCTTGACCAGAATCAATCCAGTGAACTGTTGGTTCATGGGTCAATGCTCAACTGCTGAGCCACACCAGCCAGCCTCTTTCTCCTTCTTTCTCTTTTTTGCTTAATCCCTCCCCTCCTCGCCAGAGCTGTCAACTATGAGACTGTCTCTATTTGGCTTATTAGTTCAGTTTGTTCATTAGATTCTACATATGGTACTTGTCTTTCTCTGACTGACTTATTTCACTTTGCATAATGTTCTCCAAGTCCAACCATGCTGTCGAAAAGGGTAAATTTTCTTCTCTTTTATAACTGAGTAGTATTCCACTATGTAAATGTACCATAGCTGTTTTATCCACTCATCTACTGATGACACTTGGGCTGCTTCTAAATCTTGGCTATTGTAAATAATGCTAAAATGGATATAAGGGTGCATATAGTCTTTTGAATTAGTGTTTTGTGTTTCTTCAGATAAATTTCCAGAAGTCAAATTGCCAGGTCAAAGAGTAGTTCCATTTTTAATTTTTTGAGATAACTCCATACTGCATTCCACAGTTGCTACACCAGTTTGCATTCCCATCAATAGTGCATGAGGGTCCTATTTTCTCTACATCCTAGCCAATACTTGTTGTCTGTTGATTTATTGATGATAGCCATTCTGACATGCATGAGGTGATATCTCATTGTGGTTTTAGTTTGCATTTCTCTGATGATTAGTGACATTGAACATCTTATCATATGTCTATTAGTCATCTGTATATCCTCTTTGGAGAAGGATCTATTCAGGTCATTTTCCCATTTTTTATTGGATTGTCTGTTTGTTTGGTGTTGAGTTTTATAAGTTCTTTATAAATTTTGGATATTCAGCCCATACCAGATGTATCCCATTCAGTGGGTTGTCTCTTTTCATTTTGTTGATGGTTTCCTATGCTGTGCATAAACTTTTAAATATTTACTACTTTAATTTTTTTGTTCTTTTGAAATAAAAGACCCATCCTCGCCTCTCATCCCTAATCCCTGGAAAGCACTAATCTCTTCTCCATGGCTATAACTGTCATTTTGAGAATGTTACACAGATGGAATCACACAGCATGTGACCTTTTAAGATTGCTGTACTTCACTCAGTATAACATTTTTTTTTCTATTTTATTTTTGATTATGTGTTTGCTTGATTTTTTTTTCTTTGTTGATGTATAGTAGCTTTGAATTTTGTAGTGATTTTATATCTTTGAGAGTTCTGCTGCTGCTTTAAAGATTAGAAAGCCCTTGTACCTCTAGAGTTTTGGTATATATATTATTTTTTTAAGCTACAGTATGGCTATTTATTTGTTGTTTCATTTAACTCAAATTATTTGAATCTTGTTTTAGACATTGTGTAATTTTTTCAATAGGGGACCTAATTGTCCCAACATTTTGTTGTTGTTTTTTAAACCGTCTGTTATTCATTTGTTTTTTATGCCTCCTAAAATACTAAATTTCTCAGCAAGTACCTTCACCAAATCTGGGCTTAGTTTTAGAAACAGAAACCATGTGGAGGTTGAAATTATGAGCCTTTGGGAGGAATTTTCCTGAACCTTCCATAACCCATCAATTTCTGACACTAGGTTTCCCTCTTTTTGTAATATGACTAGCCAAGCTCCCAGGGCTCTAAAAGCAAGACAACAGTCCTGGATCACAATCCAAGACAGCAACATAAATGAACACACAAAAATATGAGGGCTGAGCTAGATAAATTGTCAAAAAGCCTTGCAAATTCAGGAGGAATCATCTTGTTGACTACTGTTTGGAAAAATGAAGAAGTAGCCCATGGCATTGGAAGTGTGAGGAATAGTCTGTTCCTACTGGAACTATATTTTCTTCCCATCTGAAGGATTTTGGGTTTTTAATTATGGAAGCAAAATTAGATGCTTATAGAAAAAAATAAGAAAACAAACTGTTCATCTTGTAAGACCCAATTCAAATAAATTCAAATAATAATTTTGTGCACTGGCAGGTCAGTCTTTCCTATCTCTTACAATCTTTGTTTGGCTGCCTAGATCAGCAAACATGAGAATATATCAGTGGCTGATGTAGGGCAACTTAATACCAGAAAGGAACAAGTTCAGATGAGAGCAACAACTAGAAAGTCTGAGGAAAGAAAGTTAGCTTTTGGCATAGTCTCTGGCTTATGCAGAAACTTCTCTGATCCAGCAACTCTTTAATTAAACAAATGCTTTGGCCCAATGGAGAGAAAGGGAAAGATGTGTGGATGTGAGCAGAGTTGAGCATAGCAGTGCAGATGTATAAATGAGTGGGGCTTGCGTATGAGTTAGATAATCCCCAAGTTAATTCCCAATGTGCAGTTCCAAACACACTTTTTCCCCCTCTGGCAAGTGACCTAGCCATGTAAAAAATATATGTATTCTAGGCCTAGCCAGTTTGGCTTAGTGGAGAGAGCATCAGCCTACGGACTGAAAGGTCCCAGGTTCGATTCAGGTCAAGGGCATATACCTTGGTTGCAGGCACATCCCCAGTAGGATGTGTGCAGGAGGCAGCTGATCAATGTTTCTCTCTCATTGATGTTTCTAACTCTCTATCCCTCTCCCTTCCTATCAGTAAAAATCAATAAAAATAAATTTAAAAAAATATTCATTCTATATCTGGGTCTTTAGACTAATGCTGAGTAAACTGTTCTATCAGTGAAATGAAGAAGTGAAAGTTTATGTCACACTGTACTTCTCTTACTTGCCTGGTTGAACAATAATGAGATAAATGTCACAGTAGAATAGAAGAATTGACTCATAAAGCTTTAATTTTGTCATCTTTAAAAAAGAATATAATAATAGTACCTATACAAGAGTGATGCTATAATTATTTATCAATAGAATTAATAACATGTGTGTAAACATAGTGTCTAGTATATACACTGAGTGGCCAGATTATTATGACCACCTGACATTTATAGGCAAATTAGCTATAATTTCATGCTGAAGTTGCTAGAGGGCCAGACCATTATAAATAGGGAAGCAGGTTGTTTACCATGACAGTAGAAGTGATTTTTTTTTTCTGAAAATATGGGTAAACAACGCAATTTAACAGCCTTTGAATGTGAGATATATCCTATATAATAAAAGAGAAACATGTAAATTGACCATCCCTTTGCTATGATCATCAGCCAATCAGGAGTGGATATGCAAATTAACCCAGCAAAGATGGAAAATTTGCATACACAGGAGACAGGTGGAGAGCAGAAGCGGGAGAGTCGGCAGCTTGGGGGGACGTGGCTCCCTCGATTGCTGGATGGAGAGAAGAGCAGGAGAGCTGGAGGCTTGGGAGGCCGTGACTCCCTCCATTGCTCTCAGTGCAGGGAGCACTAGAAATTCTGGGAATAGTAGTTCTAATGGCAGTCCCAGGACCAGAAGCAGAAGCCCAGAGCGCGGGGAGCACAAGAAGTGGCAGACGGGTCTCCTAGACCAGTGGTTCTCAACTTGTGGGTCGCGACCCCTTTGGGGGTCGAATGACCCTTTCACAGGGGTCGTCTAAGACCATCGGAAAACACATATATAATTACATATTGTTTTTGTGATTAATCACTATGCTTTAATTATGTTCAATTTGTAACAATTAAAATACATCCTGCATATCAGATATTTACATTATGATTCTTAACAGTAGCAAAATTACAGTTACGAAGTAGCAACGAAAATAATTTTATGGTTGGGGGTCACCACAACATGAGGAACTGTATTAAAGGGTCGTGGCATTAGAAAGGTTGAGAACCACTGTCCTAGACTCTAGAGCAAAGTGAGCCTGGAGCAAGTTACTGTTGCGGTGGGGGATGGAGGGAAAGCAAAGGTGAGAAATATAAGTAAAATCAGAGTGTCTGGGAAAAATTAAAGGGAAGATATCCTAAAACTTCCAGGAAATCTCCACCAATGAAGCAAAGGAAAAAAATGCCTCTATTATTCTGTGAGCAACAAGCCAAACTGGGTTGGGGGTCTCAGACAATTCGCTCATATGATTGCAAAGACAGACAGAAACTCCCGATTGGAGAGAGTGCAGGTCAAGCTGAGGGAGGCCCCATCCCCCCACCCCTGTGTATGAATCTTCATGAACCAGGCCCCTAACATATATCTATATACACACACACACACACATATATATGTATATATATATATATATATATATATATATATATATATATATATGTATGTATATGTATATATATATGTATATATGTATGTGTGTATATATATACACACACACATATATACATATACACACACACACACACACACACACACACACACATTGAGTGGCCTGATTATTATGACCACCTGATGTTTGTAGGCAAATTAGCCGTACACTGCATCGTATGGGATATGGAAGCTGAAACTCTGTTTGAATACCTTTTCTGTCTGCAGTTACCAAGATAAAATGTGTCCAATTCACACAGGAACAGAAGGATTGGCAGTCGAGCATTGGAAAAAAGTCATGTGGCCCAATGAATCACGTTTCCAGTTGCATCATGCAGATGGCAGAATGAGAATTTGGCAGAAACAGCATGAAAGCAGGCACCCCACATGCATGAGTACAACCCTTCAAGCTGGTGGGGGCAGTGTTATGGTTTGGGGCATGTTTTCCTGGCATGATTTGGGTCCTTTAATTCATGTGGAACCACATATGAATAGCACAACATACCTAAGTATCCTTGCTGATCAAGTTCATCCTATCATCTTGATGGTGTATCCCAATGGAGATGGCTTCTTCCAACAAGACAATGCGCCATGCCACGGTGCTCATATTGTGCAGGAGTGGTTTCAAGAACATGAGGGAGACTTTACCTTGCTTAGGTGGCCCCCACAATCACCAGATCTCAATCCAATTGAGCATTTGTGGGACGAAGTTAAAAGAGCCATCAGGCAGCTGGTTCCACAACCATCAAATCTCACAGAACTGGACAGTGCTATTCATCAGGCATGGTGTCAGATTCCTCGCATCACCTTTCAACATCTCGTGGAGTCAATGCCAAGAAGAATCATCGCAGTATTGAAGGCAAAAGGTGGCCCAACGAAGTACTGATGGGGTGGTCATAATAATCTGGCCACTCACGTTCAAATATATCCTATGTTCAAAGGCTGTTAAATCGTGTTGTTTACCCATATCTTCAGAAAAAAATCACTTCTACCTGCTTCCCTATTTATAATGGTCTGGCCCTCTAGCAACTTCAGTGCGAAATTATAGCTAATTTGCCTACAAATATCAGGTGGTCATAATAATCTGGCCACTCAGTGTAGTATGTATGCAATAAATATTAGTAATTTTTTTTAATTTACCATTAAAAATTGATTGATTGATTTTAGAGAGGGAAATAAAAAGATATAGACAGGGAAACATTAATTTTTTGTTCCACTTACTTACGCATTCATTGGTTGATTTTTATATGTGCCCTGACCAGGAATCAAACCCACAACTCTGGTGTATTGGGGCAACATTCTAACATACCGAGCTATCTTTAATTTAGGTAAAGAAAAAAAAAAATAAGATAGAGCCTGGCCAGTATGGCTCAGTGGTTGAGTATTTACCTATAATCAGAAGATCATGGTTCCATTCCCAGTCATAGCATATGCCCAGGTTTTGGGCTTGGTCCCCAGTGTGGAGTGTGCATAAGGCAGCTGATCAATGATTATCTCTCATCATTGATGTTTCTCTCTCTCTCTCCCTCTCCTTTCCTCTATGAAATCAACAAAAATATATTTTTAAAAAATAAGAAAGAAACACCTGTTAGTAAGTGCTATTCTTTTTCTAATGAGAATATTCACTTATTTTTTACTGATTGGTTTTAGAGAGACAGAAAGAGAGAGAGAAAAAAAAAAAACATTGATTTGTTTTATTTATGCATTTTTTGAATCCTTCTTAAATGTGCCCTGCCCAGAGATCGAACTCACAACCTTGGTGTATCAGAACAATGCTCTAACCAACTGAGCTACCTGGCCAGGGCAGTAAGTACCATTCTTAAGTGGAGATTGAATTTAATTACAGAAAGTAGACAATTATTTCTGCAACCTTAATCAAACTCTGGAAATAACTGAGCAGTTATTCACTTGCAGGCTAGAAAACAGTATTTAAGTAGATTCTAAAGTCGACATTTGGAGAATTGATTGTGAACTTCACTCTTGAAATGATGGCTAAATAACAATCCCTTATTAACTGCTGCCTAGAGGTTTACTTTTTAATCTCCTGAACTAGCGATAAAATGAAGATTTGATTTGGAGATTTAAGATCAGGCTGTAGACTATCTACAGCTAAGGTGAAAAAGTGTCAGGAAACAGGGAGGCTTGGGTCAAATGGTAAAAACACAATTTAGTTGCTGACCAAGAAGATGGGCTGAGGAGACACTTTTGCAGCTAAGTATGTTTGGGATAATTTACCCTCCACGGATGGATGACTGGAACACTCCTCAATAACATTTAATGGTTTTCCCCTGAAGGTCATCAGAGCACTGCCTTACCCTGATTTGTCCTTTTCTTTCCACAGTGAGAGCAGCAACTCAATTACTTGAGTATTTAATGTTGACCTTGCGTTGCTTAGATGGCGGATAGTTTTCTGAGGGTTGTGGAAAAAAAGAATGTTTTAATGACCACAACCACTAGACATGTTGAAGAGAAAATCCTGAGGATAAAAACCTCTCAAGCATCAAATCAGAGCTGGATATGGGTCGTAGGGTTAAGCCACCAGTCTTAGGTCTGTGTTCTGGGCTTGCCACCAACTTGTAGTGTGACATTGGACAAGTACCTTTACCTCTGAGTCCCAATTTCTCTATTTGTAAGCCTCAAAAGGTATATGTACAAATGGCCTATCTTGGCTCATGCTTCAGATTTTCCTAAAATCTCTCAAACAAGCAGCATCTGGCCCCAGAATACCCTGAACCTCTCACTATGTGGCCCCAGGCTCAGGACTGGCAGTAGCCAGCCATAGTTCTCAGGTTGCCTTCTCCTGGACACCTCCAATCCCAGTACAAGTAGCAGCCATCTTCATATCTCACAAAATAGAGTATCCTTCTTTTCAAGTTCTATTCCCCTTGTCCGGTGCTAGGGAATTACTGAGGTAAACACAAATGTGCATTAGATAGTATCCTCCTATGGGATATATTAATGTATCAAATCCTATTAGGAGAATGCCTAAAACTGCTCCCCAATTTGTCAGAGCCAGTAAGCAGGTAATTGGTGGGAAGGACTGGATTTGGTCCTAAATTAAGCACCTATTTCCACATGCATTTTGCATCTCATGAGACTGACTGCAGTACCTTTTTACTTTTACCTGTGGGAATTCCAGCAGTAACATAAAACTCCCCTGTTACATTAGCTTATTTATTTACCCTAGATTTTAGAGAACTGAAGCAGAGCACAGCATGAATAAACAATAATCAATTTAGGTTCACATTATAAGTATTCTTATATAATAAGAAAATGAGAATTATTTCTCTCCTTTCTGCCAAAAAATCAAAATCTTAGCATACTATTATTTTTCAGCATGTTGTAACCTCACATCACTCATTTGAAAAACAAAACACTAGGACTTATTCTTATTCTGCACTTTCAATATAAGCTCTTCAAAACATGCCTTATATTTCAGTTTCTCAAAAGTTACACTCATATCACATTTTTTCTTCCTATTCCTCCCATAATTCAGTAATTCTTATCTTTCAGTAGTTGATAATATTTTAAATGTTTAAACGTCTTATCACCTAACCTCTACCAGGGCATCATACAAGGGGTTAGATCTGAACAGTCTCAAAGATCATGTCCACTTGGGTATTCCTATTAACATATCCATATTGTTCATGAATGTATCTTTCATCTTGAGAAATAACACACCTTTCTTTTAAAATTTTCTGTGTAGTCACCATCCATACGTCACTTAACACATTTCTTATGGGAAATAAGAACTAAAGCTGACAGCAAGCCACATGGTCTCCTTCAAATACTACCCACCCAAAGGCTATTTATGTCGTTTAGCTCACATCTCCTTCCTCCACCTTCAAAGCCAGCAGTCTAACATCTTCAAATTTCTCTCTCTGTGACCCTCTGCTTCTGTCTTCATCACCATCCTGTCTTCTGTCTGGCTCTGACTTCTCCTGCATCCTTCTTGCAGGATACCCTTGAGATTACATCATGTCCATCAGGATAATCCATGATCATATTTTCATCTCAATGTCCCTAACTTGATTACATCTGAAAAGTCCTTTTTCAAGCATAAAAATGATTGAACCTATACATTGAACCTATACATAAGAGCATGTATAGGTTCTAGTAATTAGGAGGTAGCCATCTCTAGGAGGCACTATTCAGTCTACCATAGATACTTAAATCCTTCCCATGGTTATTTCCCCTAGGTATGACATATAATTAGGAGAGGTATCCACAAGTTTCAGTTTCACCACATAGGCTCTTCATCCCCTCCTGCCAAATTGGAAAAACAACATAATACCATACCAGGAGGGAGAGGAGCATTACATAAATCACCAGTATCTTTAAAACAACCAAATTAAAAAAAACAACAACAAAAAATACCCTAAAAGGTGCAGGAAGTAATTGATTCAGTAACTCATTACACTTTTCTGTTAGACCAATCCAGAAAAGAATATTCTGAGAAAATGATAGTAGATGTTTATATGCTTATCCAAGGAGGAACCCCAGTTCTTACAACAGTTGAAATGTGATCTTGTTAGTTGAGCAAATATATTCAGCCCCAAATAAATGGCATATAGTATTAAATCTGAAAATTAACTGTGTTTTATTATGTGTTTTTTTTTCCCTTCCTTCATTGTTTCCTTCCTTCCTTTCTTACAAATGAAAACAGTATGTATTTTTGATAGAATAACCAAAGTAATAGAAGTGGTGGACATTTACCAACTTTTGACCATCCTGCACCAACATACTGGTTGACCTTTGAGGAAGTTACCCTGTGTCATATCAGAGAGACACAGTGGCCTTCCTCTCAATTTATGACATTTAGAATATGGGACCCATAATGCAGTCTCTACCAGGATGCATTTATCTGAGATGTTAAAGATAAATGTGAAATAGGGTATATGGCAGAAGAACTGAAATCAATAAAAGCTACAGGAGCTGTCAAGAAGAAGGAAGACCAACCCATACTGGATTTATGGCTTAACACCAGCAGAGATCAGCTCATTATACCCTCATTGTAATACATTAGCATGCTAAACAACGCACCCCATGCCACCATGGTTGGAATGGGAAAGCCCACATAAGGCTATAATATGGCTGATGGAGCTCCTCTGAGAAATCACTACCCCTTTCCCAGGAAAATCATGAATATTCTTCCCCCTTATTGAATACGCTACCCCTGATTAAATGAACCTCAGTAAGGAAGCAAAATCTGCTACGGGGGTGCTGCTCTGTCTGTGGAATAACCCATTCTCTAACTACTTACCTAATAAACTCACTTTCATTTAAACACTATGCTGGCTCACATTTGAGTTCTCTTCTGTGTGAAGCCAAGAACACACAATGGGTTGCAGATCCTCAGATCCCCAAATTCCCAGAACCCCCCGCATCAAACATTAGTAATAAACTTATTCATGACTCAAAACTAAAGTCATATTCAGAGACAAAGATAGCACAAAAGAGGTGGCAAAATTATATAAGCAAATGTGAAATGAATATTAGTGGGATATCCCCCCAAAATTTCATAAAGCATGTGGGAATTTAGCAAGGAAACAGAATGGAAGCTAGAGCATATAGTTGACAGGGTGTGCAAAATATTTGCTGCCAGCAGATCATTTTATATACCTTTTAAAAATTTCCACACCATTTTCCCATATCCAGTGCCTTCTGACTATTCTGCAAGCCCTTTTCATAGCAACATGACACAATGCTCATCTCAGCCATTTTAATTGAAAAGACCTTTTAAAGTTTAACAGCTTTGCAGAGAATGGACATTTTTACAATCTGCATATTTTGTGGCATTTTATTTAATTTACAGCTCAATGAACTTGTCTCTGACTGTCTGAAACTGACACTTTATATTTACTTCTTTTTCCCCTCTGCTTGCCGTTAATGATCTTGAACACTAATAAAGTTTTACAAGAGTTGTGACTTCCTGATCAAGCATAATGTTATTTATCAGTGATAAAGGAGAAGGGCAGAGCTCTGTATGTCAAGACCACATTGAATTTTGTAGAAGCAGAATGTTTTTTAGTTTCAACTTCTTTTTTCATTATTCTCAATTTATTATTAATAATTTAATGAGTACTAATAAATAATTTTAACTACATATTTATAACAGTCTTAATGTACATTTTTGCCCTAGCTGGTTTTGCTCAGTGGATAAAGCGTTGGCCAGCGGACTGGGTTCGATTCCAGTCAAGGGCACATGCCCTGGTGCGGGCTCTATCCCCAGTAGGGGGCGTGCAATGGACCAGGGTACATACAGAACTCTGAATCAAATAGCAAGAGAAGACAGAGGCAGAGCAACAACAACAACAAAAAATGTCCTGGATAAAATTTAGGTCATAAATTTAGAAGGAAAAGATAGAGAAATACAGTGAAAGAGAGAGGGATTAAATGGGGGAGAGAGAAACAGGACATTAGATCACTAAATGTCATTCCCTAGACCTGTTGACAACTACTCTGGGTAATACAAGGAGCACACCCCACTCAGGGGGGTGTTTTTATGCTCTTTAAAAGCGTGCTGTGGTTGCAGCTTCAAATATCAAAGTAGTTTTCATGTGAGTTGGTCTAAGCCAGTGATTTTCAACCTTTTTCATCTTATGGCACACATAAACTAATTGGTAAAATTCTGCGGCACACCAAAAAATTCATTTTTTGCAGATCTGACAATAAATATATATAATTTTGATTCATTCACATCAGACGGTTATTGTAGTGTTGGCTGTTGTCACTTTTTTTTTTTTACAATCTAAGGGAAAAGAGGTCAGTGCCCCTGACTAAATAGTCAGATATTGCATGTTTTAAAAACCCTTGTGGCATACCGGTTGAAAATCAAAGCTTCAGTTCTAGCACTAGGTCCAGTGAAGATGTTTGTCCTTGAATCTTACCCATCCTTGCACAAAAGAGCAATGTGTGTGTATGTGTGCACACATGTATGTTTTTAAGATTTACATAATTGTACTATTGTTATTATAGCCTTAACATTATAAATAAACTGAGTTCTATCAAGTCACTGAGATTTATGTCTTGCTATCCACACAGCCATGCGTTGCTTAATGACAGGGATATGTTCTGAGAAATACACTGTTAGGCAATTTCATTGTGAAAACATTATTGAGTGCACTTGCACAAACTTAGATGGGATAGCCTCCTACACACCTACGTAATATGGTATAGCCTATTGTTCCTAGGCTATCAGCCTTTACAGCACGTTACTGTATATGACAGACAGTTGTAACACAATGGTAAGTACTTGTGTAAATAAATATATCTAAATATAGAATAGTCACAATAAAAATACAGTGTGAAAGATCAAAAATAATATACCTGCAGAGAGTACTTGCCATGAATGGAGTTGGCAGGACTAGAAATTGCTCTGTGTGAATTAGTGAGTGAGTGGTGAATGAATATGTAGACCTTGGACATTACTGTACACTACTGCAGACTGTACAAACACTGTCAACTTAGGCTACACTAAATTTATACAAAAATGTTTTTTCTTTCTCCAATAATAACTTAACTATGGCTTACTGTAAAGTTTAACTTCAAAAACTTTTACTTTTTTATTTTTTGACTTTTTTTGGTAATAATGCTTAGCTTAAAATACAAACATATTGCACTGCTGTGAACATTCTTCTTTCTTTATATCCTTATTCTTCTAGCTTTTTTCTATTTTTAATTTTTACCTATTTATTTTTAGTTTTAAACTTTTTTGTTAAAAACTAGGCCATTAAACATACACATTAGCTTAGACCTACACAGTGTCAGGATCATCATTATCGCTATCTTCACCTCCACATTGTGTGCCACTGGGAAAACTTCAGGGGCAATGAAATGCATGGAGCTGTCATCTATGATAGCAATGCCTTTTTCTGGAATGCCTTCTGAGGAATCTGCCTTGGGGCTTTTCAGAATTATGTCCCTTGTGGTTTGCTCAGTTTGCTTATAAGCAGATAATGCACCATGAACATTCCTCTCTACCAATAAAAGCAAAACAAACAAACAAAAAACTCCCAAAAACTTTTAGTGTTGGGGCCCATGCTTTCAAATGTTTTGAGGAACTTATTGAGGTCTGCAAAGGCTTCTGTTAAACACTTCACTGTAATTTTCTTTGGGGTTCTGTTTCTTCTGCATTTCCTTTTCTCTTGCCTCTTCTTCAGCTATGTGCTCCTTTTCCAGTTCCAATGACTCCGCATTAATCTTTTCCTCAGTAACCACCTCTAGGAGCTCCTCAACTTATTGGCATACTCATCCAAACTCAGGTTTAAATTGTTTGCTATCTCAATCAGAGCCTTGTTAATTTTTGCAAACTCTTCATCCTTGGCAAAGTCTATGAAGTCATGGACAAATCTCTCGAATGTCCTCTTCCAGATGCCACTCATACTCTTCTTGGTGATATTATTCCAAGCCCAAGCAATGTTCTTGATGCAGTCACAGATGTAACGCTTCCAGAATTGCATCAGTGTTTCTGCAACTACAGCAATAGCCTTGGTAAAGGTCTTCTTCAGGTAGCAGAGGCCTTAAACATTTCTAAACTCCTTGACATGTCAAATGTGAGTATTGCAAACCCTAGATCAAGTATTTAATATCTTTAAAATATGCCAATGGTTGAGATAAATAGTATAGTAAAAAATACTTAGATCTAAAGCAATCCAGAAAAAAAGAGGAACAAGACCAGGTGATTTTTAAATAAACAGAACATATAAAAACTAATAAAAAGATAGTATATTCAAATAGAACAATTTTATAATTATTTATATGTAAATTACCTAGATACCACCATTAAAAATAGAGATGATAAATCTGGATGAATAAGTAAAACTCAAATTTATTCTGTATTAGCAAAATCATTTTAAATATAAAGACACAGATACTGTAATAGTAAAAAAGTGTCAACTTTAAAATATTTTTTTATTTTACCCACGAAAATAAATTTACTCTGAAATGGCAGAGGAATCACAATTGTAAACATGCAACATATGGCAAACCATAAGTATGTCTTGAGAATAAAGGAGAGAAATTTTATTTTATAGAGAAAAAGGAAGGAGTTGGAAGGGAATGTTTTCAACAAAATGTCCATTGAAAGAAAACAGGCATTTGAAGTGCAGTAGCTTCCTATTGGCTGACTCATTGCAGTTTCTCATTGGCTGAATCTGTTGCTAGGCAAGAAGAACATCTTCCTTCCTCCTACTGGAATAGTAAGCTTCCTTATTTCCAGAAATGTAAGAGTACACTTTCTGTTTAAGTCTACAAGGTGTTGTGAATGGCATAGTGCATAGGAACTCCCCCATCAGGGTTCCCTGACTCCATTTTAAATAAAGTTTCCTTTATTCATTTTCACAGATGTAAAGAGTTGTACCTAGATAATCACTAAATCACTGGTGACACATATTTCCTTGACTGTCTGATTCAATATTAAGACGTTAATTTTCCCCAAATTGACATATAGATTCAATGTAATTACATTTAAATTAGAGCTGGCTTTTGGTAGAACTTGAAAAATTGATTATAAAATTTATATGAAAAAGCAGAAGACCTACAGTATTCAAAATGATTCTGAAAAAGATCAAAGTTTTTCAAATTTGACTGCTATCAAAACTGCAGTAATTAAGGGGATGTGGTTGGGTGAAAGGATAGAAAAATAGATAAGTAGGAGAAACTAGAGTATAGAAATAAACCCACATACACATAGTGAACTGATTTCAACAAAAATGCCAAGGTAATTCAATAAGCACAGGATAGCTTTTTCACTAAATAACTAGGTATTTATAAAAGAGAAAAAGAGAGAATAAAGAACTTCAGCTATGAATTTGAAGCATACACAAAAATAACTTGAAATGGATTATGGATTTACATAAAAGTTAAACCACAAAATATATGTAAGCAAACATAAGAAAAATCTTCAAAATTTTCTTAGAAGACATAAATCACAAACCATACAAGATAAACTAAATAATATAAATTTAAAAATATTTTATCGACATTTAAGTCTTTTAACTTTAATTAAAAAGCAGCATTTCTCCATCCTTTGAAAAACATTATTTAAAACTTAAAAGGCAAGCTTTATACTTAGAGAAAATATTCACTGTGCATATAACTGACAAAGGAATACAGAATTCAAATTCAATAATAAGAAAATAAACAACTAAATTTAAGGATCAAATAAATGAAATGGCTAATAAATATGTTAAAAGAATATCAAGATCTTCAGTCATTAAGGAAAGGCAAATTGAATTCACAATGAGACACAATGTAGACCCATTGGAATTGGTGAAAAATTAAAAAGACTGAAAGTATTAAGATTATGCAAAGACATGGAGTAACTAGAAAACTCATACATTGCTGATGGGGGATAAAATTGTGCAATCCCTTGGGAAACCAATTGGGCACGATTTGATAAAGCAAAATATAAATGTACTTTAAACACAGAAATTCTACATCTATATGTATGTTTACAAGGGCATGGATATGAGTGTTAATAACAGTTTTATTTCTAATAGCCAAAAACTTTAAACAACTGAATTGTCCATCACCCAGTGATTTTTTTAATGTTGGTGTGTTCACACAATAAAATACTACTTGGCAATACAAAACAATCATCTCTTGATCCACTCATGGATGAACCTCAAAAACATTATGCTAAAGGGGGAAAAAAAGCTAGGTACAAGAGTAGTTTATCCTATATCAGTTCCTTTTATTAAATGCTATGAAAGAAAAGTAAAATCTTTATGGTTTTCTGAAGCTGTGGTAGTTGTTAATAAATAGAGAGAAAAACTGGGAAATTTTGTTGGGGGATTGATGGGAATATTCTACGTTGTTGTTTACAGATTTATAAATTTGTCAGAACTCTTTAAAATGTACACTAAAAATAAATGCATCTATTGTTTGCCAATTAGACCTTTAAGAAATAAACTGCAACCCCTATTTTATGTCACACACAAAAATTAATTTGAGATGTGTCATTGTTATAAACAAAATGTTAGAATTATACAACTTCTAGAAGGAAATATAAGAGAAAATCATTTTAGCCATGTGACTTACTTTGGCCATTGAGCTTTAGACTTGAGAAGTGCTTGTGTGACTGGTTTTGTCAGAGCAGCCCCACTGTATCAATTTTGTGCATTGGTATTCCAGATTTGAAAATAGGGCTTTCTAGCAAATATGTCATAAATCAATAGATGATGATAGATGGTGATAGATAGATAGATAGATAGATAGATAGATAGATATGTAGAACTTGTTCTAAGTCTTACATACAAATGCCAAAAATAATCATGAAATAAATGTCCTCCTTGCAAAGACACCTAAATAGATAATAAAAACAACTGGAAACCAATTAAAAGCATTAATTTTGAAACACCTCTTAATGAAGAGGCACATAAATAGCATCATAAATACTAACATATTGCTATCCCTCTTTGGTAGCTAGTTAACTGCTAGTGAATTTCACTCATAAGATCTTACAACCATTAATTCAACCACTCATTTTCCCTAAATCACAATAAGATGCAGTGGTTCTGTTATGATCTGGACTAGCCCCAGATGGGTAAATATAGGTGCAGGTCCATCCGGACAAAGCCACAGTGGATGGGAGGCCCAGGGTTCAGGCAGCCATGGGCTCAGGCAGCCATGAGTCTTGGCGGCTGCGAGACCCAGGGCTCAGGCCTCACAGCTGCCACAGCTGGCAGTGGCAGCAGCAGCAAGGTGATGGGGACAGTGCCTTCCCCTGATCAACCTGGTCGCCTCCTGCCAGGCAACAGAAGGACATCCCCTGAGGGCTCCCAGACATTGAGAGTGGGAAAGCCAGGCTGAGGAACTTCACCCCCTCACCCCTCCCCCCATGCAGGAATTTTCATTCACCGGGCCTCTAGTATACTAACAAAGGGTTATTATTCAAAATATATAAAGAACTCATACAATTCAACATCAAAAAATAAACAATCTAATTTTTAAATGGACAGAGGACTTGAATAGACATTTTTTCAAAGAAGTAATACTGATGGCCAACAGATACATAAAAAGATGCTCAACATCACTAATCACCACGGTAATGTAAATCAAACCACTTTGAGAAATCATCGCACACCTGTCAAAATGGCTATTATCATAGAATTGACCCTAGGTTTTAAGTTAAATGTAAGCTAACAATGTTTCAAATACTCCCAGGTAAAAGGAAGACCTAAGGACTAGACAGAAACTGACACCATAGTATTGCCTTTTTGCCTCAATTTTCTCATCTATAAAATAGAGACAATATAGCCTTTACCTACTTCAAGGTATGTAGAAAAAATACATGATACTATATATTAGTATATGAAAGGCTATGTAATATATACAAATCTTCATCTTAATTGGCTTTATTTTTAATAGGATTTATTACCTTCAAATATTCTTTGCATTCTGCTTATATATTCATTCATTAGTTTCTGTGTCTCCTTACCAAATTATGAAGTCCTGGAAAGAAGAAATCTGTGTTTGTTTTGCACATTGATCTATCCCAAACACGTATCAATAGAAGAGTGTTTAGTATGTTATATAGGAAATAAATATTTGTTAAATGAATAAATGTTAATGTTAACAATGTCATTTTTCCATGGCAATTGTGTAGAGATATAACTTTAACTCAAGGACTTGTTAAAATGGTAAGAATATCAGATGCTATCTCAGACTGGAGAGACTTGTTTCTGAAAAAGTAAGCCCCACTGAATTCATCAAATTACATAAAGTGTACAATAACTTGTCTGTTTAAGAAGCTTGCTGGCCTAAGCTATAGCAAAAAATATAGGATTTTCACTGGCCAACAGCTTCATCTTTATTCCTAAATCCAATGATAGCATGTACACACAATTTCACTTAACTAAAATCATTTTGAACATGATTAGATTCAGCCAAATGTCTGTATTGGACCAATAACACCACTTCCCTGAATCAGCTCTCCAGCTGGTCAGTTTGGCTGTACATAATCACAGCCTGAAGAAGATTTGGATGGGAAAGTAGCATGCGATTGTTCCAGTCTCATTCTTTAGAAATGGACTTTCAATCCCCTCCCTTCTGGGCCACAATCTGCATTTGAAACAAGAACAAATAGATTTATTTTTTTCAAGAAGACAATAAAATATGTAATTTAACTGTTTAAGGATTAATGAAACGAGAATAATAGAGATGGCATACATAAGTACCTCATCCCTCCATCCAATATTAGAGGTGAGCACACAGAGAGATATGTCAATGTATAGCCTACAGGTAATCAAGGATGACTTCCAGGCAGAAGGGTTTTAGATGGTGAAGAGTTAACTTGATAGAGAACAAATCATCTCCCAGCAGAGGGACCAGCATATACCAAGGCCCAGAAGTATCAGGAGGCATGTTACAAATTCAGGAAAGAACAGATATTCAGCATGGCTGGGGTGCACAGTGAGTGTCCATTAAAATAGGACGTGACCATCACTGAAGAGCACTACCTGGAGATCTTTGGCAGCCTCAGCCTTCCAGAGCACATGACACACTCTAAGATGTTTTCTAAAAATAAAAATAGCTGACATTTACTAAGGATGGACTCAGCACTAGTCACAGAGAAGTTAAGAAACCTACCCCAAGGTCACAGAGTAAAGTGATGAAGCCAGGATGGGAACATACTCAGTCTGGCTAGAGAGGCCATGTTCTCATCAGTATATTCTAAACATGTCACCAGGGCCCCCAAACCTGAAGGATCATAGCCGTAGAGGAAAGACCATCCTTTGGGTTATTCTCACTGCCATCTCTTGTATGGGGGGAATGCAATGCCTTCCCTAAGGGCAGAGGGCAATGTCTTCTCTGTGGGCATGTTGCTGCATCCACAGCACTCCCCATGGCAGAGCAGATGTCCTGCCAGATGGTAGCCACTTGGACCTGGGCCCCACAATGGCAGGCAGCCAGGACAGTTGCCTTGTACTTGTAATGGCTATAAATGTCACCATCTCTCACAAACTGGACAGCTGGACAGAATGCCCGGAGAAAAGCAGGTGCTGAGCATGCAGCACATGATTTTGCTGCCCAACAGGAAGAAAATCACAATGTTCCAGAGTACATCCAGAACTGTTCCTTTGGAATAGTCCTCCTTCCTGTACTAAACAACAGGCTCCATTATAACTGGGAAGCAGAATAAAAATTGAGGGAAAATGTTATCCACAAACATTTATGGTTCCATCAGTCCCCTGGTGGTCAGGCTTTCCGGATCTACCTCCTCCCTATCTGTTTATCTTCATCCTTCTATGCTCATCTTAAGTATGTCTTCCTCGAAGAAGGCTTCCCTTATCTTGTCTAATGTTGACTAATAAGCAGCCCTGTTATCTGGGTACTCAGGCCTATCGAGGAAAAAAGACATGTGATAAGCTACAAATGCAGATTAATATACTAGTATGAAAAGGGTTATATGGCCCAAAGGAGAAAATGACAATTTTCTTGTTAGATTCATAGAAAACTTCACTGGGGGAGAAATACTTGATTTGGGTTCAACATAGAAGTAACAAATCACTATGCAGATGAAAATCTGAGGGAATCAAAGTAAAGAATCATAAGAGTAGAGGTTTATGGCTTTGAGTAACACTGAGCAGTTGAACAGGGCCAGTGTACAGAAAGCTTTATGGAAAATGTATCAGTTTGCTTTCGCTGTGTAATAAACTACAACAAAACTTAGAGGCACACAATAAGCTGCAGGATGCTGATTATGTCATCTGGGTTTGCTTACCCCTTTGCAGAGGACTCTGCTGTAATCAGTGCTTGACGGGAGCAATTCAACGGGAGCAGTTCTATCCCATTCATTCATCATCTTCCTCCAGGACCAGCAGAATAGACATGGCAAGTCCTTCTCATGGTGATGGCAGGTGTGAAAAAGCAAATAAGGCCAGTCCTCCAAGCAGTTTCCAAGATACTACTTATGTCATACATGCTAATTCTGAAGTCCAAGCATGTCACATGGTTGAACATAGTGTCAAGGAGTAAAGAAGTGAGCCCCATGTTCAGTGGGAGAGCACTTTTACTGCATGAGTATAGAAAACATTAAAGCTTTTGATGTGTCAGTATATGTGGAAAGTAACCAAGAGATAAGCCTCGGGATGCAGGTATGAACAAGACCATAGGATGCACTGTGGACCATACTAATAGAATTTTCCTGTTATCCCCTCCTGTAGGCAAGAGATGAATTAAAGCATTTTAAATAAAGAAATGGCATACTTATATATACTTTTGAGAATAATCTCTTTTGTCTGAATGTAGAAGATACTTTGTAAGGAATCCAAAGTAGAGACAGATAGGGCTAAGAGTTTTAAAGTTTCTAAGTGAGGCAGTAGCAGAAGATAAAGAGATTTGGGTGATAAATAAAACATTGGCACAATATAAAGTACTAGAGGCCCAGTGCACGGATTCATGCATGGGTGGGGTCTGGCTGACCGGCCTGCCCCAATTGGGGTGGAAGGGCTGATCGGGGGCAGGGCTGGTCAGGGGGAGGGGCCTCAGGCAGTGGGCCAGCCAGCCCCACCCCTTGGTCAAATCCCCAGTTGAACTCCCAGTCGAACTTCTGTCGAGGGGACAATTTGCCTTTTATTATATAGGATGCACACACTGGTATAAAGGCAGTGGTGAGGGAAAAAGAGTTGCTTAAGATTTCTGTCTCATCTGTCTTGGGTAAGGATAGCCCTGTCCAAAACTACCAGAGGAAGCAAGAGGCAAAGAGTTATAAGAGGAAAACAATAGGAGAATAGGTCACATTAGCACATGAGTAGCCTATGAGACTCCTGGGAAGAAGATGTCCTGTAGGTAGTTGAAGGTAAGTAGGAGAGAATTCTAACCTGAAAATACAATTTGAGAGTGATTCGTACTTACATTGCAATGAATGTTGTAAGCATGATTGTGATTGTTTAGAGAAAGACAGAAGTATATAGCAAAACTATAGAGGTTCAAATTTGTTATAACAGTATATTTTTGGGTCACTTTGAGAATCTGAAGCAAACACAGGCACCCATAAAACATTGTTAATGCAATTCCAGGGGACTGTGGACTTCATTTACAAAGTCTATTTACGAAGACCCTTTAAAGATTGTAGAAGCGAGATTATAAACCCCTGATTTAAAGGCTGAACAGAGAGGAAATAAAAGAGATAAAAAGAAAGAGAAGATCTCATCAGAGATTAGAGAGAGAGCCTGAATTTCTGAGCTCATTAAGTACTAAACTCCTAGTCAAGTGGGAAAGTTTAGAATAGACTTTTTTTTAAATTCATCTATATTGTTGAAAGTATTACAGATGTAAACCTTTTCCTCCCCAACTTACCTCTCCCCAGGCTTTCACCCCACTATTGTGTGTGTGTCCATGGGTTATGCATAGATGCATGTAAGTTCTTTGGTTGATCTCTTCCCACACACTCCCTGCCCTCTGAGAATCCTCAGTCTGTTGCATGCTTCCATGTCCCTGAATCTATTTTGTTTGTCAGATTATTTTGTTCACTAGAGCCAGTTAGGTAAAGACAAGTATCATATGACCTCACTTATATGTGGAATCTAATGAACAAAATAATCTGACAGAATAGACTTCCAATAAAAAAAAGATGGGGTCAATAACTTAGACAAAAGCAACAGAGAGTGAAAAACAATGTGACTTTTAGTCAGCATCCAATTCTCAAGGCCACCCCAGGCACACAAGCCATGAGTGGTGCATGGGTATGAGGATAATTGTGCCACCTGATTTGGCAGCATCGGACCCAGCTGTAAAGTTAACCAGGAGGAGTTAGTCACATGTCAATAACTAAGTGCCAACATAAGGGACTGGAAAAAGTAGAAGCTAAACACAGTATTCAGTTACCAGACTCCCTATGAGATGGTAGAAGCTGAACTGGGAAGCTTGCAAAACAATCTTTTCTGTTAGTACCAAAAGAGTAAAGCAATCCCTTTATTTCTTAGAGGGTAAGGAGTTTTTATTACTATACCTTGCACCTAGGACACTCTCTGGCAAACAGTATGAACAGACATGTGTCACATGAATGAATAAAGGTAATCCGATGAAGTACCTAAGAACTCTCTCTGTAGGCTTATCAATGCCTCCCCTCTCTGAAACATGTCAGCTGATCAAGTGATAGCCAGTTGTCTTTCTAGGAAAATACTTAGTCCTCTTTTGTAATTAATTCATTTTATTGTTGGTAGTTCACCCCAAATGTGAGACATTTAGAAAACTCAGATACAATATAAAGTGTTTTATTATTATTTTTCAGTTTTCTTTGGCGCCAAGCAAATTTGGCTATAAACAAGAGCTAATAAACCCTGATTTAAAGGCTATAAGGCCTCTAGTGTGTGCCCTAGAGGTATAACAAGATGATGCAATACCACAAGGCCCTGGTTTAGTTAAAAGTCACGTTAATGATTTCATCCTTCATAGTTGCCCAAAGAACCCTGAGAAAGAAACCTTCAACTCTTACATCGTTTTCTGTCTTAAGGGTAATGAACCATATGTGTAGACAGCTGCACTGTCTGTAAACTATGGTCATTAATTAGACAGGAGACAGGACACATCCAGGGAGAGGCGGGTGGAGGGAGAAGGGTGAGACTTCGAAAAGTCACAGCGATTATTAATAACAGAAAGGGCAGGGAAAAGGGTAAAATGCTTGTCCTCCATATTTCAAACACATTACATTGCCCATAGCAATGAAGTGGTGGAAAGGCCTGGAAAGCACAGTGAGTGTTTGAGATCAGCAAATAAGGCCAGAATTAACTACAGCAGGCAAGGATACACATAGATTCATACTTAGAATTCCAAGGACTATGCCAAATTGGTGAACTATTTACCCAAGGAAAAATATGTGAATTAGTTTGAAAGAGATATTTATAGTGCAGAATGTGAACCAATTAAGAAAATTAAGATGGAGAGAGCATCAGGGCTGAGCTTTCCCCAAGCATAGGTTTAAAACTCTAAGATGTCAGAAACATGAATGATTGGGAAGAGGTCAAGAAGTATGGGACAAGAAAGCAAATGTGATCAGGGCAAGCAAGGACAGAGGCTATGACCAACACAGAGACCTTATAGCTTAAAGGGTCAGATCCAACTAGAAAGGTCAGTCCAGCCCAAGGAGGTGTGGTGTGCACCTGGTAAAGTTAGTAATCTTATGGGATTTATTAGACATCTCCAAACACATAAGTCAAAAAATAGAGAAGACCAGGAATAGGTATAATCATCCCTATTTATTGAACCTTTGTAATTATCACCAGTTATTCACTATACTAATTCTGACAGAGGCTAGTGTTTGTGATCAGGAACTAGCACATGAGTACTGAAGGTCAAGGACTGCATGTGTCTACACAACACTTTATTCCCACTGCCTCATATACTGGCCAGAAAAAACTAAATCAGGATTCTTATTAAAGCAAATACTTAATGGAAAATGGGCAGAAACCTATATGAACCTGTTAATCAATGTCACCCTAATAAATTTAATAAAAAACAATACAGGTTTTTAACAGTTAATATGTGCCAGCTCCATAGTTCAGTTTGGGTAAATAAGAGTGAATAACACAGAAATATGACAATAAACAAATCCATCCAGAACAGAAAGTGATATAAAAAAATCAGTCAAATTCTGGGTAAGTCTAATTAAATCAGTAGCCACCTAGTTGACCACCTAGAGACAACTGTTACCAACCACATCTTATAGATGAGGACACAGAGGCTAGAGATGGAGAAATGTGCCTATGGTCATACAGTTTGTAAGTGGCAGACTTGCAATTTAAGGACATGCAGCCTGGCACATAAGCACTACACTAGGTATTCTCCCTTCCTAGGAGAGGCAAGGGGTAGGAAAGAATGTGCAGATTATCTATTTTCTTCTTTCTTTCACCAACAGAAAAGATTATTGAACGCCTATTATGTGACATACACTACTCTAGGCAATGTGGGTATAGCAGTGAAAGAAAAGAACAAGATTTTTCTTTGTGTTCAAGGCACTGATACTGAGAAAGAATCGCTGTGGTAAAGTAAGAAAAAAGGGCTTAAGTTTGACAGGCTCCGTACCTAGTCCTTTATATCCAGTATCTGATTTAACCCTCACACCCCTCTGAAGTATGCACCATCATCATCCTCATTTTATAAATATGGAAACCAAGTTTTAGGGGCATTAAATCAAGTCACACCAATAAGAAGTGTGAATGTAGAGACTCAAAACTAGATTTGCCAGACTCCAACCCTCATACTTAAAAACAGCATACTCTTGTATTGACAGAAGAAATCATGTCAAAGGAAGTATTTTTATGATGTAGGATAACAGTTTCATTTTTGCCTTAAGAATGGATAGGAGGATCAGGAGGGAATAAAAGCAATAGTTAAATGGAAAGACTGGAGAGCAAAATAAAAACTGATGAGAGAGATGACATTTGACTAAAGGGCAGGAAAGATATGAAAGAATTATTATCTGAATGTTTTTAGCCAGGCTCTCTCAAATGTTTGATCCTAAAGGATTCAGTAGAGCAAATGGAAACTTCTGGCATGTTTGGTTGTTGTTTTTTTTTTTTTTTTTTTTTTTTTTTTTAATTCAAACAAAAATTTAAAAATACCAACATTGTCCCAGAATCCCCACAGTCTCATAGCCAAGAATTGCAATTGTTACAAAATGCATTTTACCAAGGAAACAACAGTAAATTTCTAGTGGTTGAACATATGAAAGGCAAACTTGTTTTTTTCTCTTTTTGTCTGAAAGCAATGGAAGCCGCATTAGGCTGGGCTGAGCTATCTTTGAAGGGATCTGCCTTTTTCCTTCTCGGTGCTGCTCTCCATCTCCCCGCCCCTCCCTGTAGGAAGGACACCTTTGTGTCATCTGTTATCAAGGAAGACCATGCTGTTCCTGATGCGTCAGAAAGGCCTGCTGCATGCATGCCCTGACTCCGCTTGCAATTCCAGCCGCTGCAGAGCCTGTGTCCCAGGCAGAGAGAATGCTCAGCACCACATTCATCGTAACATGGGATCATTTAAAAATATTATCCATCCCTGTATTACAGCCTTCCGGGCTGTCACCATGCTAAAGGGATAGGCCACTGCTATTTTGATCACTACCGGTGCCCCCATCCAAAAGGGGTTTAGAACTTGGCATTTAAGAAGAAGCAGGCAAGCTCTGCGAACCCACCGTTTATTGCAGCTACGTGCCTCTTTATTTACACATGTCTCGATATCTTCACTGCTATCTCCTCATACCCGCCAAGGGTACAAGTGTTTGTAGTAAGTCAGACCTTACTTATTAGAGCATAGTAAATTACCACTTACCCAATAAATGAATTTTTCTAACTCACAAAAAAATTAAATCATATGGTTTTCAAGCTTCTTAAACACATTCAAATTTTGAAATACTCTTTTATCTATGTCACATTTGATCATCAAAGCAATCCCATATGAAAGGCAGGAGAATGCTATCATCCGCATTTTTATAATAGGAAAACTGAGGCTTAAAACCAGCCAGTCTAAACATAAATAATAAGACAGTGATGGAGCTAAGGTTTAAATCAAATTTTCCTTTTTTATTTCTCTATTGACACTGTGGAATTACACAAGAAAACTTAGGAAGGAAACTACAAGAAAAGTCATCAATAGCCATGGCTTACATATACCTTATATATGCTTTATGTAACACACAGTTATAATTAATTCTATTTTCAGCATCTCACTATTCAGTACATTTCATATCTGAGAGTTTAACCCTAAATGAACTTTCAGAGAGAAGTGGCCGTGTCCTTTGGACCAGCTTGAGGTTGAAGACTTTAGGACGGGGCAGTTTCATGTCCATCCTGGGCAAACGCAAATACATCTTTTCTTTGGACACTTTTATGAAATCATTCTTACCAGTATTCGTTACCATTTATTTCTAGAAAATTCTATGGTCCTGTGCACATGGACTTTTTATCACACCCTGGACCCGATGCTTGCTTTCTTCTCATGGATTCTCAGGATATCATATTCTTCGGTAAGAGAATTTGGCTTTCAGACAAATTCAGTAGCCCTTTTCATTTTCAGACAAAATTCAGTAAATTTCATGATAATGAAAAGGGCTAAGGCACACAAAGAAGACCTCTTCGATATCACTCTGCAAATTAAGTCTTTATGAATGGAATTCAGATTATATTCAATAACCTACCCATTCATCCATACTAATAGAATTCACCATTTATCCATACTAATAGAATTCATTATAAAATATAAAGTTACAGATTATTTTATGACCAAAACATAACAACATATTTCTCTTGTAGTCAAAATAGCATACATTCAAACAATGATGTACTGTTTTAATCTACTCAGTTAGCAGGTTAAAAAATTAATTTCACCAATTATGACATAAAACTGGCATCATTAATAGTAGGAAAGAATATAAATCTTTACAACCTATAAAAATATTTTGGAATATGTATTTATATCCTTCAACAAGTTCAAATAATTAGATTGTAATTCCTCTCCTAGAAATAATTCCACACTAATAAAACAGATAAAAAAATGAACAAATATTTATGTCTCAATATATTTATTTAACAGATATTTATGTTAAAAAATACATAGCAAATACTTCAAATTTTCCCAAAATAGAAGAATGACTAAAGTAAAATATGGTATGAGGATATCAGAGAATATGATGCACAGCTCGTGTTTTTAAATATTTTATGACATTAAAAAAGCTCATAATAAATATTATGTGAAAGTAAAAGGATATAAATTTGCATGTGCAGAATGATCTCTTTTATATAAAAAAACATAAATGCAAGTGAGAATGTGAGCTTAGGTAAGAAAATAATGGAAGGGCCTAACGTCTACACCTGGATGGACACAATAGGAAATGTCCAGAATGATGAGATGATGTACAAAGTGAACTGCTTCAAAGGAGGAAGAAACTCAGCTCTAGAATTTGATTATCTAAGACCACCTGGAATTTCTCAGAAATTTTAGGGTGACCCTCAGCCTTTCAACAGTGTAACAAATCAGAAATTGAGACCATTATACCTAGATACAAAGGAAAAGGAAAGGCCATTTGCCCTCCAAATGTATTATGCTAATTTGTCTAGTGTATTTTTCCTTTATATTATTAGCAGATGTAGACTAATTTTACTACCTGACCTACTCTAGTTTTCTAGATTGCTGGATGGTGAGATCTCATAATTTAATGATGACTGAGGGATCGATTTACGTATTCATCCTTTCATTCAATTCATTTAGTAAACATGCAGTAGTTGCTGTGTCAATCATGCACGTTATTAAGGAGTCTTCAACTAATGAGGGATTTATGGTTTAGTTGAAGACAGAAAATTACAAAAAAAAATCATCAGAAAGTAAAATTGCCTACACAGTTCCTTGTTTTGTACTATTACTAAATATTAAAGGAAATTTAGAACATTTTCTAATGGAAAGAAAATTGAGGCTTCTGCTTCAGGTAATTACAGGTTATGTAATTTGGAACAACCCTTCCACTGAAGATATTGTTCAGAAGTAAATGAAATTAAAACAAAATGGTATCTCTCACAAAAGCATCAAGAAGCTAATATGAAGCAATTAGTCAAAATCTAGGAGATGTCAGAATCCAAAAGAGTACCAGAGGACTAAGGACTGACTGTTGCAATCCTGGGAGCATTTGTTTGTTTTGCTTTGTTTTTCAAATATATTTTTATTGATTCTAGAGAGGAAGGGAGAGGGAAAGAGAGTTAGAAGTATCAATGATGAGAGAGAATCATTGATCAGCTGCCTCCTGCATGCCCCACACTGGGGGCCAAGCCCACAACCCTGGCATGTGCCCTTGGCTGGAATCAAATCTGGGATCCTTCAGTCCGCAGGTGGACACTCTAACCACTAAGCCAAACTAGCTAAGGCTGGGGGCATTTGTTTACCATTGAGAAGGATGGAGGGGGGCAGTTTTGTGGTTTGGGGCTGCATGGAGAGGCCAAGAGACAAAAATTGGAATCTCAGTCCTGATGAAGTTGTGGATCTTGGTAAAGAGGCTTTGCTTTTTAAAGGACCCAGAAAACTTTCTGTGCCTTGGAAGTAAAGATAAACAAAACATCCCTCCCCTGAAACTACAAACAAGCAAAAAACTATACTCTCACGTTCTATTCCTTGGTTCACCATTGTTTAAATAGTGAAAAAACTCCAGCCTAGAACCTGAAAACATTGTTTCCAAATGCCATTGTCTTCAGGCACCTTACAAACATGAATATGATATTCCCCTTTTCGGAGTTGGGCAGGAAGGAGGGGAGGTGCAGGGGTGGGGGAGACACATTATCTTATGCTTCATGTTAATTTTTTACAACAAATTTTCAAATACAAGATCAATTCAATCTGGCATAACAGATAACAGGTAATGTGAGGTAAAATCAACAGGGGAAATGTAACAAAATAACAGCAATAGACCCAGATATTGCAATTAGAAGATATATTTTTTAAAACTATTGTGCTGCACATGATATGCTCAGAGTTAAAGACAAGCATAAATATTTCAGAAGGTAGCTGTAAACTATAAAAATGACATATTTGAGCCCTGACCGGTTTGGCTCAGTGGATACAGTGTCGGCCTGCGGAATGAAGGGTCGCAGGTTCGATTCCAGTCAAGGGCATGTATCTTGGTTGTGGGCACATCCCCAGTAGGGAGTGTGCAGGAGGCAGCTGATCGATGTTTCTCTCTCATCGATGTTTCTAACTCTCTATTCCTCTCCCTTCCTCTCTGTAAAAATATCAATAAAATATATTTTAAAAAATGACATATTTGAAACATAGTACATCTGAAATAGGACAATTGAAAAATATGATAACCTAAGCAAATAACTCAATGGGTAGATTTAAAAGCCGATTAAATGGAACAGAGAAAGAATTATTGTACTGATCTATTATCTCTTCACATAGTTTCCCTCTATACATGTCTGCCTCTGTCCATTTCCTCTTTATAAGAAAATCAGTCATATTAAATTAGTGCCCACCCTAATGACCTCATTATCTTAGCTAATTATATCTGCTACAACTCTATTTCCAAATGAAGTCACATTCTTAGACACTTAGGGGTTGAAGGTCAACATATGCCTTTTTGGAGAACACAATTCAACCTGTAATAATGACCCTACCCACTTGCATCTCTATATATGACTAATCAAATGTAGAAAACCATTGCTCTTCAGTGTCTTTATCTTAGGTATGATTCTTCTCTATAGCAATCAGTCAACTCTAGTCTAAATGTTTTATAAATTTCATGCTTGGGAAATATTATTCTTTGTTCTTTAAGAACTACATAGCAGAACATTTGACTCCTTTTTTATTCCCTCACCATATCCCTCAGTTCCCATTTTTACACTTCAATGCTACAGTATCTAATTCAATTTCTTTAATATTTTTGCCCTGAAGATATATGTCAATTTTTACCATGCCCTCGATAACTAAGTCCATTTCAGCTTAAGTATCCCTGTCACTGTTCTTGCTAAGTCTTCCTTGAACACTTTGGTGGCTGTGTTTATGGATTTCTTTCCATCTCCATTGTCCATACTTACAGCAAAGACTAAGCTCCCGTTACTTTTCAAGACGATGACGAATAGCTGTTTTTGGAAAGAGAGGCCAGACAGACAAAAAATGTGCAAATTGGATGGTAGCTTTCCACAATCCCAGATCAAATATTTATAAAGATGAGTCTGGACCTTAAAAACCATATTGCCACACTGTATAGTAAGAAGAGTTAGCTGTTGGAGTTAGACACACCTGCGTTTAAGTTCCAGCTGTCTTTTATTCACCCTTGGACATAGTGCTCACCTTATTTCTTATCCACAACATGAGAGTAAAGAGATCTACTTCAGAAGATGTTTGTATGCATTAAATGGAATAGCATGGGTGAACGATCTGGTAGATAGTAGATATTCAATAGGTGATCTGTCCTTTCCTGTTCCAATTTCTGACTGAAGGAAAACTGAACCAAAAGTCCATGAGAAATAAAATGGTACTGGCAATGGCTGATTTCATCTACTTTGGGATGTTGTCTTAATCATAGAGATTTGCAATCCACCTCAAAAACGAACTCAACACAACCCATGTCTGTCATACCAGCTGTGGTTTCCATCAGTCTTGATAAATGTAAGTATATAACCTTCCTAATTATATATTTCACCAGGAGTATATCCATGTATACTCTTTAATAACCACTGTCTTATGAATAATTAAAAATCAAAACTAGTAGAAATTTTTCTTACTTTTATTAATTTAAATAGTTTTTTTGAGTAATCAGATATATTTTCAGCATGATTTATGATATCTGAGGCCCAACATTGTTTTCTCCCTCCAGGAAAATATTATCAATTTATAACATCCTTGGGGACAAGCCAGGATTGTCTATATAAAAAGCATTGGTCGCATTTGTCTTCACAACAGAACCCTGAGTTTGTTTGCTCTATTCTGCAAAGGGCACATCCTTCATGGAAATCAAGACCTTCTAGCCCAGGTGTGAATCTTTGATTCAAGTCAGTCATGCTCAACTCACTCTCCTTGCCAGCTGATCTCTCTATTCTAAAAATACCAGCAGCTACAGAATCAGAAAACTTTACCCAAAAAATCAATATTTAAACATGAATGAACAACTATCACCAGGCTGCACCATATTAAAGAAAGAGTGGAACAAATTTGGATTACATAAAGAAATCACCAAACTACCTTGCTAGTTAAAAGCATAGACCCAGCTTAGTCATGCCATTTACCTTGCAATACTATGAGTTCATATTTTATGCAATTCAATTATTTTTGCCTTGATTATCATGTTACAGTGGGTTTATGTATTAATTAAACTAAAAAGATGAATATAAAATAGAATTAGAGAGTCACATAATTAATTAAACCCACAGATCCATGACCATTCTGAAAATGTATTTATAGTTCTTGATATAGTTGGAACTATGTAAACAAGTTCAGAAATAGCATGAATTCTACTCACAGGACTAGATTTTAGAAGACAAATATCTCAGTTTCTAACACCAGAAAAAAAGAAAAATCTACCTGCTCTAGGTAATATAATGTTTTTTACCTATTTGCTTAATAATGTGCTTTCTGAATACAAAATGATAAGTGTTCATTAAAGCATATTTTTAAAGTTCAACAATGGGGTACTGGGAATAATGCCAACTAACCAGCCATTAAATTATAACCCATGCATTTTAATAAATCTATCTGTATTCAAAATATCAGGGCTATTCAATGAATCATAAATTAATTGTGTGTTGAAGTTAATTTTGCATACTATAAATTTGGAACCTTCTTTTAAAATGTGCTCTAGTTTTAAATACAGAAATGTTAACCTTCTCTAATTTAACATTATTATACATTTCATAATGATAAAGAGATGAAGATAGATATTATACTTTTCAGCATTTCTATAAAGGATGGAAGATGAAAGAATATTTAAATGATCCCTACAAAAATGCAACTAAATAAAATAGGGAATTTGATAACTCTATAAAATACAAACCAACACATAAATGTAATTCAAATATAATACAGTAAAGACTGGGCACATATATGCCAACTAGAGCATAAATTGATTAAAATATCTTAGCTTTATTACTGTAAAAATAATTATACCCGATGTAAAACTTTCAAAACTCCCAAAAAATATAAAGACTCTGAAGATAAAAACATTTTTAGTCCTCAAAAACAATTACTATTACATTTTGGTATATTTCTTTTAATTTTTCACTATGTATTTTTAACATAGTTGAAAATATTTTAAAACTATTTTATCCTACCTTTTCTCTTATTATTATATTATTGTCCATATGCTAATGAACTCTTCTTCAAATAATTCAATGTCCAACATATTTCATAAAAATGTAAGATGCTTGATACCAAGGACTACAATTTATTTTCATATCTTCACATTCTAACAGTTTCTTACCCATGTTAAGAACTTACTATATGTTTGCCAATTAACTGACTAGACTTATTTTCTATCAAAATATTAATTTGATAAAAATTGTCACAGATTAGATTATTTCCCCTATTAAGCATAGTAACAACATATAATGATGATCACAACTATATCATATACTGATCTCTTACTATGTTACAGTTATGCATTTATCCATGTATACAGTCAACAAATATTTGTGGGGCTTCCAGTCGAGATGATGGTGTAGATAAACAGCTACTCATACCCTCCCACAACCAAAACAAAATTACAACTACCCTACAGAACAATCATTCAGAATTGACTGAAAGCTAGCTGAGAAATCCTATAACTAAAGATATAGCGAAGAAGCCACCTCTTGGTAGGCAGGGAGAAGACACAGACAGGGCTGGTCCCTCACCCATGTATGGCAGTTAAAAACCGGGAAGGTTATCCAGGCTAGGAAGTACCTCTGAGGAGCTGGAGGTCCCAGCCCCACACCAGCCCCCCCCCCCCACCCCCGACCCTCCCAGCTCAGGGTTCCAGTGCTGAGAAGAGAAGTGTCCATAACTTCTAGTTGTGAAAACAAGTGGTGATTGTGGCTGAGTGAGATGGAGGTAGCAGGACTCCCAGGTGTTCCTCTTAAAGGGACCTTCCGCTTAGAGGGCCTGTGCATGGACTTACTTGGACTCACTTCCTTTGGGGCAGTAGCTTATGTATGGACATAGGGAAGGAACTGAATGGTCCAGCATCAGGGCAAGGGCTCAAGGGGCCATTTTCTCCCAGACAGAAGTGCTGGCAGATGCCATTTTTCCTTGGGTGAGCCCTTCTCCCAACAGAGCCAGCAGGTGGGCACAATATCTGAATATCCACCAACCTGACTGACTCTGTTCACCCCTTTCTGGTGATTCCACGAGACATTGCCTCACCCAACTTGTGGGCCCACTAAAGCCATTTCCAATGACTTTCCTATATGAATGGCATGTCTTGACTCATGCTTTGCACTTTTCTAAAATTTGTCACACAATCAGCATCTGGCCTTGGTGTGCCCTTTACCTCTTGCAAAGGGGACCCAGACCAGGGACTAGTAGAGCCGATGCTGGTTAGCAAATTGGCCTCTCCTGGGTATCTCCAAGCCAGGTGCAAGTAGCAACCACCTGCAGATCACTTTGTAGCTCATGCCAGGTGGCCCTGGACACGGCACAGTCAGCTACTGACCTTGGCTTGCATCTCCCGAGAGGCCCCAGAGCCAGTGCACCCAGTGAACAACTTCAGATGATCTGGAAGCACTACTCAATCACCCCCATAAGTGAGATAAGGGGAAGACGCAACAGGTACCCTAGCCCCACTAAAGCTAGTCCTGCTCTGTGGAGTTGGACACTGCACAGATCTTCCACAGTGGTCCAAGCCAGTCCTCGCAATCAATCAGCCTGGAGGAAGTCCCTACCATTAATGGGCCAAAATAATCTAGGCTCAACGACAACAGGAGAGTGCATGCAACCCACACAGGGGCACATCTGGAGCACCATGCTTGGGTGACCAGGGAGGCTGAGTCACTGGATCCCACAGGACGCCTACTACATAGGCCACTCCACCAAAAATGGGAGGTGTTTGTTTCATGCATAGAAACAAACACAGTGAGGCTGCCAAAATGAGGAGACAAAGATGTCCCACATGAGAGAAAAGAACAAAACTCCAGAAAAAAAGACAACTAAACTAAATAGAGACAAGCAAACTACCAGATACAGAGTTCAAAACACTGGTTATAATGATGCTCAGTGAACTTAGGGGGAGTAGAGGAACTTAGTGAGAACTTCAAGAAAAGACAGGAAACATTAAAATATAGCAAGAACACAGAAAAGAAACAGAATTGAACACATTAACTAAAAGAAAGAATACATTACAAGGAATCAATAATAGAGTTGATGAAGTAGAGGATCACATAAATAATTTGGAATACAAGGAAGCAGAAAACACCAAATCAGAAGAGGAAAAAAAAGAACCCAAAAATAAAATGAGGCTAGTTTAAGAAACCTATCAACCTCAAATGTACCAACATTTGCATCATGAGGGTGCCCAAAGGAGAAGAGAGAAAGATCAAGGAATTGAGAACCTATTTGAAAAGGTGATGAAAAACATCCTTAACATAGACATACAAGTCCAGGAAGTGCTGAGAGTCCCAAACAAGATTAGAGTTCCAAACAAGAACTCTGATACTAATATAATATTTCACAATTGTAATTAAAAAATAAAAACAATTTTAAAATATATTTGTTTAGCAACTACTCCTGGAGAGATATTGAGGAGTAAAACCAACACTGTTGGTGTCCATATGGAGTTTTTAGTTTAGTTACAGATGTAAGTGAGTTATATATATATTTGTTATAATTATAAATCAATAATGTAAGTTATGACCTATTTTGTAGTATTGATGTATGCAAAATAGGCCCCTCAAAAAAAAAAAAAAGACTGAGAGAGATTAGCATGTAGAAAGTTTATTAGGATGAAACCTTGGGATCCATACCTATGGAGAGTGAAGTTAATAATATTGGACAGAGGAAGAAACTAAACTACAAAACTGTTTCAATGAAGGTCTCAGTTGATCCTATACAGAACTCTGGAGCTGACCTGACCCTTCAGGTTTCTCTAGTCTTAAGCAAAAGTGACCAGGACGTCATACCTCCAGGCCAACCAGGCTGCTTTTGGAGAGAAAGTGGCATTGGGCAAAGCTGCTCTATTCAGCTAAAATCAATTCACACAAAAGGACTCAGCTAAAAGCTAGCAGCCACTATAATTCCTGCAGCAAAGGGAAATGAATGTCTCTGTCCTGAGGGGGAGATCTGGGTGGCACAACACAGCACCTACAGTCTACCATTTGTGCCATTTGAACACTCATAATTTTTTAAAAATATATGGGAATAATTTTTCCAGGATCCTTTTTTCCTAGAGGAAGAACATTAGTGAGAAAACTGTACTACTAAGGTTGGTCTTGAGGCTGCAACTGATACTCATTATCTCCTCCCTCTATTACTCAGACTACACTTAACTCACCGTCGTCTTGCACCTCTGAAGGTCTAGGTCACTTATGTGGTGCAGGGACTCTTCATCCTTGAGGAGTCTAAACCCCTGATTGCCACGCCCTTCTAGATGATACCCTTGAATAAAAGTGTGCAAAGGATTTGCAAAGATGTCTCACTGAATTACCTGGATGCCAAATGTATTATTTCTTGTTCTCATACATATATCAAACTATTACCAAAAGGGAAGTCATTACCAGGTACATATAATAGGGACTGTGCCTCTCCTGCAGTCAGGGATTTGAGTCTGAAAGCGAGTTTAGATCCAAAAACTAAGCAAGGATTTATGACATTATTAATGAAACTGCCCTCAGCATCCTGATCTTTTATTCTTTTTTTAAATATATTTTTTAATGATTTCAGAGAGGAAGGAGGAGGGAGAGGTAGAAACATCCATGATGAGAGAGAATCATGGATTGGCTGCCTCCTGCAAGTCCCCCACTGGGGATCGAGCCCACAACCCGGGCATGTGCCCTTGACCAGAATCGAACCTGGGACCTTTCAGTTCGCAGGCAATGCTCTATTCATTGAGTTAAACTGGCTAGGGCCTGATCATTTATTCTTGATGCATTTTTATTACATAATTTGAGCATAGCTGTTTCAACTTTCAGTCTGTCTTGCTCTTGGGGTGCTGTGTTCTGTTAGCTATCTCCATATCTCTCTTGCAGTGAGTATTCCAACACCTCCAGCTGCCACTACAATATTAGCAACCATTACAGAAGTCATACTCACTTTGCTTCTCTCAGTTAAATGCATGGAGCCTCTATTATTTCAGGATTCTGTCTGTGTCATTTTTATCAAGGATCCCAGTTCTCCCAAGTCCTACTGTTAGCCCTGGTCTACAGTAGATAGACACCTGACTTCTGAATCTTGCTGGTGTTCCTCTCACCTGTGCATTTGCCTTAGTAAGCAGGGTGCCAGTAGGTGTTCCCAAAGGTCATAGTACACTCATGAGTTACACCTGCTCTTACACACTCACTTCTCTTCATCTTTTGATCTCTTTTCCTATCATCTAATACAGGGGTCCTCAAACTTTTTAAACAGGGGGCCAGTTCACTGTCCCTCAGGCCGTTGGAGAGCCGGACTATAGTTTAAAAAAAAAAAAAAAAACTATGAACAAATTCCTATGCACACTGCACATATCTTATTTTGAAGTAAAAAAACAAAACGGGAACAAATACAATATTTGTATTTGCATGTGGCCCGTGGGCCATAGTTTGAGGACCCCTGATCTAATAGAACACTTATTGGCACTTCTGTTTCTCTTCTTTGGGCCATCACTTTCTCCAAACTTCCAAGAGCCATCCTAACAATGAGTAAGCATCCCCTTCCTAGGTTTTACCCAGTATTTTAATTCATGCAGCATGGACAAGAATTCTCATGAGTAATTTGTTCATAACTCTCCCTTATTCAAATTTATTTTCCAACTCCTTAACCCAGCACTCTCAGAATAAATTTCCCACATACTCCTAGATCCTGCTAATACAAATTAACTAGGCTCTGCAACAACTTCCAAATATTTTTTACTCCTTTTATAGACCCAGCACTCCGCTGTACTTGGTTATGTTGTGCCATAACTCTAGTCCTGAGTCCGGTAGGGGAGGGGAGCACATGCTAATTTGCAAGGTGAAGGTGTAGGCATTGTCTGTAAGCAAGGGGAAGCTGAGAAACACTAGTCTCTAACAGAGAGTAATGGTCACTTCTGCAGTGCTCAGGGTGATGTGAAGTTTTTAAATTTTCAAGGTCATCAACTCTAATAATCTTATCCTAAATCTCAGAGCACCATATCTTTTTATCCAAGGTTGTGACCTTGGCATAGTAAACTTGGTGGGACTAAATATTCAACCCTCTTGGAGTTTTCTCACTCTCGTAATTAATTCCCTCACATGATCCTTAGCTTTTTCTGGACCTGAGTAGATAAAAGTCTCTTTTATGTTGCCTAAGAGGCCTGCTGGCTTTCATCCTTTTCCTTCAGTTGAAGATAATCACCCACATTTTTTTCATTTACTTTCTCAAATGCATCAATGTCATTCAGCAGGAACCATATAAATTCCAATCCCCAAATCTTCTTTCAGCAATTACACACCTTCTACCAGAGGAAACTTTGGTGTCAATTGTTGCTACTGAGTTTCACTGTAACTGGAGACTATGTCAGGGATTTCTCACCAACATGCTTAAAGGCAAGAAGTTTTTATATTCTTTACTTTCTGTTTCCCTGCCAAGCTCTCTCACCTTCCCCAATTCAAAGCCCACATTCCATTCTCTAAAAGTTTTTCACTTACCCAACTGTGAATAACATGAGGTAATGAAGTTAAGTGCTGACCAGAGAGTTTGGGGATTTATAGCTATTGTCACCAAAAACTTCTTTCCTCTAAGGCTCAACTTTTCCCATATATATAACCATTTACCATTCTAAAACTTTTTGCTTATATTTTAAAGCAATAAGCCAAAGTAATTAATTGATAATGCCTGAGGTTATGATTGCATTATAGATAAGACTTTCTTGATTAGGGACTCAACACATAATCATGCAGACAGAGAAGAATGAAACATTAATGGTAGAATTTACAAACAAAAAGTAAAAGCATCATGATGGTATTTTTCTTTCTGTGCAAAATCTTTATACATTATTCACCTAGTAGCAATTATCAGCAAAACCAACATCCTACTTGGTGTAAGCTTCTGTCATAGGGCATGCTTTTTAATTCTGAGCAAAACTTATCTAAGGTAACTTTCAAGCAGGCAATTTTCTTATGTCACAAGCAAAGGAAGGAGAAGTTAATATTTTTAATATGATCTCTTCAAGATCCATGTATTAAATTCTACACTTTTAACTTTTTGAACAAATTCACCATTATCTCATTTGACTGTGGAAGAACAAAGGCAGATAGTATCTTCATTTTATAATAAAACAACTAAATTTCACAAAGCTTGATCTTGACTACTCATTTAAGATGTCTTCGCATTAGACTATTTACTTCATTATGGCAAGAATTGTGTCTGCCTTGTTGACATTATACCTGACACATAGAGGCATTCAATAAATAGTTCTCAAATAAATGAATGACAACATCTAGATAGTCCCTAGAAAAGGAGAATCAAGCATAAAAATTATGGGTAACACTATTTTTGAAGGTGCATTGGTGATCATAATTGTATAGTTTCATGTAAATTATTATTATGAACCATTTCTAGCAGATAAATATCTCTCATGATGCTTTATAATAAAAAATATATTATATATAAAATATATATATAAAATATTATTTTAAAATTATATGGTAACACAGAAACCTTCCTGTTTATAGTTAGCTTTAATTTTAAATCTAAAGAAAGATGAAGACAAAGCAAAAAAAAAGTGTCTTTAATTAAAGCACCAGGAGAAAGAGAGGGAATGAATCTGGCTTTATTTTGCTGAAATTTTTATAGGTAATTTATCTTTCTGAATTAAAAAAAAAATACAAGCTAACACTTCAAAGCTCTTGATATAAACATCTGATTTCAAAAAGCTGAGTGTGTGTAAGCTCTGCTATAAACCTGCTCCTTAATTATGTTACATTTTGTATTCAAAGCCATACTTGTGTCACTTTATTTCGCTTCTTTTCTCCCTTTCAGGAGTGTTATATTTTAGTCTATTTTTAGTCTTGTTATGACAGATAGCATTTTCTGATCAATGAAAATGTTGGTGTTGTTACCAAAAGTTATGATATGTAATAAAGCTGTTCTACTCCAACAATTAAAAACATTTTATTATGTAATAAAGTAGGCTCCATTTTTATCCAGCTCCAGCCACACAACATTAATTCAGACACTAATTTGCACATGATATATTATTGCTTAGAGCTATCAGGGCATTTATTAGTAATATGTATACATACACATACATATTATATTACATATTTTATTTAGACCACATATATATCTAGACTCAGCAGGTTTTTATTTTATTTCAATATAATGAGAATTATTTCTTTTCTAGGAATAAATCTGCAAGTATAAATACAAAAGAAAAAAAATTAAGTGATGTCATAAGGTAAAAGTACTTTGGAAAAATACATACATCAAAATGGTGGGAATGCAGACTGGTGCAGCCACTATGGAAGACAGTATGGAGTTTCCTCAAAAAGTTAAAAATTGAACTCCCATTTGACCCAGTGATCCCACTTCTAGGAATATATCCCAAGAAACCAGAAACACCAATCAGAATGGATATATGCACCCCTATGTTCATAGCAGCACAATTTACCATAGCGAAGTTCTGGAAACAGCCTAAGCACCCATCAGCAGATGAATGGATTAGAAAACTGTGGTACATCTACACAATGGAATACTATGCTGCTATAAAAAGGAATTCTTACCATTTGCAACAGCATGGATTGAACTGGAGAGCGTTATGCTAAGTGAAATAAGCCAGTCAATGAAAGAAAAATACCACATGATCTCACTCATTTATAGATAATAAAGACCATTGTAGACTTATGAACAAAAATAGATACAGAGGCAGAGTAGCCTCAAACAGACTGTCAAACTACAGCTGGAAGGCTGTGGGGGGTTGGGGGCGTGGGAGGGGGAGGTGTAAGAGATCAACTGAAGGACTTGTATGCATGCATATAAGCATAACCAATGGACATAAGACACTAGGGGGTAGAGGAGGCTGGGGGATTGTCAAGGTGGGGAGGGGAAGGAGACATATGTAATACTTTTTGTAATACTTTAAGCAATAATAAAAAAATTAAATGAGACAATTTGAGTAGTATCTAATCCAGAATACTTAGTACTCAAACATATTGTTAGTTGAGATATAGATACAACATATTATTAATAAGGATATATGTGCAACTCAAAGCTCTGAAACAGGAATTAAGAGATTTGAGTTGAGCCTGGCTAGCGTGGCTCAGTGGTTGAGCATTGACCTATGAACCAGGAGGTCACAGTTTGATTCCTGGTCAGGGCACATGCCCTGGTTGTGGCTTGATCCCCAGTGTGGGGCATACAGGAGGCAGGCAATCAACAATTCTCATCATTGATGTTTCTAGCTGTCTTTCCCTCTCCCTTCCTCTCTGAAATCAATAAAAATATATTTTTTTAAAAAGAGACTTGGGTTGAATCCCAGCTTTGCCAAAACATTACCATGTTAAACCCTGAGAAAGACACCTCTGTTGGGAAAGTTTCCACACTGTTAAGTGAAAGTGAGGCATTCAAATAGGCTCAAAAGTTTCTTCTGGCAGCGGGAGTCTGAATCACGAGTCAGCTGGATTGTTCCTTTTTTTTTTTTTTGGTCTAAAATTTTACATATGTCTCTTATTTCCCCCGCTTGCCCCCTCCCCACCCCCCAGCCATTTCTACCCCGGACAAGTCCCCACCACCCCAGTGTCTGTGTCATTAGTTATGCTAATATGCATGCATACAAGTCCTTTGGTTTCTCTCTAACCCCTCCTCCCCTGCCATTTGTCCCTGGATCTATTCTTGTTCATCAAATTATGTTGACCTTTATTAGGGTTCTTCCTGACCATGTGCATCAATGGTGAAAGTTGAAAACCACTCCTTCTGCCTTGCACTTATTCATTTCTTTCAGATGAAAGGAAAATAATTACACAATTACGTTTTTTATCATTAACTTACCAGATCTTTTTGTTTTTTCATGTAGATGTGAACTCATCTGGTGTCAATTCAGATATTTACCTCTTGTATTTTTTAATCTTTATTGCTCAAAGTATTACATATGTCTCCTTTTTTCTCCCATTGACCCCTCATAGCCCACCCTCACCCCAGGCCTCCACCACTTTATTGTTTGTGTCCAGAGGTTAAGCATATAAGCATACAAGTTCTTGGGTTGATCTCTCCTCACCTGTCCACCCCCTCATTCCCTCTGAGATTTGACACTCTGTTCTTCTATGTCTCTGGATCTATTTTATTCATCAGTTTCTTTTGTTCATTAGATTCCACATATGAGTGAGATCATGTGATACTTGTCTTTCTCTGACTGGTTTATTTTGCTTAGCATAATGCTCTCCAGGTCCCTCCATGCTGTCTCAAAGGGTAAGTACTTACCTTTAGCATGACTTTCTAGGGGTCATCCAGGAGTCAGCATAAGCCATACATGCTTATACAACAAGGATGTGCTTAAGCCACCAGAGCCAGTAAGATTTTTATCCTTTATCATTGGATCTCGGTGTGATATGGATATGGTTTTCACAGCTCGGGGAGTTTACACATTTGTCTGCCTTCAGCCAGGGACTGATAGTGCAGAAGTTCCCTTTCTGGTTGCTCATAAGAGCACACACTTTTGGGCACACACGTGGTCTGCCAGAAGACCAGCAATAAAATGCAGTTTTATTTTTGAGCCAGGCTTCCTTGGACTAACCCTGAGGTAAGCTATTATTTAGCCAGCATTTGATCAAAGGTTGTACTTAGATAGAACTCTTGAGCCAAGTAAGACTTCCTCCCTTTGCTCATCAATTTGTATGTAGCATGGAGATTGCTTTCAACTCTTCCTTCTCTGATTGCCTCAGCCTTCCAGACCCCCAGGCATGAGTGTGAGCCACTCTGGTGACCCTTTTCCAGGCTTAGGCATGAACTTCTCCATGCCTCTTCATAGTATAGCCTATGTCCTCAGGCATCACTGCGGATCACTAGTCCTTAAAACCGGCCTCTTACCTTGCTCAGAATTCAGTCCACTACACTGGAGCTGGGAAAAGGGACAGGGGCCTGTTTCTAATGGAATTATACCTCTACGCTAAGTAAACATTGAAGTAAATGGCAGCCTCTGGTCTCCTCAGTTTGCCCCTCTTGGCATGAAACCTCAACCCTAAAAGCATCCAGGGAGGGGAAATCAGGGCTGCAGTATTCTTGGCCCCTGGTACCTACCGGTAGAGCCCTTACCCTATGACTGGGAGCTGATGGGAGAAGAGAATCCCAGTTGTTACAGCCACTCTCACCTAAACCAGAGCATCTACAACATGAAGATGGGGTGCAGAGAATGAGAAAGTAAAAAATATATATATATTACATCTGACAGCACAGTATGAGCCTCCCCAGGCTTAAAGACTCGTGAATATAAGTATAAAAATACCTTGACTTATCTAATCGTATATTTAGAAAACTCATGACTTTCAGCTGAGAACAAACTATTTTTTTTACCCCTAACCCAACTCACTTAGAAGCAAAACTCAAGTGTCCTAACTACTAGTCCAGTAACTGTATTGCTCAAAGACACAATCTTATTAATATTTCAGTCTGTCTAAAGTGGCTCTACTTTTCATCATCTTTCCTCCACAATCTCCCCATCTTCTCTCTCTGGGATAAGTTAAACTAATTTTTCCATCATCTCAGAAATAACTTCAAGCAGAGAAATATCTCTATATACCCACAACATATTTAGATGTGGACAGGTGCCCTTTTATGCTCCTAGGGTACCCTCTATTCCCTAGAAAGTAGTATCTCTATCTTACTACATAGCATCTTTATAATTATGTGTGTATGGGTTCTGCTCTCATTACTGTAATTCAGGTACCATAATTCATCTCAGCATCCATCAAAACATGGCTGGCATTTATTAGGGTCTAGGTAAAGGTTCATTAAACTAAATGGCACTGAGCTCACAGTTCAAAACTCTGGACTAGAGAAAAGAAAAATAAGCAGAGAGGATGTCAAAACATGTCGGCCCTAATCTTCCCTCTGTAACTAGCCATTTGTGTGATTTGGGGCAAATAATTTTTCTCATTGGAGATTTAGTTTCTCATATAGTAAATGAAGAAATTTACTAAACGTACATTCTCTCAAGGGTCACGGTGTGTCACTCATCAATGGTGCTCAGGAGGTATTTAAGACAAGAAACTGATGGGGATTTCTCTAAGTTCTCAAAGATCATTCTAGCTGTGAGACTATGCTGTGGATGATTCCATCAGAAACAGCTCTATACTGAAGTGAGTCAGAACTGTCCATGGGCGGTTATAATTCTAGAGAAGAGTCAAGGGGGATGTTTTGTTCCCACCGGTGTTAGTGAGCACATAATCCCATACAGTGGCTTATTCTAAGCAAAAATAAACTAACCATAAAGGGGCCCATTCTCAAATTAGCCCATCGGCGACCTCTAGAGGACTTTTGATTTTTTACAACAATATAAGAAATGAAGAAAACATTTAAAACATATACATTCATCTTAGTGTGTTTCCAATTAAGTTTCCTATTTAGAGAAAGTAAAATTATTATTCTATACTTAAACAAATTCCAGGTTTAGGTAATAAAATAATTTTTTTTGTTGTTTTTTTTTTTAGATGAGTTTATAAATCAGCCCTGCCGAGGTTTAAAACAAGGTTTAATATAAAACTTTGCTCCACTAATTCTGGATCCTCAAGGGTTCTCCTTATATCATCACAGTTTTGTATATGTTTGTGTAAGTCCCTCTAGACTTTTTACTGTTGGACAGGAGGTATTATCTTCATATTTTCAGTGTCTATCACAGTGCTCATTTTACAGAAGATTTTAAAAAGGAGTGGCGATAATCCCTGTTTCAGAAATCTGCCATGAGAATAACACCAAGGCAATGCACACGAAACAGCTCTGTGAGGCACGACACAAATGTCACCCATGTCACCCAGCTTGGTACACTGGGAAAGAGAGAATCCTTATTCAAAGCATTTACAGTGGCCGAGGAAGCAGCTGCTTGCATGATGCAGAACTGAGGCTAGTTTTGTGCGACAGCATCAGCAAGCCTCTTTGGGGATCTAAATGTAACCCTGGCTGTAATCGGAATTGGAGTTGGGCAGGTAGGATGCCAGTGGTAATAGAAAGAAAGAAGTGGGAAAGGTAATTCAGGTGAGAAAAGCACATGAAGGTGTGAAGGAATGTCAGACAGTGAGGTAGATATGGCTGGAGTGAAGGATGAATGGGAGGAAGAGGAAGCAATGGTTGTGAATGTGTGATAGTAATGAAAAGCCTCACCTAACTCTTAAATGCTGGTGAGGGGCTAGACCCCCACTAGACCACACTGGGGGGTCTAAATTGAACCCACAAGCTTATTAATACCGAGAGCCCAAATGCTCATTTACAATTCTACCATATTACTTTTTATTCTGGTGGCTCCAAAAATTAGTTGCTCCTCAATCTTCCTTCTCCTTTTCTTTCCACAGCAGTCCCAAGAGGATAATCAAGTGGATTCACTGGATTCACATTGCTATGATGGCCTCTAGCCTACACCCCTAGCTGCAGTGGCACTTGACTGACTACCTGGGGAATAGATGAACAAATGGGTAGGTAAATGGAAAGACGTCGTTTTGCTGAGGTAGTGTCTAAGGAAGATGTGCTCCATGGCTATCAATATTTTATATTTGTATCTTGATTGACATTTTTATACTTTTCTTTTTCAAAAGAAGAATAAAAATATCAGAAGGCTCTGAAGATTCTTATCCAGCTATTTATTGGCCATCTCAAGGGCACATCACCTGGGTATATTTTTCTTCTCTACTCCTTCTACCAACTTTTTATTTTTTCTATCCTAATGCAGTTTCATCCATTATAAATTAATAATATTCACTTTGCTATCAGTCACCTGCTGTTTGCAGAGTTCTGTAGACCTGTCTCTCTTGTTTTTGTATGGTTGTATCAGCAGTATAGAAGTTAGAAATGGAGCACAATATCGCCATCACAAACACACACACACACACACAGAATCTATTGTAAGTTTGAAATATTGATCTTAGAGAAAAGCTGGAAATGGCCTGAAATAAAGCATTAGAGAATCCAGCCCACGCAAAGAGTACATGAAGGAGCTATGAAAAATGAATTGTCTTTTTCCCATTTCTTATACACTGGGCCATGTGGAGGATGACAAAGAACTCGTGTCATGATCTTGCTGGCCTCTGTTGCTTAAAAAATGCGGAGTCAGCTCCTTTCTCAGAGAAGTTTCAACCATTTGGGGGGAAAAAGGTTACTTTTCCAAGAATAAAGGCATGAAATTCTCGTGTGTCCAGAAAAACAGACTTTTCATAATCTCTGTGACCTTAGACCAGTGGTTCTCAACCTTCCTAATGCCGCAACCCTTTAATACAGTTCCTCATGTTGTGGTGACCCCCAACCATAAAATTATTTTTGTTGCTGCTTCATAACTGTAATTTTGCTACTGTTATAAATCATAATGTAAATATCTGATATGCAGGATGTATTTTCATTGTTACAAATTGAACATAATTAAAGCATAGTGATTCATCACAAAAACAATATGTAATTATATATGTGTTTTCCGATGGTCTTAGGTGACCCCTGTGAAAGGTTCGTTCCACCCCCAAAGGGGTCGCAACCCACAGGTTGAGAACCGCTTCCCTAGACCCAATTTATATGAATGTTAGCATCTAATATTTTTCATTCTCTATATGGTTTTTGTATGTGTACATCTCTCTACAACAGACTGCGAATTCTTTGCCGATACAATTTGATTTTATTACTATTTTCTTTAATTTATCAAATAATTGCATTGTATGTATGATGAGACATATACTACACCAAGCATTTTCTAAGTATTATAACTCACTTAATCCTCATAACATCCCTATGATTCAGAGGCTATGATTATCTCTACTTTTCAGATTAGGGACCTGAGGATCACAGAGATTAAGTAATTTGCCCAGGGTCAGGAGCTAACTAATAGAGAAGATGGGAACAAAAACCAGACTCTGAGGTTTCAGGTCTCTGCTTTGAAGAACTTTGCTTTTCAGCCTTTAATGATTATCAGCTACACCCCATGGCTAGCACAAGGTCGGCAAATATTCTGGCTCAATGAGTTTTCATGAAATGAATAATATATTTTTCCTGATTTTTAATCTTCTACTAAATTAAATGTTTAGATATTTATTGTCTGTCTGGAACTAACCTATAAGCTCTTAGATGTCAGGAATCTTGTCTGACTTACAACTATATCTCAACTTCTGAAATTGCACCTAATAAGTCCTCAACAACTACTTGTTGAATGAATGAATCAGTGATCTTTATATCAAAAAGACAAGCTTTCACAGATAGAAACTATGCCATCATGCCCTTTTGTATTGGGTTTCTACTGGTGTTATAACAAATTACAAGAAACTTACTGGCTTAAAAATATTTATCAAATAATTGCATTGTATGTATGATGAGCCATATACTACACCAAGCGCTTTCTAAGTATTATAATTCTAAGTATTATATTATCATTTTTAAGTATTATTACTGTTTTAAATGTTAGAAGTACAACATGTATCTCACTGGTCTAAAATCAATTGCTATAAACAAAATTGTCTAGAAAGTGTACAAAATGATTTTCTGTTCTTCCATCACATTCTTACACAAAATGAGTTTTGGTACTTTTTACTTATTTGAAAAAAATTTAAATGCTAGTCTTATAAGTCTTTAAATTATGGATTTTTAAAGTGACAATTTCTTATTAGTGTTCTTCTCAGAGCTTCAATATGTACATTAGAAATATTTAAAGGGAGAGGTCATATTCAGTGTGTCCCAATATCGTTGCCCTTACAACACTTTTTTTTCTATATGTAGAACCTATTTTGGAGAATTCAGTATTAGAGCATTGGAATAATTCTCTAGTTACAAACAGAAAAAAAGGTGGGGGCCATTTTAGGAATAAAGGATTTTCTTTCTTTGTTCCTATTGCTATGTATGGTACCATTTCCTGGGGCAGGGGCGGGGTGGGCAACAGATAAACATTTAGGTTGAAACCAAAAGATGATGTTTCCTGTGAGATAATGAAGACAAGTTAACACTTATAATTTTTAAAATAAAGAGGCAGAGGGAATGCAATAGAGGATCTTCACTAATAAACACTTAAGAACACCAAAATTAACATATGCTAGAACAACTGTCTCTTAATTCAATGTATTAAGCAGGTCCCATGATAACTCAGCAGCCTAAGAACTAATAGAAAACATCGGCATATTTTGACTAGAATGTAACACATTTTTAATGAAGACATTATGATTACTGCAATTTAAGGGTCACTTAATGCAATCATCTTTCTAGAGTTGAGGAAGAAATCCCATATATAAGGCTACATTCTGAATAATCAAAAACAAATAGAATGGAATTTATTTTAAAAAATAAGAAGAGGCTCTAACTAGTCTGGCTCAGTGGATAGAGAGTCAGCTTATGGACTGAGGGTCTTAGATTTGATACCATAATCAACCAATCGATGTGTCTCTCTCATATAAATGTTTCTCTTTGCCTCTTCCTCTCCCTTTCACTCTCTTTAAAAATCAATGGAAAAATATCCTCAAATGAGGATTAAATAAATAAATCCTAACTAATAAAGAGGGAATATGCTAATTGACCTTCACACCATCGCAAAGATGGCTGTGTGAACAGCCAATGAGGGAATATGCTAATTGACTGTCCCTCCTCAAAGATGGTGGCACCCACAGCCAATAAGGAGGGAATATGCTAACTGACTGCTACATCCTCAAAGATGGCGGCACCCACAGCCACAAGATAGTGGTGCTCAGACCTCTGAGCCCTGCTGGGGCAGCAGGCGCACGGCAAGGCCAGGCCCACGCCCAGGCAGGCCCAGCCGCTCCATGCACCTGCCTCCAGAGTCCCCCAGTCACCTCAGCCCCCCAACTGCCCAGGGCTGGCCTGAGGCACAGGTAAGACTTGGATGGTGGCTTTCCAGCTGCCCAGGGCCACCTGAGGCTTGCGCTGCTGGCAGTGGCAGTGGCGGCAGCAGAGGTGTGATGGGGCATCACCTTCCCCTGATCGCCAGGTCGCCTCCCGCCCCTGAGGGCTCCTGGACTGTGAGAGGGGGCAGGCTGGGCTGAGGGATCCCCCCTTCAGTGCATGAATTTTCATGCACCAGGCCTCTAGTAAATAAATAAGAAGAGGAACAGGCCTGGTTGAGCTTTTAGTTTAGCCACTAATATTGCTGCTTTACTATTGGGCAAGGGCTTGAAGGCCATCTGTTTACTCTTTTATAAAATGGGAATCCCTAATGCTATCTGCTTTAACTGCAGCATGAACAAAGAGATTGTCTCATACTAACAATTGAAAACTTGAGAAATTGCTCTTATTTTCTGATCATACATGGCCAAAATTGAAGAAAAATAAATATTTTTTCTGCATACTCAAAAAAGGAAAGAATTTGAAAGGAAAGAATTCCTATAGACTTGTGATTTATGTTCTTCTTACCGAACCAATGCAGCAATTGCTCATCTGAACAAATTCAATTATGGAAGTATTTGTTGAACACTTTCTATGTGTTCAAATCTGTATTAATAGCAATCAAATAATGTAAAATCTGTGTGAGTAGCATTAAAAGATACATATTTGATTTCTAGCCTTGATTTTTTTATGTGCAACTGGATCCTTTATTTCTCTGACCCTTTACTTGCTCATCTATAAAACAGTTTCAGTAATAAACGTTACTTTTTAAGGTTCTTAAAGGGATAAGTCAGATAACTTGCAAGAAAACATTTTATATACTATATGATATTTGCAGTTGTTAATGATCATTCCAGGGAGGTTGGAGAAAAGATGAGCTTTAATTCTGATACTTTCATGAAGTCCTTTTAAATCTAGACAGTGAAATTGCTGAAAATCTGGCTGGGAAACATTTTTCCTCCTACTCTTAGAAAATAGTCAACCAAGAATGCTGTCCTTAGATAAGTACTCACAGACTCTTTTCAGTTCTGACCCAATTTTTCTTTCTTCTTTTCTCATATCCATTAACCAAAGTTATATCATCTCCTATACTGTGTCTTCATTAAATAGTCATGTAAAAGTTACTAATGCCATATTACATTGTCTATGATAAATATAATTTTTCACACTGTCCTTTGAGTTAAATTAATATCTAAAGTGTTTGTCATGTGACTTTGAAGTGCCACTCATAATATAACCTATTATTGTTGACTTAGCTTAGGCCAATGAAATGAATATGGAGATTTCAATGCGCCAATTTCAAGCAAGGCCTCAAAAGATTACACATGTTACCACTGTGCATGTGGGGGGTGTTTTTTTCAGGGGGAGGGCATGGAATAGTGTTATCTACCATATTCATGGAGCCTCTAATCCAAAGAGACTATAGAGATATATGCAGCATGCTAAGAGTATATTTTTATTATTGACACTATTACAGATGTCCCCAATTTCCCCCCTCTTTTCCCACCTCCACCCAACATATGTTTAAATTTTAAGAAACTGCCAAACATTTCCAAAATAGTCATATCATTTTGATTCCCACCAGCAATGTATGAACATTTCAGTTGTTATACATTCTAGACTTAATTTTCTCTTTTAATTGTAGCCATTCTATTGGAAGTGCAGTAGACACATACTGGTAGCTCATTTGTGGTTTCATTTTGCATTTTTCTGATGACTAAAGATGTTGAGTAGTTTCTAATATGCTTATTGGTCTTCTGTGTATCTTCTTTTGTAAGTGTCTACCTAAATCTACCCGATGTTTTTTTGTTTTGTTTTGTTTTGTTTTGTTTTTGTTGTTAATCTTCACCGAGGATATTTTTTTCATTGATTTTTAGGAAGAGTGGAGGAGAGAGGGAAAGACAGAGAGAAACATCGATGTGAGAGAAACACATTCATTGGTTGCCTCTTGAACAAGCCCTGACCAGGGCCAGAACTGGGGAGGAGCCTGCAACTAAGGTATGTGCACTTGACTGGAGTTGAACTTGGGACACTCTGGTCAGCAAACCAATGCTCTATCCACTGAGCCAAACCAGCCAGAGATACCCTATGTTTTTTAAGTTTGTCTTCTTATATATTGAGCTGTGTTTTTTTCATATATTTTAGATATAAGCCCTTTATCAGCTATTGCATATCTATAGACAGATAAGTGTGATATATAAACTGAAACTATTTATTGTTCCAGAACTCTGAAACTGTTAGTTCTCCCTCAATTTGCTTTCCTTCTTTTAATCAGCTCTTTTATTTTCAATAGATTAATTTTCATGTTCCCTGACCCCACTCCCATCTTCAAAGTTTTGAAGCATCTGACTTAGTCTTTTTATTTTACTTGTCATACTTTTCAGGTCTCAAAATTTTTTAATGTTGACATAAATGCAGGTGTCCCCCTTTTCACCACCCTTTACCCACCTCACCCACCTTTCCCCTCCCTTGGCCCTCACCAAACCATCATCCATGTCCATAGAGTATGCATATATATTCTTTAGCTAATCCCTTCACCTTCTTTATCCAGTCACCCCTCTCTCCCCTTTAGTAATTTCCATTTATCTGTTGAGATCGCCTATCTGCTCATTCATTAAAACCATTTTCTTTGATTACTTTATTTATATTTGTAATAGATGACCTTGTAGTCTGTCTGCTAATAAAATATATATGAGCCTGTGAAGTCTCTGTAGAAAGCAGCAAACTCAAAAGTCTCAATTTATGTAGCTCAATTTTTTAGAATTAGAGTTCTCTCTGATCTTTCTGTCTGTTTTACTCTGGGCCCTACTGTTTCACCTTCATTTGCATATTATAATACATAGCCAGAGATTGAGGCAAAATTTGTGCACAGATTTGGGGCTTCTTTGCCTCTCTTATCACTCCAAACTGATCAGGCTGTGCTTTTCTGCTACCATTACCGGGAGATTGGATAATATCCTTTGACAAAAAAAGACACAAGCTCATAATTCTTACTGTTCCAGTTGAAGTTTTTCAAGAGTAAACTCTTTTCCTGGTTTATGATGTCCCAGTGCCTTTAATTCACTTTTTGTCCCAATATTATGCTACCAGGAACAAAGCTTATCATCATTTACTCCACCATCAATATTCAAATTCAGTTTAATATTTCATTTTAATGTAACATATTTAAAAGATATTTATGTAGGACCATGGCATTTTATTTTTTTCTGGCCTGCTGATTAGATTCCAGTGTATGAATCATACACATAATTGATCTTCATTAATATCCAGTTTTGTTATTTTCAAATGAATGGATAATTTAAAATACTTGTGAAGCTGAGTGCCAAATCCTAGATATTTATATTTCCAATCATTTACTGTTGTTTTATCTACACAAAGTTGTATAATTATTGTGCTTCATCTTTATAGACTTTTCAATGCAATCAAAACTATTTGCATGGTCATATTTTATCAATTTACTTGAATATAATTAAATCGTATAAATAAAATACCAAATGCAACAACATACATGTTGTTTTAGGGGGGAAACCCCTAAAACTTGGTATGCAAGCATTATTTTTTAGAAAAAATCTATGGGCATGATAGAGAGTAGTCTACCAGCACCAAGAGTTCACAGGGTTTGATCATCAATTAGTACGTTTTACAGAGGATGTGGAGAGAGGCAGATTACTGAATGAGCCAGTTAAGTGGAAGGCCATTAAGTGAGAATATCCACCTTATTACACTCTCCATTTTATATCTGAAGAATATGAGGTTCAGAAAGAGTAATAATTTCTCCAAGTTCATACAACTGCTGTATGCGAACATGGCATTGGAAACTTTGTTCTCTTTATGAACCTGAGCTTTTACTATATATTACATTTTCATGAAAGTCTCTTTTAAGGGACAAAAAATACCTTTTCTAAGTCATCATAGGAAAACATGCCAGAGAAAGACTCAAGAGCTATTCCTTTTAATCTCTGGTGTTTGATTAGTCAGCAAGCTGTTGAAGTTCAGTCTATTGTAGATTAGATAAAAAATGCACTAGGGACCCTTGTAATGCACTTGAAAATTGCATTTATCTACATGAAGTCATTGACTGAATGACAAAGTTTTTAACGTAATCTAGTTAAACCAAAATTAAACCTTATAGATATTGGCCTTTCTACTTTTTTCCTATATTGAAAGACAGCCAAGTTACTCATTTTCTTTCATCTACTTATTTAAATGTTTCTAAATTGCTAAAAATACTCTGCATTTCACTGAGTAATTGTACCAATTTCACTTTGGAAAATTTAATACCATTACATTTAAATCATTCTGTGTTACAAACTTTTCTTTTCATTCATCCCTAAGATCTACAATACTAACAGATTTTGTGTCTACATCTATATCTATTTATACATCTGTATATTAAATCCTTTTTCTTACTTTTGTATGACTATCAAGACAAGTAATGATGTATAAAATTCATAGTACTCTTTAAACAAAACTGGCATTCTGCAAATTATCACTCATGGTATAGACACAAGATTCATAACATTTTAAAATTAGAAGATATTTTAAATACCAATTAGTTCATTGGTTTGCAGCCTTATATTTTCATATTTCTAGTGACCCTTTTGTTAGTATCAGTATTATGAAAGTATTTTTGAATTTTCCAAAAATATCATGAAAAATATACATTTACTTTAGTTAAGGAAAAAAATATCAAAGTAAATTTATATCAACTTAGATTGCCAATATGTAAAAAAAATACCATGACCAATATAAATTTAAATAATCACTAATTAATAAATTCAATCTTATGGGAATATCTTTTCAAAATATGGTATTAAAAAATAAAAATTTTAGGAGCTATTGATCTAATTCTCTCATATCACCATTAATTATTTTTAGGGAAATACATTTATTCTTACTGATAATCAAATTATATAAATAGGTTTATATTTTAAAGGTAGTCATAATATCTCACCTTTAATTTCATAGGTACAAAAACCAAGACAAAGTTGACAAATGCATTCTCCAAGATTAAAAAAAAAGTCAATTGAAAAACTGGAGTGACTTTTCAAGAAAGGATGGAGCCCAGACGCGATGTAAAAGAGAAGTTCCGGAGAACCAAGATGGCGGCGTAGGTTAACGCCGGAGTTTGCTGCTTTGAACAACTACTTCAAAAGTGAAACTAAAAGACGGAAAGGACATCACCCAGAACCACTGGAACGCTGGCTGAGTGGAAGTCCTACAACTAGGAGGAAAGAGAAACGCATACGGACACTCAGAGGAGGCGCAGTGCTGAAGTCAAATTCTGAGGTGCGGAGTGCACGGAGCGGGCTGGCGGTGGAGAGCGCGGTTGGCGTTTTCAATCGGGAGGGAGTCGCAGACTCTGAGCTCCAGATCCGGGAGAGTCTTTAGGGACCCAGACTCAAACGGGAGCAGCGGGACTGCCTGGCTTCAGTCAGAGCGAGTGCAGCTTTCTCTCCGAGGTTTGCAGCCATTGCTGGGACTCAGAGAGGCAGAGCCCCTGGAGACAGGACTGAGAGCCGCCATAACTGCTCTCTCCGGCCCACCCTGTTGATCCGGTGTGACCCGCCCCGCCCAAGCCCTGCACAGAGGCATTTGCCGGATAGCCTCAGGCAAACACCAGATTAGCACCTCCCTAGAGGACAGAAGTTCTCTCACTGCTGACACAGCTGATTCTCATAGCCACTTGGCCTGGAGGTCAAACCCTCCCTGGAGTTAGCTACAACAATCAAGATTTAACTATAAGACCACGAACAAAGACCACTAGGGGGTGCACCAAGGAAGCATAACAAAATGCGGAGACAAAGAAACAGGACAAAATTGTCAATGGAAGATCTAGAGTTCAGAACCACACTTTTAAGGTCTCTCAAGAACTGTTTAGAAGCCGCCGATAAACTTAATGAGATCTACAAGAAAACTAATGAGACCCTCGATGTTATATTGGGGAACCAACTAGAAATTAAGCATACACTGACTGAAATAAAGAATATTATACAGACTCCTGACAGCAGAACAGAGGAGCGCAAGAATCAAGTCAAGGATTTGAAATGCGAGGAAGCAAAAAACACCCAACCGGAAAAGCAAAATGAAAAAAGAATCCAAAAATGCGAGGATAGTGTAAGGAGCCTCTGGGACAGCTTCAGGCGTACCAACATCAGAATTATAGGGGTGCCAGAAGATGAGAGAGAGCAAGATATTGAAAACCTATTTGAAGAAATAATGACAGAAAACTTCCCCCACCTGTTGAAAGAAATGGACTTACAGGTCCAAGAAGCGCGGAGAACCCCAAACAAAAGGAATCCAAAGAGGACCACACCAAGACACATCATAATTAAAATGCCAAGAGCAAAAGATAAAGAGAGAATCTTAAAAACAGCAAGAGAAAGAAACTCAGTTACCTACAAGGGAATACCCATACGACTGTCAGCTGATTTCTCAACAGAAACCTTGCAGGCCAGAAGGGAGTGGCAAGAAATATTCAAAGTGATGAATACCAAGAACCTACAACCAAGATTACTTTATCCAGCAAAGCTATCATTCAGAATTGAAGGTCAGATAAAGAGCTTCACAGATAAGGAAAAGCTAAAGGAGTTCATCACCACCAAACCAGGATTATATGAAATGCTGAAAGGTATCCTTTAAGAAGAGGAAGAGGAAGAAAAAGGTAAAGATACAAATTATGAACAACAAATATGCATCTATCAACAAGTGAATCTAAGAATCAAGTGAATAAATAATCCGATGAACAGAATGAACTGGTGGTTATAATAGAATCAGGGACATAGAAAGGGAATGGACTGACTATTCTTGGGGGGGAAAGGGGTGTGGGAGATGCGGGAAGAGACTGGACAAAAATCGTGCACCTATGGATGAGGACAGTGGGTGGGGAGTGAGGGCCGAGGGTGGGGCGGGAACTGGGAGGAGGGGAGTTATGGGGGGAAAAAAGAGGAACAAATGTAATAATCTGAACAATAAAGATTTAATTAAAAAAAAATAAAGTTCCGTCATTTTGAAGTATGTACATAAAAAAAAAAAAGAAAAACTGGATCTGTCTATATCTGACATATTTGCCTGCAATAGTAATTGATTATCAGAAATTATTCAACATAGGTACTCACTAATTCATAAGTGAGCAGTATACATATTTGGGGTCGGGTACATGAGAAGACTGGCAAGATTTTTGAGACTCATATGTCACACAAAGTGAAGTGGTCTATTATTCAATTCACACTAAAATTTTTTGTCATTTATTCATCCCAGCTAGATTTAAGGACCACATTGAGGTGAGTACTAAATGCTATAAAAATCTCGACACATCATTCCTGGAGGAGATAATTATCTATTTTTCCAGGTGGCCAAGACATGGAAACAACCAAAGTGTCCTGTGATAGAGGACTAGATAAAGAAGATGTGGTACATATATACAATGGAATACTACTCAGCCATAAGAAAGGATGAAATAGCTCCATTTTCAACAGTATGAATGGACCTTAAGAACATTATGCTAAGTGAAATAAGTCAGACAAAGTTAAAAACCGTATGAGTTCACTCATATGTGAGGTATAAAAATGATACTGATTAACACAACCAGCAGTGTGATGGTTGCTAGAGAAAAGAGGTTGGGGGGTGAAAAGGGTCTTATAATATAAGTTGACAGGAGAAGATTTAACTTTGGGTGGTGGTCACATAGTACAATAGTCCATAGTACAGTACACAGATTTTGTAACCCACACGTGAAACCTATGTTGATCAAGTGTCTCTTCATGTTGATCAATGTCACCCTAACTGATTTAATAAATAGAATTTATTAAAAAATAGAGTTCAAACAACATGAAGAGACAGTTCATCGAAAAATAAGTACCAATGACCATTTCATATATGAAAAGGTGTTCAGCTTCACTCAAAATGAGAACTATGGATCAGATATATTATTTCTCACCCTCAAATTAACAAAAATTCAAATGTGCCAACATTGTTAGCAAGGCTGTGGAACAAAGCAGACAAGGTCTTGCTTACTTTGGGGAATATAAAAATTGGACAAATTCTAAGTGTGGCAAATTGATAGTAGCTTTCAAAATAACATTTGCATTTTCTCTTTGAATGGCAACTTCACCTCTTCAACTGTATTCTAAAGATGAAGCTGCCTTATAAACAAAATATAAGCATAATGTCATATATTTCATCACTGTTTATAATAGCAAAAGATTGGAAGTATGCCAATGTTCAGCAAGAGATTAAATAAACTACTCATCCTTCCTCTCACACGCACATGTGTCTCCTCTCTCTCTCTCTCTCTCATATATATATATACACACACACAAACACATACTCCACTCCATTATCTTGAATTTCATGCTTTGGTCTTATAAAACCAATTGTGATTACTGAGCACTTCATGCTTTCTCTCTACTCCTTAAGTTCTCCAAGTATATTTTTATGTGTACAAATATCCCTGATTTTTCTTCTTCTTTTTTTGTCCCTGCCACAGAGGCCATTAAAATTCCTACTTCTATCTATGCCCAAGCATTTGCTCTTCCAGTGTAATTAGAAGAGCAGGGTTCCATGTTCCCTGATGCCCTCTGCACTGCAGAAAGGGAAACATCTAATAATCTCACTAATTTTTCTATAGATAATAAAAGTACTTAGCTCATTATCTTTACTCCTGAATGTATCCCATGGTACTTCAGTAATCTACTCCATGTCCATTACCACTGATGCAGTAGGTGCAGTAGGTGCTGCTTAATACAAACACACTTATCTTAGAAAATGTGTACTTGCAACAGGCCAAAGGATCTGAAAGGGCCTTTGGAAAGGCTTGTTTCACCCAAAGGAACAAGTAATGCTGGTTAAGTCCTCTGCTTATTTCTCTATTTTGTCTCATTGTAAACATGTCAGGTAATTCTTCCTGTGGTCTTAGCTCCCAGGCATGCTGGGAACCTCAATGGCACAGATTTGTGGGAATAGGAAAATAATGTCAACATGTGTGGACATGGCTGAGAAATCTGACAAGACTTTAGAATTAGTACTGGAGAAAGATACATGAAAATGATGCATTTAGTTCTCCAAAACACTGAGTCTATTAAGCAATTATATTTTAAATCTTAAGACAAAATTTTTAAAAAGCATCAAGAGAAATCATGGAGAGGTCAAGTGATATTAGACACACTCAAATGTGTCCTCCTTAACAAGAATGAAAATTATTGAAACTACTTTTGTTTCATTACTACTCACTAGATTTCCCTACCAAAAATCAGTGAATGTTTAATTCTTATAAATTCTAAGAAAATTTTTGGTATAGCAAAGGTGGGAATTTATTGAAGAACAAGTACAGACTCCCACATGGGGAGGGGGAAAGAATCTCACAGCACAGACTCCTACGTGGGGAGGGGGAAAGAGTCCCCAGAAATGATTTTTTTTCCATATAAATTGCACCAAAAGAAAGTAAGAAGAAAGTTGCATTAATTTATGAGATATTTATTAACACACAATACCCAACATTCTGTATGTTCAAGGTAATTCAAGAATGCATTGATCCTTACTGCTTATTAGATAAGATAAATAAAAACAAAATAGTAGTGATTTAAAGTGAGAAGTACTAGAACAGTGTAATCATTATCCCTTTAACCTGGATATGACAATCGATGCCTTTTATTCACACAAATATTTCAGGATAAAATATACTGACGAATACTCTGAGGGATACAGTGTATGATTCAATAAAGGCAAAATAGGAAAAGAAAACAGCCTAATTTTCAGCAACAGTTCCTCTTACATTTGTATTGTGAAATGCCTTCATGTCGATTATGTGTTCGTTTACCCCAGCAACACTGGGTAATAGTTATTACAAGTTTCCTGCTTTACTAAGAAGAGTACTACTGAGGCTTATAGAGATGACAGTAATTAAACACAAGCAGCCATTCAGAGAATAAGCCATTTCTGATAATAAAGTTTTTTCAACACACTCTACTGCTATTTTTTTCACTTGAGTAACGTTTGTTTTCTTCCAGGACAGCTGGTGTGCATCTGCTGGACTTCCACTTCTGCAAGCAAGCAGAGTAGACTGACAGCTTTGAAAGGGATCATGAGATTAGGACAGGCCCACTTGAATTATCTCCCTGTTTTAAAGTCCATTGATTTGGGGACTTAATTATTTCTGCAAAATCTTTTCACAGTATTACCTACATTTGTGTTTAATTAAATAACTGGGAGAAGGTGTGTGCACAGGAAGAGTTTTAAGATGGTGGCACCATCTAAAAATTCTACTTTCCATATTTTAATCTAATCTCAATGAAAATATGAAAGAACCGTACTCAGGCCCGCTGCTTGATTCTCTAACAGAGTTAATGCCTATGTTCCCACCCTTAATTTGGCAAGCTGGCTCTGCAGATCTAATTTTGAATTTTGATACTTGTACTTGGGAAAAACATAAATAACAAAAAAGTTATTTTAACCCCATAAATGGGATATTTACTCCCTATTTCATAAGGTGTTGTGAGAAATAAATTAGATAATATCACACACATACACACACAGAACAAAGATAATATTACACCAATTTGGTGCCTGAATTGCTTTAATTCAAGAGCTATTTAACACATTTCAGCAAATATTAGAATGTGTCCAATCTATGACTAGCAGTGTGCTCTACGTGGGAGCAGGATATTCACATCTGTGACCTCATGGAACTCTATTTTGTTAGATGTTAAACAAATCAGAAAAAAAGCACACAATAAAATGCAATTGTGATCAATGCTACCCAAAGAAATAATGAGCATGCAAAAGTGAGATAATCAAAGCCAGATTCCTGGCTTCTATTCTAGATCTCTTTTCACTGAGCTATTGCTAAATTATGCAGTCCCTCAAAAATCCATAGGTAAGCCCTAGCTGGTTTGGTTCAGTGGAAAGAGCATTGGCCTGTGGTCAAGGGCACACACCCAGGCTGCTGGCTGGATCCCCAGTGGGGGGCATGCAGGAAGCAGCCAATCAATGATTCTCTCGTCACTGATGTTTCTAAATCTCTCCCTCTCCATTCCTCTCTGAAATCAATAATAAAAAAATATATTTTAAAAAAATCCATAGTTAAAACAGCACTCCAAATTAGATGGCACATGAACAGAATCCCATTAACCTGGCTGAACTCTGGCTCGCCAGGAAGTATCATTTAGTGACAAGCCTGAGCAAAAGTCTTGAGTAAAGGTGGCAAAGTAGTGACAATAACTATTTTCTCAAAGGTTTCCATTGAAAACCTTTTGTTCCTGTTGGAAATTGATATTCAGTTATCGGCAGAGTCCTGAATAGAAAAGTGAAATCTGTGGAGGAAGTTAAAAGCATATTAATTTAATCTATATATTTGAGGAAAGCATTTTGGATCCTGACTTGAAATCACTTTATTCCTATTTCAATTTTCATGAATAAAATACTTGGTAACTTTAATAAATGCAAGGTCTTTGAAACATTTCTAAATTTGCCCTACATTTTTTGGTAAAGCACCATTAAGAATGGAGAAATAAAAGAGAGAAAGGTCTGAAGGATTAGATCTCTTTGCTGGTAATGAGTAAATGGGCTTCAACCTTGGGAGAAAATATGAGCCAATAGAGATGGGAAAACATAATATAAAAGGACATGTATTTGGTAGAGGTGAAAACCCAGAAGAATTAATTACAAAGTCTTGCTGGGAATATGAATCAAATTTGACATGTGTATAAAGTATACAGACCCTCTGGACAAGCACACTGTGATTTGTAAGCCTGGTATTCCTACTCTGGGCGACAGGGATTGATCACAACATAATGGGCCACTTCAGTGTCTCCTTCTCCACAGAGAGACCAAACAGCGTTTTACAATTTGAATATGACATTGTCAGAGATATAAAGATGAAATGAAAAGAGTTTAAATGATCAGCAAGTGGAAGCTATTGAGTAAAGTGCAGCAAAGGAGAGACAATAAATAAGTATTCATTTTCTATTGCTGTGTAACAAACTTCTATAAATATTGCAGCTTAAGCCAATACCCATTTATAATCTTAGTGCTTCCATCAAAGTTGGGTCTGCACAGCACAATTGAATTCTTTGCTTAGGATCTTAGCAGTCTGAAATCAAGCTAGGGTTGCATTCCCAGTGGAAGCTCGAAAAGTCCTCTTTCAAGCTCATTCAGGTGTTGGTAGAATTCAGTTCCTTGCAGTTGTAAGACTAAACTCCCCCTTTTCTTACTGGCTGTTGCGCAGGGATCACTCTTAACTCCTGGAGGATGCCCACAGGTCATAACCCTCTGACCAGCTCAGAGATTGACAGCTAAGATCTTCAAAACCAGCAGAAAACATTGCTACCACATACTGGTATGTCTGCTATTTTGCTGCCTATGGAGTCTTGTAGGATTTTTAGGTTCCCATCTTACATGTAAGTCCTTTAGCCATTTTGAGTTTGTTTTTGTGTATGGTATAAGTGGGTAATCTAGTTTCTTTTTTTTTTGCATGTAACTGACCAAATTTCCCAGCATCATTTATTGAAGAGACTGTCTTGACTCCATTGCATGCTCTTGCCTTCTTTGTCAAATATTAATTGAGCATAATGGCTTGGGTCAATTTCTGGGTTCTTGTTCTGTTCCATTGGTCTATATGTCTGTTCTTAGCTAAGATTTGAAAACAACCTAAGTGCCCATCAGCAGATGAGTGGATTGAAAAACTGTGGTACATCTACACAATGGAATACTATGCCGCTTTTAAAAAGAAGGAACTTTTTAAAAATATATATATATATATATATATATGTTATTGATTTTTTACAGAGAGGAAGGGAGAGGGATGGAGAGTTAGAAACCTCAATGAGAGAGAAACATCGATCAGCCACCTCCTGCACACTCCCCACTGGGGATGTGCCTGCAACCAAGGTACATGCCCTTGACTGGAATCGAACCTGGGACCCTTGAGTCCACAGGCAAGGCTCTATCCACTGAGAAAAACCGGCCAGGGCAAAAGAAGGAACTTTTACCATTTACAACAGCATGGATAGAACTGGAGGGCATTATGCTAAGCAAAATAAGCCAGTCAGAGAAAGATAAATATCACATGGTCTCACTCATATGTGGGATATAATGATCAACATAAACCGATGAACAAAAATAGATCCAGAGACAAATGGCAGGGGAGATGGCGGGGGGGGGGGAGGGGGGAAAGGTGGTTAGAGAGCAACCAAAGGACTTGTATGCATGCATATTAGCATAACCAATGACACAGACACTGGGGCGGTGGGGGCTTGCCCAGGGTGGGAATGACTGGGGGGGTGGGGGGGGTCAATCAGGAAAAAGGAGACATATGTAAAACTTTAGACAATAATAAAAAAAAAAAAACAGCAGAAGAATCTCACTGTAGTCTGATAGGTTAGATTCATATATAATGTAACCTAATCCAGAGAATCACTATTCCATCATATTCATAGATCCCAACACTCAAGGGGAAGGAAATTCACAGAACATGTACACCCAGAGCTAGAATCATGGGAGCATTCTGTAGGTCTGGTTTCATAAAAATAAAAAAAATTAAAAAAAAAAAACACCTTTTCCAAAGTGGTTGTACTATTTTACAAAATCATGAGCAATTTTTTAGTTTCAATTGCTCCACAGCCTTAACAACGTATAATACTAACAGGTGTTTTGTTTATTTTTTTAGCCATTCAAATGGATAAAGTGGTACCACACTGTGATTTTAATTTGCATTGCCCTGAGGACTAATAATGAAAACTTTGAAAGGATTATTGGCCATTAAAATAGCTTCTGGTGTGGTGTACAGGTGTCCATTCAGTTTTATACTCTTTTTTTAATTGGAGGGTTTTTTTATTACTTAGTTACATAAATTCTGAATATATTCTGAATATGAGACCTTTGCCAGATATATTATTTATGAATATCTTATTCTAGTTTGTGGCTTATGTATTCATTTTCAATGGTGTACTTCATGAACAGAAGTTTTTAATTTTGATGAAGTCCACTTTATAAATTTTTTCTTTCATGATTTTTAGAGCTTCTCTAATTTTTAAGAAGTCTCTACCCCCCTCCCCATATTGCAAAGTTATTTTTTTTATATTTTCCCTAAAACCCTGATACTTCTGGCTTGTAGGCTTTCAATTCTGGCCCCAAGCTTTATTGAGTTATAATTAAGAAATTAAAAATGCTTATGTTTAAGGCATATAATGTGACATTTTGATATATCTATACATTGTAGAAATTTACTATAATCAAGTATATTACCATATATGATATTCACCACCTCACCATACACATAACCTCACATGGTTGCTTTTTGTGTGAGAATAATTAAGATCTAATCATTTAGCGAATTTCAAGTGTACTATGTGGTATTATTAACTATAGTTACTACTGTTTTATACCTTAGTTCTCCAGAATTTACTTATCATGCATAACTGTGATCTTATACCCGTTGATCAACATTTCCCCACTCCCCTGACACACAGACACATCCAAGCTTACCTACATCTATTCTTGACTTCTTCTTTTTCAACTTTTTCAGATTCTACATATAAATGAAATCATTAAGTATTTTCTTCTCTGTGGCTTATTCTACTTAGTATAATATCCTCTAAGTTTATCCATGTTGTCACAGGTGGCATGATTTCCTTCTTTTTATGGCTGAATAATATTACACTGAATATCTATATTTCACCTCTTCAAATTCATTCATCCAATAACAGATGCTTAGCTTGTTCCCATATTTTGGCTCTTACGAATAATCCTGCAATGAATATGAGAGTGCAGACATTTCTTCAAGATACTGACTTCATTCTTCTTGGATAATATATACCCAGAAGAGAGATTTCTGGATCACAGGGCAGTTCTATTTTTTATTTTTTGAAAACTCTCCTTACTGTTTTCCATAGTGACTGTATCAATTTATATTCCCACCAAGAGTGTACAGTGTCTTTTTTCTTCCATATTATCACCAACACTTGTGATTATTTGTCTTTTTTATCATAGACAAGCTAACAGATATGAGGTGAAATTTCACTGTGGTTTTGATCTTCATTTCCCTGATGAATATTGATGTTGAGAAACTTTTCATATACCTCTTGGCCATTTGTATTTCTTCTTTGGAAAGATGCCCATTCAGGTCCTTTTCACATTTTAAAACCAGGTTATTTACTTTCTTGCTATAAGTCCCTTATATATTTGGGATAGCAACCTCTTATCAAATATATAGTTTGCAAATATTTTCTCCCATTCTCCCTTTCCAGACTCCCTCCTCTTCACTCTGTTATTTCCATTGCTTTGCTGAGTTTTTTGTTTTTGTTTTGTTTTTTGTTTTTACTTTGTTGCAATCCCATTTTTCTTTGTTGTTGTTGTTGTTGCCTGTGCTTTTGGGGATCATCTTCAAAAAAAAAATAATTGCCCAGACCAATATTAAGAAGCCTTTCCCCTATGTTTAATTCTACTAGTTCCATGTTTGATGTTTAAGTCATGAATCCATTTTGAGTTAACTTTTGTATATTGTATAAGAAAAGGTTCCAATTTCATTTTCCTACATTTGGATATCGAGTCTTTCCAGCACTATTTATGGAGGAGACTACTTTCTCTTTGTGTGTTCCTGGAAACTTTGTTGAATATCAGTTGACTGTACATGTGCGAATTTATTTCTGAACTCTCTATTCTCTTTGGTCTATAAGTCTATTTTAATGCCAGTACCATACTGTTTTCATTTGGGTAGCTTTGCAGAATATTTTGAAATCAGGCAGTGTAATGTCTCTAGCTTTGTTCTTCTTGCTGAAAATTACTAAGGCTATTCAGAATCTTTTGTGGCTCCATAAAAAAATAGAATTTTTTTTAAATTTCTGTGAAAGATGCCATTGGAATTTTCACAGAGATCGCAATGAGTCTGTATATCACTTTCAGCAGTAGGGACATTTTAACAATATTAATTCTTCCAATCCATGAATAAGAGTGATCTTTCCATTCCTCTGTGTCATCTTCAATACCTTTTATCAACATTGCATAGTTTTCAGTGAACAGATCTTTCAACACCTTGGTTAAATTTATTCCTATATATTTCATTAGTGTTGATGCTACTATAAATGGGATTATTTTCTTAATTTATTTTCAGAAAGTACCTGGCCTTCAATCTAAATACTGTCTCTACAAGTAACTAGTTTCATTCTAAATACTCAGTCTTCTAAATTACTATCTTCTCCAGGCTCATCTCACTCTTGGGAAGATAATATATTTCTATTGCTCCTCCCCACTTCTGCATTGGGAAAACAGGTGCATATTTAGCACACCAGTGGTTCTCAGACTAGTTGAATTTCAGACTTCTAGGCTCACTCCTAAAATTCAGTAAGTCCAGAAGTCCTTAGGTCAGGGATTGTGTCATTTCACACCTAGAACACCGACACAAACTGAAAATATGTAGTACTAACTAGATCTTCAGTCACTAATTGTCTGGTTAAATCATACTAAACTAATTAGTCCATGATGTAGAAAACAAGCCTAGCTTTGTTCCAATGCATCAAGTGCTACCAGCTCTTTCTCTAAAATGAGTTGGAATCACCCTATTTTGGATTTCTACAACATTTGCTAAAGCCATCATTACATTTTACGCAGACCAGGACAATAATCACCTAAGTGCTCTCTTTATTCATGCTCTTCAACAACTAGAGAAAGGTTTTTGTTGTTTTTTTACATATTTTATTGATTTCTGAGAGGAAGGGAGAGGGAGAGAGAGATAGAAACATCAATGATGAGAGAGAATTATTGATTGGCTGCCTTCTGCAATATCCTGCCTGGGCATGTGCCATTAACTGGAATTGAATTTGGGACCCTTTAGTCTGCAAGCCGACGCTCTATCCACTGAGCAAAACCAGCTGGGGCTAGATAGAGGAAGGTTTTTAAATAAATAATTCAGATGATATTACCCACCTCCTTAAAACACTTCTATGCTTTCAAGCAATGATTTATGTTTTCTACATTCCTGATCTCACCTATTTTTCCCTTTTCAATGTGCTCCACTCACATTGGCCTTCAAAGAATTCTCCAACACATTCACTCCCACACAAGACTTTTGCACTTGCTGTCCCCAAAGTCTAGAATGTTTTTGCCAGATCTCTGTACCACTAGTCCCACCTACCATTCAAATCCCTATTCAAGTTTTACCTCCCCAGAAAAGCCTGTTCACCCAGTCTAAGGAGGTTGTCTCCACTCCCAACCTTTCTCTGTTGTCATCTATAGCTTTTTTAAAACTTATTAAAAGTTAAAATTTTGTATATTTCTTTATTTACTTGTTTTTGTCTCCCTTCAATATATTTCAAGCTAGATGAACACATAAACCTTGTCTGTTTTCTGCATCACTGAAGTCCCAGTACCTGTCATAGGTTAGGCACTGAAAAAAAGTTTATTAAATAAACAAGACTAGAATAAAATAAGGAGAGGGAAGGAGGGGAGGGGAGATTGGTGTGTGTCACATTTTATCAAACTAAAAATGTATTCTTAAACTACAGCAGAGTAACCAAGGAAAAAACACCATTTATTTGTATTTTGTAATTCATGCCCACTCAACCACTTTACGAGATTAGGCCAATTTGCAAATATGGCCAGCTAAGCATTGCATCTGTGCTATGGCACCATGTTTTCTAAAAATGATGAGAAAAAGAAATGTCACACTTTATAAACACTGTCTGCACAAAATAAATAAGGAAGACATTCAGTGGAGAAAAAAAGAGAAAATATTTTAGATATGGATAGAACTCAATTTGAATAAAACATTCTTGAGGTATAGTAAGTAAAAATTCAAAGGCTCTCATGTCTACATTAATTAAATTAAATGTAAAAATTTCCATTCCACCAGGTGGTTATTAGGATTATATGGGACAATGTAATCTGAGAATATCTGAGAAAGCCTGGCACACAGTAGGACTAAGAAATGATAGTTGCTTTCCTTGCTCACTCGATCCTATTACACAATAAGTATTCTGCTAAGTGAAAGAGTTTCTGCCCACAATACATTACTGAATTCACTTAATTATGAACATGACTTCAACAAGAAAGAAGATATAGTCAAAGTTGCCCATCCTATTTGGAGGCAGAGTGACTTAGTGAAAATAATCAAATTGAAAGAATACATTTGCACAAATTTCTCTGTTTGGTCTAATTCTTAATATCTACCACTCCTAGAGACAATGTGGCTTAGGGTATCCAAGGGGAAATTTATCATTCCAAACATCTGTAACTGAAACAAGTGGAAATGCATTAATGTTTGCACTATTATCTAAAAATACTACCGTAAACAAATAGCACGCAGGCAACAAGTAAGACAGTTTCAACTTATCCTGATTTCAGGACAGGGGCAATCAATGCCTTACCTTCTACAGCCTTCTTCTTGTCAATTCTACACAAATACAGGTGACACAGCAAAGAAAAATAGATTTTACTACTGTAGATGCAACAACTTTTCTAGTTTTATCCACCTTATCTTAGTTCTCTGTAAATGAAATCAGAGTATGTTCTCTTTTCTGTGTGATGTGATTCCCTCAGCATAGTCTGTGAGATTCTGTGCATCTTTTTCTTTTTAATTGCTCAGTATTGTTCCATCATATGCATATATGACAATGTGTGGATTGTTTTGATGGACATGTTTCTAGTTCGAGGTTATTATTAATAAAGTTGCAACTAATATTATTGTAAAAATCTTTTGTACATTATTTTTCTTTCTCTTGGTTAACACAGAATTGCTAGGTCAAAGAGTAGGTGTTTTTTACAGTTTTTTAAAGTGCCAAATATTTATACCAAGTTGTTATACAGGGAGGAGAGTTCCCACTTCAACAGTATTTGGTGTTGCAAGTCTTTTCAATTTTAGTTACTTAACTGGTTCCATTCTTGGTCAGGGCACAGATTGCAAGTTCATTCCACAATCAGGGGTTTGTAAAGGAGGCAAAGATTCAATGTTTCTCTCTCACATGGAAGTTTCTCTCTATCTCTCTCTCCCTTCCTCTCTCTAAAATCAATTAGAACAAAACACATCCTCCAGTGAGGCTTTTTAAAAATATGTCTCTCACAGACAACACAGAATTAGGTGTGTTTTTTTGTTTGTTTGCTTGTTTTGTTTTGTTTTATCCAGTCTTATAATCTCTCCCCATTTGATTTGATGGTTTGGTCCATGGCTCAGCAAATAGTTTCTGTAGGAAAGGTTACTAACTAGCTGAGAAATGTTTTATGTTCTATAGGCCACAAAATCTATCATAATTATTTCATTCTACCATTTTAACATGAAAGTAATCTTAGACAATATGTAAATCAAAGTGAATAGCTGTGTTCCAGTAAAACTTTAGTTATAAACACAGACATTTTAAATTTTAAATTTTATATAATTTTCTTTTGTCACAAAGATTGTTTGTCCACTTCTCCTTTGATTGTTTGACCACTTAAAGTTCAACATCTATTCTCAGCTCATGGAACATACAAAAATTGGCAACCCTTGGGCCAACACCTGATTTAGTCTATCTACATTTAAGACAATTTTTTATATGATTTATTTGTTTTCTTTTTGTCCTATCTGTTCATCTGTTCTTCACTTCTGGCTTACTTGTATGTTAATATAATTTTTTTTTCATTTTAATTTCTCTATTGGCTTTTTTAGCTACATGCATCATTAACTTATTAACTACTTAATGTATCATGGACTGCTTAATGTATGTCTACCTCACAGAAAATGTAAGAACATTGTTTCCATTTACTCTATCTTATGTGTTGCTGTGAGTACACATACACAAAAACACACAAACACATATGTAATATGTCTACATACCTTATAAACTCTCAATTTTTGCTTTCAACAGTGATATGGCTTTTAAATAATTAAGAAAAGAAAACAATATATTATACTTACTATATGGTTCTTAATGACTTCAGGTAAAGAGAAGATTCCATATGGTACTATTACTCCTTATCCTGAAACATTCTTTAGTATTTCTTGCTGTGAAATCTGCTGGTAAAAAAGCCTCTCAGTTTTTGTTTTTGTTTTTTATCTGAAAATGTCTTTATGTAGGTCTCATTTGTGAAGGATATTTTCACTAAATATGGAACTATTGGTTTATAATTTGGATTTTTTTCAGTACTTAAAAAATGCCATCCATTTTCTTCTGGTCACCAATGTTCCTGATGAGAATCAGTAGCATTTCAATCATCTTCCCATATATAACATGATATTGTTCTCTGGCTGCTTTCAAGATCCCCCTACCACCCCATTCTTTATTTTATGTTTTATCTATATCAAAACTTGGTAATAAAATGAATGGAAAGTAAAGGTCAAATCGGAAAGTCCTTTACCCAGAATGCTTATTTAAAATATTTTATTGTTGTTTTATTAAATTCATTGGAGTGGCATTCATTAATGAGATTATATGTTTCAAGTGTACAGTTATAATACATCATCTGTAGATTGCACTCTATGTATATCACCTAAAATTGAATCTCCTTCTGTCATTATATATTGATCCCCTGTACCCTCTCCTATCTTCCCTTTCCCTCTGGTAACCATGATACTATTGTCTGTGTCTATGACTGTTTCGTTTTGTTTGTTCATTACTTCCTGGATAAGACTTTTTCTTTATTATTGAATTTTAGCAGTTTAAGGATGATGTTCCTAGGTTTAATCTGTTTTGATTTATCCTGCTTTCATTTTGCTAAACTTCTTGGTTTTGTGCTTTTCACCACATTTGGTAACTTTTATTTTCTATTTCTTTAAAAAATTTCCTTTCCCATTTTCTGTCTCTTCTTCTACAACTTTAATTGTATGCATAATAGACTACTTGGTATTGAGCCTGGTCTTTTTTTTTTCAATCTTTTTTCTTTCTTTATTCTTCAGAATTAGTACGTTCTGTTGATCTATCATTAAATTCACTGACCTTTTGCCCTGGCTAGATGGTTGGGTGTCATCCCATGCACTGAAAGGTTACTGTTTAATTCTCAGTAATGACACATGCCCAGATTGCAGGTTAGATCCCTGGTAGGGGGCATGCAAGAGCCAGTGGATCGATGTTCCACTCTCACACTGATGTTTCTCTCTCTCTTTCCCTCTCCCTTCTTCTCTCTAAAATCCATTAAAAATATCTTTTTTTAAAATTAATAAATAAGATAATGTGCTCAGCAAAGGGCCAGGCATGAAGTGAGTGCTCAATAAATGTTAGTTCCTATTTTTAAAAAATCACTGATTCTTCTTTATGCCTTATTCAACATGACAGAATGACTCTGGACAGTTGACATCAGCCAGACCAGTCTATAGACTAATGGAGCCAAGATTACAGTAGGCAGGCATAGTGTCAGGGACAAAGGCAAAACTCAGATCCAAGAGTATGGCTCTCACTCACCAGGGCTGATCTTGCTACTAGCCTTGCTAAATATCCAAACTGCCAAAACTGATACTGATGCTGGGTTCCCAATATGCCACATTTCTCAAGGAGACCAACCAGCCACTTATCTCAAATTGATTACATTGGGCTCTTCAAAACTGAATTAGAAAGAAATTCACTATAGCTGAATTAAATATATGAGAGACATGAGTTTGCCTTTCTTGCCTATAGTGTTTCAGCCAGCATTTCTATCTTAGGGTTCATATGTAACTGATGTACTAACAATAGGGTTGTGCATAACATCACAGCATACTACCAGAGGCATATCTACTGGTTCTATCATATGCTACATACTCTGAAGCTGCTAGTTTGATCAAGAAAGATAATAGCTTTTGAGGGTACATTTACACTATTTTAAAATAGCAGGATCGAACCTTTAGGTTTCAGGGTGCACCCTAAACTAATACTTATTATACAGTGTAATATCCCTACTAGGTAGAATATACAGATCTGAGAACAAATGATAGAATAAAAAGTGGTGCCACTCACTATTATTCCCAATAACCTACCGGTGAATATATACAGCCTGTCCCATTATTTCTAGCTTCTGTGTCTCTACAGGTCCTGGATCCAAGTGGGGAATGCACCTCATTAAACTTTACCTACAAGTACTGGACAGTCAGTTTGGGCTCCTTGTGCTGAGAAGCTAGGGGTCAAGGACTGGAAATCACCATCCTGGAAAGGTAATTAACACTGATATTCAGAAAGAGGTAAGGCTGCTGTTAAACAATGTGAGAGAAAATACTAGGTTTGACATCAAAAAGATCAAGCAGAGTTGCTCTTGGCACTTTTCTGCCCAATTTTGATAGCAAATCAACAAATAAAGAAGCTATAATCTGAATAAGACATGATAACCAGGAGCTCAAAATCCCTCAGGGATAAAGTTCTGGGAGATACCACCAGAGAGATGCTAAATGAGGGAAAGGGAAATAACAGTAATGAAGGAAAATGATCATTATCAGTTATAGCCTGGAGCATATATGCAGCTGCAAGGACTATATTTTATCCCACCAACCCTCCTCTAGTAAGACTTTAGACACCCAAGAAAGTAATAACACAGAATCTAGGAGAAACTATTTCTAGATGGTGTGAGCAAGTGGATCCAAGCCAGGCAGCGGTGGACTTTCAGAACCAAGGCATTCATCCTCTAGCTGCAAAGCATGTTGTCGGCTTACAACTCAGAGCTGAGTCCCTCCCTGGAAACTGCACTTGTTCCAAAGGAGCTGCCTTGCCCAAAGTTACACCCTCAATAGCAGTCTGCATCCTGTTAATTCAGTTGAGCAAAGACCTGGCTCCCTTGCTTCAAAATGTCATCCCTGTGTCACAGCATTCATTCCATGGGAATGAGCTGACACCTTTGTTACGACCAGTGTCAATCAAACTCTTGCTCTGACCAATCCTTCTTTCTGTACTCCTTTACAGGTGGTATACCTGAGACCTCTTTCCTCACCGCACTGTAGCTACTGTTCCCTAGAATCCTCCCCAATAAATGAGGTCAATGTAAATTTCAATCCCAGAGTTTGTTTCCTGGGGAACTTGACCTAAGGCAGCTCTGATACATAGATTATTGCCATTTACTCATCAGTGAACTGACTCAGAGAAATTAAGTCATTTGCTCAAGGATTATACAGCAATAAGTAACACGGACAGTAATTCAAACCCAGGTTAGTGTGATTCCAAAGCCATATGCCTTGATATTATCATACTACCTTCCCTCTTTTCTTCAACTGAGCATTATTACCATATTAATAAAAGAGTCTGCAGCCTTTTCTGTTTGCTTTAACGTAAACCTTCTCAAGCTGACAGGTCTATCAGAAGTTGTCACTTACAATTTAATGCCATCCAGCCTGGTTGGCGCTTGACAGACTTACAGTAAAACCCGAATGGATACTATGCCATTATGAATTTAATGTACTGCCCTCATGAAGCCAACTGCCAAATTAAATACTTAATGCCAGTCAAATTTATTTATAGAATCAGTTCTCTCCCCTTTAGCTATTATTGCCTTTTATCCTTTAGGCTTGAAGCCTCAGGAGCTCTTTGAGAACCATTTGGCACTCCACCCACCTGGGGTAATCCATGGCCAATGGTGACATTTTCCAGTCTAGAGTGAGAACTATTTATGAAGAGAAATAGACCCCAATGAACTTTAGGTTGAGAGAAAGAAGATGAAATACAAATAGATGCTGTTACAATGTAGAGCTTGTAGAAATAGATAAAAGAGCTCTTTTGTTCTATCTCTTTTGTTCTACATTAAACATCTGTAATACTTTCAACAATAAAGATAAATAAAATTAAATTAAATTAAAAATGCTATTCATATTGGCCAAAGTCACTTGATCCCTGATTCCAAGTCCATCAGCTTTGCTTATTTTTCACCTTTTAAATTAGTATTGACATGAGATGGGGAAGTGGAGAAGCTTAGGGGATAGCACCTGCCTCACCAGCCCATCAGGGTTCTGTTAAATTATAGTTAAGCTGATATTTTTTGTAGAACTTCAGCTATAACTTCTTACATTCTCCTTTGGAACTCATAGGACTTGGTTTTTCTCCAGACACACCTACCTACATGACTTCTATACTTTCATGTTGCTAGGAAGCAACATGTGTAAAGAAGCAAAAGCAAGGCGGGACATGTCCAAAGGGGAACAGAAGAGGGTGAGAAAGCGGGAGCTCATGTCATGTGAGAAATAGCTGAAGGACATGAAGATGCATACACTGAGATTTAGGGAAAGTAGAAGTGCACTGTTGTGGGAAAAGGTGATTAAAATAGTCCTAATCTTGCTCTCACCCAATTAAAACCCTTTTCACTGTTAATTCCCTGTCCAGAATAGTTCTTCTTTGTTTCTACTGCAAATTCCTGCAAAATTAACAACTCGTTTGGATACCATTGTAATTAGCGAGTTATTAATAAAAGGAAAGGAGCAACGGGGAAGCCAAACATTATAGACATGTTTTTTGGGCAGCTTCACCAGGAAGTTGCAACTTTGCACACCCAGAGGACCACAGGCCTAGTCCCTGCAAAACACTGGAGAGAAAGATAAAAAAAAGGGAAGACAGATACATGCCCAGTACAGTTGGGATGACATAGGGAAGGTACGTTCCTGTCAGTCACACCTGGGAACAAAGATATTTGGCCAGAATAGGCATGGCAACTGCAAGCATGTGAAAATTTGGGAATATATAATCTCCTAAACAAAGGCATTCTCTCTCTTGGCATTCTTGGCTCATCACCCTTGTTGCTCTTGTTTCTCTTGACTCTTGGCTTCCTTTAATTTGCCCATGTTTCCTCCTTAGCAATGTGGCCCTGGACCCCACATACAATGGACTGATGGGCTGCAGTGGGAAACACAAAGCAAGCTAGCCTGATGCTGGTCTGGACTCTGCTCCAACATGGACAGGAAACTCTGGACAGACTCCTATTTTAGCTCTGCTGAAACCCCAGCTACATTTTTTCTATGACTGTACAAAGGTAATTTGGACTTTGAAAACTCCAGGTTTTAATTCCACAGAAATAAAAATTACTCATTGTCCTGTGCAAGTCTCAGAAGACTATTTTTCTTGGACTATCACAAGAATTCCACTCCCACTAGTAACCATGGGAGACAAGGACTTCTCTCTCCCTCCATTAACCGATCTTCAGACCTCAATTTAAATATCACTTCATCAACTGTGGTACATCTACACAATGGAATACTACACTGCAGTAAAAAAGAAGGAATTATTACCATTTGCAACAGCATGGATGGAACTGGAGAGCATTATGCTAAGCAAAATAAACCAGTCAGAGAAAGATAAATATCACATGAACTCACTCATTTGTGGAATATAATGAACAACATAAACTGATGAATGAAAACAGATCCAGATACAGAGAAGCATCGATCAGACCATCACTGTCAAACCTCAGAGGGAAGGTAGGGGAGGGTGGGGGTAACGTGGAGAGATCAACCAGAGGACTTATATGCATGCATATACTAGTAAGCCTAACCAATGGACACAGACACCAGGGTGGTGAGGGCATGAGTGGTGGGTGGAAGGGCAATGAGGGGATAAGGACACATATGTAATAGCTTAATCAATAAAGAAATTAATCAATTGATTGATTAAAATAAATAAATAAATATAACTTCATCAGGAAGGATCATGTCCACCACCAATACCTCTATGATAAGTACTACTATCAGAATTGGTCAGAGTGCACTATTACATGATCTAATAAAACCTCTGTAGTTTTGCTTCATAGCACTTATTACAATTTAAAATGTTATTTTTTAATGAAACAAAAATTTAACCTTATTATGTGATTTTTTTCCAATTACTTTGACTTTAGCCCATTAGTCTAAGCCTCATCACAGCATAAAATAGTGCTACTTTGTTCATGATTGCATCCTTAGAGTTTAGGACAAGGCTTTGCAAAGGCCCTTAATATATACGTTTTCAGAGAAAAGGGCACATAATGTATGAATGGATGGAATAATGACTTAGTATAAATAAATATATTTAAAAGATGGACAGTACAGAAAGCCCTATGATATTTCAACAAAAGAAAATCTTTAGTATAATCAGAGTTATTCATCAGTGAATCTGCCTACATATGTGAGATTGAGCTCCTCACCAGGATAAGTACTGAAGAACAGAGACCAAGATTCATTTTTAAAGCTATGTACACATTAATTAAACTCAAACCCAAATAACTCCTAGAGTTTTAAGATTCTATTAATGTTATCCTTCCTTTTGCTTTTCTATAAAGTCAACCATTTGAGTTAGATTTTAATTGGCAAGTTCAAGGACTACCTAACATATCCCTATGCTCTCATAGTCATGGCAATACAAACTTACTAGGTCCCAGCAGAAAAAGTGATTTGCTCATTGGAAATCTATTCTTCTGAGATTCATTTGTGAAACAATAATACCGCATGTCCTGTTCATCAATTCTATCTCTTCTGGGTATAACAGATGGCTTTGTATATTAAATGTTTAAAACATAGCTTTTGGTGATTTTTTCCTACTCCCCTGAGAATGGCTCACATAATTATTAAGTGATACATAAAAATAGGAAATTCAATAGGCAATTAAGAGTGATTTCTAGAAGGAAACATAATAAACAAAAAGAAATGGGAAGCTAGGTAGAAAGGAGTTTTTAAAATAAACTAATAAATAGTACCAAAAAAAGAAGAAGAAAAAAGAGAAAATGTTACTATCAGGGAGGCAGATTTGGACTCAATATGAAAAAAACAAACAAACAAACAAAAACAACTTTCTGAATTGTAAGTAATGAGTTTCCTCATAATGGAAGTACTTACATGGTGGGTGATGGACACTTGGTAGAGTTGATACAGTTAGGTTTTATACTTTGAATTGATTTTGAGTAGCAATGTTGTTTAAAGTTCTTTCTAATTCTGAGGTTCTGGGTTTCTGATACTTCAGTATTGATAATGGAAGTGAAATAGGTAACACTGACTTCTTTATAGGACAGTGGAGATTCATAACATGAACTTGGAAGAAAGGGGAAGTGATTTAAGAGCAGGGTCCATGGTTCTGGAAGAGGGAGACCTCCAGAGGAAAGCAGGCATCCTAGAATTGCAAGTGGACACCAATTAGGTCTAGGCTGCCTGTCACCACTTGAGACAAATTAAGCAGAGACAAGGTTGAATCATATATGAATGTTTATTCTAATAATGCTGGCAGTATGGAGAGGCAGCAGGTCATCCTATAAATTCTTCTCTAACCTCCCTACCAGCCTGCTGATTATATATGGATAAGGAAGAAAGGCTACATGCAAGAGGGGAAGGAGGAGGGGGGCAGGAGAAGCAGCTACAGGATCAGTGGTCTGTGTGTCTCTTTCCAGAATCTTGAAGTCCATAACAAGATAATTAATTTTCTTGTTAATTAATTATTAACAAGATGTTAATAATTATATTAAATGTATATTTGTATATTAATATACATTTGTATATTAAATGTTTAAAACATAGCTTTTGGTGATTTTTTCCTACTCCCCTGAGAATGGCTCACATAATTATTAAGTGATACATAAAAATAGGAAATTCAATAGGCAATCAAGAGTGATTTCTAGAAGGAAAACATAATAAACAAAAAGAAATGGGAAGCTAGGTAGAAAGGAGTTTTTAAAATAAACTAATAAATAGTACCAACAGCAGGACTGGGAATGACTGGTCACTATGACACACACTGACCACCAGGGGGCAGATGCTCAGTGCAGGAGCTGCCCCTGGTGGTCAGGGCGCTCTCACATGGGAGGAGCTCTATTCAGCCCCAAGCCAGGCTGGTGGCTGCCAGTACAGCGGTGGTGGTGGGAGCTTCTCCTGCCTCCTCATCAGTGCTAAGGATGTCCGACTGCAGCTTAGGTCTGCTCCCTGCTGGCAAGTGGGCATCCCCTGAGGGCTGCTGGGCTGCCAGAGGGATGTCTGATTGCCATCTTACGCCCAACCCACCAGCCTAAGCCAGCAGGTGATCATCCCCTGAGGGGTCCCAGACTGCGAGAGGGCACAAGCCGGACTGAGGGACCCCCCCCTACCCCCCGAGTGCACAAATTTTTGTGCACGGGGCCTCTAGTATTTCAATAACCTCCTAATTAGTATCTCTTCCTCTGTTTTTTCTTCCCTGTAATAGGTTTTCATATATATATATATATGTATTTGCCTTTGTAAATCACCCTCTGATCAGACATTCTCCTTCTCCCAAACTTTCCATGGCTCCCCGAGTGGAAGATGTGGTGCCCTGGGCAGGTTTCTCTGACTCTGAGTCTCCCCTTGCTGCCCAGTCTGACTGGAATGCTCTGTTCCCTCTCCAACCGCATTCTTTCTAGGTATTTTTGCTACTTGTTTTAAAAAATGCAGCTCAACTATTTCATCCTCTTTGAAGTATTAAACATTCAAACAGAGTCACTTTCTCCTTTGTGTCATTAATTCCATTTGTACTAGCTACTTCCATTCATTTCATTTATCTCCTGTTTTTTTAAAGAATTTACATATTTGGTAATTAATCACTATCAGAGTGTGTGTGTTTTTAAATAATCGGTGTTATTTTATTTTCTCTATCCTCAGGATTTAGTGCATCAGCAGGTGCCCAATAAATGGTCTTGTAATAAATGAATGATGAATCAATTATACACGTATATTTAAGTAAAAATTGGGGGCGGGGGGTTTAAAGAAAAACATTATTGCCTCTAAAACACTTTATCAGGGGGTATAATAATCCTCACAACTTGTATTTGATATTAGATATAGCAAATTCCTCACTGCCTTATTTTATTCATATAGCTGCATCTCTCTGATAAAAGGAAATAATGTGCATTCAGAATAATTCTTAAGACTTCATAGCTTTATGCAAGCAAATTAAATGGCATTGTCAATATGTCACATACTGGGGGGGGGGGGTGTAAAATACAGAGACTTACAAGGTTTTAGCCTGCAATTTAATAGTGTTATGACTCACCCTCTGACGTCAGTCAGTGACTTTACTAGAATAGGTAAGGTAACTGCTGTACAAATAAGCTCTGGGCCATTTAAAATGCTACAGTGGAAAGCTGACCGAATAGCATTCATTCACCAGCATTTATTAGAGGTCTACTATGGAGACAATGTCTAGTCTCTAAGGACAAAAAAAAACACCTTTGATCGCAACACTTGAGATTGCAGCCTATTGGGGTTGACTGACCTCTAAATGCCGACAATGTCAGAGAATGAAAGCTCTGACTGAGAGATGAACAACTTATCCCAGGAGCCCAAGGATAGTGAAAGCAAGTCAATATGAGGGTTCCAAAATGAAGGCTTAGGACAGAGGTTTTAAGGAATAAATAGAAGTTCAACATGCAGGACAGAGGGAATTGACATTTAGGAACAAATTACAATTTTTGAAGTCAAAAGCACATGATTAAGCTTCAGTTGAGCTCCCAGCTAAGAGTCAGCATCCACCACCAGGGATGTGTTTGAACTATCCTGGACACACAGTCCAATCCAGCTGATGATTACATAACTGGTAAACAGTAAAACTGGAACTTAAATGCAGGTCTTATGACTCTATGTCCAGTGCTCTACCCTCTGTTCCACTGCTGCTCACCAGATGGAATTAGCTGAAGCAAACATAGAATTTAAGATCAGCAGAGCAGGGGAGTGAGGCACTCATATTACTACATTACCCGATCTGGGATTAGAATCCCAGCATTGCCACTTACCAGTCCAGTGAAGTTAGAGAAGCTTGTTACGGTTCTAGACCTCAGTCTCTCTATTTATAAAATGAAGTTAATAAAAGTCTCTACCTACCTCATAGGATTATTATAAAGGCTGAGTTAATGAATATAATATCTCTGGCACATATGAAATTATAGCTATTATGAAAATGCCACTATTTTATTATTTTTAACCTTTATAACTGTCAACCTTATCTATAGTTTATTGTCCACCATTATGGTCTCAAAGAATGTAATGGCCTTCACTTCTAAACAGCCCCAAATGTTTGTTTTTTCCTTGCGCACACACACTATCAGCAAATATCTTACAGCCAAATGCATGAACTTGACTATAGTGAAATCTACCAACATTACAGGTATTGCTAAGATTGAAAATTCATCTAGATAACACAAAACCAGTGTTCATTATAGCTTTAATTAAATTCCATCGGGGTGCTTTATCTACTCACTTATCTGTCTTTGAAGTCCCTCGTAAGGTCAGGAACTTTATCTGGACATAAAAACTAAATAGATTTTGATGACTCTAAATCAGAAAACACTAATGCCATTTCCTTATCTCTGTGAAATAGTCTTTTCTATATACAACCTCTAATTACTACATAAAGCAATTTTGGTTCTATGTCCTCAATTTGCTTTTGAGTAATTTCTTTTTTTTTTCCCTGTCAGCTTTTCTACTAAAACCTTAGTTTTGTCCTCCATGTAGGTATATAGTTTTTAAAAGTAATAGAACAAATCTTTGCATCTCTTCCTCTGTGTGGGTATTGAATTAACTATTATTTATTGTACTCATAATGCCCACTCTACTTTATAATATTTAAAAATTACTATCTGGAAATTTCTTCTGAGAAGTAGGTAAAAGCTAGCACTATAGGTTTGAGTATACAACATATTTCATAAGTCTGAGGGGAAAAACAGAAAACAATACACTCTTCCCCTTTTGTGTAACAATAACAATATTTATGTGCAGTACTTATTTGGAAGCCATTTGCTGCCTTGAAAAATATTTTGTTTTATTTTTTCCAAAAATCAAACTGTCCAATAAACAGGTTCTACAAAACTATATGTGTACAAGGAGATTGTGTCTTAGGATTTCAGAATTTGTTTATTTGAAAAGCAATAGGCATCATGTTATGGTAAAAAGAATGTAGACTTCAGCATTGCCTAGAATTTAAGTTCAAAGCTACTATTAAAAATGTGTGAATTTTGGAAACTTAACCTCATACCTCTGCAACTGTAAAATTCTGTGAGATTACTAAAAAATATTAATGAGATAAAGTGTGTAATAAGTATGACATTTAATAATTGCTCAATACTATCTGTTTCCTTTTCTTCTGTCTTAATATTTTGCTAAAAGGAAGGTACAGAATTCAAGTGCTTATCATTTACTCAACAAGGGTATTTTATGTGCAATGATACATGACCACCACACATGTGTCTATAGATGATGATATTCAGGGTCTTGATATAGCATACAAGGAGTAGGTCTCTCCCTTATACATAGTACAGTTATAGCCTTATACAAAGTACATAGCTGCAGACAGTCCTCATAGCCGATTAGCCTGGGGGTCAGTCTCTCTCACTGACATGCCAACAGTAATCAAGATTCAACTACATTAGGAGAGTGCACACAGTACACACAAAGGGAGCATCCAGAGTGCCAGACACAGGTGCCTGGGAAGGCTGCCCAACCGGGCCCTATAGAGCACTGACTACTAAAGGTCACTCAACCGGCCCAGGAGACACAGTAGGTCTACCTAATACATAGATATAAATATAGAGAAATGGCCAAAGTGAGGAGACAAAGAAACAGGTCCCAAATGAAAGAATAGAAAAAGTCTCCAGAAAAAGCACTAGATAAAATGAAGGCAAGCAAACTACCAGATAGAGTTCAAAACAATGGTTATAAGGCTGTTCAATGAACTTAATGAGGATTTCAACAGCATAAAAAAGGACATAGAAACCATAAAAAGTTATCTAGAAATAAAGAATACCCTAACTGAAATGAAGAATAGATGACAGGGAATCAACAGTAGAATAGATGAAGTAGAGGACAAACTTGGAAGATAAGGAAGCATACAACATTCATTCAGAACAGCTCAAAGAAAAAAGAACCTGTGGGACAAAGTCAAATGACTGGCATTTGCAAGATGGGGGAGCCAGAAGAAGAGAGAGAGCAAGAAGTCAAGAACCAATTTGAAAAAATAATGATGAAAAACTTCCTAACCTAAGGAAATAAACACAGAAGTCCAGGAAGCACAGAGAGTCCCAAACAAGATGAACCCAAAGAGGTCCACACCAAAAAACCTCATAATTAAAAAGCCACAGGATAAATACAAAGAGAGAATCTTAAAAGCAGACAAAGACAGTTAGTTACCCACAAGAAAGCTCCCATAAGACTGCCAGGAGAATTCTCAACATGAGCATTTCAGGCCATAAAGAATTAGCAAAAAATATTCAATGTGATGAAAAACAAGGACCTACAACCAAGATCACTTTACCCAGCAAAACTATCATTTAGAATCAAAGAACAGATAAAACACTATAATAATAAAAGCATATATGCAAATAGACTGAATGACTGAACAGAGGAACAACCGTCCAGATGACCTTCTGGATGAAGCCAGGGCTGCAAGGGCTGAGGCAGCCAGGGCTGCAAAGGCCTACCCTTAAACAAATTTCATGCATTGGGCCTCTAGTAAATAATAAAAGGGAAATAGATACATATCTATCAGCAATAACTTTAAATGTAAATAGATTAAATGTTCCAATCAAAGGACATACAGTGGCCAGATAGATAACAAAATAAGATCCTTACATATGCAAGTCTACAAGAAATACACTTTATATCGAAAGACACACACAGACTGAAAGTAAAAGGATGGAAAGAGATATTTCATGAAAATGAAAACAAAAGAAAGCAAAAAGCTGGGGTAGTAACACTTATATCAAACCAAATAGACTTTAAAAACAAAGGCTATAACAAGAGACAAAGAAGAACCCAGCAACTTTGGGGTATTTATCCAAAGAAACCCAAAACACTAAATTGAAAAGGTAAATATATTCATATGTTCGTTATAGCATTATTTCCTATAGTCAAGATATTAAAGCAATCTAAGTGTCCATCAATAGATGAACTCATAAAGAATATGATTTAGTCATAAAAAAAGAATGAAATCTTGCCATCTGCAACAGCATGGATGAACTTGGAGGATATTATGTGAACTGAAATAAATCATATATAGAAAGACAAATATCAGATGATTTCACTCATATGTGAATCTAAAAACCAACATACACAAACAAGCAGAACAGACAACAGATTCATAAATACAGAGAACATTTTGAAAGCTGCCAAGTAGAAAAGGTGAAGGGATTTTGAAGTTCAAATTGGTAGTTACATAATAGTAATGGGATGTAAAGGACAGCACAGGAATATAGTTAATATTATTGTAATAACTTACATGGTATCAGATGGGTAATAGACTCTTTGGGGTGATCACTTCATAGATTATATAAATATCTAATCATGAGGTTGTACACCCAAAACTAATATTGTACATCAATTATAATTGAAAAATAAAAAATGTTTTAATGTAGTATATAAAAAAGAAAAATCTTCTCACACAAAATCTTGTACAGAAATGTTTATAGTAGTGTCATTTATACTATACTATATAAAATTGAGCATCTTTCCATATATATGTTGGCCATTTGTATGTCTTCTTTAGATAAATGACACTACTGGAAACTCAGATATCCTTCAATGAGTGAATGAAATGGTTAAACAAGCCATCGTTTATGGACTACTACTCTGCAATAAATTGACATGAACTATGGATAGACATACCCTGGAAGAATTTCCAGTGAATTATGCTAAGTGAAAAAAAAACAATCCCAAATGGTTACATACTGCATTACTTTATATAATTCTTGAAGTGACAAAATTATATAAATTATAAATAGTGGTTACCAGTGTTTAAAGAGATGGGGGCTGGAGATAAATAAGTATGGCTACTAAAAGCAATATGAGCAATCCTCATGATGATGAAAATATTGTTTCTTGATCATATAAATGCCAATATACTGGTTGTGATCATTTTGCAAGTTGTTATCATTAGGAGAAATTAAGTAAAGGGAACATAAGAACTCTATGTATTTTTTAATAGAACTGCATGTGAACCTATAATTATCTCAAAACAAAAAGTTTATTTTTAAAATGTCTGAATAATCTGCTAGTTCTATTTTTAACTTTTCCGGAACCTCCTGATTGTTTTCCACAAGACAAAACCATTTCACTTTTCCACGTAAAATGTACAAGGATATCAATTTCTCCAAATCCTCATCAATAGTTGTATTTTTGAATATCTATGTACCTATCTGTATATCAGATAGGTGTGAGGTAATATATCATTGTGGCTTTGATTTGCATTATCCTGATGATTAGAAACATTGAGTATCATTCTATATACCTGTTGCTCATTTGTGTGTCTTATTTGAATAAATGTATATTCAAGTATCAAATGTATAACCATTAAATATTTACTAGAGGCCTGGTGCATGAAATTTGTGCAAGAGTAGGCCTTTGCAGTCCCAGCTGTCTCCACCCTCACAGCCCAGGTTTCATCCAGAAGGTCATCCGGAATAGCATCTGGATGGTCGTTCTGCTGTCTGGTCAATTTTCATATTATTCTTTTATTATTATAGATGTTATTAGTTTTTTGCCTTTGTTTGTTTGTTGCTAATGAGTTGTAATCGTTTCTCATATATTTTGGAAATTAATCCCTTATCTAATACATAGTTTGTAAATATTTTCTCCCATCCCATAGGCTGCCTTTTTACTCTGTTAATTGTTTTTTATGCTGTGCAGAAGCTATGTAGTGTGAAGTAGTCACACTTGTCTATTTTTGCTTTTGTTACCTGTGCTTATGGTGTCATATGCAATGAAATCATTGCCAAGACCAATGTCAGGGATGGGGTGGGGGTGGGGAGGAAATGGGGACTTGCTAGTCAACAGGCAAAAATCTCAATTATGCATGCAAGTTGCATAAGTTCTAGAGATCTTCTATACAGCACTGTACCTACAATTAACTATATCATATTATACGCTTAAAGATGTTTTGAGAGACTAGATCCAATATTAAGTGTTCTTAAGTCTGAAATCACATGTCACTTTGCTTTCTCTACATGTCTCCAACTTGTACAATAGAACATGTCTTATTAAATTAAATTTATAATTAAAAACTGTCCTCGATGAAACAGAAACCTATCACTTCGTGGTGAGTAGCTTTCTGGAAAATGAAAGTCATAAAGAAAGTTGTTACAAATGACTGTTCCATGGATACATCATCTGAAAAAGTAGAAAGATGTTACTGTCTGAAACTTGCTACAGTCAGTATTTTCCAATTACAAAGTCATTTATTAGAATCAAATTATACACTTTTTTATAATTAGTGACTTGGACATTTGGGGTTCATGCAATTTTGATCACCTATGGAGAGTCTATTTCCCAGAATATCTTTCCACTCAACATTTCTTGGTAATAATAGAAATGTCACATCTCCTGTTAAATTATATTAACCACTGTTAAGTCAAAGAACTTTAGGAGAGAACTGAAGATCAAAGACTGAAACCCACAATCTGTTAAAGTCACACACACACACACACACACACACACACACACACACACACACACACCACAGTTCATCCAGCTGTGACTTTGTCTTGTTCCTTTCACCCAGGATGACATACCCTATAGGAGAATGTGAGGTGAACAACCCTACCTATTATTATTTTACCATTCACTAGGTAGTCTGTCATTTCTATGTGCCTAACAATGTACCGTGAGTAGAGGCTAAAGACATTGTAAATTACCAAACCAGAGGCCCTATGGTGTTGGATTTTGTGCCAGAGGAGTTTGTGGCTGAAGTGGCTGCCATTTGCATACATGTATCTGTTTGTACTCAGCACCAATTCTAAGTTCTCCCTTGTATACACAGACTGGGAAGCCTGGAAAGGGAGCAGGATTGTGCGGCTAAATGCTAACAATGGAAGGCTAATGCAGAAGACTCAAATTTGTTAATTTTATCTAGAGTTTTGTTTTATATTTCATTGATTTTTGCTCATTTTTTTATTGTCTCCTTCCTACCCATTTTGAATATACTTTGCCATTGATGTATGTTGTTTCTAGCTCCTTACAGTGGAACTTTCGGTCATTTATTTCAGATCTTTACTTTGTCATAAGAGCATTTAAAACTATAGATTTCTCTCTAAATTTCTAACATAAGCATTGAAGGTTTAAAATTCCCTCTAAAGCCTAATTAGCTACATGTCACAGAACTTGATGTATTGTGTTTTTAGTACCATTCAGTTCAAACTATTTTCTAATATCCCTTGTGATTTCTTCAATAATCCATAAAGTATTGACAAGAGCATTGGTTTAACTGACAATATCTGTGGTGGGGAGAGGGTTGAACATCTAATTGTTATTGATGGTAATTTATTTAGTGGCATTGTGTTTTCAATATTTTGAAAAATGTATTGTAACTTTTTATGGCCTGTCATAAGGTCCTTTTTCAACATATGGACCACTGATTATTCTGGTATAATTATTCTATCAACTTCAGAGGACAGAATGTTAAAATCTCCAGTAATGATTGTGAAATTGTCTATTTTTTCTTTTAATTCTGACTATTTTTGCTGCATGCATTTCAAAGTTGTGTTGTAAGGTACATACACTTTTACAATTGTTATGTCTACCTGGAATGAATTTTCTTTTATCATTGTGATATATCTCCCCTGGTCTCTGGTAATACACTCCATTTCAACAGTCTATTGTATGTAATAGTAATATTGGCACTTCAGCCTTCTTAAGCTTACTGTTGTCAAGGTGTATCTTTTTCTTCTATTCACTTTCACCTAACATATCTTTGTGTTTAAACTTATTTCTTGTGAATAGCAAACATTTAGGTCTTTTTATACAATCTCTACCACTTTATTGCAGTGCTCAGTCCTCTACCACTCAATGCACTGTTATATGATTTGACTTACTCAGGATTTTCTATTTATTTTCTCTTTCTTTGTTGTTGTTTTGCTGATGTTTTTACTTTGGTACCTTATTTTGGATTATTTAAGTATATTTTAGAATTTTAACTTATGTATTTGTGTTAGCTATATTTCTTTGCAATATTTCATAATGGTTGTGCTAGATATTATATTATACATTCTTAATTTTCACAATCTGCTTAGCCAACTTTATATAATTTTAGATAAATAGTAGAAAATTTCTAACATATAGTTCTGTTCAAAACCTCTTTATCATATATTGTTATAGCTTTTTATGGAATGTACTTACACATATTATAAACCAACAATATAATTTTGTCAATTTTGTTACATAATTATATATAAATTAAAGAAATTAAAAGGAAAAATAGCTTCTCATATTTAGCCATATTTTTACCTTCTCTAATATTCTTGATCCCTTCCTAAAGACTTGTTTCCATCTAGCATAATTTTCCTTCAACCTGAAGAAATTCCTTTAACATTTCTTTTAGTGCTGGACTAATGGCAACTACTTCTCTTAGATTTCTTTTATCTGAAAATGTATTCATTTGCTTTCATTCTTAAAGAATATTATCAATGAAATATTCTAGGTTGGCTTTTATTATTTTCTTTCAGTCACTTAAAGATAGTTGCCCATTATCTTATGGCATTCAATGACTCTGTTAAGAAGTCAGTCATCATTCAAGTCATTGTTCCCTTGTATGAAGTGTGAATTTCTTTCTCTAGCTGTTCTCAAAATGTTTTCTTTATATTTTATTATCATCAGTTTATACATGATGTAACTAGGTTTTTTTGTAGTTATCACAATGGACTGAGTTTCTTTTATGCCTTTCCTCAAATATAAGAAATTATCAGCTGCTGTTTCTTCAGATATGGCTTCTGTCCCATTTTCTCTCTCCTCCCTTCCTGGCATTCTCTTTACATGTAAGTTAGAGCTTAAGCGTGTCCTACCTGCCCTTAATATTCTGTTTATTAGGTGTGTGTTTTTTTTTTCAATTTAGTTTGCTCTGTTCATTATGCTGCATACTTTTTTATAGCTTCAAATTCACTGAAGTTTTGGCATCTCCATCCTTTTCTTAATTCTAATACCCAGTGATTTTTTAAAACTTCAGATACCATATTTTTTCAGTTCCTCTCTTTGATTTTTTTGATTGTTGATAGTATTACAATGTCCCCCATTTCTTCCCTCCTCCTACCCCACACTGGACCCCCACCCTTTACCACATTATTATCTGTTTCCATGGGATACATTTATATGCATATATGTTCTTTGATTAATCTCTTCCAGGACTCACCCCCTCTAAGATCTGTTGGTCTGTTCCATGCATACATGCCTCTGGACCATAGTCTGTTCCATGCCTATGTTCATCTGTTTATTTTGTTCATTAGATTCCACGTATAAGTGAGATCATGTAATACTCGTTTTTCTCTGTATTATTTCACTTAGCAAAATAATCTTCAGGTCTATCCACGTTGTCTCAAAAAATAAGCGCTCTTTCTTTTTTACTGCTGCATAGTATTCTATGGTATAAATGTATCACAGCGTTTTTATCCACTCATCTACTGATGGGTACTTGGGCTGTTTTCAGATCTTAGCTATTATAAATAATGTTTCTATGAACATAGGGGTGCATACATTCTTTCCGATTGGTGTTTTGGGTGTCTTAGGATATATTCCTAGAAGTGAGATTAATGGATCAAATGGCAGTTCCATTTTTAATTTTTTGAGGAAACTCCATACTGTTTTCCATAGTGGCTGCACCAGCCTGTATTCCCACCAGCAGTGTACTAGGATTCCCTTTTCTCTACATCCTCTCCAACACTTGTTATTTCTTGACTTTTTCATGGTAGCCATTCTGGCAGGTACTAGGTGATACCTCATTGTAGTTTCAGTTTGCATCTCTCTGATGATTAGTAAAGTCGAACATTTTTTCATATGTCTATTGGCATCTGTATGTATCACAGATTATGGCATCAACAGTATTAGTTCTTTCAGCTGGATGCCAAGAATGTGTCCCATGCCTTTCTCTAGCTTCCGGTTGTTTACTGACAATCTCTGGCATTCTTTTGGCTTATAGGTGCATCACCCCAGTCTCTGCCTTCATGTTCCCATGTTGTTCTTCCTGTGTTCCTGTCTATCTGGGTCTAAATTCTCTCATTGTATAAGGACATAAGTTATATTAGATTACAGTCCACTCTAATGACCTCATTTTAACTTGATTACCTCTATAAAGACCCCATTTCCAAAAGAGGTCATATTTGAAGGTTTTGGGTGTTAGAACTTCAATATGTTATTTTTTTAAATATATTTTCAGAGTTACTGCTTGTTATCTCTAGGATTGATCTAATAATATGCACTGATTTACCAGAATCCTGCATAATATTTGAAGAGCAGAATCAGAGCAGGAGCTATATTTCTGCTAAAAAATATATTTTAATTGCTTATTGCTTTGTAACAAAATCCTCTAAACTCTGTGACAAATATCAGAAGAGATCTATACCCACTTTTTTGGGTAAATAATCAAATACCTGTCAAGACCTAGAGAAGAACTTCTTATGTAGTATATTTAGGGCAATAGCCTAGACACCCTCCAGAATAAAATCCATCATCATCATTATGGTATTTCTACTGTGATTTCATGTGCAACTTGTTTTTAGAAGACCCAGAGGAGTGACTTTTTGTTTTCCTTTTTTACAGTCGACATTTCTCTCGAGTTATACATACTTATACCCTGAAACCTTTGTGAACTCCTACATTTATAAATAGATTATTTTCAGGCTTTCTCCTTTGCCTCAAATTGTATTTATGATGAGAATAATGAGTTTCCTGGCATAGCTTCAAATTTTAACCACAGTTTTCAACATTTACTAAAGTTTTATCTCTCCCCTGTCAGCAATATTTCATAAATAAAACATTTTTACAACCTTAGGAGAATTTATAAGCATATGAGGAGAAGGAGAAAACAATCCAGCAGCACTGAGATGTGATAGACTATCATCATTCACTATCTTAGTAATTCACAGCTCAGCATTCAGGTTTGTGCTTTTAGCAAGGGAACAAATTGTCATTGTAGCACTTATCGAGTATTGTAATTGCATGATTTTTTTTCTCTGTATCTTCTACTAGATCACAAACTGAACTGTCATTGCATTTCTAGTACCTAGCACAGTTAGCCTTCATTAATATTTGTTGAATGAATTAATAAAAAGATAAAACTAAGAATACTAAAGTCCTACTGAATTTACATGTTAAAATAAATCCCTGCTTTCCAACATGAGCAATTGTTATGAGACCATATATAAATGGGGAGGTGGGTGAGTATATTGTGCATGCATGTGAGTGTGTGGGTGTGACTACGATAAGTACAAATACGTACAAGCATATGAATAACTTTACAAACCATATATGTTTTGGATGACTACATTTTCTGAGACATGGGTTGCTTATACCTTAAAAACCACTTCCTATGTAATAATCTACAGTATTTTATTTTATCTTTTTCTAAATATATATTTTTATTCATTTCAGAGAGGAAGTGAGGGGGAGTGAGAGATAGAAACATCAATGGTTAGAGAGAATCAATGACTGGCTGTCTCCTACATGCCCTACACTGGGGATTGAGCTTGCAACCTTGGCATGTGTCCTGGCCGTGAGTCAAACTGTGATCTCCTGGTTCATGGGTCGACGCTCAACCAAGGAGCCATGCTGGGTGGGCCTCTACAGTATTTTCTTGATATGCCTACCCTCTTCCCTGTACCTCTTTTTAATAATATAACTTAGACAAAGGAAGATACTCCTAAACTGGGTTTTATACATAATTTATTAAACTATAAAATACTCTGAGATCTAATCACTGACATCTGATGAAAACTATTTACCTTGCCAAGGTCCAGCCATTTACCAATTCACACCCACAAGAATACTTTTCCTCAGTGCAGCTCTCAGCATGCACTTTTTTGGTTGGAACATTTATTCCCCACTGTCCAACATATACAATTCAAACTTCTTAAATATTAATTCTCTCTGGGGATCAGTCTTCTGCTTCAACTCATTCATTAGCTGAGTAACCTTGGAAAAGGTACTTTCCTTCTCTGAACTTCAGTCTCCAGTTTCATAAATGGATACTAACATCTATGGGCATCAAATATAGGCAATATAAAACACGGTAGGCAATCAATAACTGCTATTAATTTACTTATTATCATGTATTTAATTTTTTCACAAAGCAATCTGAATTATGAGCCATTCCTCAAAAACTATGCCCTCTTCCCCTACCACTGTTATTAAAATTTAGACCAGTGCTATCTGACAGAATTTTCTGTGATGTCAGAAAACCTCTATATCTATTGTCTAACATGCCTCTAACAACATGTAGCTATTCGGCACTTGGAATGTGGCTTAACAGAGAGAGTGAAACTTAATTTTATTTAATGTTGTCATTTAAATATAAATAGCCACATGTCTTTATTGGTTACCATATTAGATAGTACTTATTTGTATTTTCCTTGAAAATCTACATGATTCCCTATAGAGAAATGCCATTCTTTCTCAACCTTAGTGAACTATTTGATCACTTCCACCAAAAAGCTTGGGGTTTTTGTTTATTTGTTTGTTTGTTTATTGTATGTGGGTTGTTTGTTTATTGTATGTGGGTTTTTGTGGTGTAACTTTTTAATGTTTTGTTTTGGTGGGGGTTTTTGGTAGGGAGACAATATCCATCTCTCTCCTAAGATAGTTTGAATTATTTTTTCATCCTCAGAAAATATTTTACGTCTCTATCAAAATTTCTTGAACTGTGTTAAAATTATTTATTTACTTCCATGAATTGTCATTAAATTATTTTGAAGATAGGGTTTGAGTTTAATTTTTTTCTACCTGCATTGGCAGAGAAAGGCCCATATATAATAAAAACTTAACAAAGACAGATATAAGGTAGAAATACAAGGAGGAAGGAAGAAAGGAAGAAAAAGGGTGACCTCTATGTAGGCTGGCATAGAGTATGTGTCGCAAAAGAGTGCATTCACTCACAACTAGACTGAACCAACATTGCTAATCAGGTTCCCAATTTTGAACAACTGTTACCTAATATTTTCCCTGAAGGGCCATCTAAATAATTATAATCAATAGACAACTGAATATAATGTTACCTTGGTTTTATTTATTTGGTGGGGAGATTATTATAAGGAAACAGGTGATCAATAGAAATAAAAAATTTTTATTGTTGTTATTTAAAAACTTCTGCTCATACAACAAGTAAAATCTGATACTTTTCAGGAGGCCCTCAGTCAGGCTGTCACCAGAAACATCATTGAAAATACTAGTAAATATAGTCTGCATGCATCTTACAATTGCACCTTTTCCACTTACACTCTCTGGAACTGAATTTCTGTGAGTCAATTCTTTCCCCCACAGAAAGACCAATCTACCAAGCAGCTCCTCCCCCACAGGATATGTGAGGATGAATGAACTTTCTCTTAAAATTCAATCAATAGCAGCCATGTAACATGTAAATGTTATGTTTCTATTATTACTCACTGGACCCTAACCCCAGATATCTTAAAGTTTCTCCAGAAATCTTCATAGTAATGAACTCACTTAACAAAGTTTAGGTGTAGATATGAAAAGAACACCAGTATGCAAAATAGGATGGAAGGATTCACTCCTTTGACAATAATTCACTAGATACATGCACAGAAGAATGACAGAAGTCATATATTTATTTTTAAAATAGTCGTAGTCATCACCTATCCTGTTCTGGCTAAGACTAGGCATAGGAGACATAAAGGACCTTTATATATAAAAGGCTAATATGCAAAGTGTCCCCTTGTGAGTTGGACTAGGAGACCAGGAGTTTGATCACTCACTATGACATGCGCTGACCACTAGGGGGTGGTGCAGAATGAAGGAAGGCCCGGGCCAGCAGCTGGAAGGCCCTGATCTTCCCTGATCGCCAGCCAGGCCTAAGGACCCTACCCATGCATGTATTTTTTCTACCAGGCCTCTAGTAACAAGATAAAATTCTTGAGCTTAAAGAGCTCACAGGCTAGTATGAAAAAAAGTGAGTAATTTAAATGCAGTAGGATAAATATAAGCATTTGGGGTGAGGATGGAGGCAGTCATTAGGTAAAATAAGGCACTGAAAGGATATTTAGGGGTTAAACAGTGAAGTATATGTGCTTGTATTAGTATAAGAATAGGACAGGAGGTGGTAATGATAGAGGGTTTTGAATAGAATGTTCTATTCAGATGCAACAATATGTTCAAAGTCTTAGAAGGTGATATTCTGCCAGAGATAAAGAAAAAATGAATAAGAAACAAAGATAATTTCTATTATCTTTTTTCTATTCCTTCTCTATAAATGGATGAATTAAACCATGATAAGTTGAGTTCTATAATAGAGAATGAATAAAGTTCTAGGGGTCTAACACTCTTTGGAAAATCACAAAAAGTTTTACAGAAGATGGTAATATTTTATCTATATCTTCAACCTTCAGATTTCCTGCTCTCAAATGGATTCCTTTAGAAAGCTAGGCAAAAGACCTTAATATTTCTAGTACACAAGTGCCCTAATATGATTTCAGATTAGCTTGAAAATGAGCATGTTTTTCCAAAGTATGAAAAAGCCACTGTTGACCTAATGGAGTGAGAAGTGATATATTCCTATTGATGTCTGCATCAAAAATGTGAATTTTTTGAACCACAGAAATATAAAATATTATAGTATCAGAAGTCAGCCCTTTAGCTGAGTCACTCAACTGATATTGAATGCATGCCTATTTCATCACAGGTATTTTGGACATAGGGCTAAAAACACATAAATTGAAAAGATAACACCCTCACCTCAAGGCTAACACAACTAGTGGGGGAGAAAGCCATGAAGTAGAAAAGGATAAATAAGGGCCATGATAGGATATTCATAGGAGACTCAAGGGCACTGAGACAAGCTTTCTGGAGTAGAGAAAGCAGACTTGGGCAATTAGGTCCAAGAAAGTTTTCTGTAGGAGACACTAGCATAAAGGAACCTGAAATTCTGCAGGTAGCAGGTCACCAAATATGAGGTTGTAAATGAAATCTGTCATTTTCTTTTTTTTAAATATATTTTATTGATTTTTTACAGAGAGGAAGGGAGAGGGATAGAGAGTTAGAAACATCGTGAGAGAGAAACATCGATCAGCTCCCTCCTGTACACTCCCTACTGGGTATGTGCCTGCAACCAAGATACATGCCCTTGACCAGAATCGAACCTGGGACCCTTAAGTCCACAGGCTGACACTCTATCCACTGAGCCAAATCAGTTAGGGCTGTCATTTTCTACATTCAATATTTTGCTGTGAATATGGAGTCAGTAAGCCAGTGATCAAGGCCCAGGTAGGTGGTAAAATAGTCAAGACTCTGCCTGAAGCAAATATCGGTGGCCCTTCCCTTGAAAAAGATGATCCAAAGATTTACTCTGAGAGTCAGTGCCATATATGACAGAGAAAGCAAAGCCTGCAACAATGGAAGAAAATCATATTTATCTGCATGAACAATCCCCTCCATTCACTATTTCTCCTGAACCTTGGAGAAACGATCATTCAGAGACATTTTAATTTCTGGTGCTAATGTATTCAATAGAACAGGAGACTTGGGAGAGTCCTGGGTGATCATTTAAGTGTAATTAGAAATATAAAATTTTATCTGTATTATTCCCCTAAAGACCATGAACAAAATGAGTAGATGACCTTGAGTTAGTGTTTATCCAAGACAAATGTTTCAGTACAGAAACTGCTCTGGGGTAATGTAAGAATATGGAAAGACACTGACTTGTAGAGCCACAGGCTTATCCTTAACTTTTAACCTAGAGAAAACTAATCTGTTCAAAAGTCACCTCATTTAAACTAAACACAATTAAATATAAACTTACACTGTAACAAATAAACTAGTATTTTCTTCTATGCATTCATTTTCGCATAAATTTTCAGAGCCATTCTATGATATAAATACATAAATATCTCCCCATTTGTAGGTGTACAAATGAGACAAATAAACCTCTGATAGACTAACTGACTTGTCCAAGAACATACAGATATGAAATAACAGAACTGAGATTTAAATCAAAATTTTTCTCTATCCAAAATCCAAATTGCCTCCCTAATCCAAAAGTCATCCTCCTAAAGAACAAAATCACTAGCGGCAATGTTTTTTGGAACAGGGATTCAAAGTAGAGTCATAATATAAAATATCACCAGCTTATCTTCTTAGGAAGTGATTGCTAATAATATCAAGGAAAATTAAAGTAGCGAAATTATGTTACAAGATTAAAAAAATATAAGTTAATGTTATCAGAGCAACTCCATACCAAAAATATGTTGTTTGGGCCTTAGGAAAAGTCTATTTCAATAAAAAATAAAGAAAAAAATCAAAGTCATGGATCTCTTAGAAGATCATCCAAAGTAATATCCCATAAATGGATATAACTATATCCAATACAAAGAACCCCTTTAAAACCCAATCTTATTTTTAAAATCTATTCTCTTAAGCATTTGATCCCATGAACCACTTTCTCCTACTTGAAACCATCTCTGCCCTCTTGGTGACATCACATTCTTCATTCCCTCTTACCTCTTAGACCATTTGCTTTTACTCTCCTTATCTGGATTCCTTCTGCCTCTTCCTCTCCCTTAGTCCATGTATTCTTAATTCTCTCTTGGTATATTGCTTATTAACAATGTATGATTTTGTTTCTTCTACTGCCAAAGTCTTACCCTATAGTGGTATGCCTTTGTGATCCAAAGTCCTATCTCCAACCCAAGGCTAGAATTCCAGCTCCTCTCTCTGACTTACCATGCTGCACTCTTTCCAATACAACATTCTGGTTCTAGACAAAATAACAGCAGGTTAAGAATTCCACATGGGGTTCCTAAAACCTCATTGGATCATTAGTAGGTGATGAAAAAATCAGAAACCAGAAAAGACTGACCAAGTATGAGATAAGGGCCTCCTGAATTCATTGAGCCTAGACAGAGTTGGTAGATTTAAGTTTGTGTTTTCTTCAACTGCCTCCCTCTTCTTAGCCATCTATCCATCCTCAGCTATGGTTTCTGTTTTAAGCGATTCTTTACCTCCCTTTACATCAAAATGCAGCTGTTGAACAAATTTCCCTTTGCTTAGCCTATGTCTCTAATTCCCTGTTCTCATTTTTCAGCAAACCAATTTTCTCCTTACCGTCTGTCTTCTACAAATACATTTGAGAAATCCTTTCTTGCTGATTGAATTAGGCCAAGCAAATTAACACTCTGGTTTTTCTTCTTTCACTTCCACCTATCTCATAAAACTTTTTTCAACATATTTGCCTTTGAATCTTCCCAATTCTTTCCATCACTGCAGAGCTGAAATTTTCTTTTAAGGCACCCTATTGTCTAAGACTTCTTTGTGGAGAGAGGCAGAGAAAAGAATCTCTCTTTAACTGTGGTATCAGCAAGCATGGTTGTTTTTAGCTAAAGTTCAATGATTTTGCACTTTAATATCAGTGGTCTTCAGCCTTACCATAATTAAATACACGTCAGCATACTTGTTCATGAATTCATTCAAAAACCATTTATTGGACCTATAACGTGCCAGAGACTATATTAGATCTTAGAGATGTTCAGGTGAACTACACATGAAAACGTCCTCAAGAGGCTTATCCCATTGAGAAAAGAAAATGTGAATACACTGTGTGATAATACGTGTATTTATTAGTGATACAATTATATAGCAAAATCACATGAGAGCATACTAAGAGAAGTAGTTGGGCAGAGATGATATCTAGAAGAAGGAACACTTGATATAGAACTTTCTGTGCAGATCAAAGATAAAAGTGCAATGAAGGTCAAGGAAGCAGCCCTTCTTAAGGCCACATATGTTTACAGTTGACCCTTTAGGGATGTCTGGCAGGCTCAGAGCAATCCTCCTTTCTCTCGGAAATGTCTCCCTACTCTAGGATATTGACGCAGGTGTGAACTTCTAGAGCAGTGATGACGAACCTTTTGAGCTCCGCGTGTCAGCTTAACTCTGGTGCCATGTCACATATAGAAATTTTTTGATATTTGCAACCATAGTAAAACAAAGACTTATATTTTTTATATTTATTTTATATATTCAAATGCCATTTAACAAAGAAAAATCAACCAAAAAATGAGTTCGTGTGTCACCTCTGACACGCGTGCCATTGGTTCGCCATCACTGTTCTAGAGCCAAGTTTGTACTTCAGGATCCACACCACACTCAGCTATAACTTCTTGAACTAGAAATACATATTTAAACTGAATTAGGAAAATACAATTTACTTCCTAAATATTTTGAATGTGGGACCTTAAGAAAGTCATTTCACTTTTCTTATGTGGCTGTAGCTTTAACCGATGAAGTCAGTAGCTCAGAAATAACAGCAAAGCCCCATGATGCAGCCTGAGCTTGCAGAAGAGGGAAACAAAAACTGGACACAGAGAGTAACAAAAGAGAGAAGCATGGGTCCCGATCTCTTTGTAAATATACATTCCGGTCCTTTTCAACCCAGATGTAACCTAGCTTAAAGATTCTGGGGTATGTTATATTTCCTTAAAATAAATTTCTCTTTTATGGCTTAAGCAGGCCTAAGCTGGTTTTATTACTGGTAGCTAAGTTGTCCTTACTATCAAGCAATGAACAGGTTTGAGCCAACCATTTCAAGTTCCCAAAGGCCAAAGCTAGAACATGTACAGCAACAAAATAAATAAGGTAGCATTCTATTATAATCCAACGTATAAAATGAGTATTCCTAGGACCATGGTGCTATACATAGTATATTTATATATAAATATGGCAAACGAGATAAATCCCCTTTACAGAGAAATTCAAAATAATCCTATATAATAAAAGCCTAATACGCTAAGTGTCCACTCGTCCGGTCATTCATTCAACCAATCAAAGCATAATATGCTAATGATATGCTAAGGCCACTCAACCACTCACTATGACATGCACTGACCACCATGGGGCAGACAGTCAACAGGTTGACCAGTTGCTATGATGTTCACTGACCAAACTCTCCAACAGGTAGGTTAGCTTGCTGTTGGGGTCCAGCCCATCAGGACTGAGCCAGGCAGGACAGACATGCCCTGGAGCCCTCCCGTGGTCCCTCCCCAGCCAGCCAACCTCCCACATTCCTCCCTGACCCTGATCGTGCACCAATGGGGTCCCTCAGCCTGGCCTGCACCCTCTCGCAATCAAGGACCCCTCGGGAGATGTTGGAAAGCTGGTCTCGGCCCAATCTTTCAGGCCAGGCCGAGGGACCTCACTGGTGCACAAATTTGTGCACTGGGCCTCTAGTATATGTAAATTATGTTCCCTACAGAAAGCGGAACTCAGTCCTCCATTTACCCTGAGTATAGGCTAATGCAGTGACTCACTTCCAAAGAACAGAGTATAGAAAAGGAAAAGGAAAACTAATAACGTTACAGTAGAGAAACCTGGCAAACACAACCTGAATCAACAGTCAAAGTTAACATCACAGTGACAATTCATGTTGATAGCATGTTGCCCTTCATATAACTTAATGACAAGAATATATCTTCACACACACACACACACACACACACACACACACACACACACACCACCCAGAACTCCAGTCTGTTCATGAGGAAAAACATTAAATGAACTCAATCTAAAGGCATTCTACAACATACCTGACCAGTACTTCTCAAAATTCTTAAGATTTTACACACACACACACACATACACACACACACACACACACACACACAAAGGAAAATATGAGAAAGTGTTACATACCCGAGATGACTAAGGAGACATGATGATTAAATGCAGTATGATGTTCTGGATGTGATCCTGGAACAGAAAAAAAAAGGTCATTAGTGGAGAAACTGGGAAAATCTACATGAAGTATAGAATTTAATTATTAGTAATGTACCAATATTTGTTTGTTGGTTTTGACAGATATTCCATGGTAATGTATAGAAGAAAATGGCTGGGGATTTATGTAAACTCAATTATATCATTGTGAATTTTCTGTAAATCTAAGATTATTCAAAAATAAAAAGTTAAAAAAAAGAAGATTATCCCAGCCTTGACAACATGGCTCAGTGGTTGAGCATTGACCGATAAACTAGGAGGTCATGGTTCAATTCCCAGTCAGGGAACATGCCCTGGTTTCAGGTTCGATCCCTAGTGCAGGAGGCAGCTGATCAATGATTCTCTCTCATCATTGATATTTCTTTCTCTCTTTCTCTCTCTCTCTCTCTCTCTCTCTCTCTCTCTCTCTCTCTCTCTCTCTCTCTCCCTCCCCTCCTCTGAAATTTTTTTAAAAAAAAGATTATTCCAAAGTAAAAAGAATGTAGATATGCCTCTAGTGCAGAATTCATACAGGGCAGGGCTGCAAACATTGAGATCAAAGAAGTAAGTGAAGACCCAATTTTAGAGAATTGTCTTTCGATAAATGAGTGAAACTATCAAGCCTGCCTTTCAGAAACGACATTCTGCTGTCTTTGCAGAAAATATCTTTCAGGGGCGGCCAGGCTTGGAGAAGAGAGCACAGCTGCAGAGGCATCACAGAGTCCAGGTAAAAGATTTCAGGAACTAAATCAGGATGTCTGTTGATATAGCACTACCCACTGAGATCCCAGTAACAGCCAATTCACTAAACCAGACATGCGTAAAATCACAAAAAGCTATTATTCAAAGGCCAGAGACACCTGATATACAGGGACTAACTCTATTACAGACTCTGAGACTGTATTACTGGTCTGAGATCATTCAGGAGGTTTAATTTTCTTTATTGATTGGTAAGAAGCATTTCAATTCACCTTTAAATATTCTTCCCCTCTTCCCTTTTACATTATAAAATTTCCATCAAAGGTCCTTAGGGCTTTCTATGGGTTCGTTCAAAATCAACTTCCTTTAAGGTTTCTTCCACTTAGCATTTAAAGTCTAATAATATTGTGGTCACTGCCATTCCCCAAAGTCTAACCCATTATCATAGTTGGCTTTTTTCCTAGGATGCGCTTAGAATCGCAACTGACTGCAGCCTGGGAAGAGCAGTCAGGTCCCCCAGTGTAAATCTAAGAAACCCAGCCCTGTTCTCACACCCTCCCCTCTGTAGCTGGTCCCTGGGTGTTCTGATCAATATCTGAGTAATTAAAATTTCTCATGATCAAAGTTCTGACCTTTGCATTGGCCCTGCTTATCAGTAAAAACATGTCTTGATCTCCTTATCAAGGATGCCTGGAGGTTTCTACAGCAGTATCTCTAAGCCCCTGCCTGCCTCCCTGTCCTTGACTTTGGTTCATGCTGTGCCTGCTGTGTCAGCCAAAATCATGCTGGAAATGCCCTTGACTGCCTCTGCTAATCCTCCACCAGCACCACCTCCTTTCCCTCCTCTGCGATGCTCCTCACAAACTTGCTCAACTACCATTTAAATTATCTGACATTTACTGGTTCAGATGTGAGTCTGGTTGGTTTTCCTTTTATGAATCCTTAAAAACATGAAATTCACATCCAATAATCTAGTTTTGCATGATTTTGGTCTCTATAAAGAAAATGTATTTTTTTCTTTATTCACAAAGATAGAGACAGTCTTCTCTTTGTGATGAGCATCATCACAACTCTGAGTGTCCACCTCCCTATCCTAAATAATAAAGAGGTAATATGCAAATTGATCATCATGCCCTTGCACAAGATGGCTGCCCCCACGTGGTCACAAGATGGCTGTGCTCATTTCATCACAAGATGGCTTCCCCATGTCATCACAAGATGGCCACAACAAAATGGCCGAAAGGGCAGGGCAGTTGTGGGTGATCAGGCCAACAGGAGAGGGGAGAGGGAGGGAGGGAAGTTGGGGGAGACCAGGCCAGCAGGGGAGGGCAGTTAGGGACAACTGGGCTAGCAGGGAAGGGCAGTTGGGGGCAACCAGGCCTGCAGGAGAGGGAGGGCAGTTGGGGTCAACCGGGCCAGCAGGGAAAGGAAGTTAGGGGTGATAGGGCTGGCAAGAGAGCAGTTAGGTGTTGATAAGGCTGGCAGGGGAGTTGATAAGGCTGGCAGGCAGAAGCAGTTAGGGGCAACCAGGAAGGAAGGCAGGCGAGTGATTGGGAACCAGCAGTCCTGGATTGTGAGAGGGATGTCCAAATACTGGTTTAGGCCTGATCCCTGTGGGATGCCTGTGGGATTGGTCCTAAACTGGCATTGGGCATCCCCCGAGGGGTACCAGACTGGAGAGGGTGGAGGCTGAGCTGAGGGACACCCCCCCCCCCCCCAGTGCATGAATTTTGGGCACCAGGCCTCTAGTGCATAAATAAAGGCTTCCTTCAATGCTGAAATTTATTTGACCCCTGACAAGAGTTATTACATACAGGGGTGGGCAAAACTAGGCTTACAGTTGTTTGTATGGAAAACAATATGATAATAATAATCCTAAATAAAAGAGAAACATGCAAAGTAACTGTCCCTCTGCTATGCTCAAGCCATGCCCACAAGCCACACCCACAAGCCAAACAGGAGAAAGTATGCAAATTAACCCAACTAATATGGCGACGGACATGGAGGAGCTGGAGCAAGCAGGATGCTTGGTTGCCCCAGTGATGGAGGAAGCCAAGCTTCCCACCTGCCTTGTGGCTCTGAGCTCCACTCAAAGCAACAAAGTTTCAATTATAGAAGATAAATAAATCCCAGATACCTGCTTTCAGCCAGCCATGGCCACAAAGCTGGAGCGAGCAGGAGGCGTGGGTTGCCCCTGGTGATGGGGGAAGCCATGCTTCTCTGCCGCCCATCCTGGCCGGCTCTGAGTTCCTCTCAAGGCTAGAAAGTTTCCATTATAGAAGGTAAATAAATCCCAGAATAAAAAAAAAAGAAGAAGAAAAAGGAGAGGCTGGGAGTTTATGTCGCTGGAGGGGCTTGGCCAGCCTGAAAACGGCCCTCAGCCCCTCAACCAGAACACTCAGGCACCCGAGTAGGGACCACCCCACCCTAAAGGGGATGTGGCCAGCCTGAAAACATCCATCAGCCCCTCACCCAGGCTGGCCAAACCTCCATGGGGTGAGGGTCCCCACTGGGGGGGGCTTGACCAGCCTGTAAACAGCCATTAGCCCAGCCGTGGGCAAACTATGGCCCACGGGCCGGATCCGGCCAGTTTGCAATGAATAAAACTATTGAAAAAAAAGGCCGTACCCTTTTATGTAATGATGTTTACTTTGAATTTATATTAGTTCACACAAACACTCCATCCATGCTTTTGTTCTGGCCCTCCGGTCCAGTTTAAGAACCCATTGTGGCCCTCGAGTCAAAAAGTTTGCCCACCCCTGCATTAGCCCCTCACCCAGGCTGGCCAGGCACCCCAGCGGGACCCCCACCCTGATCTGGGACACCCTTCAGGGCAAACCAGCTGGCCCCCACCCATGCACCAGGCCTCTATCCCATATAATAAAAGGGTAATATGCAAATTGACCCTAACAGCAGAACCACTGGGAATGACTGGTCACTATGACACACACTGACCCCCAGGGGGCAGATGCTCAATGCAGGACCTGTCATCTGTGTGAGTGTGCTCCCACAGGGGGAGCTCTGCTCAGCCACAAGCCAGGCTGATGGCTGCCAGCACAGCGGTGGTGACGGGAGCCTCTCCCGCATCCTCAGCAACACTAAGGATGTCCGACTGCTGATTAGGTCTGCTCCCTGCTGGTAAGTGGACATCCCCGAGGGCTGCCGGGCTGCCAGAGGAATGTCTGACTGCCAGTTTGGGCCCGATCCTCCAGGGAACAAGCCTAAGCCAGCAGGTGGACATCCTCCGAGGGGTCCCAGACTGCAAGGGGGATAGGCCAGGCTAAGGGACCCCGCTGAGTGCACAAATTTTTGTGCACCGGGCGAGGGACCTCACTCACTCTGCAGAGGCCCTTCGAGCCCCACTCTCTTAAGTGGTTCCACCAAGATGGCACCCACCTGCAAAGGAGGGATCCAGGGTACCAGAAGTTGCTGGTGAGGTTACAGAAACCAGAGTTGCTTGGGAAAGTAACCTGATAAGGTGATTTATGAACTTGGGGCCCAAACCCATTCCACAAATGCATGAATATGATACTAATTAGCACACTCTAAGATATTGACAATTGAACTAATGGATCAACTACTGCCCAGGTCCAAGACTGTCCACTGGGTGGTGCACATTGTAAACAGATGCTAAGTGGGCTGCAAAATCTTTGAAATCTGAACTGTGATTTTTTGTGTTTGTTTTGTTTTCTCTTTAAGAAAAAATGTCTCTTTTTTAAATTATTTTTTAAATGTATCTTTATTGTTGAAAGTATTACAGATGTCTTCTTCCCCCCCGTCCCCCTTCCTGCATTGATCTCCTCCTCCCAGCTCCTGCTTCCCTGAACTATTGTCTGTGCATGGGATATTCATATCCTATATAATAAAAGCCTAATATGCTAAGTGTCTGGTCGTCCCCTCAGCCGTTCAACCAATCAAAGCATTATATGCTAATGATATACTAAGGCTACTCACCGCTCGCTATCACATTCACTGACCACCGGGGGACAGATGCTCCAACCAATAAGTTAGCTTGCTGCTGGGGTCTGGCCAATTGGGACTAAGCGAGATGGGCAGGACACACCCTGGAGCCCTCCTGTAGTCCCTTCTGAGGTCTGGCTGGTCAACCTCCCGCAACCCTCCTCGGTCCCGATCATGCCCCAGTGGGGCCCCTCGGCCTGACCTGAGCCCTCTCACAATATGGACTGAAGGGAAACCCCTGCCCCGAGTGCATGAATTTTGTGCACCAGGCCTCTAGTATGCATATAAATTCATTGTGAAGCAGAATTTTTGGACTGGGTAGGATGTCCCAGATTCTTTGTCCTCCAGAGTCGAAGAATGAATCCATGGTCAGAAGGTGGTATAGCAAAGGAGGAAATTTAGTAAAGAAGAAGTACAGACTCCCACGTGGGGAAGGGGAAAGTGTCCCACAGAACAGACTCCTAAGTGGGAAAGGGAAAATGGTCCTGCTGACTTTCTGTTTCCAAGGTTTATAAAAGGCTGCAGTTCCTGTGTCCTGATATCCCCTCTGATTGGTCAATATTCCCTTTCAAATTGGTTACTATAGTAATTCCTAAGGCCCTCCTCCCTCATTGTCCTCCCATTCCTTCTGGGCTTTCTTCCTCCTTCTTTATTTTGTAAATATAGATGTCTTGGCTGCTCCCAGTTCCCTTATCTTATGTAAATATAACTGTTGCCTCTCCCTTGTGTTATGGAAATGTACCTATTGCTGCTTCCTTGTCTTATGGAAATATAACTTCTCCCAGTTTGTATGTAGCCCTGTGTTTTTCCCATGGACCCCAATTCTAAAAATTCCCAAAACCTGCCTATATCCCGCTAAAACTCCTGTTTCAATTGGTTAATCCAGTGATGGTGAACCTTTTGAGCTCGGCGTGTCAGCATTTTTAAAAACCCTAACTTAATTCTGGTGCCGTGTCACATATAGAAATTTTTGATATTTGCAACCATAGTAAAACAAAGACTTATATTTTTGATATTTATTTTATATATTTAAATGCCATTTAACAAATAAAAATCAACCAAAAAAATGAGTTCATGTGTCACCTCTGACACGAGCGTCATAGGTTCGCCATCACTGGGTTAATTTCTTACTGCCCCTCCTCCCTTACCCTGTAAAATATGTCAGTCTGTTGGAATCCAAGACCACAGAGGATATTTGGAAAATGCAGCATAAACCTGAGTAAATTACCCATTTTTCATAGGATTTAAACAAGACCGAAAGTCTTATAATAGTTTAAATGTCCAAAATTCAATTTAATATTATTCAGCATTGGAAGAGACTTGAAAAGTCAAACTCTCTTGGAAAAAGACAACCAACTGACAACCACCTCAAGATAACACAAATACTGCAATATCGTTAAAAGATTTTAAAGCATGTCTCATAAAAATAATCAGATGGGCAATTGCAAACATTCTTTAAATGTTTTAAAATAGAAAATTTTATCAAAGAAAACCACAATGGAAATTTAAGAACCAAAAAGTACAACAACCGAAATTTAAAAACCTCTTTGGATAGATTCAATAGTCGAATGAAATGATAGTAAAAGGAGTCAGTGAACTTGAAAATAAATTCATCTAAATTGTCTAATCTAATCAATTTCACGATTTTTAAAAAACATGAAAAAACGCAGCCTCAGGAACTTTAAAGATAATAACAAATGCTCTACTATTTGTATCACTGAAGTTCCTGAAGGAGAAAAGAACGTGTGGTACTAAAAAAGTATTGACTGGAAACTGCAAGCACGAGAAAACTGAATATTTAAACTTCTGAACAAAGAATCATACTTTTGTTTTTACTCTCTGGTGCACAGGGTGCCTGGCTCTCACAGGGTGCCATGGGATGCCCACAATGGCCTAATGGACTTTAATTAGCTTGGACGCTGAACTGGACCCGGCTGCACCATGGAATGAAAGCTCTGGACACTGACCTTGCTTTTGGCTCAACTGGAACCCCAGCTGCACCTTTTCCAGGGCTGGCTGAAGGGGCAGGAGACTTTGGAACCGGAGAAACATAACTTCTACCACACTTCATCCTCCCATAGGGACTTTTGACAATTATTTCAGTGGTACCCTAAGAACCTCACCCTCACAAGTGATGGGGAAATATGATTCTCTGGTAACATCTTCAGGACTCACAGAAGACTCAAAACTTGGTGGCCCTTATCTCTAGGAAAGGAGACAAACCAAGTTTAAATCAGCAGAATTGTCCAAAAACATGTTTAATACATTCAACTCCAGATCCTCTCTTTTGTTCTCTACAGTTAGACAACTATCTATTCCCATGCCAACAGGACTCGGGTTTTTTTGTGTGTTTTTTTGTTGTTTTTGTTTTTTTTACTGAAAATGGAATACAAAAGGTCTCCAAACTAGGAAAACCAAGCACAATGATTTCAGTAAACAGGGCTACGAAGTAAAAATCTCCACACTAGATTTTGATACCTAAGCTTTCTTCCCTCATTCAGCTCCCAGATTTCTGGTAGCCAAGATTATGTTCTATAGGTAATAATAAGTCTGACTAGTCCATGGAACATCACCTGGAGCTGCTAAAATCTGAGTTTCCCCAACAAAAAAGAGTACACAGGTCACTTTACTATGAAGTCCAGTGTAGCCAAGCACCACTCTCTTACGCAAAAAGTTTAATCACTAATTTTGGTGTTGCAATTGTTCCAATAAACAGCAGATACCTATGTTTAGCTAGTGGGACGGAAAGAGGAAGGTAGCAAGAATATAAGCAGGGGAGCACTTCCTGTGTGTATCAGGAAAACTAAATTCCTCAAAATGAAAGTTAGAGAGTGAGAGAATGATACACATAAAATGGAATATATAAAACAAGGAAGAAGTCTCTGAGCAGTAAGAGCATACTAGAGTTAGGCTTTTAGAATATTTAGGCTTGAAAGACAGGTTATGTTAGAAAACTGGATTTTAAAATTTTTGTTCAAGAAGCGATATTGGAGATGGTAGTGCGTGATATGGCCATAGCCATGGGTAAACTTGAATTATTAGGGAAGGAGGAAACTATGGTTGCAGTTAATGAGGTCATATTGCAAGTGACAGATATTTATCTTAAGCAAAACCAAACTATATTAAGCAAAATATAGTCACCATTACCTCATAACTGCCCATGAGTAAAACTAATATCCAGGAATTGTCCCAAAAATGTTGTTAAACTCAGATACACTCTCTTTCTTTGCTTCCCTCTGTGATGGCTTCATTCTTAGGCAGCTGACTCCCAATAAATATGTAGTAAGTGATTAAGTGGATAATATAAATTATATCAGCCCTCTTCCCTTTCACTTCAAAATATCTTTTCCTTTTTTTCATTGATTTCTCTATTTATTAAAAAAAAAAAAAAAAAGGCATGCATATCTTTTTCTTTCTAGCCTTACGTTCTATGTGTATAATATAAATTCTCTTTTTTCCCCGGGACCTTTAAACTTACTTTCTACAAATTGCCCTCTGATCATTTAAGCATCACCCTCTCTATTTGATTATTCCTTGATTGGCCCACAGCCAGATTCTATATTTTCCTATGCTGAAAACAAAAGCAATAAAAGAGCTTCTCTCGAGACTGCTACATCTTCATACTCCTCTCTCTCTTTCTCTCTCTCTCTCTCTCTCTCTCTCTCTCTCTCTCTCTCCCTCCCTCCCTCTCTCTCTCTCTCCTTGTCAACTTTAAATGCAGTATGTATTTTCTACTTTTTAATCAAGTTTCTCACATAACTCCTTGCAATTCAACTCCAGCTTCCACTACAGTCATAAAATTGCTTTTTGGAAAGTGAATTATGATTTGCCATATATATTCCATGGGCATGGTCTAACCTAAGTTTCCATCTCATGACCCCAACCAGCCTTATCCAGCTGATTTCAAACTCTTATCCTTAATATCCTGCAAAATCTATTTCCCCTTTGACTCACCCATTTCTGTCATTGGTACTTCTAATTTCCCAAGAACAAAGACGGAAAACTCAGAGTCAAATGTCAAGAATCATCAGTCTTCTTCCCTTGTCACTACTAACCATTTGCTAAGTAATCACCTTTCTACCTCTGGCAACTGCCCCTTGTGCCCTTTCTTATTTGAAATAATGTGTTTTAAAGTCCTTGTGTAGCAACTAAACAATTACATCTAGTAAACTGTCCCACATCTAGTTCCAATTCACTATGCCACCAATGTACATCATTAAGGACATCCAACATCGTACCTCTCCTCTCTTTAAAAATGTTCTTTAGCTCCTCATGTCCTACAGACAAACATTTCCAAAACTCCAATTATTAACATATATTTTTGCTATGGATTTTCCTCAGCTGCTATAGTGAAATAAAATGACTATAGAAAGTGAAGTCAGAAGAGCCAGCCTCAAATCTAGTGCTAACATTTCTTTTAAATAATACTTGTTAAATTAACATTGTATAGATAGAATAGAATAAGATATGTTATTCTTTATTTATTACATTTCAGCTTCTCTTTACACCAGGGAAAGGACAAGGACTTTCCTAATAATGCAGCTTCAAAGCACCAGAGCCAAGGGTCAGGGTCCCTCTCCAGCAATCTGACGTCTGGCCCTGCCAGATGGCTCTGTGCTGCCTACAGTGTAACGGGAGACATGGGACTGGCACATTTTCTACTGCTCTGTCTGCATGAGTGTTTTCCAATAAAAACTGCTCCAGCAAGTCTGGTATATGCTGCTTGGGTATCTTCCCTTATTGCTTGATAGCCATGCCATAAACACTTATATACTCCCTATGCTGCTCTAATGCTTTCCAAATGGCATACTTTTGAAAGTCACACAACCTCTTTGGGATTCAATATCCTTACCAAAGTAAAATAAAAATACCATGTTTTGTGATTAAAAAATATAACGTGTATGAAAGTGCCGACTTTAGTACTTATTACAATATTGACTTCAAAATGGTTATTGCATCTGAATTGTACAAAATTCAATTCTATGCAATTTTTCAGGTCATCAATAAAGAAAATAGAGTTTAATCAAGAAAATTAATGGACTTCTTAATATAAGAGGACAGAGCATACCAAACTAATCAAAGGCAAATAACATGATCTGTCAAGGTACTTACTTTCACCACCATTAATAGAATATAAGTGCTGTCCAGTATGAATCAGTGACTAGAGTGTCAGCCCATGCACTGAAGGGTGTCAGGTTTGATTCCAGTCAAGCACATGTATCTGGGTTGTAGTTCACTCCCTGCCCCCAGTCAGGGGCATGTGTAGAAGGCAACCAGTCGATGTGTCTCTCTCATATCTATGTTTCTCTCTCTCTTTGCCCCTCTCCCTCCCTCCTTCTTTCCATTCTCTCTGAAAAGCAATGGAAAAAAAATATCCTTGGGTGAGGATTGACAACAATAAAAAATAAACAAATAAGAACACTTTTTAAAATCCTATATAATAAAAGGCTAATATGCAAATTGTCACTCAGGACTTCAACCAACTGGGAGTTCGACTGACCAAGAGTTCAACCGCTCACTATGACGTGTGCTGACCACTAGGGGGTGGCGCGGAATGAAGGAAGGCTCTGGTGGGCAGCTGGCAGACGGGGAAAGAAAGGCCTTGGCTGGCAGCCATCAGCCAGGAAAAAGAAGGCTCCAATCGGCCCTGATCGCCAGCCAGGCCTAGGGACCCTACCTGTGCACAAATTTTGTGCACCAGGCCTCTAGGAGAATATAAAAGAAAAACAAAGGATTACTTGCATTTTTGTACAAGCTGTTTTTCAGTGGAAGTGGAATACCCACCAGGTATCCGTTTCCTGATTTTGCATGGGGTCAGGTCCTTATATCATAAAAAAAAGAATTTTCTGAGACTCATATGGAGGATGAGTGATTTTTATTTGTGTGGAATTATTTCCCTGGGTTTCTAAAGTCCCATTTTCCTTAATCCAGTCCTGGAAGAAGGGCAGCTGGGGATTCAGTAGAGTTAGAAGCAAAAGTGTCCAGAGTTTCTGTTCCACAGTGGAGTTGATTCCAGGCTAGTTGTAGTCCCTTAGTCCCTTGTGTGTGGGGTCCACATGGCTGTGGGCCATGTGGGCAGATGTAGGACTGTGAGAGCCTCACAAGCCAGGAGGGCAACATGCCAAGAGTCAGGAGAGCAAGACAGAGAACCCCTTTGTTTAGGAGCTTATGTATCTCCAACCTTCCCATGCTTGCAGTGGCCATGCCTACTCTGGCCAATGACCCTGTCACCTGGTGTGACTGACAGTCAGGTACTTTCCCTATTTTACTAGTCTTTACTGGGCATGTATTTAAATTGTAGTTTCCTGGAAAAGTTGCACAAATGGCATGCATGGATTTATTTTAATGGCATCAAAGAGACATAATAAAAAGCATGCTTCAATGCAGATTACAGGGTCATAAGGCATCTTTTGTTAATTTATTGTTCCATGTTCAGAGCTCTTTCTTCCTCTAAGCACTGAACAAACAAAACACCAAAATCACATACTACCTGAATTAAAGAGCTAAATTTTTACCAAATAAACAACTTTTTCCTATTTTTGGTATTGTTTTTATTGATTTCAGAGAGAGGAAGGGAGAGGGAGAAATAGAAACATCAATGATGAGAGAGGGACATTGATAGTCTGCCTCCTGCATGCGCCTTACTAGGGATCAAGCCTGCAACCCGGGCAGTGCCCTGACCAGCAATTAAACCATGAACTTCTGTTTTATGGGTTGATGATCAACCACTGAGCCACAATGACAGAGCTAAACAACTTTTTCATTAAGAGCCTACTCTCTGCATTTCCTGGGCAAGGAGTTATGAGGGATATAGATATATGTGAAATGTAAAATGGGCCACACTCATAAGAAAAGAAGTACACTGTGGTATCCCGACTTAATCTGTAGATTTAAAGTAATCCCCAAGAGAATCCCAGCAAGTTATTTAGTGACTATTGACAAACTGATTCTAAAGGTTATATAGAGAGGAAAACACACACACACACACACACACACACACACACAACCGTAATAGCAAGTGCAGTATTGAAGGTGAAGAAGAAAGTTAGAGAACCAACACTACTTACCATAACCCTCCCCTTTTTCAAACTTCTGGTGATTAAATGCTCTGCCAACTCTGACCTTCTTATTGGCATGATTTTGCTGAGGATAATTTAGAACTTTAATGGCCTCTGTGGGAAACTTACTATCTCCCCAAATTTGCTCCTCTAAGACTTCTCCCTACCATTGCTTTCACTCTTCCTTCTTCTGACCACCTTTCATCTTCACTTCAGCATCTTTGATCCCTTTGATTTGTTTGCCCTCTGGTGATGTGCTACAGGAGTGCAGAGGAGAGAAGAGGGGTAGAGCGAGGTAGGGAGGCCTTCAGAGAGAAGTGGGATATGATCTATCCCTTGAGAAAGGAAATGTCTTGGAAACCTATAAGGAGAATTATATTAATCAATGTAGGGAATAAGTCATGTTGGAGAAAGGAGTTTGCATAGGCAGATAAATTACCCAGCATGGGAAATTTTTTAAGGCAACAAAATTTTACTTCTTCCTGTCCCTGTATCTCTACTGTGTTTAATGATTCATTTTTAGTCATGCCTTTTAAAATCTGGTATGGATCCCTTGTTTCCAACTAACTTTTCATTTATTTGTTTATGCTACTCATCAAAATAGTATCATCTTCTTGCATGAGTTGCAATGATTTATTTCTGTGATGTGTTACATTTTTGAATTTCTCTACTGATGATATAGCCAAACTTTATCTCTTATTAGTAAAATATTTTTGTGTAAGTGATCCTCCTTTTAAAAAAAGAATTAAATATTACATAGGTTCTGAGGCAGCACAGTTTTTCAAAATTTATTCAAGAATGTAGTGTGAATGGAATTATCACAACAAGAGGAAGAATATCTGTGTAAATACGTAAGTAGATAATGGTTATTTGTGAGGTACTGCCAAGTAATTCATGACATTTCCCTTTCCATTTACAAAATCAAATTCTTAGGAAAGGTTTTATTTAAATAGTTTATCAATTCTTCCAGGAGACTTTGGACAGTGAAGCAGACTTTTGTCTTGTTTTTCCCTTGAGGATGTTGTTTTCAGGAACAGATCCTTCAGAAATTCAGAAATAAAAAGGTGAAATAGCCTCTTCACAGCTCACTTTCATAATCTATAGACTCAGGCAAATTATAATCAGAATATTCAAACTGGAATGAGTTAAACAATAGACAAAATGAACCAATTAAGTCAATAAGTACATACACAAATATGTGAATACTAGAGGCCTGATGCACGAAGATTCGTGCAAGAATGGGCCTTCCTTCCCCTGACTGCCGGCACCGCCTTCGCTCTGGCCTTTCCACCTTCCCATGCTGCCCAGAGACCCAGAGTGGCTGGGGCGGTGTGGAACGCCTGCATCATCATGCAAGTGTCCCGCCCTGCCCCCGGCTGCTTGGTGCCTGTGTATGCAAATTAACCCACCATCTTTGTTCGGTTAATTTGCACACTCACTCCTGATTGGCTGGTGGGCATTGCAAAGATATGATCAATTTGCATCTTCCTCTTTTATTAGTGTAGATGTGTAGTGAGGGAAGGGCGTATCCTGTAACCCAACCAGTTGGGAGGTAGATCAATTCAATAAAAAAGCATGCATTTTCAGAGAAAATAATTAAACTTTTCCTCCCATTTATTAGTTGTGGGTTTTTACATAAACTACTTAACTACTGATTTCCAGTTCTTCAATCTACAATATGGGAATAACTTCTTCATATGTCTGTGAGGAAAAATAAATATAATTGGTATATACAGTTGCTAGCACATAGTATTTACTCAATAAATCATTTCTTTTTCTCCTTAAAGAGTCCTGAAGTTTGCTTGTGCATTTAACCTACTTCAACAAATATTTATGTGACCACTATTTGTGCAAGGCAATGTATTCAGTGCTTTAGATTCAGTTTGCAAGGATTAAACTTCTATGTTTTCCAACATTTTTGCACTGAGACAAAGCTATCACATTTCTATCATTCCATATACAAAGTTGTAACAACTTCTATAAATTGGCTCATTCTGCAGTCATTTCAACCTCCTTCTAGTTTGTACTCTTGTACTACGGAGATTAAAAAAAAAAAAAGGCAAAACTACATTTCTCAAACTCTGTTGCACCTACAATACAGCATATAACTTAGTGTCTACCACTCAGTCCCATAACCCCATGATCTGGTTGCAAATGACCAAGATAAGAGAATTAGTATTAGCTGATAGTCATGTTAAGGCTCTTAGAAAAAGAAATAGTGAGTTATATGTATGCTATGATATTCATAGAAAACCAATCTGAATTGCCATACAATCCCACTTTCCTTTTTTTACCCCCTAGGTTCTGTGCACTGTCAGTGACAGGGAACATAAAGAGATTAAATAAGGCACCAATGTACAGTTGCCAAACAATAGTCAGTGGTGAAAAGCAGAAAATGGGCCTATGGAGTGTATTCAGAATACAAGATGGAAGTGAATATTATCACCAGAGAGGTTTAAAATACTCTCCACTCAATGCTCTGAAACCCCAAACCAGGGCTATAGCCAACAAAATCAAGTGCAGAGGAAATAGGAAAGCAGAATCCGATAGACCCAATTTCAACCATCAGCTAGACCATAATTTCTAACTGGTTATCCTTGGGAAAGATAAATTACCTTTAAGAAACTCAGTTTCATCTTCAAGACTCAGATAATAATGACAGTAATTACATCTACCCTCGATTAAGAGTAATAATACATGGAAAGTACTTTTTTACAAAGATTGGTAAATTCTACCACTATAAATATCATCATCGCCAACATCATCATCATCACCACCATTATTATGACGAAAAATTTGTTAATGTGCATAGATATGTATAGAAAACTAAAACTATTTTCTATCATAGTTGTAATAATTCTAAACAATCCTTCATTAACTTTCCTCTGAATACATCTTGAGGTATATGTGAACATAAATTTTGGTTAGGGCTCTGGTGCTCAAAGCAGGAAAACAATATTCTCAAAAGTGTTTCTTACTGATGCTAATTTCTGTCTGTGGGGGTGGGGTTGTATATTATAACTTCTTATGAGACAATATACAGTAGAGGAGTGGTGGTTTGGCCCCCAACCCCCTTGCCCCGGGCACATATGATAATTCTGAGGCACTTTTGGTTGTCATATTTGGTGTTGTCACTACAGGCACCTAGTGGTAGAGGCTAGAGATACTGCTAAACTTTGGATAATGCACAGGCTAGCCCTTCACAACAATTATTCAGCACAAAATGCCAATAGTGGTGCTATTGAGAAACTGCAGGACACAGTGATTATGAGCAAATTCTATAGCAGACTGCCTGAGTAAGTTTTCTGCTTATTAGCTGGGGTACCTTTGGGCAAGTTATTTCTTTGGCTCAATCATCTGTGAAATGGGAATAATGATAATACCTATCCAAAGGGTTGTAGTGAGAAATGATACCATTTATAAAACATTAGCACATAATTACCATTCAACAACATTAGTTATTAACATTATTTCACATACATGCTCTCTTTGTCTTAACCTATGAAGTATTACTGCCCCTGTTTAATCAATTAATAATAGATTCTCAGCAAGTTTAAATTATTTGCACAAGGTTACCCAGTCAGTGAAAGAGAGAACAGAATATAAATTCAGGTCTCTAAATCTTCTCTACATCTAACCCAATGCATATAATTACAATATTTTTAGATGGTTTAAATCTAAACCTGATTTTCTGCTTAGAATTAAAAGTTAATAGGCTCACCTTTAAATCTTTTTTTAAAAATCTGACTTATTTCTGATTTATCTATGTCCAAGAACACCATCACACCATTCCTACCCACATTTCCTCTATAACAAGGAAATAATAATTATTAATCAAATATCCAGCAAGTAATTATTAAGCATCTCCAGGAAATACAGCAGCAAACAAAAAAAAATGATCAAATCAATTCAAAACAATTCAATGATTTATTTCATCAAATGATAGAGAAAAAAGAAAAATTAAAATATAGATAGTGATAATTATGCAAAGGTAAAAATAGTCATGTCGTAAATTTAAAAATGGCCTTTGAATGTAAACTGAGTATGTTCAATTGTGAAAGAAAGTAATTTACTAGTAAAGCATATGCCAAGTGCTATGAATTAATTTCTGGAGAATTTTTCTAAAAGGAGAAATGTAGGTGAAGGGAAATACATGGTGTGATTTACTCATCTGCTCATGATACAAACATAGCAAACATGATCCAGGAGGGAAGGGGTTGTGGGCTGTTTTGTTTACTAATGTATTCCACGTGCCCAGATTTGTGCCTTCAACATGGTGGGTGTTTAATAAATAATAGTTGGACACATGGATTCACTAATATGGGCTTAACTCTTATTTTCCAAATGAATTATTAATTTCTCCCTGGCCTTGTGTCAGAAAGTGTAGTAATTCACTCTGAGGGTGTGTTCCTACAAACTGCCCAGGAAGTCAGGAAGGCAGACCTGATTCCAGAGGTCAATTGGAGAAAGAACAGTGTGCTTGGTCTCATCTTGCCCTTGTGTCATGTAGATACGAACTCAAGGACTCCCGTGAATCCTCCACCACTGTCAGATCCTTGGCAATCCAACTCCCTGTCCATAAAAGGGCTTCCAAATACACTCTGTTCATATTCCCATTTTTAGCTCTTTGTCCCTAAGCACAACCACTTAGCACTTTCTAATTGCAACAGTGGTGGAAATGGGAGCTGCTAAAAACATCAACAGCAGGAGATACAAAAAGTAGGCCTATCCACAGTACCTTAGACTCATGCAGTAAGCCCAGTTCATCTACTCAGACTCCCTCTGAATTCATTATAATGTATTACACTGAGTTTATTCACCTTCCTTCTCACTGGATCTTAAACGCAAATGCCTTGATTTGCACTAAGCAATTTCCCTTTCTGAAAATGTGGGTAGTAATAGCTTAGTCTTGATGTCTTTCTTTCAAGAAAACCTCATACAGAAAATCTACTTTCTTCCCAGTAACTTTTGCACCAAGTGATATTTAAGCTTTTGTTCAGTAACTCAAATAAGGTAAATACCTTCTTGCCCTCTTTTCTCAAGGTTAATGGGTGCCCTCTAAACCTACTTAACTACAGGGGAGCACTTAAGAAATTCTTCATAGAATGAGTAATATCAGGTGTAATTTGATGACTGAGTGTCCACCCTAATGTTTAAGCATAAATAACAGGTTTGGGGGTAGGGTGCTGGTAAAACTTTGGTAAATGCCACAAATTAGGAAATTATTTTGAGAACTGGTTGTTGAAGTTTTGGCATTTACCAATTTCCATGATGCACCTGCCAACATGACACCATGGAAACGCAGTCCAGAAGAGGTATGGACAAGCTTCATCTTAAGTACAAGCCAACTTCAGCATACCCATTTCAAGGAATGAGTAATGTAGAGGGAAGGAATGCCAGAAGCCTCTCCAAGACAAATTACCACGACATTTGAAATTATAATATGACAGTGAGCATTACAAAAGCGTCCCAAAATTTACATGCACAAGAAACTCATATCTTTCTAGAGTAGAACAGATTTCTTTATAAAAAAAAAAAAAAGGCTGATTGTCCATGTTACCTTCATAAAAAGTTCCCAAAGCTACAAAACAACTTGCAAAATGATGAGCAGCTTGCCCTTGCTTCCAACATTAAAACTGGTATTTTTCATTGCCTTTTCAAAAAAGCTGAGCAGAACAATTTGAAGAAAGAAAAAATTTACACTATGTTTCTTGTGTGTATTTCATATTTTAACCTGTGCTTTAACTACACAGTATTATATTTAGCAGTAAAATAGGATATTTAAATTATAATTTGTGGGACACCTATATAATATCTTAGAATAGAGCTCTTACAATATTTAAATATACTACTCTATTTTGCATCTGTGACTTCTTTACAAGGTTCAACAGGACAGCCTAAAGTAGAAAACAAAGGCAAGTTAGCATTGATGACAACCTTGCTAATATGGAGATCTGTAAGCACATGGCAAGGCTGAGCTATAAAGCTGAAGTTTAGGAAAAGGCTCTAGCTTTGAAGTTGAACGGATAAGAGAAAAGGAAAGAACGTAGAAAGAAACCAATAGTTCTTTAACTAAAAAATACTAAGAACTAGTAAATTTCTACTCTCATTTAATCTTCACTACAGCTCTTTGAGTAAGGTACAATTGATCTTAGTTTATAGATTAGATAACTCATTTTTATAAAGGATTATTTAGGGTCACAAAGCAGGAAATGACATAGTAAGAAATTTACCTGGGTGTGCATGATTGCAAGCCCAATGTTATTTCCGATCTGTAGTGATACTTTAAGAGAGAAAATGATACCTTTTACAGAGAGAATGGAGTAATGGAAAGCTATCAAGGTAGAAAATCAGGAAAGATCCTACAATGTAGAAACTTGATTTGGTAATAAGACAGAAACCTAGAGAGTTTTAACTGGATCAAAAAGTCAGAACTAATCCAGAAACAAGTGTTCTTAATGCTGTATCACCTGATTTTTTAATAGGTAGAGTTTCCCCAAACTCCTCTCTGCATGAAGCTAGAATTGTCTCCAGAACCTTGGTAGTAATGTGAATGGAGATTCAGATAATGGTCAAATGGCTGTGGGTGCATGAAGAGGCAAACTGCTATCTCTGAGCATTTCCAGATCATCTGTTGCCTAATAGTTTGTTCCAATTCTGTAATCCCAAATTTTTATACCAGCACTGTGTCAAGTGGTGGTGAGAAAATATGTAGAATAAAACTGATACTGTTGTAATTTGCTAGTTATTAATAATAAGAAAGGAGCAAAGGGGAAGGGCAGACATTGTAAGTGTGTGTAAGCATGCTATTTGGGCAGCTTCATCAGGAAGTTGCAAATTCACACTCCCCAGGGAACCACCTGCCTATTTCCTATAGATCACTGGGGGAAGGGGTCCAAAAAAAAGGAGATGAACTATGCCCAATGAGTCAAGGTGACCAGAGAAAGGGCCTGCCAGTCAAGACCTTGGAAACTCCAGAATTTGATTCCACAAAAATAGAGCTTTCTATAATACCTCATCCTCCCATGGGGCCTCCAGAACTTCTTATTCCAGCAGTACCGACGAACCCCACTTCCAACGATAACAAGACCTTAAGACATATATAGAACAAAATATAGCCTCTGCTCCAAAAAACGTACAGATCCACACATATGAATCACATGTGAAAAACATATTTCCACAATCATTTTTATAATTAGGAAAAAATTAAAAGAAGGTAAACAATAAAATAGCATGTATATCTCACTAGAGTGGAAATAAAACCTTACCAGAGTCTAAAGTCTTCAGGGAGCCAGATCAACCACCAACCATATCTCTCTGGATCTGGATACCTCTTAAGGTTTTAAATGAGCGATAGAAAAAACCATACTAATATTTCAAATAAGGGAAACAAATCTAATAATAAATTATGCAGTTTGTTTGAAGCTGACTTCAGATATCATGACCACATTTTTGGCTTTGATGTAGAATGTCATTTTAAAATAGAAAAGAAATGTAAACCTTTAAAATGAAATTCAAATTTTCTCATTATTTGTCACTAGTAATAAATTTTAGGTGCACCCACCATTCACTTACTTTCTTTGCAACCATTAGCATCTACCATTTCTCACATAGGTCCCTCTTTTTTATAAGGATGGTAATAATTAGTTTTTAAAACCCTTTCATATATATTAACTTGATGTTCTTTACTAAAACCCTGAACTTGGGAAATGCACCTAATCCCTGAGTCCGTGCCACCCCTCCCCCACATCTCCTCTGAACAAATGGGAATACAACAAAAAGCAGAGGTTACTCTGAAGGTAACTGTGCAACACAGATTAAAGTTCTCCTCTCACATAGCACATAATTAGTAAATAGTAGTAAACTCTAAATCTGAATTCTCATGACTCCGTTGTTGGAGCCCCAGCCTTAACTGGCTCAGTCTCCTGACTATTCTTCGAGAGATCTTTCCTCTATAGCACACTGTTTGACAGTCAGGTACCCAGGCAGCCCTGCTCCTCAAATAGGTACTCCATAGTAGGCAGGGTCCCCAATGGCACATGTGAACAGAGAGAAGGCAAAGGATGCTTAAAAGTCTTTTCTAATTTTCAAAGCAAAGTGGAATGTTAAATTGTTTTAATTTGCATTTATTTGATTTCTAAGATAATTGATCATTTTCAAGAATTCAGTAACCACTTGTACTTCCTATTTGGGGAATTATCAGGGTTACCTTTGTAATTGTGCAGGAAGACCAAAAATTTAATAACAGTGCTGAACAGACATACTTAGAGGAGTGTCATAAGAATAGCTTCTTGGGATTTGGACAGGCAGAAAAGATAATAGAATATAGTGGGGTTTTTTTTCACTTCCTGTTCATTTTTAGATAGTAACTTCCTTGTAAACTTTCCTTATTTCCACTTATTTTTTTCTTCCACAGGTAACTAGCCTGTCTTCTATTTGTAGGCTAATATTTTTTTGGACTTTATTAAGATTCATTGTAATTGCAATCTCCTTAATTGCTTCCTAATTGGTTCCTTCCTCCCCTTGGTGTATTTTTCATGCATTATTAAATTCCAACAGGCTTTCCGGAACTCATTCTGTATTCCTTCCAGACAGCTCTTCCAAAGTTAAGCTCCTGGTCCCTTGGTCACACAGGAAAGATTACTGGGGGGATTGAGAGGATCATTGTTTAGAAACTATGTGTGTCCTGCTATAACTAACAATGAGAACAACAACTTCAGCATTCCAATCATTCATTGTTATTCCCAAGCACATTAACATGCAGCATTTCATTTGATAAGTTTCTTTTACTGTTCGTTTTCTTTTCTTTCAATTATAGTTGATATTCAGTATTGTATTAGTTTCAGGTGCATAGTGGTTAGACATTCATATAACCTACAATGTGATTCCCCCCAATAAGTCTAGTACCTACCTGACACCATACATAGTTATATTACAATATTATTGACTATATTCCCCATGGTGTACTTTATACCCAGGTGACTATTTTGTAACTGTCCATTTTTACTTCCTAATTCCTTCACCTTTTTCACCCAGCCTTATAAATACTCTTCCATTTGGGTACCATCCATTTTTTCTCTGTATCTATGAGTTGGTTTGTTTTGATTTTTTTTGTTTTTAAATTCTACCTATAAGTGAAATCCGTATTTGACTTTCTCTGACAACAGATTCTTAAAGCAGGTATTATTATTATCTCTGCTCACCATGAGAAGCAGAGTTTAAATGTCTTTCCCAGAGTAAAAGAGCTGCTCTGGGACTTAAATCTAAGTCGTGTGCTCATCCCAGCATCATCCCCTGCTTGTATATGAAGGTAAATGGAAGGCTCATAACCAATTAACCTCATTAGCTCTTGTACATATTGCACAAGAAATTATTTTCCTCTTCCATTCATGAAGTTCTTTAATAGGAAAAAATGTGTCATGGAAATATTAAGTCATCTGGACTCAGAGATATGATTTTGAGTATTAACCCCTAGCCAGGGAAATGGCTTACCCCATGTGATTTTCAGTTTTTCCATCTGTAACACGAATCCTCATTCTACTTACTTCATAGATTTATTGTTAATTTCTCATGCATGTAACCTATTTTTTATAAGAAGAGTATTGCTAAGAGGTATGAGGTCATCTGGCTATAGGAATTGTAAAGTTCATTTCCAATCCAAAACTTTATTAATATCTAAATATCTCGAAATGGCACGCCAACAGATGCTTGAAAGACTTAGTGCTTAAAATACTTTCTGAAAAAAATAAAATTAAAAACCTAGCAAAAATCTCAAGCCAGCCAACAAAGCAACTGAGATCTATTCTGGAACTCTGAGAAATTTTAAATTCTAAGGTCAGTTATTGTTTATTGTATTCATATATATGTACATTAGTATATATTAGTATGAGTCAGTCAAAAATGACATGAAACTCTTGCAATTCAGAAGTAACAGTAGAATTTTAAGACTAATGAAAAACAATTGTGAATTCGTTAGAAATTTTTAATCTTGCTAAACCATGAATCTGAATCATGCATATGCTCTCTCAATTGTGAGATCAAGTTACTTAGGTAGTAGGTGTGTTTAAAGGCCCCTCATCTAAAATCACCTTTGGTATTTTCCATATGTTGATATGTTGCGTCTTTATCAAAGTGAACCATATTCTAAACGGGTATTGAAAATTTTACAGAAGTCTAAGAATATATCTGGTGCAAGTGTGAAGAGTTCTTTGTATTTATTGAGTAAATACACTGCCTTTTGCATTCTAAGGTGTAGAGGAGAAATGGGAAGCCATGCCTAGACTAACAAATATGGAGAATCAATATAGTAACACCACAATATTTTTAATCAGGAAGTAGGTGAGTGGTGTGATACTAATAAACATAAGTATTACCATAGAAGAAAGGTAAAAATGGTACAGGTTCAATTCCAAATGTGCCTCTTAATCTTGAAATTCACTTAATTATCTCCTACCTTTCATGCTTCTTCATGCCTTTTGTTGATGGACTCCCTCCCCACGTTTCCACCTATTTTTCACACCACTTTTCACTTTAAAAGGAAAGTTATGAGTTCATCCTTTTTACAGACACTGTACCTATCTCACGTTTAAATAAAGGCCTGCCTCACCTGAGGATTTCTTTGTCTTTACCAGAGGAAACTATTCAATCAGTTCTGACTACCAAACACACTTGTGTTCAGGAGGATCTTGGTACTCTCCTGATTTCCAGATCACTGTTATTCCTCCTTTCAGTCAAAACTCATCATCTTTTGAAACAAATGGCATCTCACCTCTTCCTTTATTCACACTATCAATTTACAACATATTAAGAATTCTCCTTTATTCAATGAAGTCTCTAGGTTTTGTGGTACAGTTTTCCTTTCTACCCCAGCTCTGGCTTTCATCCTTGGAGATTTCAAATTTCATTTAACTAGATCTTATAACTGCAGCTTTAGCTTTAAGCCTCTTTCAGTCCAATTCCTTCACCTCTTTTGAACTTCAGCCCCTAATGCAGTGGGGCATACAATAAATAATATAATCTGCAGCCCTGCTCCACCTTAGAAGTCACCAGCTTCAATATTCTATCCTGAGCATGACTCCCTAGCCTCCTCTTTCTCTCAGGTCCTCATTTCCCCTTCTCCTATACTTGAAACTCCTAGATGCTTCCAGTCTACTGACCCCTCCCTTTTCTACCCATTGGTCTCCGCCCAGATCTCTTTTCTTTTCTGTTGATCCTGTACCCCATAAGCTTTTATTTCCATTATCTTCATACACTATCAACAAAAAGGTCACTGCCACCAATCCAATGCCAACAGGAGTTTCCAATCTGGGGTATAGTAAAAGGAGAGATTTTATTCAAGTAAAGAATTTGTAAAACAGGAAAACACAGCCTCCAGACAAGACAAAGTGAAGGCTGCATTTTTAAGAGTCTTTTCTGTAGTTCCTAATTGGTCCATTTTTATGCAAATAAGTAATCTTAATTTGTATAGTCTGATTGGTCCAAATAGCACTATTCTGATTGGTCAAAATCACATGGTATGATTGGTTGTTATAGAGTTGCTCTGATTGGTCATTAAGGATGCAAATAAGTATATAGCTGTGCAGTGATTACTGGACCAGGAAGGTCTCAGGCCATTGGTCCAGAGACGATTTTAGGAATTCCTTTATAAAGGTCAGCTCAGCAGAAACAGTGTAGGAGACCTGGCAGTTCAGTCTGTGACTTTTCCCTGAGAAGCCCCTGACAGCAATGGCTGCTAGACTCTGATTATAAATTGGTGCCCAATTAACCACAAGGAGTCCTTCTTAGCAGGAATATTCCTTCTTGAGGTCATCAACAACTACATGTTCTGATGCTCCGAAGCCGTTTGTCATTCAAAAGCCTCCAGTCCACTGATCTTTGTGCTGCCATTTATTTTACAAAGCAAGTGGGTAATTTGTCTTGTAAAATGTCCAATAATTTTTATTTAGCTCATTGCTTCCCCATAAATGTTTAAATTTTTCCTTTATCTCTGACATTTCATTAGTAGTTAAATCTATAAGCTTGATTGGATTGGGAGAAGGGGTCACAAGAATATCTCATACCTTAGAGATATGCTGTACATCTATTTTGTAACATTAAGAAACACACGATTTTTTAGAAGTGTTAAGATTTATTTTTAGGCTTAGGTGTTGTCAGTGTGATCCATCCATTATAAGGAATTTTTCACATTTTGTTTTTAATACTTATGATAATCTTTGCACAGAATTATTTTTCCCATTGGGAATTTCAAATGATGATTGTCTAAATAAATCATGTATCCTGCATTGATTAGCTATGATTTTTCTACAAATAAAATACATTTCCTCCTCACCATTTTATTACCATAAAATAACATTCATGTATGTAAACAGGACAATTGCTTGATTTATTTATTCTTTTTACGAATTTTAAGGTGAAGTTGGTGCCAAAATAACCTCCGGGATGTGCTCGTAATCAAGTAGAATCATTTTTTTTTCCTCTCGTGAGTTTTATTGTAAAAGCAATTTTTCTAGGTTTGATATATTTTAATTAATTGTAGTCATTATCCTCTTGGATATCTAATTTATCCCATCTTTAGCTATTGGGGAACCCTTTAACTAAATATTGGATTTTTAAAAAAACATTCCTAGAATTTTATGAGAGCTTTTTTATTTTCTGGAACAATAATGTATGCCAGGCTCATTGTGTATATTTTCTTACCTGGACTCAAATCCTAGTTTCTGATTTTATTTGTCTGGGAAATAGTGTTTAGAGATTATAAATAAGTACTAGAAATGATTATTGGTAAGTGGGTTTTCTATTACTATTTATAAGCCATCTTTTAAGCAGACAAAGATAAGAAAAAAACATTTTTAAGCGAAAAATAAAAAAGAATTCATGCTGATATTTCCAATTCAAATGTAAGATTATAGGAATATTTCTTAAATTTTTATTTTCAACTTTTTAATATATTTTATTGATTTTTTACAGAGAGAAAGGGAGAGGGATAGAGAGTTAGACACATCGATGAAAGAGAAACATCGATCAGCTGCCTCCTGCACACCCCGCACTGGGGATGTGCCCGCAACCAAGGTACATGCCCTTGACTGGAATCGAACCTGGACCCTTGAGTCCACAGGCTGACACTCTATCCACTGCGCCAAAAAAGTTAGGGCTATTTTCATTTTTTAGGTTTGTATTTCTTTTTTTTTTTTTTAATTAAATCTTTATTGTTCAGATTATTACATTTGTTCCTCTTTTTTCCCCCCATAACTCCCCTCCTCCCAGTTCCCGCCCCACCATCCGCCCTCACTCCCCACCCACTGTCCTCATCCATAGGTGCACGATTTTTGTCCAGTCTCTTCCCGCATCTCCCACACCCCTTTCCCCCCCAAGAATAGTCAGTCCATTCCCTTTCTATGTCCCTGATTCTATTATAATCACCAGTTCATTCTGTTCATCGGATTATTTATTCACTTGATTCTTAGATTCACTTGTTGATAGATGCATATTTGTTGTTCATAATTTGTATCTTTACCTTTTTCTTCCTCTTCCTCTTCTTAAAGGATACCTTTCAGCATTTCATATAATCCTGGTTTGGTGGTGATGAACTCCTTTAGCTTTTCCTTATCTGTGAAGCTCTTTATCTGACCTTCAATTCTGAATGATAGCTTTGCTGGATAAAGTAATCTTGGTTGTAGGTTCTTGGTATTCATCACTTTGAATATTTCTTGCCACTCCCTTCTGGCCTGCAAAGTTTCTGTTGAGAAATCAGCTGACAGTCGTATGGGTATTCCCTTGTAGGTAACTGAGTTTCTTTCTCTTGCTGTTTTTAAGATTCTCTCTTTATCTTTTGCTCTTGGCATTTTAATTATGATGTGTCTTGGTGTGGTCCTCTTTGGATTCCTTTTGTTTGGGGTTCTCCTCGCTTCTTGGACCTGTAAGTCCATTTCTTTCACCAGGTGAGGGAAGTTTTCTGTCATTATTTCTTCAAATAGGTTTTCAATATCTTGCTCTCTCTCATCTTCTGGCACCCCTATAATTCTGATGTTGGTACGCATGAAGCTGTCCCAGAGGCTCCTTACACTATCCTCGCATTTTTGGATTCTTTTTTCATTTTGCTTTTCCGGTTGGGTGTTTTTTGCTTCCTCGCATTTCAAATCATTGACTTGATTCTTGCGCTCCTCTGTTCTGCTGTCGGGAGTCTGTATAATATTCTTTATTTCAGTCAGTGTATGCTTAATTTCTAGTTGGTTCCCCAATATAACATCGAGGGTCTCATTAGTTTTCTTGTAGATCTCATTAAGTTTATCGGCGGCTTCTAAACAGTTCTTGAGAGACCTTAAAAGTGTGGTTCTGAACTTTAGATCTTCCATTGACAATTTTGTCCTGTTTCTTTGTCTCCGCATTTTGTTATGCTTCCTTGGTGCACCCCCTAGTGGTCTTTGTTCGCAGTCTTATAAATCTTGATTGTTGTAGCTAATTCCAGGGAGGGTTTGACCTCCAGGCCAAGTGGCTATGAGAATCAGCTGTGTCAGCAGTGAGAGAACTTCTGTCCTCTAGGGAGGTGCTAATCTGGCGTTTGCCTGAGGCTATCCGGCAAATGCCTCTGTGCAGGGCTTGGGCGGGGCAGGTCGCACAGGATCAACAGGGTGGGCAGGAGAGAGCAGTTATGGCAGCTCTCAGTCCTGTCCCCAGGGGCTCTGCCTCTCTGAGTCCCAGCACCCGCTGCAAAGCTCGGAGAGAAAGCTGCACTCGCTCTGACCAAAGCCAGACAGTCCCGCTTCTCCCGTTTGAGTCTGGGTCCCTAAAGACTCGCCCGGATCTGGAGCTCAGAGTCTGCGACTCCCTCCCGATTGAAAACGCCAACCGCGCCCTCCGCCGCCAGCCCGCTCCACGCACTCCGCACCTCAGAATTTGACTTCAGCACTGCGCCTCCTCTGAGTGTCCGTATGCGTTTCTCTTTCCTCCTAGTTGTAGGACTTCCACTCAGCCAGCTTTCCAGTGGTTTTGGGTGATGTCCGTTCCATCTTTTAGTTTCACTTTTGAAGTAGTTGTTCAAAGCAGCAAACTCAGGCGTTAACCTATGCCGCCATCTTGGTTCTCTCAAGCATGTGTCCGGTTTGTATTTCTTTAATCTTATGTTGAAAACCTTGGTTGCTAAGTTATTCAAAAAATTAGTTACCACCTATTGCTTTTTACCAATAATAAAACAGCAAAAAATTAATGTTTCATAAACTTAAAGCAATTGTTTTTATCCTTAGCATATATCAAAATGTATGTTTTATAATTATTTAATATTATATCAGTTGCATATGATAATTATGTTCAAAATTTCAGCTTTGGTAATTGCTTTACTTCTTTTTCTAATTTACTTTTCTTTTAGCTATATGAAATATTTACATGTTTCAATGTCTATATCCACCACCATCCTCATTTCCTTTTCTCTAGGAAATGTGTTTCTCGTTTTAAAACAAAATCTACCATCACCTTCTAGTCTAGAGCACTGCTTTTATCTGGTATTGTTACATCTTCAGTCTTTTCCTCAAAGGAATTCTCCGCCTTCAAAACTACACCCTGTTCTTTCTCTCTGCTTATGAAAGTGTTCATATCATTTCCAACAACAACAAATGATGCTTACTTGACCCCTGAAACACTGGGCCCCTGACAAGCTGTTTATTACACAGTTCATCAAAACTGCTCAACAGAATTCACTGCCTGCATGTTCTCACCTTCCATGTCTTCGTGCAACTGAAATATGACTTCTAACAGGGGATTTCCTTTCAACAGTGCCTGGAGGTGCCTAGCATGATGAGAGAAACTGTGTGAATGAAGTTACCGAAATGAATTGGATGAATGAAACAAAACTCCCTATGTATTTTAGCACAGATCTATTTATTCCTGCCAACATATTGACACCTGTTTCAGTTCCTTAACATAACAATACACAGATACACACACACACACACACACACACACACACACACACACTCAACTCAGCCTGGATCATGGGTCCATTGATGATTTTTGAATCATCACAAAATATAGAGGCTGCTGTTGCAGACTGCATTTTCTTCTACTTTTTTTAATTGACTGCTTTTTTGAATGAATATGTCCAGATACATGCCTATAAAGTTCATACAGCTTATGTTATACCAAAACACACAATATACTGTCTTTTTCTAGGAGAACCTCAGAGTCATTTCTGGGTTACATGGGCCAGCATTATGTATGAGTTTTCTCATGGCTGCTTCCTCCTTATCTCAGGTATCCAAGACTGCTCATGGTTTTACTCTAGGGATTCAGAGAAGATCATGCCTGGGATTATAAACCAAGAAATGAATTTAATACATTGTACCTTCCAGACAGAGATTAAAGATATTTTTTAAACCACCAATTTATCTGTTCATATGAATCAAGGATTGGGTACAGAAAACAATGAAGTTGCTCTACATTCTATCAGAAATAGTTCCTACCTCTATTAGAAAGGTACCTGCTAAAAAATCACTAGGCCTTCTAAATAGGAAGGGCCTGGACCACTTGCATAGCCTTTCTAGTCTCCAATTCAAAGTGTTGTGCCTCTGCCCTAACTGGTTTGGCTCAGTGGATAGAGTATCAGCCTGCAGACTGAAGGGTCCCAGGTTCAATTCTGGTCAAGGACATATGCCCAGATTGAGGGCTCAGACTGTGCAGGAGGCAGCCGATCAATGATTTTCTCTCATCATTGATGTTTCTATCTCCATCTCTTTCTTCCTTCCTCTCTGAAATCAATACAAATATATTTTCAAAATAAATAAATAACTGAATGGGCAAAAACTAAAACCATTTCCCTTAAGAACAGGAACAAGACAGGGATGCCCACTCTCATCACTCCTGTTCGACATACTACTGGAAGTGCTAGCCAAAGTGATCAGACAAGAAGAAGAAATAAAAGGCATCCAAATTGGAAAAGAAGAAGTAAAATTGACATTATTCGCAGATGACATGATACTGTACTTAGAAAACCTTGAAGACTCCATCAAAAAATTATTAGACCTAATAAATGAATTTGGCAATGTAGCAGGATACAAAATTAATACCAATAAATCTATGGCATTTTTATATGCCAATAGTGAACTTACAGAAAGAGAAATTTAAAAAAAACAATCCCATTTACCATTGCACCAAAAAAATTAAGATACCTAGGAATAAACTTAACCAAGGAGGTAAAAGACCTCTACCCAGAAAACTCCAGGACATTAAAAAAAGAGATAGAGGAAGACATAAACAGATGGAAGAACATACCATGTTCATGGATTGGTAGAATCAACATCATCAAAATGTCCATACTACCCAAAGCATTCAATAGATTCAATGCACTCCCCATTAAAATACCAACAGCATATTCCACAGATCTAGAAATAACTCTCCAAAAAAGTCATCTGGAATAAAAAAACAACCCGAAAGGCTGCTGTGATCCTGAGAAAGAAGAACAAAGTAGAAAGGATCTCAATACCAGATATGAAGCTGTATTACATAGCCACTGTTCTCAAAACTGCCTGGTACTGGCACAAGAACAGACATATAGACCAATGGAATAGAATAGAGAACCCAGAAATCGACCCAAACCACTATGCTGAATTAATATTTGACAAAGGAGGCAAGAACATACAATGGAGTCAAGACAGTCTCTTCAATAAATGGTGCTAGGAAATTTGGTCAGATAAATGCAAACAAATGAAACTAGACCACCAACTTACACCATACACAAAAATAAACTTAAAATGGATAAAGGACTTAAATGTATGATGGGAAACCATAAAAATATTAGAGGAATCCACAGGTAGCAAAATCTCAGATATATGCCGAAGGAATTTCTTCACTGACACAGCTCCTAGGGCAATGGAAACTAACAGGAAAATAAACAAATAGGACTATATCAAAATAAAAAGCTTCTGCACTGCAAAAGAAACCATCAATAAAACAATAAGAAAACCCACTGCATGGGAGAAGATATTTGCCAATGATATCTCTGATAAAGGTTTAATCTCCAATATTTATAGGGAACTCATACAACTTAACAAGAGGAAGATAAACAACCCAATCAAAAAATGGGCAACAGACCTAAATAGATAGTTTTTGAAAGAGGATATACATAAGGCTAAGAGATATATGAAAACATGCTCAAAGTCACTAATCATCCGAGAGATACAAATCAAAACAACCATGAGGTATCACCTCACACCTGTCAGAATGGCTATTATCAACAAATCAACAAATGACAAATGCTGGTGAGCATGTGGAGAAAAAGGAACCCTCCTTCACTGCTGGTGGGAATGCAAACTGGTGCAGCCACTTTGGAGAACAGTATGGAGTTTCCTCAAAAAACTAAAAATGTAACTTCCATTTGACCCAGTGATCCCACTTCTAGGAATATATCCCAAGAAACCAGAAACACCAATCAGTAAGGATATATGCACCCCTATGTTCATAGCAGTACAATTCACCATAGCTAAGATTTGGAATCAGCCTAAGTGCCCATCAGCAGATGAATGGATTAAAAAAGTTTGGCACATCTACACAATGGAATACCATGTTGCTGTAAAAAGGAAGGAGCTCCTACCATTTGCAACAGCATGGATGGAGCTGGAGAGCATTATGCTAAGTGAAATAAGTCAGTCAGAGAAAGATAAATAGCACATGATCTCACTCATTTGTGGATTATAATGAACAACATAAACCGATGAACAAAAACAGATGTAGAGACAGAGAAGCATCAATCAGATGCTCAAAACTCAGAGGGAAGATAGGGGATGGTGGGGGTGAGGGGGAGAGATCAACCAAAAGATTTGTATACATGCATATAAGCATAAGCTATGGATGTGGACAACAGGGGGTGAGGGGGAGGGCAGGATTGGGAGGATGAGGGGACATTGGGGGGATAAGGACACATTTGTAATATCTTAACCAATAAAGGGAAAAAATGAAAAAAAAATAAATACGTGATGCCAAAATTAAAAACAAATAGTAGTGCCTCCGTAAAAAGAAAAAACAACATTCAAAGGACCCTCACTGCATTGTTAAAACCATGAATTCAAAGCCCCCCACCCCACCCCCCGGGGTCTCTTTTTTCAGGATGTGACCCTTTCCACTGATCTGTGTTCAGTCATTAGAAGATCCTACTAAATTGTGAATATGCTCCCTCAGAGGGGAAGTGAGATATTGTGATTTATAAAAAAGAGACGGCTTGTCATTCAGATACCAAAATAATTTCTCATGTATGTTTGGTCTTTGTCCACAGTTCCTGGCTCATAGATACCAAACCCCTAGAATTTTCTGAGCAATAAGAGCAATAGGAGCATCCTTCATAATAATATTTGGTCTCTTGTCCTCAGTTCCTGAAATTGCTTCAGAGTCATAAAGGTGAAAAGAATATCTTGTTATTTATAACAACACCCTTTTCACCATACTGGGTTTATATTAGGTCAGTGGTTCTCAACCTTGTCTGCACATTAGAATCACCTGGGAATCTTTTTAAAATACTGATTTTTGGGCCTCATCCTCCAGAAATTCTGTTTCTTTGTTATGGGGTGGGGCCACAACATTAGTAACAAAGAAACAGAATTTCTGGAGGTCCTTTTGAAAAGCACCTAAGGATTGGGGCTGGTTGCCAGGGGAACCAACCATGCATAGAGGATTGGAACATTCAGTACCCCCCTCACCATGATACACTAGGAGGGGAGAGGGACTGGAGGTTGAATCAATGACCAATGTTCAATAATTTAATTAATCATGCCTACATGATGAAGCCTCCATAAAAATCCAAAAAGGACATGGTTTGGAGAGCTTCCAGGTTGGTGAACCCAAACATTTCCATATGCCATCATGTGGGGTCCCAAGCACCATAAGGACAGAGCTCCTTTGTTAAGGAACTTGTCCCATGTATCTCTTCATCTGGCTGTTGACTCTTTAATGTCCTTCGTACTAAACCGGCAGTCTAGTGAGTAAACAGGTTACCTGAGTTCTGTGAGCCATTCCAGACAATTAATAGAACCCAAGGAGGAGGCTGTGGGAACTTCTGATCTATAGCCAGTTGGTCAGAAGCACGGGTAACAAGCTGGGCTTGTGACTGGCATCAAACGTGGAGGACATTCTTGTGGGACTGAGCCCTTAACCTACAGTATTTCATGCCATTTCCAGGTAGAGTCTGAATTAAGCTGAATTGTAGGATATCCTGCAGATGTCAGAGAATTGCTTTTTGGTGTGGGAAACTCCCCTACACACACACACACGCACATTGGGAATGTTTGGTTCTTAACCATTAGAGAGTAAAATAATATTATTATTATTAGTGATTACTATTTTATTACAAATGGGCAGGTAAATAGCATGGCCTAGTTGACTGAAGTATGCAAGATGGCCAAGCTTTAACCAGAAAGAGAGAAACTAATGTGAATGTTTGGGGTTATGGTCAGAGGAATAATCATAATAATGACCATAATATACCATTTACTGAATTATTTTTGTGCCAGATTTTGGTAAAAAGCAGTTTAACATATCAACTTATTTCATCAAAAAACACTATGAATTAAATTTGATTATAATCCACAATGAAGCAAGAAGAATCAAGGTCCTATAGAAAGTAGAGGTGGCCAGGGGCAGACCCTGAGGAGCTCTGAGCAACCAGCAAATCACAGGAATCTGACACCTGAATGTAGGAAGGTGGAAAAGATGGATGTAGTGTCTCTACTCAGCCAAAGTTAACTTTTTACCAACCAAGGCTGTACTCTCAGCTAAAAAAAGTCTTGGCAATCTTTCTTGTTGAAAATTCATTTAAACTGAGGTCCAAAGAGGGGAGATAATTTATCACTGACAGCTGGGTCAGTGACAGAACCTCGACCAGAACAGAGCTGCAGTGACTTCCTGGGCCACTTCTAAATTCTAAATCCCTATACCAACTTTCCTAACTTTCCATGTGCATTTTCCTATCATCCTTCTGAATCTTACATAATTAAGATTTATTATTCCAATGGACAGTGTAGTACGGAAGGAAGACTGTGCTATTCGGAGGTAAGCAGGCTCACATTTGGATGCCACTCTGCACTTTGGACCATGCACTCTGCATTTCTTTTTTATTTTTAAATATATTTTATTGATTTTTTTACAGAGAGGGAGAGGGATCGAGAGGTAGAAACATCAATGAGAGAGAAACATTGATCAGCTGCCTCCTGCATACCTCCTACTGGGGATGTGCCCACAACCAAAGTACATGCCCTTGACCGGAATCAAACCTGGGACCTTTCAGTATGCAGGTCGATGCTCTAGCCACTGAGCAAAACTGGTTAGGGCCACACTCAGCATTTCTTGACATCCCTCTTCTCATCAGATCATAACTGGTTTCATGGGACGATCAGGAGACTTCATCCAATGTATACAAATGACTATATGACTAGCATCTGATTAGAACTGAATTAATGTTTTATTACTTTTCCCTTCAAAACTTCAGTTGTTCAAATATATGAAATTTAGCCACATATCCTCCTGATAATTCCTAAAGAGAAAGAGGGAGACTTTAAGCATGCTACTTATTCTCTCCTGATTTCTGCTTATTATCTTTTGCATCTGGAAAGACATATGTTCATTACCTTTATCTTATTATCCAAGATTGTTCTTTGAAACATCTTGCTGTTTATCAGGAGAATTCCTTAATGCATGATACATTAATTGATGTCAGGCATGCTGTCCTAGTTTTGATTTCTAAATCATTCCCTTGTTTTATTTTCCCAAAAGGAGGGGTTTGGGAGAGTTCCTCTTCAATCTGATTATACTTGTCATAGAACAACGTTCCATGCAAAGTTTGAATTTGCCTGGGAAGATAAATCTGACTTAAGATACCAAACTAGCTTCCTTTCTGCACAGTCCCTGGGATCTTAAGCAGCCCCTAACTCTATTCCAGGCACTCATGACAGGAGCACTTTCACAGCCTCATTTCTGAACCATTTCTAGTCACTTTATTCTGTTCCCCTCCTCCAAACTTTCAGTATGCTTGTTCTTAAATTCGGCAACATTTCCCCAACTATATTCAGCCATCCTTCCCTCTGCCCACAATTCATGGTCTGCCTTTGATAGAAGTTTGCACCAACTATTTTCGTGCCTTTACCTGAAACACTCCAGGTGAAACAAGAAAAAGGATGCTGAATTTATGAAAAATTCAAATTAAAGGAATGGAATTTATTGGAGATTTTTGCCCATTACACCTTGTTTCGAACCATCATTATTCATTTATGCTCCTCTCTATATATTTGGAATGCATTTTCTTCCTATTTTTTTACCTAGCCAAGACTATTCATCATTAAAAATTCAGATAAGGTTTAACCCCTAACTTTTCATAACTCTACAGAATGTATTAGGTGTCTCATTTTTGCACATCAGTAACTTCCTGTGCATATTTCTATTATAGGATACAAAATAATTTATTGTGATTATAGTCTCCTACATAATCATCACAATTCTTGCACTAGACTGTGAACTCAATATAGATGCTTGATCTTTTTCATATTGACATCACTCCTACTGCATTGCCTAGCACAAAGCAAATTCTCTGTGTCAAAATTTGGCTTAATTTTAATAAAAGCTCAATATAGAGAATTGAAACAGCAGGCAAGAGAAGATCCACAAACAAATCACATTCAAACAGATTTCCAATTAATGCAAAAACCTTAATTCTTGATTAAATAGTAGAATTTAGGGAATACCTTGATAAGTCTCATTTTATTTACCTGTAAAATAGGTTTAGTGATAAATACCTTATATAAATGTTAAGCATATTAAATTAAATATATGAAAGGACCATATGGGACTCAGCACAGAGTAGGTGGTTTGTGCTAATCTAGCTAGAATTTCTCCAATAACTTTTACTAAAACAGAAGAAAATCTATGGGAAACACGGGTTGATATTTTTTCAATATGTAAAAAATGTCCTATCCAGGAAATTCTTATGGAGACTCTCGTCTAATGGAATGAATCCCTGAGACATACATGAGAGACAGACATGGTCTTTGAGCATGTCATACAGCAGAAATCCTACCAGCGTGGATTAAAAGATAGGGGGAAGGACGAAATAAAACAAGGTTGTTACACTCCCAAAATTCTACAGGCGTGAAACAGGTTTATAAAACTGATCACCTACAAACAGTTGCTACACTTTATGGAGAGGGAAAAATTACTCAGAGGGCACCACCACAAGCCCAGAGAGCAAAACCACAAAGTTCAGAGAGTAAAACTGTGAGCCAAGAGTTGTGGGTAATTTGTAACAACAACAAGAACCTAATATCATATCAAGAGCTGAAATTATTTTATTCATTTACTAGAGGCCCAGTGCACAAAATTTGTGCATGGGGAGGTCCATCAGCCCAGCCTGCACCCTCTCACAATTTGGGACCCCTTAAGGGATGCCCAACTGCCGGTGTAGTGATAGGGCCTAAACCAGCAGTCGGACATCCCCCTCACAATCCAGGACTGCTGGATCCTAACCACTCTGCCTGCCTGCCTGATCACCCCTAACAACTCTGCCTGCCTGCCTGATCGCCCCTAACCTCTGCCTCGGCCCCTGCTACCACAGCTTCATCCAGAAGGACATCCGGAATGACGTCCAGAAGGTTGTTCAGCTGTCTGGTCTAATTAGTATATTATGATTTTATTATTATAGATTTGTTCAGTTGTTAAATTCTTCCTTTTAGAAAGTAAGTTTCATGAGAATCAAAGACCTTGTTTGTATTGCTCGCCACTGTATCTGTAGCACCTCCTAGAACAATATTCAATATATTGCATATATGCAATAAATATTTGTCAAATAGACAAATTACTATATAAATGAGTGTGACATATATTAATAGTACAACAATAAACGTAGATAAATAGGCTAAGAGTTCCATGCAATTCCCAAACCTAAATGTAAGCATTTCTCTTCATCACTAAAGAGTATAGCAAAATGTACCATTAACATAAAAATATATCTAAAATCATTATAATTAATTTAAGAGAAGTCATATGCATATGTTAATATTTAAACATGATAATGGACAAATGTATTGTGTTATACCTCACAATGAACTTGATACATCAGCGTGTCACACCACCAGATTTTAGTGATATTTGGGATAATGTCAAAAGTCATGGGCTTTTTAAAATCATTAATGGTATTTGAAATAGCTCTGGGTTTGTTAAAAAGTTCTGAAGCCATTCTCTGTTGATCTGCTATTTTTGTTGCAGATTTTATCATAGGAAAGTTTAAAGGATGGTGTGTACAATTGTAAGGAACCCAGAAATAATCTGGATGTCAGATCATTTTAAAACTGTGCATATTACCACTCAAATGAAATTAAAATGGGGTCTTCCACATCCAATTTTATTTATTTATTATTCTGGTAGCTCCATCTGTGGGCCATTGCTGATATCTGCTTGGGTAGTTTTCTGCATTCAAATCACACCAGCTAATTGCCAAAATCACCCCAAGAACCATGAATATACATTTTTTCATAAATTTTGTTAATATAAATGGGCTCAAAGTACACCTGAGACAAGAGTAAAGTCTCAAATGACATGTTCACCTTTTGAGAAAATTATTTGGCTGTGAAAAGTAATCTAGCTGAATATCTTCCAATTAATTTATAGCATGCATAGGATAATTTTCTAATTATATGAAGAAAGGCTAAATTTCAAGAAGGAGCTGATTTTGATTTCAGATTGTATTTTGGATCACTCAGATTGCTTTAAAAGAAACAGAAATAAACATGGGTAGGCATTTAGAAATGTCATTTACTAGCCTTTTTAGGTATGTCATAACTAATTCTAGTGGTTCCTGTTTCTATTCTCTAAAAAGTTCTCACTGAGTACCTATCAAGTGTCCTAGATTTAGCAATACCTGGTTAAAACTCAACAATACAAGATGTTTTTTATCCTCTATCTCTCAATGGTATCTCTATAGTCAGCAACAAATCCTCTCTTAAAAAGCCAAGATTGGAAGAAAAAAGGAATCATTCTCAATCCCATCTCTGATTTACAAGCAAGACTGTGATGGATCTTGTATTACTTATCCACGGCTATGTGACAAATTACCCCAAAATTCAGTAGCTCAAAACAATAAACATTTGTTGTCTTACTGTTTTTGTGGCTCAGAAATTCAGGTGTTACTTAAATGAGTAGCTCTGCCTCAGGATCTCTTATAAGACTACAGTCAAGTAGGTCCCCATGGTTTCAATCACCCCAAAACATGACTAGAGTAGGACCAGCTCTCAAGCTCAATCATGTTGGTAGGTGTAAGGTCCTCAGTGGCTGTTGACAGGAGACATCAATCCCACGCTACAATACTCTCTCAATTAGGCAGCTCACAATATAGAAGCTGGTTTCCCTCAAAGTTAACATACAAGAAAAGAAGAGAAGGTACCCAAGATGGAAACCATAGTCTTTTTGTAACCTAATATCTAAGGGGGCATCCAATCATTTTGTAGTATTCTAGTTGTCAGAAGGAAGTCACTAGTTCTAGTGCATACTCAAAGAGGATTACATAAGGCATAAATAATAGGAAGGAGGAACCATTGGACAGCATCATGGAGGCTGCCTACCACAGCTCTCTACTCAGAGATTTGAAATTCTCATATTGTGATGGTTAATTTTATGCGTCAACTTGACTAGGATACAGTGCCCAGTTGTTTGCTCAAACTCACGTCTAGATGTTGCTGTAAATGGACTTTTTCAATATGATTAACATTTACAATAAGTTGAATTTACATATAGCAGATTACCCTCCAGAACACGGGTGGACCTCATCCAATCTGCTGAAAGTCTTAAGAGCAAAGATTGAGGTTTCCCAAGAAAGAAGGAATTCTGCTCTCAGACTGCAGCACAGAAACTCTGTCTGAATTTCCAGCCTTCAGACTCAAGACTGCAACATTAACTCGCACCTGAATCTTCAGCCTATTGGCTTGCCATACAGATTTCAATTATAATTCTCACAATCATGTGAGCCAATTTGTTAAAAATCTCTCTCTCACTCTCCCTCCCTCCCCCCTCTTTCACACACACACACACACACACACACACACACACACACAGACACACACAGATTTACATGCTCTTGGTACTACTTCTCTGGAGGGCCCTGTATTATACTAATATATACAATGAAAATAATAATACTTCATCCAGTTACCACTAAGGATTATTGTGAAGCTAAAATATATTAGCATATTAAAGAACATTGCTTTTGGAGTTAGTCAGACAAACCTATATTCAAAACTCAGCTTTCTCCCTTACATAAAAATTTTTGCTCTTTAACAAACGACCTTATCTTCCTGAATTTGTATAATCACCTAAAATAAAGATAACGGTACTACACAGTAGAATCAAAATGAAACCATGCAAGAAAAAAAAAATGGCTTGAATATGATAGTCATTTGTTTAAAGCTAGTTATAAATATTTTATGTTGTAAAATATAAAAACATAGCCCTAACCGGTTTGGCTCAGTGGATAGAGCATCGGCCTGCGGACTCAAGGGTCCTGGGTTCGATTCTGGTCAAGGGCATGTACCTTGGTTGCAGGCACATCCCCAGTGGGGAGTGTGCAGGAGGCAGCTGATCGATGTTTCTTTCTCATTGATGTTTCTAACTCTCTATCCCTCTCCCTTCCTCTCTGTAAAAAATCAATTAAAAATATATTAAAAAAAAGAAATATAAGCAACATAATTATTTTAAATATAATTATTGTTTCTACTCCTCTCATAGTTTGCCATATTCAAGTAATAAAGACTCCATGTGGATAAAATAAGTCAGTACTAGTTCTCTTTTTATTATCTATGTAATGTGTTTCCTAACCAACAAAAATTAACAGCAAATAGGGCATTTGCAGGTGGGAGGGATAAATTGCAGTTAAAATCAGTCAATTAATCTGATCATTTACCTTGACATCAATGTTTTCTCAAATTTGTTAATATGTGAATTATTGTAGCAGGGTTTTCAAAGTTGCTTAATAGATTTAACTGCATTTCGGGCCATATGTGGGTTTGCCATCATACATTTTATATGTAAAAATTGACAATATTTCTTTGGGGGCATTTTGGCAGTGCTATTTTTCTTCTCAGGTTAAAAGAGTATTTGTTCACTTTTTCTCAGCTTAGACACTACATCTGCTAGTAAATCATAACATGGGGTGATAAAAACCATAGAATGGGCAGAGAATGGGATTGTGAAAAACTTTATTTAGTCTACTGGACAGGGGTAAACATCCCACCTGGGGAATATATTTATGATCCTGCCTTTATGAGTAGAAGCTCCAAGTCTTCTGTTTGGTAACTCTGTTGTCCAATATATATGATTTACTAAAAATGGTCCTCAGCGTTTCTGTCAGAAGGCATGTGTAAAAGACAATGCAGCATTACATGGTGTGCTGAGCAAAAGAATGAAGTCTTGAAATGCAAACTATATATATATATATATATATATATGTATATATATATATATATATATGTATATATATATATGAGGTTATTTTAGAATGATGTCAAAAACACACTTCATAACTAATAACTGCATTTCTAAGAACTAAAAACAAAAAAAGATGAAATTAGGATTTCCCAATCCTATTGTGCCTCTCATGACATCATTTTGTAGAAATTAGTTGATTCCACAGCAACTTAAGATAAAAGATCTTGCACTACTGGGGTTTTCCTCACCTTCTTACCCAAAACCCCCTAGATCTGGTCAACCAAGGATATGAGAAATAAATAACCTCATATTCGAAGGCACCGTTTTCATGAAAAACCATCATGAACGTTATTGCATTATTAATAAGAAGGTTAGAATGGTGTTTACAACCAGACCCCAAATGCCCCTGCAGTCTTTTGGGGACATAGTGCCTGCCTAGCTAGCATGCGTTCCAGGTGCCTCCCATTGCAAGTAACCTTGTCAGGCCTGGATGGCTCCCAAGATTCCATGAGGTCTAAAATATCCAACAAAAATACAACACCCACTGTTAATAAAAATTCTTCAACTAGGAATAGAAGGGAATTTTACACTTAATAAAGAACATCCACAAAAACCCTGTAGTTAATGTTATATTTAATGGTGAGAAACTGGATGTTTCCCACTCAGAAAAAGAAGACAAAGTTGTATTCTGTCACCATCCCTTCACAATATTGTGCTGGAAGTCCTAACTAGTACAATAACACAAGATGACACAAAGGGAACTAAATATATACAAAACTGGGTGGGAAGAAATGAAACTGCCTTTGTTCACAGATGTCATGAATGCCTATGGAGAAAAACGCAAAGAAGTGACCAAAAAAATTCCTGACTAACAAAGTGTGTCAAGTTTGCAGGAAGCAAAGTTAATATGCATAAGTAAATTGCCTTTCCATATGCCAGTAATGAACAAATGGAATTCGAAATTTTAAAAAGAATGCTATTTACAATAGCATTAAAAAGTGAAATACATAGATGTAACTCCAATAAAATATGTATAAACTTATATATAAATTCTATAAAGCACTGGTGAAAGAAATCAAAGATCTATATAAATGGATAAATATTCCATATTCATAGATTGGAACTCAATATTTTAAATGTCTTTTCTTCCCAACATGACCTCAAAGGCAATGCAATTCCAGTCAAAATCCCAGAAAGCTATTTTACAGATATCAACAAACTAGTTATAAAGTTTATATATAAAAGCAAAAGACCTGGAATAACCAATCCAATACTAAAGAATAAGAACAAATTTGTAAGACTCACACTCCCTAATTTCAAGACTTATTGTAAACCTATAGTAATCAAAACAGAATGATATTGCTCAAAGAATAGATGCATAAATGAATGGAACAGAATACAAAAATCAGAGATAGACCCATACAAATATAATCAATTGATTTTTTACAAAAAGCAGGTAATTCAATGGAGATAGTTTTTCAGCAAATTGTTCTGAAACAATGTAGGTCCAACAAACAAACAAAACCCCACAAGAATAACAAATAAAAAACTATACACACCTACATTATAGGCTTTCACAAAACTTATACCTTTCACAAAAATTGATTCAAATGGATCATAGGCCTATACATAAAACTCAAAACTATAAAGTTTATAGAAAACATTGGAAAAAATCTAGATGATCTTGAGTTTGGAGATGAATTTTTAGGTATACCATTAAGTGCACAATCTATGACAAAAATTATGAGTTGCAATTTGTTAAAATTTTTAAATTATCTGAAAAAATGCACTGTTAAATAAAAAACAAGCCACATATAAGAAAATATTTGCAAATACATATCTTTTAAAGGTCTTGTATCCAAAATATATAAAGAACCTTAAAAACAGCAATAAATAACCCATTTTAAAATGAACAAATTACTTATACTCTGATTTCTCTTCAGATCGCATAAATCTTTCACCTTTTAAAATGAACAAATTACCTGAGTAGACACCTCAATAAAGAAGCTATGTAGATGAAACATAAGCACTTGAAAACATTAGTTGTCATTTGTAAAATGCAAATTAAAACAATGATTAGATACTACTATGCTCCAATTGCTGAAGTTTTTGTATTTTTAAACTTACAATACCAGTTGCTGGTGAGTATGCAGAGCAGTTAGATCTCTTGCTCATGTTCATTGTTGGTGGGAATTCAAAATAGTTCAGCCACTTTGGAAGACATTTCTCTAGTTCCTTACAAAACTAAACCCAGCCTTACCCTATGATCCAGCCATCATGCTCTTATGTATTCATCCAATTGATTTGAAAACTATGTCCACACAAAGTCTAGCATGCAAATCTTTATACCTGGTTTATCTACTAGTGTAATAGCCAAAAATTGAAGCAATCAAGATGTCTGTTAATAGATGAATGCATGATCACACTCTAGTACATCTATGCAATTGAATTTTATTCACCAACAAAAGAAATAAGCTACCAAGCCACAAAATACATGGCGGAAACTTAAGAGCATATTGCTAAGTGAAAGAAACCAGTATGAAAAAGACACATACTGGACTATCCGATTTGTATGGCAATACAGAAAAGACAAACTCTAAAGATGCCAAAAAGATCAGTGGCTGCCAGGGATTCTGGAAGAGGGGAAGGTGGGGTAATTGGAGAAGCACAGTGAATTTTAACAGTGGTGAACATACTCTGTATGATACTATACTATAGGATACATGCCACTATGCATTTATGCACTTATATTTATTGAACATTATAGGATAAATAATGAACCTCAGTGTATGCAAATTAAAAAATTATTTAGGAGGCCAGGGGAATCCCAAGATGAAATAAAAAAACTGTGATAAAACAGCTTCATTCTATGTATGAAATAACATCACTGAAGGGGTTGGGGAGAAAAGGTTCTGACCTAAGTACTTTGTAAATTAATGTAGTCTGTGACTACAGTAAAAGAAACTGAACATAAGAATCATACTGCAGATAATAAAGTATTTCCACAGAACTATGGATCGACAATTCTAATACCACTACACATGAATACTGAATTGAATAATCAAGTAATTGGATAGTAAATGGTGATCACCAGGTTCCTTACTGTTTGAGTAGAAATTTATAGATAAGTAAGAGAAGCTAGATAATCCACATGGTAATATATCAGAATTGAAGACATGAGTACAAACTCATGCTTAACTTTATATAAATACACATGATTTTGTATATAAATAGTAGTACTTATAGACATAATTTATTAGATACACATACATATATGTATGTGAAACTGGACTCACATACATTTCCTTGCTGTGTCAGCTAAGAGAGCGAGAAGCAATGACAGCCCAGGAGCAGAAGCACACCCACTCCCAGGGCCTGGTTTTACAATACCGTTCTTCAATAAAACCAACTGCTCATTCTAGAACTGGAGCAGAAAATACACAAGATGAACCTAGAGCATCTTGTAGTGGCATGGAGTTAGTAAATGCTTTAAAAAGATGTTTCCATGAATATAGAGTATGTCAAAGGAACACAGGAATCAACTGAAAGAGCTGCCTAATCTAATCATGAAAAAAATCAGACAAATTTCAATTGGTGGATATTCTACAAAATGGAAGTACACCTCAAAACCACAATGTCATCAAAAAGCAAGGAAAGTCTAAGAAACTGTCACAGTCAAGAGAGGAGAAAATGTAGCATGGTATTCTGGTTAGGATCTAGAATCATAAAAAGGACATTAGGTAAAAAAAAAAAACAACAACAACAAGGAAATCTGAATAAAGTATAAACTTTTATTACTAACACTATGTCAATATTGGTTTATTAAATATAACTAAGGTACCATTATAATGTAAGGTATGAATAATAAAGAGGAAACTGGTTGTGGAGTATTAATGGGAATTTACTGTACTATATTCACAATTTTTCTATAAATAAAAACATAAAATTAAATTTTAAAAGATAAATAAACCATTAATACTATATTATTTCCTAAAACTTTGTTTCTTTATCTTTTTCTGACCTATGATATAACCAAACCTGGAAACTCCTATTTTAGACTTGTATACAAGCATTACCCACTTTGATATTCATTATAATTCTCTGGTATATCTAAAATAGCTATTGTTGTTATTCTCAATTTATAGCCTGGAAAAATAAAGTCATGAGATATGTGCTTTTCTTACAGCATTTAGCCAGGAAATCATAAAAATAAATTTCTGACTCTCTACTCATTCCTCTTTAATTACACCACTGTGTTACACACTTAGCTTCACAACAAATTATCGATGTATTTCTACATGTATCACCAGTACCTTATACGGGGTCTGATTAATAATAGAATCAATAAAGAAGATGTTGGGGTTAAAGAAATTCATAACTGGAAGAAGATTCAGAAATAATCTTTCCAGATCAAGCCTTTTCATTTTGAGATAAAGAAAATAAAACTCAGAAAAATAATTGCCCCAAGCTCATTGCATAACTAATATCTGAACCAGAGAAGCATCCATTGGTTGCCTCCCATACATCATACATGCCCCAGCTGAGATCGAACCAGCAACGTAGGTATGTGCCCTGATCAGGAATTGAACCTGCAACCTTTTGGTGTACAGGACAACACTCCAACCAACTGAGCCACCTGTCTGGGCCATTCTGATTCTAGGTCTTTGTTTCTTCCTTTAGCAACATTGTAATTAATATACCACAGCACTGAAAAATAACTCCTTTATCTATGGCAGTACTGAAAAATAACTCCTTTATCTATGCAGAAGACTTATGAAGCAAATTGCCATAAAAAAAATTGTAATGTTCTCAAAAGTTCAAGAAAACCTCTAAGCAGATGTTCCCTAAAGATCAAGAAAATAAAAAATTAGTATATACCAAGAAAGAACAGCTGTAGACAAATACTCAAGGGCATTAGGTTGAGCCATATAAAGTCGCTTATTTTAAAACTTTTGTTCTGCAATAATGGCAGTTTCATGTGGTTTAACTGAAGAGATCCTGGCAATTGTTTTAACATAGGATAATGTAGTAAAACCTGCCTATCATATTGGTCTGCATATTAAAATGAATCCAACTGCATGAACCTTTATGTATGTATTAAAAACAGCATTTAGCCCTGGCCGGTGTGGCTCAGTTGGTTGAACACCATCCCATGCACCGAGAGGTCACCAGTTTCATTCCAGGTCAGGGCACAAGCCCAGGTTACAGGCTGGAACCCCAGTAGGGGGCAGACAGGAGGCAGCTGATGATGTTTCTCTTTCTCAATGTTTCTCTCTCTCTCCCTCTCCCTTCCTCTCTAAAAAATCAACAAAAACAAAATTTTTAAAAGAATTCAAATTCTTCACAAACTTTAAAAAAAAACAGCATTTATTCATTTATTCTGATTTAGTAAATATTTATTGAGCATTTTTTATGTAAGGCACTGAGTTTCATATTTACAGGATTAAAAAGATAAGATATGAACCTGGGGCTGAAGGAGAATGTTAATCCAGTATTAGGGCAAAACATGGACATTACCATCATAAAACAATAGCTTCTCTTCATTAATCAAAATGCAAGAGTAACTACGGTATATTATATCCTCACATGGTTGTCTTATTTTAACCCTCTAATAGACTTCAGGTTAGACAAATCTGACCTCATTTTCCAAATGAGGAAATTGAGTCTAAAAAAGATGAAGAGACCCAAGCAAATCACAGTTTATAAGTGCCGAGCCAGTACCTGAACTCAGATCTACTGCCTCCAAAACATATTCTCTTTGTCATGTTGATTTTGTTGATCAAAAGGTAGAAGGCATTGTTGTCAACAAATAAAATGCTTCTATACTACCGAGGAAACTCAAATTGGAAAACTGTTGGTCAATATTTATTCAATACATACTCTATGATCCCTAAATTTCATTTCATATTTTTTATAATCAACCTTACCTTAGGTTTGTCTAGTTTTTTAAACTTTACAAAGAACCAATTTTTGGTTTTGCTTATTCTCTTAAGTTTCTCTTTTGATTTTTATTATGTTAACTCTGCTTTTGTGTTTATTACTTTTCTGCTCTTTGGGTTTGATCTGTTATGCTTTTATAAACATTTTAAGTTCAATGCTTGCAAAATATTTTCAGTTTTTCTTCCTAGTTAATGAGCATTTATGTCTCATTTTTTTCTCAAAATAACATTTTTATTATATCCACAAGTTTTGATTTGTACTACTTTTGTTAGTATTCAATTCTAAGTGTTTTCTAATTTATTTAGGATTGCTTCTTTGACTTTAGATTAATGTAAAAATGTGTTTTTAAATCTCCAACTGTTTGGGATGTATTTTTATTTAAGTTGTTTTTGACTTTTTATTTAATTTCATTGTATTCAAAGAATACAGTCTAAATTGAAAAGTCTGATAATTGAAGCACTACAAAAATCATGTCAGTGACTACCTTTGGCTGGTAGGTGTCAGGAAGAAAGAATGATCATCTATGCAAACCAAAAGGGAGGTGAGAAGCTAGGCAGAAACCTCAGAAGGTGTTTGCTAGATTAGCCAACTTCTAAATTAGAAGTCAAGACAGAGTTTCAATCTTAGCTGGAGTTCTTATAAAAAGCAGAGCAAGAGACCATAATATACACGATTTTAGTTTATTGGGAAATGTGATCCCATGGAGCAAGAATTCAGGACAGCGAGAGTGTAAAGGGAAGAAAGAAAAGGCAATACTGAAATGTATACCAGGTTGGCTACCCCCAGGGCCTTTATAAGCCTCCTGTAGGGACTTTTATAAGGTTCCTTAGAACCCATGTACACTGTTATTGAGAAAGTAAATTGGTGCAGACCCTATGGAAAACTGAATGGAGGTTTATCAAAAAATTAAAAATTAAACTACCATATCCAGCAATTCCACTTTTTGGTATATATCCAAAGAAAAGAAAATCAGGATCTCAAAGAGACATCTTTATAACTATGTTCATTACAGCATTACTAGAGGCCCGGTTCATGACATTTGTGCACTGGGGGGCTGGGGGGAGGGGGATCCCTCAGCCCAGCCTGTGACCTCTTGCAGTCTGGGACCCCTTGGGGGATGTCCATTGAGAAGTCCTTAGTGCTGTCACGGAGGCAGGAGAGGCTCCCGCCACTGCAGCTATGCTCACCAGCCATGAGCCTGGCTCTTGGCTGAGTGGTGCTTCCCCTGTGGGAGTGCACTGACCACCAGGGGACAACTCCTGCGTTGAGCATCTTCCCCCTGGTGGTCAATGCGCATCATAGCGACCAGTCATTCTGCCATTCGGTCAATTTGCATATTAGCCTTTTATTATATAGGATTCTTAAGAGCCAAGATATGGAAATTACCTAAGTGTCCATCAACAGATGAGTAGATAAAAAATGTGATATATATAGTTGTATAAATGTAAAACAGAGGACATACATAAATAGATATAGAGATAGAGGTAGAGATAATAAAATGGGATATTATTCATCTTTTAAAAAAGGAAATCCTGCCATTTGTGACAACCATGGATGAACCTGTAGGACATTATTCTACATAAAATAAGTCAGACACAGAAAGACAAATATTGTGTGATCTCACTTATATGTAGAATCTAAAAAAATCAAACTCACAGAACTAGAGAGTAGAATGGTTGTTGCTAAGGGCTGGAGAAAATGGAGAGATGTTGGACAAAGGGTATAAGCTTAAGTTATAGATGAATAAGTTCTGGGGAATTTAATATAGAGATTGTTGAATATTGCTAACAATACTCCACTGTATACTTGAAATTTGATAAGAGAATAGATTTAAGTGTTTTCCTCATGCAAAAGAAATGATAACTATTTGAGAAAGCGAATTTGTTAATTAACTTAATTATGGTAATCATTTCACAATGTATAGATATATTAAATCATCATGTTGTACACCATTAAAAATTACATTGTACAACTTTAAATTATATAAAAATTATTTATTAATCATACCTCAATAAAGTTGGAAAAAAAACAAATACATACACACAAAAACCTTCCTTGGAAAATGGTTATACAATTGTCTGCCTAGGTAGACTAATGGGGAAGTACTAGTATTTATTACTGTCCAGGCTCACCCTACACTTCCAGTTTGCACATGCATGGATGCAAAAGAGATCATTGGTTGTCAGAGAAGAACATGAAAGATACATGATACAGGCATGAGCCAAGGCAGTGCCTCATTGCACCTGCAAAAGTTTGGTCAAAAACCTCAAGGTATCAGTTGCCAAAACATTCCTAGGGTAAAAGCTGTGGCTGACAGGATACTGAGGTGCTACAAAAGAGGTGCCTAATATGCTCCTAAACGTACGTAAATTTCAGTTTGCTTTTCTTGTCTTGTTTGTGCTTATCATTTCTTTAATTCTTCCTGAGGAAAAAGGTTGATTAGACTAAAGAATTCAAGTATTCTTAGGTCCTCTGGCTAGTTACCTCTTGAAAATTCAGATGTAATCATGTCATCTTCCCCAGTTAAACAATTTAATAGATTTCCACCTCTCTGGGCGTAAAGACCAGAATTCAGAGCCTTCCAATCTTAGCCGAGCCTCATTTTGTGCCAGTTCTCCTATCTCTGTGCTCCAGCCACACTGATCTCTTACCCCAAGAGCCATGCTTCTTTTTCTTTAGGGCCTTCATGCGCACTGTTTTGTCTGCCCCTTCTCCTGGTTAACTTTTTCACCTTTCAAATCATATCTCAAATATCTAAGAATTGTCCTCCAAGAATTCATTTCTGATTCTACACACTTTCCTAGGTGCTCTGTTTGGTACATACCCTCATGATGTTTAACGCCATTTTAAGCTGTGTTTATTTGTATGCTAATGCAACCCATAGCTATTTGCTCCATTAAACTGTTATAATCAGGGCAGGAAGTGGGTCTGCATTTATCATAATACACCTAGTGCCTGCAACTTACTTATATGTACATCAAAGGAACAGAAAAATTCATGAACTCAAAGATTTCTTAGAAAATAATCATTTTCCTTCCCATCCCTACTGGGTATAATCTAATGTTCTTGGCCCTTATCATTCAGTAATCCTTTCTAGGAAACCCCAAGTGTTCAATATTGCCTGCATTGCAGTTCCCTTGAATACACTTTTTTAGTTTCTACCTTCAAACCGTCTTTCTCATTGAGCTTCCTCTATAGATGCCATGTTCCTCTGTGCTCTACCCATCATAATTCTTCTACACTTTGAGGCCCAGCCCATGTTACTTCTCTCAAACTCCTAATAATTATTCTTCCCACAAAATTCCTAAAGATACTTTTATCTCTTCTGGGTTTTATTTTTGTTTGTGTGCACCTCTGCATTACCAGTTCTCAAACCTAATGGGCAAAATTTATTTTAGAACATAAGTCAGAGATCTCCAGCCATCAGCCTTCAGATTGAAATATACTCATAGTTATATTTCCTTGAATCCAATACACTGTATAGATAAGTTCCAATAATAGATAAGAAATGGCAGAAATACATGATATAAAAAAATGGGAATAAACTAAACATGATTTACTTATAGAATTATATAAAACTAAAGGCCTAGTGCACGAAATTCATGCACAGGTAGGGTCCCTAGGCCTTGCCTGCGATCTGGGCCCATTGGGGCATTTTGGCTACTGTCCAGGGCCTTCCTTCTCCAGCTGCCAGCTGCTGGCTGGGGAATTCCTTCATTCTGTGCTGCCCCCTGGTGGTCAGCACACATCATAGTGAGCGAGCGAACTCCCGGTCTCCCAGTCAGACTCCGGAGGGGACACTTTGCATACCTGGTATTAGTCTGTTATATATATATATATATATATATATATATATATATAGAGAGAGAGAGAGAGAGAGAGAGAGAGAGAGAGAGAGAGAGAGAGAAAATCAGCATAGTCAGGCTACTTGGCAGAAAAAGTAGCCAGAGTCTCCAACATAGAGAGACATGAAGATATCCAAAGCCTCTCAGTTGCAGATGACCACATTTGTAGGAGCAAGAATAAAATCAGAACTCTTGAAAGCACCAGCAGTCAGCTATGGTGCATAAACTAATCTGCATTTGTGCCAAGGACCACCTCATCTTGGCCTGGAGCGTCTATCAGTCTAAATATCTATAATTCACAATGTAAACACAAGCTATACAATATATAGCCAAGGTCTCACACACCACGCTCAGACCCTCCAGGCTAAATCAGGACTGCTCTGGTAACATTCCTGAACTCAGTGCCGTGGAACAAGGAAAGAAATTAGTTTGCTGGATGCCTCTGGGGAATGATAACTCATTCTATCTGTCCCTAGATTGCTTTGTTTTTGCTATTATTATTACTGTATTTTTAGTATTTAATATCTAAAAATAAGGAATAACACAAAAATTCACATTTTCTGTTTCTCATAAAAATTCAGAAGGCAACAGGGGACAATTTCACCCATGGCTATAAAGTAGCAACTGTTTTAAAGAAAAATACATTCTTCAATTTATCCATTTTCTACCATCCACTATTACATCTCCATGGACAGCTGCATTCAGTTTCTTTACCTACCAGGAGGCTATAGGCCTTTGCCTTTCTGAAGTGTCAATTATTTTTAGGCAGGGGCCTTGCCTTATTTAGTTGAGCTTCTTCCACATCACCTAACACGTGGGGTTACCTATAAGCATTGAAAGAGTAGACTTTGATAAGAGTAGCGGGCATGGAGTTCAAATCCCAGATCTTTCCTTTGGTAGTCTTAAGATTATTTCTTCATTTGTCATGTAGAAATAGCTAACATTCATTGGATAGGGTTACTGTGAATTAGATAACATTATGCAAATCTCATTTATCTTTTTTTTTTTTTTTACTTGATTGATTGTGGAAAACATGCAAAGAAAAATGAAGACTAGATCATCGGGCCAGCAAGAGACACATTAGACAGATGGCGAGGCAACAAGGAGATGAGGCATGAGAGAGTAATCAGGAATGGTGAGGTTCAATCAATATGAAAATGAAAGCACAAAAGAGCCTGGATGGTGCTGAATACATTTTCTCCTCCAATAATGAGGACACAAGCCACCCCAGCAGGCTGTGCAGATTTCCTAGTTTATTATACCAGGTCTGTTCTCACTCGGTGCTATCCTGTAATTTACATGGCAGTTGGGTAATTTAAATGAAAGTTGGGTCTGAGATAGGGATACAGAGCTACCTAAGGCTGTTGTACTCTCACAGGCTAGGTAGGCCAACACATTATAGACTCACACCTTTCTTATCTGCTGCTGCTGCTGAGAACAATAATTGAAAAAAACATAATAATTACTATATTTCGTTAGTTACTATCACTCTTATTCAAACATGTATTACTTAGTTAAGTTATAGGGAGCACTTGCTATGGTTAGGCTTCATGCTAAATGATTTACATATTTTGCCACAACTAATTCTCAACACAACTCTATAAAACATGTTGGAATATGTACTATTATTAGTCCTCTTGTATAAATAAAGAGTCTAAGGTGCCCAGCCAGTGTGGCTCAGTGGTTGAGTGTCAATCTATGAACTAGAAGATCATGGTTCAATTCCAGGTCAGGGCATATGCCTGGTTTGCGGGCTCAACCCACAGTAGTGGGCATGCTGGAGGAAGCCGATCAACGACTTTCTCTCATTGATGTTTCTATCTCTCCCTCTCCCTTCCCCTGTGAAATCAATAAAAATATATTTTTTTTTTTTAAAAAAAGAATCCGCCGAAACCGGTTTGGCTCAGTGGATAGAGCGTCAGCCTGCGGACTGAAGGGTCCCAGGTTCGATTCCGGTCAAGGGCATGTACCTGGGTTGCGGGCATATCCCCAGTAGGAGATGTGCAGGAGGCAGCTGATCGATGTTTCTCTCTCATCGATGTTTCTAGCTCTCTATCTCTCTCCCTTCCTCTCTGTGAGAAATCAATAAAATATATTTAAAAAAAAAAAAATAAATAAATAAATAAATAAATAAAAAAAGAATCCAAAGTTCAAGGAATTAAATCACTTGAAATTTCTCGTATAACTGGCAAGTGTTGGAGCCACAGATTGAACAAACATCTTTCTAATTTCAGAGCACTTGCTTTTAACTACAATAAAAAAGAAAAGAAGTGGCCGAAACCGGTTTGGCTCAGTGGATAGAGCGTCAGCCTGCGGACTGAAAGGTCCCAGGTTGGATTCCGGTCAAGGGCATGTACCTGGGTTGCGGGCATATCCCCAGTAGGAGATGTGCAGGAGGCAGCTGATCGATGTTCCTCTCTCATCGATGTTTCTAACTCTCTATCTCTCTCCCTTCCTTTCTGTAAAAAATCAATAAAATATATTTTTAAAAAAAGAAAAAGAAAAGAAGAGGAGGAAGAAAGAAAGAAAGAAAGAAATAAAGAAAGAAAGAAAGAAAGAAAGAAAGAAAGAAAGAAAGAAAGAAAGAAAGAAAGATTTTTTTTCCTTTATGGCAAAAAAAAAACAAAACAAAACAAAAAAAACCTAGGGCACCAAAAGTCTAATTCTAGCTATCTATGAGTCATGTAAATTTTAATTTTCTAATTTTCAAGAATAGACATAAATTATATATTCATAATTTTTATGAAGCACTAACATTATTTTTAAAAACCCTCTCATCATTGATACCATCAGGATCGATGTCAGAACTGTCATTGTAGTTCAGAGATAACAGTTTACTCACTGCCCTTAATTGGTTTGTGATCTTAAAAAGAGAAAGCATGTATACAAATAAGTAGCTCTATTACTATATTGTCTTTCATCAATATAGGAGGGAGAAGGCCTAAGCCGTCAGTCAGACATCCCTCTAGGGCTCCTAGACTGTGAGAGGGCACAGGCCAGGCTGAAGGACACCCCCCGCCCCCGCCCAGTGCACGAATTTCTTGCATCAGGCCTCTAGTCTAAAAGAAAATTCCAGTGCTTTGGTCCCTCAGTGTAACACTCCAACCAGTATTCCTCCAACAATAACATTACTACTAACAGAGGCCATACCACCTGCTGATGCAAGCTAGCTATTGCTAGAAAACTCTGACTTCCAGAAAGCATTTTATAACGTTCAGATAGAGTCTTTCCCCATACCTCTATCCATTGATCCCTGTTTTGTTTACCAGAGTTTCACAGATCAAATCTCACTGTACTAAAATGGAAGTAGAGGAAAAACCATGCAGGTGTAGAAACTAAAGCAATCCCTATAAAACTAGTACCTTTTGAAAATCAATCAAGAGTACTGATTATTAGTGGCCTTTTATAGGCTTTGGTTGGAGCAAGCAAGTATTTCTTAGACAACCACACTGAAGTTTCCGGCTTTGAAACCAAAACTAAGTCTGCAATTCAATGTCATTCCCTGATTTATGTTCTTCTTCCCAAGTTCAGGCATCAATGTCCCCAATATTCCAAGTACACACCCTTCCTGAGACAATCCTGTAGTGAGTACATCAGTAGGCTTTAATTCAATTAACAGCAAATACCTATTGTGTCAATCACGTGCCAGATACTGTGATATTTGCTGGCAAGGAAACAGTTAAAAAAGAATATTCCTACCATTGCTAGAATTTACATTCTGACAGGGTGGACTAACAATAAATAATAAATATTTAATTTTGTAAGTTCTGCAAAGGAGAATAACGGATGCAGAGATTGGAAGAGATTAGGACAGAAAATGGCATTTCACAAGGTATAACAGGAACTTCCCTTTGATGATTCAGCATTTGAGCAAAGGCTTGCAGGAAGAAAGAGAGAAATTTCTGTGTAACTCTAGGCAGAACAAATAGTAATGTACATCTCCTGAGGTGGGAACAAGCTTGGAATACTCAAGAAACAGGAAGGAGGAAGGAGGAAGTCAGTAGGAGAGTGGTGCAAGATAATGAGAGATCTGTACCTAAAAGAGGGTAGAGACAAATGCCATAAGGCCTATAATCCTGAGTAAAGGTTTTATATTTTATTTGGGTAAGCCATGGCAAGGTTTTTGTTTTGTTTTGTTTTGTTTTTATTTGTTTGTTTTATATATTTTATTGATTTTTTACAGAGAGGAAGGGAGAGAGATAGAGAGTTAGAAACATCGATGAGAGAGAATCATAGATCAGCTGCCTCCTGCACATCTCCTACCGGGGATATGACCGCAACCCAGGTACATGCCCTTGACCGGAATCGAACCTGGGACCTCTCAGTCCGCAGGCCGACGCTCTATCCACTGAGCCAAACCGGTTTTGGCTCCATGGCAAGGTTTTGAGCCTAGCCAGAAGCACTCTGTCTGCTGAATAGAAGTAATTAAAAGATAATGAATGAAAGTAAGAATTTTTGCTGAAAAGATATTAGGGTAGCTAGGTAAAAGTTGTGGTGACTCAGATCATGATAAGATCAGAGGAGGCAGTGAGAAATAATCAGATTTGAAATATATATTTTAAACCAGAAACAAAAGAATTTACTCATGGATTGGATGTTATATCAGTTTTCCTGGGCTGCCATATAAAATACCACCGACTGGATAGTTTCAACAACAGAAATGTATTTTCCCACAGATCAGAGCATGAAGGTCCAAGATTAAGGTGTTAGCAGGGCTCTCTCTTTGGCTTACAGATGCCAACATCTCCCTGTGTCCTCACTTGGTCTTTTCGTGTATCTGTATTCTGATCTCCTCTTCTTTTTAACAACATCAGTCATACTGAGTTAGGGCCTATAAACATGACCTCATTTTAGCTTAATTACTTTTTAAAATAAAAATATACTCACATTCTGAGGCACTGGGAGTTAGGGCTTCCACACATAAATGTTGTGGCAACACAATTCAGCCCATAATAGATGTGGAATGTCAGAGAAGACAGGATGCCAGAATAAAATTACTTTTTTTTTCCTACCGTGAACGCTATGGAGTTGCAATTTACTGAGAGAGGGAGACCAGGAATCAGTAGGTTTGAAAGTAAAAATCACCTAGGTGAGCCCACGGTGAGTAGGCAGTTGGATATGATAACAAATTTAAGGAAACATCAAGGATGAATATATTCCTTGAGATGTGCCAAAAAATATATGGCATTTAAAACATGAAATGGTTGAAATTGCTTAGAGAGTGTGTTTGGATAGAGAATAAAATAAGTATGCTGACAGGGACTTAAGCCATTCCAATATAAAAGGTGCTCCAGTAAAGGAGCCTGAGAAGAAGTGTCCATTGAAATAGAAGGAGGACCCAGAAAGTCTGCACCAGAAAAGCACAGTGAACAAAATGTTTCAAGAAGGAGAGAAGGATCAAACGTATCAAAGTTTGAAAATAAAAAGTGTAAGTGAGGACTGAGAGTAGACCACTGGCTTTTTCCACCTGAAGTTTATCATTGACTTTGACAGAAGCAATATTGGTGACATGGTTGAAATGAAATCTTAATTCCCCACATATAACAGGTGGTTTCTGCAATTAATTCTGCTAAGTTGCTCCTGGCATCTAGAGAATGTGGAGTAGACAGCAATTATCTGCATGTCCACCTGGACCCACGGTCTTCTGACTCCTCTATGATTAGGCTCCTCAACTTCATTAGAGACCTGATAGCTCACCTACCTCATGCCACCTTATCCTTGCCATGAGATGAACACAACTGCTGCTTGGGGTCCACCTGTAAATCGCATTAACCACCTAAACCAGAATTCCTTCACCTCCTCAGACTGACAATCCCAGTTGCCTGCCTATAAATTCCTGTTGTCATTTTTAAACAACCTATGCCAGCCAATGTGTCTCATTAGGTAAGCTGCGATCTCAAGAATTACCTACAGGTCATGCAGCCAGGAAAAAACTCCTAGGGCAAAAAGTTACTACATATCTAGGAGGCTACCTACTCAAATAATTCAAACCACATTTTATCCAAAATAGATCTTATATTCACAATTATCTGTTTTATAATATAAGTCATTTGAAAAAATAAAACATTATTTGCTACAGTGCATGGTATATGAAATAGTTAGATCTACTAGGCCAGTGATGGCGAACCTATGACACGCATGTCAGAGGTGACACGCGAACTCATTTTTTTTGGTTGATTTTTCTTTGTTAAATGGCATTTAAATATATAAAATAAATATCAGAAATATAAGTCTTTGTTTTACTATGGTTGCAAATATCAAAAAATTTCTATATGTGACACAGCACCAGAGTTAAGTTAGGGTTTTTCAAAATGCTGACACGCCGAGCTCAAAAGGTTCGCCATCACTGTACTAGGCTGTGAATACCCCATTGATAATGCTGTGGTGGTTCTATTACATGGATATCTATTACATGGATATCTATTACATGGATATCATAGCAATGATTTCTAACCAATAACACATTAATTCCTGTTATTATTTACCATTTTGTGTTCAGGCCAGTAAAATCAATTATAGAGAATAAATTTCAATCATGCAAGTATGCACAAATTATAAGAATTTTTAACAAACTAGGCTTATGGGATGCAATCAGAAAAAGAAGTATTATCCTTTTCTTCCCCATTGCCCATTTAGAAATCCTCTGTAGGCCTATTTCATAACTGCCCCTTCAGTGCTGTTTCTAAATCACAAAATAGTTACCACTCAGCAGTTATATGTCAACCAAGTATAAGATCAAAATAAAAATCTAGACTTCATTTCCCGTTAAAATTTCTGCCTTCTTCCAGTTTAGACTTGCTATAAATGTATGTGTTTGGTTGATTTTCCCATTCTTCTATGCTTTTATTTTTTTCCCTATTATCAGATTACTTATGGTGTGTCCAGAATTGAATACAGCGGAATGTAGAACAGTTTTGGAGGCAGAAAAGATCTTAGTTGACTTGTATACCATATGCACATGTCTGGGTTCTCTGGACTTGATATATGTAAGCTGACTCTCCCATAGCATGCTTTCACAGGTCCTTCGGAGAAGCCCCTTCAATCAATCATTCCTACAGTTCGCTAACAAGAATAATATGCCCCCTTCCAACCACTGGTTGTATGTGACAGAGAGCAAGGAATTGAAAACCTCTGTAAAAAAAAAATGACAGAAAACTTTTCTAATCTGGTGAAGGAAACAGAAACACAGATTCAGAAAGTGCAGAGTCCCAAACAAGATGAACCCAAAGAGGCCCACACTAAGACATATAATAATTAAAATGCCAAAGGTTGAAGACAAAGAGAAAATCTTAAAAGCAGCAAGAGAAAGCAGTTAGTAAATCTTATAAGAAACCATAGGCAGCAAAATCTCAGACATCTCTCATAGCAATATGTTTACAGATACATTTCCTAGGGCAAAGGAAACTAAGGAAAAAATAAACAAATGGGACTACATAAAAAAAAAAAAAAACTGTACAGCCAAAGAAACCATCAACAAGATGAAAAAGGAATTAACTTTATGGGAGACCATTATTTGGCAATGATACATCTGGAAAGATTTAACACCCAATATATATATAACTTAACAAAAGGAAGACAAACAATCCAATTAAAAAGTGGGCAAAAGAACTAATTAGACACTCCAAAGCACACATACAGCCGGCCAAGAAACATATGAAAAAATGCTCAAAGAAACTGATCATCAAAGAGATGCAAATTAAAATGACAATGAGGTATCACCTCACATCTGTCAGAATGGCTACCATCAACAAATCAACAAATGACAAGTGCTGGTGAGGATGTGGAGAAAAGGAAACCCTAGTACATTGCTGGTGGGAATTCAGACTGGTGCAGCCATTATGGAAAACAGTAAGAAGTTTCCTCAAAAAAATTAAATATGGAACTGCCATGTGACCTCACTTCTAGGAACCTGAAACACCAATCAGAAAGAATATATGCACCCCTATGCTCAGAGCAGCACAATTTATAATAGCTAAGATCTGGAAACAGCCCAAGTGCCCATCATAGATGAGTGGATAAAAAAGCTGTGTTACATTTACATCATGGAATATTATGCAGCAGTAAAAATAAAATATCTTATCCTTTGCCTTTGAGATAGCATGGAGGGACCTGGAAGGTATTATGCTAAGCAAAATAAAGCCAGTCAGAGAAAGACAAGTATCACATAATCTCACTCATATGTGGAATCTAATGAACAAAATAAACTGATGAACAAAATAGATCCAGAAACATAGAAGCATGGAACAGACTGAAGAATCTCAGAGGGAAGTCAGAGGTGGGTGAATGGGTGGATGGGTGGGAAGAGATCAACTAAAGAACTTATATGCATAACCCATGGACTCTGACAATAGTGGGGTGAAGGCCTGGGGAAGGAATTTAGGGGGGATAGATGGTGTCAATGGGGGGGGGGGAAGGGACATATGTAACACTTTCAACAATAAAGATTTAATTTAAAAATTAAAGATAAGAGTTAGTTATATACAAGGGAGCTCCCATAAGTCTGTCAGCTGATTTTTCAACAGAAACATTGCAGGCTGGAAAAAATTGGCAAGAAATATTCAAAGTGATGTAAAGCAAGGGCCTACAACTAAGATTGCTCTACCTAGAAAAGCTATCATTTATCAAAGGACAGATAAGGAGCTTCCTAGACAAGAAAAAGGTAAAGGAGTTCAGTACCACCAAACCAGTATTACATGAAATGTTGAAAGGTATTCTTTAATATGGGAGGGGCTTTGTAGGGATGCGTGAAAAAGGTGAAGGGATTAAGAAGCACAATTTGGTAGTCACATGGACAGAACAGTCACATGGATGTAAAGTACAACATAGGGAATATGGTCAATAATATTGTAATAACTGTATGGTATCAGATGGGTACTAGATTTATCGGGGTGATAACTTAATAAGTTATATAAGGTCTAATCACTGGATCGTATACCTGAAACTAATGTAATATAGCATGTCAACTGTAACTGGAAAATTAAAATTTATTTAAAGTAAAAAAAAAGGCCTAGTTATACAACAGAATACTAGTAAGCAAAAAATAAATGAACTAGAGAGATACATACAACAAGATGGATGAATCTCAAAAACACTGCACTAAGCATAGGAAGCCAGACATAAAATAGTACATATTTATATTTTAACTAGAGGCCCGGTGCACAAAAAGTTGTGCACTCGGGGGGGGGGGGGGGGGCGAGGGGTAGAGGTACCTCAGCCCGGCCTGTGACCTCTCGCAGTCTGGGACCCCTCCGGGGATGACCACCTGCTGGCTTAGGCCTGCTCCCTGGGGCATTGGGCCTAAGCTGGCAATCAGACATCCCTCTGGCCTGGGACTCCTCTGGGGATGTCCACTTGCCAGCGGGGAGCAGGCCTAAGCTGCAGTCGAACATCCTTAGTGCTGCTGAGGAGACGGGAGAGACTTCCGCCACTACCGCTGTACTGGCAGCCATCAGCCTGGCTTGTGGCTGAGCAGAGCTCCCCCTGTGGGAATGCACTGACCACCAGGGGGCAGCTCCTGCATTGAGCGTCTGCTCCCTGGTGGTCAGTGTGTGTCATAGTGACCAGTCATTCCCAGTCTTTCTGCTGTTAGGGTCAGTTTGCATATTACCCTTTTATTATATAGGATAGAGGCCTGGTGCATGGGTGGGGGCCGGCTGGTTTGCCCTGAAGGGTGTCCCAGATCAGGGTGGGGGTCCCTCTTGGGTGCCTGACCATCCTGGGTGAGGGGCTGATGGCTGTTTGCAGCTGGTCACACCCCCTTTAGGGTGGGGTCCCCACTGGGGTGTCTGGCCAGCCTGGGTGAGGGACTGATGGCTGTTTGCAGCTGGTCACACTCCCTTCAGGGTGGGGGTCCTCATTGGGGTGCCTGGCAATCCTGGCCAGCCTGGGTGAGGGGCTGATGGCTGTTTGCAGGCTGGTCAAGCCCCCCTCTGTGGGGATCCTCATCCCATGGAGGTTTGGCCAGCCTGGGTGAGGGGCTGATGGCTGTTTTCCGGCTGGCCACACCCCCTTTAGGGTGGGGGGTCCCCACTGGGGTGCCTGGCCAGTCTGGGTGAGGGGCTGAGGGCAGTTTTCAGGATGGCCAAGCCCCCCAGCGACAGAAGCTCCCAGCCTCTCCTTTTTTTTCTTTTTTTTTTTAATTCTGGGATTTATTTACCTTCTATAATTGAAACTTTGTTGCCTTTAGTGGAGCTCAGAGTCAGCCGTGGCAGGCGGGAAGCTTGGCTTTCTCCATCGCCAGGGGCAACCCAAGCCTCCTGCTCACTCCAGCTCCATGGCTGCCAGCTGCCATCTTGGTTGGGTTAATCTGCATATAGTCACTCTGATTAGCTGGTGAGTGTGGCTTAAGGCGTAGGAAAGGTACGATCAATTTGCATGTTTGTCTTTTATTAGATTAGATTTGCATTAAACTCTAGAAAAGACAAAATTATATCTTTAGTGACACAAAGCATATTAGTGAAGGCTTAGAGTATCTGTGGGGGTTTCACTAAAGTGGGACAAGAATTTTGGCAGTGACAAAAAGGCTTGTGGTGAATATATAGATATGTGGGTATATAACTGTCAGATCCAAGCCAGAGCACTGCTCAGCACTGCTGCTCTGAGTTGTTCTGAGTCCATATATTCTTCTAAATTCTTCCTGACTAGGCCAGGGCAGGTTCCTTCTTGAATCCTGCCCACTGTACTAACTGTTGGGAACTTAGTCCATGTCATGTTCTTCCACTCATTAGTTACATGTGTTGGGTCTAAGCCCCTCTGCCTAGGGCTGTACCTACTAGGATACTGGGTCTTAGATGGAAAAGCCATGAGAGGTTGTGGGTGTATAAGAATGAGTCTTTATTGCAGAAACCAGTGGCCATATGGCCATCAGACAAGACTGTCCTTCATAGCAGTGTCCATACAGGCAGAACAATGTCCCAACCAGACAGGCAGCTAGACACCAGCTGCTTAACATGTACATCTTTCCCACAAAGCAGCATTAGTCTCTGTATGCACAGCTATTATTTCAGCAGCAGCACACTGTCCCCCTAGACTCATCACCTCACATTGTAGCGGTACCTAAGCTCTCTGCCTCAGCAGCTTCTCCAGCCTCTCTAGCTCAGCTGCTTCTCCTGTCTCTCCTGACCAGCACACTCTAACATGGTAGCTATATCTTAACATGGTAGCTATATCTGAGCTTTCTATGAGCTCTTAGCCTTACATCATGGCAATATCAGCTTTCAGCTCTGTCTGAGCTCTGTAGCCTTTTCCCTCCGTATCTGCTCTGTTTCAGACTAGCTGGTCAGTAACCTGTATGTGACTCCCAATACAAAGCATGCTTCCTGCCAATAGTTACATCAACCATATTTTGGCTACAGAAGGGCACGTGAGTACAGTGTAAGGCTGGCAGCGACCTTGCACCTGCATAAAAGTATCTTGGCCTTGAGCACCCTGATTAGGCTCATGCTTAGAGCTGCCTTGAATATCCAGTGTATTCTTAGGGCCCCACAATAATTTTGTCAAAAGTCCCTAAAATATATACTTTAAATGTCTATTCATAAATTTTATGTAAATGTAAATATATACACACATACAAACACCCCCTAAAGTAGGGATGAGGGCTACACATCTGGGCTGTATCATATTTACTCTCATAGGTCTATTTTCATTGAATTGTTCTGTAATTTTGTCTTATCATAATGCCCCCAAAGAATCTAGTGAAAAGTAGCTTCATCAATACATCTGTATTTTCTGGAGGGATGCTTCAGTGAGCTGCTTACCATGTTATATGATATTCTTTCTATGAGGATAAACAAGAGAAATTTCAGTAATATGTGAGCCACTTGCAAACATGTGTTTGTTTTCACACTAAATGACATAAAGGATCATTTTCCCCTCTCTTGGGTTACTTCTATCAAACACAGAGCTTTGAAACCCATGGGTTTTATGGCATGAAATCTGTATTATTAACTATTTAATTCTCTTATTTTTCCTCATTGAGCTTAAAGTCCCCTGTGTTGGCATTGATTTATTATTGCAGAAGTAATAAAGAAAGTTAGGTAAAAAGCAGATTCTTAAAAACATCTGTCATCCGAAGGGAAATACTATAAAAACAATCAGACCAATAATTAAAATTCAAATGCTAAAGACCTTCCCAATCCCTCTCAGTTCATGTAAGTAAGACACAAAAAGTGGATTCTGTTTTATGCCTTGACTTTTGATGAGAATTCTGAGCTGTGGGTCAAGGGGAGACAATCTAGGGAAATAATGCTACTGGGAAGACTCAACCTAGTCTTGCAAATCAAAGAAAAAGGATTACAAGAAAGTACCTTCTATTTTATTAACTAGAAAAATGAGAATTAAACATGCTTATTTCTGCCCGGCTGGCATGGCTCAGTGGTTGAGCATAGACCTATGAACCAGATGGTCACAGTTCGATTCCCAGGTTGCAGACTTGATCCCCAGTGTGGAGTGTGCAGGGGGCAGCTGATCAAAGATTCTCTCTCATCATTGATGTTTTTATCTCTCTCTCCCTCTCCCTTCCTCTCTGAAATCACCAAATATATATATATATATATATATATATATATATATATATATATATCTATTTTACTGTGTTGTTTTAAGCATTCATTTAAAAAAATGCATGTAGGAAAGCCTGTTAGTTTTTAAAAAGTTAGTGAAAATTAAGTTATACAAATAGTATCTAAGAATACAATGTTTATGGCTTATTAGTGAGGATTGAGTTCAATACGTAGAGTGTGAAAACCACATACAGCTGCTTTTCAGACAATAGGGTCTTGAGATGAAAAACAACATATAACAATTACTGTATTTTCTCCTCCTGGAAAGTTCTGATTATTATTGTTCTGTGTTCATTCCTTTCACAGCTGTTCCCAAGCTTACTAGCCATCTTGTTATATTTTATCCAGTCAACATGTTTATTCCATCTTCTTTCATTTACCCTTCTCAAGCCTTCCCAGTAGAATCCATATACAAGCAACATTCTTTTCATATTTTTCTTTTGTTTCTAGTTTTGCTCCCAGCATGTCTTCCTAAGGATGAGGGAGCATTGCCAAGACTTTCTCTAATCTGAGTGACAAACACTGCTAAGCAAGTTTCAATTTTTCCTCGAGGTCCACAGGAGGTAAAGCCTTTATGTTTATCTACTGGCTCTTGACAGAGAATAATTGGACATCTTCTATGTGCTAATTGCTTTTTAGCCAATGGTTACAAAATTAGTTCCTAAACACTACCTTGAAAATCCTCTGCATCACCTTAAAGTGGCCTTATCAGTGTCTCCATTTCACATAGTAAAAACTAACTCTTATTAAATGAGGTGTGGTAACATTCCAGCCCAGACATCAGACTCTCATCAGCCACTTTCTGCAGTATGGCAGTCTAGAATAATGTTCTCATGACAATATAACTAATTCTTTTCTTTTTAATTGATTTTAGAGAAAAGAGAGAGAGAGAGAAACATTGATTTGTTGTTCCATTTATTTATGCATGCATTGTTGCTTCTTGTATGTGCCCTGACCAGAAATCAAACCTGCAACCTTGGTGTATTGGGACAATGCTCTAATCAACTGAGCAAACCCACCAAGGCTATAACTAATTCTTTGGTATATTAAAACAAACTTCATAATAAATTGCAAAGATAATAAAGGGGGGAGGAAAGGGAGAGGAAGGAAGGAAGGAAGGAAGGAAGGAAGGAAGGAAGGAAGGAAGGAAGGAAGGGAGGGAAAAATGGAGAGCTGGAGGGAGGTAAGAAGGAAAGAAGGTCAATAACAACAGCAACAGAAAACTAAAATAAGATTTGAGAATGGTGGGTGGCAAGAGAATGTGGAAGCCAGGTCACTTCGGGATAAACGCCTACCTCAGTGTTGTACCGTCTTTAACACACAGGGATTTAGAGAAGACGAATCTGGAAGTTTCCCAATCTAAGAGGACTAATGTGAATCAGCAGTGCCCACAGTTCCGACAGGAACAAATGAAACCCTCTGGAGGAAAGCATGATCGATGTACACCCTCAGGGGGTGCTCAGACTAAATTGAACCAGTAAAATATTAACTAACACAAAAGGAAACAAACCACCACAGGATTCGGCAGAAATAACAAATGATAGATTTCTCTAGATGACCAAAGATCTCACATATGAAATGTAACAGTATAAAAATGGTGTATTCACTATTTAAAGAAAAACAGTTATGTTGTAATTAAGAACGTAGAAAATAAAACTAATATACTCCAAAGAAAGAGGAGAAGTGGTAGCAAAGGTGGTACTGGAAGGTCAAGTAGGTGATGGGGGAGGAGACAGACCCGCAGAGGCAATGGCATGAGGTAGCTGAGCAGGTAGTAATGGGATGGCAAGGAAGGAGGGAGGATTACAGACACCTCAGCAAGCCCAGTCGCCTTTAGCATGTATTGTGGTGCAGATATTTCACTGACAAATTCTTCCAATTTTGGGGTATTTGAAAATGTCTCTATCTTACTTTTTTTCCCAAAAATATTTTCATGTGTAGAGAATTTTAAGCTAACAAATTATTATTTTTTCAGCATTATAATAATGACATTTCACTGTCTTCAGTCATTCAATCTTTCTTATGAGAAATCATGTATCATTCAGATGTCCCCTTGCTTGTAGTTTCTTTTTCTCAGGTTATCTCTAAGACATGGTCTTTATCCTTCATTTTAAACCATTTGCTTATTATATGGTTTTACTAGTATTTAGTCTGCTTAGTTTTCACTGACTTTCCTGGGGCTGGGGCTGGCTTTGTTTTTTAATCAAATTTTAAAAATGTTAGGTGGATGATTTCGAAATAAGTTGCCCTGGCAATTCTACCTTGTAATAACCCAAAGGGAATGGTAACATAACTCCAACAAATATATATATATATATATATATATATATATATATATATATATACGCATTATAATAGCAGAGATCTGCACATAAACCAGATGTCCAATATCAGATGAATGAACATACTGTTGTATATTCAAACAATGGAATGCTACTCAAAATAAAAAAAGAAATAAGTCCTGACAAACACAGTTGTATGCATGAATCTGAAAATTGTGATGCTCAGTGAAACTAGCTGGTTATAAAACAACTAGAGGCCTAGTGCACAAAATTCATGTGTGGGTGTGGTCCCTAGGCCTGGCATGCCATCAGGGCAATCTTCCCCAGCTGCCTGCAGCTGGCCTCACCCTCCGTCACCACCTACCTCCAGTTCCCCACTTGCCATTGTGTGATCGGTGCCTGATGGCTGGGGGAAGGGACTGAGAGGTTGGCGTTTCCCACCTGCTCACTGGCCTTGCCCCTGCTGCAGGTGGCTATCAGGTGATTAGAGCCAGGGAAAGGAACTAGAGGTGGTCAGTGAGCCTCATAGTGAATGGTCCAGCAGTCGTTCTGGTCGTTCTGTCATTAGGGTCAATTTGCATATTACCCTTTTATTATATAGGATAGAGGCCTGGTGCACGGGTGGGGGCCAGCTGGCCTGCCCTGAAGGGGGCCCTAGATTGAGGTTGGGGGACCCCACTGGGGCCAGGGCCAGGGCCAGCCTGGGTGAGGGGCCACATGTGGTTTGCAGGCCAGCCCCGCTCCTGGCTTTGTCTGGAAGGATGTCCAGAATGACGTCCGGAAAATGTCTAGTCTATCCAGTCTAATTAGCATATTACCCTTTTATTAGTATTGATAGATTCTATCTGATACCACTTAAATAACATTTTAGAGCAGAACAGACAGGGTTTTCTTGTTTTGTTTTGTTTTGCTTTCTTTGTGGATAGCATTGTGGCCTGGTGAAGGGATCACTGGTATTTACTGAGATATGGAAACATTTTAAATCCTAATCAGGTGGTGATTACATGAGTATTTACATCTGTCAAAACTCATCAAACCATACACTTAACATCGTTGGATTATATGGTAAGATACTTAAATAAACCCTCTCCACACCAATCACAGTAATAATAACAATTATGGAAGGCTGAACAACTGAGTAAACATGTTTAAAAGAAAAGTTGAGATATGGAATCTTGATCAGAAGTTACACAACATGAAGCACAGAGAGAACAAGAAAGGAAAACTAGAAAAGAAAGTGTAGAGACACAGACGTTCCCTCTTTCTGTAATTTGATAGGCCACGTATTTGTAACTACCTCTGCTAACAAATAATTTAAAAATTAGGTAAAAATATTTGTAAATCTTCCTAAAAATAAGTCAGACAAGATACTTAAGAATCATTACACCAAAATCTCAGCAAAAGCAGGAATCCAAGATTGTGAGTAGAGAACTAAAATCGCTTTAGTTCTGACAGCTTTTGCCACCTATAAAAACTTAAATTTTCAGTTTCCCAAGGCTTAGAATATAGTGATAAAAGCCTAGGAGCAACCCAATGTGCCTTAGAAGGCAATTCACTCACATAAGAATGACTGAATTAAACCCCCTGCTCTGTCCCAATCCCAAATATGATTTTTTAAAAAATTACCTGGCTTATCAAATTAACAGAACAAGTAAATGGGTTTAATCAATTGTTCAGTTTTCTCTTTGGCCCCACCATTGGTGGAAATGTTAAGGGTTCAGGCACTATGTAAATCGATATGGAGAGTCCTCAAAACATTAAAAATGAATTACCATGCTTCTTTGTCTCTGGATCTATTTTTTTCATCAGTTTATTTTTTTCATTGGATTCCATGAATCTCAGAGGGAAGATGGGGGTGATTGGAGGTGTGGGTGGGAAGAGGTTAACCAAAGAATTAATATGCATATGCATAACCCTTGGACACAGACAATAGTGTAGTGAACTCCTGGGGTGAGGGTTGGGTGCAGGCTAGAAGGGGCCAATGGGGTAAAGAGGGGACATCTGTAATACTGTCAACAATAAAGATAATAATAATAAAGTGAATTTCCATATGATTCAGCAATCCCCCTTCTAGGGATATATCTGAAAGAACTAAAATATGGATCTCAAAGAGATAGCTGTACTCCCATGTTTACTATAGCATTATTTACAAACTAGAGGCCCAGTGCATGAAATTCATGCATGGGGGGTGGTGTTCCTCAGCCCGGCCTGCACCCTCTCCAATCTGGAACCTCCTGTGGGATCGGGCCTAAACTGGCAGCCAGACATCCCTCTCACAATCCAGGACTGCTGGCTCCTAAACGCTCACCTGCCTGCCTGTCTGCCTAACCGATCCCATGCCAGCCTGATTGATGCCTAACTGCTCCCCTGCCGGCCTGATTGCCCCCAACTGCCCTCCCCTGTTGGCCTGATTGCCTCCAACTGCCCTCCCCTACTGGCCTGTTTGCCCCCATCTGCCCTCCCCTGCTGGCCATCTTGCGACGATGTCACCGCAGCTATCTTGGGACGTCGTTGCAGCAGCCATCTTATGACGACATCACACAATGCCACCTAGGCTTTTATTATATAGGATGCCAAGTTATGGAAACAACCTGTATGTTCATCAATGGACTAATGAATAAAGAACATCTGATCTATGAATATAATGGAATATCATTCATCCTTTAGAAAGAAGGAAATCCTGCCATTTGCCACATCAGTGGACCTGGAGGACATTATGCTAACTGAAATAAGACAGGCTCAGGAAAACAAATATTGGATGATTCCACTTATATATGAAATATATAATAGTTCTTTCAATCGTACAGTGCTCAATTATTTTTATCACAAGAAATGTTGCTTAGCAATATAGTTGATGTTCTACCCTTATCAGATTACCAAGAGAACAAGGATAGAAAGTTTTAAAAAGATAAAAATGTATTTGTCTACCATATTAAGTTACCATTTGTAAGTTTAGAATGATCAAATATTAGAAAAAATAATATGTTTTAACTTAATATTATGTATTAAATTAACAAAAATATGGCTATCAAATTTTATTAAACTGAATTGAACTTATAAACTTAAGGTTGGGACAGTTAGATATCAAACAAACAAGGTAAATCTAGGGAAGAGAATAGGATACAAATGTTGATTTTACTAAAGAGGGGGCAAGGAAGACCAATCAGCTTCAGGGATCTATCTCAGCTAGCTCACTGAACTCTCACACTCTGAAGATAATTAGAAGAAACTAACTGCAGTGGAAGACAGGTATCAAACTCAGAAAAACAAAATTATTTAACAAACATTGATTGCTATGGAAGATCCCAGTTCAGTTCAAGTTGTTTAAACAAAATTACTTGCACACTCACAAGATACTAGGAAATGTAGTAAAAACTAGAAATAGAAATATATAAGGCATGGCACTTGACCTCAATATTGCTTACATTTATTGAACTTCTATTATATGCCAAAAAATATGCTCATAGCTAAGGAAAAAGAAAAATTAGATACCCTCTCTGCATTTAAGCTATTTATAAACCAATGCAAATAGACAAAAATTACCATTTAATATACCAGGCAGAGAGTAGCAGAGATGAGGCTAAAGAGGCAAGAAGGGACTAAATAATAGTGTTGAAAGTCATGCTACGGAAGTCAATGGAAAGTCATTGAAAGTTTTGATGACAGTACATAGGGCAGAAGTAGAATCAGAAATATAATCTTTGCTACTGTGTAAAAGATGGCATAAAGGGAAGTGAATGTAGAGCTAGAAAGGAAGAGAGTGAGTTAAAGTGATGGCTAAAGAATGAATACTTTCCTTACTTTAGCTCCTACTTGCAGAGATATCCCATTCAATCTGGTACCACCACACCCCAATTGCTCACTCTAAACAAGCATTGCTACCTTAGCCCTCCTCACATCACCCTCATCACTGCTTCCCCCATTGATGGCAAAGACCCCTCTCATGATTCATTCAGGTGGACTTTTTGCCCACTGCCCAATAAACACCAGATAACTAAGGCATTTGTGTTTGCTTGACCACATGAATCAGGAAAGCTGCTACAGAGTTGACACATGCCTTGCACCCTGTTTTGTTGGCTTCCTGCTAACTTGGCAAAGGAGGGACTTGAGTTAAAAACACTGAGAAGCATCTGTGCTCTGTGTACACAGCACTGTTTTGAAATCTCCTGTCCCTGCTTCAAAGAGTTTGACAGCAGCCAGAACCAACTGTTTGGTTAATGAAAGTACAAAGGCTAAAGAAAAAAGAAACAAAACAACCTACAGCTTTTTAAAAAATATTCAGTGTTTGGAACTCATTTTATTACTCATAAATCCTTTTATTATTCAGTTATTTCAATACCTACTATTTACAAGATACCACAGGGTAAAAAAAAATGAATCAAATATAGTTTCTACCTTAAATGAGCTCATATTTCAATAAATAAGAGAGGATCGCCGAAACCGGTTTGGCTCAGTGGATAGAGCGTCGGCCTGCGGACTGAAGGGTCCCGGGTTCGATTCCGGTCAAGGGCATGTACCTGGGTTGCGGGCATATCCCCAGTGGGAGATGTGCAGGAGGCAGCTGATCGATGTTTCTCTCTCATTGATGTTTCAAATTCTCTATGTCTCTCTCTTCCTCTCTGTAAAAAATCAATAAAATATATTTAAAAAAAAATAAGAGAGGATGATAAATAGGTGATAGATGAGGATTAGTAGACAGATGATGATAGATGCTCATAGATGATGATAGATGGATAGATACATAGATAGACACATAGATAGATAAAGATGATGATGATAGACAGATGATAGATAATCAATAGATAGATTAGGATGGATAGATAGATAGATAGATAGATGATAGATAGATAGATGATAGAAAGAAAAATAAAGGAAGGAAGGAAGGAAGGAAGGAAGGAAGGAAGGAAGGAAGGAAGGGAGGGAGGGAGGAGGGAGGGAGGGAGGGAAGGAGAAGATGGGTAGATAGATAGACAGACAGACAGCATAGTAGATTCTAAAAAGAATAGAGTTTTGTCAGAGATGATGGAGAGGCTAGATCATCAACCTCTGCCTGGGACACAGGGCTGGGCTTCACAAGTGAGGAGCTATCAGGTTGGGCTATTGAAAGATGAAAAGGAGTGAAAAAGAGAAGAGAATAGGAGGAAATTCTAAATTTGTTCAATAAGAGGCAGAACAGTATAAAAGTATACAAGAACACACAATTGTAATTAAGGAAATTGCAAGCCAGATTATGGGCAATGATGAATAAACCAAGGTAATGCCCTTCCTTCTGAAAGTGGTTTTTATGGGGAAGAGATATTTCAGATGTGTATCTTTTATTTAAAATCAGCCTGTGTCTAAATTGTAAAGTACAATGGCCTCTGTCTTAGTTGTTCCTGTATTTTCATCCTATTTCTGGATCATCAGACTATTTTTGGAATACTCAAAGTTCCGAGGGATGGACAATAGAAGAAGTTTTACTCTTTCACACTCCATCAAATGGTTCTGGGAAATACCACATCTTTTCAGAGAGAATACAGTCTGTTTTTCTATGTTACTAGTGCATTAAATGTGGAGGTAATACAAGAAGTTGTCATCATAAACTCATTAAAGCCTTTTGTGTTTTTTTTTTCTGCTTGCAATGATCCACATTTCTTAATCTCCAGTGTAGACATTGTCATAAAATCGAGGGCACAGATTTGGCAAAGGAGGACAAAGCCCCTACTGTGTGGGTGGTGCAGGATCTGCAACATACGCCTCCAAATAGGTCTTTGAGTGCAGCCGCAGATGGTGTGACAGCTCTAGTGCCGTCAACTGACCAGCCATGTGCTAAACCTGAAATGTAAATAACGCCTCTGTGATGACCAGAGAGCCCTTCTCTGGCATTCAAATGTACTGCAGCCCACGGATCAATATGGTCATCCAGATCTTCATGAATAGAACATTAAAATTGTGTTATTTACAATTTCCAAGTCAGTGCTCATTATTTTACCACTATGAAAACAACTGAGAATTGTTCTAGTCAATTGGAAAGTAGCAAAAAAATTCAAGGATGCCATACCCTAAACTGAGGTGATAGGATACATTGCGATATTATCAAATCAGCCTGCCAGCCTTCAATCCTCACCCACATATGAGGCACATGAAGGAAAGTTAGGGAATTGTTGAAGAGACTTTGAAGTAGTTTGGGTGTTTTCTCTAATGGTAGCCGGGGGAAATTTTCCTGGGCCAGCTGGCAGAAGGTATCATGTTCTCTGGTGTACCTGTGGTTATCACCCACTGAAAAATCAAATGCATGGTAATGGATTTCTTCAAGGGAAAATTTAAGGGGAAAACAATGAGATTTTGGTGTCTAAACTAAAAAAAATAGACAAAGTCAAATCACTCCTAAAATCATAAGGGAAATGTGCAGGTATGAGAATTGGTAAAGCAATGGGCCCCATCTGGAGATTGTGAGAAGAAAATAAAAATGTGTGTTTTCAATTACAGAGACATGAAGGTGAGAACAGTGACCCTGGGCATATGGAAATGATATCCTTTCTCAAGTTGTTAAAGTGTGACTTTTCCTTCATTCCATTATAGCTTAAGACCTCCAAGGTAGAGAAAATTTTCAAGGCCAAGCACCTGCACTCACCTCTTACGGAGATGGCAGACCCCATAGGCAGGACATACTATGAGATTATGAAATTTGTTCTGCTAGTCTTCACCCATCATGTACACCCAAGCTGCATCATGGGAAGCTTAATGAGAATGACAGCAAGGAAATAAATGTTTAGAGGGAGTTGTCAGTGTGCTGTCTTTGTATGCATGTACATAGGTGCATGGGAAGGGAAGGACATAGGGATAAAGGAAGATGTTTCTCCAAAATGATGGGGGCTTTCTGAGAGAGAGCTTCAAATTCTAGAATTTGAAGGGCCTGTGAATTCATATCTGACTTTCCTTGAAAGTCTGAGGATGAGAGGTGGTGGCTAGAAGAGGGTTGCATTGAAAGGTCTACATTTCCCCTGAAAGCAAAAGTGTTAATTGAGAGCCAGGCTTGGCCATCCACACTGAAGCTAGATGTGAGAGGTGACACAGCACAGTGGTAAAATACTGAGAAGCAGAGGGCCAACAGGGGAGTTATAAACAACCATCAGGAAGAAGCAAGAGACAGCAGGTAAAGTCCCTCCAAAGAACAAACAAAACACATGGTGAGGAAAATTAATCAATATTTAGCATCTTCCACATCTCACGGTCACTGTGTCAGTTTTCATTTCATTGTGTCTTAGCCTTGAATGCACCCTTCAGTATACTACGCATGCTCTGTGATGAACAACACAATTTAAAGCATTTCTCCTCTAAAGTGAGAAGGATGTTAAGCTTTCTCAGCACAGGGCGTTGGAAGGACACTGCAGGAGGAAGAGGCTGCCCTGCAGTTTCCACCAAGAGTCAAGGGTGGGAGGTATGGGTGTGATGTCATCTAGTAGACCACTGCCCCACACACCAGCTCAGATTACTGTCCCTCTGACACCATGCAGCCTTACCAGGCTATAACCATTCCACAGGGCTCTCAACTGCAAATCAGAGCCCCACTCAGCCCACAGGCTCTAAAGGCCTCTTGCCTACACCTGCACTGGGACTCCTTTGTCCTGACATTCTGCTTGCACTCCTGAAGGTTGCCTATTGCTTGCCAGCAATGCCCACCAGCTGCAGGCTGGCCAAACAGAAATATTCTCTCTATCCAGGGGACTGACCATTCCTCCTCCTGCAAGAGGGCCTGCACCTATCCCTGTCCTTCATTGAGTGATGTGCCTTAGTTCTACGGGGCCCTATAGCTTCCTTTTATCTTACAATTGCTCTTTTATCATACTTAAAAATTCTTTAGAGTAAACTTCCTCTGTTTAACCTACGGTGTAATTTCTATCTCCTGAATAGACCCAGATGGCTATAGTCATCGATACAACTCTATAATTACACAACTCTCACCTCAATTTCCTTTCTAATCCCCTCCAACTCTGGAGGAGCCAGATTAGCACAATGAGGGCAGATGAGAAAGGTGATAGGAAGCAGTAGAGAAAGTTGATGAAATAAAGAAAGTGCAAGCTCCCTGCCCTACTTCAGGCTTCTTGGATCACTGCAGTCCTGATACAATATACTACCTGTTAAATTGTCTTATTGTGAGATACGGATTTCACAGAAGTATTAGAATTGTACTCTGCTAACCTGTAGGCTACATGAACTGTGCCATTGTTCCAACTATGAGCAAAGAAGATTCTCAAATCTCAATAACTTATATTTGGAATATTATTAAGAGAAGTGTTATGGTCAAAGACCAAAGAAGGTAGGGAGGAAGATAACCATATTCAGTCAGAGAAGAGCAATCTTATGTGGAAGTAGGAGTCTTAAATTGAACCAGATTCAAAGGTGAAATAAAAAATTATTAAGCAAAGGGCATTCCCTGACAAAAAAAAAATCACAAAATTTTATTTTATTAGACTTACGATATCCTTTGATCTTTAACCCATTTCCTGACATTTAAATTCACTCCGAAGCATCCCCATAGGTTATTTTCAAATAAATAGTAACAGCGAACCAGTCCCTTCCCAAAGGAGCTCATTCCAAATTTCAGAGAGTACAAATGGTCAGAAAATGCTTCCTGTCATTGAGTCAGGAAATGCACAAAAATCCTCTTTCCTCGTGATAGCCCTTCAAATGCTTGAAGGTGATTCAAAATCCGTGGAGATTTTCCTTTCTCTAAGCTGAAACGCTAATGTTTTATTTCTCAGAGGGCTTGGTTTAATGTTATCTCTCTGTCCTCGTCACTCTCCTCTGAAACATGCCAGTTATAATTGTCTGTTTCTACTCCTTTTACGTATTGTCTCTACATGTAATGAGAACTTCACACTCGAGTTGGCACATGGTATGAACTACGTGGCAGAAGAGAGGCGGACTATCATCTCCCAGGCTCAGTACAATCTACTTCCATGAGAGGAACTCAATCACCTCACCCTCTCCTCATGCTGCCTTTGCAAGCTCCTTAGTTCTGGGAGGTTTTAACCACCACAGATATGGGCCCTTAATGCCTAGTCCATGTCATCTGCTCAGGACTTTCCCCAAGCTTCTCATGCAATGACCCCACTATCTGCACATCATCTCTCCTGGGTAGCACAAAGATGCTTCAGCTTCAACAGGATGAACACTAAAACCTCCGTATTTCCCTAGAAATGTGCTGTTCCTCCTGTTTTCTCCATCTCAGTTAAGAGCACAACTGCCACCCTAGCTGGTTTGGCTCAGTGGATAGAGAGTCGACTTGCAGGCTGAAGGGTTGCAGGTTCGATTCCGGTCAAGGGCACATGCCGGGGTTGCAGGCTCGATCCTCACTGAGGGGCGTGCTGGAAGCAGCCAATCAATGATTCTCTCTCATAATTGATGTTTCTATCTCTCTCTCCCTCTCCTTCCTCTCTGAAATCAATAAAAATGTATTTTTTAAAAAAGAGCACAACTATTATCCCAGCCACACTAGCCAGCATGCACCACACAGAGGCAAATATTAGACACAAATTCTCTAATAAGTATTTCCTTCTTCCCATCCACGCTGCTTCATAATCCATATTCTTCATATTGTTTCTTGTGTCTCTCCCTCCTATTTACCCCTGACATTGCTATTTCCTGCTCCTCATTTAATATTTCACTCCTAGAAACTCAGAGGGAACAAAGGACCTTGGCTGGATCCAAAATACAAATACAGAAACATTATGGTTATATCTACCACATCCTCTCCAAACCACCCTCTCCTGACAAATACACCCGCTCCTCTCACTTCACACTAAAATGCATTTAATTTCTTTGATTTTTAGACCAATTCTCTTTTATTTTTCTTCAAGTCTGTTCTAAGACTTCTCTTAGTTCCTTGTTACTTCTTTCATCCAAAATGAGATACCCCACTCATTTCATAAAACTTTTCTTCTACTTATTTTCTTGACTCAAAGAAATTGGCAACCTTTGACAACTATGTTCTCAAAAAATCTTAAGCAGAAAGGGTCCCTTCCTAGTATTATGGGGACTAACGTCCCGAATTGCAGAGATTCGGTAACTCCTAGTATATGCATCAACTCACCTGGGCATCGAGGAAAGATTTAAAAATGATTCAGAGACACACAGCTAGTCAGTATAGGATCCTCAGAAATCAGTGATTCAAACTCAGACCCCCTCTGAACGTCTCAGGGAATGAGAGTAACTGTTTGAGCTCTCGATTCATGATTTATAAATGTGTTTCTAAGCAAATGCCTTCATTTTTCTAAGATTCATCTTCTTTGTCTGCAAAATTTGTATAATAGTACCTAACACATAATATTTTAATGAGTATTTCATGTAATATAAAGTACTAGCTCACAGCTCAAAAGTATTAACTACCAGAAATACTCAAGATCAGAAAACTAATTGGGAATTTAACTGGGACTTCGTCTCAGATTTCCTTGTTAATAGCCATATTACCACCTTCAGAAATAAAATGTGTGGTCTATTTTGAAAAACAAGACATATGGCAAAAAATGACACTGATCCTTTTTGAACTGTCCTTTGCATGATTGCTTCAGCTACAATTTAAAAGACTTGTCAAAATTTCTCAAGGAAATTGCACAGCCAGAAACATAATGTTGGCCTGTAAAATATGGCGCATACAGTCCATAGTCCATCAAACTGTTAAATGGAATAAATCTTTAATGAGCATAAACCTTCTTCATCCACCTTCATGGGCCTTCCCTCCTTCATCTTGGTCTCTTTAAGTAAATGTAACTGTTAGAAGAAAATGCTGCTGACTTAAGTAGTTCTTTATTTCTTTTCATATGTTTTGCCTCAAAAAAAATCAGTGTTTGTATAACAACCATATACTTCAGACTTCACTTTTCAACATTTTTATTCTTATTCTTATTTTTTCACAGTTTGATAGTTTATGAAATATCTATTTAACACCTACTATATGATAAGCACTGTGGTAGGTAATGGTTTAGTTATAGCCACAGATCCAGAAGAGTCACAGTTAAGTGGGGGTAGATGGCGATGTCCTTAAAAAAAAAAAAAAAAAAAGGAGTGTAGGTTTTGATTACTTAGTTTACTCATTTTAGCCGTTTTGATCAAATTCACTATATTATCTTAAGATAAGAATTATCTTTCTTATTTTGAGTTATCTTTAGCAAACCCTAAATTTAAAATGTTAAACTCTGTAAAGCCTCAAGGAAAGAGTGTAGTGCCTAGCACAGTGCCTTGCACATAATTGTGGTTCAAATGTTAGTGGAATTGAGATAAATAAGATGACATATTTCAAAAGTTATATGCAGTTTTTAAACTAAAACTATAGCATAGTATAGTAGTCCCTTTTTCTAATATTGGTTCTGTTTTAAAGGTCCTTATCTTATAGAGATTCATGCTGAAGTATCTATAGATAAAATAATACAATGTTGGATAGCACTTCAAATTAATTCAACGGTGGAAAGCAAACAGGGGGTGGGGGAGAATAAATGAAACTACATGGGCTATGTATTAATAACTGTTCAGACGGTTGATGGATACATGGTGGGTCCCAATATATTTCTTCACTTATGTATAAGTTTGAAGTATTATATTAAAAATGTTAACAAAAAGAAAAAAAAATACCTTTAGAAGACTTTCAATTTTTAGAAGTTCTACAATAAGTTCTATAATAGAAAAAGAATTTCTACAAGTTTTCACCACATAAAACTATCCTTATATAAATGATACCAGCAGACTTTGTCCTTACCTGTAGTATTTTATTTTTATAAAAACACTTCCATGACTTCTTTGTATTATTTTTTATATGATAAACATTTAATTTTAGAAAATAAGGTACACAATCTGGAATTGTCATGTCACCTTTTCTCCAAAATATTTCTCAACCTTCTTTATATGTATTTTAAATGCTATGGGTTTTTAATTTAAGTTTTGGCCTCAGTAATTAATATTCACTCAGTAAATATGTATTCAGCACTGTCCACATGCCAATACCTGCACCATGAATAAAATATAGCTCCTACTGTTAAGGAATCCATCGCATAGTGGAAGAGCTTGCTGCCTATTGGTCAATTATAGGTTTATTTATTTTAATGACTAGATTGAGTATGCCCCTAGATTCTTACAGTTGTAACCAGAAAAGATGGTATTAATAAATATTTGTGATCAGAATAAAATTAATGTCATCTTTTACTGGAACTCAGGAATCAGATATCTAGAAAAATTTCTGAGAGCATATAGGTGGTAATTTCAACCTATAAAGTATAACAACCTATAACCATTAAAGAGATATTTTTTGGAATATTCAGGACACTTCTTTGCTTTTATGTGAAAGGTGGTATTTAGGCCTGACAAACTCAAATAGACATCCATACAAAAACCAAAAATTAAACACTGAATAATATTACTTTCCTAATTTAATTTTGACAGCTTTGGGAAAGTTCATGATTTTAGTCCAAGTATATTGAGGGGAAATTATTCTTTCTAAAAGAAAAGATAAAAATAAAGCCCATCAAAACCCAAATGTTCCAGTTGTTCCAAATCCTATACAGAATTACAGAACTTAACAGCATGTCCCTATCTCTCTGCTGTCTGCCTTTTTTTTCCCTCCCTTAAGAAAAAATAACTTGCGATATTTTATGTTTTTAAAAAAATGTCCTTCAGCTTGTTAATTTGGAGGCACCACAATTCAGAGTGATTCATTGCAGCCGTGAATAAGGAATGTCACCAAAATAGTGAGATGGCCTGAACCACTTTAGAAATTAATGGGCTGACTGTGATATACTGGCGCCTCTTTCCTGCATCTGTAATTGGAGTGCCAATTTATTCCCAATCATTTTAAGCACTGTAATTACCCAGCATCATCGTTGCCTGTTTAACATTCATATGGGGAGCTGTGGCAAGAATGCTGGCCAGGGACCAATATTTTGCAACGGAGATGCATGAACTACATAAGGAAATATAAAAAGATCTAGTTTGTCTTTCAAGGCCTGAGCCTTGACCATGGTGGGAAGAATTGAATAAGGCAATAGAGCTGACAGGTATTTTTTCTTTTTTAATTAAATTTATTGGGGTGCCACAGGAAAGTCTCTTTTAAACATATCACTCAATATGGGGAGAGAAGAAAACCAAAGAGTGACAACAGGCAATTGTTGCTGCACTGATGCAATGAGGACATTCCGCTAGTCATTCCTTAAGCATCTGCTTGGCGCCAGGCATTCTGCTACACACTGGAGATACTGAGGTAAAAATGAAGCAACACCCACACACATTCAGAACATAGTGAATGGTAGTTATGTACTGCACAGCAGGAGGATAGTTCTAAAGTATCTGCTGGATACGACTGTTTTCTTTTTTTTTTTTAATATATTTTATTAATTTTTTACAGAGAGGAAGGGAGAGAGATAGAGAGTTAGAAACATCGATGAGAGAGAAACATCGATCAGCTGCCTCCTGCACATCTCCTACTGGGGATGTGCCTGCAAACCAGGTACATGCCCTTGACCGGAATCGAACCCGGGACCCTTTAGTCCGCAGGCCGACGCTCTATCCACTGAGCCAAACCGGTTTGGCTACTGCTTTCATTTTAAGTCTGCTGATGAAAAGTCATAGGCTACATAAGAGAACTATTTAATGTTTTCATAATTCTGGATGCCAAAAATAGTTTGAAACTTCAGATTCAAACAAAGTTTTAACAGAAGAAATATTTAGACCAATCTATGAGCCCTGCTACAGGCTGAGGTGTGGCCTCATTTGCCCCCATAATAGCAGCCTGTCTTAACCTCTGTTAAGACACTGACATCTTACCTCCACTTCACGCAGCTCTAAAGCAGCAATGTTCAAACCCTTTTCATCACATGGCACATATCAACTAATTACAACATTCTGCGGCACACCAAAAAATATATTTTTTGCCAATCTGATAAAAAACAATAGGTATAATTTTGATTCATTCACACCAGATGACTATTGTGTGTTGGCTGCTATCATTTTTTATCTGACAATCTAAGAAAAAAGAGGTCCATGCCTCTGACTAAATAGGCATTGCGTGTTTTAAAAATTCGGTTGAAAACTGCTGCTCTAAAGCAAGGCAAGGAACACATCTTAATCACTGGAATAAATAACTGCAATGTCAATCATAGCACCAGGCTCAATAATTGTTTTTCTGAAAACTGAATTAATAAGTGCATGAATGAAATTCCCTTTGTAATACCATTCACATTTTTAAATTTCTTTTCTTCCCATTTCTGCTACTTAGATAAGATCTTTAGCCTAACTGACCTCCAAAACACCTTTATGCATGCCACAAAACTTTCTCTAAAGCTTTGGTTATTCTCCATTACATAAAAAATCAAATATCTCCTTAGCCTGATATTCAGAGTCCTCCATCATTCATTTGTGACTTACCTCCATAACCTTATTCTTACTATATGTTATTAAATCAATTAAGAAAAGAGAAAGCTTATATGAGAAGGTATAGAAAAGGTTGCCAGAGGGTATGAAGAAGAGGGGGGGAAAGTATTTTAACCAAATTGCATAGCCAAAGCTCTCAATCCTCCCACGAAACAGCAAGACTGACTAAGCACTCCCGACCCAATCATGGCAATGGAGAAGGCATGACAATCTTTTGTCTGAATTTCACTGGTAATCATCAATCTGTGTGAGCACTTCAGAGCTGAGCCATTAGCGTGGACGAGGTAGTGGTAGATTTATATGGGCAATTGTGACAGTGATGGTTGATATCATTTATATGAGGAATTTTATTACAACTATAAGTAAAGCACAATGGCAATTATGAAGTGTGATTAATATGAGTAAATCTGTAATGGAACTTATACTGATGGTCTATTTAGTTAAGAAAATCTAAAGTTATGAATTTGCTGTGAGAGGGGAAGAGAAAGGAAACAAACTACTATCTAGCATTTGTTATATGCCCCCAATTGTGCTACATACTTTGCATATGTCATTTCACTTTACCTTCACAAAATTCCTAAAATCAGTGTTATTATCAGAGATGAGTAAAAAAAAACTCAGAAAGGTTCATTTGCCCAAGGTCAGTCAGCTAGCAGAGTCAAAGCTGGTGCCTGGACCAAAGTCTCACAAAAATGTTGCATTTCACTAAACGTGGGACGGAGGGGGGCGGGGGCGAGGGGGAGGGTGAGCGCAGGTGGTGGTGGGGGATAATAAAAAACAACTGAGGAAAAAAGATATAAAGTGAAATTTGGAAATCTCACATTTCATGCAATAGTAAGTATGAGGAGTCAAGTATTTTATAAAGAAGAACGTTGACCTGATTTGGACCCTGCATCCATCGACACTACCACTGAAGCTCCCAACTGTTCCACTGAAACAACCACTGGCCACTCTGAGTGAATTTTGACCAAAAAAAAAAAAATGAGCTGTTAATGCAAAGGGAGTAGTTTTTGTTTAGATGTGGATGTGAGTATGAATGTGCCTATAGATTAAAAACAAGTAAAACAACAACTGTTGGAACTCAGAATTGCAAATAGTTGTATCTCTTAATCTAAGCTTTCTTCATCAAGGTATTACATCCTAAAAAGAATGAATTTTTACTTGACATTAGGTATTATATATTCTAATTTCCCAAAATAGAGAACTAATAGAGCATCTTTGGGCACAAACACAGACTCTGAAAACAAAAGAAATCAGTAGTTACTCCTACTTGCATTTTTTTAAAAAGTATTATAGAGTTCCAGTGTTCAGTAGAAAAAAAAATCCTATTTGAAACAATCCTTATTTTGAAAGCCCAATGAGACTAAAAGAAAGGGAATCCTCTTAACTAACGTTCCATCAGGATGTCTATTGCGTCTCTCATGTTATATTATTAATATGACATAATAATATGAGAGGATGAATGAATGACCACATTTAGAGTGTTAATTAACATATTTATATCCAATTGAATTACAAATATGTCTGTGCTTGTTCTTTGCTGGTCAATTTTTTTAATCAACCACTGGGAAAAAATTCAGAAGACAAGATTATCAAGCAAATTAGGAGGATGCTACCGAGAACAATAGAATCAAACATCTCAGCAGCCTTGGTTGACAGGACAAATTAGCATGATGAGATTCAATGAAGATAAATGTAAACAATCCACTGAGACTAAAAATCAAATACACAAGTATAACATGATTAAGATATTAAGTAATTGCCATTTGTGTATAAAAAAAAAGACCTAGACAAAAGCTGACAGTAAACTCAATAGGAGTCGATACTGTGACATTGAAATACTTAATTTATTCTTAGACTATAATACTAGAAGTGTAATATCCAAATAAAAGAGATGAGAGCCCCACTGTACTTTCAACTGATGGTATACGAAGTATTATTTCCACTTATGGACAAAATATTAAATGAAGAAGAAGAACGTTGAAAATAATGGTGAGCATTGACCCATGAACCAGTTCACAGTTCAATTCCCGGTGAGGGCACATGCGTGAGTTGTGGGCTCAATCCCTGATCATGTAGAAGGCAGCCACTCAATGATTCTCTCTCATTGTTGATGTTTCTATCTCTCTCTCTCCCTCTCTTTTCCTCTATGAAATCAATAATTTTTTAAAGTTCTTCAGAGAGCCCTAACTGGTTTGGCTCAGTGGATAGAGTGTCGGCCTGCAGACTCAAGGGTCCCACGTTCGATTCTGGTCAAGGGCATGTACCTTGGTTGTGGGCACGTACCAGTGGGGAGTGCAGAAGGCAGCTGATCGATGTTTATTTCTCATTGATGTTTCTAGCTCTCTATCCCTAACCCTTCCTCTCTGTAAAAAATCAATAAAATATATTTTTTTAAAAATTCTTTACAGGTTTGAATGTTTATTAAAAAAAAAAAAGTTCATCAGAGAGAAGAAAAATGGTCCAGTTCAGAAATTTGGATGTACATAAAGAAAAAAAGCACTGAACAAAGAATAAGATAAACATTTATTTTTCTTACTCTTAATTGATGTAGCACCTAACAGTTTATTCAAAACAATAACAGTACCAAAGAAATGCAAAACCTGATAGAAGGGCAATGAGAAATAGATGAATCCACTATCATAGTTGGAAATGTCAGCCTCTATCAAAAATGAACAGATCCAACAGTCAGAAAATTAAAATTAAAAGAGAAATAAGGATATAGTTGAAATTAACAGCACCTTCAATTTACTAGATATAATTGACTTTTATAGATTACTTCATTCAACAATAGCAACATACAGAGTCTTCTCAGGTCTAAATGAAACATTCACCCAGAAAGACCATATTCTGACCTTAACAAGTTTAAAAGAATCATGTCCTTTGAAAATGGAGGAAGAAACCACTGTCAAAGAATAAAGACTAGAATCTGAAGAAGCAAGGACACCTTCTCCCCTCAGCGCCTGCAGAAGGGAACAGTCCTGCTACACCTTGACTTTTAGTCCAAATGAAACTGACTTCTGACCCCTGATCTCCAGAACTGCAAGTCAATAGGTCTGTATTTTTTAAACCACTAAGTATGCATCACAGTGGCAAAAGGTTACAAATATACCTTTAATTCTAGAACAAGTTTCTAACACAATGAAACATAAAGTTCAACCAACCAAACAATGCAATGGTGATTGGGGAAAATCATTTAGCGCTTAAGAAATGATGAGATCAGCCCAGCTGGTGAAATCAGACAGCCCATCAATGATTCTTTCTCATCATTGTTGTTTTTATCTCTTTCTCCCTCTCTCTTCCTCTCTGAAATCAATAATATATTAAAAAAATAAATTATGAAATCTGGCTTGATCATGCATCTCTCTCAGGACAGAAGGAATGTTCCCTACTGTTAGTCCATTGCTGAGTGATAGGCTGCAGTAGTTCCTACATTACCTAAAGAAAAGAGGAGTTTCTCTGTAAAGTTAGCCTGTGATACATAATTGATTTTTGTTTTTAGCTGAAGCTAATTTGAATTGTCTACATCTCCATCAGTGGGAGAGCTAGTATTGATTTCTTTAAAATTTAAATGCACCGCCTGCGTACCCTCTGGGTTTCTTAAAATCTGAGATGAATATTATTCTTTTATCTGTTTGCAATGAACGGGATAAATAATGATTTGGGGATTTTATGGTTTGAGGTTAAAACATGGCTTGCATGTGCAAATATTAAAAGTCAATTAAATCTATTTACTTTACAACAATGGAATTCTTGCCTTGTAAATATCAGTTGCTTTGCACCAGCACCAGCATTTGAGGTCTGCCACAATCTCCAAAATACCTCATCTTATTCTGCTTGGTATTCTATACCCTACGCTTTCCAAAGAGTTGCAATTCCTCAAATGTACCCTACATTTCTTGCTTCCACATCTTTGCAAAACTCCCCATTAATAGAACAGAGGATGTCTGTTCATTCTTAAGGGCCCAGACATAAAGTATCAAGAACTCTGTAAGTTGTTGTCAACTTCTCTGAACTGAAGTTCACTATTTTCTTCTTTGTGTCCCAGTGTATTCCATACACATTAGTTTTTTTATTGTTATTTTACTTTTAACTACAATTTACACTTAATGTTAGCTTGTATTAGTTTCAGATGTATAGACAATCATATACTTTACAAAGTGTCCCATATGCTCTGTTCAGAACTCTCATTTTTCATTTGTTCATCATTTGTGGTTGATAATCTAATTGTTCTGAGCTCTAGGATATTACTCACAGAATTTAGGTTTCTCCATATATAGCATATTTGTGAAAATATTGAAAAACTCATCTTTAACCCATCTTGTGTTCCCTCTCCTATTTTGCTTTATCATTAATTCATGAACCATTCAAAAGATTCAATAGAACCCTATTAACTGACTGTAATCCTTGTTTCTTTTTTTTCACATTATGATTGTCCGCCAGGAGTCCTCTTTTCAGGCAGATGTTGTTCCCCCAAAACACAATGACTTAGACTCATCTTGATATTTTCTGCTTCAAGATGTGAAACTGATCCATAAGATATAGGAGTTTCTTTAGTAGAAAATTATATAACTGGCCCAAATCTATGGACCAGAGGTGCACATGACATTGTTACATAACCATTACTGGCAGGCAGCTAGAAGGACAGAGGAGAGCCTGCTGAAAGCTCTAGGTGACAGAGGAGAGATTCCTTAAAGAGAGAAGAGTTCATAAGTTTATGTTGATGTCTCAATCACATTTTTATTAACTTTATCCTAAAATAAAAATATGTAAAATCCATTTCATCTTTTTGAGAATTGGCCTCCAGGTTTGCCCACATCCTATAGAGTAGTGGAGAGTTTGACATGTCAGCAAAACTGAGACTACAAAAACAAGGGGAATTTGAAAAATTCCAACAGTTTAGAAGTGATACTAGGTTGAGGAATGCTCTGCCGTCATTGACTGTTTCCCAAAAGATTTTTAAGCTGGTTTTAAGATACACACGTGCACACACATACACACACACACACACATTATTGATTTCAGAGAGGAAAGAAAAAGGAGAAAGAGTGAGAAACATCAATAAAGAGAGAGAATCATCTATCACCTGCCTCCTGCATGCCCCCTACTGAGGACTGAGTCTGCAACCTGGACATGTGCCATGACAGGGAACTGAACCATGACCTCCTGGTTCATAGGTCCACACTCAACCACTGTGCTACACAAGCACAGCGGTTTAAAGACTTTTAACTGTTAATATTTTGTTGCAAAATGTGTATAAGTCTCTCTCTGCATTAAACAAGGATGTTTGCAGTTCTCATTTGCACAAATGCTGGAAACAAGTTAGATTCAAAATTATTCTTTAGTAGGTTTCATAGTTGACTTAAGTGGGAACATAGCATTTTCACTGATAAACTGTTAAATATCATCTAGCTGAACTTAAATTATGAAACGTGTGTGTGGTGACTATGCCCTGGCTAGGCAGTTGCCTGTGTAAAATTTTTAAAAATAAAAGATTCATTATTTTTAGGAAGGCACACAGTTCCCTAAAATACTGAATCAAGATGACCTTAGTACAATTTAAGAAGAGTATTATCATATCTTAAGCTTTATTTAATATCACAGTATTTTATTTCAGATTCAAATTTTATTGTGAATAACAAATTTGCTGAATTAGGAGTGGGTGGGCAAGATTAAAATATGCCCAGATACTTACATATCTATCCATTGAATTAATTCCTTGCAGGTTTCTTTATGGACATGAAAACTACATGCCTTTCCAAAGCCAAATATGTATTAACTCAGATGTATATAGCTTCATTCCTGTATGGGTTCAGATGGAGGGATTCATTCCTGAAGTGTCTGCAGTCAATTCAACTGCATCCCCAGCAGCTCAGGTTAGTTGAGCTGGGGTGACAGTCTCTCCCTGGCGATCAGTGCACACCCGACTCAAACACCAAATCATTTACTCCAGGATCTAATCATACATCCCTATCCAGATGATACCAGCCTTCCAGGACAAAAGTAAGAAACAAAGAAATCAATAAAAATAATAGGCTACTAAAAGTGATGATTTCCCACACAAATGATACAGGAGTAATATCCCAGAAGTGTTCAGACCTTCTGTATTCCCAACCCCATTCCAGATGCCAACCACAATGGGGAGACTAGGCAAGAGCACATAAATATATACTTTACCTGACTTATTGGCATCCATGTACCAAAGCAGCAGGAGAAATAACAAGGAGACGCTATTCATAAAAGCCTCCTAGTGGTGAGTCAAAATTTAACCTTTTAATAAATCATTCAAATTCATCCCTGTCCATAGTTCATGTCAAGTGTCTCATAAATCTTTCTCAGACTTTCCCCAAAGGAGAGCTACTTTTAAAACATTACTTCACTCTCTATATTCCTCATTTGTACCTCATTTTTCTTATTTTAACATTATTATTAGAGGTTGCAGGGCCCAGGGCCAGGGCAATTAAGAATGGTGTATGGCAATTCAGGAATTATGGAACTCTTAACTCTAGCAGGTGAAACTCTGATGTTCCCTTCATTCATAGAGTTTAAGGAATGCAAGACATCCTTTAAGCTTCGTTTTTATCTGTCTTTCTACTGTCTTGTCAACCTGTTCATTGTTTTAACTTACTAACTTAATTCATTTTATGTCTACTTGATAAATTTAATGTCCTTCCTCTCCTACTACAAAAGTGATTCTCTCTCTGAATTTCCTCATGGATCAATACAGTACAGTCAACATCTGTCCCCAATTGAGCATCTGTTATAATATGTTCTTATGGGTTGCTGGTATAGGAACAACTTGATAAGAATGGTCATGCCTTATTCTTTTTTTATATAAATAATATGCAAAATTGATGTTTAAAAATATTTTAATGTATTCATTAGTTAAGTGGCTAATTTTCTAGAACTTTAAGTGTGACTATAGTGGTAGCAAAAAATCCTAATGTAACATTTATAGGAGGTACAATATCATCACAGTTCACAAACTCAGGGATGCAAAAATTACACTTTACTTTCCCAAGTCTAAACTTTATTTTTATCTCAAGTCCCCATTTGACTAAAGGTGAAGAATGAATCTTAGTTCAATTCTTGCTGCTTTTCCCAATGAATTCTGGGTTTGTATGGCAATTTGAGATTCCCTTCATCTAGCTTGCTCTGCATTGCATTAAGTTATGGGAGGAATGGTGAGAACATTTCAAATATCAAGGCATTGGAGGCACGCAGTGTCTGACCTGGACGTATTCTGTCCACATGGATGTTCACTGAGATGTAGATCATCGCGTCTGGCTTTTGACTATTGTCATCCGCTCACTTTGGCATCTGCAGAGATGTCTGCATTTGCAGCTGGTCAATGGTCATTAAGTTTGCCTTGGCATTGAACTCTTCCCCTTGTCCTGACCAAGCACTCTCTAAGACCCAGACAATCTTAGCGGCCTATGTCTCTTCTACTCAAGGCTGCACAAGGTGAGGCAGGGGTGGTGCAGGGCCCTTTCCCGGAGACAGACACTGGCATTTAATGATATTCCTTTCTTCTGAGTGTAAGAGAAGGAACTAGTCAGGGGACAGTAATAGATGTTTCAAGGGGGAAAACACATTTTATCTGCACAAATAATTGTGTCAGTTTAAACTTTAAGCAAACTTACACCATTTCTCTTTGTTGTGACATTGCTTAGGAGCTTTAAAATACAGGTATAAAATCATGCATCTCCAAGAGGGGTCGTGGGGGTGCAACAAGTAGCTATTTTATTTGAGAAGCTCCCCTAGAACAAGTGGCCCCTAAATTCTACTTGGGAAGCATTGTTCAACGCGCCATGCAATTATGGGCCTGTTGTTGTTACCTAATCACTAAGGTAGGTCAGGGTACGGTCCAGGGTGTGAGGGTAGCTTAACTCTGTGCCTGAGAATTTGGCATTTCGTTTCAATTTAGTCTAAATTCTCCTTTCTACCACCTCAAATGATATGGAAATGTCAATTTCCAGGGATAAATTAAACTGGGCAGGTTGAACGAATGTCCAATCTCTCCCTGCTCCTCCTGTTCTAACTGCTGGAGTCCTGCTATTCATTTGACAAGCTTCTAAGCAGGGTGTCCGAGAAAGAATGCTGGACAAGCAGTGGAGTCTCCAGTCCTGGTTCTGCCACTGACTAGCTCTGTGCTTTCCTTAACGCATTCACCTCTCAGGGCCTTACTTTTCTCATTTCATATTGGGGGTTTCGGAGTAAAGACGGGGAGAGGTTGGGCTGACCTTTCTACTCTAATGACATTCTGTCTAGCGATCATCATCACTAGGTGGATCTATCTGGCAACCTGGCAGGTAAGAATTCATCTCTCACAGTGCATCAGCAGCAGGAGGCATTAATATTGACAGCCTCATATTGCATTTGCAGTTATTCAACTTTTTCACAACTATTACTTTAGTTGATCCTTAGAACAGCCGATACACAGCAGGGATTGTTATTCTTTTTTCAGACAAGAAAACCAAGTTTCAGATATTGGTCCAGTCATCCAGCTGTTAAGTGACAGAACTAGGCTTGAACTCTGGCCTTCCCACGAAGAGTCCCATGTGAATTTAATGACACAGTGTTTCCTTTCTGAAACCCCAGCAGGGAGTAATTCTGCTTCAGCCTCCATTGCTGCCAGACAGTAACTCTAGGGAAAGTGCTGCTCATTATTTTTTTCTAAAGGAAAAACACAATGTTAACTCAGACAACATAATAATTTTATGGTTTGAATGAAAAAAAAAAGTTTTTGGCTCCTGTCAAATTCAATTTATATCACAAGAATAAATAAAAATTCTATGTACTGGATGAAGGAGAAATAGAGAGAAAATGTCCTGTGTGGACGAGCTTAAATTATCTCCCATTTGAATGAGTTCATTTTCCAGAGAGAATTTCATCAGGCTTTTTAATTATGAGCAAATTGTTCATCCAGAGTCAGTAATTTGCCAGTGACCTCTTCTTAACACTCCCATCTGAAGTAGCAGAAATGACAATGGGACTTTCACACTAGAAATATGAAGGTCATGCAGTTACTGGGCCCTTCAGTTCAGTGACTGAGTCAGGGAAAAGAGGTGACTTGGGGACATAATGACATATTTTCCAAATATTTCCCCTAAAACAAAGGCTAGAGATGTTTAAGAGGTTTTAAGTTTGGCAAAAATTAGCATTGGAAATTGGTGACATCCAGTAGCATGTATACACAAGTATATGTATGGAAATATATAAAGATGTATATTTATATATTACTAGAGGCCTGGTGCATGAAATTTGTGCAGGGGATGGGGGGGTCCTCAGCCTGGCCTGTACCCTCTCCAATCTGGGACCCCTCGGGGAATGTCCAAATGCCGGTTTATGTGGGATTGAGCCTAAACTGGCAGTTGGACATCTCTCTCACAATCGGGGACTGCTGGCTCCTAACTGATCACCTGCCTGCCTGCCTGCCTAACCACCCATAACCACTCTGCCTGCCTGATTGCCCTTAACCCCTCTGCCCGCCTGCCTGATTACCCCTAACTGCCCTCCCCTGCCTGCCTGACCGCTCCTAACCGCTCTGCCCTGCTGGCCTGATTACACCTAACCACTCTCCCCTGCCAGCCTGATCACTCCTAACCACCTCTGCCTCGGCCCCACCACCGTGGCTTTGTCCGGAAGGACATCTGGAAGGATGTCCAGTCTATCTGGTCTAATTAGCATATTACCCTTTTATTAGTATAGATTAATGTGATATGTTATCAATGTGATGTTACTACAGAGGTAGATGGTAAATGGACATGGGATGGAAGGAAGGGGAGATGGAAAAAGGGAGAGGGGAGCAAAAAAGAGGAGAAAATTAAAAAATATACAGCATAAATGATATGATACCTTCTATCTTTTATGTATGCTTTTATATAAGTGTGTACAAATCAAAGTTTTAAGGGAAATGACACCACAGGAGTTGTCTGATGTTAATTTTTGCCAAACTAAAGCAATTGAGAGCTCTGAAGAAATCCTGGGAGTATAGGAGGTGAAGCTGGAAACCTGAGCAGAGGCTGAGACGGAAGCCTCACTGCAGAATGTTAAGGATCCTAGAATTTCTCCTGAGGTCAAGGGAGAGCCAAGGGGGGTTGTAAATATGAGAGTAACTGGCTCAAACTCAGGTTTTAGGCATGTCATTGTCAGTGGTGTTGTGACTGGACAGGGTGGGAGAGGAGGGAATGATCTAAAAGGGAATGAATTCCTACTCCAGGGCAGTGGTCACTGGATTGGTCAGAAGTATAGAATTCAAAAAATTTAGGTGCTACAACCATCATTATCTGCTTGAGTGATACTTTACACATATAGTATTACTATACTATTACTACCACTGCTACTTAACTGCCACAATTTAATCAGCACTTACTGTGGGCCGGGCACTGTGTCAAGAACTATAGTTATGAGAGTAACTGTGAAAAATAGGCACCTGGCCGCTGATTGCTGTACAGAGCATCCGGTGAGGCATGAGAAGGTAACCCTGGCAAATAGACGAATCAAACCACCATTTACAAGATGAACAAGGCTTGCAAACCAAACTACCTAAACTCATATTATTTTAATACAAACTCATCCAAACCCAAAGGTCTCAAGAAAAGACCACAAATTGTTTTGACAGTAAACCCCACAGACTCCTGCATTCCCAAAGTAAGGTCTCTAACTCTTCCAGCAACTTACCTAGCTTACAAATGCTAATGATGCTCAGACACACTTATTAATTTATACCATGGAACCATGTCTTAACTCCAGCTACTAAAGCCCATCACTAATCATTAGAGGCATTCAAATCAAAACTATGAGATATCACTTCACATCTATTAGGCTAATTACTATAAAAAAAAACAGAAAATAGTAAGTTTTAGCAAGGATATGGAGAGCATTTGTACATTGTTGGTGGGAATGGAAACGGAGGCAACCGCTTTGTGGTATACACATACAATGGAATATTAGCCTTATAGAGGAAGGGAACCCTGTCCATGCTACACCATGAATGAACCTTGTGGACCTTATTCAAGTGAAATAAGCCAGTCATAAAAAGACAAAAATATACAGCATAAATGATATACCTTCTATCTTTTATGTATGCTTTTATATAAGTGTGTACAAATCAAAGTTTTAAGGGAAATGACACCACAGGAGATGTCTGATGTTAATTTTTGCCAAACTAAAGCAATTGAGAGCTCTGAAGAAATCCTGGGAGTATAGGAGGTGAAGCTGGAAACCTGGAAAAGACTGTTTCTGCTTCTATGAGGTATCTGGAGTAGTCAAGTTCATAAAAACAGAAAGGAAAATGGTGGTTACCAGGGACCTTGGGGGTAGGAAGGGTGGAGGATTGTTGTTTAATGGATAAAGAGTTTCAGTTGCAAGATGAAAACATTCTGGACATCTGTGCACGCCAATGCAAAAATACTAAACACTATTCAACTGAATACAGCATTTTAAAATGGTGCATCTCATTACATTTTCTCTGCCACAATTAAATATTTAAAGACAACAACAACCCTCTATGCCTCCATTTCTTTTTAATGGATATGGTGGGAGGGGTGAATTGGATTAGACATTGACATGTTTTAACATCTTTTTATTGATCTGAGAGAGAGAGAGAGAGAGAGAGGTGGAGAGGGAGAGAAACATCAATGATGAGAGAGAAACATTGATTGGCTGCCTCCCGCATGCCCCCCACCTGGGATACTCAATGACCCAAAGAATGTTGAATATGCAAGCTTCTCAAGTTCTTATAACTAAATAGATCAGACACAAAAAATCTGTTATAAATATTACAACAAGTTCAACTTTCTTTCAAGACAGTTTTGAATTCCATACCCATGAATATTGAGAAAATGGAAACTGCAAATGGGTATCCACACAATGCCATGTTAACATTCACTGCTCATTCTTTCTCCTGCTTCAGTGGTGGAAAAGATTAATATGTCATTTGGTTAATACAAAGTGTAATTTATTTCCAAAGTGGTGTGTTTCCTTTGCAGCATCAACTCTGGCAGCTCTAAGCAAGTGCTGTTCTGTCAACTGGAATAATGCCATTAATGAACTTGTCTGAAACATCCAACGCGTCGTCTGCTTCACAACGTGCAACCTTACTGCTGAGACCCTCATCGACCTACTGACTTCCACATTAAAAAAAAAATAAGACAAAGAAGAATGCATTCCAGGACCTTGACCTCAATAAAGTACCAACCAGCCATTAGAATCTGCGAGATTAGTTTCAGTTTGCTCATGTCTGATCCTGCAATTATGCTACTTAACCCCTTGAGCATGCAGAAGGCAGAAATATTTCACCAACCCTGAAGTGGGGAAGTGGCAGAGGCCCCTGGACAGACAATATTCTCCAGAACCATGGAGCTCAATTTGCCTCCCCCAAAGAGAAGAACATGGTCTCATGGACTCCTAACTCCCTCTCCTGGGGCCTTCATTTGGGTAATGTTTAGAGGCTCCAAAGCCAGCACCTTGACCAGAAACGAGGCTTTGCCATCCTGCCATATTGCCCCAGTCCTTAAAGGGAATTTTATCCACCTAGCCATCATGCTTCTGAAACCAACAAAGACAAGCCAAAAATATCTGCTCTGCCAATGGCACTAAGCCCAGCCCTCCACTTCCATGTAATTCACTCCTGAGTGGCTATCGTTCTGAACCTTTTCCCAGCCAGCTACCCCCAGACCTCAAGATTTGCCTGTGGTTCCTGGAGTGTGAACTTTATGTTGCTGTCTGATCTCTCCCAGTGGAAACTCGGGTTTACCTAAGGACTGTGTACATTTGCGTTATCCAATTCATTTCACAAAATAAAACCACTTATTGAATACTTATATATGCCAGCAGTATTTTAGGTGCAAAGAATAACAAAGAACAGGGCAGGAAAAAATACTTATTTATCTTTGGGATGGAGCAGTTAATAAATGAATAACTCTGTTAAATAAAGTGATGCTAACAAGAAAACCTACAGTAGGAAAGTGGATAACTCAACTGTAAACAGGGTCCTCAAAGAAGACCTCCTTTTGGAAGTTGTATTTTAGCAAAGACATGAGTGAAGTGAAGGAGAAGGCTGCTAAGTTGAGCTTCTTCGGGTAAGAATAACCTGCCGGATGGAAGAGTCACGGAGTGCATGCGTGTTGGAGTCAGGTGGCTCTACCACTTGCTAGTTTAGAAAGGATTAACATATCATTTGTCTTCTCTGAGCCTCGATGCGCTCACCTGTAAAACAGAGGCAACAGTGCCTTTCTCAAAGGATTTTTGAGGAGATTTCAATGAGTTGTTATATATAAAAGACCTGTCATTTTGTATCAGCTAATCAATGGTAATATTATATATATATATATATATATATATATATATATATATATATATATACATACACAGAGATGGGCAGATTGAAAATAGGATGTGATAAATTAGGGTAGGATTAGATAGGGTAAGATGAGATAGAAGAGGACCAGACAGAACAGGATGGGCACATGCATAGCTAGAAAGAAAACAGATATCCAGGACCAAAGACACTAGCCTCATTACTCACCCACCCTCAGCTGGGTAGTTGCTCCTGCATCCATCATTTATTTGTGTCCTAGACTTAGCTCTAACACTAAAAATTAGCGTAACCTTAGGCAAGCCATTCAGAGTGTCCAGGTTTTATTTTCATCATTTAACATGAGCAAGGTATACCAAATAATTTCTGTGCCTTCTTCAGCTTTATCACTGTAAGATCCAATAAGATCCTAAACTCATTTTGATGGGCTTTACCACATCTATATAAACGAGTTATAATTATTTATCAACGGGAAGCATGTTTTTCACCTCTTAAACACAATGAGCTATTTAACATTTATTGAGCACCAACTATATCCATACCCTCCTTGTGGGATAATAGGAAGAGTCAAAACAAAGGAACACACAAAAGTGAAAACAGAAAAAAAAAATGAAAAAAAATAAAATAAAATATATATATATATATATATATATATATATATATATATATATATATATATACTTATATAAAAACCATGAGTGGTGTTCACACCACAACCAAGCGGAAGGAAGTCAGTCCTACAGGGGTTGTCTTGGCAACAGCTGTACCCTCCCCCAAGCTGTTTCCAGGCGCTGTTTCCTGTAAGGGTGGGGTTTGAGGCAGGAACTTGCCCTGGGAGCCTGGAGGCATATCTTTATATAAAGTGTGCTATGCCAGCACAGCCAAGGGTAAACCTGAGTGGGGGCGGCTGAAAGGTTTAATATATATATTAAACAGAAATATATGATCCATGGCCTGAAAACATTAGGCACTTAAAAATCTAAGGCAATCTTCACCTCTTGTATTTATAAAACCAGCATTTTAAAAATATATTCTATATCAAATTTTGTTATTCCTACAAAAATAAAAATTAATTCCATTTGATTCTAGTGCCATCCAATAAGCACAAAAACTTTTAGAATGAATATGCAAAATATGGAATTAATGAAAAAATATACAAGCCCAAATACCTGACATCCATGAGATGACACTATAATTTATAAACTGGTGACCATTTATTCATTCATACATTTGGGAGAAATTATTGAGAGACTAACTTGTATCAGGTACTGTGTCTACACTGCAGGGAATACAGATATGTCAAGGTCTGTGTCTTGGAAAAGCACAATTTAGTGCAAGAGACAGAAAAAAATTGCCAGAGTACTGAATGATAAATGCATAAGCCATGTGAATATATGATATAGGTATACCATAACAGAGAGGTAGATTAATCACCTTTGGGCAATCAGAGACTTCAAAGCAGAAATACATTCAAGGAGTTTTAAAGAATGAATTTTTCAGGAAGACAATTTTTCAACCATGTGTATCACACTCATCACCAGAAAAAAATTGATTAGTCATTATTTCAAGGTGATTGGGGTTAGAGGTAATTACTTTTCTCTCTGTCCTCTTTTTTGGATTATGTCTAAATTATGTTTTATATCTGTAATCAGAAAGGGATGTAATATTAATACTGCAAAATGAACTATGTGTTGTTTATGGTACAGGTTCTTAATTTTTATAAAGCTAGGGCTAACTTTTCTCTAGTTGATCAAAAGTGACAGCAATCTGGAGATTAAACAAGATTAAAAAAATGTAATCTTAGTTTCCTGGTAGAGATACTATAGTCAACATTTACTTCCTAGAAAACTATCCAGAAACAATTACAAGTTCCAATGAGCAACACCATTTGAAGAGTGGTCAGACTTTATGCATAGGTATAAGTCACTCCTGCCTCCACATCTCTCTCCTCCATTTCACACAGCTCGTGCCCCTTACCTCTCTGGTTATCTCTGAATGCACCTGACCGATTGGTGCTGTCTCCTACACTTGCCCTTCCTTGACTGTCTGCCAAACTTCTTCACAATTTAAGACCTATCTTCTGACATTACTTCATTGATGCCTTCTAATAGAAAAAAGAAACCTAAGAAGATTAATCTATTAGTTTTCTTTCCAAAAATATAATCAAAGGGTCTGAAGAAAGGGCATATATAAATTTAAGGCCTCCTCAGCTTAGGCCCTTTGGATATGTTACTCCTGCAGTTCTGCTCCTCAAAGATCCATCTGAAATATATTGTTATTCACCTTTTGTCTCACTCAATTTCAGTTATTGGTAAGATACACTCATCCACTGACTTGGTTTCATGGATCCTTTAGATAGCTAAACTTTCATGAATATAGAGGCACTGAGCAGCTTTAGCCCACGAATATTGATTCTGTGCAGTGATATTGATTCTATCATCCTGACCAGAATCTTTGTCTGGCTAGAAAATAATTTAAAGTAATTTTAATTCATGCCTTGTTATTTAGGGCCTCAATAAAAGTGTAAAAACTGTAGTTATTATTCAATAAATACAGTTTGTGAAACAAAGTGTTTTTGAGATGTATTCAATAAATTTTATTGAGTTCTTAGTATATGCCAGGTGTTATACTTCATGGAGCTAGTGCTCTAATGTAGGAAACAGAGTAAGTACTTCTAAATTAAAAAGGTGATAAACTGCTAGAGAAAGAACTGCCTCTGGCATGAAAAATGAACTCTGTGTAATCTAAAGAAACTCCTCAGAGTTTAAGTCCTAAATGCCACCTTGATAATACTAGTCACTGTGCTACCAAGGTTCCCTTTAGGAGCACATTTCTTATTACTTTGTAATTATCTATTTATATTTCTGTCTCTCCTATTACTGTGAGTTCCTCAAGGACAAGAGTCATAATAGCTCATACCTTTTTGGGATTTAACATAAATTAATCATCCAGAAATATGTCATAAAAGCAAATATACAATGATTATAAATCATCAAAATCATTTACAATAGTAGAATTATGTTCCAGTCTCTACAAAATGTCCATAAACCTCTACAAATATTGGTTGAACATGTATCCTCAAGAGATTGTGAAAAAGCATACAATAAACAAAAAATGAACAAATATTGACCTAAATTATCAGAGATGAGTACAAAGAGGAGCTCTCTGGTCAATCAATCCTCTTTGGGCGTCCTGTCCCACACCAGATTTCAAACAGGGATATGGCTACCTACAAAAACCTACATGAATATGCACAAGGGATGGGAAAAAAAACAACACACAAGATAAATAGGGTGACTCTTCTTGTACCTAGAAATTCACATTTATCTCAAAATAAAGTAGAATTCAAAGTTTGAGCAGAATTTAAGGTTTGCATACATTTTGAAGATAAACTAGAGATTTACAAATAGTTCTGTTTTCATGGGATCATACTGAATCACACCCTCCAAAAAAAAAAAAAAAAAAGGATGTGGTGGTTTGGAGGCAAGAAATAGGGAAGAGCCACACTACACTCTGCATTGAGAGAACTCTATGAAAAAGCTTGAGAATGACCCTCTGGCCATTCTTCATAGGGAGTCCAGAATAGGACCAAAATTAGAGGAGGATCTTGAGTTTAGTTTTGGACATGTTCACTTTGAGGTACTTTGGGGATATATAGCAGTTGAAATTAACAATGGGTTATAAGGATCTGGAATTCAGATAGATATTCTTGGCTGTAAATATAAATTAATCTAATAACTAAAAGCAGATAGCCATTGAAACTGTAACTATAAATGAAATAAATGTAGAAAAAGTATAGCATAAGAAAAGTGACAAGCCTAGGGCTGAGATTTGAAAGACCGAGCATGCTGGACAGAGAGGATTGGAATGGAGACAATGAGTAGTCAAGGAGGCCGGAAGAAAACAGAGACTTCCGTGTCAAAATAAAAAGGCAAGAATGAGCGCATTTCATGGAGGAAGAAGCAAGCCAACAGTTTTGAGACTGCTGAGAATTTAAGTAGGCGAGAATTGGAAAACAGACATTGGGATATTTGAGAATATCTGAAATGCAGCATAACATAGCGGGTATCCAATCTAAGCTCTACCACTTACCCCTGATGTGACCTCAGGCAAAACCATTAACCTCTGTATACCTCAATTTCTTTACCAATAAGATGGGAGCAATAATTCTCCAGAGGGTGGCAGTAAAAATAAAATGAGTTAATTGTGCAAATTACCTAAGATAGTGTCTGTGACACAGTAAGAGCTATGTGTTAGTTATTGGTACTGTAATTTCTAAGGAGAAGCTAGTTCCGAGAATGAGGTTGAATATAAATGGAAGAGAAGAAATAGTAATTTAAGATTTTTGAGAGGTGGAAAGGTGGATGCAAACCACAAGTGGATGGATTAGCCTAAACTAGGAGTGCTATTAATGTCTCTCTTAAAAAGAAAGGAAGGATGGGATACATGCCGATACACAAAGATCTGTACTTTATATTGGAAATAGTTTCACTCAGAAAACTTAAATATATTTCTAATATAAATTGGAGTTAATGCTATCTGCTGTAAGTGTAGAGAAAGAAGTGTTTAAGATAGTTACTATGGGGAGTAGAGGGTGAGTTGACCAGAAAAACATAACATGATTGGCCTGACATACCAAAAGCCTATTGGGTGAGACTGATGAACTTAACTTTATAAATAAATAAATCTGTGTCTAGTGGTAATTTTTATAGGACCAATAGCTGCTCAGATGTAGGGATGGAATAAACAAATGATAGGATTTTTATGATATTTAGAAAAAGCATACAGAGCAGGAATATAAAGTCCCCTCTAAATTTGATGTTCTATCATTTGAATGACTTAACATGTCTTCTGAGATGAATGAGTTCAATAAGTTTGACCAGTTTCCATAGCCATAGAAAAATCTAGGCCTAGACATTCCCTGAGGCCCTTAATAACATAATTGATAATGCTTCAATGAAACATCCTCAGAAACATAAGTGTCATAGAAGCTTGTATGTCACTTAATTTTTTGGTTATCCTTTGTCATCACACACTACAGAGTTTAATTCTTCCTTGGACAGTTTTCAAAACCATAAGTTAAAAGAAAAGAAATTTGATCTTGGTCCACTGAAGAAAATGATTCTGCACCCAGAATTAGATTCCTCACTTTGCATAAATCCTATTTTGTAAGAGTGAATTAATTATCCATAAAAAGAAATGAGTAGCTTCAGTCCTGTTTTAAAGTTTGATATACCCTCACCAGCATTGGAAATTGAAAAGATTAATCTTGCAAAAAATGGGACGTTGTCTTCAAGCCATAAAATATGTTTTTAGAATGACTGAGTATCTCAAGGAGACACCAAAGAAAAAAGTGAGTGGAATGTCGCAGCAAATTGGCACTTGCCCCATGTTTTCCTGGGTCATGATCTTGCAGAAGGAAAGAATTTTTTAATTTTTGAAATCAATCTTTATGTTCTGGAGGCTTAAAAGTTATCATGGTTCATTTCATTCAAAGACCTTCATAATCAGAGAATATAATAGACATTTGTTGCATTTTTGCCATCAATAATCTATTCACCCAGACTCATATTTGGGGATTCCATTCTCCATTACTAGACCACATGCTTCAGATGCAGCCTCCTGTGGGTTACTTCCTGTGAGACTTTGGGCCAGTTGCATAACTTCATTTTCCTCATTGTAGTAAAATGACATTAATAATCCCTACCCTGTAATAATTTTGAGATCATTAAATGAAATATATAAGAATGCTCTGAAAACTCTTTAAAATTGTGTTGGTAATTATAATTAATGCTTTAAATTAATGAGGAAAAGACTCATTCTCTTCTTTTGTGTTGGATACAATTGAGCATAATCTTTAACTTTCAAATTTATTATTTAATTTCAACAGTTGAAAAAATTTCATGACTGCCCTAGTTGGTTTTGCTCAGTAGATAGAGCATCGGCCTGTGGACTGAAGCGTCCCAGGTTCAATTCCAGTTAAGGGTGCATGCCTGGGTTGAGGGCTTGATCCCCCATATGGGGCATAGAGGAGGCAACAGATCAATGATTCTCTTTCATCATTGATGTTTCTATCTCTCTCTCCCTCTCCATTCCTCTATGAAATCAATAAAAATACATATTTTTTAAATTGCATGACTAAGTCACCAACAATTAGCATAGACATTGACACACACACAAAAGTATAGGATGCATGTTTGTTGAGTTGAATGGAAGTGAGCATGTATTAATCACATATTATCCTATATAATAAAAGCCTAATATGCAAATCGACCAAAGGGCAGAGCAACTAGTGGAACAACCGGTTACTATGATGCGCACTGACCACCAGGGTACAGATGCTCAATGCAGGAGCTGCCCCCAGCCTACGCCCCAGGCTAGCCAAGGCGGGTGCCAGAAGAGCCCTCCTGATCACCCCAACACTTGCCCCACAGAGGGAGGCAACCAGCGGCAGTTGCAAGGGGTGGGGCTGGCAAGCGGGCAGTGCCAGGCCAGCCAAGGCAGGTGCCAGTGGGGACCCCCTGATTTCCCCACTGTTTGCCCCACAGATTGGCCCTAATCACTGGCCAGGACTAGGGATCCTACCCATGCAAGAATTTCGTGCATTGGGCCTCTAGTCTTATATATATAAAAGCCTAAGTGACCATTATGGCAGAAAAACCAGAACGACCAGTCACTATGATGCACACTGACCACCAGGGGCAGATGCTCAATGCAGGAGCTGCCCCGTGGTGGTCAGTGCGCTCCCACAGGGGGAGCACTGCTCAGCCAGAAGCTGGGCTCACAGTTGGCAAGCACAGCTGCCAAAGCGGGAGCCTCTTCTGACCCTGCGGCAGTACTACCAAGTAGCGGCATCAGGCACAGCGGGTCAGGATGAGCATGAGTGGTATGGCTCCCAGCCCCGATTCAGGCTCCTCCCTGGCCACCTGCTGCTTGGTGCACTTCTACATCCCCCAAGGTGTCCCGGACTGCAAGAGGGATGTCCGACTGCCGGCTTAGGCCCAATCCTGGTGCCGTTCTCTGTAGAAGGCAGTCAGTCTGAACAACTCAGTGATTCAGGGACGCATAGGGAACTCAGGGTGAGCCTTCCTCCGTGCTTGCCTCACCCACTCAATGGCGTTCGCAGGACAGACCATGGTGGCCCAGCCTATGCACGAGCAGCAGCTGCTGAAACTCAAGAAGCAGGTAGTGCAGCAGCAGAAGGCCATCCAGCCACAAGTCGTCAAGTGGACATCCCCCGAGGGGTCCCAGACTGTGAGAGGGTGCAAGCTAGGTTGAGGGATGCCCCCCCAGTGCACAAATTTCATGCACCAGGATTCTATTGATTATAAAACACTAGGTGCTTTACATGTGTTATCTTCTTTCATCCTCAAAGGAATCCAATGAAGTAGATATTCTTTTTAAAATTTTAAAATTCAAAAAACCTAGGCCTTAAAATAACCCAAAGTAAATTCCATAATCTTCTGGGTGAGCTAAATTTCAAACTATGCACATTAATAAGAATATGAATTATAGAAATGTAAGAGCTAAACCTTCCTCCTTTTTATCATATGACGTACAAATAACCATTGAGATTAATAAAGATCATCCTCAATACTGTGAGTGTGCCTAGGCCTGTTGATTAGCCAAAAAGGAACTATCATTTATCAGATTTTATGTCATTGAAAGTCCGATCATTCCAAATTGCACTGGAGGAGCTATTTCTGAGACAGCAGAGCAAATAAATGTAAGCATAGAAGCTCTATCTAAAAAATCTAAAAGCTAGTCATGTCTTTTATCTATCAGAGAAGAGCAGCAGTTAATCAATTTTAGCTAGAAGCTGCAGGACCAAGGCTCACCAATAAAATAATGGTACCCATGGCAATAGAGCCAACAATGAAGCACGGGGTAGTAAAAGATAAGAAAGACATATTCAGATAACAGAACTGTAATTATAAATGACTTCTAGCTCAGCAAAATTAATTGAGAAGCTCTTGATAGATGGTTAAGACTGAGCCCTAAATGACATTGACTGTAAGTTATGCCTTTCTGGTACAAACTCTGAGAGAATTTCCCTGAAGAGAGTTAAAGCAAGATCTATTCCAATGATAATGCAAGAGATAAATAGAAATATGTCAAATGACTGATCAGATGCTTGACCACAGGGTTGCTGACTATAATTTTTAAAAATTGAAAAGTAGTTTTTACAAAAAAAAAATTGGTGCTAAACTAAATCATCTAAAAAGGAAAAAGAAAGGTCACAGAGAATAGGTCTCATGGGAAGTGATTAATTAGTCTCTGAATTAATGTTTTAATTTTCCATGATGGCTGACCATTACCACCTTCTGACCATCCAATCCAACCTCCACCTTGCCACTAGAATTATCATTTTCAAACACAGAGCCACTTTAAATATTTCAGAGTTCTCAATTTCTCACAGGATAAAGCCTATCCTTCTTTGTATGTTATGCATTGTCCTTCTCTACCAGACTTTCATTTGCAGTGCTAGCTCCCTCATTCCTAAAACATTCCATACACTTAAAAAATATATAGTATCTATTGCATGCTATTTCTGAGATGCTTTTCCCCTTCATGCTTTTTGGTGAATCCTAGTATCCCTCAAGTGTTGCCTCCCCCTAGAATGTCTCTCCAGTTTTTGTAGGTAGGATACTGATGTCATCGGAAAACTCATCTGTATAGCATTATCCCCCTCCAAATGGCATAGAGACCATGAGTTATTAACCCTTGCATATACTTCAGGGCCTAATACATTATATTGTGAGAACCATTATGTTCTCAAGACCCTGGAACACAATACTAAGCAAAACATATCTTTGCTTAATTACATGGAGCAAGGAAGAAAGGAAAGTATAAAATAAGCAAGTATGTGCCAGATGATAACTGCTATAAAGAAAAATAATAGAAGATTAAAGTGACAGGAGAGTAATGTTACTTTAACTTACAAAGTCAGGAAAGGTCTCCTGAAAAGCTGATATTTGGTATTTATGCAGAGCTATTTCAACAGAAACAGTGGGAAAATAAGCCAGAGCATGCCAACATCTGCACGGTGCCCAAACAGGGGAGTACTTTAGGGGAGTTATTCAGTGTTCAGGAAAAAGAACAGTTGGGTGGAGAAAACAAAACACATTCTAGGAAGGGCTGAAGGTCAACACTGGGGAATTAGCATAGTATAGAAAGATTTTACTCTGGGGTCTGACCAATGCAAGTTGGTATCCTAGCAACACCAACTGTCAACTGTGTGTGTGTGTGTGTGTGTGTGTGTGTGTTGCAGATACTTCTAGAATTCTGAACCTCTACTACTCAAACTCAGAGTTCAAGTATATCTGAATGTTATTTTCCTGTGTCCAGTACCACAGCCAATTCCAAGGGTGGGCCCAAGGCTAGGGATAAGCTAGAGGATCAGAATCCCTGTAGTCAAGGATTTCTCAATAGTGGCACTAATGACATTTGGAACAAGATAATTCTTTTTTTGTGGGAAGCTGTCCTGGGCATTGGGAGATGCTTAGTGGCATTGCTGCCCTCTACCCAGTCTCCAAATATTGCCAAATGTCCCCTGGAGGGAGAAGACAAAACTGCCCCAAGTTCAGAAACACTTGGGAAGAGAATGGAGAGAGAAGCAGTAGAAGCCAGGGAGGCACAACCACACACATTAAAGCAAATAGGCTTGTGGAGTCTAAAACAAATTTTCATTTGAATTTCCATTTATGAGGGAGGTACAGATAACCAGAAATGTTTTCATAATCATGTTCTGAACCCTGGAAAAGCTTTAATCTAACAGTTAGTTATGCCTATTTAACCAAACCAAACAAAGAAAAATAATTTATTTATTATTTAGAAGTATTTTGAAAAACCAGTTTTGAAAAGATAACAGGTATTCATCAAATCCATCTTTCTGACATACTACAATTAATCAAAATCGTGTTGACTTGTAATAAATGCTGTTTGTTTTTGTATTCCCTAGGGATTGGACTTTTTTAAGGTGTTGCTTTTATTTTTCATCAGACAGCCTGTATTGAGTGATTACAGGGTGTTTATATATGAGTGCTCAATAGAAAGGTGTAGTCTCTGGCCTTCAGGATACATAATAACAAAGATAGCTATGTATTTGGAGACATTTTATTTTTTTTGATTAATTCATAATTGGGGTGAAACAGTAAGGACTGCTGACTTCTTTTCCTGAATCTTGAATTAGAGATACCATAGAAGTGATAGGGAAGTTGGCAGATCCCAGATACTAACCTAAAATGTATGAATAGACAGAGTCTAAGTTGTTTTGAAGTGTGTGTGTGTGTGTGTATGTGTGTGTTTAGGGAAGAAAGGATGAAAGCAATGACAGTCTACAGTAAAAACAGGTTGGGTGACATGATTTAATTCCTCTTTGCAGATATAAATAACTTATCAAAGTAGGTGATATCAACTGTCAAATCACAGAGAGAAAGTGGAGGTGGGTAGGTGAGTGGGAAGAGATTAACTAAAGAACTTGTATGCATATATGCATAACCCACAGACACAGACAATAGTGTGGTGAAGGCCTCGGGTGGGGGTGATGGTGAGGGGGTGCAGGCTAGAAGGGGTCAATAAGGGGGGAAGGGAGACATCTGTAATACTTTCAACAATAAATATTTTTAAGTCCCTTATATCTTCAGTAAAATATTCACTCACAAAAATAGATCATGAAATATTTACAGAATATAAATTTTTTTATATTTAAAAAATTTTCAAAAACAGAATTACCTACATTATTCAAACCACCTACTGATGAACCAATCAAAATAATAATTCAAAAGAAGCATAATAAATATTTTCAAGTATATAAAGGAAGATATGGAGGGACATGAGCAGGACAAGAAAAATGAACATTAGGAAAACTATAATAGTTGAAATAGAGTTCAAAAGATTGGTTGAATAGTAGAAGGGATACAGATAAAGAATTAATTAGTAGGCTTGAATATCAGGATGAATTCTCCCACAGGGCATCAGGAATAACAGAGATATATCAATTTTTTAAAAATTAGTCTCAGAAGAAAAATAAAAAATAATAAAGAAAAAACTTTTGAAATCATAACTGAGAATTTCACAGAATAACAAAAAAAAAAGTTAAAGTTTCTTACTAAGTACAGTGATATAAATGAGTTAAACTTACATCAAATGCCAGAGACTCTCAGATTGGCTAAAAAAGCAAAATCCAGAAATATATTAACTGTGTAAGATAATTTTAAAACAGAGTAATATGCAAAGTTGGAAAAGAGAAAGATACAAAAATATACAAAATATAAATAATCCAAACTAAATGTCATGGTTGCAATTTTATATGTCAAAATATAATTTAAGATAAAAAAACATAACAGTCAAAAGAGATGTCACATACCAATAAAATGAGCAATAAGTTGCCAGCATTGTACTTTTTATATAAATTTTAATACTATTATTTTAACCTACATAAAGAAACAACTGACAGGAATATGCAGAGAAAAGATAAAATTGTAGTTGGAGATTTTAACACAGAGTCACTTAGAATTTGATAGCTAGGCCAGAAATATATATTTGCAGCATCTAAAATTAAGCAAAGATTGATGTCTTGAATATATAAGAAATTTCAACATAGCAGAGTGAGGCAGGAAACTTAACAGGGCAGTGACACAGTATCTAAATTAATCACATAAGGAGAAACCTAAATGACTACGTGTATAAAAAAGAGATGCCAAAACATTCTAGTAATCAGGAAAATGCTAGTGTTTAACCTATATTTCTCCATATTTCTTTGTAAAGCAATGAATCCTATGAATACAATTATACAACTAGATAGTAAACCCTAAGTGTACAATGAAAATGAAAGAAAAATATGTTTTAGTATGCTATGGCATGTGAACATTTAAACATATTAAACACATATAATCTTTATAAATTTGTGAATAGTTAAGGAGATAAATTCAATAGAGTAACTACCCATGTTGGGTAGAGATTGGGAGTAAAGACCTGGGATAGAGAATGGAATAATAAAGTACAAGAAAAGGGCTTTGGTGTAGACAAATGATTGTAACCCCATGAATGAGTGAATATGACTTAGTCACTCCATGACCCTGATAAAATACAAATTACATTGTTTTGGAAGAACAGATTTAGAAAAAAACTAGTTATATGAGAAGTGGGTGGTAAGTGTTTCACAGAGACAAGAACAACTACCAGTAAACTGAGTCTTCAAATAGAAGTGGGATTATACTGCATGAAGAACACAGAGCAGAAATCCTTCCAAGATTATGAAACCTCATACCCTAGGACATGGTCAAGAAAGAGATCATCATGTTCAGGAGCAGCAACTCATCTGGTGGGGAAAGAATATAAGATTCGCTGGATTGGGGAAGATGAGGAATAGAAGATTCATGACTAGTGTCAAGGCCAGAGTGATAGATTGGGTCCAGATTGTGAAGCCCCGCCGACGTCCTACTCGGAAGCCACTGAAAATCTACAGAGGTGGGAGTAAGGGGTAGATTGACCCTTGGTGGCTCGTGAAAGACACAGGAAGAATTTCCAAGCTGTCACAGTCTAGCCAAGCTGTCGAGATTCCAGCGCTGGAGCAGAGTAAAGCAGTTAGCTACAATGAGGCTCCCATGAAGAATGTCCCTGTCACTCTGTCTGGGGTGGCATCTGCTGTAACTAGAGACTAGCAAGTCAACAGACACTTTGATCGTCAAATGATTTATGTCAGCCGTCATGTGGCGGAGTGGCAGCCACACATCTGTCTTCAGGACAAAGTTGTATAAAAGTGATTTTAATTGCCTCTGGATTATAAATAAAATGAGCCAAACATCACAGAGATAAATTATGAGATCGCAGTTCATTTGCAGATTGTATTATGAAGGACAAAGTAAACCCCCCAACGGGCTAGGAGGAAAAAAAGTTATTTCACGGATAGAAAGTGTAGGCAGGCGTGTTTTAATAACAAATGGCAACAGTCATCCTATGACAAGAAGTTTGACTCAGAAAAATGTCAAGGTGATGTATTCTGTTTTCTGTCCTGTATTTAATCAACTGCAGAAGGTATTGATGGAAAAAGCAGACTGTAAAAAAAGGGCTTGTGGATGTCAAGTGTTGAAGGAAATTTAGAGTTTTAGGTAATCTCTTCCAATTTGCTCTGCATACTGGCTACCATTTAATGTCTCTTCACTGCTTTTCACCTGCCTCTCTGACATTTCCCTCCCACCCATTCCCTATTGCTTCTGCCCTCACATTAACCCTTATTTTTCTCTTCCTCACTTGGGTCTCTCTCCTGCCACTGCAGGATGAATCCTCCCGAAATAAGATTCAGATTATCCAAGTCCCTTGCTCAGAACTGACCACTGCTTACAGAATCCAGTTTCTACTCCTCTTCTTGAGGCCAAGGCTCTTTGTGATACCCATTCATTTATTCATTCAATTCATTCAATGAATATTTATAGAATACCTACCACATTCCAGGCACTGTTCTGGACATGGGGGGCATATCAGTGAACAAAACCTGCCAAATACTCTGGCTGTCATGGAGCTTACAGTCTGTAAGGAAACCAATTTCCTATCAGTCCATGAAGAAAACGCAAACTAGGTTACTCAGTAACCATCAAACACTTTCCCAACTTTCTAGTTTTGCTTGAGTTTTATTTATATATACAATAAATACTTATTTTCTATTAAATGTGTCTTTGGCACCTGTGCAATTCTTGGGGCTCTCCAGTTCCTCAACTTTTTCTTCAAAGATCCCTTTCTCGTTCCCACCTCAGGCAACTCTTCCTTCCCCATGGTCATTCTTATCAAGACTTGCTTGATAAGTCCTCCCCCTACTCCAAATCAATAAGAAGGGAAAAGAACCTTTGCTAGTTGCCTCATATAAATTGCTTCATTTCAACCTTGAAAACAACCCCTATTAGGTGGGCATTATGTTTATTTTACAGATAATAATAGCAATAATGGTAACAACAAGCATTTTTTTTATCTCATACTATATTCCAGCACTTACTAAAGAGTTTTCTATCTGACTCATTTAATACGCACAATATTTCATAAGTATTATTATTATTCCCATTTTATAGATAAGGAAACTGAGAATTAAATGTTTTAAGAACCTAGTGATAAATAATTAAACAAGTAATTTCTAAATAAAATTGTTGCTTTTCAGTAAATGTATAATAAACTAGAGGCCCGGTACATGAAAATTCGTGCACTAGGGGGAGGGGTTGTCCCTCAGCTCCACCTGTGGCCTCTCACAGTCCAGGAGTCTTCAGGGGATGTCCGACTGATGGCTTAGGCCCACTCCTGGAGCAGGCCTAAGCCACAGACTGGCCGTCCTCTGCAGGAGGTGACCGGGTGGGCTGAGTAGGAGACAGCGCCAGCCGCAAGCAGCCAGCCCCACTCCCCCCATTTCCCTTAACCACAGCTGGTCGCCACCATCCCCCTTCATCACCATTCACTCCCTCTGCCTGGTGGCACAGGCCTTGGCTGGCCTGGTGCCACCTGCTCGCCGGCCCCACCATCTGCGGACTGGTTGTTCTGCCTTTCGGTTGACTTGCACATTATACTCTTTTTTTTTTTTTTTTTTTTTAATTAAATCTTTATTGTTCAGATTATTACATTTGTTCCTCTTTTTTCCCCCCCATAACTCCCCTCCTCCCAGTTCCCGCCCCACCCTCCGCCCTCACTCCCCACCCACTGTCCTCATCCATAGGTGCACGATTTTTGTCCAGTCTCTTCCCGCATCTCCCACACCCCTTTCCCCCCCAAGAATAGTCAGTCCATTCCCTTTCTATGTCCCTGATTCTATTATAATCACCAGTTCATTCTGTTCATCGGATTATTTATTCACTTGATTCTTAGATTCACTTGTTGATAGATGCATATTTGTTGTTCATAATTTGTATCTTTACCTTTTTCTTCCTCTTCCTCTTCTTAAAGGATACCTTTCAGCATTTCATATAATCCTGGTTTGGTGGTGATGAACTCCTTTAGCTTTTCCTTATCTGTGAAGCTCTTTATCTGACCTTCAATTCTGAATGATAGCTTTGCTGGATAAAGTAATCTTGGTTGTAGGTTCTTGGTGTTCATCACTTTGAATATTTCTTGCCACTCCCTTCTGGCCTGCAAAGTTTCTGTTGAGAAATCAGCTGACAGTCGTATGGGTATTCCCTTGTAGGTAACTGAGTTTCTTTCTCTTGCTGTTTTTAAGATTCTCTCTTTGTCTTTTGCTCTTGGCATTTTAATTATGATGTGTCTTGGTGTGGTCCTCTTTGGATTCCTTTTGTTTGGGGTTCTCCGCGCTTCTTGGACCTGTAAGTCCATTTCTTTCACCAGGTGAGGGAAGTTTTCTGTCATTATTTCTTCAAATAGGTTTTCAATATCTTGCTCTCTCTCATCTTCTGGCACCCCTATAATTCTGATGTTGGTACGCTTGAAGCTGTCCCAGAGGCTCCTTACACTATCCTCGCATTTTTGGATTCTTTTTTCATTTTGCTTTTCCGGTTGGGTGTTTTTTGCTTCCTCGCATTTCAAATCATTGACTTGATTCTTGCGCTCCTCTGTTCTGCTGCCGGGAGTCTGTATAATATTCTTTATTTCAGTCAGTGTATGCTTAATTTCTAGTTGGTTCCCCAATATAACATCGAGGGTCTCATTAGTTTTCTTGTAGATCTCATTAAGTTTATCGGCGGCTTCTAAACAGTTCTTGAGAGACCTTAAAAGTGTGGTTCTGAACTCTAGATCTTCCATTGACAATTTTGTCCTGTTTCTTTGTCTCTGCATTTTGTTATGCTTCCTTGGTGCACCCCCTAGTGGCCTTTTTGTGCAGTCTTGTAGCTAATTCCAGGGAGGGTTTGACCTCCAGGCCAAGTGGCTATGAGAATCAGCTGTGTCAGCAGTGAGAGAACTTCTGTCCTCTAGGGAGGTGCTAATCTGGCGTTTGCCTGAGGCTATCCGGCAAATGCCTCTGTGCAGGGCTTGGGCGGGGCGGGTCGCACAGGATCAACAGGGTGGGCCAGAGAGAGCAGTTATGGCCGCTCTCAGTCCTGTCCCCAGGGGCTCTGCCTCTCTGAGTCCCAGCAATGGCTGCAAAGCTCGGAGGGAAAGCTGCACTCGCTCTGACCAAAGCCAGGCAGTCCCGCTTCTCCCGTTTGAGTCTGGGTCCCTAAAGACTCGCCCGGATCTGGAGCTCAGAGTCTGTGACTCCCTCCGGATTGAAAACGCCAACCGCACCCTCCGCCGCCAGCCCGCTCCGCGCGCGCACTCCGCACCTCAGAATTTGACTTCAGCACTGCGCCTCCTCTGAGTGTCCGTGTGCGTTTCTCTTTACTCCTAGTTGTAGGACTTCCACTCAGCCAGCGTTCCAGTGGTTCTGGGTGATGTCCCTCTGTCTTTTAGTTTCACTTTTGAAGTAGTTGTTCAAAGCAGCAAACTCCGGCGTTAACCTATGCCGCCATCTTGGTTCTCTCCTATACTCTTATTATATAGGATATAATTAAATTCTGATGCAATTGGAAACTGAATTCATTTGTGAGCAATCAAAGCATTTTAGTGTTATCCAGACTCCCTTAAATTTATCCTGGTTTGGAGTCTACCCCATATTCCAGTCCTATTATTCTATAAGTAACTACATCAGTGATGGCGAACCTATGACACGCGTGTCAGAAGTGACACGCGAACTCATTTTTTTGGTTGATTTTTCTTTGTTAAATGGCACTTAAATATATAAAATAAATAGCAAAAATATAAGTCTTTGTTTTACTATTTGCAAATATCAAAAAATTTCTATATGTGACACGGCACCAGAGTTAAGTTAGGGTTTTTCAAAATGCTGACATGCTGAGCTCAAAAGGATCGCCATCACTGAACTACATCATAATTCAGAGATAACAAAACAAAACAAACAAACAAACAAAAGCCAAAGATTGATCCAGCCCATTCTTCTTTAGGGACATGGCAATGACAAAAGCTATAATGACTTTAGGATGGTCCTCAACATTTCCCAGAATTCTTAGGTTCCTAAAGGTTAATATACGGAACAGAATAATGGACATGAAATCAGAGACCTAGAATACAAGTTCTAGCTCTTCTGTATGTCCTCAGACAAATTCAGTAGCATTACTCTCTTTCCTCATCTGAAAAACTGAGAAAAAGTATGTCTACCATACAGAATTACCGTCAGGGTTATTTGAGCTGAACATTATACATGGCAGCATTTTGTAAACTATGAAACACTTTAACCACTTAAGAGATTATCTGATATTGGTAATCCATAATTCCAGTTCACCCAAAAAGGTGCCTAGCCACTAATCCACAAAGGCAGAAAAACTCCTTTCTTGAGTCTATGGAGTTATCAGGGAACCAGACTTTTTCTTTCCATCTGCTCTGCCATTTTTTGCAAATGGATTATATCCTCAAACTCACAATATGGCTGCTAAAGATACTGCAAGCATGTCAGCATTCTTAACAAGAAGAAAAATGTCAAAGAAAAGAAGAGAGGACATTTCTCACAGCTAAAACAATCTGATTTAAAGTATTCTAAAACACTCTCAAGCCAATTTCTACTGATTTCTTATATGGAAGGCTGTAGTTGCATAGTGTACCCAATATTACCATAAAGGAATCATTAGTATAAACTTTTTTTGTGTCCAGCTTCTTTTACTCCACATTAAGTATAAGAAATTCATTCATGTTGCTGTATGTAGCAATAGCTTGTTTATTCTCATTGTTGTCTAGTACATTAGAAAAATATATCACAATTCATTTAGTCACTAGAGGCCTGGTGCACAAAAATTTGTGTGCTCGGGTGGGTCCCTCAGCCTGGCCTGTGCCCTCTCGCAGTCTGGAGCCCCTCGGGGCCCCTTCCCCTGGCTGCTGGCACCAGTTTTCCTCCGGAGGAAAGGGGGTATGGCGGAGGCCCCGGCGCATGGCAAGGCGGGCGCCGCCCTCCGCGTGCGGGCCCCCCTCTTTGCTCTTCCCTCGCCACGCGCGCCTTCGCACGCTGCTCCTGCCCGGGGCCAGCCGGCTTCGCTCCGTCGCTTGGCGCCTACATATGCAAATTAACTGCCATCTTTGTTGGCGGTTAACCACCATCTTTCTTGGCAGTTAATCTGCATATCGCCCTGATTAGCCAATGGGAAGCGTAGCGAAGGTATGGTCAATTACCCTTTTTATCTTTTATTAGAGAGGATAATAATTTTGATGGACATGAGTTATTTCCAGTTTTTTGTTATTACAAAAATATTATAAACACTCCATTTGATGACCATGTGTACAAATTTTTGTTGGGCGTATATGCAAGAAGCTGAACCAGGCCCTTTTGGATCTGCATGCCATGGGTTCTGCCCACATAGACCTCATCTTTGTGACTTCATAGAGAACAACTTCTTGGATGAAGAGGTGAAACCCATCAAGAAAATGAGCAACCACCTGACTCACCTGTGCAGGCTGGCCGGCCCTAAGGCAGGGCTGGGTGAATATCTCTTCAAAAGGCTCACCCTTAAACATGACTGGGAGCCTTTGAAGCCCAGAGGCCTTTGAGAGACCCTTCTGCATTCTCCTGGTGTTTGGCTTTTGCCTGAGCTTCTCCCTGAAACCCTTTTAACCACCCTGGAGCCCGCTCCTATGCACTGGACCAAATAGAAATAAATTGTTTAGCAGAAAAAATATTTGTTTAAAAAAAGAATGTGTTTGGCTGCTCTAGGGTTTAGCTGCTTCCTAGAAGGAGCAAACTCTCCTAAGGAAAAGTGGTCCCATATCACAGGCTCACATTTCTGAGCTTCACTTTTCTGCAGTTTCTAGTTATTAATCTTCCACTGTGTTGTTAAATTTCTAATATCTGTAAGCAGATATATTTTTGTATCTTGTATAGATCTTCTAGATGTCCTCAATTGTAAAATTAGTCCAAATTACCCATTCTGTTAGTGGGAACTAAAGTCAGAAACATTTTTGTCACTCAAATATATTCTCATATCAGTAGACCATAGTTTAACTAATGCCCCATTGTTGTACATTTATACTATTTCCAATTTTTTTACTATTCCAAGTTCTCCAAATAATAACATTAATAATTATTATAAATATATTAGTGATTAAAATGAGCCATCATTATAATAAATGATTCATATTTACCATTTTATTTATCAAAATATCCTTATTCTACAGCTGAAATATTGAGGCTCAATGCAGGTTAAATGACTTGCCTAAGCCCACTCAGTTGGAAGGTTATGGGGCCAGGTTATTTAATTGCCATTAAATGAGGTACTTTCTGGAAGGTTCTGACACCCAGAATATACACTGGTCCTATGGTACCTGATTCAGGGGTGACTGTCTATCAGAATAATGAAGGAAAAATAGAGAGACCCTCTAGGAGAGGGAATAGATCAAAAGAAATGAAATTATAAGACTATATACCTACTTAGATGTAGATGTAGGTATAGATATAGATGAATCTATAAATATAGCTAGATGGAGTGAAAGATTCTAAAAATAATGATATATGTAAATACATAGGCCAATTGCCTTTCAGAAAATTTGCATCAAATTATCTCTCCACTAGAGTGTATACAGTGGCTGTTTTAACATCTTTTATCGGTTGAATTATCTTCCCTTTATCCATTTCTTTTCAGTAGATATCTTAGTGTTTTCATATATCTTCATATAAATAGTAACTTTTGGAGTAATAAAAACTGTTTCTTCACATAAATTGGCCTTTAAAAAGAAAGCCAACTGGCAGGATTCATGATAGAAATAAAGAAATCTAAGAAGTGGATGGATCTTAGCCAGAAAATAGAAGTTTAATAGCAGATTGCCTACTTTGATGGGAAACAGAGATGTATGGTATTGGGGGAGAGGAGATTACCCATCATCAAGAGAGAGGATATGAGCTCTATGCTTGGAAATAGAAAAATGATGGAATGAGTGAGAAGGTAATACCAAGTCATTCAAAAATGAAGAACGGAAAGAAACTGTGATAAGTAGATTCAACCCCAGTTCCATTGTAAAGATTAGGAATGACTCTCATTAGCCCAGTTATTTGGTTTTCCTTCCATTTTTTTAGCAGCTTGAAAGACCAAAGGTTTGGCCACTCCCTTTTTGTCACCTTTCATGAACTAGAAGTGACAACACATTGAAAGGGAACAAAAGGAAAGAGCATTGAAGACTAGGAATGCACATCTTCCTATTCAAAGGGACTTGGAGGTCAAAAAACTTAGGTAGGAGGGGGAATTATACTTACTAAAATGTATATTTAAAATAATCTAATTGTATTACCTATAAAATATTCATCAATAAAGCTGATTTTTAAAGTAAAACTTAATTGGCTTCTATCCTATCTTAAATTGTCTACAAGGTTCTAGAAGATCCATGCTAGCCCTTGCCTTTTACATCCCTGATATTATTCCCTACAGCTCTCCCTCCATCCGTTCCCATTCTGCCAGCCCTCTGGCTAGTTATTGAAAACATTAGACAGTGCCCTGTGCAGACCTTTTCACTCCAGCCTGGTATTTTCCCCCAACATCTAGAGAGCTTATGTCTCACCTACTAAGGCCTTTGCTCAATTTTCACCTCAGTGAGGCCTCTCTTAGTCATCAACTAAAATTACCTCCTCCTTGCCCTGCTACCTAAAACACATTTTTTGTTTTTTCAGTTTTAATTTCTTCCTTTAACCTTAATTTTCATTTTCATTAACATATTATGTGTATTTTCTTTATTTATCTTGTTTTTGTCTATATTTTTCCCTAGAATGTAGGTTTTTCAAGAGTAGATTTCTTTTTTTTCAGTGCTGTGTCTCCAGTGCCTGGAATAATACTTGGTTCACAATAAATGACAAATAAAATTAGTATTCCTTTTTTAAAAATATTTTCTTCCCCAGCAATGGTGGCTCATTGGTTGATTGTCAACCTGTGAACCAGGAGGTCACTGTCTGGGCACATGCCTGGGTTGCAGGCTTGATCCCCAGTATATGTGTGTGTGTGTGGAGCGGGGGGGGGGGGGGGGGGGGGGGGGGATAAGGGGCCTGCAGGAGGCAGCTAATCAATAATTCTCTTTCATCATTGATGTTTCTATCTCTCTCTCCCTCTCCCTTCCTCTTTGAAATCAATAAAAATATATTTTTTAAAGTTTTAACTTTTTTTCTTGGATTTTCCATCAACTCAAATGTCCTCAAAACACTCAAGATATAATATCAACTTCTATTAAGGTATCAAGATTATTTCCAAAAATCCTCTACTACCTTTCTGGGACCCATTCCTAAAGGTCAGAGGCCATTTAGAACAGAACTCCAAAGAACAGAGCCAAAGATCTTAATGCTAAAATTGAAAGAATAAAAGAATGTTACAAACTGCACAGGCCCAGCTGCCAGGCCTAGCTGCCTATTTTACCTCGACTCCCCAGGCTTCCCCCACTAGAGATAGGAACAGAGGGAATGACGCCCTCCCTGAGGCTGTTCCAGGAGATAGCCCCAACACAAAGGGCAGGCTGAGTAAACCGGGCTTCAATCAACCATTGAGATAAACAGGTTGTGAAAACACCAGGCAGGAATGCCCTATCAAGACACAAACCAGACCCCTTTGGAATTTCTTTGTTCTCCGCTTACCCTCCTGCATGCAACCCCTCCCTGATGTGTGATTTTTGCATATAAATAGCTGAAGGACTCTTTGCTCCTGCATGAGTTATGAGTTGAGCCCCAGCGCACTGGAATAAAGCCTCTTGCTGTTTGCATCAAGTGACGTCTCCTGAGGTTGATTGGGGTCCCATCGATCTGTGGGACAGAGTGAGGGTCCCTCTTCGGGGGTCTCACAAAATCAGAACTCATTTTTTGTGTCTCATATTCTCAACTTTTCTCTTATTCTATCTGAGCTCAAATTTGCAACTTGGCTTTTGGTTTTTTGTTTTTGTTTTGTTGCTAGGGTCCAACCCCAGCAGGTCCAGGGGTTCCCCAAGGTGTGGACGGAGTCGGCGAAGAAGGAACGACACAGAGGCAGCGTTCAGTTGATCAGCAGCCTAGCCAGGATCTCTAGCCAAGTTCTGGTCAGGATCTCCAGCAAAGTTCTGGTTAGGATCTCCAGCCAGGTTCTGGTCAGGATCTCCAGCGAAGTTCTGTTCAGGATCTCCAGCCAAGTTCTGTGTCCATGTTCTCTTGCTAGGTTCTCTAGCCAGGTTCTCCAGGTTCTCCAGCCAGGTTCTGTAGCCATGTTCCCTCGCTAGGTTCTCCAGCCAGGTTCTGTCTGGGTTCTCCAGACTGGTTCAGTCACCAGGTTCTAGTCAGGTTCTCTTGCCAATTTCTGTAGTCAGGTTCAGTCCAGCATCTTTTGCCATGTTCTCTCGCTAGGTTCTGAGGCCAGTTTCTGTCCAGGATCTTTTGCCATGTTCTCTCCAGCGAAGTTCCTCTGTCTCTAGGTTCTGTGTAGGTTCTGTCTTCTAGGTTCTATCTCTAAGTTCTGTGTGTAGGTTCTGTGTTCTAAGTTCTGTGTTCTAAGTTCTGTGTTCTAAGTTCTGTGTTCTAAGTTCTGTGTCTTGCTGTCTTGTCACATCTGTATTTATACCAGTTGATTCAATCCTATCAATCTCTATTACAAAGGTTAGGGCGTTTCTTATCTCCATTCCAGGGAGTAAAGATTATGTAGCTTAAGCATGATTGTTCATAGTTAAAGTGATTAATTACCCGCCTGGCACTTATTTGAGGGGTTTTATTCCCTCCCTAACTTCAGGGGAAAATCCCTACCTGGGGAAAACCTTTCTCAGAGAGGAGACCTTGGTTAAAACACATAGTGCCAAGAAGGTGAGCAAACATATTAAGAACAGTATGCCATATATGCCAAGTCCTTTGAAACAGCAAGGATGGACCGGCTCCCGGAATTTTGTTTTTAATTGTTTAAAGTATTACAAATAGTAGTACATATGTCTCCTTTTACATAGACCCCCCTTCTCCCCCCCCCCCCCCGGCCTTCCCCCACACCCTGGCACATGCCCTCGCCCCCGCAGTGTCTGTGTCCATTGGTTATGCTTCAATGCATGCATACAAATCCTTTGATCTCTTATCCACCCCCCCAACCCTCCCCTGCCTTCCCACTGAAGTTTGACTGTCTGCTCAATGCTTCTTTGTCTCTGTATCTATTTTTGTTCATCAGTTTATAATGTTCTTTATATTCCACAAATCGGTGAGACCAAGTGATATTTATCTTTCTCTAACTGGCTTATTTCATTTAGCATAATGCTCTCCAGGTCCATCCATGCTGTTGCAAATGGTAGGGGTCCTTCCTTTTTACAGCAGTGTAGTATTCCACTGTGTCCCACAGTTTTCTAATCCACTCATCTGCTGGTGGGCGCTCATGTTGTTTCCAAATCTTACCTATTGTAAATTGTGCTGCTATGAACATAGGGGTACATATGTATTTTCTGATTGGTGTTTCTGTATTCTTGGGATATATCCCTAGAAGTGGGATTACTGAGTCAAATGAAAGTTCCATTTTTAATTTTTTGAGGAAACACCATAATGTTTTCCATAGTGGCTGCACCAGGCTGCATTCCCACCAGCAGTGCAAGAGGATTCCTTTTTCTCAGCATCCTCTCTAGCACTTGTCATTTGTTGATTTGTTGATGATAACCATTCTGACAGGTATGAGATGGCACTTCATTGTTGTTTTGATTTGCATCTCTCAGATGATTAGTGACTTTGAGCATGTTTTCATATGTCTCTTGGCCTTCTGTATTTCCTCTTTTGAAAAGTGTCTAGGTCCTTTGCCCATTTTTTGACTGGATTGTTTATCTTCCTTTTGTTAAGTTGTATCAAGTTCCCTATGAAAATTGGAGATTAAACCCTTATTGGAGATAACATTGGCAAACATGTTTTCCCATGCAGTGGGCTTTCTTGTTGTTTTGTTGATGGTTTCTTTTGCTGTATAGAAGCTTTTTATTTTGATGTAGTCCCATTTGTTTATTTTCTCTTTAGTTGCCATTGCCCTAGGAGCTATTTAAGTAAAGATATTGCTATGACAAATGTCTGCTATTTTGCTGCCTATGGCTTCTTCTAAGATTTTTATGGTTTCCCATCTTACATTTAAGTCCTTTATCCATTTTGAGGTTTTTTTTGTGTGGATGATGTAAGTTGGTGGTCTAGGTTTATTTTTTGCATGTTTCTGTCCAATTTTCCCAATACCATTTATTGAAGAGACTGTCTTGACTCCATTGTATGCTCTTGCCTCCTTTGTCAAATATTAATTGAACAAAATGACTTGTGTCAATTTCTGGGTTCTTTGTTCTGTTCCACTAATCTATATGTCTGTTCTTTTGCTAGTACCAGGCAGTTTTGAGAACTGTGGCTTTGTAGTGTATCTTGATATCTGGTATTGTGATCCCTCCTACTTTGTTTTTCATCAAAAACTACTAGACTTCATAAATGAATTCGGCAATGTAGCAGGATACAAAATTAACACCCAAAGTCTATGGCTCTTTTATACACTAATAATGAACTCACAGAAAGAGAAACTAAAAAGGAAATCCCCTTTATCATTGCAACAAAAGAATTAAGATACCTAGGAATAAATTTAACCAAGAAGGTAAAGAATTTGTATTCAGAAAATTACAGGATGCTGAAAAAAGAGGGAAAGACATAAACAAATGGAAGAATATACCATGTTCATTGGTATAATCAACATCATCAAAATGTCCATACTAGCCAAAGCAATCTATAAATTCAATGCAATCCCCATTAAAATACCAATGGAATACTTTAAAGACCTACAATAAACTCTCCAAAAATTCATCTGGAATTAAAAAAAACAAACAAACCCTAATAGCTGCAGCAATCTTGAGAAAGATGGAACTCGTCCTTTGAATAAGCCCATAAGCTGAAGCTAAGTTCAGATTCTTCTCAGCAGCAACCAAGTCCCCTCAGCCAACTGATGGCTCCCTTTGTGAATCTTGGTACTCCTGCTTCTAGGATGCTTCTTCCTTACCCTCTAACCAACAGTGGCAACTGGACAGACTCTGCTTGAGATAAAATGCCTGGCTCAGGCCCTCCTCATACTTCATGTAAGATTCTGAGGGATGCTTTAAGACAATTCATAACTTCAGAAGGATGCAACTTTTTATTCAAATATATGTATAAAATGTTGCATAGTACCTGCCAAAACCAAGGTATATTAGTGTTTTCCTAGGACAGGAGGCTGTATGTAATTGTGGAGAATAGGGGCATAAGGAATGACTGCTGATGAGTATGGAGGTTTTGTTTTGGGGGAGGTGATGAAAATGTTCTAAACTTAGAATGTGGTAGTAATTTGATGACCTTTTGAATGTACTAAAAATCATCTAATTGGATGTGTGAAAATTATGGTATATGAATTACACCATATCCCAATAAAGCTATTTTTTGTTGTTAATTCTCACCAGAGGATATTTTTTCCATTGATTTTTAGAGAGAGTAGAAGGGAGGGAGGGCTGGGGTGGGAGAGAAACATCAATGTGAGAGAAACACATCAGGTGTTTGCCTCCCTAACATGCCTCAACTAGAGCTAATATAAAACCTGAAAACGAGATATGCACCCTTGATCTGGAATCAAAGCCATGACCCTTTAGTTCATGGACCAGCACACTAACCACTTAGCAATACTGGCCAGGGCTCAATAAAGATATTTATAAGGGCTCATTTATATACACTCTACTTTTTCTTCCTTGGGTATCCATTTACCACTGTTCTGATCTTTAGTTCCCAAGCACGGTTTTCACTTATTCAATATGTATTTACTGAATGTCTGCTACTTGACAGATACTGTGCTAATCACAAGGGATATAGTGACTATATATCCCATGGGCCTCACCTCTATAGCTTACAATCCATAAAAAAATTAACTGATAATAAAGAGAATAAAATAGGAGATCTGAGAGGCCATGTACAGAGGGTTATGCCTAACACAACAGCAGTCTCTGTAGTAGTTACCATAGTGATCAGCACAGCAGTGACTCAATAAATGCAGAGAAAATGTTGTCACTCATACCCACAATCAATTTTAACTCTGTCTTTTGTTTGTTTTTTTCTTTCTCCTCAGGTCTTGGCAACTTCCATACAGGCACCTGGACGTCTCGTCTTTACCACTGCCAGAGATCTGATGTGGCTCTGTGTGTCCAAAAAAGAACCTCAGGGACAGTTTTTTCTATGGCTGATACATAAATCCTGGCATCTCACAAAGTCTTCTGTTTCTCCATGTAAATTCCCATTATTTGAGAAGGACATCTTTTCAGAAGATAATTCCCTTTCAACGTTACCCAAAAAGTCAAGCTCAATATATCCCATATTGTTGAACAAGTCAAATCCCAGTGATTTAGCATGAACTATTTCCTTCTGACACTCTGTTTCAAACAGAGCATTGACTTCTTGTTAAAGGGCTGAAAATAATGTTCTCTACACAATCATCATGAAACAGAATCTTTCACTTCAAAGAGGATTGAGAGACCAGAGGATTCAGGAATAGAGTTCTTCCATTAAAAAATACTACACTTATGAGATTTGAAGCCATTTTCAAACACCAGCATCATGGTGCCCTTAAGTCATTTCATTCAGTTCCAATTTGTGAAGAAAACCGCACTGAAGCCTCATGTTGCCTCTCTAGTTGTGTTCAGCTGTGAGCCCTTATTTATGAACCTTTCTAGCTTTAGTTTGAGGCAAGTTTTTTGTTTGTTTGTTTGTTTTCTCTTTATTGGCTTCTTCTGAGCTGGAGGAATCAATAAAGAGATGCTTTAAAAAATCCTCAAGAAATTAATCACAATTCATCTAAGTCATCCTTGTAGTCTGATTTACTCCACAAGAGCATATGATCGTTTAGACAAGAAAACATGCTAAAGGAGACAGCCATATTGTAGTGGGAAAACATGATATTGGGATCAAAAGACTACAGTTGCCCTAGCCAGTTTGGCACAGTGGATGGAGCATTGATGTGTCTTTCCCACATGGATGTGTCTCTCTGGTTCTCCCACTCCCTTCCACTCTCTCTAAAAACCAATGGAAAAAAATCCTCAGGTGAGGATTAACAAAACAAACAAAAAATAGACCTAAGGTTGACTCTGGCCTTAGCAAAACAATGCTCCTCTCTGGACCTCAGTGAAAAGGTATAGCAAGCAATCTATAAAGCACTGTGAAAATATAAAGTTTTATCCTGAAGGTATTTTAATAATTCAGCATGTTTTCATATTATTTTCTGTTGATTTTCCAGACACAATGTTATATGCATGGAATTACTGGTAAATATTTACATTTAAAATTATGCTATTAGATTATAAGGTAAATACTGCCCCATTTGTGACCCCAAAACTTTACTCTGGCTCATTCTTTATTCATGTCAGTCCAGTTTCTTCCCTGCCAATGCCTTCTGCCACCTCACTTCCACTCCCCATCTTTGTGTTTGTACTTTGCTATTCTCCCTGCCTTCCCTCCTCCTTGTCACCTATCTTTCCCCGTTTATTCCTCCAAGTCCAAAATAGATTCATTATACTTTTTTATCTTCTCTAATATGTATAATTAACAAAACAAAACAAACACACACACATACACACACCTTCTCTATGCCTCCTATTCATGTTGTCCCCCAAATAGGTTAGGCTGCTGCTTAGAGGGGGTAGTAGAGAGCAAGCCTGGAGAGAAGTCAGCTGGGATGAGACTGTGGAAGGCCTTGAATCCCAGGCCTCTCTAAGCAACTTGGAGATATTAAAACATATTAAGCAGAAGAGTGGCAGGACAGGGCTGTGTTCAGTGAGAACTGATCACAGAGTCTGCTGCAGCAACCTGGATAGAAGGTGATGAGTACAACTAGAACCTTGGCAGTGGAAGTGTGGAGAGGCTAATGGTGAAAAGACCAGGCATGGAGTTTTGTGAAAATATCCTGTGTGGTTCTCATCATCCCATGAAACCTGCTGCTACTGAGTGCTCTCTCTCTCTCAAGACCAGAGATCAACATACACTCAAACCTAGAGGACAGAAAACCATGCCTACTGGATTCCTCCGAGTCCCTCATTCCACATGCCAGATATTCAACCTCCTACGCTGCATCCTCCATTTCTCTCCAACCACTTACCTACCACCACCTGGACAAGGCCTTTTGCGTCTCTAACCTAGATTACTTCTACCTGGTATTCCTTCACCAGAACTATCCTTCCAATCTACCTCCCAACTCTCTGTCAGACAGGTCTATCCGAAATGCTACTCCTATCCATTCATTTTCATTCTTAAAACATATCAATGATACTGTCTTGCCCACAACATTAATTCCAATTACTTTAACATGACTGATAATGGCCGCTGTGGTCTGGGTCTTTGTCAATCCTCTAGACCCTTCCCTCATCTCTGTGTTCTCCTTGCCAATTCAAACTTATCTCAATCTGAATAGGATCGAACATGGAACATCTCCATGCCTTCATGCATGCATTCTCTTTCCCCTTCCCTCTTTTCTCCCTCTCAAAATTACTTCAAAAATTACTTTATTCCTCAAATATTCAAGGAAACACTTGTTCTTGATTGGAAATCTTCCCTTCTCTTGCTCACAGAGCACCATCATGATGCCTGCTGACTTCACAAAACACTGTAAGTTGTAATTATCTTCATGTGACTCTGTTTGACTTAAAGTTCCTTGAGGACACTGACTGAGATTTTTATCCTGTTGTCCCCAGAACCTATTATAATTTCAAGGCAAATAGCTGACATGACGTATATGTTGAACAAATTAATAAACAAATCATTGATTGTGTAAGAGGGTGCTCCCAAAATGGAAAGGTAAAAAACAAGTCAAATGTATAAACCTTAGATGTTCATATTCTGACCCAGGTCCAGACTCTCGCCTGAATCTGGGCTGGGTCTTAATCAAAAGTAAGGACTCCCGCCGAAACCGGTTTGGCTCAGTGAATAGAGTGTCGGCCTGCGGACTCAAGGGTCCCAGGTTCGATTCCGGTCAAGGGCATGTACCTGGGTTGTGGGCACATCCCCAGTGGGAGATGTGCAGGAGGCAGCTGATCGATGTTTCTCTCTCATCGATGTTTCTAACTCTCTATCTCTCTCCCTTCCTCTCTGTAAAAAATCAATAAAATATATATATATTTTTTTAAAAAAAGTAAGGACTCCCATTAAGATCAGAGCTGGTGTTTGTCAAGCTAAATTTATGGACTTAGAAGTGCTGCTAATTTTGAAGGAGGAGCCCAAGTGCTAGAGTGAGTGTGGCCGACTTGTCTACGTAGTGAAGCAGAAAAATAATTGGCTTATTATCAGAAACCCTCAGTTCATTCCTGATGCTGCCTTTTACTAGTCTATAAATGAAAGCTATAATTTCTGTGAGTAAGTTTCATCATCTTTAAATGAAGAGGATAATCATGCCCATCTTACAGAAGTGACATAAAATTTAAACAAGGTATTCAAAGTACCTATTATAATAGCTGCAGGGATAAATGGAAATTATAATAATTATTACTATCATGTGAGAGTTTCATACACAGTAAATACTTTGCATTTGTTTGTTTTTAAGGATCATAGACAGCTCCAGGCGCATTAAATTCTAATGAACCCAATTCTGCAGAGGATTCTAGCTCAGGCTTAATCCATATTAGAAGCACATCTTGATTGATTGGTGATCAATCTGTAGGATATAAGACCTGCATAGAGGACTGAGGACTTCAAAGCGTGAATGCTGCTCTCATTGTACTAGCCATCAGTTATAGAAAAATGATTCTATGTCAGATGCCATAATGCATTAATGCCTTTAATCTTCTCCACAAATGTAGAAGGTAGACACAGTTATCCCCATGTTACAAATGAAAAATATAATGTCACAATATGCCTAATGTCACAAAAAAGTGGCAAAATCATGATTCATGATTTCAAACTGATCTGTTGGCTCCCAAATCCATGTGCTTTCCATTCATGTTCCTTTTTTTCACTGAATCTGTCTCACAATTTATGGAACACAAAGCACTTTCATATACATGATGTCCTCTGACCTGACCCAATTTCCGATAAAGTAATCCGGACATTTAAATGGCTTGTGCGAGGTCAAAAACCAGTACAAAGCAGCCTTAGAGCTCAAACTCCTCTCTTCTGACTCTTACCTACTACACTTTGCTACAGTGAAGTAACTGCCATCTGTCCAGACTAAAGAGTGTAGAAATAATGAGAGAACTGCTTCTTCCCAAACCTAGAGTCATAAATTTACATAAAACTTCCTCCTGGTGGAGTAGTTACACTAGCTATACTCACATGAAAAAAAGATTATAACACATTATACATAAATTTCTTCCCAACTTCCCCCTCGTACTAGAAGAAATTAACTAATACATGCAAAACCATGCATTTACCAAAGAGCACACCTGGGATTGAAGGAATCTGCTCATAGATCATGAGGCTGTAATCTTTTAAAATGGGGTTTTATGTATTCCAAAGATGAAACTTTATGAAAAACCTACAGAGATGTAGATCAAAATGTAAACACATGTACATGTTAAATGCAGTTTTAGTGATCTGTGTTGTATTAAGTGAATAAAAAAAATCTAACATAAAAACAGCTTCTATTCCATTTGTTTGAAAAGCTTATCAAGCATTTATTGAGCAACATATTGTCTTAGGCAGTAGGACACAGAGATGAATAAGACATGGCTGCACCCTCAAGGAGCTTCTGATCCAAGAGGAGAAACTGACATATAAACAAATGAGTTTAATAAGTTATGTTTCATTTGCCTCCATTATCAGGCTACAAAGAGGAATGCAGTGCATGGAACAACCAGTTTTATGTGAAGATATAAACAGACTTCATAAAATAAGTAACACTTCAGCAGAACCTTAGAAAGGAATGGTTAAACTAGGGAGTAAGGAACTACAAGTGGCTTTATGTGGGTCAAATTATTAGTTTCTTTTGTCCCGGGAACTCCAAAAAGTGCCATGAAAATGAAGTTTTGGGGACAAGAGAAGGAGACAAAGTTCAACCCCCATGTGGTGTCCCCTTCTTTTTCTCCCCCTTCAGTGGTAGAATTCTCTATCTCCTGTGAAAATCTGTTTTCCTCTTTCTCCCATTTGTCAGCATTTCTCTATCCTCTGTGAAAGTTTGTTTCCTCTTTCTCCCCACACCCTGTGGCTTTTCCCTATCTTCTGTGAATGGATGTCTTCCTCTCCCCTTATGCTATGACACCTTATTTTTCTCTGTGAATGTATATATGCCTTTTGGCAGCTCCACAGAGCTCACCTTTGTAGTCCTCCCCATGGATGCTCTTCATTTCTAAAACTCCCTAAACCTGACTATTTTACCCCTAAAACTCCTTTCATTGGGATGATCACTTAGTAAGTTATATAATAGCTAATCACTGGGTTGTACACCTGAAATTAATATAATATTGTCAACTAAATAAAAAATTATTTTTAATATATTTTTATTGATTTCAGAGAGGAAGAGAGAGGGAGAGAGAGATAGAAACATCAATGATGAGAGAGAATCATTGATTGGCTGCTCCCTGCATGTCCCCTACTGGGGATCGAGCCCACAAGCCTGGGCATGTGCCCTTGACCGGAATCAAACCTGGGACCCTTGGGTCCACAGGCCGACTCTCTATCCACTGAGCCAAACCAGCTAGGGCTAAAAAATTCTTTTAAGTAAAAAATTTATTTTAATAAAAAAGTTCACAATATTTTAAAAAATAATAATTCATGAGTTGTTTTGAATATGTATTGAATATGAGGGTAGGAACAAGAAAAGTCAAAGATCACCTCATCGATGTTTCTTTTTTGTGGGACACAGCTCACCAACATCAATAACATGTGTAAATTTGGTGACAAAAATTAAGTTATGTTTTGGAGGTTTTGTGTTCTAACTGCCTGTGATAACCAAGGAAGATGCCATAGGATAAAAAGAGGAAAAGGCATAAATCATGTTGAAAGTCAATGGCTGGATTGATACACTACTGGTCTAAGATGAATAAAGAATTAAAGGAATGAAGGGGTAATGACGGGAAGAAAAGGCAAAGGACAGAAACTGCAACCTCAAAGAGGGAAAGAGGAGCTGGAGGGATAAGAAAGCATTGTTGTAGTTTTACATTTCAAGAGTTGAAGTGGCAACTGCAATCACTACCATGTGACTTGGGGAGTGAAATTGGTGAAATAAAGGAGAATATTATTGGAGTCCATGAGGTCAGGAAGATTTGATACAAATACAAATCATCCACTTGGGTGTGAGAATTATCTATTAGGATGACAACAGGCATAGGAAGAGAGGTAAAAATATGGTCAAGAGCAGAAATGAATATGAGGGAGTAACCAAGAGTTCAGGGCCACCCAGAGCTGTTATATATGATATGACAGAAAACTACAACCCTCATATGTAGAGGTATTTTATAAAAGTCAGGATGACAAAAAAATGTTTCTGTGTGACAGTGGAAAAGGAGAATAATGTTGACAGAACCTCCAGGACTTTCTAGGCACATGATGCAGAAGAATAGACAGTCTCCCCCTAGGGGGTTGCAGAAGAAAGGCCAGAATTCTGACAGGAGTTTGAAAGTGGAGATCCCATGATGGAAATAATGGGGAAATAGAACCAGAAAAGAATAAGCACCATGTAGAATGAGGATGGCAATATTTAAAAAAGTAAGCTGCAAATGGAGGTGCTTGCCTTTTACTCACATAACTATAATGATAAAATGAGAGTTGCCTTCGAAATCACTGGTGTAGAGCTGATAAAGGTTGTTGTCTTCATCTACATGCATTAGTTGCTGGGCACTCCTAAAAGGAGTTTGTGGGGACAAAGAGTACACATTTTCTGCTCCCTGCCTTTGCACTGCCTGCAGGAAAGGGGAAAAGAGTCTCAGAAAGAAATACCTGCTTACATGCTAGAATGATGTAATTGCTCTAACAGCGGTTCTCAACCTGTGGGTCGCGAACAATGAAAATACATCCTGCATATCAGATATTTACATTACGATTCATAACAGTAGCAAAATTACAGTTATGAAGCAGCAACGAAAATAATTTTATGGTTGGGGGTCACCACAACATGAGGAACTGTATTAAAGGGTCGCGGCATTAGGAAGGTTGAGAACCACTGCTGAGAGTCATAGATTCAGGAATCCTGTCCTCACCTGATTTTGGCTACATTTACTCAGCACTGGGAAATGTTCTCTATTGCAGATTGTATAGACCTGTCTTTTATAAAGATACATATGCTCCTTGAGTTACAATGGGGTTTTGTTCCAATAAACCCATCATACACTGAAAATATCATAAGTCATAAAAGGAATTTAATACACCTAACCTACTGAACAGCATAGCTTAGCCTTGCCTGTCTTAAATATGTTCGGAACATTTACATTAGGCTTTAGTTGGGCAATTATCTTGAGCTTCATCTCAACAGCAATTGTCTTCCTCCTCCTCTGCTCACCAGATGCAGGAAACACAGATGGGCATTTTATAGACATAATGGTATGCAAAAATACAACACACAATATCCAATAAACACTGTTTACCCTAGTGATCATGTGACTAACTAGGAACTGCGGCTAGCTGCTGCTGCAACCCAGCATCACAATAGGTTATCATAGCTCCTATCACCAGCCCTGGAAAAGATCAGAGTTCAAAGAACAGTTTCTACTGGATGGGTGTCACTTTCATGCCATCATAAGTCAAAAAAATGTAAGTTGAATCATATAAAATGGGGACCTTCTGTAGTCGTTCATGCGCATTCTGCCTTGGTTCAGCAATGAGGTAGGAAGCAGGGGTGATGAAGTAACAAGTGACAGTAGCACGTGACTGGTCATAAAATACTATTGCTGACGTACTGGCAAACACTCATCATCTTGGGTGCGAAGTTAACCAGAACAACGGCAATAATTGGGACAGAGGTGAAAATTAGGAGCAGGTGCAAAAGTCCCTAAGGATCTGAAGTTCAAGAGACTACAGTTTATCTCCCTCCTTTGGGAAAGAGGACTGGCACTGGCACTTATTGAGGGTTGCTTTCATGGCAATGGAGAGTGGGTGGCAGCAGCTATGACGGATTGAGAGGCTCAGTTTCCACACTGGCAAGTGGAAAGTATAGAATGTACATTGCAGCGCTGTTTTGAGAATTAGATGAGATAATATATAGAAAAAATTCTTTGCAAAATGCTGAACACTTCATGGATTCCTGGATCTGATAACATGGAACATATATTTTTATATACCTATTCTCCCTGTGCTTCATTTCAATCCCACAGATGGCCAATGACTTGAAATAGTTTTTGTGGAGCCTGACATTCCAAAATAATTTCCCACTCAGCTGTCTTTTAACCATTTCCAATTAATTCTTCTTTCTATATGTATTAATTCTAAATCTTTAGTTATCTCTAGCTAACAGGTGCATCATTCATTCCAAAAATTAGCATATAAATGCTAGCATACATAACATAACCCATATGTATATGTTAAAATATGTATGCATGTTATTGTAGGAAATTAATTTTCCCTCTGTTAACCTAAACTCATTCTGTTGCTTGTTTTCCATTTGCCTTGTCTGTGGATTTTTAAACCTATTTACTGATGTGTCACCATCATTCTAGAAAGTAAAGGCTTAAAAAAAAGTTTTAGTGAAGATTCAAAGGAATCATGTAACTGCCCAATCACATGGTTGGAGCTCAATATTTTTTTTTCTCTTGACATAGAGGCAGCCAGGGCAAAAGGTAGAGCATTAGTTTTAATCTCTGAAAAACATGAGTTAAAATCAGGCTCTGCCCTTTACCAGTTATATGACCCTGGTCAAGTTATTCAGCTTCTGTAAGCCTTATTCCCTTATCCATAACATGAAGCAAATGATACTGACTACACAAGGTCATTGTGGAAATAAAGATTAGCCAACTGAAAAGAGTCTGGAATAGTGCACATAGTTGTTCAATAAAGTATTTTAATAAGACTACATAGTTTTCAAACTACATATTTTTCCAAACATTTTGGAGATTTTTATTTTCCTTTTGAATCCCATTGAACAGCAAGCAAGTCCATCTTTCTATGATTAGAAGAAATTTGCATATTTGAGTAGTCCATCCCCCAATGTGATAGAAATGACAACTTTGTCAAAGTCCATATTGGTTTAGGGACTAAAACTATCTCTCAAAAAACATCCTTGAAGGTTTTATTATTCCTTTTGCTTTGCTCCTTTTAATCAATAGTGACACTTTACATCAATATGGTCATTTTTACTTCTACAAAATGCTTTTTCAAAAAATTCATCTTACAATATTTACATAGCACTTCCTCAGTAGGAAGTGGGACATATATTATCAACTTCATTATAGGCATAAGGAACTAAGAATCAGAAATTAATTAATCAAGGTCAAATAGTTGTTAAGTGACAGAGCTGAGAGTTGAATCTGGTCTTTCTAACTCCAAGGTCCATGTTCTTTTCACACAAAGAGTTAGAATGGCAGAGTCCAAATTAAATTACATCTCCAAAATGGATTGTTCTATTAGATTATAGCTGCCTCTCATGTTAGTTAATAGTATTTTTAGAGTGCTCACTTTTCCTGTGTGACTCCATTAAATTCAACAGTCAAAGCAATGCATTTCTATTATATAGTCATAAAGTCACAGAATATCAAAAATAGAAGAACCCGTCACAAGCATCTAGTTCAATCTTAGGGCAAGAAACAAAGTCCAACAACCATTAGAAAACTTGTTCAAGATTATATTTATTAATGTCAAGTCAGAACCAACTATGGGTTTCTGACTTCTGGTCCAATGTTCCTTTCAACAATTCTATACTGATCTTCCATACAAGGACAAGAATGACAATGATTTTTTTTTTTTGTTTCTTTATTGAAATACTTGTTTGCTCAGGATTTCTGAGATAATTGTGTCCACTCGTAACTTAAAATAAGATCGTCAGTAGGGAAACCAGATATTTCACTTAAATGTGTTTAGCGTTATCATTAAGGATTGTTCAATGTGTAAAAGAGGAGGACTGTTCGTTTAAACCTATCACTTTCATTCTATAAGTCCAGATTTAAGTATACCCTATTTTAATTAGAAAGTGAAAAATGGGAGCAATTTCCTATCATTCCCAAGATTTAAAATTATTTGCTTGAAGCAAATTTCACTTTAGAAGTAAAATCTGGGGCACTCTGCCTTGATTCCACAAGTAATAGAAAAATTTTCCAATTATTCTGCCATTACAAATGTATTAACTAGACACATTTGACCCTGTCATGATATATTATTAACTAGAATTTTGAATGCGTCAGAATCTGTTGCAACACTCCCACCTTAGCAGTTATTTTCCTTTCTTTTCACCTTCCTATCAAAGCAATAGAACATCAACCCAGACATAAGAATTTATATTCTGTTTTACCTGCACATTTGAGACACCAGGTCATACAATTGTCCATTCTTCCAACAGTTATTTTCTTATGTTTGAAGAAAGCTTCTGGAACCCAACACTTACCATCTCTCTGCCTTTTGGGCAATTTAAACTTTAGAGTTGGCTTAACACAAAACTGAAGTTACAACTTATAAGAATATTTATTGCCTAGGAGATAGGATACACAAAGAAAGTGTCGGCTTCCAAGTCAGACACATGGGGGTTTTAGCCCTCACTCCACCACATATAAATTTTATGATACTGAATAAGCCTTAACTTCCACACTGTTAGAATATAAATAATAAAATCTACCTTATGGAGAAATTGAAATTATTAAAGAAGATGAGGTTTATAAAGAACCTAATACAATATTCAGTATATATACATAGTGTACCTTCACGAAATGTTGAAAATAATAGTAATGAAAAACTAATATAATTAAGAAGATATTCACTAAATTTAAAACACTGGAGTAAGACTATGCTGCCAGTTTGTATTATCTTTTTCTAAGTTTGAAGCAAATCATTCAAAAGAAGCAAGTGAATAATTGGGAGGTTTGCCCCTATTCTTTAATAATCCAGTAGTGATTAATGAGAATATCTTATTAACCAGACACAGTACAAGACAAAAGATAAAGCAGTGATTTCAAAAACATTGTCCTCATGAATCTCATAAGTGCATACTAAGTAGAAAAAATAAGGAATAAAATATGATGAATGAGGGTCCCTAGTTGGGTTTTCACCAAAAGAGACTCTGAGATAAGAACTGGGCTACAAGTATTTATTTGGTACATGGTCCCAGAAAACAATGTAATGGAATGGGGAAGTGAGAAAAGCCAATAAAGGATGCCTTAAATAATACTGTATTGTATGCTTGATATTTGCTGAGAGTAGATCTTAAGACTTCTCAAAGCACACATAACTATGTGAGTTGATATGTTAATTAGCTCACTTTTGGTAATGATTTCAAAATAGATACATATTTCAAATTATATACCTTAAATATATATAATTTTCATTTGTCAATTAAGATTTCAATAAAGTTAAGGTGGGGCGACTCAAACTACCTCCCAAAAAAATGCCTGGATAAATAGGTTACCCTGTGGGCTGCTGAGAATAAAACCCACAGTAGACTCTCAGAGAGACAATGTAGTACATACCTTGGAATTTTTCCTCAAGAGGAGAAAAGGCTGGGTTATGTATCCACTGAATCTTGTTCCTAATTGGTTGAAGTTTTCTTCTTAGGGCAGTAATTCTAGTCCTTCCAGTCCTCACCACCCATAAGCAAAGCAAGCACTTGTGGCCTTAGAAAAATCTCCTGCAGAGGCACAAATGTTTCAGATAACAAGCTAGCTGCCTGTACAGGAAATAGCCCATCAAAGCTGCAGAAGACTTCTCAGGTAGGCTCGGGAGATATGGGTGGGGTCCAACAGCATTTTCTATGCATGGATCACCACCCACTCACGATAGGGTGTTCAACAAAGTCCTTCCTGAGCAATAGAAATGTGATAAGAGAGACAAAGTAAGGTAGTGAGCCATGTGCAGATCTAGGGACAGAGCATTCTAAGCAAATTAAAAGACCCTGAGGCAGAAGCAAGCTTGGCTTATTGAAGAAAGCTTGGGTGGTTGGAGTAAAATGAGCAAGCAGAGAGCTAGGAGGTAGAGGTCAGAGATGATCTGCCAACAGCCAGATCATACAGGGCTTTGTAAGCCATAGTACAGAGTGTGCACTTTATTCTAGATGAAGATCCACTGAAGGGGGTGCTGAGCAAAAGAGTGATGTAGATCAACTTACCTTTTAAATTCTAACTTCTACTTGGAAAATGGACAATAGGCAGGTAAGAGTGCAAGGAGGGAGAACAGTTAGGAGGTTAATACAATATTCAAGGAGGATGAGTTTAGTATCAGTAAAAATGGTGAGTAGGAAATAGATTGTGATGTATTTTATATTGTAGAGCAAACAGGTCTTTCTAACAAAAAAAAGAAAAAGAAAATTCAGAGGTCTATGACTATTTTTAGAACTAAAAGGCAAAAGAAGAATTTTTTGGTCATTGAAAAACTGAAAAAGTAAATCCCATTTCTATGGAAGTTCCATAACTGGCTATATCAAGCACTGTTGGGAAAACAAGGGAGGAAATATAAAATGGCAGAGCTGCATCACAGCGAGGTGGCCCTCTCTCCAGATCAATGCCTGAAGCACGAGAAACTGGAGACCAACCAGACCCTCATGGCATACATTCCAATAGGTACCAAGAAAGAAAGAGGGATAGGAGTGCGCTGTCCTTAGGTGAACTTGTTACCAACTGGCATTGATTAGAACTGCTGAGCCATGGTGTTGATAAAAGGAAGACAATTTTAAGTCAATTTTATTTATTGTTTGTATAGTCTTACAATGCAAGACTTCATTGCCTGTACCAAGAGTAAATCACCAACATCAATTTTCCTTGGTGGCCACTGCTGACACCCAGAAAATAGAATGAGTATTAAGAAATAATAATAACAAATAACCTTTATTGTATGCTAACTAAGTGCCTGGAGCTCTAAGTGCTTTACACTTTTATCAACAATCTTGAATACATTATTTAATTAATTCTTATAATAACACTAAGCAGTAGATCTGGTTACTATTTGCATTTCATAAATGAGAAAATCTAAGGTTAGAAAAGTTTAAGAAACTTGATCAAGGTCACACAATTTCTAAATGGCAGGGCCAGGGATTCAAACCTATGTCTTACTAACTCTAAAACATGAGCTCTTAACCACTCATTATTCATTTAATTTAGAAAATACAGCATGATTTAACATGATTTATAGATTGAAAATTCATAATTTTAACTTTCCACTAGCTAGCCCAATATTGTGGTTGTGTTTAATATTGCAGAAGCATGAATTAATCAAACATGTGCTGAGGGTCCTGTAGGTGAGACAATCTCACTTCACTCATCAAAGAGCCTCGTCTCCCCCATGCCCAACTCAGGGAGAGAGAGGATGGCCATCATCACTCATCATTCTTAATGAATACGTTGTGTGAAGTGACACCAAAGTTGCTTCTTTGTGAGGGGAAAAATGGACTCTCAAAGAAGGCAACTGCTTTTGTTGTCAACAAAATTAAAAAGGAATTGAAAATATCTAAGTAATTGTTTACCAGAAAATGTAAGTTTTGAGTAGCTTAAATAATGCACAATGTCGTATCCTTTCGTGTTCACATCTGGGGCAGGAACAGTGTTAGCTGGCTTCTCTAAAATTTAGAGATATAAAGTAATTTATCCAAGGCTAAGGAGCTGTAAAGAAACAGAGCAATACACAGACTACTGTATTTTCTCAGAGGAAATGATGAACAGAGTTAAATTGGTATGTTGGCAGTAAACTTCCACAAACTGTAGAGGCAACTTCCCCTCCCCAGACATATTCCTGTACTTTCCTTCCATGGATAAAGTAGTTAACATAATTGTCCCAAGTCCCAGAAACTATCATGGGCCACTGCATGTTAACATTCATAGAGTAGCAACTTGGCACTGGGCTGCTTGCTACATCTACCTGATGGAACAACACAGACCCAGCCTGCGCTCTGGTTCTCTCACCTTCTCCACACATTCAGTAGGTTGGGTACAGTTTAGCCAAAGCCTGACTTGCTCATGCAGCCAGCAGAAGAGGTGGTAAGAGCTTCACCCAAGGCCTCAGGCCTAAGCCAAAAGTTCCCACCTAATCTTTACCAGAGGCTCAGATTAGGGAACCAGGTACTTGCACAGCTAATGACAAAGTGGTACATTGCGTCCCTATCTGCTTTGTCCCTGTGTGTACAGCCCCCTTGGGAGCCTCACAGAAGGATCCATTCGTAGGCAGGATTCATGACACAGTACCATCAACATCTTCCCCATATTATAAAGCCAATGTGACAGCCTGTTTACCAAGTTGCAACCAAATGTTAAATGTCAGTTAGTGATAATTACTGCTTACGATACCAAGGAAACAATGATGATTACATGGTGAGGCAACCGTGTTATCGCTCCTGCACCTGCATCTAATACCTGTCATCACAGTGGCAACAAGAGGGATTAGGCTTCTCTCTGCTCCAGTGCTCCCACGGTGATGTTTTCATCTACTGGATAAAAAGGTTCCCTGTCATTGTCATAATATAGCTCGATAGGCTTTAAGAGTTCTGAAGGGTGATGCTGTGCATTTTTATATCATCTTTTGATTTTGAAAAGGTTGGAGGTGTTTTTCCCAGGGAAAACCTGGAAACGCAAAGCTGATGACAGAGGAGATCCTTTCTGGGCCTCAGGTAGTGAATAGACTTCAGTGACTGATTCCAAGTCTGGGCTCTGTCACCTGCTAGCTGACAGTCCTTGGACAGACAGCTGGTGGGCCTTGTCATCTCACCTTTCCAAGTCTCCTCAGCTATAATAAACACCTTACCGGATCACTGGAAAGATTAAATTAGATTATGCTTTATACAAAGCCTCATACCAAGTGGGTGCTCAGAATATCAGTTTATTACTACTATAACAGCTTTGCTCCAAACCCTAGCAGAGACCCCCATTTCCCCTTATTCTCCTTGGTGTATTTTTCTTAAATTTATACAAAATCTAAATAGCCAAAATCTCTGGGTTGAGGGGAAAGAGAACTAGAAGACCACTCTGTTTGTTCCTAGAAAAGACCTATGATTTGCCTCAGCTAAAATGAAAGGATTCCTCATGGTTCTGTGTGGGTCAGCTCAGCTCATCAGAAGTGTATGTATTGGACCTGAAACCAGCTAGTGACTAAAATCAACACCACCACCAAGCATTCACCTGACTTTGTCTTCCATGTGGCACCTCATAGCCGCAAGCAGGGGATTTGGATTCTCCGGCAATGAACATCTTGAATTACCATTTACCAACAAAGTCCCTTCATTTAAGCCATATTGCAAGACTGAGATTGGACATTATGATCCTCCTTTCACAGGGATAAGGAACCTGAGACTCAGACAAGTTATAACAAACCAAAGGTCACACTATCAGGAAGTTGAGATTTGACCCAGTCTTCTGTTCACAGACCCAAGTCTTTCCCTGGCTGCTCATCTGTACAAGAGTCACCTCAAAGAGTTTGATGCTCTGACCAAGCCAAAAGGCTTAGGTCATTTTCGTTAAATGGAATTCCATTGTCCTGACAAAGCCACTCTAATGCAGAATGTTGTGGGGTTTTGTTTTTGTTGTTGTTAATCCTCACCCAGATGATATTTTTCCCATTGATTCTTGGAGAAAGTGGAAGGAAGGGAAGGAGAGAGATCAATTGGTACCAGTTGGTTGCCTTCCGCACATGCCCCAACCCAGTCCAGGAACCAAACCTGCCACCCTTCAGTCTGAGGGCTGACGCACTGACCATTGAGCAAATGGCCAGGGCTAGAATGTTTGTTTTTAATGATCATAAACAAATAAAAAAAGGTACAATTACTTTTAAGTTTGAATAAAGCAGGTTTTTAACACCTTTGAGCTAAAACATAAAACAGCATTCAACTCAAATATTTTCATCCACACTGGTTCTAGACTCTAGTTATGAGCCAAATCAGAGCAGCAGGGCTCAGTGACAGAAGCAGCATAAGTGGCCTCCTGGTCCCTTTTTATGGGTTTCTACTTCCCCATCATCCAGCCAGAGTCCATTTCTCCTCCTCCCCAAAGAAGTGAACAATGAGCATTTCATCCAAGACCTTTCACATTCTGTTGTTTCTCTCGGCATTTTCTGCCACTTTTATAGGTTATGCACCATTGGAATCAGTAGCCCCCTGGGTCATAGAAGTATGGTTGAGAGAATATGATGTTTGCTCAAAAGTGGACCTGATTTATCAAGCTGATAGGTATACTAGTAGACAGAATTTTATACACACACACACACACATACACACACACACACAAGGTTTAGTAAGAGTAGGCTTACAGTTGTCCATATGAAAAAAATAGAATTATAACACAATAAATAATAAATTATAATACAAGAATAAACTGTGTTTCATATATAGCTGTAAACCTACTTTTTCCCCACCCTCCTGTATGTACAAGAATAAACATAGTGGGGGGAAATCAGATTGGTGAATGTGTATCTGGCAAATTTGATAAAATGCTAAGACTGGATATGTGGAGTTCAAGCTCTAACTTTGTACCCATTAGGATCTGGGAATTTCATAAGTTTTTGTAACTTTATTCACCCACTATTTTAGCAAACATGTATGAAGTATGCAGTTTTTAAAAGACCCTGTGGCAAGGCTCAGGAACACAAAAATGAAGAAATAAAGGAGCAATGTTTCTGACACTGGTGTTTACAGTGTACAGATGGTGAGAGGTAAGCAGCAGAAAGGGTGAAAAGGAGATGTAAATAAACATGCCAATGTGGTAAATGCTATACAGAATGAGCTATAAGATGTGGGGTTTCAAAAAAAGGTGCATTTCACACTCCCTGAGCTGGGTAGGCGGGGGTGGGAGGTGGTGGGGGAGCCGAGGCTTGGGGGGAGCCTGCACAGATGAAGTGAACTAAGACCAAATGGTTGAATAGTGTTTTTTTTTGTTTGTTTTTTGTTTTAATGTCTTTTTAATATCATTTTTATTGATTTCAGAGAGGAAGGGAGAAGGAGAGAGAGATAGAAACATCAATGATGAGAGAGAATCATTGATCAGCTGCCTCCTGCATGTCCCCCACTGGGGATCAAGCCCACAAGCCAGGCATGTGACCTTGACTGAAATTGAACCTGGGACCCTTCAGTCCACAGGTATCAATGAGCCAAACTGGCTAGGGCTGACTAGTGTTTTGAAGGCAGACAAGGAGAGGAAAGGCATTCCAAGCATAGGGTCCTCCATATGCAAAGAGTGGTACTTTAGATAGACAAAAATACAATTCCCAGGACCAAGAAAAGTGCTTAGCAGGAGAAAAGTAATGAATGAATATGTAATTAAATAATTAAGAGTTCAGAAGCATCTTCATTCTGCAGCAATGCTTCAGAGGAAAGGGCTCTTGAAGATCAGACAGACAGGCACTATGTATCCCCAGCCCTGGCCAGTGCCTGTGCATAGGTACCGATCAATATTGTCCACTGATAAATGAATTAACACATGAAAAGAAATCTAGTTAAAAGACCTGAAAATCAAATTCCACTATTTTCTGTAATTATGGGATATTTGCAAAATTATTAAACCTTAGTTTACTTATTAAGTTATTTAGAATACATTCATTGGTTGATTCTTACTAGTATATGTGCCCTGACTGGGGATAGAACCTACAACCTTAGCATAAGGGGATGACACACTGAACATCTGAGCTACGATAGTGTTTCTCAAACTTAAATGTTTATGTGAATCACCCGGGGATCTTGTTACTTCAGGTTCTGACTCAGTAGGTCAGGCTTGGAATTCTGTATTTCCAATTTCCTCCAGATTATGTCAACACTGCTGGTCTAAGGACCACACTGAGCAGGGAGGTTTTAAAAGATCTAATGAAGTACCTAAGAACTTTGTGAGCTGTTTAGCAGGTAGAAGTTAGTTGCTGCTACTACCAGTGGCAGTGGGGTTCTTGGGGTACCACTGGAGTAAGAATTAAGGAGAATCCCATGGGAGGATGAGGAACTGTAGAAAGCTTTATTTCTATGAAATTAAATCCCTGAGTTTCCAAAGTCCCATTTCCCTTTGTCCAGGCATAGAAGAAGTACGGCTGTGGCTTCTATAGAGCTAAAATCAAAGCCAGTGTCCAGAGTTTCCTTTCCATGTTAGAGCTGAGTCCAATCCAGCATCAGGCTAGCTTAGCCTGTATTTCCTGCTGCAGCCCATTAATCCAATGCCTGTGGGGTCCGCATGGTCATGGACCATATGGGCGAATGCAAGAGCACCAAGAGTCACAAGAGCAATAAGAGAGAGCAACCAGAGCAGCAAGAGAGAGAACTCCTTTATTTAGGGGATTATGTATTCCCAAATTTTCAAAGACTTGTAGTGGCCATGTCCATTCTGGCCAATGATCTCTGTTCCCAGATGTGCCCAGGCACCTTCCCTAGTCACCCCAATTTTACTGTGCATGTGTCTGTTTCCCTTTGTTGGACCTCTTCCCCCCAGTGATCTGCAGGGAATGGGCTGGTGGCTCCCTGGGAAGTGTGAAGATGCAGCTTCCTGGTGAAGCTGCCCAAATGGCAGGCCTATAATGTCTGGCCTCTCCCTTTGCTCCTTTCCTATTATTAATAACTACATAATTACAATGGTATCACTGCTATATAATCAGTTATTTTTATTAGTTATGATTACCATATATCCAGTTTTCCATTTTTTAGTTTCTTTTTAATATTTCTTCTAATATATACATGTATATGCATATATATGTATGTATAAAACTTTATTTTTTATTGTTGACACTATTAAAGATTTCCCCATTCCCTCCCCTTTGCTCACCTCATCCAGCCCCCACCACCCTCTTCCCTCTGGCCATCACCACACTGTGTGTATATATTTTGGCTAATCCCTTCATCTTCTTTCATCCAGTCCCTCCCACCACCCTCCCCTCTCACAGCTGTTAGTCTGTTCCATGTATTCATGCCTCTGTTTCTATTTTGTTGGTCATTTCATTAGACTCCACATATAGTGAGACGATATGATATTTGTCTTTCTCTGATGGGCTTATTCCACTTAGCATAATAATCTCCAAGTCCATCCATGCTGTAGCAAAAGGTAACGTTTTCTTCTTTTTTGACTTGCAAAAATATATCTTCCACTCAACACTAGCATAAATAATACTATTCCACTTCCTTCTATATTTTTGCAGGCTTTAAAAGAAATACTTAACTCTTTGATCCCACTGAAAATTATGTTTTATAGAATAAGGTAGCAATTTGAGTTAATAGATTTTATACTGGTATTCAGCTACCAAATAGAACATTCAATAATCATTTCTTTTCTCATTATTATAATACTTTTATTAAATCTTGAGGCACTAGATGTATTCAGTTTCTCCTTAACAAATATTAAATCTACTAAAGTAATTTCAATCTGTTTCTGAATTTATCAAATGTTCAACTCCATATCATGTGGTTTTGATAATTGTCATTTTCTAAAATGTTTTAACATCTTATATAGCAATAACATTGTTATTGCCTTAAAAAGTTTTTGATATTGTCCATTCTTACATAGGGATTACGTATAAAAATTTTCAAGGTTGATGGAATATTCTACAAAGGTTGGAATATTGCATAGAAATAAATATGAACAAGAGGATACTACTTTATTTATGATAAGCAGTATTACCTGCCTGGAAGAGGACAGAGCTCTCCTTTTATTCTTATTTTCTTTTGCTTCTCCCTTTGAGGCTACATAATTTGTTTCCATTTTTTAAAAAAACACCTATTGTGTTTTAGAAAAAAAAAACCATCAAGTATAAATATAGAAGTAATAGGTAATGTGGGAGGTGGGGGCATTGGCTAGTTTCATGTATTTTTTTCAGTCACTTACAAGCTTTATATTAATAGAATATAAATAAAAATGCAATTGAGTGTTGCAAATTTGTTGTATATCCTGTATCTGCTGTCTTATTGTTTTCAATAATTTTGGTTGAATATTTAGGTGTACAACCAAGGTATCTGCAAAAAAGACTCATTTGTTTCCTCTGGTCATTTTTTTCTATCACTGAAAACACTTTATCAACTGCCAAGTATGTGCTGGACACATGCTATTCTCTGCTAGACACAAAAGGTTCCAAAACAAACAACAACAATAAAAAGCAGCACTTTGAATTGTCCGGCACCTGAAAAAAACACACACGTGAGCAAGCTAGTCATTGAAAGCACAGGATGGTAAGGAGATTTCGTTGTTAAGTATAGGAGGCCATGTATTTTCTGCAGGAAAGAAGCTCCCAACATCTTGGACCAGCATCTGCAGAGAAAGACTACCAGCTGTTTTAACTTCTTACACAAAGCAAGTGTGTGCTAAGGGGCACAAGCAGCAAATGGCAGTGGATGGCCTGGTGGCTCACCGTGGAGTCCCTCCACAGGAACTGTCCTCCATGATACCCAGAGTTATAACCACCCCCACCCCCCACCCTCTTATCCCTCTGCTCACATCAATGACTGAATGACGCAGGGTACAAAAGCTGCCGCAATGGGAGACATCTCTGTAGGACCACACCTAGGACTGACCGAGGCCTCTATTGTAATTGGTTTCAATGCACTCTCTCCCTCTACTCACTCCTGCTTCCTCACTCCCTTACCTATGGGTGGTCCCACAGGTAAACCTCTATCCCAGAGTCTCTTTCTCAGGACTGTGTCCTGTCTTAGTCATATATTTGTTATTCCTTTTTCCCTCTTTTTGTTTTGTTTTGTTTTGTTTTGTTTTGTTTTGTTTTGTTTTGTCTCTCCTCTCAGGCATAGAAGCAGGGCTCTTCGCTGCCATTACACTTTCATATCTCCCAGACCTAAACTAGGTCTCAGCACATAGGTGATGCGCAATAAATATACCTGAATAAAATAATAGAATTGGGACCCCCCCTTCTTTCTCTAATTACATCAAAGGCTGGCCCCTACCCCTAATTCTCAGGAGGCAGCTGAGAGTTGCTACCTAACAGACCTCCAGGAACCTGCCTGCCTTCTGTGCAGGTCTCTGCACATTGCCTGCTCCTGGATTCCCATTGCTTGAGGAATCCTTCTTACTTCCTGTTTGATCTCCCCACTGCTGACACTTGCCAGAACCTGAGGTCGGTGCCCTTCTCTCTATTTACCATCTTTTCCTTCTTGTCTTTCTCCATCACCCAGAGTTGACTTCCTCCCTACACCCACCTCTAGTAAGTGGTTGAGGCAAGATTCATACCCAGAGACAACTGATTTCAGAATTGCATTCTGTCCACTTTCCCATTCTGTCACTCAAGCCGTAGCAATGACAGTACAGCCATGCTTATTACAAGCACTTGCATGCCGCCTCCCAGTTCACAAAGCACTGGTATCTCACAGGTAGGCCAATGCTAACATTAATTGCATGGCATATGACCTTTGTTGTCAGTATTGCCTCATCTACCCCTCCGAGAAATATCAGTTAGAAATCTCTTCTACCTACCATTTTACCTCAAAACAAATATAGTTAAAATTCAGAAATCATAAATTACAATAATCAAATTGGAAGTCTCCCACAGACCCCAGGATTCCCGATTCTGCCTAAAATTTGATCTGTAGCTGCCCCTCACTTCACTCAGTGGGCTGAGGAGAGAAACCTCCTTCTAGGTCATTTTCCCAGAGCCTCAGTTTTAGGCACCATCCAGAGGCCTCTTCCCACAGGTCTCCTTGCTTATCTGTGGCACGACCTCAGCTGTATACATGGTCCCAGGGGTCACTGCGGAATCTGCTGCTCTCCCCTCATCATCCCCTCGTGAAATAAACACAGAGTAATTGCAGTCCTTCTTCCTTTGGAAGCCATCCTGCTGTTCTTAGCTCGCTACCATCTTCTTCCTCCACAGCTGTTCCTCTTCTAGACAGTCACCTCAGCTTTCTTTGGCATGGTTTTTTCCTAATAAAGTTTCCATCCACATTTCTGAAGTACAGCCATGTTAGACTATACCCAATAGAAAAGTCCTCCCAGGAGGCTGGGGCAGGGATAGCTACCATGCTAATCAGCATTTGTCAAGGAAAAAACTCAGTGATTTATCCATATTCACATTAAGTGACAGAACAAGAACTGGCCCTATATTTTCTAGCTCAAGATCCTTTGGCCCAACCACGGCAACATCCTGACATGGAACAGCAACAGCAACATCCCCAGCCTTGTTCACCGTGTGCTTAACACTGACCTACGCTGCTATCATACACTAGCCCATTGAACTTGCTTTCGTGGAATAGGTGAGTGATATTCCCCACATCTCACCTATAAGGAAACCGAGGTTCAGAGAGTTATGTGTGATCTACAGCATGGCCACAGGAGCTGAGATCTGACCGAGTCCCAGGTGCCTGCCTGCCATGGTACAAAATGCAGCTATTGTGCAGGAGCCACTCCCACTCGTTGATTTCATTTGTGACTTTACCTCCCTGGGATGCACTGTCCAGAGCCGCCATGATTCATATGGTCCTTGTCTCCTATCCTCACCTGACACTTTATAAAATGCAGTTACTTCTCTATTCATTCTCGTTTTCTCAAGTAATATGGAAACATTTATTTCAGACAAATTCTCATTTGAAAACTCTCTTCCAGACACCACATGTCATTTGCCATTATCTTTGATCCAGCAACATGTTAAAAAGAGGAATGGAACTGGTAGGTACTGGATGTTCACCTTGCATCAACAATGACACATGATCCACGTAGTATAAACAACAATTCATAAAACAGGTATCATAAACCCATTTTACAGTGAAGTTATAAAGCTCAGGAAATGTTACTCGCCCAGAATCACACAACTTCCAAATGGCAAATAATTCAGATGCTGATCTATCTGACTCCAAAGTAGAATGGTGTTCCTATCACACACGAGTCCAATACAACAATTGTATAGGGAATTACCTTCTAAGCAACAACATAACATTTCTAGACTATCTTTTGCATTTTCTCAAGATTGTACTTTTTTCCCCCAAGACCTCATAGGATCGCATGGACATTCTTCTCTGTAAATCAGAGGCATTTTGAATATTAATAATAATTTTAAAAAGTCAAATACACATAACTCCAAGGGACCAGAGAGCAGACATCAGAATTCATCTAATTTGTCAGAAAGACTATTTGTTACCTTGTACTGAGAAATCATGTTTACTGCATATATTGCTGGGAGCAAACTAAGAAGATTTCAAAGTTAATTTCCCTCATAAATAATACATGACCAAGCCCAACACACACACACACACACACACACACACACACACACACACAGAGGCCTTTGCCTCAGGACTTCATTTCTGGACTGCTAGCACCATCTATCGGGCCCTGTGCTGCCTGCAGCAGCTCCTGGTGCTAACAATATGCAGCAAGTCTCAGCTAGTGCCTTCGCGTTTGCCTGGTGTGATTGTGGCTCTCTGGACCAGAAAAGAATGAAACAACGTCACAGCAGATGTCCTTTGTATGGATTCATCTCAAAGGACTGCTCTTGTTTTTCTTCAAAAAGGATGCCTTGTTTCTAAGAGCGCAGCCATCAGGCAGGGAGATCTCCCCTCAGAGGACAAGAACAGTGAAGATGTGATTCTGCCAGGAAAATGTAGGCAGAAAAAAACAGGAGGCAGAAAAGAATGCTTTGGCCGAGACAGTCTGTGAAACTGGTAAGAGAAGAATGAGAGTGCAGGGTTCCGCAATGCAGCCAGCACAAACCCAGCAGATCCTGATGGAAAGCCTGCTATCCACCAGGCAATGTGAGAGGCGTACTTACATTTTAAGGGCTCTCAGCCTGGTCCTTAGATGAATTTTCAGGACCCCGTGGACCCTCCGAAATTTTATGTAAAAGGGCTTTCGTGTGTTTTGTGGTTTGTTTGTTGTTGTTGTTTTACTTTCTCAGTGCATACAGAGCTCACTCGTTTATCAAGGTGCCAACACACTAAAGGGCTGTGAACCCTCGACACTGTCACCTCAGAAGACAAAATCATGTAAGCAAAGAGCATGGGTTGGGAGGTATGTCGGCTAACTGTGAATCTCCTGTGCTACTTTTTAGCTGCATGACCTTAAACATGCACACACAGACACTTAAATTCTCTACCTCTCAGCTTCCCCATTTTAGGATGCAGATAAATGGCACCTCGGAGTAGGGACACGACTTGTCAGATCCCAGGGGATATTGGAGCCAGAACTCTAAGCACGTGACTCCTGGAGCTCAGCAACTCTTTCATCAGTTTCGATTTTCTCCCCTGAGAACCCTATTATGCTTGGTGTGTGGACAAGACGAAAGGACAGTTCCCTCAACGGGGCCAGATTCATGGGCTTGCAACCTGTGCACTTTGTGTGCGGCTCCATGCTTAGGAGGGCTCTTGCACCTGGGCGCTCTGCAGTCGTTGTCTTGAAATTCTGAATAATTTTGTTTTTGAATTGATTTTTTATAAGTGATGTCTGATGGGACAATGGATCATGGGGGAAGGACGGGGCTTGGAGCCTCAGCTCACACATGGTCCAGCCTCTGGCCACCTCCCCACATTCCCCCAACAAACTCTTAGCCTCCCTCCCCAGTTCCCACATTTCCACCCCACCCCTCTAACCTCCCTCCCTGCCCTAGCCAGCTGCAGGCAGACCTCCACCCCCAGTGTCACTCACCAGGTCTCAAGGCCCTATTTTTTAGTCCCCTCCCTTCATGTCTTCTTAAGGGGAGGGCAGGGTACAAGTAGTGGATGATCTGGGGGTGAGGCAAAATAGCACCCATCCCTGCCAAGGGCTACGAGCACCATAGTGAGTTTTGTGGGCAATTCTAAAGGGGCCTCTCCTGCACCCCCAATCCCAGCACCAGGCACAGTCTTTGCATGGAAGTTACTTGGGCGCTGCTATTGGCCATGAGGATTAGAGGATCCATGGGAAGAGGAGATTGACTGCTAAACCCTGCCAGGGCCTCACATTTTCATTTTGCATTGAACCTCACAAATTATGCAGCCGGCCTTGTCCTTAAAGAAAAATACATGTATATTTTAATATTGAGGAATAAGTGCTAATAAGTTGCTATTACTTGAACTCATGCTTTACACTTCTTTCTGCTAAATCCTCTGCCTGCTGGCACTAGCACTCTGGCCTCACATTTTTATATCATCAATTCTTTTGGGTTGAAAGTGCAAACAAATAAAAATTCAATTTAACAAAAAAAGAGACTATAATGTAACACTTCACTAAAGATGTCCTATCACATGGAACCATATGGTATGTCTATTTTTAAAATTTAGGGCAGAGAAATAAGCCATTTGGGATAACTCTAATATTTCCCCTTGACTGGACTGTTGCTCCTACACAACAGCTCTGTTCTGGTAGTTAGCACTGACCCAAAGGCCTACTGGGGATTAGTTCACTTTACAGATTAAAGAGCTAAAAAGCTTTCTTCTCCTTTTTTTTTTTTTCTTGAGGAAATAGACTGCAAGCTGTATTTTCCAATCTCAGCCAGAGCTCATTCCATGGCATCTACATTAATAAAAGAGAAACATGGTAATTGGCGTACGACCGCTACCCTTTTCATTGGCTAATCAGCGAGATATGCAAATTAACTGTCAGCCAAGATGACGGCCGGCAGCCAGGCAGCTTGAAACTAACATGAGGCTTGCTTGACTCAGTGACGGAGGATCGTTGGAGGAAACCAAGTTTCCCGCCTGCGGCTGCAGGCCTCTGAGCAGTTTAAGAAACATTTTAACAAATACCGCCGGACTTCAGCCAGCAGATTCGCAACATTGTAAGCAAAGGCCAGAAACCTACTTTCAGCCGCAGAGTCCTAAGAGCTGGAGCCAAGCCTCAAGGTAAAGCTGGCCCAGAATAAAAAATACAAAGAAAAAAAGGAGCAGTTGGGAACTTCAGTCACTCCCAGCCTAAAAACAGCCCTCAGCCCCTCACCCAGACTGGCCAGGCACCCCAGTGTGGACCCCCACCCTGATCCAGGACACCCTTCAGGGCAAACCAGCCGGCCCCACCCATGCACCAGGCCTCTACCCTATATAGTAAAAGGGTAATATGCCTCCCGGCACTGGGATCAGCGTGACAGGGGGCAGCGCCCAAACCCCCTGAGCAGCCCTGCTCTGTGCCTGATAGGGGGGAGCTCCCCAACACGCCCCCCCCCCCCGCCGGGCCCTGCTCTGTGTGTGATGGGGTAGAGCCATAACCTCCCCATCGGCCCTGCCCTGAGTGTGAGAGTGGCGGCGCCCCAACCCCCTGATTGGCCCTGCTCTGTGGGTGATAGAGGGTGGTGCCCCAACCCCCTGATGGGCCCTGCTCTGTGCGTGACAGGAGGTGGCACCGCAACCTCCCCATCGACCCTGCCTTGAGTGTGACAGGGGACGGTGCCCCAACCCCCAATTGGCCCTACCCTGAGTGTGACTGAGGGTGGCATCACAACCTCCCAATCTGCCCTGCTCTGTGCATGACGGGGCGGCGCCCCAACTCCCCAATCGGCCCTGCTCTGAGCCCGACTAGGGGCTGCACCTAGGGATTGGGCCTGCCCTCTGCCACCTGGGAGCAGGCCTAAGCCATCAGGTCGTTATCTCCTGAGGGGTCCCAGACTGCGAGAGGGCACAGGCCGGGCTGAGGGATCCCCCTCCCCCACCGAGTGCACAAATTTTTGTGAACGGGCCTCTAGTTAATAAATAATATGCAACCATTCACATCTCAGGGGAAACTTAAAGATTCACTCACTTTCTCTCTCCTCTCCTTTTACCCAAAGCACATGTGAGTGACTTATTCGGGAAAAATTACAAGTTGTTTTGATGGCCCCATTCTCCCAGTTCCAAACCAGTCTTTGTTACCTGAGATCTTCATCCATATCACTACCTGTGTGAGCACCTTAAACACAAATGTGAACATTTCACTCCTGTGATTCCAAACCTAGTGCTGAAGGAATCTGTGAGCACTAACAGAACCCAAATGCCCCTGCACTTAGGGTCCTGGAACAACTTACTGCAAGGCCAGCAGAACAGAGATTTCATGAATGGCATTCTCAGATAGATACATACATACACACCTACATACACACTCCACGGGAGCTGGGCAAGGTCGCATTCCCAACCTAACTCAAGGAGAAAGGCTTTCACAGAAGCATCACAAACATTCTGCCAGTTTCGTACTCCTCCCAAGTCCATGGATGAAAGGGTCAGGAGGAGAGATTGCTGATCCTTTCCTTTCACTATCAGTCATTGAACACCTTGGCTTTCTTTTTGAAAGACACAGTAAACTTTTAGTGTCTGCTTCAGTAAGACCTAGTCCCTCAGTCGGATTAGTAGCGATAACACAAGCTAATTAAAGCAATTAGCTGGGACAGAAAACAAGGCAAAGAGAAGCTTCTGTGCAGAGGTCTGGCATTAACTATCCAGCCTGGAGTGAGACAAAGAGAAGATAGGCTGATAAGGGGACAGCAAAAGGCAGCCGCAGTAATTACAGCCTGCTAGGGATGTCCCAGGGGAAATCTCCTTAGTATTTCCATTATAACACTCATCATATTCTATTATACTTGCAGGCGTAATTGTCTATCACTCCGACTAGACTGTGAATCCCCTCAGGGCAAAGACGTTGCTTACTTCTTTCTGTCCCATGTCTATGATTAGTGTAAAGTCTCTACTCCCAACTGTCTATGGAGGTGGAAAGGGCTTGAGAAAATATACATATATATCTCTCATTGAAATCTGGGCCACTGAATTTTCTTAAGGCTGGAGAATTAAGATCATATTAATGGTGTTCTTTCCCTCTCAGACATTTTCCCAACTGCCAGTCCTAAAAGCAGCAACGGTTGGTCCCTAGCACCTGGAATAGAACCTGGTCCACACATGTCTTTCCCTTCTCAAGATTATTTTCATCATCACCCTCTGATTAAGAGAAAGAAGGGCTCATGACCTCCGGAAGTTTCAACCAATCCCACAGACCCATCCAAGCGAATCCTCTGCCATCAGGAGCCTTGCCCGTCCCGATGAAGGAGCTGGCCTATTCCATCAGCAGTCCATCCCCACCAGCCTCCCTCCACCTGAGACAGCCTATACTGAAGAACAGGATGAATGAGGCTTCGGTACATGATTTCTGCTGGAAATACCAATATAGGCAACTGTCCAATTTCCCATGATCCACACTGCAAGTGGGGAACATTCTCCCTGCCATCTGTCAGTTTTTCTGTCAGATTTCTCGCAAGGCAAAGGGAACTGATTGTGTTTTTACATATAAATGAAATTGATGGTGGTAATAAAACACCTGAGTTGTGCTACTTTATAAAGGCAACCTGCTCAGGATACCCGTGTCTGCACAAGATGAAGTAGCAGTCATCTATCAGGAACGGCAGGCCGTGCTGTCACCCCATGCCCAACCCGGAGTGGCCCTTGGAGTGTCTACCTTTCTCTCTGTCCTACACATGTTTCCTTTGAAACATGAGCATGACTATGGTGGTGGGGAGGGAAGGAGGGCAAACCTTGTAGAGAGCCTGCACTCAATAGGGCAGTGAAGTGTGGTGGGAAGAACACCTACTTTGGGGCCAGGCAAACTTGGGTAAAGGACCCCATTCTGATTCCTAATAGTTATGTACACTTAGACAATTCACTGTTCTTCCCTAAGCCTTAGCTTCCTCAATATGTAATATAAGTTTTGCAATACCTACCTTTGAAGATTCTCATGGGATTAGGAACGTGGTGTATAAAGCACCTGGCTTGCTATTGGCTATCCATAAATAGTAGTCTGTAGCAGGACATAAGAAGTCATTTGTGTCAAGCTCCACTAAAAAACTGCATCTGTATTATTATTGTTGTTGCTATTATTTTTAATCGTTTTAGTAGATTATTGGGGAGTGTAGAAGGTTTTTCTAGAATAAGATCATCAGGATTAGAATGGAAAGGTAATATCCACTCAGAGTGAAAAAAATAAAACTAAGAATCATCAATCAATTATTATTCAAGCAGCCTTTCTCTTATGTTAGCTAGTTTCCCTTACTTAGGTTCATTCTAATTATACCTTACCTCCAAAAGGAAATGAGGGATACGGAAATTTCAACAGTAGGACCAGACCTCCTCTAGAATATTGCTCAAAGCCTGGAAGACATTCAATATTCAACAGAGCTCTGACAGCCAGGGTTTCCTGTCACTCCCTCCATGGTTAGCCAGGTCCATGGACTCCAATACTGTGCTATCAGTGACTTGCCTTCTGCTCCTGCTCTCCTGTTTGACACCATGGCCTCTAGTACTCATATCTCCTTGCTCACGAAGCCTGTTTACATGTCTCACAACGTCCTCTTTGTGTTCTCTGCTTCCATTGACAACTGCTGTCTCTCTCTCATATTCAGCTCCTCAGTGGGGAGGAGCCTTGCAGTTCAGTTTATCATTGTCAAAGATAATCACCACCACCTGAGTGGGGAACAGCTCTTACACCAGGCTACCACAGTTCAGATACCTACCCACTGTCCATTCAATTATGGCCAGGACCTCGGAAGCAAAATCCTACCTATGTATGGGAACCCCCTAGGGCTACTTCCATCTGCAGCAGGCTGTGTGCTTGGCAGGGAGTCAGCACAACAGATTCCTCTCCGAAACATCTCTTTCCTCGGGCGTTTTCATTCCAGGAAGGGCTTGTTACATGAAACAGAGAATTGATTACTGCACCAGAGGCAGCACTTATTATAGGGGACTGTTCTTTTCGGAAATTTCAGAGTAATCAGAAGACCAAAGCAGCACACCTAAGCCATGTCCGTTGGAACAAAAAGCTTTGAATCATAGAAGACCTGGTATATATTTGCAAATGCAACCAAGTTAATAGAAAACCCATGGTCAGAGTTTTGACAGCATGCTCATCATATTATCAGGATAACTGGAAAATTTTCAAGACACCACCTGAAATAACAGCTGTGTCATAGAAGCCGGATGTGATATCTGACTTACTCTGATTTTTGGTCTTCTATTTGGTAGCTCCTTCAACCAATGAGCACTTATGGATCACATACTAACAAAAAGCAACTGCTTGCTGACTGTTATAATGCCCATGGATGATGAGGGGCAGTCTCAAAATAGCTTTGGTGAATGCCAGGTGGTGAGCCTTGTAAAAATTGGTGAAACAATTCTTTCCTGCCTGAAATTCACACCTCTAATTGTGATGTTCCACATTTTATTTGTTGGCAACACTTCCTAAACTCATTCCGGTGCAGCATTAAATACTAACAATTCAATAAAGCCAACCCTCTATGCTCGTAATCTGGATGAAATTCTGTTTTATTGTGTTAAGAAAGAAGGTGCGACAGTGCGGGGGTTGGGGAAAAGAACATCTTGACCAAACTAGGAACTGCTTTTTAGAATGTTTGGAAACATCATACTGTACTTTATGGCAGTTTAAGGCAATTTGCATGACTTTATGAAATGATGAAAAGCAAAGGAACACTGTTTTATGAAAGATCATGAGGTCAGAGGACTCAAGGGTGGCATATAGCAGCAGGAACAATCTCATCTGTGAATTGCTACTGAATGCAGTTACCCAGCTGTCATTCCTGCAGTAGAATCAGTTTAACAATTTCATGTCTCACACCAGCTGGACTGGCCATAGCTGAGCAGCCCCAGGGTGGCACTTCGTAATGTAGAATGCGTTGAATGAAAGGAGTGGAGAGGCTTAGGTGTACCTCCATGATTCCTGAGGCAACAAATATTTTGCTTAGAAGAATACCTAGAAATGATCTATTTATGGGGCTAGCTCTCCAGTGAGAGAGGGCCCTTCATCTCTCTACCTCAGTACCTAGCACAGAGTAAATGGTCAATGAAAGCTTGTTGAATTAAATGGGGTGGGTTGTATCCAGCTCAGACATCTCTTTGAGGGATTGTTGATGACACTTTGAAACAAAAGGGGAGTATTAGCTAAGGATGACTTACTGGGAAGAGAATTTATAGTTTCTTATCATTCATGTATGTGTGTAATATCTTATATGTTACATACTATATATCTACATATGTCATATCTGTATATACACATACATATATCAGAAAGACTATATAGTGGGTTCAGATATCATCAGAATGATTAAAAGTCTATTTGGGAGTTAGCCCAAACTACTACTTTGCTCTTTCATTGTTGATATTCCTCTTATTAAAGATTGGTCTATATCAAAATTTCTCCAACTTTGCTTAAAATTCCCTTCCTCGGCATTACTAAGGATCATCCCACCCTCACCCTAGTTCTCCCTGCAAAATTATACTTTCACCCTAACTTGTTACCTCGAGAAGGGCTGCCCTGGGCTGTGTGTCTGCCAGTTTCTCTGTCTGGGCAGTTGTGTAATGGGCTGAAAAGAACAGAGTCTTAGAAGACATCAGCCAAGGACCTGTGTCCAGCATGTCCCTAGTTACTGAACTTCCTTAAGCCTCCATCACTTCTCTAAAACAAGCATAGTAAGAGTAGCTACCAGTAGGGGTATTGTGTAGCTTAAATTAGATAATGTATGTAAAGTAGTTAATACAGTTTGGGGCATATAATAAATTCCGTAAAAGCAGTAGCTGCTTTTATAAACCATTTTCCACATTACTTTCTTCTGAGCATTCTGAGTTATGTGCCATGTGCCGAGTCCCTTCCTGCTCTTTGTGCTGACTGGCTGAAGTGAGAGGTGAAGTTAACGTTTTCATCAGCATGTGAACTAAAACAGAGTCTCTCCCAGACACCGATCACCTGATACTTCCTCTCTAATATTACTGAACACAGCCCCATTCCTAACCGTGTAACTACTGCAAACTCAACGTGATATGGGCTACATTTTTAGTCTCAGCAAATGGGATTACTAATTGTCCTATAATCCATTTACAGATGAGAAGAAAATGTCTTGAACTCTGTGTGAATCTTAGGGAGAGTGACTCAGATTCCCTCTTGAGTCAACCTAAACTCCAAATCTATGGACTATTCTGGAATATTTCCTTGGCAGGTTTTAATAAGTGCCTTTTCTGCATAGAAGGCTGTGCTGGGTCTTTACCTGATACCTAAGGTTGGGTCAGCGGTGTGTCCTGTGTCCTACAGAAACCAGCATATAGCTAAACTAGCCTGTCTCACACACTGTATCAAGCCTGCCTGTTTATTTGTCTGATGCTCTCTTTGTGTAACATGAACTCTTACAACCAATCTCCACTTAATCAACTCTGAATTAAGCATTCACCTCCACAGCCTGCTGGCTGAGGACCACTGAAGCTAATTGCTGAGGGCCGGCAGGCTGCTGGAAATGTGTTTGCACATTTTCCACTTCCAACAGTTAGGTTGTGAACTTGCCAGGAGCCAGTGGTATTTTTCCCTCCAATCTTTGTGTGCTTTAGTCGATACTGTTATCGTGTCACTTAAATAACTATGATGCAAACCCATTAAATACGAGTGCAAAAAGCAAGTTGTTATACCAGTATCACTAAATAGAAGGTGTTATTTTTTAAATGCCATTAAATTAGCAATGAGAGAAAGGGTTTCAAAAATTGGGAGGCAAAACTATAAAAGTTTTTAAATATCTTGTGTTTTGTTTGCTTTCAAATACTTAAGTTTTAGCTACTTTTTAATTAAATCAATATGGACATTGTAAGGGGTTTATGTAAGTCAAATGACCAGGACCTTCTTTTAGTAGACTTATAATCAAAGAAAAAAATGTAACCCTACATGAAAAGATTAATGATTAAATATTCTCTTGGCTGTTTTAAGTTAAAATAAAGTGTTTAAGGTATATATATATATATAATTTTAATGGTACTTTTAACAATCTTTTTTCAATTAACCAAACAGTAACTAGCATGAATCACATGATCTCACATTGCCTTGGTTATACAATATATCCCAAGACTAACTTAGTTGAAACATAGCAGACCATTAGTAAAAGCTGGAAGGGAAGAAAGGAGGAAAGGAGGAAGGGAGGAAGGGATAAAGAGAGGAAGGGAGGGAGGGAAGGAGGGAGGGAGGGAGGAAGGGAAGAAGGAAGGAAGGAAGGAAGGAAGGAAGGAAGGAAGGAAGGAAGGAAGGAAGGAAGGAGCTTGGAATGATTTAATTGAAAATTAAGTTCTTATGCTACCAAAGTGGCAGGTCAGGAAGGTGCAACACCTTAAAAGTGCATCACAAGGCGAGAAGAAGAGTTTAGTTTGCCCACTACCCTCCCCCGCAAACAAAACAAAACACACAACTTTCAAGTCAAAACCTTGTTTTTCCTACTAGCAGTAGATTCATTATCTAAACCAAGTTCTGGAGAAGTTTAAGAAAATCTCCCCGACTACTGCTTCTCCTGCATTTCATATTTATGCTCTTCCTCCAAATGTTTGCAAATTAGTGTACTGAGTATGCAGGAAGAGTTGGGTTTTACACATCTCCACAGCTAGCAGAACAGAACATGAGGGGACAGACTAACATCAGCAGCAGGAGGCAATGCTGACTTGACAATCTCTAGCTCCAGATGTATCTAAGGGAGGAAGTTTCTATTTTGTGCATAATTGTTGGGAAAAGGCTGTTCCAGTAGATACTAGGAAACAAAAGAAAAATAACATTGATTAAGCCCCACCCACCCCCATGCTGGTCCTGTACTTATGTAATCCTGCAGTGATTCTGTAAGGGAGGTATTGTTACCCTAATTTTACAGAAGGGAACAAAGACTCATAAAAGCCAAGCCATTTGCTCAGCATCACAGCTAGTAAAGGGATGCAATTCTTGCTGCCCTTCCCCAACTCCACCTTACTCTCCAGCATAATTTCTGGGATACTTGTGCTATTTGGAATTGGTTTGCATTAAATGCTGAACCCACAGGAAAATTTAGGGGATCAAAGTTTCATCTAGTCATAACTGAGGGCGGAAACCTACAAAAAGAGACTATTAAGTACACCCAGTGTTTCCATTCTCATCACAATGCAAGCCAAGTAACCGTCTGGCACTCCAAATTATGTGAGGGGTGGAGGAGTACTTGAAGACATTGGAGGGTCCTTGTGCACATTTGGGTAATTAGAACTCAGATTCTTCTAACCACTCACTGACTAAAGCAATTCCTCTCACAGAAGCTTCTGCTCACATACTTTTTTTTTTTTCCAGTCTGAATGCAACTGTTTCCCAGGGTAAGAATTCCACCTGGAGAACGAGAGAGAAACTGGACCCCTCTCCACAACAGGATAAAGGAGATAGGCTGCACAAGGCTAAATAGAACAAATGCTCAAGAAATGGTGCTACGTATGAACATCATGACATGATCATAATTAATCCTCAATAACAACTCTGAGGGAGATACTACTATTATTCTCACTTTATTGATAAGATAACAGAGGTTCTAAAGCCAATATTTTTTTTAATTCACTCAGCTATTAAGTAATGAAGAGGAAATTAAAACTCAGGTTTTCATGAAAAAATTTGGACCCTTCAGAATATTACATACTGAATCTCTAAGCAATACAAACACAAAAAGGTTTACTGCTGGGCTCAGAAGTCAAAATATTATCCTTTGCCTCTAATGCCAACCCCAAGAAACTCCCTAGCCTAAATGTTCCTTAAGCTACAATGCTTTTCCTAGGAACTATCTAAGTTCCTGTCAAAAGCAAGCTGACTTAAACCCATTCACACTCAAGTGTAAAGAAAGCTTGTTCAATAAGGCTTAAGCTTTAATTATTTATTTATTCAAATTGATTATTTACGCTTAATAAATAAAACCTGAGCAAAAATACATCATTTCTTTACCATGCAATTAATTATTCATATCTGAGATAAACAAGGCTTCACATAGCAACCCTTCATGGCAAACCCCGGTCAGGTCAGGGCTGGCCTGGGTTCTCCTCCCTCAGGACCCTTTTCTTTTCCTGTAACCGCAACACCCATCCCATCCGTCAGGAGTCTTCTCCCCCAAGTCCATCTCCAAAATGAGCACCATCTCCACAGCAACCCCAGTTCTTAAAGTTCTGAGACAACTTCACAGACCCTTTGTGTTTGAAGGGTTTCCATAAGGAGTACCTGGGTAGGTACATGGAAGATAACATGGCGTCCTGGGGCAGTTTTTATTTTCCAAGACAGCCGCAGCAATATCTCCAGCCCACCTGCTCTTGTTGAAATGTGACTTTGGCACGCTTTGTATTAAGTGGCACGGTCTGTGTCCACTTCTTTGAACCTGAGTGGATCTTGTGACTGCCTGACAATAGGCAACAGTGGAAATGATGCTATGTGACTTCCCACTGAAAAAATACCTTAACCCAGGGGTGGGCAAACTTTTTGACTCAAGGGCCACAATGGGTTCTTAAACTGGACCGGAGGGCCGGAACAAAAGCATGGATGGAGTGTTTGTGTGAACTAATATAAATTCAAAGTAAACATCATTACATAAAAGGGTAAGGTCCTTTTTTTTTTTTTTTTTTTTAGTTTTATTCATTTCAAACGGGCAGGATCTGGCCTGCAGGCCGTAGTTTGCCCATGGCTGCCCTAACGTCTCTCCTCCCTTTTAGAATTCAAACACCATGCTGTGAATAATCTCAAACTCGCCTATGGGGGGAAAACAGACTGAAGAAGTCACAGGTAGGTGTTCTCAACAAATCAGATACACAGGTTTTCTGTCCTCCACACTCTCATAGTACTTCATCTAACTACTGTAACAGTTGGCTATAACAGTTACTTCCTCTCTTAGCTCCCAAAAGGATTGAGCTTATTGAAAGTAATCAGATTTAAAAATGAAATTATTTTTTTCTCTCTCACCTAAAGTTCACTTATCAGCCATAGAAAGCCACCTTCACTGTTTTAAATTTCTACTCAATAGAATGAACAATGCAACACAAGCTTTAAAAGCCTTCAAATGTGTGTGTGTGTGTGTGTGTGTGTGTTTTCCTGGGTACAACAAATGCTAATTAATTTCTTGACCTTCTATGAGAACCTGGGGATGTGCTTAGAGATAAATGGTACCTATGGCAAGTTCTCCATGTCCCAGTGCAATAAGCTCCAGATGGAATAACCAGGCAGGACTACTCTATCTCCCTCAGCAAAACTAATGTGATCAAAGAATCATTATCCAGAGAGAAGCAGCTGAATTAATAACTTAATTTCAAGCTGCCTGGCCCTCAAACAGAGCTTTGCAAAAGATTCTTTCCAAATAGCCTGAAGCTGATGTTTCTTTGACAAGCGCAGGCTGGGACCAGCTATCTTTATTTGTAAACCTTGTGTAACTAACTTTTTTTTTTACATGATTTCTAAATGGTACACCAGAATTATCACTAAAAACAGATTCCTCTATTATGGCAATTCTGTTGTATTCATCAAACACATAGAGAATATCTACTATGTACTATCATTTTATCAACACTACTTCATTTAATGTTCATGAGAAATGGGTCCAGTAATTAGACCAAGGTCCCAAAGTAAAAGCTAGTTTCAAACACTGGCTGGCTCTAACTTTTTTATTCCCCTATTACCCAATTTTGGCTCTCTCTCTCTCTCTCTATGACAGGAGCCAGATTGGTATTGGAAGTACAAAAGTAAGATGTCATACTTACTATCAAGGACCTCTGAAACTATGTGGCAGTTGATAGGTAAACAAAGAATAATAATTAAGGGCTCAATAGAAATTCCAATGAAATGTAGTACAACTATCAAAGAGTAATTATGTCTAGTCAAAAGGATCTGAAAGGCCTTACAAGGGAAAAAAAATTCAGTACGGATTTTCATAAATGAACAGGACTTTGATTGATGATGGACTAGAGAAGATTACTGAGCAACACCCATTACTGGAATTATGAGCTGAGACTGGCTGTCAGAAGACCTGAGTCCAACAGAAACCTCAGAATCAATATTTCAGTTATTAAATGTCCACCAATAAATAAAATGTGGTGCTACATCCAATGCCAAGGGACCCAGGAGCAATCTCACCCACCTGAGCATTAAGTAATAGGCAATCCTGGCTTTGACCCTGATGTGGCCTGTGAACCAGCTCTAACCCTTCTCTGTTGAGGTCTAGGAACCGCCGGAGAACACTGCCTGAGACCCATGGATGAAAGCCTTTGTGGAAGTCCAGGTTTTCAGAGAAGATCCATCACTAATTTGGAGAATATATATATAATCAGTTTAGAGGCATTGGAGTGGGCTGCATAGTTTAGGGACAAAAGAGAGCTTTGCAGCCACAGTTGTGGGGTAAAGGGAGAGCATGTGAGTGAGAACCCAGCTTCCCCAGCTGTGCTGACACTGCCAAAGAGGCTCACTGCTCTCTCACTCCATCCAGAGTATTAAAGCAGGCACTCCATGACTGAAGAAAGGGACAGGTTGTCATGGAAAGTGCATAAGACTCCCAGAGCACATTAAAGGGACTCAGCTTATACTAACAGTGCAATGAAACCCACCAAGTAGCCTGCCCACAAACTGCTGAGAAAGCCCCACCAGATCCATACACTCCCAGCACCTCACAAGCCTTAACTACACACACAGTCAGTCTGCCACCAGTGCACCTTCCTGAAGATAGCAGCCAGGGAGCAGTGGAAGACTAGTGAGCATGCTGACATCTATAGGCCAAGGAGAGACCACAAACTTGAGTTATAGCACCACCCTTGGGAAAATAAAAGAAAGGATATCAGCTCTCCAAATATCTAGGTCAGTGATGGCAAACCTATGACACGCGTGTCAGAGGTGACACGTGAACTCATTTTTTTGGTTGATTTTTCTTTGTTAAATGGCATTTAAATATCTACACTAATAAAAGAGAAACATGGTAATTGGAGTACGACCGCTACCCTTTTATTGGCTAATCAGTGAGATATGCAAATTAACTGTCAGCCAAGATGGCAGCCGGCAGCCAGGCAGCTTGAAACTAACATGAGGCTTGCTTGCCTCAGTGACGCCTGCGGCTGCAGGCCTCTGAGCCTGCAGTTTAAGAAACATTGTAACAAATACCGCAGGACTTCAGCCAGCAGATTCGCAACATTGTAAGCAAAGGCCAGAAACCTACATTCAGCCGCGGAGGCCTAAGAGCTGGAGCCAAGCCTCAAGGTAAAGCTGGCCCAGAATAAAAAAAAAGAAAAAAAAAGAAAAAAAGGAGCGGTTGGGAACTTCAGTCACTCCCAGCCTGAAAACAGCCCTCAGCCCCTCACCCAAACTGGCCAGGCACCCCAGTGGGGACCCCTACCCTGAAGGGTGTGTGACCAGCTGCAAACAGCCATCATCCCCTCACCCAGGCTGGCCAGGCACCCCAGTGGGGACCCCCACCCTGATCCAGGACACCCTTCAGGGCAAACTAGCTGGCCCCACCCATGCACCAGGCCTCTACCCTATATAGTAAAAGGGTAATATGCCTCCCAGCACCGGGATCAGCGAAGCCGAGAGGCCTCCCGACACCGGGATCAGCGTGACAGGGGGCAGTGCCCAAACCCCCTGATCACCCTGCGGCTCTGTGTGTGACAGGGGGGCAGGGCCACAAACTCCCTATCCGCCCTGCTCTGTTCGTGACAGGGGAAGGCGCCCCAACCCCCTGAGCAGCCCTGCTCTGTGCCTGATAGGGGGGAGCTCCCCAACCCTCCCCCCTCCACGGGCCCTGCTCTGTGTGTGACGGGGTAGAGCCATAACCTCCCCATCGGCCCTGCCCTGAGTGTGAGAGTGGCGGCGCCCCAACCCGCTGATCAGCCCTGCTCTGTGGGTGATAGAGGGTGGCGCCCCAGCACCCTGATGGGCCCTGCTCTGTGTGTGACAGGGGGTGGCACCGCAACCTCCCCATCGACCCTGCCTTGAGTGTGACAGGGGACGGTGCCCCAACCCCCCAATCGGCCCTGCTCTGAGCCCGACCAGGGGCTGCACCTAGGGATTGGGCCTGCCCTCTGCCACCCGGGAGCAGGCCTAAGCCAGCAGGTCGTTATCTCCCAAGGGTTCCCAGACTGGGAGAGGGCACAGGCCGGGCTGAGGGACCCCCGCCCCCGCCACCCCGAGTGCACAAATTTTTGTGCACCGGGCCTCTAGTATAAAATAAATATCAAAAATATAAGTCTTTGTTTTACTATGGTTTCAAATATCAAAAAATTTCTATATGTGACACAGCACCAGAGTTAAGTTAGGGTTTTTCAAAATGCTGACACGCCGAGCTCAAAAGGACGCCATCACTGATCTAGTTCATTGCGGGATCCAGAGAAGGCATCCACGCTTTAAAAATGCCACCATAAGAGGGTGCAAGAAGCCTGGAGCAGGTGTGTCTAATAGAAGGTTAAAGAAAGCCTCGGGATCTAGCAGGGCAATCAAGATGGAGTAGATAAATGCAGTACTCACCTCCTCACATGACCACATCAAAATTACAACTAAACTACAGAACAACCATCATTCACAGCCTCCTGAAGTCTAGCTGAACAGAATTCCTATAACTAATCCCAGAAAGAAAAAGCCACCTGGAGACTGGTAGGAGGGGCAAAGATACAGAACAGGCTGTTCACACACCCACATGTGACACTTAAAAATCAAGAGAGATGCTCCTCTGCAGAAGTCACCACTGAAAAGCAAGGGGTCCCAGCCCCCTGACAAAGCCTCCCAACCCAGGGTTCCAGTCCCAGGTTAGAGAAGGCCATAATTTCTGGCTGTGAAAACCAGCAGGGATTATGGATGAGTGAAACAGATGGCTACTGGAGTCCCAGGCAGTTCCTCTTTAAGGTCACATATATACCTGCATTGTCTTTATGTTTTCTTGTAGCTTTTTGAGTTTCCATAAAACAGCTATTTTGAATCCTTTATCAGGTAAGTTGTAGGTCTTCTTGTCTTTGAGTTCAGTTACTAGAAAATTGTCATATTACCTTGATTTTTTGTGTTACTGTCTTCACATTTGAAGTAGCAGTCACCTTTTCCAGTTTACACTGACTTCTGGACAGAAATTCATTTTGTCTGTTCTGCTAGATTATTTTTCTTCTGTTTTGAAAAACAATTTTATTTTTTTCTCAGTTATTTAAATTATTTTCTTTTCTTTTTTTCAATTACAGTTGACACACAATATTAGTTTCAGGTATACAACATAGTGATTAGACATTAATACAGTGGTTCTCAACCTTGGCTACACATTAGAATCACCTTGCTGAAACCGGTTTGGCTCAGTGGATGGAGCGTCAGCCTGCGGACTGAGGGGTCCCAGGTTCGATTCCGGTCAGGGGCATGTACCTGGGTTGCGGGCATATCCCCAGTGGGAGATGTGCGGGAGGCAGCTGATTGATGTTTCTCTCTCATCGATGTTTCTAACTTTCTGTCTCTCTCCCTTTCTCTCTGTAAAAAATCAATAAAATATATTTAAAAAAAAAAATAGAATCACCTGGGAATCTTTTTAAAATCCTAATTTCTGGGCCTTATCCTCTAGAAATTCTGTTTCTTTGTTGTGGCGTGGGGCCACAACATTCGTAACAAAGAAACAGAATTTGTGGAGGATGGGGCCCAGAAATCAGGATTTTAAAAAGATTCCCAGGTGATTCTAATGTGCAGCCAAGGTTGAGAACCACTGCATTAATATAATGTATGAAGTGATCACCCTGATAAATCTAGTACACATTTGAAAACATATATAATCATAACAATATTATTGATATATTCCCTATGCTATACTTTACATTCCTATGGCTATTTTGTAACTATCAATTTGTACTTTTTTAATCCCTCCCCACTTTTTACCCATTCCCCTAGCCCCTATCCCATTGGGGAGCCATCAAAATGTTCTCTGAATCTGAGTTTGTTTCTGTTTTGTTGGTTCCTTTATTTTGCTTTTCAGATTTTACATATAAGTGAAATCTTATGACATTATTCTCTCCCTGTCTGCCAGAAGCTAGTTCCAGCATGTCATAAATGCAAAAAGTTTCATAAAGTGGGTGTTATTAATACTATTCCACAGATAAGGAAACTAAGGCTCTTGAAGGTTAAGTAATTTGTCTAGTATCCACAGGTAATTCATGACAGAGGAGAGATTAAAATATAGGTCTATGTGACTAAATTCTGGCTCTTTGCTCCATAACCCAAGACTCTTAATGAGACAAAACAAAACATCTTCTACTATTGATATCATTGCATAAGATGTAAGCATGACAGTTGCCTAATATGAGGAAATACAGTGTGTGTGTGTGTGTGTGTGTGTGTGTGTGTGTGTGTGTGTGTGTGTTGGAAGTGTAGAACAAACATACCAGTGGGAAAAAATACTAGCCCATCTCTAAGTACTTTCCTAACACCATAACGAAGGGAGAAAGAACATTATAGTTACTTCTTTAAATCTTTTCCTGTTTCATAGAGAACTGTGAACAAACAATCATGATTAGTAAAGCTATAAACCTATTGAGTACAACTCATGTCAGTTACATTAACTTCTTAGCAAGTACTTATGCTTTTTATATATGGTGCCAAAATAAAGTATTCCAACAGAGATCTTTAAGAAGACATCTGTCAATGGAATGGACTTAACATTTTTAACCAGTCCCTCCAGTTGGAGCATTGACCAAATCAGAAAATGAAAACAAATGAACAAACAAAATCAACTCTTCATGTCTAATGTTTCCATGACCATAGCAGCTACGGAATACAAGAAGGAGTTGCTGTTTATGCCAATTCCGCAGAATGTTAACATTTAACTAGAAAACCCTCCTTGGGGATTTTTGAAGTTGGAACTGACAGCCAGAGCTCAGGTGCCTGTGGTTTCTGAATAAGATTACACTACACATTGGTGTGTGACTAGCATTTCAGAAGAGACAAGGCATTCAACAATGCAAACATTTATTGCTATTTAAGCTTTATGTTAACATCACTTATGTCTCTGCAACTCGACAAAAATTCAAAAGGATCAAAAAGCTCACTTGAATTTGTAGTGCTTGCTAGCATGAATAACTCTTTACTTCCACGTTATCTCTTTAAAGCAGAAAAAAAAAAAAATACCAAGCCTTCCCTGGTGGACAAAACCCAGACTTACAATGAAACACAAAATAGCAAATTGCTACTCAGCAGTTAGTTTAGGCTGTCATAGGAGTCCAGAAACAGATGCTAAAGTAATCAACTAATTATACTGTGAATAGGTGCTCTGATCACCAATTCCAGTGTGTTGTTTGTGTGTGCGGGGGTGGGGGTGGGGAGGAAGGAGGTGGGTGAACTCTCTACACCAACAAGTAATGCTCCAGAAACCAGCTAGGTGTCCTATAATTCAACTTTCCTGACACTATTCTACCAGGACATAGCTGCAGATTCCACAGGTTGAGTGCTGAGTCTCACAAGACTGCCCTCATCCCCACATCAGACACTGTTTAGCTCCTACAGACTCATGTCTATGGCTTCTTTTATGGAGTCAATCCATCTCATAGGTTGTTTTCCTGCTGCCTTCTATTTTTCCCAGCATTATTGTCTTTTCCAAAGAACCTGCCTTCTCATGATGTGCCTGAAGCAGGACAGTTTCTGTTTTGTCATTTTGCCTCCAGTGATATTTCAGGCCCAATTTGCTCTACTTCTTTCTGGAAGTCAAGGGTATCCACAGAGTTCTCCTCCAACACCTTATTTCAAATGACTCACTTTTTTTTCCTACAGCTTTCTTCCCTGTCCAACTTTCACATTCATACAAAGTAAGTGGGAATATGTGAGAGTGTGGATAATCCTGGCTCTTGGTGGAATATGTGAAAGTGTGGATGATTGTGGCTCTTGATGATTTTAATTCTTCTATTGCTGCTCTTCCAAGTCTCAGCCTTCTCTTGACTTCTTGGCTTCTTGAACTGATGATCTGACTCACTCCCTCTGAGCTGCAGTGCTGGGACAACAGCTTGAAAAGCACCAGGGACCTATGGGGAGGAACTGAATTATCTGACATCAGAGTGAGAGCTGGGGGAGCAGGGGGAGGTTGGAAATTTTCTGCCTGTTGCCCCAATCTTAAGTATGGTGTTGGCCCACCTGAATGTTCAATAACTTTGGCCTGTACAGTGCTATAACATTCAAATTACCTTTCAGAATTGAGTACTTAACCACAGGTAAGCATCATATCCCTTAAGTACACAGCCAAATAAAAGAACATATAAACATAAAGGCTAAGTAATTTGTTTTACATTCATAAAACTAGGAAATAGATTATCCAAAACCAGATCTGTCTGACAAGAGAGCCATGAGCTTTCAAGGAAAACAGGCTGCCTTGATGTTTCTGCGTACATTTGCCATATTTATAAATGTGGATATAAAAATCCCAAATAAACTGTGGCAAATAGAATTCAGAATACATCAAAATAAAATAGAACCTATATCAGGAATGCAAGGATGGTTTAAAATTAGGAAATTCGTTAATATAATTAATTATATCACCTGATTAAAAGAGATATGCTAGTAAGAGATGCTTAAGTCTTAATAAAATTTAATGCCATTCATAGTAACAATCTAAATGTGCAATGGTAGTAAAAAGGTTATAAATTCTGCTCTCTCCCTTCATAAGTATAGGGAACTATTAATAACTCCTTTTTGGAAACTATGTAATAACCTAAAAATTGCTTAAGTTATTTTTATTGGCAAAATCAGTGAAAGAAATTCTATATATTACAATAATACAAGAGGACAAGCATAGAATAAAAAAACTGGAAACACACAAACTGAAATGTTAAAAATGATATGGGCAAGTATTTGGGGTGTTTTTACTTCTTTTCCAGGTATTGGTTCTAATATTTCAACATGAAAAATATAATCTAATGTAAATAAAAGACTTCATCCTCAGGGCAATTTGGTGTATCAAGGATCCATGTTTCCTAAGAATTGCAAATACTGCATTCTGCATATCACCTGCTTCACACCTCCTTAGGGAACTGCATGGGATGCAGGCACTGTTCATGCATATTGGTCTTTTAATAGTGGCCACATGGATGAAGCATTTTATCTGCTGTCTTACTTAGTTATTTCTGGAAATAAAATTACCTTCTGAATATAAGATGTCAGCTTTCCTTTGGATGAGAAAAAAGCTTTTTACTTAGAAACAATTAAATGGATTTTCTTTTCTCATTCCAAAGCTCAAAACTCCCATGCCCTCCTGATCTGTAAGAATATAAGCCAATGTATTATATGTTTTCCCATGTGTCACTCAGCCTGTCTTTTCTTTTCAGACACTATAGGCAAGATTTTTTTTTATGTTTTATAAACCTACTTTAAACCCAAAACAAAGGATGTTGCCCATGGATCTTACATTCAAGCCATCATTCTAAGGCAGTGGTTCTCAACCTTGGCTGCACATTAGAATCACCTGGGAATCTTTTAAAATCCTGATTTCTGGGCCTCATCCTCCACAAATTCTGTTTCTTTGTTACTACTATTGTGGCCCCACCCCATAACAAAGAAACAGAATTTCTGGAGGATGAGGCCCAGAAATCAGGATTTTAAAAAGATTCCCAGGTGATTCTAATGTGCAGCCAAGGTTGAGAACCACTGTTCTAAGGAATCTCACTGACAAATTTATTTAGCTGACATGAAATCCAAGGGTCACGCAGAGCCAATACTTTCTCAACTGCTTTATTCCAGCCTCCTCCCATCTAGCCCCACTGAGTTCCTTTCCTTTCTCCCTTTCTTCCAAGTTTTTTTTTAATATATTTTATTGATTTTTTACAGAGAGGAAGGGAGAGAGATAGAGAGTTAGAAACATCGATGAGAGAGAAACATCGATCAGCTGCCTCTTGCACGCCCCCCACTGGGGATATGCCCTTGACCGGAACCGAACCTGGGACCCTTCAGTCCGCAGGCCGACGCTCCATCCACTGAGCCAAACCGGTTTCGGCCTTCCAAGTTTTTTTTATCAAAAATCCTGCTAGAGCCCAGCAGCCAATCATCAAAGGTAGCACCATGTCTTAGAAGGTATGGGGGATTCGCTAACCAGAGAGGTAGACATTGGGCCACACACTAGCTGTGTGACCCTGGACAAGTTATGTTATCTCTCACAATATCATCAAAAGTAACAATGTCAGCTCACAAGATTGTCAACGTGGGGCTGGCACACAGTACAGGCTCAAATTATTATGCTGACGATTAAAGTATTACTTAAACAAATACTGGCACAGCAGGATAAGTAAAATGAAAGCAGTAACCAAGTGGAAGGGGTGATGGAAAAACTAGCTGCCCATTTGTCTAGATCTGAGTCCCACCCTCTTCTCTGACACTAGCTGTGTGATTTGGAGGCAAAACTTTTTCTTCTTTGGGCACCAGTTTCTTTGTAAAGTACTGAATTACATTACATGATCTCTTGGATTCCTTTCTGCTTTAATGAGCTCTCTTCTTTTGTTTTCTTTCTTTTTTTAAATTATACCCTCTCAGGGAAGTGCACAGCTCTCAAACCCTGCTCTCTTCCCTAAGATAAATTCTCAACTCTGTTTTGGTTTTTTTTTTCATCTGATGTTTTTCATCAGCTGTCACTTCCTACACAGGGCTACAGGAAAGAGCTTATCATAGCCACAAGCAAGGTATGTCCCCAAATGAATGGGACAAATCTCTAACCTTCCCACCACGAGCAGGGCAGCAAGCATAGTGTTTGATCAAACAAAACTTTCTCCAGCCCTTCAGTCTGGAGCTCCCTGTGTTCAACCAGTCACTCACTTTCTCTTCACAATTTCCCCAGGAGCCAACAGCAAATTAGAGCCAAAGGGTCTGAGTGCTTTGTGTATGTAGGAGTCTGCACCTGGCAATCCCCAGCCAGCCTGCTGCAGTTCATCCACAGCAATAAATGAGCCTGGCCGATGCTCACTTGGGAAGCTGCAACGGGCACTTAATCTGGGAATGAGGGAAGGGAAATCCCTGCTCACTGAAGCAAAGGCTATCTTCACAAATGACTCAAAGAGGTCGGTCCTTAAGCAGAGGACCTGCCAGCTAGAGCCTAGAGGCACAACCCCAGGGGCAGGGCAAGGGCAGGTGGTGAAACCATAAAATGAATCCTGGAATTGTAAAGTAAATATTCAGCTGCATAGAGAGTTGGACCTCAATACCAGGTTGAACTGATCTGGTCTAACCTCATCCTATATAATAAAAGCATAATATGCAAATTGTCACCTGGATGGGGAGTTCTTCCAGAAGTTTGACCAGGGGGAAGGGCCCGCTGGAGGAAGGGAGGGAGGCCCCAGTGGCAGCAGGTAGCCCAGGGAAGGGAGAAAGTACCTGGCCAGCTGCTGCCAGCTGCTAGGGACCCTACCAGTGCACAAATGTTGTGCACTGGGCCCCTAGTATGTCATAAAAGAAAACATTATCCTTGTACTTGTTATTTGCAGAGGCCTCAAAATGTACTTAGAAATAACTGTTATTAATGTATTAAATAACTACTATACTATGAGTTAATAACCATATGTTGGTAGATGTTTCCATCTTCCTTTCCAGATTAGGAAAATAAGTAAGTCACTTTACCTATAATTATACATTAGTAAATTGTCCGAGATCAAGTTCCCTCTTCTTGAGATGAGAATTATGTACAAGTAATTTATAAAGTCAGAGCTCCCAGGAGAAACCTGTAATTGAGTGGGGTGCGGGGATAGGAGAGGGAATAAGATAAAGAGAAGCAAGGGTGAGGTTTGAAGCCAAGTCCTGATCTGAGAGGAGAGCACTGCATGGCTGATTTTGTCTCAGTCATACCACCTAAGTCAAGGGACCCAGGCTGACATAGTGATTGGTTAAGGGCCTCCAAATGTTGTAATTTCAGCATTTGGCAAAGTGGCAATCGGACAAAGAAGATTCATGGGTGGAGCCCATTGGTGGCAAAAGCAGACCTAATCTGGGAGAGGAATGCAGAAAGTATAGAAAGGGTCCATCTGAGAGGGCCTGAGCAGGGCACGGACAGAATACACTGCATAAGTACACACAGGAGGCCTCCAACTCAGCTCTGTCTTCATCCTAAACCCTTTCACCAGCTTCATTTGTTCTTGACAATCACTTTGGGAAAAAGACAGGACAGCATGCATTTCCATCACTATTTAACAGGAAGGAACAACGCTCAGATTAGTAGCCAGTCCAAGGCCATGGAGCTGGTAAGTGGCTACCTAGCACACACAGCCCAATTCTCTGACTCAAAATCCCCTTCCTTTTTCTCTAGAGCAGGCTGCTTTCTAGAGCAAAGCAGAGGAATGGCTTAGTGACATCACATAAGGGGTCCTGGAAGGCGTCCTTGCCACCATATATTCCCCCTGTGGAGTGCTTATCAATCCACAATTAGGAATATGTTCCTTTGGGTAAGTACTGCCTCTCCACAGGGCCTCTGGAAATGCCACTGCTGCACCACAGACATTTTCTGAAAATGCACATTGTGCACAGGAGTATGCACACAGGAATGAGACTTGTGCTGATGAATCTCAAGTCCCTGATAATGACACTGTGTGTAGAGCACTTAGTCAAACTAAGCCCGCGGGCCACATGCAAATACAAATATTGTATTTGTTCCCGTTTTGTTTTGTTTTTACTTCAAAATAAGATATGTGCAGTGTGAAAGGAATTTGTTCATAGGTTGTTTTTTTTAACTATAGTCCAGCCCTTCAATGGTCTTAGGAACAGTGAACTGGCCCCCTGTTTAAAAAGTTTGAGGACCCCTGACTTAGATCCTCAGAGTAACTATACGCAACAGTGGGTGAGGAGCTTTATCTTCATTTGAGTTGAGAAAACTAAGTCTGACAAAGGTGACTTCTCAACATGACATAATATAGAGTAGAAGAGCTGGGGTGCGGGGAGAGCCCTCAATTATCTTACCCATCTAGAAGACTGTCTTATCTATGAAATTTCTGAGCAAAGTATAATATCTCTCGGTTTTCCCTGTGCAGAATTCTCTATTTGTCTGCTGCCTCTTAAGAATTGGAGAACAACAGCCTCTCATCCCAAACTAGTATGTCCTGGTGAGAGTGGGAAACCAGTGGTGGAGGCATTTCTACCACCACAGCACTGGGCTCATGATCCCAGTTTCTAAGTCAGAGTACCCTACTCAACCTGTATTTGCTTACAAGAGACCACATGACAAGCAAGACAAAACAGACTATTGGTATGGATGCTAGGGGAGAGGGTTTCTTTATTGCTGAAATTGCAAATACTAAGAGGCATGTAAATTTCAATCTTCCAAAACTTTCTTTCAAATCAGAGAGAGGGACCTTGCCTGGAAATGAAGCCAATGCAGAAGAAAAGGGAGATAAAGAAGTAAGAGATGTAAAGAGGCAAGGATGAAGGGATGACAAGAGGAAGGGAAGGAAGGAAGAAAGAGAGATAAAGAGAATTGTTGGGATCTCCTGGATCTAGCCAAGGCTGAAGTTAAACCTAACCTTAGATTTCCTAATTACATGAAACATTTCATTCTCTTGTTTTTAAGACAAGTTTGAGTTTAGTTCCTGCCATTTACAACCAAAAGAGTTATTACAAACAATTTGCTACATAACTGTCAGTCAGATATAAACATACCCACACACATTTATCTATGGGTATAATATCAACATAGTAAGAGTCCAATCAATTATAAAGCAATGTTTTTAAAAGAATCATTTCCTTGAATGACATTGTAACAGACTGAAAAACTACTGGCAATATGCAATAGTAAAAGGTGGTATAAAGGACCTCCAAAGACGTGACTCCAACTTCAAGTGCATAGATAGACAGAGAGCCACCTCCATTACACACCAGCTATGCCACCTCGGACAAATATTTTTGTCTTTCTAAGGGTCAATCTTCTCATCAACAAAATAGGACATCTGTCTGTCTCTCTCACACACTAGATGTGAGAATGTTCAGGAAAAAGATGAAAAGGTACTATATCAACTTTAAAATACTGTATAGGTATACGGGATTGATTACTGAGGCTACCTAACTTACCCTATTCTAAAGTGTGTTGTGCGTGCACACACAGATGAGTGTTCTGTGGGTATAAATATGTAATGAAATCGCACTTCAATGATTGCTCTCTCTTGTCACTCTTTACCTTTGATGGAGTAAGTACTCAGGGTGTTTGTTGGTTTGCACTGGTGCTTCCTGAGTGATTTCCTCCATCAAGCATCATAGCAGAAAAACAATAATGGACTTTGACAGACTCTGAGTTAAAGCTGCCTGAGTCGTTCAATACAAAACTCAATTCTATATGTACTATTTCATCCTCAAATGCAAATGCTCCTGACAGCATGTCTTAGTGGCTTTTAAAAGTCTGAAAAATGCATGCTGTCTGTTAGACTCTGCCTCTTTAAAATCCAGGTTACTGATATCAGTAACTGGGGTGTCTTCCTCTCTCCCTCATCAGTCCGTCAGCCTTGCCAGTCCAGCTTCATGGATCCTTCCCCATCAGCATTGCCAATTCCTGAATTCAGTCCATCGACACCAGAATGATTTGTTTCTAAAACAATTATTTGACCATGACACTCCATAGCTGAAAACTCTGTAATAATTCCCTCTTATATATCAAATCAAGTATTAAGCTCTTAGTATATAAACAAGATTCTTCTTGATTTGGTCACACATTTATCTCTTCAGCCTTTTTTCTTGCTTCTACCCCATAAGCACCTTCTGTTCTACCCATATAAAAACTGAATTTAAAACTTCCCAACAAACTGCCAAGCTCTCTCACAGTTCTACCCCCTTACACTATTGTTTCTTCTGCATGGAACTTCTCACACTCTTCTCAATCATAGCTTTGTTTGAAAAGTATTAAATCATTGAAAGAGAATGAACTCAAGCATTGGCTTCATTGTAAAGCTTTTCCTGAACATACCACCTCTTCACTCCAGCCCTTTGGAGCTCCACTCTGCATTATTATCACCATAGCTAATATTTATAGAATACTTACCATGTTCCAACTATAGTACTGAGCACTTTACATAAGTTAATGTCATTTAATCTTCTCAACAACACAATGAAGTGTATATTATTTTTATTCCCATTCTATAGATGGGAAAAATAAAATGGAGGAATAATATTTAATTTTCTGAACTCACAGAGGTAATCAGTGGTTAAACCAGGATTGGAATCTAGGTAGTCAGACTCCAGCACTCATGTGCATAATGCCCATTATAGCTCACTGTACTATTGATATATTTCTATTATAGCATTTACTACATTGTGCTTTAATTATTAGCATGTCTGTTTCACTTTGAAAGAGCCTTGAGGTGACTGTGAATCCACATTTAAGGTCAGACATGTCTTCATTTAATCAATCACTCAGCTGGTGAAGGCAAAATCTAAAAGTGACAAGTAGAACATGTGCTAAAGGATAGTGCAATGAGGCAGATAAGGACAGGATGCTCCGAAGACACGAAAAGCAGGTTCTGAGAAGAGAATAAAGGCATTTTAGGGAGAAGGAATAGCATGGGCAAAGGCATGGGGTCTGAGAAACTACCAAAAAGTTGAAAAGTCCTTTCCTGAATTTGTCTTGCTGTTGGATCCATAGCCCTCCTGCAGATGCATTCTGACCCTCCAGGCCTCCTGGGCCCCTGGGAATGGAGAAAGCAGTCCCAGGCTCTACTTTCAGCAGACACACCCTCTGATGGAAGAGGGGAAGGCTTTATGGAATGCATGTGTGAAGTCAACTTGCACTCAGAGCTACTCCTCAGCACAGAGAGTGCTCCCCAATGTGTCATTACTAACCACGTAGGCTTGAAGAGATTACTTAACTTTCCTAAGTCTGTCTCCACATCAAGTTGATATTGCATTGCATGTTCTCTGTTTGGGGACTAAAATTTGAACCTAAATCAGGAAGGAAGTCTGATCCTGGTACACAGGAGAGTGCGTGAAGGATTGGCTTAATGAGAAGCTCATTCATTCATTTGTTTGTTTGGTTGGTTATCAAATAAGGTTTTTGTGCTCAGTCCCTGGGCACAAATCAGAGACAGAAACAGACCAGTCCTGTATCTTGAAACATAATGGGAAAGACAAGCATTTAGCAAACAACATTGAAGAGTATGAAGTGATTTCATAGGAGATTCATAAGGTACCTTGGAGTATTCAGCAAGGAGACCTGACTTCTTCCAGGCATCAGAGAAATCCTCCTTGATTAAGAAGTGGTCCTGTTTAAGCCAAACCCTGAGGGGTGAGAGGATCAGCCAAGTAAAGATAAGAATGGAAAGCGCATTGCAGATGGATGAAATAGCGCATGAAAACCCAAGTCTAGAGAAGACATAGAGTTCATATGTCTAGAGTTCTCATAGCCTAGAGTTCTCAAGGAAGTGAAAAAAAGTCCAGTTCAGAATAATAGAAGGGCAGCAGCATATGCAAGACTGAAAGGGGTGACAGGGATGAGATGAGAAGGCTTGTAAACCAAGTTGAGGAATTTGGGCTTTAATGTTACTTAGTGAGACTTTGTACCCTCACTGCTTTTTTTTTTTTTCAAACATTCCACCATCCCAGTGACCTGACCAGCTGGCTCTTTGGCCATATATGACTAGAAACAGTCATCAGGGCTCAGTATCTCTCTTTTCTCCAAGGGACTAATATGATTCATATTAAGAAAAGTCTACCCTTTTATTCCAATTATCTAAACAATGAAAAAAGAACCTTCCTTCATTAAATTTAGAGAAATAGACACATACCTATAACCCCTTACAGAAGGCAGACTGGATTATATACCTGACAGAGGTACAAACGAACCTCATACAGGGTGTAAGTAGAACTATTCATTGCAACTTGGAAAGGATTTGGAATCTAAAGGAAAGTAGCATTGAGCTAGCTATGGGGTGTTGGTGGGGACAGGGAGGATGGCATTGTAAGCTTAGTCACAAATTAAACAAAGCCACACTGATGAAGGGCCTTCAAGAGCTTTCAAGGACAGGTAGTAATTGTCTATGCCCAGAGCTCTGAGTACACAAAGTGAGGGGAGGTCAAGACCGTACATGGATTAGAGGGTGAGCATATATCCTGAACAAAATCAGAACACTGGCAACTCATGAAGTGTAATAGTCAAGAGAATGAACTTTGCCATCCAAAAACCTTGAGTTCCAGTTCTGGTTTTATCATCTTTTAGTATATAAATTAACCTCTTGTAGTTATATCCCAAATAGAAATGATGGTAGTACCTGCCTCAGAGAACCAATGCAAGGATTAAATGAGAGATCAATGTAAAGCTTCTGGAACATGTAACATATTTTAAAAAGTTAGATTTTTTTTTAAAAAAAAAGGTAGGTATTATCATTGTCTAGAAAAAAATGCTTTTTCCTGGTGTTACATTTGTTGCATACCCTTAGGAGCATAAAAATTAAATTTTTTCTGTGGTCTGTTGAATAAACTGTCTTTATGGAAAGTATAAAATGAAATTAAATTTAGATTTATGTAGAAAGTACTTATGGCATTTTGTGTGCAAGAAAAGAAAGTCAAGTGCATTGAAGGTGAAAGTGATAAAAAGTTAACAGCAACCAAAATTTTCTGAGCATTTATGATGCCTCATATGTCAATCACAGGTAACTAGTTCTTAATTGTCCTGTGCACCCTATATCAAGAACCACACTGAATCAATCCAAATCACAGAGGTTTTGCTTTTTGTAATACAGAAAATACCACTTCATTTAAAGTAGTTTGGAAAAGAGGAAGCCTGAACCTCAGAGGAGTTTCCTCAAGCCCAGAGCAGAAAGAGAAGCCTTCTAGTGTAGTAAGAGAGTGGGGATTTCTATTTAAAATGAAGGGGAAGCTGGGCGATAGCATGTCAAAAAGTCAACATCTCAGGGGCAGGAGATTGGGATTGTACTCAGTTCTTCACTGAAAACTAGAGGACAGCATGAGAGGCAACACACAAGGTAGTCCCTTAGCACATGGGGTAAAAACAGTCACAAAATCAGGAGAGCCTGAGTCAGCATTTGCAAAACTCCCCAGCTCCAATGTTGTGAGAAACATAGAGTTTCCCCCTTGGCCCACGGTGGATGCTGTGACCAGAGCAAAGCAACATGGAAGATGAGCGCTAAGAAGGGCTGCTTCAACCGTTAGCCAGGAGCATCCTCAGCACCAGTGAGAAGAGGTGGAGACAGCAAGGAAGCAGGAGAACCACCGGAGCTTGCCAGAGGCCAGAGAAGACACCAATCACAAACATGGGCCTCTAGGCCAATGGCAGGGCAAAACAACAACATTGCATGGAGATGGGAAGAACCAGAGGGCAGTAAAAGGGGCTGTGGAGCTAGGCCCCTTCCACCTGCTGCAACAGTGACACCAGCCCCCATCTCACAAACTTAGATAACACCTTAGAGAAGAACAAGGGAGGAGGCTGGATTTAAAGAAGGAGTATTACCTAAAAAGACTAAATCTTCCAAAGCCATTATTTAAATTGGAGAGGACTGAGAGATCAGTAATTAGAAATGTTGAGTCCCCCCCAACACACACACACACACACACACACGCACACACACTTCTTTCCAGCTCCCCAATAACATGGGCTTTTGAGAAAGATTAAATCAGTTATAAAAAATAAAGTCAATCTTCTCTGAGTCATAGTAAGAATAAAACCATGACCCTGAAACATGCAATATCTCACCTTTACAGTGGGTCTGTGAGATGGACACTACCCCACCCTTATTTTACAGATGAATAACTGAAGCTTTATGAGGTTTTTTAGTCAGTTGCCCAGTGTCAACAATCCTGACTCCATCCCATACCTGACTGATGCTGAAGTTATCTTTCTAACCGCTATGCCAAACTAAAGGTTAAACTCCAACTGTGGAAGAGATTGAATACCAGTCTACAGACTTTGCACTTCACTTTGTAGAAACAGAGAGAGAAAAAAAGTTTTGCAGCAGGGAGGGAGATTGTTATATTTGAGGTTTAGAAGACTCACTCTCAAGGCAATGTATGGAAGAGAATAAATGAGTAGAGACTAATGCATGAAGTTCAGCTAAAAGGTTTACAAAAAGTAGAGTGAGAATGAAAATCCAGGCCTTTTTAATGTAAACATCAGTGGATTTTCCTCTGAGTCAATCTGCCTCAGAAAGATGACCTCCAAATTTGGAGACAGGCGTTGGTGGTATAGTGGTGAGCATAGCTGCCTTCCAAATTTGGAGACAGAAGGAATGCAAGTATGGAGGTAACCACCTATTAAATGATGGGGAGGTGTATCAGTATAGAAAGATAATATTCAAATTGGTTTTGGATACATGCTTTCCCTAAACATCTCCTTGAAAATAAATAGGATTCCATAATTTCCAAGAAACTACTTCCAAACCTCTTGATACTTCAAAAAAGCCTCATCATTATTATGATGTATAGCTCAATTAATATTTTCTCAGCATGACTATTGTATTGCTTCAATTATTTTTAAACTTTAAAACGTAAAGGTCCTATTTAAACTAGCTCATGAACTTAATTGAAAGGTTTTGTAAAATTCTTGTAATCACTTTGGAAAGATTAGAAAAATATTTTTAACAGATAGATTACCTGACTTTAAATAAGTCCTAGGAAAAGAGCCTTTATAGTTATTAATAAAGTCAAGACATACTCCACTAAAATTATCAACAGGAAAGCAAAGATAGTGATAAATTGATCACTTGGTTCAATTCAATCCAATTAAATAAATTGTTATTGAACACCTACCTCATGCAGGGCACTCTGCTAGGTAACAGGATTATAAGAAGGCTTGAGATAAAGTTTCTGTCCCCTAGGACTCAGAAATCTATCTTGCCACAGAAAGAACATGGCTTTTACAGCCGTACTATCCTGGCTTTGAATCCTGGCTCTGAAGCCCCCACTTCTCTTTGAAAGCAGTCAAAGTAACATACCTACTACACTTAACTTTCACAGTTACTATGACAATTCTAACAAAGTAGGTAAATGCCAATACATGTAAGCTATTAGTTAGTCTTAGTAAGACTAGTTTAGAACAACTATAACAAATGGCCCTGTAATAGAAAAGTTATAATTTTTAAAGAAACAGAGATATGATGGGTTTTTTTTAAAAGAGGCATTTTGCCCTGGCCAGTGTGGCTCAGTTGGTTGAGCATCATCCCATCCTGTGCACTGAGAGGTCACCGGTTTGATTCCCAATCAGAGCACATACCCAGGTTGGCAGCCCATTGATGTTTCTCTCTCCTTTTCCCTTCCTCTCTCTCTTAAATCAATAAAAACATATTTTTTAAAACAGGCATTTTTAAGAGAAGAAATGGGTAGATATTGAAAGTTTTTTCTCAGTCCTCCAATAAATATTGTTAAGATAGTAGACAGCTTAAATAAAAAAGGAAACTAGACATTTATCAAACCAACTACATTCTCATGTTGTAGTATGTCATCCTAACCACAACCCTGTGAGAATATATTATTTTGTCTATCTAACATATAAGGAAACAGACTGAGCTAGCAAGACCACACAGCTAGCAAGTAGCAGAATAGAATCCAAACCTCTATGTACCCAGTGCCTTGCCTCCCTGTACCTCCTCCCAGCCTCTCTGGAGATGCCTGGAGCTTGCAGGCAGTGTTCCATAAACATGTGTTGATTGGAGTGGAACTGAAGGAGCATGCTGGATGCACAAGGAGTATAGAGAAGCTATCCAGCTAGAGAGGTTGGAGAATGCAACAAGATTTGAAAATCTTTGGCATAAAGAAGGCAGGAAGTTACAAGGGACTGATATAGATCTGAATGGACCCACCCATTTCCAAGTTCCAAGATTGGAATGTTGGTGAATGGATGCTTCCGTAATGCTCTTTCAAAAGCAGAAAAGAGAGCAAGAGTGTTTTTTAGTATACAAGTATATTGTCAAAATTAATGTGGCCTAAGATGATATAGGTGTTTTGTTTTGTTTTGTTTTTGTTTTTAGCAGCCATGTCTATTTACTGAGCCTGATGGTATGTGCAAGTTTTATTTAATCAACACGTTTTTAATTGACCAAGAAAAAGAAAAACACAATCCTGACATTCTCCAGTCTTTAAGAGATACTTACAGAAAAGACTTCACACTTCAGACTGTGACTAGGGTTAAAGAGGTGTCAGAATTGTTTCCTAAATAGGGATGACAAGTAAAATGTTTTCTCTTCGGTGATTCAAGAGGAACCAAGCGACTATCTAAAGAGCAAATCCATCCTAGGTGTGGCAGCTCTTTTCTTCCCCATTTGTTTTCCTTCTCTCGGCATCACAAATGGGATCCAACTTTCAGAGGCAAGTTCTCTAGGAAAGAAAACTGATTAAAATGAAGAGGCTTCCCAAGAAAGAAATGCTTCTATTGGGATCACAATTTCTTAAAGAAAATAAATGAATAAATCACCCCAGGGATCTGCACTGCTGGTTTAATATTTTTGAACTGAGGCTTTCTGAGATTTTGTCAAGATTTATTAAAAAGCTTTAATATATGAGAAACATCTAACCTGCACAGACTATGGCTCCTCCTTAAGATATTGCCTTAGTAACAGTGAAGAGGGTGCTCATTATCCCCAACTGAGGTACCTGCAGAAACACACTATGAACTAGAACCACACAGAACATTAGCCTCATCATCTGTAAGGACAAGGACAAAGAAAGCACCGAAATGGTTGTGTAAGAGAATTAATTCCAAATTCTTAATAGCAGGCAGGGGAATAAATAAATTGGGAAAGAATAAAGTTATAAAATTAAGGTAAAACATTTAGAAGCAAAATAACAGCTTTTATCTTTTTTATTTGGGATTAAAAGAAATATAATAAGTACTAGAGGCCCGATGCATGAATTTGTGCACCAGTGGGGTCCCTCGGCACGGCCTGCAGAATCAGGCCAAAACTGACTCTCCAACATTCCCTGAGGGGTCCCAGTTTGTGAGAGGGCACAGGCCAGGCTGAGGGACCCCACTGGTGCACAATCAGGGCTGGGGAGGGAGGCAGGAGGTTGGCCAGCCAGGGAGGGACCATGGGAGGGCTCTAGGGCGTGTCCAGCCCATCTCACTCAATCCCAATCAGTCGGACCACAGCAGCAAGCAAACCTACCAGTTGGAGCATCTGCCTCCTGGTGGTCAGTGCACATCATAGCGACTGGTCAACCTGTCAACTATCTGCCCTCTGGTGGTCAGTGCACATCATAGCAACTGGTCAACCGGTCGACTGCCTGCCCCTGGTGGTCAGTGCATGTCATAGCAAGCGATTGAGCGGCCTTAGCATATCATTAGCATATTACACTTTCATTGGTTGAATGGATGACCGAACAACCAGACTCTTAGCATATTAGGCTTTTATTATATAGGATTATTTAACTAGACCAATTATGCACAAAATTTCCTCAGATCTTGTTTTCAAACACTAATCATTTATTGATCCAGGAAATGCTAAGTATTGGAAATACAAAGAAAAATAAGACAAGCTTCCTGATTCTTCTAGCTCTAATTTGTGAGTGGCATAAATCAAGAAATTATAATATGGCATATTACCACCAGTAGGTGGGTCTGGCTCCAAAGGCTCTTTCCATGAAAAGCCTGTACAGTTTGTGTTCAGGCTTCTCTACTTTTTCTTTTATGTATTATTTTCCTCTTCTCAGCCATCACCTTACCACAGACTCACAGAACTCTTCATTGCTAGTATGGGAGAATTGGATGACCACATGATGAGCAGATCTCCAATTTGCAGTCACAATTTCCAGGCTCTAATCCTGGTTTATCACTAATAAGCTGTGTGATTCTGGGTGAGTCATTTTTTTTTCTCTCTGGACCTTTATTTCTTGTAAATAGAGAGGTCTGAAGAGTCTCTGGGGGCCCTTCCAGGTCTCACATTCCATGATAGGCTCTATACCCACCAGGAGTATTTGAAGAGAAACAGTAATGCTGGATGAGAAAGCAGTAACTCTCTAATGATGGAATTCCAGGTACTGCTGCCCCTTGGGGAAATAGATTTGAGACTGAGGCTACTAGGTTTATGTGACGCAAATCAATTCAATAAGCATTTGAAGAGTGTCTAGGGTGGGCCAGGTGGAGAAATGGCCTCTGACTTCGAGGAGCTTTGGTTTCAATGGCAGGAGCAGACTTGTAAATAGACAAGAGTTACATGGAAGAATAAGTACTGTGAGAGGGGGAAGCATTCTAGAGTTTTAGTAAAGGCTTTCCAATTAAGTTGAAAAAGAAGGAAGACCTTCTAGGAGAAAAAGGGTGAGTGGGAATGTCTTCCAGGCAGAAGCAGTAGATAAAAGGCTTAGAAGTTCAAATGAGCAGGATGCCTCTAGAAGTTGCAAGTCACTCAGTGTGGCTACAGCCCAGGGTCCATACTGCAAAGAAGCAGTACATAAGCTGGAAAAATGGGCAGGAGCCAGAAAACCGAGAATCTTGTGTCTCATGCGAAGGAGTTTAGGCATCATCCTGTGGATCCCAAGGGACAATTAAAAGGTTGAAGCAGAGATGGTTTTCCATAAGTAACTGCTCCCTCATTCACATCTTGGACCCATTTGTCTCTCTCAGATAAACCTACAACTGGGGACCAGTCTGCATGCCCTTTTCAGTCTGTTCTTGAAAATCTTCTCAGCTGCACCTTCCATAACCGTGTCCCTCAGATTCTGTTATGCAAACCCCGGGAGGTTTCACTCTGTACTAGCTAAGCATTTTCTGCTTGGGCTGCTTCCCAAGCAAGACAGCCAGAGCTGCAGCACACGCTCCGAACAAACTCTGCAGCTCCTGAATTATTCAGGGCGCTATTAAAATGAGACTCATGACTCACAGGGCAAATTAATTTTAATTTTTAAACAGGCAACATTTTAAACTGTTCATTTCCTTGAAATGTATCTGCCCTGGCATTTTTATCATCAGAAGAGTAAGTAAAACTCATAGGGGAAAGAGAAAAGAGAACGGGCATGCCCTAAACCGGGCCTCTCGAATGTCCAGACAGGAGCCCTCAGAGGGAGCGAGTCACATCCACTATTCTCGGAGGGTATGTGTGTTGAAAATCCAGTGTCAGTCTAAGAAATTCACTACCAGAAAAGCCATTCTTCGCTCTGCTTTTGTCATAATAACATGTGGTCAGCAGCCTGAAACTCCAGCACCTTCAGGCAGGGTTCTTGAACTCTGCAGCTTTTTCCACAGAAAAGCAAGAGGAAGTGGAGTCCATGGCCTAGGTACTGAGGCCTAAGGACATTCCTCTGAACTGTACACTGCTCTCTAGGACAAGGACCATGTGTTACTATCCTTCATTCGGTACCCAGCACCTTAAAAGCAGCTGCTCAGTTAAACTTTACGCTACTGAACTGAATTTCATATGGAAATTCAAATCGTCAAATAGGGGGTACCCTCTGTTTTTTCTTTTGTGCTGTACTATCTCTGCTCCCAAGGACTAGTAGTTTAAGTGTCCTTGGGATGCCCAGTGGCCCCAAGAACAAAATTAAATGCCACCACTGCTACCTAAACTTTGCCTCAAAAATGACCAGATTCTGTTTCTCTTGTCATCTAGACATTTAAGATCAGTGTGGCTGCCTGACCTGCCGAAACTGAAATCAAGGAGCCCAAGTTAGGGTTAGGGTGAGACTGGGACCCAGCTTTTTCCCTCCCAAGCTAGGGCTTTTACCACCACACTCCATGGCCCGATGGAATCAGGAAGTCTCCCAGCCCAGCCGGCGTGGCTCAGTGGTTGAGCATCGACCTATGAACCGGAGGTCATGTTTCGATTACCCGTCAAGGCACATGCCTGGGTTGCGGTTTGATCCCAGGTACAGAACATGCAGGAGGCAGCCAATCAATGATTCTCTCATCATCACTGATATTTCTATCTCTCTCTCCTTCTCCCTTCCTGTCTGAAATAAATAAAAATATATTTTTTTTTAAAAAAAAGAAAGTCTCTGAGATACTCACCTGGCTTCTTTCCTTACCCCTTGCCCTTTTCCTTCCTGGTTGTGAGTAATCACAAAATAAAGAAAATAAACCCCCTCATTAATGGCTCACTGCTCTGAGAGGCAATTTATATACACTCTAATATTATATCCTTTCAGTAAGTCTGTGAGGAAGAATTTTTAATTGACATACAATGACATAAAGTATTATTTTAGTTTAAGGTAATGACATAAAGATTTGATATATGTATACATTGTGAAATGATCACCACAATGAATTACATCCATCACTTTGCATAGTTACTAATATTTTCTTGTAATGAGAATTTTTTTTAAAATATATTTTACTGATTTTTCAGAGAGGAAGGGAGAGTGATAGAGAGTTAGAAACATTGATCAGCTGCCTCCTGCATACTCCCTACTGGGGATGTGCCCACAACCAAGGTACATGCCCTTGACCGGAATCGAACCTGGGGCCCTTTAGTCTGCAGGCCGATGCTCTATCCACTGAGTCAAACTGATTAGGGCTGTGATGAGAAATTTTAAGATCTACTCTTGGCAACTTTAAAATATATAATACAGTATTGTTAACTATAATCACTGTGCTGTACATTGCATCCTTAGAATGTATTTATCTTATAACTGGAAGTGTGTACTTTTTGACCTCCTTTACCCATTTTGCCAACACCCTAGCCCCCCACCCCCATGGGCAATCACCAATCTAATTCTTTGTTATCTATAAGCTTGTTTTTATTTTTTATACCTATTTTATATCTGAGAAAAATTGAGACTGAACAGGATTAATTAGTAAACCTAAGGCCACACAGAAAACCAGTAGTAGTACTAAGATTGTAACCTTTGTATATCCAACTCCACAGTTCTTATTCTTTCTACTCTACTGAGGAGGTTTGGGGCGGGGGGGGGAGGGGGACTTCCTGAATGAGTAGGGAGTCTTTTATTTCACACACTCACAGCCTATGTGACATTTCTTGACAATGGTGTCCCTCGCCTCTAAACACAAAAGATTTCTCATTCTCTGCCTATCTGTGTTTCATCCCAATTTCTCAGACTCAAGAAAGTTCTTCCCCATGGCACCACGGGACTGAGATTCACTAGCATTTTGGGAAGTGTTCAGAAAGGCAGCTCTGTTAATTTCTATTCTACACACTCTTAGTGCTTCTCTCATTTCCAGACCCCTGACAAGGTCTTAACTAAGGGCCTCATCATCTCGAGTACTTGATGGCTTCCTAATTGGTCTCTCTGCCTCCTGTCCTTCCCCCTTTCAATCCATGCTCCACTCTGATTTCAAAGATGTGGCTTCAAAATGTAAATATGAACATGTCACTCACCTGTTTAAAACCCCTCAGCTACTTGATCACATTTGATGTAAGCAGGATGTGTAAGGCCTTCCTGTTCTGGCCTCTGACTACTTCCTTATCACTTGCTACTTTTCCTACCTCCATTCTTAAACCATATGCTCTGACCTTATCAAAAAGCCACCATTTTCCATTCTGCAGTCTGCAGCACACCTGTACATTTTACACATACTGCAACACACACACACACACACACACACACACACGCACACACACACACACCTCTCCAATTAGTAAACTCCTAATCATTCCTCAAAACCTATAATAAGTATAGTTCTTTCATGAAGCTTCCCACGATCATTGCATATCACTCCCACTTGGCCACCCACTGTTCTTTGTACATCCCTAAATTATAACCTATGTCCGTCTGTCATTTCAGATTTCTCTTTATTTTTACTCATGAGACTATGTGTTCTTTAAGGAAAGAGAGAGGCTGTATCTTATTCATCTTTGAATCCAGTTTGAACATACCAAGTACTCAGCAAGCATTTGAGAAATGAATGGGTTGAATAAATAGTTTAATAATTAATATAACAAGTAATGGTATCAGGGTAGCTAAATTCTACTCTCAGTTCTCTCAGTAACTTTCTGTGTTAAAACATTAATCAGCCTTCTAAATATTTTTATCCTCCATCTAAACAATTTTCTATATGGAAAAATAAAAGCCCCGTTTCCCCTGCTCCCAAGGCCCTGGTAACCATCATTCTAGTCTCTGTTTCTATAAGTTCAGCTTTTTCAGACTCCAGATGTAAGTGATATCACACAATATTTATCTTCGTCTGTTAGATTTACTTCACTTAGCATAATGCCCTCAGGGTCCATCCATGATGGAGATGTTAACTAACACTCCAGTGTTAGTCACAGTGCAATATATACGTGTATCAAATCAACACAATGTACACCTTAAACTTACACAATGTTATATATGTCACTTATATCACAGTGAAGCTAGAGGAAATAAAGTATAATAAAATTTAAAAAAAATAAAAATAGTAAGTACTGCAGGCTCTGAAGTAGGGGCCGATAATACTGGTATCAATACATATGAGCCTGCCTTCAATAGAAAACTAGGATCTGTTGGAAGAAATGGACTTTTAATTAATTAAATATATTAAGCTGTGTCAAATGGGTTGACAAAGAGCAGTGGGCACACGCACGCACAGTTGCCCTGGGGAGGTCAGAAAGGCTTCCCAGAGGAGGTGATATGGGAGCTGCACCCAGAAGGATAAGTAAGAGTTTTCCAGATGGGGAAGGGCATTCCAGGAGAGGTGAACAGCATGGGCAAAAACACTAAAAACTGGAAGAAGCTCAGAGTGGAAGAATATAAACACTCAGTTATGTCTCTTAGTCCAAAAACGTTAGAGATGAAGTAACTGAAAGGAAAGGAAAATATTCTCTGGTTCCCCTAAGGCTCATCACCAGCCTCTTAAAGGACCGCAATCCCCCACCACCAGCCCCAGGCACTGCTCCCCTGCACTGCTCTTAGGCCAGGTTTCCTGGTCAAAGAAGTGATGAGACACCTCTTGTTCCCGACGCACTGCAGCTTCTTTTCATGGGAAGCTGCACAGCCCAGCAAACAAGACCCTCCTCCTCAGAGGCCCAGTGTCCCAGGGAGGCTGTTCACAGAAAAGCAATTTTATCCATGTTAATTCTTTGCAGTGATAGACATGAAACAGTTGGTTTAACGTGTTCCTTAAATTGCTTCTAAACAAAGCGAAGGAAATAAACACTTACTGCTTAGTTGTTAAAGTTTTTAATAACATTTATAACTTCCTGTACCCTCAAATTGAAGACTGCAAGTAGGAAGCTGAGGAAAAAAAAAAAAAAAGATCCGCTGCTTATATAGCTCTTACTGTGTTCTGGTTATGATTGTAACTGCCTCATGAACACGAATTCGCTTTGGTCCTCACTACAGCCCAAGGAGGGAAGCACTGTTGTTGTCTTACTTCACAGGTGAAGAAACTGAGGCTCCGGGAGCTGGTTCCTCACCGACTTGCTGATAAGTGGTGAAAACTGGCATCTGAACTGAGGCAGGAGATTCTGCACGCTTGGCTGTTAAGAATATGACAGACTGCCTCATGATACCCTAGACACAATCGCTCCATCATATTACATGCCCACTGTTATGGAAAAATTGTATCATTTGGAGATAGGCTATGTGGCCAAACGGTTGCAACCAATACAAGCTACAGGGGCTGTCAAGGAGATAGTGAGAACAACCCTCAGTGTATTTATGGCTCGGGACTGGCTCAACCCAATATGATGACTAGCTTCACCTAACAGTAACCCCTAGCCTTATTACACACTAGCTTTAACACATTAGCATGTTGACACATTAGACCAGAAGCAGAAAGTCCATATAGAGACACAAAATGGCCAACAGGGCTCCTCCAACAATTCTCCACCCCTTTTCTGGGAAGATCCTGAATAATCCTGCCACTCATGAATGCCCTACAATTAAATGAGCCTCAATTTAAAAAAAAAAGTAAATCCCACTACGGAGGAGTTCCTCTGCCTATGGAGTAGCCATTCTTTATCCCACTGCTTTACTAATAAACTCATTTTCACTTTAAACTCTATCTTGGCTCTCATCTGAATCCTTTCCTACGGGAAGCCAAGAACCCACAGTGGTTGGCAGGCCCTTGGGTCCCTTGACTCCCAAATGCCTGCATCAATTTAATCTTCATGACAGCCTCTATTATGAATTCAAAGCTGGGGCTTGGAGAGGATAGCTGACCTAATGTTACACTGCTGGTAAGTGAAAGCCTTAGAGTTGTACTTGAAAGCCATCTAACTTAAAAGTCATGCCATGGTGTCTGTCTCTATAAATGCTGAGAGTTCACAGGAAGAGCACTGGTTAACATGGGCAGAAGGCCTGACTTCCCCGAGTGACACTACCTGATAGAACTGAAAAAATCTGAAACTGAGACTTCATTAAACAGTGAGGGCTTTTCCCCGGATCAGTGGTTGTCAAACAGTGCTCCTTGAAGCCCCTGGGCTTCTTCGGTGAGGAACATCAAGTCCTTCACATAATCCCCTGCGTTAGTCAGTTTTGGTGGCAGTGACAAACAATTCTAAATCCCTGGGCTTCACAACAACAAAACTGTATTTCACCTTACATATGCTCTGGACCATAAAATTAGCAAAAACTGTATCATCTCTAAAATTCTAAATTCAGTCTCCTACTCACCAACCACAAACTCCTACCCTCTTTCAGCTTTAGTACCTCCATATCAGTTATTCAACCTCATCGAGATCTCTAATCCACTGATTCCTCCACCTTTGATCTAGCTCGAGCCTTCTACCATGTATACCACAGCTCAGATCCATAGCCCATGGTTATTATCAATCTCATATTAGTATCCTTAACTCCCTTGTCTCCATATCCCTAAACTGTGCTCATCCCAGCCAGCCCTACCCTCTGCCTTCTCATTGCCTCATTTATGCAGCTAAATTTTCTGAAGAACATTGCATAACTGGAAAAATTGCTTTAATGATCATCAATCCCAAATTAAACATTGCCTGGCAATGTTACCATGTTCTAATAAACTCAGTATCATACTCTACACAAAATTCTCCAATTTCTTCAAAGATCTCAGATCACACTTTACCCATATTTATAGTAATTGATAGTACCTTATTTTATTAAGAAAAAAAAAAAAAAGAAGGTACCTTCCTACTCTCAAATCTACAAGAATACCTAATCTCCACCATTTCTTCTTCCTTCCTGTTTAACCTTGAAACATTCCTTCTGCTAGCAATGGTCACTCCATCTATCCTTTATATATGCCTTGAGTAGTATTCTCATTTCCCCAGTTATTCTTTTCTCCCTTGCATCTTTTGTCTCTCATTCTCTAATAGATTTTTACATCATCATTAAATCTGTTACCATATCTCCCATACTTATAAAAATAATCCTCTCTAGCTTCCAAATCCCTTTCTAGCTACTGTCTTACTTTTCTGCCTAACAAAACTTCTCAAAAAAGTTAAAAATGATATCTACTGAAGTTGAATGAGGATACATTAACCAACATATAGAAAGGAACTTTCACTAGGTCTGATCTATGCCAGATGCTCAAAAAAAATTATTAAAATAGTAGTAAAAGCCATAATAAAAATAATAATTGCAACTGACTCAAAAATTGTCTTATATGCCAGCACAGCCTTTAGCATTATAAGTAAATTATCTCAATTTGCTTTTACAGTGACCCTATGGGTATATATTAATTTTATCCCAACTTTATAGATGATGTATCTAAAGCTTAGAAAAGTTAATTTACCCAAGGTCACAAAGCTAAAAGAACATATGACCAGGCTTTCCTTCCAAATCTGACTCAATAAGCAGAGATTATCACCATCTAAACCACCTCTACCTTCTGTTCCTCTAACACTCTCTACATATCTCTCCCTCATAAGAACGGAGGCATTTTTTCCTAAGACCAAAGGAGTAACAATCGGAAAGCACCTCTGTGAAGCTGGATGATACTGGCATTAACCTCCAAATCCTTAGTGTGTCAGATCCACTAGGAATATTCCAAGGAAAGTATTTTTATGGGGGAACACCAGGTTTAACTACAAGGATGATGGAAGAAACATTCTGTGGATCGTTAATGATGTTACAGAATTTCTAGTGGGGAGAATATGAAGTTTGGAAGGGAGATGATCTCTGTGAGTTGAGGTTGGAGAGAGATAGCTAAAGAATAGACAGATAATGACCTTTTGGTGGATATACCAAATATGCATTAAATATAGATGCACTTTTGGGTACCGATGAAATGTTAGCTACCATGGGAATGATGGTAGTTTCTGAGAGGACCTTAGACCTTGAGCTATTTGTGATGTTGGTTCATGCTTTTAAAGAGCTCACATGAGTTCATTTTGATGAAGCAGCTAGTATAATCAGTGGGTGCTTTCTGTGTCCCCACCTTTTGCTAGTAGAAGTGGGTTTCTTAGGGTGCCATAGGGACAACCATTTCCTGAGGCCCTCATAGGAAGATGAGATATTGTGGAAAGCTTTATAAATGATGTAACATTAAGGGAGTTCCCCTCCAAGGTCCCATCTACCTTCGCTGGCTATAGAAGAAGTCCCATTTTATCTTTAATAGGGTTAGAATTAAGGCTACTGTCTAGAGTCTTTGCTCCATATTAAACACAGTTCTGCCCAGCACCTAACTAGTTTAGCTTATGTTCCCAGCTACAGTCCATTGCATGTGGAGTCCACATGACCATGGGCCATGTGGCTTCTAGGGCCACATGGTGGGCTAGCATGGGTCACAGGGCAAGCAAGTGCAAAGAAGCAGGAGCCAAGCAAGAAGAGCACGAGAAAGAAAATCTTTTGTCTCAGGGTTGTAACTACAAGCTTAACCAATGAGCCTGCAGGCTTACAGTGGCACTACCCCACTGGCCAATTATCATTTTCCCAGGTTAGACTGGCAGGCAGGCAGCTTCCCTACATCACCCTGACATCACTGCACATGCATCCATTTTCCCTTTGTTTGACTCATTCCCACAGTGATTTTCAGGGAATGGGGCTGGTAGTTTCCTGGGGAGTGTGAAATTGCAGCTTCCTGGTGAAGCTGCCTAGATGGCCATGCTTATGACATCTGGCCTCCCCTTTGCTCTCTTTCGATTTTAATATTAACTAGTTAACTATGATGCTAATACCAGTACAGCCCCTGGTACTTTGTAGAAGATCAGCAATGGTGGCTACTACTATAATTGCTCAGGTTTTTCACATAGTACTTATTGCATAAATGGTAACTTCTATTTTTACAGTAAGGTTTAAAAATTGCATATTAGGTTAACTCCCATGGATCAGAGATTCATATTAATAGCTAACACTTTTTAAGCACTTACAATGCCAAGCTGTTAGCTCTTTCAATCTCAATAACCCTTTAAGGAAGATGCTATTATTATTCTGATTTAAAACAGAAGCTAAATAGCTTGTATAAGGTCAGTGAGTTAGAGACAAAAATTGAACTCATTCCCATAAATACCATTCCATTATGATTAATACAGGTATTACACAATCTATTTCTCTAATGTATGTAATACAAGGTTAGAAACATGAAGTATGTGTGTATGTATATATGTGTATGTATCAATAGCTAATTTTCTAGTATTTCCAACAAACAATTTTTGGTTGATATGCAAAAAGAAAAAGTCTACATTAAATCCAGCTCAAAGCAGATAGAAGGAACTATGAACTAGAAGCAGAAAGTATTCAGTGAATGAGGTGATAACTCTCTACATATTAAACCTGAGGGGGTGACTGGCAGAGTTGGGCTGTCCTCAAAGATGTTCTCAATCAATGAGAAAATGTCAAGACCAAAAGGAAAAGCTGAATGTGAATGGATGCATCAGAAGTAGTCACAAATTAGGTAACAAAAAGCCAAGTGGAAAACACAGGGGGTTAGGACACACTTATTGAAAAATCAGTAACAATATGAAAAGTGTAGGCTTGAATGCCTCAGAGGCCAGACCAAAATAATGAGGAAAGTATGGGATACAAAGTATATAACTATAGAAGGAAAAAGAAAAATGAGTTGTAAAGGTTTATGTGTAGGGAGGAAGGGGGCTGCCTCACCTACTATGTACCAAGTATTTAATTTTTATGTCTCCCCTTTGAGATACATTTAATATTCCCATTTCACATGAAAACATTGATGCTTGAGAGGCAAAGTGAATTTTCTAAGGTCATTCAACTATTATTGTGAATTTCAAGCAACTCCTAAGAATAAGAATTGAGCTATCTTGATTTATAAACTCATGATGTTTTCATTTCTATGGATTATCTCTGAAGAAAGAACTATATAGGTGTGGAGAACATGTCCAAAAGATTTAACTAAGAGAAGAAAATGATGTGGAATCTTAAGCCTTTTCTCTTCTGCCAGCTAGATGGGACTCCTCATGCTTCAGAATCACCATTGCATTTTGAGAGCACCAATTAATGGCACACTCAAACTATTATAATTTTGTATTAATTACTTGTGTATCCTTGTTATGTCCCCTGTGTCTTTTTTCATTTTTGTATTTTTCAGTGGCACCAAGTACAAGGTGAGCTAGTGATCTGTAAAAAATGAACACAGGAACACATGAACACACACACACACACACACACACACGCGCGCGCGCGCGCACACACACACACACACATTGATTTATTTAGCAAGGGAAGCTAAAGGGAGGCTGTGCAGAGTAGGAACAGAATTTGTCTCACCACAGCTCTTCTAACATGGGCCTATGGTTGTCAGTTATACTATTCAGGCAAAATAGGATTTTTCTGCATTCAATAAACTTAATTTTATGCTATACCACATCCTCTTATACTTGTGGTAGTAAACATTATTTCTGGGTGTATCTATGAGGGTATTTCTGGAAGAGATTAGCATTTGAATCAGTAGACTACGTAAAGAAGATCACCCACACCAACAAGGGAGGGCATCAGCTCATCTGTTGAGGACCTAAACAGAACAAAAATGGTTGCAGAAGGGCAAATTTTCTCTCCTTGAGCTGGACATCCATCTTCTCCTGCCCTTGAACATCAGTGTTCCTTGATCTTGAGCCTTCAGATTCACACTGGAACTTATACCTTTAACTCCCCTAGTTCTCAGGCCTTCAGGTTTGGACTGGATGTCATCACTGGTCTTCCTGGGCCTCTATAATCAGATGAGCCAGTCCCTCATAATAAATGTCTCTTCCTATATATTCTATTGGTTCTGTTTCTCTGAAGAACCCTGACTGATACACTACCTAATAAGGTTGTTTTGAGGAATAGTGTAGTTAATATATGCAATATGATTCAAATACTACCTGATACACAGTAAGTACAATTAAAGTACTAGCTTCTATTATTACATGGAACTTGCTATGTGTCAAGCACTCTAATACATTATCTCATTTACTCTTATAAAATTCTATAAGATATCAATATTATTATCATCCCCACTTTACAAATAAGCAAGTTGAGGTTTAGAAAGGTTAAATAATTGAACAAGATCATATAGCTAGAATATGGTAGTGATACCAATGTAATTAGCTGGTTATTAATAATAGGAAAGGAGCAAAGGGGGAAGCCCAGACATTATAAGCATGTCATTTAGGCAGCTTTACCAAGAAGCTGCAATTTCACACTCCTCGGAGAACACTGGCCTGTTCCCTGAAAAACACTGGGAGAAGGAATCCAACAAAGGACTCATGCCCATAAAGTTGGGGTTGCATAGGGAAGGCACTTGCCTCTCAATCAGGCCTGGGAACAGAAATGATTGGCAAGAATGGACAGAGCAAATGCAAGCCTGTGAAAATTTGAAGATACATAATCCTCTAAACAAATGAGCTTGCTCTCTTGTTGCTTGAGTGGCACTTGGCTCTCTTGCATTTGCCCATATGGCCCAGGGCCATGTAGATCCCACATGCAATGGGCTAATGGACTGCAGTGGGGAAAAACAAGCTAAACTAGCCAAATGCTGAACTAGACCTGGCTTCAGCATGGAAAGGAAACTGTGGACACTGGCTCTGATTTTGCTGTATTGAAGCCCCAGCTACACTTCTTCTATGACTGGACTTTGGAAAACAGGGATGTAACTTCTACTGTATCTCATCCTCCTGTGGGAGTCTCCAGAAATTCTTATTCAAGGGCTACCCCAAAAACCCGACTATCATTAGCAACCAGGGGAGACGAGCATCTCTCCTATCCTATAATGGTGGGGCTATGTTGTATGCCTAATCTCTCTGAAACAGAGCTTCTGTTCTTAACCTCTCTATAATACTGCCTCTTTTTATGTCATGAAGTTGAAACACACTTGTGACTCTTTGCAACAAGAAAAAAAAAACAATAGAAAATAACTCTTTTGAATACTATGCTCATTACATATTGGAAAAACATAGTTTCTACCTGCAAAACAGTTATTAGAATTCAGGATGATCAATATAATGTGTAATGACTAGTATATAATAGTGATGAGGAAAATAAGACATTTTTTGGGGGGAGACCAGCAGCCTGACTCTGTACCTAGTTAATCAATATCCCTAATAAACATTCCGGTTAGCCTATACTCACTGCCCTTTCCTTAATTATCTAGTCTTATAAGACCCTTTTACCTAAATACTCACATTTTACAGAGGCCATAAACCATGAATACACAACGCCTGGAGGAGGTTATCAATGCTGGTGCAAGGCCAGGCCTTTAGGTGTGGTCTCACAGCCCCCTTTCCAACACATGGGGCTTTTTGCAAAGCCCGTGAAAGGTCCAGAAGTCTGATCCTTATTTGGGGAACAAAGAAACTAAAGGGTATAAAGAGAAAGTTTCCTCCATATTAGTTTGCTCAGGATTTGGAAACAGGCTCCCCTGAGTCACAGTACTAGTACATCTGGAAATAAATGGGTCTTTTCTGTATCTCCGGGTACTCCTGTGTATTTTTTGGTCACCTGGTAAATTCTGTAATAATAGGTGGTAGTTAATGCTATTTATTATTATTATTTATTATCATTTCATAACATCTTACCAAGCCCATGTGACAGATCTCCCATTTTATCAATGGAAAAAGTGAAGCTAAAAGAGGTAACTTGCCCAATATTATATGTTACAAAATAGTTATAGATCCCTAAGCCTACCTGATCATAAATTATGAAAAATCCTGTGTTTTACTATAAAAGAAAGGCTTAATTTCTCTAGTTTAAAGGGCAAAGATTTTAGCTGGGGGAATGTCAATATGGAAAACTGTTATTAAGAAATGGCCTTGCAGAAACCGGTTTGGCTCAGTGGATAGAGCGTCAGCCTGCGGACTGAGAGGTCCCGGGTTCGATTCCGGTCAAGGGCATGTACCTGGGTTGCGGGCACATCCCCAGTGGGGGATGTGCAGGAGGCGGCTGATCGATGTTTCTCTCTCATCGATGTTTCTAACTCTCTATCTCTCTCCCTTCCTCTCTGTAAAAAATCAATAAAATATATTTAAAAAAAAAAAAGAAAGAAATGGCCTAATAATAATGGGAAAAATTTAATTTAAATTTTAGGTAAATCGATCTACATAGAACATTTTACTATAGAACTAGACCACTGTTTCATGATGCAAAAGAGGAAGAAATTAACATATATTCAGGGCACTTCAATAACTGTATGCACACTATAGTGACTATAATAAATATTAAGAGTGGGAAATACAGAGTTAGAATATCAAATCCCAAGGCATAACGATCATTTTTTTTAAAAAGATCTACTTTATCCTCTTTACCTCTCACTGATTAAATAATATGGTAATCATCTTCAAATATTTGAACACCTTTGTGGTGAAAGACGAATTAGATTCATTAGCAGCGAACAGCACCAGATATTGGACCTCAGTTTTGGCTAGGAACTCAAGAGCCAAGGAATTCAAACTATAAGAGAAAGTTTGTTTCAAAAGTTACAGAGGTAGAAAAGATGAGCCAGCTGGGCTGCATGGGCTCAGGAAATGAGTCACAGAGTCAAAAGAAGGATCCTTGGAGCTTAGGGAAAAGAAAGGCAGAGAGACCCTACCTGGGGGAAGACGAGGAGGGGGAAAGGCTGGGGTGTGCTTCCGAGAGAGAAAGTGCCTGTGCTGGGTCTTTTGCCCTAAGGTTTATTTATCCCCTCTCTGGGATCTTAGGGAGGTCCCAGGGGAGAATCTCAATAGAATATTCATCTGCTTTTCAGGTGTGTGTTTCCAGGATCAGGATCCTGGGCTCCACTGACTAGTCAGCACCACTGCAGTTGGTTATTAGTCATTGAAACTGCTCCTGATACCAGCCATTGGTGTGCAATGCCTGCCCTTGCTGCTTTTCTGGGCTGCAGTTGAAACACAACTGAGGCCTAGATTTATCTCTAGGGTTTATTGGTTAAGGGAGTTGTCATGTAAGAGCTTGTATGGGAGTCAGGTGAGGCTATTCTCCAGCCCATTTGTTCCTGCTCCAAGAAAGTCAATTCCATGACTAGCAACATGAAAGGAGAGGAAAGGTCAGGGGAGGGTCTGAACGGCATGACCAGCAATATGAAAGATCAGGGGCTTAAACCACATGACCAGAGGTATGCTAGGGAGGAAAGGTCACCTTGGTAGTAAGGTCCTTGTTTTCCCAGTTTTTGCCCCTTGCTAGGCACCAGGGACTTTCTGCCCTGGTGACCTTGTGTACCTGGCCCATTGTCCTTGCTCAGCTCATGTCTGTCTAACTGCCTACCACAACGTTATTTTGCAAGTTAAGAATTAAATACAAGATTGTTCTAAGAAAGTGGATCTAAGTGTGGGGGGGAACAACTAAGATTTTTTAGTTTCTCTAGCCATGTAATTCTGTAACTTTATTTCCCTTATTCCAAATAATAAAATTCCAGCAGTTCCTAAAGCAATTAAAGCAGAAGGAACTGTGACTTCAGCTACCTGATTTTTTTATTTCCCAATATCTTTATTCCCTCCCTATATGCTAATTTGAATTAGCTTTGATGCCACTCAAAATTGAGAAGTGAAATTCAAGCATTCCTACAGAGCCCTTGACAACTGATGCGGAAACTTCATGCTGTGATATAGCATGAATTGCCCATCTCCCAAGTATTTTATATGCTTTCACTACCATTTCATCAGGGAAGGGAGATTATCTATTTTTCTGCTTGAAATCATCATTTCATTTCCTGTCTTCAGGCTAAATAGCTTATCTATTTTGACAACAAAAGATAGAGATACCGCTTTTGTTTGCTCTATCTACCAAAATTAGGAGCCATTTCCTCCACTAATTACTTAGCAAATTGAAAGGGATAAAACAGGTGCCAACTCAAAATATAGGGAGGAATTTTTTTATTATTATTGTGGTAAAAACACTTAAAATGAGATTTACCTGATTAACAGATTTTTAAGTTCATAATATAGTATTGTTAACTATAGGCACAATGCTGTATAGCAGTTCTCTATTCATCTTTCATAACTGAAAGTTTATACATTTTGAATAGCAACTCCCATTTTCCCCTCTCTCTAGTTCCTGGCAACCATCATTTTACTTTCTGCGTCTATGAGTTTGACAATGTTAGATACATCATAAGAGGAATCATGCAGTATTTGTTCTTTTGTTACATTTCAATTAGTATAACATACTACAGGTTTATCCAGGTTGGTACAATGACAGGATTTCCTTCTTTATTTTTATACAGGGTGGGCAAAAGCAGGTACAGTTGTGAATATACAAAACACAGTTTTTTTCTTGTATTATTATTTATTAACTAGAGACCTGGTGCATGAATTCATGCACAAAATTTGTGCACTGGGAGGAGAAGGTCCCTCAGTCCGGCCTGCGCCCTCTCACAGTCCAAGAGCCCCTCTATCAATCACCCTGCAGAGTTCTTCCAGCTGAGTAGCCTGGGCCTCCCTCTGCGGGGCGATCATGGGGTGATGGCGGGGCCCCCCTGACCAACAGCATCGCACCTGCCTTGGCTGGCCTGGCGCCAGTGCATGTCATAGCATGGTCATCTGGATGGTTGTTCTGCTGTTCCACTGTTTGGTCGTTTTGCATATTACACTTTTATTGTTATAGATTATGGTATTTTTCCATAGGAACAATTGTAAACCTACTTTTGCCTCACTCTGCATATGCTATGTAATTGGGGAAAATTCTCTATGACTAAATTTTGTGATGTTTTCTTTTTAATTTATTTTAAAAACCTATATACTTTAATGTTATTGCTTAGATATGTCAAAGTTAAATTGCCACATTCAAAAGCACTACAATCCATTTTTCTAAAACCATTACATTATTGTCAGTATTTATTAATTGAAAATTATACTAAATCAATTTTTTTTGATGTTTCAGAAATGGCTACTAAACATTTTTTTAAAAATTATGTGTGCCAGTTTTTTTCTTTACTGTGCTATTTTCTTCACTTACCATATATGACATTATGAAATACTACCCAAGTTCTAGTCAATTTTATATATTGCCTTGCATATTTTAAGACGTCAGTAAAAAGAGTATTTGCAGTTCCTATTTATAAAAAGACAATGTTTTTGTGATGGAGTTTATTGTAATTTGTTGTTAACCTTTTTCTGATTCTAAATAAATATTGATTTCCATGTCTTTAAAAAAAACAAGTATCAATTTTCAGTATCTGATTCTCTCATAAAAGTCTTTTGAATTATTCAATTATTCAATTATATGCTTTGGGAAGATTTTTAAAACTAAAGTGGTTTTGAAGAAAATCATTCATGGTCATTTTCACATTATATACATTCTGGTAAGGCTACGTCCCAAAAAAGGCTGATTCAGTAGTCATCAGATTTTATTTACTCTGTGCATTTGACTGGGAAATGGCAACTAATTATTACAAGGTTGGCCAATAAGCATTATGACCCAATTTGTGTTTTATTATATAAGTATAGGTCACACCACACACCACACACACACACACACACACACACACACACACACACACCCCAAGAGAACACTTAGTATGGCTATGGAAAAGGCTTAAACTTTCAAGAAGTACACTATTCCCTAAAATGGCTTATATTGCATTATATTGGTCCATAGCCTTTTGTTATTGTTTAAAGTAGGGGTGGGCAAACTTTTTGACTCGAGGACCACAATGGGTTCTTAAACTGGACTGGAGGGCCGGAACAAAAGCATGGATGGAGTGTTTGTGTGAACTAATATAAATTCAAAGTAAACATCATTACATAAAAGGGTACGGTCTTTTTTTTTTAGTTTTATTCATTTCAAATGGGCCGGATCCGGCCGGCGGGCCGTAGTTTGCCCATGGCTGGTTTAAAGTATTACAAATAGTAGTACATATGTCTCCTTTCTCCCCCACTGGCCTCCCTCCCCCCTCCCCCTGCCGGCCTCCCCTACCCTCCCCCCCCCCCGGCACATGCCCTCACCCACCCCCCAGTGTCTGTGTCCATTGGTTATTCTTATATGCATGCATACAAGTCCTTAGGGTTGATCTCTTACCTCCCCCGCAACCCTCCCCTATTTTTCAAAATGACATACTAGTACACTGGAGACTCAACTTTGGACTTTCTAATTCAGATCTAGGGTGAGCCCTGATATCAGAAAAGAATTTGAAGTCTTCATATGAGTCTGATGTGCACCCCTAGTGGAGAACCACTGATTTGCCCTGCAAAGTCCCAAAGTCCTTAGCATGGTTAGTAGAGTCATTTTGACTAGTAGCTGCTTATATACCAGCTGCATCTCAAAACTACCTCAATACCTATGCCTAACTAATACCGAGCTACCTGTGTTTTCTTGGCAACATCGGACACTTGCTCAAATGTTCTTTTCCCTGGAATAAACTTTCCCCCTCGTATAGTTAGAGCGTTCTGTTCCTACTTCAAGGCCAAACCCAAGAATTATCACCTTTTTCATACTTTCCTAGTGATTCACCCAAAAAATTAATCATACCGGTCTAAGTTCCCAGTCTACCATACCTTATAACTAAATATCTGATATATATACATTACTGTTATTAACACACCGTATTGTCACTAGTTGTCTAGATTCTGTTCACCATGCTATGCTATGAGCTCCTAGAAGGTCCATAAATTGTTCATCTTTTTATCAAAGGTGCTTAAAACAGTGCTCTGCCAATGGCAGGTGCTAAATCAATATTTGTTGAATTAATGGTAAAGAATGAATGAGCGAATGGCATCAACAGTCATCTAATCTTTCAGACCCAACACTTGAACTCTGAATTCTTCTTTGCTTGTTTGATTGTTAGAATCCAGATTCCACTAGTATAATATTTGTTCTAATGGTTGTTTACTCCTCTGCAAATATATAAATATTCTTCCACAGACGAGGGCCACCTTAATGCCCTTCTGTGATACCTGATAATCTTTTTTTAATATATTTTATTGATTTTTTACAGAGAGGAAGGGAGAGGGATAGAGTTAGAAATATCGATGAGAGAAACATCAATCAGCTGCCTCCTGCACACTCCCTACTGGATATGTGCCCGCAACCAAGGTACATGTTCTTGACCGGAATCGAACCTGGGACCCTTGAGTCCACAGGCCGACGCTCTATCCATTGAGCCAAACCAGTTGGGGCTACCCCATAATCTTCAACAAAAAATCTTAACATCTGTCATGCCACTCAGGGACATTTCTGCTCTGTGTCTACCCACTTCTGAGCCCCAATTTCTACTATTCCCACAAACACAACCAATAGTCCACTTATGTGGAACTACTCAGTCCTCCAAAATGGGCCATTAATCTCTGTCTTACCTCCATGTGTTGTATATATTTCTTTCCTTCTTAGAAACTCCTCCTTCTTCTCTGCCTAGACAGATTCTACCCACCATGACCCAGTCCATCCTTCTAGGCCCAGGTCATTGCAATCACTGACTTATCTGTCTGTTATTTCTTCTAAACTAAGCAATTTTCCAAGGAAGAAATGTTGGCACCTAGTGCAAACATATTTCCTGTGATTCTGACAATCTTACCACCTGTATCTGGAATGTAACTCAAGACTTACCCCACATCAATTTGTTTAAAATGTATTTAGTCTGAAGAATGGAGATACAGAATGTTTGTTCCTTAAATTAATATCACATGGAAAGCATGTAATGAGGGATGCTTAAACTGTAATAAGAAATAAAGTTTGAGAATTAAAAATCAAGAGCCATTGTATCAAGAAAATGTCTTCTAAGGGGATTTTCATAGAAGGCACCTGCAGAATTGAAGGCCTTTCCCAATCTAAGCACAGTGCCAGATACAGCGGATCCAAAGATGGCTAAGACGTGACTCCTGCTCTGCAGGATTTGGCAAGCTGAATGCAGTAATGAACTAAATAAGAAATAAAATCATCAATGTTGATCAACACTCTGCAGACATAAATGTGTGATCAGAAGCTATTTTTGTGCTGAGCCATAGAAGTCCCTGTTTCTTTTTTTTTTAATGATTATGAATCCTGCTTGATTAAAAAGATGCCTCTGCAAGATACTTTAATTCACTTGTTCATTCATTCATTTAATAAATATTTCCCAGCATATCCCATTTCAGGCATTTTGCCAAGCACAGATGGTACAAAAAAACCATAAGATAAATACTTTTCCTTAGAGGCATTTTTAATGAAAACAGATAAATGCCATAAACATAGTAAACTAAAAACAAAGTAAACTTAACACCGTACGGGGATGATGAAAGGCTCTCAGGGAGGATAACATTTAACTTGAGTCTGGAGGAAAGAGTTGAAGTTTGCCAGAAATTTTATTCTTAGAAGCAGCCATAAAGCCGGGTATGGAATTTGTTTTTGCCGTGGATGCTAACCAAATGAGCCTCTAGCCCTACACACAATTAACAGCCCATGAAGGGGACTGCTTTCCTAGAGACAGGTGTGCTGCTATTTTCCTGACTAGGAACCCCTACCTTACTTTCCCAGGCACTTGAATATAATGAAAAGTTCTCCTAATGTAGATTCCTTAGGAGTATGAAGTGCCCACTTATTCATTTTCTAGATTTTATACATATTGATGAATGGATTTTCAACAAACTGTATGAGTATATGTGTGGAGAACACTCAACAACGTATTTTTATATGATAACACCTTTGACTTGAGAATAAATTTATTGTCTCCAGATTTTGCAAACATGAATTTTTGGGTACCTTCCAAACAATAAAACAGGGGGATTCATTGCATAGAAAAAGGTCACAATACTCTTAAATAGTAGAAGAAATTTCTGTGAACAGTCAATGTATTTTAAATTCCTAATACAACAAGTAAGGAGAAAGATTCATGCAATATATCAATTTTTCTTATTTTTTCTTTCCATATTTGATTTTTCTAATCATAAATTAATATAAGATTCAGATTGCAGAATGTTGGGAAAATACAGAAAAAAATAATGATCATAATTGCTGTCATTTACTGAACACTTTCTCAATGCCTTCATATAATTATATCATATAATCCTTATCATAGTATTACTAGAGGCCCAGTGCACAAATTCGTGCACCAGTGGGGTCCGTTGGCCTGGCCTGTGGGATCGGGCCAAAACTGGCTCTTTGACATCCCCTGAGGGGTACCGGGTTGTGAGAGGGTGCAGGCCAGGCCAAGGGACCCCACTGGTGCACAATACAGGCCTGGGAGGGAAGCAGGAGGTTGGCCAGCTGGGGAGGGACTGCAGAAGGACTTGCTCGGTCCCAATCGGCCAGACCCCAGCAGCAAGCTAACCTACTGGTTGGAGTGTCTGCCCCCTGGTGGTCAGTGCACGTTGTAGCAACTTGTCAACCAGTCGACCGTCTGCCCCCTGGTGGTCAGTGCACATCATAGCGAGTGGTTGAGCGGCCTTAGCATATCATTAGCATATTACACTTTGGTTGACCGGTCAACCTGTCGACTGGACACTTAGCATATTAGGCTTTTATTATATAGGATAACCATCTTCATTTTACAGTAGAGAAAAAGAGTCTTAAAAAGACATTAGAGATAGCAGTGATGGGAAATGCCAGATGACTAATTTAAGATATCTGACTCCAGCCCTAGCCAGTTTGGCTCAGGGGATAGAGTCTGGACCCATAGACTGAAGGGTCAGAATTTGAATCCAGTCAAGGACATGTACTTCAGTTGCAAGCTCAATCCCTGGCCCAGGTTGGGGAGTGTGTGGGAGGCAACCAATCAATGTGTCTCTCTCACATCAATGTTTTTCTTTCTTGTCTCTCCCCCTCCCTTCCACTCTATCTAAAAAGAAAAAAACAATGGAAAATATCCACAGGTAAGGATTAACAAAAAAAAAGATATCTGACTCCAAAGCCCTCACACTTAATAATCTTCCATAAGGCCACCACCACTTCATCTAGCTGCATATTTTCCATATTTCTTTAATGTATTATCTCATTTAAATAATATTAAATTACATATTTGTGTCAGGCACTATACTAGGTGCTGGGGTATAGATGTAAGTGCAGTCTCTGCTATCACAGAATCTGTATTCTAGTAAAAATGGTAGACATTGCAGAAGTAATGACAAATGAGATGAGTATAATTAAGGACAAATGTGGAGTGTTTTGGAGCTAATAACAGAGGGACTGAATCTAGAATCATGGGTCACAGAATGCCTCCCCAAGTCATCTATCTATGCACTTATTATACATACTTGAGTCATACTATTTCTGAATTTTCAGCATTACTTTGTTCATCTAACTATATCCTAAGCATTTCCTGAGTACTTAAATGTTATTCCTTTTAACTGCTTACCTAATATTTGGTCATAGGAATGCATCATTAACCATTTTTACTATTAGATATTTTGGTATTTTTCTTTGTTATAAACAATCACATAATTAAAGTCATTATGCACAAAGCTTTTTCTATATATCATATTATTTTCTTCAGGAAAAGAATCCCCAAACTGGAAAGCTGAAAATACCTAGGGTACTAAATGATTAAAAAAAAAACAAAAAACATTTGCTGAATAGGTGAATACATAAATAAAAGGGGGGGAAATCATCACCATTTCAATTTGAAAGAGATTATGACAGTTCAGAAGGGGGTAAAAAGGTCTCTGAATAGTTCAGGTTATAACTAAAGTTCAAACTGACAGCAAAAACATGAAAAGCAGTTGGCACCTACATCAATTACATTTCCATTAGTAGTTTTGTGCAGAACTACATGTCTTCATTAGCATAAAATCACACCTTCCTCCTTAATCATCATTGATCAGCATAAAAACTCTGAGTGACTCATAGCCACCAACAGGAAATGCGCCTGCAACCTAGGCATGTACCTCCTGGTTTATAGGTCACAGCTCAACCACTGAGCCACACTGGCAAAAAAGGCTATGGTACATTTCCATCATGGAATACTATGCTGCTATGAAAAAGAAGAATCTCTTACCCTTTGAGACAGCATGGAGGGACCTGGAGAGTATTATGCTAAGCCAAATGAGTCAGTCAGAGAAAGACAAGTATCACATGATCTCACTCATATGTGAAATCTAATGAACAAAATAAACTGATGAACAAAATAGATACAAAGTCATACAAGCATTGAACAGACTGTGGAACCTCAGAGGGAAGTCACAGGTAGGTGAGTTGGGTGGATGGAAGAGAGCAACCAAAGAACTTATATGCATATATGAATAACACATGTACACAGACAATAGGATTGCAAAGGCCAGAGGTGGGGGCAGGGGCAGGCTAGAAGAGGTCTTTAAGAGGAAAATGGGGACATATGTAATACTTTCAATAATAAAGATTTTTTTTTAAAGCACAAAATGTGGGCAACCCTTATTCAGGATTACACTTGTTATAATTCCAGTAAGAATGACTAGATATTAATCCGGTCTTGCAAGCCAAAAAACAAGGGGGAAATCCATCAGAAGTTTTCAAGGACTTCAGTCAACATCTGGGAGTAGATCCGCAGGCAGATGCTTCTGCTGCACTAGTCTCATTTTTTTATGAATAGCCTTAAACTAGAAATTCCAGACATGGTATATATATAAATACCAGAACGGGAAATAGTTCTCCTAACAGACCGTTAGCATTTGCCCAAACATATTGAGTCTTAGAATAAAAACAGAGTAAGGCCCCAAAACAACTTAATGGCTTTGAAAAATAAAACAATTGAGTTTCTTCTTACCATCTTGGATTCCCCAAGTAAAAATATCCATATACAGTGAGCATGATAGATGTTTGGGATTAGCCATGATTTGGGATACTTTGAAAAGAGTAATTTTTTTCTAAACACAAAAGGGATCTCTATCAAAAATGATTAATTAGCTAAGGAACTTCTGGATGCCCCAGTGCTGACAAAGGAAGTACCTACACCAAAGGCAAAAATTCTCTTTAAAATAAATACTTTAGAAGCTAACAAGCAGATAGTCCTTATAGAGATTTTTGCCCCTGAGATGCTTAGCAAAAATCTAGATTTTTGAAGGGTTCAAATAAGCCATCATATAATAAAAATTCAGCTTCAATATCAAAGAACAAATACTGGAAATTATAAGCATGTAACTTATCCTATCTAATAAAAGACAAAAAGGGTAATTAACCATACCTCTGCTATGCTTCCCATTGGCTAATTAGGGTGATATGCAAATTAACCGCCAATAAAGATGGCGGTTAATTTGCATATGCAGGCTCTAAGCAGTGGAGCAAAGCCAAACAGCCCGGAAGCCGCCAAGCAGCGAGGCCTCCCAGCACCGGGATCAGCGGAGCCGCGAGGCCTCCCAGCTCCTGTTGCAGCGTGACAGGGGGTGGCGCCGCAACCCCCAGATTGGTCCTGCTCTGTGGGTGACAGGGGGAGCTCCCCAAACCCCTGATTGGCCCTGCTCTGTGCGTGACAGGGGGTGGCACCCCAACTCCTGGATCGGCCCTACTCTGTGCATGACAGGGGGGAGCTTCCCAACCCCCTGATCGGCCCTGCTCTGTGCATGACAGGGAGCGGCGCCCCAACTCCAGGATCGGCCCTACAATGTGCGTGACACGGGGGAGCTCCCCAACCCCCTGATCGGCCCTGTTCTGTGTGTGACAGGGTGTGGTGCCCCAACCCCCTGATGGGCCCTGCTCTGTGCATGACAGGAGGCGGCACCCCAACCCCCCCTCCCTTCGGCCCTGCTCTGTTCCTGACAGGGGGCAGCACCCCAACTCCCTGATCGGCCGGCTCTGTACATGACAGGGGGCAGTGCCCCAACCCCCAGATCGGCTGGCTCTGTGCATGACAGGGGGTGGCGCCACAACCTCCCCATTGGCCCTGCCTTGAGTGTGACAGGGGGCGGTGCCCCAACCCCCCAATCGGCCCTGCTCTGAGCCCAACCAGGGGCTGCGGGGCAGGCACCTAGGGATTGGGCCTGCCCTCTGCCACCCGGAAGCGGGCCTAAGCCAGCAGGTCATTATTCCCCAAGGGGTCCCAGACTGTGAGAGGGCACAAGTGGGGCTGAGGGACACCCTCCCCGCCGGCCAGTGCACAAATTTTTGTGCACCGGGCCTCTAGTCTATATATATAAAAGCCTAAGTGACCAAACGACCAGTTGACTGGTCGCTATTATGTGCACTGACCACCAGGGGGCAGACGCTCAATGCAGAAGCTGCCCCCTGGTGCTCAATGTGCTCCCACAGTGGGAGCACCGGTCAGCTGACTGACAGGTGCCAGACGCCGGGCTTATGCCTGGCAAGCGCAACTGTGGCGGCACAAGCCTCTCCCGCATAGTGCCTGGCTTGGGCTCAGGGTCCTCCCCAGCCACCTGCCGCTTGGTGCACTACTATATCCCTCAGGGGTCCTGGGTTGTGAGAGGTGACAGGCCAGGCTGAGGGACCCCACCAGTACACAAATCCATGCACTGGGCCTCTAGTATAAAGATAACTGCTGATATTCCTAGGATAGCTGACTGATAGCACCAGATAACCTCAAGTCGATCAAGATTCTTCACAAAATCCACACTATAGCAAGAATAACCTGCTCACCATTATGCATCAACACTGTTGGAAGAATTTAGGGAAAATAACTAAATATGTCTCTACTGCATGTCTTACCTGTAAAAACATAATCCTAGCAAAACTTCTAAAGGTGGGGAATGAATAGTATAAAACTCCAAAGTCTATTTGACCCTTAAGATGGAATTTAATTTTTTTATTCTGATTGTTGGATGCTTGCTTTCAGGGTCATTAAAGCTTTTCCCTGTCAAAGAGCAACTATCTTGACAACATCGAGAAGCTACTTCATTTGTATTTCTTACTTGGGGAATGTCAGCTACCTTTCAAGTAATAACTGCATGTATTTTACTAGGACAAACATCAAAAAGCTCTGCAAACATTACTCTTACTGAGGCATCCATACATTTTAGGCAAAATAAAAAGGGCAAACTAAAATATCAAATTAAAGTTAGTCAAATGTTGAAAAACACTTGAATTTTATGAACCAAGGTGCTATCCTTAGTCCTAGACCATAATACCAACTCCCTTTGAAGTTCATCACTTTCTTGTGATTTAATAAGAAGCCAACCATGTACCAGAAACATAAAACCTGTAAGTTTAGACTCTGCCCTGATACAAGTAAATATAGACAAAATTACTCATTTAGAACACCCAGTTTTATCAACAGATATAAACATCCCTCTTCAAATTCCATCCAGCAATCACTGCATGACCTAAAACGTGAAGAATTCATCTTCTGAAAGATATCAGAGAACTAATGGGAAGGACATTATCAAGTTCTGATCATTACCAAAGCAGTAAAATTCCAAGGGGTGGATCCTTGGATCAACACCTAATGGATAAAAAGTCACAAGGTACCCTCAAAACACAGCAGACCATCCCAGCTAGAGACCTCAAGATGAGAATTCTTAAGAATTCTCCAGAAGCATACAATCTGCAAGAGAGTGCTAAACCAAGACATTTAGGTCAAGCTCTCAACAGCATAATGTAGACAGCTTCCACCCAAGATATTTGGAAGCAGACCAACTAGATGGCCAGAGGCACAGAGTAACATACTACCCTTTGTCAGTCTAGCACCACTACTTTAGTATTTGCCTATTTCTTGCCACTTGGCTGATCTTCAATCATAAATTGCTGATAAAAGAACTTCTGGACCATAGCCACATTGAAGAGAATTCCTCTAAACATAGTCATACACCATTTTGTTCAGGACAGAATTATCAACTCTATCATGAAATCCTTACAGATTTTGGCTATAGCCCTAAACCAAAACTGACTTGGTTTTTCCATACATATATAGCATCCAGTACTTCAAATAACAATGTAATCATCCATCTAAACATTCAGAGAGTCATTCCACTAGACCTGTGGTCGGCAAACTGCGGCTCACAAGCCACATGCGGTTCTTTGTCCCCTTGAGTGTGGCTCTTCCTAAGCCTTAGGAGCACCCTAATTAAGTTAATAACAATGTACCTACCTATATAGTTTAAGTTTAAAAAATTTGGCTCTCAAAAGAAATTTCAGTCGTTGTACTGTTGATATTTGGCTCTGTTGACTAATGAGTTTGCCGACCACTGCACTAGACCCTTCTAGTACCTCAAATATTGTCACAGAATTAACGGTAACATCTAGTCATGTAAAAATTGGACTTGACTATGTAAATGGCAGGAGTATTACCAAAACCATTATGGACATATTCTACCAGAGCTAAGAATCACAATAAAGTTGCTCATACATTTTAATGCAACAATTCCCTTTGGAGGGCTCTCTTAAGGAATGTTTAAAAGTCCATTTATAAACAATATTCAGCACAGCATTATATAAAAGAACAAAAATTCAGAGACAATTTTAGTACCCAGTCATAGGAATATAACTACATTACTTATAGAAGGTTGAACTCAAATCATTTGTACATCACCCACATTTTTTAACGTTTTCTAAATGTTGGCAATTTTTTACATTAGAATTCCTACCTCCTGATGTAGACATGAGAAACTAACATCTCTGGACTCTCTGTAATCGGATGCAGGCAAGTGATCCTGCACTCCTGGGAGACTTAAGTGTGAAAATGAGCATCAAGAACAGGCTGCAATACATATGGGAAATCAGTCTCATAGCAAACTCAGTTGTGGGGCTACTCAATGCTTCCGGGTGGTAGCGATGGGGGTGGGGGGCGGGGTGGGAAAGCAGCTTTGAAGTAAACAGTTTAATTCAGTTAGGCTTCTCCAAACAGATTCCAGATAATCTGATTACACACTCGATGGAAAGAGACTGAATTGCTTTGGAATAATTGGAACCATTTAGCATTAACTCCAAAATTGGCCCATTTACTTCTTTCTAATCTCCTTGAATTCTCATAACAGCTCCTACTCATTTAAATTTATTGATCCCTACATAAGTAACCAGAATATTTCATGAAGTACTTTTATCAGAAGATACTCAACCAACTACAGAACTTTGTCTTAGGTGAGTAATGGGAGAGAAGGAAAAAGTATCGGGTATTCGAGTGCATTTGGCCCATTACATGTTATCATTAAATTGAAGCTGAGGATGGTTAACTAATTGACTAACAGTTACTCTTAATGTCAAGATTATTTTCTTATTTAATCCTTACAACAATTATACCCATTTTCCAGATGAAGAAAAGAAGGCTAAATCACAAACTTAGGATATGGCAGTGTCAGTATTTCAATCCTGGTTTGGCTGATTTTGAATAGGGCTTTTATCATTTTTGCTATTTTGTCAATACTTAGTACAGTGACACACATAGCAAGCTACCAATTGCTGATAGTTTTTATTATTATTAAGATTAACTCTACCTAAGTTAGATAGGTAGAGACACACATGTACTCAGAAATAAAAATGTTCAGTAGATTTAAAGCTATTTTGAAATTGATATAGCTTCAGTTCTAGATTGAACTGATTTGTATTCGGGATTACACTGAAATTACATAGGAATGGCAAAATGATACATTACAAAGGACTTATTCTAAACTTCACCTTCCATGCTAAATGAAATGCAAATGATCTTTAGCTGATAATTTATTTTGTTAATTTACCTTTCACAAATATAGGGTGGGACAATAGTAAGTTCACAGTTGTTCATATGGAAAATAATACAATAATCCTATATAATAAAAGAGAAACATGCAAATTAACCATCCCTCTGCTACTCTGAAGCCACGCCCAAGCCATGCCCACAAGCCATGACTACCAGCCAATCAGGAGCGAGTATGCAAATTAACCTAACTAAGATGGCGGTGGCCAAAGAGCTGGAGCAAGCAGGAGACTTGGGCTGCCCCCAGCGATGGAGGAAGCCAAGCTTCCCTCATGCCCTGACCAGCCTTGGGCTATACTCAAGGCTACAAAGTTTCAATTATAAAAGATAAATAAATCTCAGGAAAAAAATAAAATAAAAGGAGAGGCTGGGAGCTTTGGTCGCTGGGGGTGTGTGGCCAGCCTGAAAACAGCCCTCAGCCCCTCACCCAGGCTGGCCAGGCACCCCAGTGGGGACCCTCACCCTGAAGGGGATGTGGCCAGCCTGAAAATGGCCCTCAGCCCCTCACCCAGGCTGGACAGGCACCCCAGCGGGACCCCCACCGTGATTGGGGACACCCTTCAGGGCAAACCAGCCAGCCCCCACTTGTACACCAGGCCTCTATCCTATATAATAAAAGGGTAATGTGCAAATTGACCCTAATAGCAGAACGACTGGGGATGACTGGTCACTATGACCCATACTGACCACCAGGGGGCAGACGTTCAATGCAGGAGCTGCCACCTGGTGGTCAGTGTGCTCCCACAGGGGGAGCTCTGCTCAGCCACAAGCCAGGCTGACAGCTGAGAGCACAGCAGAGGTGGCGGGAACCTCTCCTGCCTCCTCAGCAATGCTAAGGATGTCCGACTACATCTTAGGCCTGTTCCCCGCTGGCAAGTGGACATCCCCCAAGGGCTTGCAACCAAGTCAGAGGGATGTCTGACTGCCAGCTTAGGCCCGATCCCCCAGGAAGCGGGCCTAAGCCAGCAGGTGGACATCCCCCGAGGGGTCCCAGACTGCGAGAGGGCACAGGCCAGGCAATAAATGTCAGTTTTGCGAAGTTCTACAGTGATGCATGCAGGATGGCACCTAATTGAATAGCCTGTACTTCATCAGACAGCAATAGAACCAGGTACACCTTGCAGTGTCAAAAAAAGCCTCCATTAGCACCATTTGAGACAGTAAAGAATGATGTTTAAGATCACAGATGCTGGAGAACCAAGATGGCGGCATAGGTTAACATCAGAGTTTGCTGCCTTGAACAACCACTTCAAAAGTGAAACTAAAAGACGGAACGGACATCACCCAGAACCACAGGAATGCTGGCTGAGTGGAAGTCCTACAACTAGGAGGAAAGAGAAACGCATACCGACACTCAGAGGAGGCGCAGTGCTGAAGTCAAATACTGAGGTGCGGAGTGCATGCAGAGAGGGCTGGTGGCGGAGGGCGCGGTTGGAGTTTTCAATTGGGAGGGAGTCGCAGACTCTGAGCTCCAGATCCGGGCAAGTCTTTAGGGACCCTGACTCAAACGGGAGAAGCGGGACTGTCTGGCTTCGGTCGGAGCAAGTGCAGCTTTCTCTCCGAGGTTTGCAGTGGTTGCTGGGACTCAGAGAGGCAGAGCCCCTGGGGACGGGACTGAGAGCAGCCATAACTGCTCTCTCCGGCCCACCCTGTTTGATCCCATGCAACCCGCCCCGCCCAAGCCCTGCACAGAGGCATTTGCCGGATAGCCTCAGGCAAACGCCAGATTAGCACCTCCCTAGAGGACAGAAGTTCTCTCACTGCAGACAGAGCTGACTCTCACAGCCACTTGGCCTGGAGGTCAAATCCCCCCTAGTATTAGCTACAACAATCAAAGCTTAATTACAAGACTGCGCACAAAGACCACTAGGGGGTGCACCAAGAAAGCATAACAAAATGCGGAGACAAAGAAACAGGACAAAATTGTCAATGGAAGATATAGAGTTCAGAACCACACTTTTAAGGTCTCTCAAGAACTGTCTAGAAGCCGCCGATAAACTTAATGAGATCCTCGAGAAATCTAATGAGACCCTCGATGTTGTGATAAAGAACCAACTAGAAATTAAGCATACACCTACTGAAATAAAGAATACTATACAGACTCCCAACAGCAGACCAGAGGAGCGCAAGAATCAAGTCAAAGATTTGAAATGCGAAGAAGCAAAAAACACCCAACCGGAAAAGCAAAATGAAAAAAGAATCCGAAAATACGAAGATAACGTAAGGAGCCTCTGGGACAGCTTCAAGCGTACCAACATCAGAATTATAGGGGTGCCAGAAGATGAGAGAGACCAAGATATTGAAAACCTATTTGAAGAAATAATGACAGAAAACTTCCCCCACCTGGTGAAAGAAATGGACTTACAGGTCCAAGAAGCACAGAGAACCCCAAACAAAAGGAATCCAAAGAGGACCACACCAAGACACATCATAATTAAAATGCCAAGAGCAAAAGACAAAGAGAGAATCTTAAAAGAAGCAAGAGAAAGAAACAAGGGAATACCCATACGACTGTCAACTGATTTCTCAACAGAAACTTTGCAGGCCAGAAGGGAGTGGCAAGAAATAGTCAAAGTGATGAATACCAAGAACCTACAACCAAGATTACTTTATCCAGCAAAGCTATCATTCAGAATTGAAGGTCAGATAAAGTGCTTCACAGATAAGGAAAAGCTAAAGGAGTTCATCACCACCAAACCAGGATTATATGAAGAGGAAGAGGAAGAGGAAGAAAAAGGTAAAGAAAGATACAAATTATGAACAACAAATATGCATCTATCAACAAATGAATCTAAGAATCAAGTGAATAAATAATCTGATGAACAGAATGAACTGGTGATTATAATAGAATCAGGGACATAGAAAGGGAATGGACTGACTATTCTTGGCGGGGGGAAAGGGGTGTGGGAGATGCGGGAAGAGACTGGACAAAAATCGTGCACCTATGGATGAGAACAGTGGGTGGGGAGTGAGGGCGGAGGGTGGGGCGGGAACTGGGAGGAGGGGAGTTATGGGGGGGAAAAAGAGGAACAAATGTAATAATCTGAACAATAAAGATTTAATTAAAAAAAAAAGATCATAGATGCTGGAGCTAGACTACTTGAACTCAAATCTCAATTCTATAACATTACTAGCTCTATGACCTTGGATAAGTTACATCACCTCTCAACTCTAAGATGAAAATAATAGTACCTTCAGCATAGGTTTATAATGTTTAAGGAGCTAAAATTTCTAAAGCTCTTAGAAGAGGGCCTGGCATTAGAAATCATTATGTAAGGATTATGTAAAACATCTATCACTTTCCATCAGAAGACTTTGGGAGAGTGGGATTTATACTGCTATATGTACATACATGTGTGTTCAGAAAGTTATTTCCACCCTCAATGTCAGCCTGAAGACTGAAGGGTCCCGGATTCCATTCTGGTCAAGGCCACATGCCTGGGTTGCAGGCTCAATCCCCAGTAGAGGGCATGCAGGAGGCAGCCAATCAATGATTCTCTCTCATCATTGATGTTTCTATCCCTCTCCCTTCCTCTCTGAAAAAAAAAAAAAAATATATATATATATATATATATATATATATATTCTGCACGTATATATATATATTTTCTATTGGTGTGAACCTTGATGTGCAGAAACCTGACATGCAGAATCCTATTATAGTGTATACATATATCAACTCATCCATTGTCCATTTTAAATATATTACAATTTTATGTGTACCTCAATAAAGCTGGGAGAAGGGAAAGCATGGAAACAGGACAAGTAAACAAAGAGAAGCAGAAACTGGAAAGCAGGGAGCTCCTCAATTATGTCCATACAGTTGGTTCTGTGAGTGTTCCTTGAATCCTTTGGATTGTTCACTCTTTTTAAATCTACTTTGGTTCCATGCATCCTGAAGATTCCTAAGACAGTCACCTTGATAAAAGGTAGACCAAAAAAAGAGAAAACAGCAAGAACTATGCAGGAAGTCCTTGCCCAGCCAGGGAAAACAGGCTTTTCCATGTCTCTGGTTGATCCAAAACAGTTCCTCCCACCTCCCGATAGCGCTACCTCACATTTCCCCAGCACTGATATCTAAACATTAAGCCAAATTGTTTCATAGACCCTGAAACCATAGCCCCTGCTGATATGTAGAAATTCTGAGAACATGAGGTAGAAGCTTGAGCTGACATGTGATTAAAGTTTTTATTAACTAATTGAAGGTTTGAAGATGAAAAGCTACATTTGCTGTTAATTCCATTTGCTGGAATGTGGAGGTTCAATTAGAAAATATAGTAGATATAATCTTTATCCCTCCAAGAAAGAGAGTGAGAGCCACAGGAAGCCAATCTTCCAGGCCCCAAAGAAGTAATGAATTTCAAGAGTCCATGGATTTTTCCTTATCTGTTCAAAGACATATCTTTGGGGGAATTTTTAAAATTTTCAGGTTTCTTCCCTAAGCATCAAGATTTTCTAGCTACAATATTGAAGGACTGTTTTTTCTGTTATATTTATTTAAATTCAGTTTCTCTGTGCCACAATATTTTGTATAGGCTTCCGTGTTTTGTTTTGTGTGTATGTTTTTTAAGAGGGGAGGATTTCAGATGAGTTACCACATCCTTCCGGGTTATATTATGCAGTTCCTCCAAATGAAAAAGTAGACCTTAAATGCTCTCATCACAAAAAGGAAATGGTAATTATGTGACCAGATGAAGGTGTTAGCTAATGCTATAGTGGTAATTATTTTGCTTTACATAAATGCATTATATCAACACATTTTACACCTTATCCTTACACAAGGCTATATGTAATTATATCTCGATAAAGCTTAGAAAAAGACTTTCGAACACTGTTCAAAGTGCAGGTCAAATAGTAACTGAACAAAGGAAGATATTAAATATCTTGTGGATTTTCATCATAATAATATAAAACAAAAGCATATAAAAAATTTCTGGAATGAAATACAGCAAGTAATTCTAGTAATGACAATAATAACAACGTAAAAATCAAGCTAAGCACATAAAGATCTATTCCACTCAAATTAACACAAGCCCACATCCAAAGAGCCATTAAAATATTAGGCCCCACAAATGAATAAGATAAATAAGCAAATAAATCTACCCTCAAATATGTAAGCATTTGAAAACATAATGAAAAGATGGCTCAATATTCCCACAGGCCACAGACACGTTCTGTGGTAAAATCAGAAAGAATAGGAGGCATCTATAAATAAGTTGACTGATGGCAAGAAAAAGTGTAACATGGGCTGCCTTTTAAAAGTTTGCAAAAATACTACTTTATTACAAATTACCTGGAATCTGGCTCAATAAAGCAACCCAGGTTTTAACAAGCCCCAGTCTCTCATAACAAAGTGAAATTCATCTTTCTACAGTCTGTTAATCTTTTATTACTGGCTCTCAGCAAAGATAAAGTTACAGTCCTTTATAAAGCCATAAATGCTATATCAATAATATAGCGTGATATAATAGCAGAATATTTTATATTACTTAAAATCAAAACTGATGGTAGATACTTCTGCCTTCTAAAAGTTTGGGTAAGGTACATAAATCATATTAATGGAGAACAATATCTCTACTCTGGTTCCTTCTACTCACCATGAATAAGAGAATAAAACTAAGATTTTCTATTTTTCACTACTTTGTATTGTGAGAGAGTAAGACCCAGGACAGGTGAAACTTTTTCAGCAGCATTCCTCAATTAGCTTTTGGTTCTGGAAAGTATGTCCTTCAATCAATAAGGAAATGGGAAAGTTAAATTGTTCTGAAAATCTATTATGAGAAATTAAGGTGTAATTGTGTCTTAAAGAAGCAATGAGAGAGCCTGGAAGAAGCCTGAAACTCACTGGAAATTTGGTCAATTCTGGTGGGGGGTGGGGAATAAGAAAAATGTTAAGAAAGATGTCTAATATTGAATTTTATGATGTTTTCACTTTCTGCCATGTAAAAATTTCTCTATAAATAAAATCTACCTCAAGATAAATGCTTCTGTGAATGATCTGAGAGGAAATTAAGAAAAAGGGGACTATGCTCCTCATTTGAGTTGATAGCAAGAAACTGGTAAATAAGAAGATAGAGGAATATGGAGCATTTATAGAGCTATAAGCACTGCAAAGGCAGGGACACATCTGTCTTTCTCATCTCTGCCAAGTGATCGAGCCCATGACTGAGCAGATCTCCCACAGATATGTGCTGAATGAATTCACATATTATGCCATCAATGTATAAACATTAAACACAGTAGTGTGAGAACATATGGACGAAAGTACTTCCCTCTTCCCAGAGATTTTAGCACAAGATTTCTGGAGGAGTTTAATTTGAGCAATTTGAACAAAATCTTGAGCTTGCCAGGAAACGGCAGGATGAGTGAATTCTAGCCAATGGGGACAGCATGCGCAGGAGCACAGCGGCATGAAATGGCCTGGTGTGCCTGGGGATCTGCAGATTGTGAGGTGTGGCTCAGTATCAGAGTGCATGTGAGAGAGTGCTGCGAGAATAATCAAAAAGGGAGCAGAGGCCAAAGCCTGCAGACACGATGTCTAATACGGAATTTTATAATATTTGCACTTTCTGCCATGTAAAAATTTCTCCCTAAATAAATTCTACCTCAAGATAAATGCTTCTGTGAATGGTCTGAGAGGAAATTAAGAAAAAGATACACCGTGACAGAGCTCAGACATTTTACGGCAGGGAGGTGTGTGTGTGTGTGTGTGTGTGTGTGTGTGTGTGTGTGTAAAGAATACTAGATTTGTTGTCTCTTTTGCTCAGGTCAAAACTCTTAGGAAGACAGCTTACTAAAATAATCTGTGTGATAATGTGCAGATGCACTCTTTTGTCCATGGTAATTGAGGAAGGCAGCAGTTTGCACCATAGATGCATTCATTTAGAGACCCAGAGTTGTGAAAGCCTTCCAGCCCACATAAACACAATGCCACTCTCTGCCTGGCACTGATGATCTGACAGAGCTCAGATGATCCATAAGATGGTATTCCTTTCTATTCAAACACTGATGCACATACAATCGTAATTGAAATCCTAACACATACGGGGGAAAAACCTAATTAGGATCATCAGAATGTGCTTTGGAAATAGCACGGGAATATAAGATTGGGAAAAGGACCTCCAGGTCTTTTGATTATCATATGCCTAAAATCTGCATATTCATGCTCATCTGGAAAGCTAGCAGGAGCTATGTAGTCCTTATGCTCCATCTGCAATTGCCATCTTCCTTTTTCCACCCACTTGATTCTCCCAGTAAATAACTGGGTGGGTTTTTTTAAAGGCAGAAAATGGCAAGAATAGGGAAATAAAATTGTGTCACTCTATTTTGTAGCCACAAGCCAAATTGGCAGCTCAAGTTTCCCTATTTTTATAGATGCTGTTAATTTATCCTAATATTAGTGACATTCCAGGATATTTACATAAAACTACATGGCCATGAGGAAGGTGCAAAGGGCAGGTCACTGTGGTCTAGTAAAGAGGACAGAGAGAGATTACAGCTGACAGGGAGTCCTGGGACAGTCTTCATGTGGGTCCCACAGTCCACCAATCTACATTATATAAAAGCCTGAGTGACCATTACGACCGAACGGCCAGAATGACCGGAACAGCTGGTCAACCAGTCGCTATGATGCGCACTGACCACCAGATGGCAGATGCTCAATGCCCTGGTGGTCAGTGTGCTCCCATAGCCAACCTCCTATGGCCCCTCCCCCTGTCTGGCCAACCTCCCACAGTCCCTCCCCCCTTCTGACTGCCTACCCCCCAATAGGCCCTGATCGGGGGACCAGCCAGCCAACCTCTCAGGATCCCTTCCCCCCAGCCAACTGGCCCCCTGATAGGCCTCAATCACCGGCCAGGCTGAGGGACCACACCCATGCATGAATTCGTGCACCAGGCCTCTAGTAGGACTATAAAGAGATTTCTGTAGTCCATGAATTTAGGAGTGAAAACATATTGCATATTAATTTTGCTTATGTTAACTGAAATTTAACATTTCCTTAAACCATGAATGCAAGTACCTATGACTTGGTTTCCAAGAGTAATGACAGATATTTTCATATAACATTTCAGTTCTTGCATATATATCACTTATATATATCACTAATTTGAAATTATAGCAGTATTTAGACTTGGCCCTAATCACACCTAATCACAATCTCCCCATTTACAGATATTGGCCCAACTATAGGACAACTGTACCCTGAGTAGTCAGTTAACCCCTAATGATGAAGCTGTGTGTTCTCACAATGGTAACCAAGATATGGCACTGCTTTCCAGTGCACTTTGTCTAAAATTGTTTATTAGTTAATATACTGAAAGGTGTGAGCTGTGGTAATATTTTGATACCTTTATTTCAGTATAATTGTTATTCTCTCTAATTTTGTATATTTTATTTTATGCATAAAAGAACATCATTCTGAAAATGTGTCTATAAGCTTCACCAGACTGCCAAAACAAAACATTAAACAAAAAAAAGGTTTTTTGATTCATTGGTCTAGAATATATTGCCTTATAGAAATGAGGAAACATCAAACCTCATCTTCCTTCCTTCCATAATTCAACTTGGTGTCATTAAAGGGTGGATTCTGGGAAATGGGAGACATTCGGTGGCCTCCATTACTTACAATAAAAGAGTAGGACTTCTGGCTTTCAAGTCAAGAAAGAGTCAAATCTGGAAGCTGGACTCTGAGAACTTTCCAAGGTTCTGAAACTGGTTCATTTGCTTTTATTCATTGCTTAAAATTATTTGCACTCCATAGTTGTCGGCAACACCCTGCAGCCAGAAGGGCCTGTGGATTTCCCTTCAGAGGCAAACACAAAGGAAAGTACTAAAACAAAAAGAGACTCAAGCAACAGAGTAGGCGACGGGCGTGTGGTGGAGGAGGTAGCTTCCCAGAGGTGTGTGACTGAGATTCCTGGGCCTGGCATAGGAAGAGAAGAGGACACACCCCAGGAGCCATTCCATGGCTGGGGGTCATCTGCTATTCTCTCAGCCTTTCTCAGGAAATCTGAAGGACACAGAAAAATTGCTGAGGAGCTACTGTGTATAAGTGTTAGGGATACTGTTCTGTTCTGTTGCAGAGAGCTGTTAAAGACCCCTACACAAGATGACCACTCTGGTCCTCTACTAATCCTGGATTATGATCACTGATTTCAGAAATCAATAGCCCTGCAATGCCCCCCCCCCACCACATTACCCACCTCCTACTGAGTACTATGAAGGGACAAAGCATTCCCCCACCTTATATAAAATGCTGATTCCCTGGGAAACAGGACTTAGTAGGTCCCATTATCAATACTGGATCTCTAAAGAGAGAGCAGTAGAATGGGGCAGCATTTCTTCAGTGCCAGGCCTTGTGCTGGATATTTACTTCATTTAATGTTCAAGGCACTTTTGCTAGTTTATCTGTTGAAAAATATAAACCAGAAAAACTTTTTTCTCTATGGCAGCTAACCCATATTTTTATAACTATCTGCTACCCTCTGGCTTCATGTAGATAGTTCTCAACACTGGGGGTGTAAAATTTCTAGATTCCACTGTCTTTTACAATATCTCATGAAACATGTTAAACCAGAGAAATGTACCTAATGCCTTTAAATGACACATTTTTATGTCTCAGGGAACTAGGAAGGCCTGTACATTAAAAACCAAGAGGCTGACAATAATGAACAACTGTTTTGGATATCTTTTCTAAAGTAGCAACTCAGATGGTCTGCTTCATTAAGTAAAATTACTTTCCACTCCTTGTACTATTGAAGCAATAGGTCATAATACCTTTGCACTGAATGACATAGTCTCAGATGATGCGCAGGGGGAGAGGGAAAGATAAGGTAGGAAGGAAGCTATTTAAACACACCCCTAGCAGAACATTAAGATTATCTAACAAATGGTAAGATTCTTGGGAGAAAGGGAGGGAGGAATTGAGGTAGGGAAGAAGAAAAGCAGGAAATAATATGGTAGATAATAGCTTGCAATTTTTAAGTAGGTGATATTTACATCTATTGAGATCTATTCTGTGTGAAACACTGTGCCAGGCACTGCAGGTACCGAGATTAATGAGGCACAATCACTGCTGCTGAGCACCTCACAGAAGAATGTGAAATAGATGTTTTCAGTGTAACTCAAGGGCCATATTAGAGTCATATCCACCATGTGGCAGGGCCTTCTTGGACTTGAGTATATCAACAACAGGCAGAACAGAAATCATGTGAATTCCAGCACTGCATCTTACTGCCTGTGTTATTTTTGCATATGTTACATAATTTCACTTAGGCTCAGCTTCCTATTTAATAGCAGTTAGTACCTACCTCTAAAGACTTTTAAGTATGTTAAATGAGATAACATACATGGAAGTTTTTTCTCAATGCATGGGCCATAGAAGTTGTAATGTGTGTTTGATCTATTATTTGAAAATATTTAATTCTACTCTAAAAGACAGGAAAAATAAATGGGATGGATAAAACTTGTTAGAAGTGTTAAGTACAGGCAGGAAGTAAGAAAGTAGTGTGTAAAAAGACTTCAGAATTCACAGGAAGTTAAATATCAATAGTAAGCAAGCGTGTAACCCATAGATATATTAAAGATGGATAGGATAGCCAAACCGGTTTGGCTCAGTGGATAGAGCGTCTGCCTGTGGACTGAAAGGTCCCAGGTTCGATTCCGGTCAAGGGCACGTACCTCGGTTGCGGGCAAATCCCCAGTAGGAGGTGTGCAGGAGGCAGCTGGTCGATGTTTCTCTCTCATCGATGTTTCTAACTCTCTATCCCTCTCCCTTCCTCTCTGTAAAAAAATCAATAAAATATATTTTAAAAAAAAGATGGATAGGATAAATGACATATATTACAGAATAAATAAGAATGCAACTCATAAATAAAATGGGTAAAAAGACAAATTCATAATATATGATTATGCCATCTCTGGGCTGATGGCTAAGTTATAAAAAAATTTGCTACCTAGTATGGCCCATTATGAACTGGTGTATCCTCTCCCCCAAGAAACACAAATAAAATCCGTATCAGCTCATCAGACTAATTTGTGAGCTATAGGATATGCCATGTGTATTTGTAATTAAACCTCTGTGAAAGACTATGTATTTAGGCCCAGGTATCATCTGCTTATTGGGCCAATTTGTTCAAACCTCAATTCTAGTCTTTGTATATGCAAAATCAATGGGGAAGATTGATGCAACAAAGAGAGAGACAAAACATACAACATAGCATATTTTGGGTAGTGTGGTCCATACATCTCTCTTGCATATGAGTATATTAATATGATCTCTTTCCCTTTTAAAGTGATTTGATAAGATAGGTAATTAAAGCACCTTAATTTGGTCTATGCAACCTCTGTCCCATGATCTCTGAGACAACTATCCTGGTTATCTGATTGGAGGCTGCCATTGCTTCAAAGTGATTTCCCACATGTCAGAAGTTGTGTATATTAGCTCCTTTCCCTTTTCTATCTTACTGAAAGGTAACAAAATAATTAAATGCAGTACATTTGGAATGGGCTTGGCTTAATTGCTAGTATAATTTTCCAGTGACTCTACTTATACAAAATATGTCTACTATTGCAAGTTCCACTCATGACTCCTGTAATGTAAACATCAGCCCACTCAATGTCAACTCTTTGGCAGTACTGCATTTTACCAGAGGTGATTGGTCCACTAGCAGATAACCATTGACTGGCCAGAGATCTGAGACTTCTGAGACATGATTCAGGACGATCACTTGGTCAGTCAGATAATGATGTTGAGAATTTGGACCTGAGACAATGAAGCTAGTATCAGTTATAAAGAGGAAACTAATGTTATGCTGAAGGGCTTGTGTGGAAAGTGGGTGAAGAGATGAACAGGGATCTATTGGCCACATTCAGGATGATGAGAGAGGAAGAGAATGCTAGTCTATAAAAAAGGGACCAGCCCTGACTGGTTTGGCTCAGGGGATAGAGCGTCAGCCTGCAGACTCAAGGGTCCCAGGTTCGATTCCGGTCAAGGGTATGTACCTTGGTTGCAGGCACATCCCCAGTGGGAAGTGTGCAGGAGGCAGCTAATCAATGTTTCTCTCTCATCGGTGTTTCTAACTCTCTATCCCTCTCCCTTCCTCTCTGTAAAAAAACCAATAAAATATATTTTTTTAAAAATAAAAATAAAAAAGGGACCAAAGGAGATGGACATTTAAAAGAAGCAGAAATGTCTCTGAAGAGTGACCACAAATTTTCCCAGGAGACATACGGATGAGAAATGTGCCTTAGTTGAAGCTTTCCATTTCCAGCTTTAGTGGGCCCAGAAATTTAGAACTCCCCATCTTTAGTCCCCCACACCAGTACAGTCTATAAGAAACTTCCATTTGTAGTGGTTGTTTACCGTTTCTGTTTCTCACAACCAAATAAATGAAAGCTTCCATTAGAATACTCTTTATTTACTTTAATGGTCCCAAATAACCTCATTTAGAAGCCACTTACACATCTTATTATAAAAGTGTATATTGCCTGGCCAGTGTGCTCAGTGGTGGAGCATCAACATATGAACCAGGAGGTCACAGTTTGATTCCTGGTCAAGGCACATGCCCAGGTTGCAGGTTCAATCCCCAGTGGGCGGTGGGGTAGGGGGGTGCAGGAGGTGACCAATCGGTGATTCTCTCTCATCATTGATGTTTCTATCTCTCTCTCCCTCTCCCTTCCTCTCTGAGATCAATATATATATATATATATATATATATATATATATATATATATATTTAAAGTGTATATTGATCGTAAAATTATATGATTCACTTAATATGGTGTCACTCATATATTGAAGTGCCACACTTGATTAGTCTGTCATAGAGACACCAGCTATGCAGACCCCAGTAAATTAGAGTACTCGCTGATGACACTGAAGCAGCCAACAGAGCCTGGCTCCCTTACACCACCATCTAAAAGAATTAATCTCAACGATCTCATGCTATTAGACAAGCTAATGACAGAGGGAAAAAGTAGCATGTCCCCAAACTCACCCAATTTATAGAAATGCCAACAAAAAATTGTCATCAATTAACAAACTGAGTATGAGAGAACAATAATGTTGCTTCTCCTGAAAATTTTTTCCATTTGGATTGTTGGATCACATTGGGCCTACATGTAATTATTTCTTGGTGAAAAATTATGTAGCAAAAAACCCACAAATTAATCTACTTGTCTCCTGATTAATGGGATATTAACTGTCAAAGCTTGACAAGGTCACATAAAAATTTGTAAGCACATCACAATCAGAGAACCTGAAAGTTAATTTCTCAGCCAAAGCTTTATTATATATGTATTACCCATTGAACTGATTTCCAGCTCTAAAAATTATTTCTAACTCAAAATAATTATTTTGATGGTTGTTTTAATGTTGCTTTAATTCCATTTCCCCTGTATTATATTCCAAGCACCATGCCAAAGATTTTTGACAAATAGGTTGTTATCCCCATATACAAAAGAGTAAACTGAGATTCAGAGCAATAATATTACTTGCCCAGGGATACACAGCAAGTAAATTACAGAGCTCATATTCTAATTAGACTGGGTCTAGATCCAAACCTATCATTTTTATCTCATCATTCTACTTCAACTCAATAAAAATGTGTTAAATTGGTGCTATTTAAGCAATAAAATGTGTTTTACTTCAATCATTTTTATGGACACATGTTTGATGAGCTCTAGCCTTATTTAAACACAATAAACAGTTTAGGCTTTTTCACTGACTTGGAGAGATCATCAAGTTCACTGTCACTATAAAAAGTGTAGAAAGGTGACAGTCTGGGGCTCTCCAAGAATACACAATTTGTTATTCCTAAGAGACATGGCATTCAGTCATCATGGAGGCTGTCCACCATACATCTATTAAATGAATATATGAAAAAGTCCTTCAGGTACCTGAAACTCAATACTTCCAAAACTAAATTCATGTTCTGCAAACTTCCCTTTTCAAAATATATAATAATAAACTGATTCGTCTTGTACTTCCCTATATCAAGGAATGAGATCACCGTTCACCCTGTTATCTACACCAGAATTCTAGAAACTATCTTGACTCTAGTTTCTAGTCCCCTGCATTCAGTGTATTACTCTGCTAGATACCTTCCAGATCCCCTTTCCAGATCCACTTTCTTCTCATCTCTTCCTTAAGTCAGCTCAGTCTGGAGGGCATCAGGGGATTTACATTGGGCCCATTCAGAGCCCCAGGAAAACATCAGACAGGGAAGAGAGGGAGGTTGGAATAGATATGCCCATGGCTCCCCCTCTACTAGGACACTGTGAGAGGGCTGTGACCTTTGACCAAAGGTCAGCCCTTATGTAGGGTTCTTTCTCACCAGGTTCTAGTAACTACTCTTTCCTCTTACAATTAAACTTATGGTTATAAATAACTTCCCATTGAATCAATCTTCCTTATAGCATACCTATATTCTGCCTTCATCTTTGTAAATAGTTACTTTACCAAGATTCACCACAAAATAACTACTTTGTGCCCTCTGTTTTCTACATTCTGACTAATTCAGTAATATAATACTCTTTATTTTAGCTTTTTCTTGAATCTGTCCATTTATCTTCTCCAATGCCTTTGCCTTAATTAGGAACTTCATATTTTATTTCCTGGATTTCTGCAAGGCCCACTTGACCGATCACCAATTCACTCTCCAGATTCTAATTAGTGACATCTAAAAAAACTCAGGTCACCAAATCATGGCCTTTTTAAAAATCCTTCAATGATTGGATGAGTCCTCATTGTACCATGGTGACCACAAACCCTTAAGATGTCCTACAAGTTCCTTTATTATCTGAACCATGTTCACATCATTGGACTCATTGCACAGTACTCTCTATCACCTTGAACTCTATGGCTTAGCCATGCTTCTTAGTAGTTCTTCAGGTCACCATAATGCATGATGCTCAATCCCCCAGACCCAATCTTGTTGCACAAATCCCTTCCTCCATCCAAATCAACCTTCCCACTCAACTTCCATTACTCTCCCTGCAGAACAAGCTTTGGCTTCATTGTCTCTGGGAAGCCTTTGCTGAGAGCTGTTCCCATTCCAGGTTAGTGTTCTTTATCTGTGTTCACATATGCCTGCCTTTATCTTAACACTAAATCATACTACTTGCCCTCACTAAACAAGAGTTTCCTTGAAGGCAATAACCAAGTCTATTATCTCTGTATCCAGAGCCCCAAGAAAGTATGTGACATAGAACAGGTACTCAATAAAAGTTTGTTGAATGAATTAAGTATGCCCTGTGAACATTCCTCCCTTAAAAAGCATACTTTTCCTATATTCTCTTTATCAAGGTGTCTTTGGTACAGAAGTATCTGTGATGTGCGTGTGTATCTGAAATATGAGAAGATATTGATTTGTATGTATATTTATACTTCAGGCAGTCACATTATGCCATGCTTTGGTAATAGCTGCATAATTTTCCCACTGGGAGAGCAGTTTCTATAATCGCAGTTGATGATTTCTTTTTATAGACCTTATATTTTATGCACTGCCTTTTATTGTCAGAAATCAAATTAAGAAAGAGATTTCTTCTGAAATGAGATTTCTGGTCCTGAAAACTATAAATCCAAAGGTAGGAACTTATCTATGCCAATGAAATGCCTGGTAAATTACCAGACATTGTAAACTGCTTGAGAATACAGTTTTCATTGCACAACAGAGAGTAGGATTGAAAATCGGGGAGGGCGGGGAGTGATTTGGAGAGAAAGACTCACAGAACCTAGGATCTTGAACTTTGTCAATCTAATTGATGAGATAGTACAAAGAAATCATTCCTCCATCTATTATGGATATCAGTGTTACAGCTAATTTTTTCCCTGTCTGCTCTTTTTGTTGATGGGCTGACTCCAAAGTTGTAGACTGCAGGAAATAAGGTGTGGTTGTTTAGTCTTTCTTCATGAATAATAAAACACTCCTTGTTATAGAATCTCTGACACACTTCCATTGCCCCTTTGCCACAGAGACCATACATTTTATGGGAATGCATTCTTCCCCCTTTGTCAGTTATCTACTGCTGTGTGACATACAAATGCAATTTAGTAATGGTTTCATTTATTCTATCACAGTTCTATGGGATGGTAATGTGGGCTGGTTCAGATGGGTGACACTTGCTGGACTCCCCCTGAGAGTGGTAGGTGGTGAGTTGTTGGGTCAGTTGGAGCTGATTAGATTATGAGAACCACCCCTGAGACAGACGGGGGTGAATGGACTTCTCTCCATGTACTGCCTCACTCTCCATCCAGATATCTGTACTTGTCCACATGGAGGTCATACAATTCCAAGAGCAGAAAGGGAAGGCAAGCCCCCATAGCATAAGCACTTTTCAAGCTATAGTTTAGGTCAGTTTTGCTACTTTCCCATTAACCAAAGCAAGGCACATAGCCAAACCCAGAGTCAATGTAAGAGGAGAGTAGTAAATATTGTGGAGACAGGGAGGCATGAACAAATTGGGGGCCATGACTACAATATTCAACCATATCATTTTTGACATTTGCTTCTGTGTGGTGGAGACTCAATCATGCAATACCCCTGGCCTTTTTCTGCTGCTTTACTCTCACCCCCAGGAGAGTGGGAGTATTTTTTTTCTTATAAATTTGTGGGAAAATAAAGCAAGTATGCGCAGTGAATTCTTCTCTTTCCCCCTATTTGGAATGAGCCTACCCACAGAGAGCACACACTCTCGCTTGCACCCTAAAAGTTGTCTGTGCTTATTGAATTTAGGGGCTTGGTAATAGAAAATCAATTTGTCTACAGATAAAAGCCATATTCTCCTTCCAGTTAAGAAATGTTGTGCCCTGTCTATTTAACCTTCTGTCTTATTTCTTAACTAGGTCAGAACTCAGTCAAGGAAGACTCTACCCATTCCATCCTAATCCTCTCCAAACACACACACACACACACACACACACACACACACAGCATTTGAATGAGAAACTTTAGTTATTGTACCAAAATGAGCTTTCTTAACTGAAAAGGGGAAAAAATAAAATTATTAAGAAGTCCTGGGAATGACTATAGGATACTAATTATAGAAACCCCATCATTGAACAATGGGGAATTTGATGAAGTAACTTCTCTGAGAAAAGATTTTAGCTTCACGCATAGGGAGACTAGAACAAATTTTGAAAAGACCTAATACATTACAGAATCTAAATAAAGATAATAAACCAGTGCACTGAGGCAGAAGAAAAGCTAGACCAAAGGACTCCCAGTGATGGTGACTAATTGGAGTTGGGAAGAAAGACAAAATTAACAAGAGTGGGCTGGCAGCACCTGCATGTATATAAATGAAGAGAGTGGTAAACTAAAGGAAGGAGGGTAGCACATTTTTCACTTTCTACTTCTAAAATCTTAAGTAGTTTACATACTTCAGCATTAATCAAAATAACAACCCTAGCAATTACATATGATTAGTCTCATTCTATAAGTGAGTGAATAGAGATAAAAGAAAATTAAGAAACCTCCCAAGTGAGTTACAAAGAATTTATTCTTGCCCCCAAAGAAGTCTGACCTTAGTCCTGGACTACTGGGAGATAAAATATTCGTGTTTGATAGAGGGCCTTGGGCTAGCCCAGTGATGGTGAACCTTTTGAGCTCCGCGTGTCAGCATTTTGAAAAACCCTAACTTAACTCTTGTGCTGTGTCACATATAGAAATTTTTTGATACTTGCAACCATAGTAAAACAAAGACTTATATTTTTGATATTTTTTTTATATATTTAAATGCCATTTAACAAAGAAAAATCAACCAAAAAAATGAGTTCGCGTGTCACCTCTGACACACATGTCATAGGTTCACCATCACTGGGCTAGCCAAATAGTAACAATGTGAGTTTAAGTGGGGTTTTGACCCACACCAACCATGCAATTTAGGATAGGAGCTTTAGAGTTCACCTGGACAGGCTGGAGAACAGAGACTAAGATCTATCTGGATAAACAATCAATCAGTCATACCTATGTAATGGAGCCCCAATATGAACACCAGGCTTGTGTGAGGTTCCCTGGCTGGCAATACCCCATGCATAATGTCACACATCATTGCCAGGAGAGTAACACAGTTGCCAGAATAGTAAAGATGGAACCTTCATGTTTGGGACACAGGTGGACTCTGCTCTAGGCATTTCTTCCTTTGGATGATCTTACTCCCTGTAATAAACCATCACTATAAGTGTAACCGCTTTCAATGTGTCCTGTGAGTCTTTCTAGCAAATGATTAAGCCTGAGGGTAGTTTGAGAACTACCCCCTGCTCCTGAATTTGCCTTTGGTGTCAGAAGTCTTATGGAGGACTATCCTATCTAATAAAAGACAAATAGGGTAATTAACTGTACCTCTGATATGCTTCCCATTGGCTAATCAGGACAATATGCAAATTAACCGCCAACAAAGATGGCAGCTAATTTGCATACTGCAGGCAGGGGGGGACAGTGCCATCCCGCCTGCCCCGCTGCCACCCAGGCCTGCTATCTGCGACCCGGGCGGCAGGCGGCTGGTATGGGACCCGACCCAGGGCTGGCTGAGGCGGGACCACAGCGATCCGCCATTAGCCACGCCCACAAACGGCCCTCCCATGGGGATCCGAGGCTGGCAGGTGCTAATGCACCGATCTGCCAACACACACACCAGGGCAGCCTTTGCCCTGCGCAAACTATGCAGCCAGGAAAGGGGTGAGGGGCCGCCCAGAGCAGGGCGGGAACTTCCCGGGGTTTGCATCAGGCAGCCCAGAGTGGAGTGAGAACTATCCTGACGGGTAACTGCTTGCTCATTCACTTACTTGCTCATTCATTCACTCATTCACTCACTCAGCAAACCCTCTCAGGTCCCTGGCACCAGGTCAGGCACTGAAGTTGAAGCAGGATAAGACAGAGCTATGTCCTCAAGATGTTAGTAGTTCAGTATGCAGCCAGGAGAGGGTTCCAGGCGCTGGGAGCAGGGCGAGAACTTTCCTGGGGTGGGCTTCAGGCAGCAGGGAGTGGGGCCGGAACTTCTGCCGTGTTGTCATGGCAACGTGGCAGAAGTTCCCGCCCCTTAGCTGCTTGCTCATTCGCTTACTCACTTATTCATTCACTCATTCACTCACTCATTATTCACTCACTCAGCAAACCCTCTCAGGTCCCTGGCACCAGGCCAGGCACTGAAGGGGAAGCAGGATAAGACAGAGCTATGTCCTCAAGATGTCAGTAATTCAGTAGGGCGAAGCAGGCACATGAATGAGGCAGTTGTATGCACAGATGCAGTGTACTAGGTTCGGTGAGGGCTGTAACTAACGCCGACTTTGTTCTCTTGATAAAATGGGGCCTCCGGAGCCAGGTCGCCCCAAGCCTGTAGGCCTGTGCCTAGGCCAGGATCGGCCGGGGTCCCAGAACATGACAGAGGGTGCAGGTCGGGCTGAGGGGTCTGGCCCCACCCCTCACCCTTACCCCCAAGTGCACAAATTTTTGTGCACTGGGCTACTAGTGTGATTATAACTCTGTAGTTGACCCTACCCTCTTGCACTGAGACAACTCACGAGCCACCATGTGCGACTCTGCAATTTGCACACTGAAAGCTCGGTAATTTGTCACTTATACAGAGTACAACAATACCACCAAGTGAAATGGATAAAATACTACTCAATAGATCTTTTACATAATGGATATCTTCACTCTTTTTATTAGAGCTGAAGACTATATGAGTAATGAAAAGCACAATATTAATTATTCAGACTATTGAAGAGCCTTATTAGTAATAAGCTTTAAGCCAAATAAAGTCCAAGTCTAGACAACAAAAATTTGGCATGACAAAATCGAATATCTTGGATCACTGTGATATACTTAATGATTCCTAGAGTTTTGTGCATATCTGTATGTGATCATTCTGTTAACCCAGCTGGGCAGAGGTAAAGTCAATTCAAAACAAGTCCTGGCATAGTATCAAAATTGTACTAAAAACCAAGGTGAAAATATGAGGGAACTAAACAAAATAAAAGAAGTGTGGGGATAGTTCATATTCAGAAGCTTAGAGCTTAACACTAAATTATGAAAGACACTATGGAAAGACTACTGTTTCCAAGATGGACTGATAATCTACTAGTGTATCATGACTGGAAATTTCTTAGAACACCTCAAATTACTGCCTGAGAGAATATCGAGAATATCTACCATTGCACAGAAAAGTTAGAAAAATCCAATAAGTTAAACATACAACAAATAAAAAATAAATCAATGTTAATTTGTTTACTTATTGGTACTTAGGAAATGAAAAATAATAAATTTCTCTGCCAAGAGGATTTTTAAAATATATTTTTATTGATTTCAAAAGGGGGAGATGGAGAGGGAGAGAGGGAGAGAGGGAGAGAGGGAGAGAGGGAGAGAGGGAGAGAGGGAGAGAGGGAGGGAGGGAGAGAAACATCAATGATGAGAGAGAAACATCAATTGGCTGCCTCCTACATGCCCATTACGTCCTGGTTCATAGGTCAATGCTCAACCCCTGAGCCATACCAGCCAAGAGGATTTTAAAGAGAATTTCTGAAAGTCAGGACCTGTATCTTATTCTTTATTGTTTGTCCAACTTCTAGTACAGAGATAGGACACTGTATAAAGGATTGCCAGATTTGTTAAATTAATAAAAACAAGTGGAAAGAGATACACTAATCAGAGCCCTATTGAGATTGGGTATGTGGCAAAACAGCTGCAATCTATGAAAGCTACAGGAGCTGTCAAGAAGGAAGACCACCCCCTACCAGATTTATGGCTTAAGTCTGGCAGAGACCAGCTTGATCCAACAGACAATTAATTTCACCCAAAGTAACCCCTAGCCTCATTATATATACACTGTAATACATTATCACACCCAGTCACCATGATCAGAAACAGAAAGCCCATATAAGGACACAAAATGGCCAATAGGGCTCTTCCAAGAAGTCTCCACCCCTTTTCCTGGAAAGATTCTGAATATTCCTCCCTCTCTATTAATGTCCTACCCCTGATTAAATAAACCTCAATAAAAGAAGCAAATTACATTAAAGGTGTGTGTGTGGGGGGGGGGAGGGGGTGCTGCTTTGTCTGTGGAATAGCCATTCTGTGTCTCACTGCTTCACTAATAAACTCTATGCTGGTTTGCATTTGAATTCTTTCCCACCCAAAGCCATTAACCCACAGTGAGTCTGGAGCCTGAGTCCCAGTCCCCAGAATGCTTGCATCATTACTGCCTGAAAGATTGTCCTCCCTCTCTGCCCTTCATACTCAGTGAGCATCTCCCCCACAGTTAGGGAATGGGTCAAGACAGGATGGGACAGAACAGGATGATGGGATGGGATGAAATATAATAAAAAGAATACTAATCCCTAATATTCCTTCAGCTCTAGAAATGCAAAGGTTCTGATTCTCTGTCTTCTGTTGTTTATATTATCAGGTGAAAAGGACAGAAAAACCTATAAAAGAGACTTATTAAAATAATTTTAGATCCTCATTATTTCTATTATAGATGATGATGAATAAAGGCAATTATGGGATATTGGTTAAAAATTATCTTGACCTGTTCAACATCAAAATATAATATTAGTTGTTCCAATCATATAATAGTCTTACTTGTAATAAGCACTAAGTCAAATACAATCCAGGGCAGGGCAAAGCAAAACTTTGAACCCATGATCAAGTCTTTTGAGGCAGCTGTGCAAAACTTGACATTTAATTTAAAAATTATGGAAGCATGATGGAAAAGCATCTCTGTGTGGAGAGTGGAGAGCAGTGGTGCATTTTATTTGACATGGTGGATTTGCTTTCCTTTATTTTCATATTTTAATAAGTTCAACTCATGAAAGCATAATGAAAATAGAAAGATCAGCTATCTTCAGGATGCATGGACATTTGGGGATCTTGATTTAAAAAGCAGTTGCCTTTCTAAGTCTTTCAACAAAATGTAAATTAAACAGATGAAATTGCCTAAAACATCACTGATTCCCAAGGGAATGTAATCATGCTTAAATGCCAACACTAAATTAATCAGAGGAACAGAATGTGAAGATGAGAAATTCCATTTTAAGCAGCTTCATGTTTCATTAAAGTAAGTGGACATGGCAGGTCAGGTTAAGACTTTGCAAAGAGTGATTTGAAAAGCAAAAGGCAAAGGTTTCTATCTCAAAACTATGCAGCACAAAGCCTATTCAAATAGAAATAAATGTTAATTCATATGCATTGTATGCTCCATAGTTGATCATTTTCCCAAGATATGGCTTTTTTCTCAGTGCAGAATTCTGGAAAAAAATATATTAATATTTGTGTAACTGTTAAATTCTTAAAATAGCTTAGCTACAGTTGTATGTATTATACTTACATTGCTAATAAATAACCATGGTCTTCTACATTGAACTGGTTTACAAAAATAAATTGAGCTGCCAATCAAAACATGCTATGTATTTAACTTAGAATAAGCAGAGAAAGGGATTTGTATGGATGGTAAATGGACAAAAAATTGTTTCAGAATTCATTTATTTATTCAACAAAGATTTACTGAGTTCCTATTCTATACCAAACACTGTTTTAGATGCTTGGAATATACAGCAAACACACACACACACACACACACACACACACACACACACACACACATCCTTAAATTTAAAAAAGTAAATTTTGTGGTATAGTAGAATATAATAACTAGAATTTAAAAATGTAGGTTGAGATAAGGATAAAAAGAAGTATGTGGTTGAGGAAAAGAGGCAAATTGTAGTCTCAAAGAGGGTTATGAAAGCAGGCCTCTTTGAAAGGGGAATTTAAAAGAGATGAGAGTTATCCATGGAGATGCCTGTGAGATCATTCCAGAGGAGGGAATAGTCAGTTCAAAGGCCCTGAGGATGAAGTATACTTTTAAGTTGACTTAAAGGTGGGATGTAAAAAGGAAACAAGTCAAAGATTTTTGGCATGAGCTACTAGAGGGAAGAAATTGTCATCAACTGAGATAAAGAATAGTGTGGGTCTGAAAAGCTTATGATTGGGGAAAGATAAGTTCAATTTTGGGCATGTTGAGTTTGAGATGTCTGGTAGAAATCCAAATAGAGATATGAAGAAAGTGATTAGATATGCTACTTTAGAATCCAAAAGAGAGATCTCAGCTGGAGATATAAAGTTGGTAATTCTTACTGTATAGATGATAAAGCCATTATAACAAAGATCTCGAAGATTAAAACTCACTTATTCAGGCTTGCCAAGGAATATAAACTTCCTTAATTTTTAGTATTTTGCCCTTTCTCTTTTGATATTTTCCCTCAACATCACATCCCGTCTGTTAATGTCAGCTCATTTTGTTCAAATGAAATCTCCTCTAAAAAGCTTTACACTATATTGAGGTTAACATCTATTCTTGTTATATTTTCATAGCTCTTTGCTGGGCCTCTATTTCCACTGTATCTAGTCTACCTTCAGAACAGCTCTTATGCTTTCATCTCCTCTGCTTGGCTAAGAGAAGATTTGAAACAGAGATTTATTGTAGTCACTATCGTTTCTATCCCAATGCCTAGCCAAGTGTCTAACATAGTATCTAAAACAGTAGGTATTAATTTAATATACTAAGTTCATATTTCATTACTAAGTCTTCAGGTTAAAATAGAAATTCATTTAAGTGAAAAAAGGAGAGAAAAATATATGTTTTTATCTAGTTTATGTGTAGCTTGAACTGGACTTGGAGATCTATAGAGAGAAATTTCTATCATACATGAGTGTATTCTTCAAGTGGGGAACATAAAAATTATTTAGCACTTACTCTGTGTAAAGAAGTTTCAATACATTATCTCATTTTATTCATTCAACTAGAGGCCTGGTACACAACATTCGTGCACTGGTTGGGGGGTCCCCTCAGCCTGGCCTGTGCCCTCTAGCAGTCTAAGACTCCTCGGGGGATGTCCTTAGCACTGCCATGGAGGCGGGAGAGGCTCCTGCCACTGCCGCTGTGCTCGCCAGCTGTGAGCCCAACTTCTGGCTGAGCAGTGCTCCCTCTGTGGGAGCACACTGACCACCAGGGGGCAGCTCCTTCCTTGAGCATCTTCCCCCTGGTTGTCAATGCACATCATAGTGATGGATCATTCTGCCAGTCGGTTAATTTGCATATTAGGGTTTTATTATATAGGATAAGTTTATATAGTTGATAAAATTAGCCCTATTTTGCAAGTAAGCAGACTGGGTAGTAAGTAGAAAAAGAAGAATTTAAGTCCAGATGTATCTGACTCAAGAGTGCATCTTCCCTCCATTGTCCCACTGCTATGCCTAGGGTTATCATAGCTCTGAGCATTACAACACCAGGTGACATTCTTAGACTTCTGTCAACATGAGACTGAAGCAGTGCCCTCTACTGTTTTTAAATTGTGAGATCATCATCCTCCCCAACATCCCACCTTCACTACTTACCTTGAAATGTTCCGTGGTTTATGAGAACAAAGCACAAAATAAAGTCAAGAAAGGACAACTCAGACAGCTGGCCAGCCCTTAGATCTATCCCACAATTGACTGTTTTTTGTTCAGGCCTCTGTGGCCCAGGCCACCACCAGGCCTCATTACCTAGGGCTCAAAGTTCTAGTTTGAGAAATTTTATATTGGATTGTTTATGACCAGTAGAGGAAGTCAATTTGGTCTTAACTGCAACCTACAGCAAGTTAGCCAACTAGAGACAATGTGCACAGTAAATCAAGAGATAGATCTGCAGTCAGATAAGCTGGGTTCAAATACCAGCCTTACCACTTATATAGTTGTGGGACACACAGAAATCATCTAAAGCAGCGGTTCTCAACCTGTGGATCTTGACCCTTTGCGGGTCAAACAACCCTTTCACAGGGGTCGCCTAAGACCAACGGAAAACACATATATAATTACATATTGTTTTTGTGATCAATCACTATGCTTTAATTATGTTCAATTTGTTAACAATGAAAATACATCCTGCATATCAGATATTTACATTACAATTCATAACAGTGGCAAAATTACAGTTATGAAATAGCAACAAAAATAATTTTATGGTTGGGGGTCACCACAACACGAGGAACTGTATTAAATGGTCGCGGCATTAGGAAGGTCGAGAACCACTGCTCTATAAGCTGTGGAAACAGGAAGTCAGTGAAACTCTTTCCCCCTCCCCACTTGGGAGTCTGTACTTGTTCCTCAATAAATCCCCACCTTTGCTATACCATCTTCAGTCTGTGGATTCATTCTTCGACTCTGATGGACAAAGAATCCAGGGAATACTACGTGTTCCAGTCCAAAAATCACTTATCACTCGGGAAGCGCCTGTGAGCCCTTTCTCATACCTTGCCCTTTGCATATCTTCCATCTGGGCTGTTCCTATGTTACATCCTTTTATAATGAACCATTAGTCTATTAAGCAAAATGTTTTCCTGAGTTCTATGAGCTGTTATAGCAAAGCAATCAAACCTGAGGAAGGGTTCTTGGGAACCTCCAATTTATAGCCAGTTGGTCAGAACAACCTGGACTTTCAACTGGCATCTGAAGTCCAAGGACAATGTCTCAGGAACCTCCAATCTGTACCTAGTTGGTCAGGAGCACAGGTAACAGCCTGGGCTTGCAACTGTGAGAAATGTCTCATCTGTCCAAATTTCCAATGACAGACTAGGAAACAGCAGCATGGAGAAAATGAGACTTTTAATAACACTCTTAGAGGGGAAGCCCATTTTACAGGATCACACATGGGACAAGGAACATAGCCTATTTAGACCTCCTCCAGTTCCTCACTGGCTGAGGACTATTTGGCCACCTATTTCCTAATAGGTTGCCTAGGTCTTGCTGTCTCCCATTGGGTTATTTTTTTTTTTAATGGACTGGGGCGTTCTCTAGTTGCCTCCACCTCCCTTTGTCTAGGGAAAGGATGTCAAACTCAAGGCCCGCAGGCCACATGCAGCCCACAATGAATATTTTTGCAGCCCAGCCAATATAAGGTGTGTAAGAAATGTTTTAATAAAAATTTTTGTAACTTAATTTTTACAATATTCTGTTATACATAATTGAAACAGGAATTTTTAGGGGTGGAACAGGAAGATTTAGGAAATTTTAGAAATTAAGAGGACCATGGAAGCAGCACAGGGCTGCCGAGCAGCAGAAGGTATATTTCCATAGAATATGGGAGCTGAAAAGCTGCAACAGGTACATTTCCATAGAATGAGGGATCTGGGAACAGCAGAAGGTCTATATTTACAAAGTAAAGGGAAGGAATCCCCTCATTCAGAGGAAGAAGAAGAAAGCCCAAAGGGGATAAGAAAACAATAAGGGAGGAGGGGAAGAGAGCCTCACGTGTCCCATGTGAGGTTCAACCTTTGAGCTCAGGAGTTACTATGGTAACCAGTCTAAGGGAATAATGACCAATCAGAGGGGATATCAAGGCACAAAGATCTGCAGTCTTTATAAACCAGAGAAGGTCGGACCTGCATTGCCACCATTTGTCCACCATCCAGAAATGAAACATCATTGCTGACATGTACACATTAGGAACTGTTAGACATTGAAATTGGGACTCAAAGAACTGTTGGCACAGAAAGAAACTTACTGCAAACCGATTCCGTTAATGCCTGGCAGCAATTTAAAGGGAAATGATAAAACTCTGTCCTTTCCATTGAATTTAAAAATCTTAAAACATATATTCTTGTTAAATTTAAATAATCAAATAGGCTGACATGCTGGAAGCCAATTCCAGCATGTTCAGCAGAGCTGAATCATCTGGAGTGGCAAGGGCATTTCCCCAGACCTGAAAGGGTGCATTAAATTGATTGTTTGCTGCCAGACAGCTCAGGGCATCTTAATCTACATGTTATTGCTTCCTACTGGCCAAACACCTGAACAGCCATAGGCTAATTCTCCCCATTCTGACAATGGACTGTGTATAGAAACCTGACCCTTTGAAGTGTCTATCTCTGCATCACCTCAGGACAATTTGTGTCAATAAAAAGCATGGGGTCCTGAGATGAGGAGAACTTAGTTTCTTTAGTTAGGCTCCTCTGACCCCTAATGCCTTTCAAAATTTTATTTCGCCTCTGGACTCTTTAAGTTACAGCCCCTTCTCCAGATTGCTGAACCTGCTAGATCAGTGGTTCTCAACCTTCCTAATGCCGCGACCGTTTAATACAGTTCCTCATGTTGTGGTGACCCCCAACCATAAAATTATTTTTGTTGCTACTTCATAACTGTAATTTTGCTACTGTTATGAATTGTAATGTAAATATCTGATATGCAGGATGTATTTTCATTGTTAACAAATTGAACATAATTAAAGCATAGTGATTAATCACAAAAGCAATATGTAATTATATGTTTTGCGATGGTTTTAGGCGACCCCTGTGAAAGGGTCGTTGGACCCCCAAAGGGGTCGCGACCCACAGGTTAAGAACCGCTGTTCTAGATGCTGGAACAAGAACCCCGGACGTTAATGGCGTCACAAACAGACTTCCTGAACCTTTGCAGCACCAATACTTTAAGGTAATGAACTATGTGTAAGCCTTTCCAAATTTTGTGTGCATGATGACGGAACTACAGTCTATACATAGAAAGTCTCCTCAGTCTGGAACTTGAGAATTTGTAGCCTGGATCCAACTTTAATTGCCCACTTTCCCATCACATAATTCCAGAAACACCAAACAGGTCATTGTTTTCCCCAGGTGCACCACTTACACTCTGCCACCTCCAAAACTCAGCTCCACTCCCTCTTTGCCTGTACTGACCACCCCAAATCATTCTTCAAAACCAGCTCAAATGTTGCCTCTCCTAGGAAGGTTCCTTGAATCTTCTAGTCAGAACCATTTTCCCTCTTTGCTAAGCCCTGAGAGTCTTTAATTTGTGGTCAATAGTATTAGTTATAGCATGTTGATTTGGTTCTTTTAATCAATGATGAATAAAACTATAAACTTCTTTATTATTTAAAAGAATTTTACACTCAATATCACTTTTTGCTCCCACTCAGCAACAATGCTATAAAGCAGTGTGATTATCCTCACTTTAGAGGAGGAAGTTAACTCAAGTGATTTAGGGAGAAAGATGAACAGATGATTGTCCAAAGTCCCCAGCTAATACATGGTAAACCTGGCATTTAAATCCAGATTCTTTGACTCTAAACAATTTTTTTCTTTCCATTATTTCAAGTTGATGTTTTAATTTTCTGTCCTGTCTTGCACATAAGTGTGCACATGTCGTAGCTTCCTCTTCTAAATTAGAAAGTCTTTGAAAAAAAGACATAAATCTGATTTTTCTCTGTAGGTGCTTGATGAAAGCTGAAGAATTGGCTGATTATACAGAAGTTTCAAAGAAACTTGAGAGTCCAAAGCGGATTGACTCCAGGAGGCATTTTCTTGATATCTTGATTTCATTGCCTTAGGAAAACTGCCTCCAATGCCATTGTGAACATCCAGCAAGTGGGTGCAATTGCAGGGCTTCAAGTACATTAGGCCTCTGGACACACTTCTAATATTGTTCATTAAAGGCAACAAGTGAAGCTCAGCTGTTGCTCCAGGGGGAAGCAGAAGAGAAGCTTTTAATATGAAAGGTTCTCATTAATAGACAATTATTGAGGTATTTCCATTTAAAGAGAAATTAGCAATAAGAATGCATCAGGCCCTATATTAGTCATCTACTGTTGTGTGACAAATTACTATTCACATAGCAACTTAAAACAATTTCAGTGGACAAAGAGAGAATCTTAAAGGCTGAAAGAGATAGACAGAGAGTTACTTACAAAGGATCTCCCATTAGATTATCAAATGATTTCTCAACAGAAACACATCAGGCCAGAAGGGAATGGAATGAAGTAGACAAAGTGATGTAAAGCAAGGGACTGAATCCAAGAATACTCTATCCAGCAAGCCTATCATGCAAAATTGAAGGGGAAATCAGGAGCTCCACAGACAAAAAAAAAGGGGGGGGGGGTTAAGGGAGTTTATCACTATCAAGCCAGCAATACAAGAAATGCTAAAGGGACTGTTGTAAAAAGAAGAAATAGGGAAGAAAGAACACAGGCATAAAGAATAGAAATGCTACAAACAAGTACCTATCCTATATAATAAAGCTTAATATGCAAACCAACCGAACGGCTGAATGACTGGTCACTATGATGCGCACTGACCACCAGGGGGCAGATGCTCAATGCATGAGTTGCCCCCTGGTGGTCAGTGTGCTCCCATGGGGGAGCACTGCTCAGCCAGAAGCCGGGCTCATGGCTGGTGAGCCCAGTGGAGATGGCGGGAGCCTCTCCAAATTCCACTGCAGGCAGGCAGTAAGGAGCAGGGGTCCCAGGCTGCAAGAGCCCCGGACTGCGAACCGGCAAGCAGACATCTCCCAAGAGGTCCTGAACTGTGAGAGGGCACAGGCTGGGCTGAGGGACTTTCCCCTTCTCTCCCCTTTCTTCCCCCCCCCCCGCGCCCCCCCCCCCCATGCACAAGTCTCGTGCCCTGGGACTCTAGTCAATAATAACCTTAAACATAAATGTACTAAATGCTCCAATCAAAAGACATATAGTGGCTGAATGGATAAGAAAACATGACCCATATATATGCTGTCTACAAGAGACCCACCTCAGAACAAGGGACTCACACAGATTGAAAATGAAGGGATGGAAAAATATCTTTCAGGCAAATGGAAATGAAAATAAAAAAGCTGGGGTAGCAATACTTATATCTGACAAAATAGACCTCAAAGTGAAGGCCATAACAAGAGATAGACCACATATTGGGACACAGGCAAAGTCTCTTCAAATTCAAAAAAGATTGAAATCATGTCAAGTCTCTTCTCAGATCACAATGGCATAATATTAGAAATAAACTACAATATAAATAATCAAAACAATTAAACACTTGTAGGCTAAATAGCATGTTATTAGACAATGGTTGAGTTACCAAAGAGATCAAAGAAGAAATAAAAAACATCCTGGAAACAAATGAAAATAAAAACACATCAATCGAAAATCTATGGGATACAGTGAAAGCAGTCCTGAGAGGGAAGTTCATAGCATTACAGGCCTACCTCAAAAAAACAAGAAAAATTGATAATAAGTTATCTAACTCTACAACTTAAAGAATTAGAAAGAGAGCAACAAGAAAAGTCCAACGTGAGCAGAAGGAAGGAGATAATAAAGATCGGAGTGGAAATAAATGGCATAGAGACAAAAAGAAAATACAAAAGATCAATGAAACCAAGAACTGGTTCTTTGAAAGGACAAACAAGATTGATGAATCTCTAGCCAGGCTCACCAAGAAGCAAAGAGAGAGGACCCAAATAAACAAAATCAGAAATGAAAGAGGCAAAATAACAACAGACACCATAGAAATGCAAAGGATTGTAAAAAAAATACTATGAACACCTCTATTCCAACAAACCAGTCAACCTAGAAGAAACGGACATATTCCTAGAAAAATATGACCTTCCAAAACTCAATCAGGAAGAATCAAAAAATCTGAATAGGCTGATAACTATGGAGGAAGTTGAAGCAGTAATCAAAAACCTTCCATCAAACAAAAGCCCTGGGCCAGAGGCTTCACAGGTGACTTTTACCAAATATTCAAAGAAGAACTAAAACCTATCCTCCTCAGACTATTCCAAAAAAATTCAAGCAGAAGGAATACTTCCAAGATCTTTCTATGAAGCCAGCATTACCCTAATCCCAAAACCAGATAAAGATACTCCAGAGAAAGAGAATTACCGGCCAATATCTCTAATGAACATAGATGCTAAAATCCTCAACAAAATCCTAGCAAATTGGATCCAGCATTACATTAGAAAGAGCATACACCATGACCAAGTGGGATTCATTCCAGGGATGTAAGGTTGGTACAATATCAATAAATGTGATACATCACATAAACAAACTGAGAGATAAAAATCACATAATCATATCAATTGATGCAGAAAAAGCATTTGACAAAATCCAACATCCTTTCTTGATAAAAACTCTCAGCAAAGTGGGAATAGAGGGGTCATACCTCAACATAATAAAAGCCTCATATGACAAATCTACAACCAACATCATTATCAATGGACAAAAACTAAACCCATTTCCCCTAAGAACAGGAACAAGACAGGATGCCCACCTTCACCACTCCTGTTCAACATAGTACTAGAAGTGCTAGCCACAGCGATCAGACAAGAAGAAGAAATAAAAGGCATCCAAATTGGAAAAGAAGTAAAACTGTCATTATTCACAGATAACATGATATTGTACATAGAAAACCCTAAAGACTCCATCAAAAAACTACTAGATTTAATAAATGAATTTGGCAATTAGCAGGATACAAAATTAACACCCAGAAATCTATGGCTTTTTTATACACCAATAATAAACTCACAGAAAGAGAAACAACAAAAATAATCTCATTTAACATTGCACAAAAAAAAATGAAGATACCTAGGAATAAACTTAACCAAGGAGGTAAAGGACCTATACTCAGAAAATTATAGAATGCTGAAAAAAAGAGATAGAGGAAAACATAAACAAATGGAAGAATATACTGTGTTCATGGATTGGTAGAATCAAAATCATTAAAATGTCCATACTACCCAAGGCAGTCTATAGCTTTAATGAAAACCCCATTAAAATACCAATGGTATTTTTCAAAGACCTAGAACAAACTCTCCAAAAATTCATATGGAATAAAAAAAGACCTGGAATAGCTGCAGCAATCCTGAGAAAAAAAGAACAAAGTTGGAGGGATCACAATACCAGATATCAAGCAATATTACAAAGCCTCTGTTCTCAAAACTACCTGGTACTGGCACAAGAACAGACATATACCATAAATGAGGCACAACAAGAAATTAATAGCAATAACTAATAATAAAATAGGATAATGATAATATACAGTAATAAGAGTTATATAAATGTGGTATTACTAATTAAAATAAGGGTTACTTGAACACAAGCACTGTGATACCACAACAGTCCACCTAATAACCAAGATAGCTAAGTGACTAACTAGTGGAGAGTGTACACAGAGTGGATTCGCTAGAAAGAAAAAAAAAGAGGATTCATGTCCCAGAAGGGGCAGAGCAGGGAGGCACAAGATTTCATCACACTACTCAGAATGGCGTGCAATTTAAAACTTATGAATTGTTTATTTATAGAATTTTCCATTTAATATAATTAAACCCTGGTTGACTGAACAGGTAACTGAAACAGTGGAAAGTGTAATTCTGGATAAAGGGAGACCTCTGTAATTTATTGAAAGCCATGTACGTAGTAAGAATAGAATAGAATTTAAATCCAAAACTGGTCTAAAGCCAGCTAGTTATAGAGTGATAAATGTGTCTCTGTTTCCTGGGACTGTTTCAGTTTATGCCTATTACCACAGTGTAATTATTGACAGCACATAATTTTACCTTCTGAACAACCTGGCTAACATTAGGTTTGGATGATAAGTTGCAGAGCCATCTTAGTTGTAGGCAGTCCAAGGAGGCCCATTTCAAAACACTTCTCCTCCTGGACCTTTCTCTAAGGTGGGGTCTCACATGGAATGTGTGTTCAATCTTCATTAATTGAATGGAATCAAATTGATTTCTTAATTCAACTAAACTTAAAACACTTAGAAAACTTCAGTAAACACATGAATTAATAAAATAAGTGATGGTAGAAGAAAGGCAAAGGAAAGACTAGATAACATTCATTTTTCTACAAATATTTATTGAACATCTACAGTGAGCTAGGTGTCCTGCTGAGGTTAACATGTTTCTTCTCTTGAAGATGAGCTATCTAGGAGAAACCTAGGATTCTATAATGTAGGGTATTTCTGTAATGATACCCTACATTATTTTATACTTCTGTGCCTTTGCCTCTATCTGTCTAGAATTCTCTTATTCCAACTATTCACCCACCTGATATATTCCTAATTATCTTTTAAATTAATTGAAGAATCACTTCCTCTGAGTGTTCCCCTTCCCCCATCCTTCCAGGAGAGTGGGTCATTCCCTCCTCTGTTTCCCTGCATGTTTTAGCCTGATCTCTATTATGCTTATTCACTCCATACTGCAGGGACTGGCTGACATAGCTACTTCCCCTATCACTGGACTTTAAGCTCAATAGCAAGGACCATAACTTATGCCAGATCATAAAAAATTTCTACATTGAACTGAACTAAGTAGAAGGCTAACCATTGATCACTGTCACCATCAGCCAGTATGGACTACTTCCCACATCCACAGCTGAACCCACTGAACTATCTTCTTTATGTCACCAAATTTGAAACATGGAGTAATGACTTAGAGCTTTCATCCTACAAGTCAGTTCTGATTAGCTGGAAGTGGCTTTAATGAAAAGGATTCTGGGGCTGGATCCAGATTCAATAAAATACAGTCATAGTTAATGAGTTACGTCTGAGAAAGGGCCACATGAACCTATATTTCCCATCCTTGACATAACAGTTACTTCTGTTACAACAGCATAGAAGTATGCATATATTTCCACTGAACACACACACACACACACACACACACACACACACACCACGCACACATATAGAGAAATTAAAATGGGAGCTGATTTTACAGCATGCTCAAATTAAAACTCTCAGAAATGATATAAATAGCATTCAGAAGCCCTTAAGCACAATGACAGAAGGGATTTTTTTGTCAGTTTTATGTATTGCTGTTGTCACGTGGCTGTTGTAAGCTAGAATAGTGACAGGTGCTCAAAAAAATATTTGTGGAATGTGAGACTACAGTTGCAACTGTACTTTTAATTATTTTAGATGCATTATTACTAATATAGAACTTTTGGCTACTCCGGAAACCTAAGCAACATTTCTTATACTGAGTCCAAAAGAAAGAGCAGTCTGAATGCTTACCAAAAAGTCATTGAGAGGTTTTGGGAATGCTTTTATGCCTTTGCACATGACTTATCCCTTGTTTTGGATGGCCTTTCTCCTTTTCCACTGAGAAAACTTCGATACATCCTTCAAGGGAAAGTGACCCCTGTATGAAGCCTTTCCAGATCCTCCCAAACAAAGTTCATACTAACTCTCCTATGTTCCTGTAGCACCGTGTTGACTTGTGTACTTCCTGAGAAACCCATGTCTCCAACTCCAGTGAGAAGAAATCCTTTTAAATGGAGGAAGTCCTTTAAATGCTTTGCCTTTTTCCTTTCAAAAACACAAAATGCATTAGACACATTCTTGGACATGATTAGGAGAAAAAACCAACTAAAAGCTTTTACAAGGTGCCTTTTCATCACTGCATGGCAGGGGATAACATCAGTTCTTGTTATTCCTTAGATCGACAGCCCTTTTTTCCCTTCTGGGTTCCATAGCTTTCAGTTCTCCCCATTGTTATAAACCATGACACAGCATGTTACTCACACACATAAGAATTACTTTTTCAGAAGAAGCACTCAAGCTGCCCTTGTAAAGGTGATGCCTTCGGGTTGTGAAGGTCAGTTTTCTGAGGGTAAAGTCATAGGAAATCTTCTCAAGCATCTTAGGGACCATCCATCACCCACATGTGCAGACTATGCATAAGAAACTGTGTTACGACTTACGACTGGAGAAATGGCATCTGACCAAACCCCCATCAATAACAAGAAAAGAGGAAAGGAAACGGCTGTGGTGTGATTAAAGCCAGCCCATTGAGCGAGTTCTCAGAGTTTTAAAATTCTCCTACGATGGCATGACCCTGTAGCTGTCCAAAAGAAGAATGTGAATAGCCAACTTACTCAAAAATACAGTGTATCTCAATTTCCCAAATGGTTCCATTCCTTCTTCACTGTTATGTCGACATATCTATCTCCCTAAAGTGCAGAAGGCATTACACGGACAATCAGAATTTTTCTTTGTTTTGGTTTCATCCAGACGGAGCTGTTCAACCCTTTAAAACGTATAGAAGGCCTCTCCCATCATTCTCCTGTGCCTCTGCCTTAACCCAAAAGTTGGTAACAAAACATGCTAGACCTTAATGTGATTATAAAAAAAGAATGGAATAAGCCATCCTTACTGCTTAAAGGGACTTGGGAAACTCAGGCCTGATCCAGGCTTGCATCAGTAAGAGGAGGGTCCAGTTTTATAGGCGGGATATAGCAGCTGGAGCCTATGGTCATTATATTTATTATTTCCATTTACCTGGTTGTATTGGTTGTAGCATGACAGCAGATTTGTGAGTGGGGAATTTGGATCCAAGGCCCAGGCCATAGGAGTTGTCCAGGGTTAGATATCTAGAGATTTATTTTCTTAGGGGTTGAGGTGGCCTCATGGGAAATAATTATCCCTAAAGAGAGGAAGTTTCATAGTATGTTCATAACATCTGAGTGTAGGTGTTAAGAAAGAGGCAAACGCACAATGGTCATGTCCATTCCCAAGTTCTATTCCAAGCACAACATAAAAGACTAGAGGCCCGATGCACAAAATTCATGCAAGGATAGGCCTTTGCAGCCCCACCCCCCACCCACTGGTCATTTCAGAAGGTTGTTCCCCTGTCCAGTCTAATTAGCATATTAGCTCTTTATAATATAGGATGAGTACAGCAAAACTAACTCCACCTGTGCTTAGTGAGGAAAGTTTCAGCACGGCACTATACTTGGCACTCACCATCTCACATCTAAGAGGTGCTGAGCCTAGAGGCTGAATATCTTCAGTACCTGTATCCTAGCTGAGCCAGAGCAGGAAAGACCCTGGCCTTCTGAGCTCCTACCCTTGTGGCAGGTAAATCTACTAATTCCACCAATGGAGCCTCTCAGCATAGATTCATAAATGTATGCCTCAATGTCTTTTGTGATGGTTAACTTTGTGTGTCAATTTGAGTGGGCTAAGGGGTGCCCAGATAGCTGATAAAGCATGATTTCTGGGTGTGTCTCCATGGATAACATTTGATTCAGTCGATGGAGTAAACAGACCAAGGTATCATCCAATCCATCCAGGGCCCAAATGGAACAAAAAGGTGAAGGAAAGTGAATTCTCTCTCTCTTCTTACTGGTAAGCTGGGACATCCATCTTTTCCTGCCCTTCAACTTCAAAGCTGCAGATCCTTAAGCCTTTGGACTCTGACTGAATTATACCACAGGATTTCCTGATTCTCTTGCTTGCAGATGGCAGGCTGTGGGACTTTTGGGGCCCCATAGTCATATGAACCAATTCCTATAACAAATCTCCATATATATATAATGTGTATATAAATTATATGTATGTACTAGTATATGTATATATCATATGCTCTAGACAACCATGACTAATACACTTTCATTCAGTAAGAATATACTGAATGAATATCTACCTACAAAGTAGCAGACACTCTGCTAAACTCTCAGTTACAAAGTCACGATTCTTCCTTCAGAGTTTACAGATTAGTTGGAAACACAAAGAGCAAAGAAATAATTATTATACAATGTGATGAATGCAATATTAGATTATGCAGAATATTATAGCTGTGTATTAAAGAGGTCCCTAATTCAACTTGGAGAGTTTAAGAAAGTCTACATAAATAAGGTGGTTCAAGAACACTCTTTTATATTTAATGTAAATATTTTATTTGAGTACACTGGCTGAGTACTAAATATTGAGTAGGGGTTAATGAGGACAAGTGTGGGAATTGGGCATTCTAGACAGGGAGAAAGGCATGAGTAAATGCAAAGGCAAGAAAAGAGCTGGGTGCCCTAGGAATTTCAAGCAGTTCCATGTTCCTGAAACACAATGCATGAGCCAGGAATGGAAGGAGATGAAACCAGAGCTGTAAATGGAAGCCAGAACATGGAGGACCTTGCATAACATGCCAGCAATCTTGGACTTAACCTGGTGGGAGATGGGGCACCTTATGATCCCTAATTAATTATTAGCATAGTCAGACTAATACTCAAAACAAATAAGAATATGTATCCTTATTTCTCTGGATTCAGTATTTGATCCTAAATGACTACACTATTTACTGTGTGACTTTAGAAAACTCAATTAACTTTTCTAAGATATTTTCTCCATCTCTAAATGGGGGTCACAATACCTTAAAAAGCTTTTGCAAAAATTAAATGATACAACGCATTTAAATGTGGTAGAGTCAGAACTCAAACCCAGTACAAAAATCAAGACCCTTGCCAATTGTGACCACTGCGTACTCTATAAGTTTTTTTTTCTATATGACATATACAGTGGGGCCTTCACTTACAAGTGTCCCAACTAACGAGTTTTTCGAGATACGAGCCGTCTCTCGGCTGACTTTTGCTTTGAGTTGCGAGCTAAAATTCAGGTTAGGAGCCAGCTTCAGATACCCCACCGCTAGTTGGCGCAGCAAACGTCACAGTGAATGCCACAACATCAGCCCAGCATCACATGTCTCACTCGTTCACTTTTGATTTGACATGCGAGTAATTTGAATTATGAGCTCCATCATGGAACGAATTAAACTCATATAAGGCTCCACTGTATTTTAATTCAAAGAAATGCATTAAAAATGATGGTACATTTTGGGGGGCATGGAGAAGGCAGTAATGAAATGCCTTTTTTTCCACAAAGGTCCAGGAATGTTCTTTCCTTGCTTTAATTACTAAATTTACAAAAGTAACAGTTAAACTCTGGACTGTCACATTTAATTTCTCACCCCCCACTCACTATTGACTTCCTTGCAGTTGGACTTTCACCCTCACCACCTTGAGGAAATTCCTCTCAGGATATCACTGAAGGTTATCACCTTTTGGTTATTTACCTCCTTCTCTCCCACTCTTTTTTTTTTAATTTCTTTATCGGTTAAGGTATTACAAATGTGTCCTTATCCCCCCCATTAACCCCCCCACACTCATACTGTCATCCCCCTGTTGTCCATGTCCATTGGTTTGGCTTATATGCATGCATACAAGTCCTTTGCTTGCTCTATGAGTTTTATTCGGTAGTAAAACAGTCTTCATAGAAAAGATTACTAATGGAGAACCTCCTCTTTGCCACCTTGTTATATTGAATTTTTTTTTAAAAAAAAAAGTGAGAGCATCCTCCCCTACAGGAGGATGTAGGTCATCTTTCCTTCCTACAGCAGGATATCAATAATGTGCAGTGTATGGGAACTGACTGAATGAAAAGTTATATTTAATTGGGAAATCAATGAAGAGAAAGAGGGCACCAAGGTCACAAAGACTAGATCATCCTGACCACTCTCACTCCCTTGCCCTTTCTCTGGGTCTTCTATCATCATATCACACTTGCCAATTCCCCAGCAGTCTTAATTATGGACACAGCCATTTGTCTTCAAATATCACAGCTCTGTGAAATCTATGCATCGATAAATACAGATCAAAAGCTGTTTTCCACACTGCTGGAGAGTTAATTGCTTCTGTGGTTAAAGCAAATGTGGTCATTCTTTACCTTTGAGGGGACCTTCCAAGGTCTCGAAGTAGCTGGAGGCTTCCTATAAAGTCAGAATAAAGACCACCATAACATTAGGACCCAAAGATGTGTCACAAAAGAATTCACACTTTTCAGATTAGCTCTCTGTGGTCAAAAAAGTAACAAACCAGGCTTTCAGGATTAACCAAAGCCAAATCATCAATTTTGTTTCAAAATAGACATCTTTATACCAAGCATCATTCCTATATCTATTTTCCCTTTCAAAAAGCATTTACTGGGTATGAGAGTATTGGAGCAGAAATAGAGAAAAATAAGAAATGGCATCTATCTTCAAGATTAGCGAAGGAGGCACATAGGCTCAAAAAAATTCATAGCAAGCATAAAGGTATTATGACTAAAAAAATAAAACCCTCAAAGAATGGAAGATTAGTTCTACTACAAGATGGGGGCCAAGAGAAGCACCACAGAGGAGTTGAAATTTGAACTGAATCTCAAGATGAATGTGTATTTGCCTGGCAATGAGGAAGGGGAAATAAGAATGAAAAGACTTGTCATACAATACAACTATAGCAGAATAAATAAAAGGATAGAAACATGTTGAAAGCATAAGACCAATCAAGTCATTTGATATGAATAGCAAATGGGGCAGGAATAGAGGCAGAGAGAAGGGGGACTGGGGAGGTAAGAAGGACCCAGATCATACAGTGTCTTATATAGTTTAAGAAAGTTATAGGGGTCACTGATGGACTTTAATCAAGAAAATGACTTACTCAAATATGTTTTAGAAAAGTCATCCTGTTAGTGTGGATAATGAATGTAGTGGAGACTAGAGGAAGGAAGGAAAACAAATTTAAGAAAGACTAGAGGAAGGAAGACCAGTTTAAGAAAGAGAGCATGAGGACTAACCGGAGTTGGCAGCAGTAAGGATACAGATGAGTTGGCAGGCACAAAATAAGGATAACATTTCCAAAGGCATGGCTGTGGCAGGCAGAGAATGCAGTTCTTGGTTACCTCTTTTCAAGGACAGTTGAACACAGCCTTGGAAATCAATAAGATGGAGACAAACCAGAGCAAAATGATGGTGAGATAAGATTATGGGGATTTTTTTTCATTGAATTTATTGGGTACAGGTTTCAAGTGTACAACTCAATAAAACATAAGATGATGAAGAATTCCATTAAATTCATCTGATTTTTATTGAACACCGGGTTACATCAGGAACCATGATACATGATGCCTCTTGCCATGCAGAGATGACAAGACAAGATCTCTGTCTCAAAGCACAGCAGAAATTGCATGGGCTGAGTGGCTATATAGGTAGGTACCAGATGACCACAAGGTAAGTACAATTCTCCTATTACTCTGCTTTACTTTTCTTGTCTATTTTGTTTATTGTCCATTTCTCCTCACCCTCAACTAGAATGTCAGCTCTGTGAGGTTAAATGTTTTATCTGGTAGATTGTTCAGCATCTATAAGAGTATTTGTGTCTAATACATACTCATTATTTTCTGAATTAACGAATTAATTTATCCTGATCAGGACTTGTATGCTCTTTTAACTTATAGATCCATGTATTAAGTCTGGAGATCCTGTCATTATTTCTTTCAATATTGCCTCTATTCTACTATTTTCATCTGTTACTTCTATTATGTTAGCCTCGCTGGCTTCCATGTCTCAATTTTCTATATTTTCTATCTTTATATTTTCCCAGATCTATCTTAAAAATCATTGTTTCTCTCTGCATCTGTAAATTGAATGCTTTACTTAATCATCTTTTTTTCACTTGGATTACACTTTGGTTCTGTTTCAAATATACCTGGGATTTTTCAAATTATCTTGTTGTGCCTCAGTTTCTCCTCTTTGATCTTTTATCTCTTTGATCACTTTAAATCTGTTTATTTTATTTATTTTTGTTAATCCTCACCCAAGGAAATTTTTCTCACTGATTTTTTTAGATAGAGTGGAAGGAAGGGAAGGAAGGGGAGAGAGAGAGAGCGAGACAGACAGACAGACAGACAGACAGACATCAATTGGTTGCCTTCCACATGTGCCCAACACAGGCCAGGGATCCAATCTGTAACCCAGGAACAAACCCTTGACTGAGAATTGAACCCACAACCCTTCAGGGGGGGGGGGGGGCATGTTCTAACCACTGAGCACACCGGTCAGGGCTAAATTTGTTTGCCTAGTGTAGGTTGTTCTATTATTTATATTTCTTGAGGTGATATTTAGTTCAAATGCTGATATTTGTTTCACCTGCTAATTTCCCTCATGGCAGTTTATTCCATTGTGTAATTTTTTAATATTTTCTTGTGTGCTCATTTTCAGCACTTTGTGAGTTTTTGGTGCTTTAGAAGTGTGCCTACAGGATGTGTTACATCTGCCTCTGTGTTAGCCTCTGTGGTCATCACTAAACTAGCTTTATGTTATCTTTTTGGTTTGGTATTCATACCACATGGGTAATATTTTGAGTCATGTCCCACACTCATGTGTAGTGCAGATCTGGGATTATTTATCATTGGTGAATTGTTTATCAGACACAGCATCAGATGGATTACAAATTTCCACCTCCCAGAAGAGGCAAGCCAGGTTTATCTGGTCCTTATTCCAGAAGTGGATAGATCTTCATGGCTCTTGCCTTTAGACAGGTAGTTCATCTATACCATGAGCTTGAAATCTGCTCCTGATGTCAATATAAGAGAACCCTAGTACCTAGTCCCCTGACATTCAATTCTATATGATGTTACAGTAACCATAAAAGCTTTTTCAGCTTTAGTACCATGACTTTGAGCTGCTTCTTTGTTTTCACACCTGGGGATTTTCTGTTCTTGGTTTATTCTTTAGCTATGTGTACAAAAACTATTTTGTATTATTTTATCCAACATTTTTAACCTTGAAGTATGAAGACCAGTTATTCCATTTCAGCTCAATTTGCCATATTTTCATGACTCTGTAATCCTGAAACCAACAATCTTAATTGTGCAAGTTGCAAGAACTTATATCCACTCTCCTTAATTAAATATTTTACTGATATAACCTAAGGTGATGTATTCATTTCTGGGTACCAAAGTTTGGGAGGGAAACTGACAACATCATGCACTTTTGGGAAAGATCAAACATGATGAAGAATCATTGTCTGGATTCATGGAACAGAATAACAGATTTCAGGGGAGAGGGGGGGAATCAGGGAGAGATTGACCAAAGAATATTCATACATATATGCATAACCCATGGACACAGATAATAGTATGGGGAAGGCCAAGGGTGGGGTGGGTATTGGGTGGAGGGGGGCAAAAAGGGAGAAAATGGGAGTTGTCAACAAATGCGGGGGGAAAAGAATCTGGAAAACTTTTCGGTGCTTAGAATGCTTGACCAATGAAAGTTGACTTAGCCTGAAGAGGGGGAGGCTCTGGGGCACAGAGCACTGTCACCAAATATTTAAAGGGCTGTGGAAGGAGAATTCAGCTTATCTCGTGTAGTTCTAGACAACAAATCCAAAATGGTGCCGCAGAGAGCCAGGTCTGTGGTGAACGAGGTCTGACACGGATTCATCACATAACAATCTTGGACAAATCGCTTCCCCCTTCAGAACTCCAGGGTACTCATCTGTGAAATGAGAAGGCTGCATCACATGCGTGCCAGGTTCCTTCAGCTCTCACAGACTTCGGTTCATTTCTCAACAAAGGTAATAATCAGGATTTTTCCAGCAATGAATCAGTGGGCACACTTGATGACGGTCTTAACCTTCCTTATTTAATGCTCACTCAAAATAATGTACCTGTATTGCTTTCTTCACTCCACCAAGACTACAGACCTCAAACCAAGTCTTCATAACCCCCTTTGGGCCAGAAATTGTAGTTGTGAAATGCCTGAATGGCAGAGTGGAATGGGGAAAAGACTGTGGGTTTTGGGGGTACATGCCGACCTGAGTACCAAGTCAACTTTTACCTCACAAGCTCTGTGTCCTTGAGGACCATTTAACTTCTTTGAATATCAGTTTCCTCTTTCATAAAGTGAAATAATAAAATATGCCTAAACAGTGCTCATCATTAAAAATTTTAAAGCCAACATAAAAATGTCTGACACATGCTCTGTTTTTAATAAATGTTAGTAAAATAAAAAATCAAAACCAAATGTTCTATATTGACAAGGGATGAAATGGTGCCTTTAACAACAGGATATATAGTTTATTCTCTCCAACATGTTACACCATGATGCCTTCACATTGCAAAATATCTTCTATCCCCTTCACAATTTTGCAAGCATTTCTAATTCTAGGGATTAATTATTTTTGTACAAGAAACAGTTATCTGAACTACTCCAACACCTTGGGCATTTTAGAAAATTATCTTTCCCCTGAATTGTTAAACCATGGGTAATCAAATCCCAGTCTCATAAATATTTGATTTAGCAAAAAACAATTGTTATCCCCTCCTGGTAACAAGAGTTTCTTCCAACTCATCTCTGGCCTCCTTCATTATCTTTTAGCATGGAGGGATTCCAGTTTCTTGTATTTCTGCTATCACACTGGAGCTGTACTTTATGAGCTGACATCTACACATCTATCTCCTGACATCTGAAAGGATCTTTGCTTGGTAAACAATACAACTGGATTCATTAAAAGTTTCTGACTCATAGCAAATCCATGAAAACTTCTTTTATCTTTCTGATGAGATTTCTTTCCTAGGCTCCTTTGTCTTGAGGATTTCAATCTGGTGAAATTGTTTCTGTCTCTGAAAAAAAGGGAATTAGAATAATCTACACACCCTAGATATATGGGAGTGACTATTAGTGAATCATAAGAAATGGAAGGAAAATGTGGAAGAGAAAAACCAATTCAGCAAACACAGTGTAGTGTTTAAAAAATGAGTCCCAACTTGGGTTCTAAAATCAGACCCAGTTCCGTTTCAGACTCTGCCACTCTCTAGTTGCGTGACTTTCAACATGTTGAGAAAGTACCTAGGCCGCAATGTTCATATCTGCATAATGGGCATAAACTCTGTCCTCAAATATTCAGCAGAGGAGGAAAAATGTGCTAGACTCCCTTCAGCAGTGCAAAGTACATGAAAGTCTGCCCTGGAAACATGGAGAACAAACTGGAAAAAAATAAAAGGGTAAACTGGAAGTTCCTCAATCATAGGCAGAGTGGAACCAAAGAAATCTGTTTTATTAATTTTTTACCCCTATACAAAAATGGCCTGAAAAATACTCCTTTCCCAGGCAGCTGCTGAACATGGCAGAAGGGCAGGTCCTGGTGCTCATGGCCGAGGTCATGTCCTGGGCCAGGGCCACCTAGAGGCCATCATGGCCAAGCCGGTACTGCTGGGTTGGAAGGTGCTGATTGTGCCCTGTGAGGGCATCAACCTTCCTGGCAATTTCCACAGAAACTAGTTGAAGTACCTGGTCTTTCTCCACAAGTGGATGAACATCAACCCATCCCTTGGCCCTTACCATTTTTCAGTCCCCAGCCGCATCTTCTGGCAGACCATGCAAGGCATGCTGACCCACAAGACCAAGCAAGGCCACGCCACCTTAGACCGCTCAAGGTGTTTGATGGGATCCCGCTGCCCTATGACAAGAGCGAATGGTGGCTCCTGCTGCCCTCAAGGTTGTGTGTCTGAAGCCTACACGGAAGTTTGCCTACATAGGGCGCCTGACTCCCTGCAAGTACCAGGGAGTCACAGCCTCTCTGGTGGAGAAAAGGAAAGAGAAGGCTAAAATCCATGGAAACAGGCCAAAAAGAACAGGAGAAGAAAATTGACAGATGCACAGAAGTCTTCAAGACTCGTGGACTCCTAATCTGAGCCCAATAAAGTTGACTCAAAATAAGTAAATATAAATAAAACACCCCCCAAAACAAAAATCTCATTACTATATTAAAATTCAGCCTAAGGTTTCGCAAATATGATGTGTGATACAGACATCAGAATTGATGTAAGTTCGTGAACAAAAACAACAGCCATGTCATAATACGTAGGATGTCTTAAGAACTTTCTTTCTGCCAAAACCGGTTTGGCTCAGTGGATGGAGCATCGGCTTGCGGACTGAGGGGTCCCAGGTTCGATTCCGGTCGGGGGCATGTACCTGGGTTGCGGGCACATCTCCGGTGGGAGATGTGCAGGAGGCAGCTGATCGATGTTTCTCTCTCATCGATGTTTCTGACTCTCTATCTCTCTCCCTTCCTCTCTGTAAAAAATCAATAAAATATATTTTTTTAAAAAAAGAACTTTCTCTGTACTAAGGAACATGGTATGTATTTTACATGCACATTTATACACATATCTCATTTTATTATGTTATGTGCATACATCCCTCACTTAACAACTCACAAAGAAGGTATTATATTATGATCCCCATTAGATGATATCTTAGCCTGGCTTCCACCAGAAAGCAGAACCTGAGACAAGAGCTATGTGCAGGCAGCTTGAGGAGTGATGCCAGACAGCAGACATGTTGGATGGAGGAAAGAAGGAAACTCAACACAAGAAGATGCTATCCAATCATCCTCAATTGTAGTGCTCATCCCTGGCTCTCTTCCTGAAGAGACCATCCTTTCCTGTCCCGCTGGTTGAGAAATGCTCCATGGGGCACCAACTCTCTCCTACATCCAGGTTATATATATGTGAGTGTTGAGCAGGCTCTTACATGAATGCTGGGACAGAAAGCAAGACACACTTTACTGAGATACTGTGTGTGGACAGTAAAGCTGATAGAAGCTTGAACAGAACTATTTACAATAGCTAAAGCCGGAAAAGAGAAGAACCCTAAAGGATTTGAGGCAATGGGTGCATAAGAAGAGTCCCATAAAAGGTGAATAGTTAAGACTCATAGAGGTTGTCTTGCCCAAGGGGACACAGTTGAAAACACAAATCTGGTATTCTATTCTAGATCCCCTTCTATTTCTATTCTCAATATGGTAAAATAAAGAAGAAACAGAAGGATAATTATTCAGATACAACATTCATGAATAAAAACCCATCCATGATGTATCTTCTGTTTGCTCTTCAGTCTCACCTGCCACCATTTTGCTCCCCACCCTTTATGCTTCAGTCATAGCACAATACTCGGATGTGCTCAAGAAGTTAAGTGGCTTTACCAAATTCACAAACTGCCAACCCCAGTCTGGGCCCAAGTTCTTATCAATACTGCACAATTCTTCTTCTTCTTCTTTTTTGTAAAGAACTTTAAATGTTTTGTTCAATTAGAGTTCACTTTCAGTATTATTTTGTACTACTTTCAGGAGTAGCCATAGTGGTTAGACAATCATATACTTTAAAAAGTGTTTTCAATATTTCCAGTACCCACATGGCACCATACAGTTATTACAATATTATTGACCATATTCCCTATGCTATACTTTACAGACCTGTGACTACTGTATAACTACCAATTTATACTTCTCACTCCCTTCACCTTTTTCACCCAGTCCCCCAACCCTTTCCCCTCTGGAAATCATCACTCCATTCTCTGTGTCAGTGGGTCTGTTTCAATTTTGTTTGCTCATTTATTTTGTTCTTTAGATCCCACATATAAGTAAATTCATATGATATCTGTCTGTCTCTGACTGCCTTATTTCACTGTGCATAATACCCTCTAAGTCCATTCATGCTGTAACAAATGGTAAGAATTCATTCGTTTTTATGGCTGAGTAATATTCCACTGTATAAATGTCCCATCACTCTTTTATCCATTCATCTGCTGATGGGCACTTACGTTGTTCCCATATCTTGGCTATTGTAAATAATGCTGCAATGAACATAGGATGCATATTTTTTTTTCAATTTTGTATTTTGGTTTTCTTTGGATATATACTCAGAAGTAGAATCACTAGGTCAAAAGGCAGTCCCATTTTTAATGTTTTGAGGACCCTCCATACTGGTTTCCATAGTGGCTGCACCAGTCAGTATTCCCACCAACAGTGCACACTGTATTTTTGCTGCTTCCATTAAAGCAAGCTAAGGTTGCACCAGTCAACCCACAGGTCTACATACTTCATGACTAGCAGGAATCTGAAAATAAGCACTGCTCCAAGTTCCCAGTTATTAGTAGTAAAGGCACTGGCCGAGGATCCTGGAGCCCTGAGCTCTAGTCCTGCTGCCTCTGCCTCACTGTGAGACTTTGGGCCTTTCCACACTCCCTTGCTCTGGGTTGCAGTTTCCTAGTATAATAAATTATTGAGTTGAAACAAATTCTTGCCAAGGTTCTTTCCAACACTAATGATCTATGCATCTGAGTGCATTATAAAAATATATTTAAATTTTTCTATTTTTTTCTTATTGTTTTTCTTTAGAAAGAGGAAAAAATTTTCTGTGTTGAACAGGGAGGCAGGATCAGATCAAACTTCTGGTGTGCCCTTCCATCTGGACTCTGAAAGTCAAGACTGCTAGGATAAGGCCTATAGAGTCAAGTGACCAGGTCATTTCAAACCTGAAGTTCATCTCATAAACTTCTTTCCTAATCTGGACATCTATCCAATGAAACCACATCCTCCAAATATTCCCATAATGTGTGTCGCAAGGCAAATGAATTGCCAGGGCAGAGAAAGACTAAAGAGGTAATTATGTCTATGCTTTCTCCTCATTTTACAAGTGAGGTACTTAAAGCCCAGCAAGGGCATATGACTCTCCCAAGGTCTCACCATGAGCCACTCACTGAGATTAGAGCCCCAGTGTTTGGACTAAAACTGGTACAATCTTTCTACAGCATCACACCATCAACTTGAGGGGCAAGATTGTTGAAAAGAGCCCAGCCGGCATGACTCAGTGGTTGAGCATCAACCTATGAACCAGGAGGTCATGGTTCAATTCCCAATCAGGGCACATGCCCAGGTGTGGACTCGATCCCCAGTGTGGGGCATGCAGGAGGCAGCTGATCAAGGATTCTCTCTCATCATTTATATTTCTATCTCTCTCTCTCCTTCTCCCTTCCTCTCTGAAATCAGTAAAAATATATTTATAAAAAAAGATTGTTGAAAAGAAAGGAAAGTACTGGACTGGGAGTCCAAGATCGGGTTTGAGTCCTGGTTAGTCTGCTTTCCAATTACCTGACCTTCTTTAAGTGTTGAAAGTGAAGGCCACATAAGAAAGTTATGTGTAAGTGCCTACATGCCTAGTAACCAAAACCAACATATAGTGGATGTTTAATAATAAATGCCTTTCAAATAGGACTGCCTCAAGTTTGTATAGTAAGATCTGGTTGAGGTAAGTGATATGGACATATTATATAAAATGTAGAGTTGTATAGAAATGGAAAGAATTGTATTTTTCTATAGTAAAGCAAATACTTTTTTAGATAGGATTGCAATGGATGAGGGAAGTTATTGCTTTCCATTTCATGGACAAGTTACAGCAACATTTATGCTCTTAAACTACCAATGTATGCAATTCTGCATCCAAACAGAGTTGTGGACATAAGTATTCATCTTGACTTGAAAATAAAAACATTCTATCTGTACCAACAGAAAAGACACAGTGCATAGCAGATATAATGAAATAAATAGCTTAAGTGTCAGCTATCACCTGCTGAACAGAGCCAACTGAGCCAGCCTATCTCTGGAAATAATTCAAGATGCCCTTGAAATAAGAAAACATTACTTAAAATACTCCTAAATATTTTATGGATACCAGAATAAAATATATTGATGCTACAGCAAAGTCTTATTCCCTTAATGCTTATGAAAAAAATCTGTGAAAATGCCTGTTAACTTCTCATGGGGTATGGCAGTGAGAGAGAGAATTACCACTACAGATGCCAGAATTTCAAGCACTCTGATAGAAATTTGACTTTTACTTTCTCATTTAACTCTCTTTTGCCCTACTATTATTTCCATTTTAGAGAGATTGTTAAAATTCCCTGGACTCAAATCCAGATCTATCTTTCTACTGCACACAACCCACAAGAAAACACACAACCTCACATGTACCCCAGGCTGTTCCTTTCTAATGGTTCAGGTCTAAAAGCCAAAGCTAAGATCTAAACCCTCAAAACATTCTTTGGGATTTTGAAAGTCCATTTCAACAACTAAATTTTTGTTTCTGTGCTCTAAATAAAAAGTTAATAATACCTTGATATGTAAAGAACTTTACAAAGTATTTTTTTATAAATAAGATTCAAATCCAACTTTTCTGATTCCAAGACTAGCCCTCTTCCCACCAGAAACTGCCTTGAGGGAATCTAAACCAGAGTTCAGGTACTTGAAGGATGACAACAGAGTCCTCCAAACAGTGAAACCTGCTTATTTACTGAGTAAATTTCCAGGGAAGAAAACAATTCCAACAGTATCATCTCCAGAATGGGGCCATGATAGAAGCTGGTGCCTTGATGGGAAAATTAATAAGCTAGGGATAATCATCTATTGTTTCCTAATTTCCTGAATATACAATGTATATTAGCCACTTGATGAAACCAACCCAAGCCATAAATAGGAGTAAAAAAAAAATGGAACCATATTTAATGAGTTATGAAAAAATTTTAATCCAGTAGAAACACTCTTGGGAATTAATATTAGGCTAGGATTGGGGGGAGATCCCTGAATAAAAATCTATATGTGCAAAGACATTTATTGCAATGCCATTTAAACTGTAAAACATTGAAAATAACCTACAAATCCAAAAATAGGGGAATTGTTTAGTGAACTGTGGTACATCAACTAGATGGTATTTTATATAACTGTTAAATATAATATTTCTAAATACTAGATGGTTAAAGCTAAAAAATGTAGCATAAATTAAATTTAAAAAGAAAAATATTGCTATGCCATGCAAAAATAGCATGCATATAAGCAAAGAGCAGAAGAGAACATTAAAATGACAACTATTGATTTGCAAGGGTGACAGGATTACAGATGACTTTGGTCTTCATTTTTTAATTTCCAGTACATTTATTATAATATAACTTATTTCAAGTAGAGCTTAACATTATTCAAAACTGACTTTATTTCAGCCAAGTAACAGAAAAAGACAAGACATTTACAATCTCTTTGGGGAATCAGTGATTTTTTTTAGCCACTGTGTGAAAGTTCTTGTAATTGATCTTTGCCATTTAATTCAATGTCACCCAAATTTACAGATCTTTGTTTCAAGGTAATGTAGATAAATGAGGCTCATGTTAGACTATTGACATTATCTTGGCACCTGTGCACATCAGCACTTTGGGTGTTTGATTAACACGTAATCCAGGCTTGGAAAGGCTAAGAACTTGGTGTAAGATGTTATCTCTCATTTTTTTCTAATTTGCATATCATCATAAGAGAACACTGGATTTAGAATTGAGAGACTTACAACCTATTGAGCCCTGGTTCTATAACACACTAGTTATATAAATCAATGTGCCCCTGGGTGCCCCATAGCTCATCTCTGACCCATGAGGGTAAAAATCCCAGCCCCACTCACTGCCAGGGCTATGATGAGACATAGACTCTCTGAAGAGCACACATGTGCTCCACAGAGCTCTGGGCAGGGACACCCAAGACAGGAAGAGCTTTTCAGGTATTTCATAAATAGTAAAAACTGCCATTGACTCAACACTGTCCACATGCCAGGCACTGTGATCAGGACTTTACATGCATCATTCAATTACTTTTAATGTATGTATTGTGCATCCACTACGTAATAGATGCTGGTACATGCAAGGTACATGGAAGAAAGCAATTCCCTACCCTCATGGAGCTGAGATTCCTGTGGGGAAGACAGACAGTGAATGGCAAACATAATTTAAACCAGTGATGGCGAACCTATGACACGCGTGTCAGAGGTGACACGCGAACTCATTTTTTTGGTTGATTTTTCTTTGTTAAATGGCATTTAAATATATAAAATAAATATCAAAAATATAAATCTTTGTTTTACAATGGTTTCAAATATCAAAAAATTTCTATATGTGACACAGCACCAGAGTTAAGTTAGGTTTTTTCAAAATGCTGACACGCCGAGCTCAAAAGGTTCACCATCACTGATTTAAACAGTAAATTACATGGTGTGTTAGAAGATGATTTGGAAAAAATAAAGGTAAAATTGAGCAAAGGAGGTCCTGAGTACAGGGACAGGGGGCAGAGGCAATTTTAAATGGGGTGGTCTGGGACATTTGAACATTCTGGGACTTGAAGCAGGAGCAGTTGGGCATGCAAATAGCAGAGAGAAGAGCACCGCAGGCACAGAGCACTGGAGGGCAAAGAAACCAAGGGTGGAGCTTCTTGAGATGTTTGCCAAAAATGAAGGGGCTTCTGTGTCTGGAGTAGAGTGCGGAGGAGAGAAAGCAATAAAAAATGAGGTCAGAGAGGTAACAGGGAGTCTGATCATACAGGACCTTTTAAAAGACCATTATAAGGACTTTGGCTTTTATTCTGAGAAAAATCAGTTTGATCAGAGGAGTAACATGAACAATTTTCATTTTCATTTATTGAGGATAGACTGTGGTGGGCAAGAGCAGGACCAGAGGAACCGGTTAGGAAGCTATGACAGAAACAGTGAACTATCACTACAAACTCATGAACACTACAGAGGGCATAACCCAGGAGAAGAGTAGAGAAGCTGGTGAGAAGTGGTTGGATTCTGTATTTCTTTTGAAAGTGAAGCAAACAATCTGCGGATGTATGGTATAAGAGCAAGAGAAAAGCCAAGGATAATTGCATGACTTCTGGCCTGAGAAATTGGAAGGATCAACCTGCCCCCTCCTGATCCAGGAAAGACTGACAATGATATTGTTGGGCTTGACAGTCTTCACCATAAACCTATGATACAGCCAATGTCTTCATTTTACAGATAAGAAAACTGTTGCTTTTATGGTTAAGTGACTTACCCAAAATCACACAACACTCCAGTTGTAGAGCCAAGATGTAAGCCCTGGTCCCTCTGGCTCCAAAGTCTAAGCACTTAAACACGGATGTTGCTGCTTTGCAAAGTGAAAGTCAGGAGCACCCAAGTTTCCCCATCAGTGGCCACATGATAAGAATCCCATAAATGTGTAAACATATGAATATTTTATTGATAATAGTGGTATATGTAGAGGGGTTTCTAATACTTGGTGTGATATGAATCAAGTGTCCAAAGACACTTGACTGACACCTGTTTATCCTTTTTTTTTTCTTTTTTTTAATTCAGAGAGGAAGGGAGAGGTAAAGAGAGATAGAAACATCAATGATGAGAATCACTGATTAGCTGCCTCCTGCACTCCCTCTACTGGGGATCGAGCCCACAACCCTAGGCACATGCCCTTGACCGAAATCAAACCTGGGACCCTTCAGTCTGCAAGCCAACACTCTATCCACTGAGCCAAACCACGTAGGGCCTGTTTATCCTTTAGTCAGGAAGCCTTCATGGTGCCCATGATGTAGCACTCAGAATTATATGTGAATCTTGTTCAGCCTCAATTATAACAACTGATGGGTCTCAACATGCTGGTCCAACACTTGGAGTAGTTGTTACAAGGCTGATTCTGATTAGTACCATCTAAGATGCTTTTTTTAATACAGATTCCAAGCCCTAGCTTCTCCCCTACAGAGACAGAATCTCCTGAGATGGATTCAGAAATCTTTATTTCACAGTGGATTCTTCTGCAGTCATACAGGCATCAGTTGGTTAAATGGTACCTAAGGACTTCTGAGTGAAGCAAGAGCAGGGGAGAACAGGTGGTTGGGCCCTATTGGCTACTAGGTTAGATGTGCTAGATAAGGGTAAAAAGGGTCATCACTCAAAATATGGCCCCCGAGGAGTAGCAGTGGCGTCACCTGGGAGATGGCTAGAAATGCTGACTCTCAAGCCCCACTCTAGACCTACTGAATCTGAACTCGTGTCTTAGCAAGGTTACTGGCTGTTTAGTAGACACAGTGAAGCTTGAACACTGCTGTAACACACTTAACAACAAACTTTGAGTGGTCCCTAGCCTGGGGCAGGAGGGTTCACTGGCTATTTATTAGACAGTCAACATTTATGTCCAGCTCAGTTGATACTAGACTGGATGCTTTATGTACTTTATCTTACTCCTCATGACAACCCTACAAAGTGGGAATCATTATCCCACTTCACAGGTGAGGAAAACCAAGGCTAACTGAATTGTAGTAACTCACCAAAGGCCATTCAGTGTCAAAGAGGCAGAGCTGGGATGTAAACCCAAGTCTGTCTATGTCTACAGCACATGCGCCACTGTACCACGTTGCTTAAAATAAAGAGCAACTCAAAGACTCAGCCAAATTTAGAAAAACTCATACGGGCAATCAGGTGAAAAATGCAGTTTGCTGTCCAAGAATGTCTGTAGTGGGATTCAGAACATGTCATTGAATCAGGCTTGTTCACCCAAGCCTTAATCACGTTAGATAACTATGCCATTACATTTTCATAAGACAGCAGGCCCGGCCACTCTCTATTGCACACATAGTGTGGCATCTGGCGTCTGGCTGGCTCTTGGGATGGTGTAGGCTGTGTTCTACATTAAGCGGGAGGTACCCTGTGCTATTTGTAATGAGAAAACTATTCCCTTGGAGTAAACTGTTCACTCATGGATGGTAAACAGAACCAGAACAGCTGCTTCGGGGTGAGCCAAGCAGTGCCATGGACGTAACATCAGGTTCCCTAGAATTTTGCAGGTAGCAGTAACAATCACCGAAAACTCTGGTAGAGGTCTTTGGGGTCTGAAAAGACCATTGACATTTATTGTTTCATTTCACTCTTAGAGAAGTCCCAAAAGTTAGATATTTTATGGATAAGAAAATAGATTCAGAAAAATTGATGGCTTCTCCAAGACCACACAGCTAGCAAATGGCCAAGCATGTACTCAAACCTTTGTCTTCTGATTTTAAGTCTTTTGTTGTTAACCCAAGACAATGAGTTTAAACTAGTTTGAGTTGAGCCCCAGAGCTACAGTGAGTAGAGAGACTTTGCAAAATGGATATGCTGGAAGTTGTCACCCACTGGGAGAAATTTATTACTGCTAAACCAGAATCTAAACATAAGTTTTTGAGGAAAGACAAACCTTTTGTTTCCAATGGCCAGGGAACGTCCATTGGCTCCTCATTTCCTGAGGTCTTCGCGAGGAGCTCGTACAACTGAACAGAGGTGAGGGTTCCACTGATAGCAATGTTGGTTCACAAACTCCCTTGCTAAACTCAGGAGGCTTATTGGAGTTATTTCCTTTGTTACATGTAAAACTAAGTGTGCCCCCCCCACACACACACACACTCCTTCCTGGCCTTCCCTATAAATGTGTAAATCAGTTAACAACATCCTTTTACTGGCTCAGTAGGTCAAGCACACTTCACTGTACAATTCTGGGGAGTCAGGGGGGTCCGGGACACTCTGCTACTCCTCTGCTTATAGGTCATTCCAAATCTTTTCATAGGTAACACCATGTGTCACTAGTGGTGTGGGTTACTGTACACCATGCACCAAGTGGAATCCAATGTGGTGAGGTCATTCATTCTAGTGTTAGGAGATTTGGGAAGAGGAGAAAGAATTTAACCAGACTACTGCAACTGGAAAACCACAGGGGGCAGCAGCAGGTCACCAGCCAATGGGGATGGTCACTGACTGGGTAGTTATGAAAATTATACCTTCAAACATGGAAACTGTAGAGCAGCAGATCTGTAGTTAAAGGGCATCTAAAAAAGTTAAGAATGCTCAAAACATGAGCCTTTTTCACTAATTTGGGAGTCTTTTTGAGCCGTAAGGAGTAGCAGCAATGATAGATTATCCTGGAAACAGGGAGGCAGGGCAGTCCGCCCCCTACAGGACTGTGATACAGCTAACAGGGCACTGGGCTCCTTTGGAAACGGGGAAGGTGCATCCAGAGAGAAATCAGAATAGGCTCCTTTTATGGTTCTATCAGAGCCATAGCAAGATGTGAAATAGTTATCATGTGGCATATCTAACAGGAGCCTGAGGAAAACATCAGCAGAAACAAATGTGTTCATGCACAAAACTGGAATTAGACTGTCTCCAGGGTGGCTATCATAAGTCTCCCAGCCAGAGAAATCTTTAAAGGTTTGAATGGTTCATCTGCATGAAGAAGTATGCCATTGGCCTTGTTAAATGAAGCTGAATAGCCTGCTATGGGGACTGTGATATGACTCCCAGTGCAGAACAAGTTCTCTGGGTTGACTAAGAATAATGGGAAAAGCACTGCTGCCTTGAACTGGGTACTTGGTAGAATTGTGTATGCGTACCCCACTGAGGAGACTCCCCAGAAGCAGGGGCAATAATTAAAGGACACAATGCTGTACCACTCTGGGATGGCTTGCTCTCCTCGCCTGCGGATAACAAGACCCAATGGCCTGGGGAGAAACCCAGGCAACATGGCTTTGACTCAGGGAATGCTGGGTGATTTGATATGGGTAGAACCCTGAAATGAACAAATGGACCATGGCCTTGAACGTGCTCCTACAGTCTGGAGTAAAGGGGTAAAGCGTCTGTTCCATCCTCAAAGGGCAACCTACCTCTATTAGTGATCCAGGGGGTGAAAAACTTTCCCCAAAGAGACACTGGACTGGAATGCAAACGCATCACTAGGTGGAATGTATAACTCCTTATCAAACCCAGCTGTGGGAAGCTTTATGGACATCCTTCTCTTATGCATTACCATAGAATCCGCTGGAGTCAATAGAAAAAATTTCATAAGCCCCCGCGGTCAGGGGATAGAATAAGAAAAGACAGATCCTGGTGACTTGGAGGTTGACTTCCTTCCCCCTGTTGGTAACTTAACAAAGCACCGGGTTTCAGTGAGTGTGGGTTAGCTCAAAAACCAACATGCTATGACCAGTTTCTGAACTTTTCTGAAGGCTTCATTTCCTAGCAAAGCTACATGCTCAACTGTTCCAGAGTGCAGGAGACCAAGGGGTTTCCCAGGATTCAGGACTGTGAGTGCAAAAACATGAAGGCAGTCCTAGGCGAACCAGGATGGTTGGTCACTCCATCAACCAGGGACCTTCTCTTCTAACAGTAATACAGTTGGCTCCTAGTTCTATAGTCCCTAAACATAAAGGAGATTTTGGAGGTAGAGACAGGACCCCTCTCTCCTGAATTCTAACCATGGAACCCAACTGAGCACGTCTCCCTGTGGGGTAAGGAGGTTACAGGGTATGTGCTCATCCACACCTCTTCTTGTAAATTTGTCCTTAATAGAATCTATTTTTTATATCTGCCCACTATGACACTAGTATGTGCACATCCCTTTGCTCCTGCCAAAGGAATGAGGCTTCTGAGATTCGGCCTCTAACTAGTGCACTGGCAGCAAGCAAGGGACAGAGTCAACAGGCTAGGGGAGTCAAGAAAGAGGCAGGAAGTCGCAGATCTATACCAACTCAGAGAAAAGACACTATAAAAGTGCTATGAGGGCATGAATATGAACCACTGAGCAAGACTACACAGCAGAGGCAGCACACAGAACCACCCGTGGCTTGTTTTTTTCCCTAATTGACTCTGAATATCTAAATGGCTTGGCCAGAGCACTGCAAGTCATCATGACTCTCAGCCCCCTACTGTCTCACTTTGGCCACTGCACTCATTCAAGGCTCCTTGCAGACATAGAAGTGCATGGTGGGACACCCTAATCCAGTGGTCAGCAAACTCATTAGTCAACAGAGCCAAATATCAACAGTACAACGATTGAAATTTCTTTTGAGAGCCAAATTCTTTAAACTTAAACTATATAGGTCGGTACATTGTTATTAACCTACCTATATAGTTTAGGTACTGTTGATATTTGGCGCCTCCCCCGCGCTGCGTATCCGGCGGCCCCCCTGCACCACGCCTCCCACCACCCGATCCACCAACACCCCCCCATTTCTTCTAACACCACTTCTTCAAAATAGACTCGCCCAGGTCGCAAATCTACTTCTGCGCATGGGCCACGAAGTTTCAATCACACTGTACGTGCGTGCCCGCACATAGTATTTTGTGGAAGAGCCACACTCAAGGGGCCAAAGAACCACATGTGGCTCGCGAGCCGCAGTTTGCCGACCACTGCCCTAACCTGTAGTCCTGGGCACTTTCCAAGAACAAAAGAAATCTTTGACTTGGGGTACAGTTACCAGTGGGAAGTTTAACACAAAGTAGTTGCAAGAGCCCAGAAGGTGGAAAGGCTTAAGAATGGTGGTAGACTCTGCCTGGCCGGGGTGGCTCAGGGTTGAGCATCGACCTATGAACCAGGTCACAGTTCAATTCCTGGTTGGGGCACATGCATGGGTTGAGGGCTTGATCACCATTGTGGGGCATGCAGGAGGCATCCAATCAATGATTCTCGCTCATCATTGATGTTTCTCTCCCTTTCTCTCTCTCTCTCTCTCTCTCTCTCTCTCTCTCTCTCTCTCTCTCTCTCCCCCTCCCTCCCTCCCTTCCTCCCTCCCTCTCTGAAATAAATAAAAACATTTTTTAAAAGCTGCTAGAGAGTAGTTGTTTTCCAGATGTTATCTCTTCGTGCCAGGATGACCAAAACCTGCTACAAACCTGTCTCCATGCTCACAGATGTTCTCCCCACAACCTGCCCTGCACACGGCCATCAGTGTCATCCCACACATCACTGCCAGCAGGTGGCAGTGCAAGCACACAATAGTGATTTATAACTTAATTAAATCCATTGATTTAAAACTTTAAAGACTCTCTCATCACTACCACTATTACTTCAGTCTTCCTTTACCTGTAGAAACCTCTGCTCAAATGAATTTTGGGAGGAAACCTAAACCACAAAGGCGATAAGGTAGAGCCGCACTGGTTGAAGTGCCAAGGGGACCTGGAATCTTCCTCGTTGCTCCTCCTCTTCTAGCAATGGCCTTGAGGGAGGGGGAGGAAACTTTGTGAAAAATGCTTGGAAACCCACTTACAGGATGAAAGCAGAATTCTAAGACCCTTCATAATGGTTCTAGGAAGCTTCGCCCTTCATAAACATCTTTGCTGCTGGCATTTTCTGCATAATTCATTGGCTATTAGCCAATTAGTAACCACCTTTAGTAGCTGACTTCTCTTTCTCATGTCACACGCCCATCACCTTCCATGTTTCACCCACCTTCTGCTAAACAGATTGTCTCTGAATCCTTGGCTCAAGGTCTGATTCTAGGCAACCCAAACCAAAACACGAAAGCCATCAACCTAGAAATAGGAGTCATCGAGTGGGCCTGTGCCAACATGAATGCTCAGAGACAATGTAGCCAAATACACAGGTGCTGACCTCCTTCCCTAGGAAAGACAGCCCATCGGGAAGTATTTTGAAGTTATTACCCCTGATACGCACAGAGCCAAACTGTCTGTGGGGCAGTAGCACATGTTTGCACACTTCACCTCAGAAGCTGCAATCCCTCTTCCTCCTGCCAGGTAAGAAGAGCCGAGCAGAGGAGACAGGCTGCCTGTGCTGTCCCACAGGAATAGGGATTCTTTTCTCTCCCTCTGCTCCTGCACGGCTTCTACCCTTATGTCAGTTCTCAACTCACCACAACACACAGCACCCAGGGAGCCTCCTCTTGTCCTTCCTTTCTCTCCCTCCTGCTGAGACAACGCCCTCCACCTCCTCATCCTCCTGTAATCATCCCTCCCTGTGCTCTCCTCTAGGCTGTACGTTCAGTGGAGAGATGCCATGTTTTATCTTTGTGTTACCCTCAAAATATGACCCGGGGTCTGGCACAGAACCAGTGCTCAAAAATTAATTTTTGCATGAGTGAGTGAGTGAATGAATGAATGAATGCAACGTTCCAAATATCTGTCTTAATCCTCATTGTTTCCAATCTGGGGTCACATTCTCCTCCACTTACTGGAGTGACTGACCTACACACAGAGGATATTTGTGTTACAAAGACTCCAGAAATCCCTTAAGAGGTCATTTTCACAGATAGGAAAACTCAGACCCAATACACGACAAGGCCAGGATTCAGCAAACATGGCTTCTAGCATGTGTAGATGAGTAACCTTGACCAAATCTCAAATTAATTATCTCATTCAACAAACCTCCTGAATCTGTCTCCCCACCTCTAACGCTGAAATAATTGAATTTGCCTTACATACTTCAAAGAACCGTTTTTCTTCTTTCAATGTGTATTGGGCACTCACCAGGAGCCAGGCCCTCTACCAGGGACTGAAAATCCAACACAGCACTCAGCACTCAGACATGCTCTCAGACATGGAGCTGGTACTGGTGATGATCCAGTGAGACCATGAATGCATCCTGTAAAGGCAGAAACTGATGTTCAGGAAGGTGTGTTGCTTGCCCAAGTTCACACAGCTGGTTAACAGAATAACCAAATGTCCAATACGACTTTATTCTAAACAAAAGGCTACCTTCCCATTTCTACAGCTTCAGGTTCCCCTCTTCCACCTCCCTCCAGTATGAGGCTCCTATGCACCTGCCTTTGCAGGATTTAGATGTCAGTGTAGCTTTATGTTTCAGTTACGATCTAAGTTTACCAACATGCTGGGCGGTATGGCCAAAGTTAGCTAAACAGTAAAGGGGTAAAATGTTAGGCACTCAACAAGTACTGGCCACACTGCATCAGATGAAAGCGTTTCAATAACTTGGTTTCAGCAGACTTGGAACATCCAAAGATCTGGATCTTCAAGCTCCAAGTGTGTGTAATCAGTTCAGTTCTGTTCCATCCAATAAGTTTTTACTGACTGTCTATGACGGCAGGACGCTGCATTAAAATGAATGACACAGGATGAACCAGAGGAACTAAAAAATATTTATTGGGACTAATTTTAAATAAAAGCAGCTGCTGCCATGCCTGGTGTTTAGATGCTGCCTGGTCAGTGCTTGGTGAGTGTGAGTGAAAGAAGGAGTTCTCATATTCCAATTGTACTTGCCTTTTTTAAAGAACAGATGCTCTGAGTCACTTAGATGTTTATTTGGACCCCAGCTGCCCACTGAGTACTGGCTGTAACCTGGAGCAAGTGTGTGGCTCCTCTGAGTCTTGGTTTCCTTGTGTAAAATGGTGACCATACTGCATGCACTGCCCCCGCCCTTTTAATAGTCTCGCGAACATTTACAGGAACCAAGGTTTTGAGAAAGTCAGAGGGAGTTTAGTGCTGAATGAACCACTGACAGACTGTAAAGCTCTCTTTGCACCCCTTCTTCCCAGGCTTTTGAGATTAGTCCTTGGAGCACAGACTGGGACAGGGTCCTGTCTGCAAAGCTGACCTGCTCTGTGACTTTGGGCAAGTTCCTTCTCATCTTTGTAAGGTTTACTTTCTTCACCCATAAAATGGGGGCAATATTTACAGCTAACTCACAGGATTAGTGTGAGGACTAAATAAGATAACGTGGGGAAAGCTCCCCTCTCAGTGCCTGGCACACAGTAGGCATTCAGCAAATACTAGCCCCCCTCCCTTATGCTGCTTCCTCTTTGCTGCCTGAAGCCCAGCACACCAGGGTCTCATGATTTACAACTCATTTCTCCATCAGGACTTTCCAGTCCACACTTAGTAAACGCTCCTACCTGTCTCACAACTAAAGCAAGAACAAAAAGATCTCCCTGCACCTGAAATATACCACCTGTCATAACTGGGGGTGCAACCACCCAACAGCACAGGAGCCCCATCTTGGCCCAGGAGACAGATCCTGTCCCAGCTCCAGGTCATCAGAAGGAGAGGGGTCACCCAGGCCCTCTTTAACCCCAGGGAGAGCCAACACAGCTGTGCCATAGCTGGCAGAGTTCAGAGTAAACTTAAAGGGAAATCGCATCTCCTGGGGGTGGTGAATCTGTGCCCAGGGCCCCAGAGGCACCTGTGGTTTAAGGTGGATGCTGCAGGAAGTTTGATTCCATTGGTGATCTCGCAGTGCCACCTGGTGGACATTCTGTGCTACTACAGCTACTTTAATCCCAAGGTCAAAGCCATCAATCATGTTCTGGAGCCCAACAGTTCCATCAGTGACAACTTTTACAGGTTTGTACCATGACCATCTACAAAGGAAATAAAATCCATTAACCCCTTATTTTTAACTAATCAAGAGCATGCTCAACTACAATTGGAGATTCCCCACTGGGGAACTGTAGTGTGGTTTGAGTTCAAAAGCTACTGACTTACAGGTGTCAAAGGAAATTTACTGCTTAGCTTTCACATCTTCAAAACAGAGATAACTGTACTGATCTGTCAAGTTTGTGAGAGAAGTCAGTCACTGTTTTTATACATCTAAGCTCTCATGTCAGAAAATACTTAGGAAATATTTGTTCTCTTCTTCCCCATCACTAGCATAAAATAATGTGGGTGCATCATGTAGGTAGCTAGGAAGGTTAATGTGTGTGTTAAGTTAGTCTATGGGTCCCTACTTTTAAGCTTTTTGAGTATTTAAATAACACTTTCCCATCACTGTCATTATAATCCTCTGTCCCCTGAGAGACCCAAGAAGCATTTATTAAGACCCTTTTATTGCTTCAACCTCACTATGATAGGACACACAGAAATTTATATAAGAGAGGGTTTGTATTTTCCAAGATTGAAACACGATGATTTCATGAAGAAAAAAGTAACAATAAAACAGATGCAAGCACAGCCCTGGCAACAGACCCCGGGGAATGAATGCCAGGTAAGCCTGTGCCAACAGTGGGCTGAAAAAGACTCAAGAGGGAGAAGGAGCTGATAACCAATGGAATTGTGGAACCAAAGTACAGTGTTAGGCTGGAAGGGAATTCATCTCTCCCAACCCTTCGTTTACACAGGAGTAAACTAAGGCCCATGAGGTTGGAGCTTTGCAAAGATTACCTGGAAATCAGTGACAGAGCTGGGGACAAAACCCAGATCTCCTAAGCTCAGAGAACATGACCCTTGGATTTACTAAAGAGGAGGCATTTCACACCAGCGTAGGAAAGAATTAGCCAATAAATGGCATTGGGGTAACTGGCTGTCCATTTTAGAACAGAAATATTCTAGAGTCTCACCTCACTCCCTATACCAAAATAAACTCCAGAGAGATTCTTAAAATTACATGAGAAGTTAAAGAAATAAAATCATAGAAATAAAAGAAAAGAATGGGTTAATAGTTTTATTATCTTAGAGTAGGAAACACCTTTGTGAGCATGACACAGATCTCAGAAGCCCTGAAGGAAAAGATTGCTGAACTGACTACACACAAGAAAACAAAGCTAAAAGAACACGGAATTGAGGAGAATATTGGTCATTCTTATGCTAAGCAGAGGTACAACTTCCTTCCTATAAAATGAGCTTTTACAAATCAATAAGGGAGAGCCACACAACCCAATAGAAATACCAATATCCAATAGGTTGATTTTAATATGCTCAATTACACCCACAATTAAGAAAATACAAATTAAATCAACATTGGGATATCACTTTACATCCCTATCTGTTTGGCAAAGTAATTAAAGGTTAGCAATCCTGTTGTCAAGGATGAGAGAAAACAGGCACTTTTATACGCTGTGGGAGTATAAACTGGCTCCCGTTTTGAGAAGGACAATCTGGGGAAGTCTACTCCCTCAATGCAAGGTGCACATACGGGCATCTTTTGGTTTTAATACATAAGCTCTCCTGTCAGAATTTCCTTCTTGAGGCCCTGCCCCAATTTCCTAGAAGTCCAAGGGCTTCTCAGTCAGAAAGAGAGGGTGACTGTGAACCCCACTCACAACTTCCAGCAGAAAAGAGATCTGGAAGACCAGACATGTCTGATCCTATGGTTGCCTCTCATCCTCAAGGCTCCGACTCGCTGTGGAAGGCTTGTTCTGGCTCCCACAGCCCTGTGGTCCCCGCCTCAGTCACCGGGACTCCTCAATGCCCACCTCCCAGTGTCTGCTCGGTGACAGGCTCCTCATCGCACTGGGGCCCTCGAGGTTAAAGCTCTCAGGTTTTCTCATAGCCATTCCGCTGCCACGGGGCTGGCGGATGCCTCACAGTGAAGGGGTGCATGTCCAGGGTCTGTCCAGGGCTGGGAGGGTAGAGCTGGCACCAGTGGAAGATGCCCCAGAGGGTTTGTGGTTGGGGCAGACAGTGCCCCAGGGTGATGACAGATCTGGACCCTACCAGCCTGGCTGGCCTGGGACCCTTTTCTAGATGCCAGTGGTTCTTCGAAAACGTGGGAGGTCCTGTGTTCCAGACGGACCAGGGGTTTCAACCAAGCACCATGGGCTCAGCTGTTCCCTCAGCTCCCTGCGAGCAAGGGGGAAACAGGAGGTCAGGCTCCGCACACTCATTACTCTTCCCCATCACTAGGCCATAGTTCAGGCCACCAACATCCACCCCGCAAGCCCTCCTGAACTCTGAATCCCAGTGAGAAGAGGTGTGCAGGAAGGACAAGGAGAAGGAATAGAACCCCTGCCCACAGAGGGACTAACCCCTCCCCAGAGCTACCCATTGGCTCCATTTTGCCGTTTATTCAGGGCAGAGACCCACCTGGCGCACATCTGCAGATGTAAGATGTGACCCTCGAGATGTGCTTCAGGGTGAGAGCAGCTGGCAGCTGCCTCCACTGAAAACGAAGAAAACAGGTCCTCTGTGGTAGGGCTTCCCTTACATCAGACATGTGATTTGTCGGAACTTGCCTTACGGAAACACTTGAACAAGTGTAGCCATTGTTGCAATGTTTGTAAGAGTGAAAAACTGGAGACGGCCTAAACGCCCATAAATATGAGAGTGGTTACGTAAATCATAGTATAGCCATGCCACAGAGCGCCATGCAGCACTGAAAGCAATGAGGCAGATTTATGTTTACTGATGTGGAAAGATGTGCAAGGCTCTTTAGTAAGTGAGGAAAAGCATCCTGCAAAGCAGGACTGTAATACCCTACCCTCCTTTATCGCATTTAAGAGATTCTCTATAAAAATCACAAACACCGTATGCCAGACATTTCAAGTGCGTTACAGAAAGCCACTCACTTAATCCTCATACCGATCCGATGGGACAGGGGTCCATTTCACACCCAGGAAAACTGGGACCTGGGGAGGTTGTATAACAAGGGAAAGCTCATAGAGCCAGCAGGGACTGGGAGCTACACTGAAACCCAGGCAGGCTGGCTGCAGAGACCAGCATCTTAGCCCCACACTGCATTTTTCTCTGTATGTGGGTATACTACATTTATTGAAAATAAAACTCTTAACACTAGTTAGCTCCAAGAATCAGGATTAGCAAGCTGAAGTAATGGAAGGAGAATTTTTACCTTTTCACTATGTGGTTTTCTGTACTATTCTGAAAATAGTCATATTTTCATAATGAGCATGGATTGCCTTTATAATATAGATACATATGCATGCACATATACACATATGCATGCATATATACACATTTATAGCATAAATACAAACATATACATATATACATGAATACATACATGTATCAATAAAAGCATACATACACATATATGCATACATATAAACACATGACTACGCATGCACATGCAAATATACACAAAACATACATATACACATATGTACATAAATAGCTACACATACATATAGATATACATAAATGCATACATATACATACACTCACATACATATATTTGTTTAGGATGCATCTCTAGACTTGAACTGATACCACATCCATCTTAGCCCAAATCCCACTGATACTCTCTGCACTGATTTGCCAAAATCCTACTCAGCTTTTATTCATTCATCCACTAACATTGAACCCCCTCCGGGCCTGGCCTGATGCACTGTCCTGTTTAAAATCTTTAATGACTTTCACCAGCCAGGACTAAGTCTGAGACCCAGGCCCTCCCCTTCCTAAACCCTTGGCACCTCATACTCACACTTTATACACTGCTCAACACTAAACCATGAACCATTCCCTGCTGACAAGTTTGTCACTTGCTTCTCTCGTGTTCCCTCTCCCAGATTGCTCCTAATCTAGCATCCACTCCCAACCTCACCTGTTGAACTCAAACTCCTCTCCTAAGGACTCAGTTCAAGCAGCATCTTGGCCTGGAAGCTGTTGGAGCTCCTCATGACGCCCCTCCCCGACAAGAATGAGTGTGTGGCCCTCATCCTGCTCCCACAAACCCTGCGTGTCTCTCAGTGCTAGGATCTCACACCTTGGTTTTAATTGCCTGACATGTGCACCTGTCTCCTGTGAGCGTCATTAGGGTCCTGTGCTTATCTTTGCTGCCCAGACAACTAGCATAAAAACTGGCCTAGTATAGATGCTCAAGAACGTTTGGGAACTAGTAGAGAATATTAAAAATAATAGCCAGCCCTGTCCTATGCCAGGCACTAATCTTAACCTTTGCATGTATTAGCTCTCAATTAATCCTCACAGAAGCCCTATGATGGAGGAACTATAATCATAGTTCCAGCCAAGAGGCACAGAGTGGTTGCATCATTTGCCTAAATTCACACATAGATCCAGGCTTGTGACCCAGGACCATGGGCTGAACCCTGTGCTACTGCTGCCTTCTGAATGGAGAGCTGAGTGCTGTAGTTCCTGGCCTAGCTCTCACTCCTCTCCAGCCCCACTGCTCCCTAAGCTCTGACTTAGGAAGGCAGCATCATGAAGCTTATATTTTACGGCATACATACAGATGCCATTTCCTTGTTCCATCAGAGCTCCCAAAGATGTGTGTGTGTGTGTGGGGGGGGGGGGCGCGTAGACATTGTTTATTTGTGTTACCCTGGTGTTCAACCAGAGCCTAGGGAGCTGGCTCCATGGGGAGTATTTTCAGAAGGAAGGAAAGAAGGGAGAGATAGCTCTGCCCTCCATAGCAAGTACACGCGCGCGCACACACACACACACACACACACACATCAGATCTCACCTCTTCTGAGTATTTCAATTTCCAGGAGGGAAAACAACTTTAAAACAGCACCTCGGGCTCTTTCCTACGTTTCTCCTTTATGAAGAGAACAGGATGGTTCTCCTTTCTTGCCTCCAGAATCCCCTGCTGCCTCAGCACTGACACTGCAGCGCCACCTTGTGTTCGAGGGGCATCATGTCACCCAGTTGAACTAGGCAAGCAGGTGGAAGTCTCCTTTTATCAGTCTGATGAAGGTTAATGATCACACACGGTCACATACACCCCACCCCTTTATAAAATAGCACTGCAGGGTGGACACGGTGTGTTCTTCAGGAAAGAACTTGTCAGCCAGCTGCTGGGTGTGTCACAGCTATGGACAGCCTTCGGGTGTCAGCCCCGGGAGTTGCCTCTGCTGCAGAGAGCTACCTGCCCAAGGTCACGCCCTTCCCAAGGGTGTCCCACATATAATGACCCAGTGGTGCAAAGGCCTGGCAATCGCGGCCCAACACCTCTATAGGACCATTCTAGCTCTGGAGCGCCCCGGGGGCTGGCTGAGGCTGTGTTTGCGCCTGCACTGCAGCTCAGCTCCCTGCTCTGTCCTATCCAGCTTCCATAGATGCCCACCAATAGGGCACGACTTAATAACCATCCCACGTGCTAAACTCCATCACAGAATCTGCTTCTGAAACACAGTGCCTCTGACGTGTGGGAGTGTCCCTGTTTGTCTAGTCACGAGGCATTACTGAGCCTGCATGTATTATGGGATAAACTAGAGGATCTTATTCTTTATTTCTATAATCCGGAGCTCAAACTACAGTAACCCCCTTATTCACGGAGGACACATTCCAAGACCCCCTGTGGCTGCCACAGACAGCACCGAACCCCATATACACTATGTGTTTTTTTTTTTTTTTTCCTGTACATACAGGAAGTCCTCACTTAACATCTTAGGTAAGTTCATGGAAACTGCAACTCCAAGCTAAACGACATACCAAAACCAATTTTACAGCAGGCTAACCGATATACTTAAGAGTTAAGTTCCTAGGCGTATTTCTGGTCACAAAACCATCACCAAACTTCTCAATAAAGACCCAAAGCACTCCTAATGTTAAACATTAAAATAAATGTGACCTGTGTGTATATTTAAGAACGATAATAAAAACAAGGAAGATCATGTTCCAAACTCATTCCAGTGTAGGGTCACGTGGGTGGCCAGATATTATTCTCGCAGCTCGGGGCGCAAGGCGGGAACCCATCCCCAACAGGACGCCTTTTCATCACCAGGTTGCTCACACCCGCTCACTCAGATGGGGAGGGCTGAGACACGCCCATTCCCCTCAGGTGCTCCCCTTCGGGATGTGGGAGGAAACCAGGGCATGTGGAGAAAACTCACCCAGGTGTGGGGAGAACGCGCAAACTGTATTACAGACAATGGCCCGGGCTTGGAGTTGATTTTTTTTCTCATCGTTATGATGAAACAACATTACTCAATGAAACAACGTTGCTCAAGGACCTGATGTACATACCTAGGTTAAAGTCCAGTCTATAAATGAGGCACAGTAACAGGTCAACAGCAATAACTAACAATAAAATAAACAAGTATAACAATGTACTGTAATCAAAGTTCTGTGGAGGTGGTCTCTGTGTGTGTGTGCCAAAATACCTTATTGTCCTGTACTCACCCTTCTTCTTCTTGTGATGATGCAATACAATGAGCAGGTGATGAGATGAAGTGAGGCCAACAATGGAGGACTTGTGCCATAGCGCCATGACGGCTCTTGACCTCCTGCTGATATGGATGTAACAGCACTTCATGGCTTCTCCTTGGCATATTCAATTGCTGGCATCACTACTCTTGGGGCCGTTATTAAGTAAAATGGGGGCCACTTGAACACAAACACTGAGATACCTGGACGGTCAGCCTGATAACCGAATTATTAAGGAGCGGAAGCGTCTACCGAGGCCTCTGCGGCGTGATTACGCTGGGCAAAGGGGTGGGTTACGCCCTGGGCAGGGCGGAGCTTGATGGCGCGAGAGTTCATCCCACTGCTCAGATGGTGTGCAGTTTCAAACTCAGAATTGTTTAATCCTGGAATTCCCCATTTAATATTTTCAAACCCCGGTTGATCATGATAACTGAAACCATGGAAAGCTAAAACCCCGGACAAGAGGGGATTGCTGTAGTCTGAGTGCAGCTTCTGAGTCTGTCAGCTGGTTTATAGGCAGGTGAGACTACCAATAAAGCAGGTAAATCAGTCTCAACGCCCTTTCTGAGGTCCTGGAGTCACAGAACAGAACATCGGGGCTGTGGAGAGCCGCCACAGCGTTCGGACAGGTTCAAGCCTCGGACTAATGAGGGGGCACGGTCCTCTCATGGCAAGTCCCAGCTTGGAGGGCAGAGCCCTCCCAGCACAATTACATATAGCCAAAGGCTGTAGTTGTAAGCGTAAACCTATGGTCCAAACCTGTGGTCCCACGTGGCTGAGTGGTGTGGGCTTGATAGAGTTCAGGTGCATGTAATTGAGTAGATTTGAAACTCACAAGAATGTTGTAACCACGCCCTTACTTTGCCTCCTGGAATCTGACTATAAAATAAAGACATGGCTTTCAGGCTGTGGTGCTGCCGCTAGCTCTCCATCAGAGAGGACAGCATCCCACCCAGACCCAGCTTTCTTCTCTTGTCTGTCTTTCCTTAATCCTTCACCGCCTTCTCTCAGGCTCACCGAACCTGGCTGAGCTGGCTCGGCACATATGGTGCTCAACGTGAGGATGTGTATGCCATGGCTGTGCCAGCTCGGCACACAGGACCACATATTCTTATATTTTATCAATGTCAGGTGACCTGCCACTCATGGGAAAAAGGGATGGATATTTCCCACATGGATTCAAAGAGTACATTTTGAACATGTTTATTTAAGTTTGAGGGAGAAAAAGACTTTCCTGTGGCAGCATTTTGTAACCCCCTCAGGCTTTATCCCCTTTCCATATTCTTAGGGAGGTAACAGCTGCCACCACTACCCTGGCCTTGGTACTAGGAGTTCCCCACCCATCTCCACGTGAGCTCACATCTTGCATCATGCATTTCAACATCAGGGCACCAAAGCATCTTTACTCATGGGCCAGCCTCACAGTTACTGCTATTGTATGTAGACCACACCTGTCACCTAGTGGGGGGAGAAAGCTGGAAAGTCAATGAGTCTTCACTCACCCCCACCTCAATTCTCTTCCAAGGTGGGACTCAGGCCGGAGCAACAGTATTTTCACCCACAGATTTATGTAACTAAAGGCAATGAGGCTTCTCTTAACCCACCTAGGAATTGAGAAGAATGAAGAGAATCATATTAAAGGCCCATGCCAGCATATTTGACACCTGGTGGAGATCAGTTTTTAACACCCACCCCCATTCTCCATAAAATAAGTTTTTTTCAGTAATAATCATGAAATTAAACAAATAAGCAGGATGAGCACACAAAGAATGCAAGCAGTGAAACTGTTCTGTTCTGGCACAGTGTCTCTATATGCATCGCAATAAACATAAAAACGGAATTAAATATTAAGGTAAAGGGGTGGGGGTAAGGTGGGTTAACACTTTATATTTGCACTAGCTACTTTGTCCTTAACTGAGAGGTTGACACGTGAAGCAATGCTCCCAAGAGTGAAGTCCACAACGTTCCAAGAATGATCTGCACAGAGAAGGACAGAATGGGAGTCACTCAAGTTCTGCTTCCTTGTCTTTCAATCACTGTGCTACCCATTTGGACTGGGAATCGACTGCTTAAATGCAGAGCTTTGTAGGACCCTGGGGAACTGTGCCCAGAACTGGCTGAAGCATTCCACATGATTATGAATTTACGTGTAGTGGAGTCCACTTTAGGTGAGGGCTGACTGAATGATTGAAAAATCTGAGAATTCACTTCCATGTAAATTATAATTTTCAGTAAAGGATAAGTAACAAAAATGTACTAGCTGAAGCATATATGTGTGTGTATATTAAAGTTTTCAAATGCCACAATACCCACCGCACAGGCCTCCACCCCCTTCCCTAGGGATGGACATTTTGTAAGTGACATTGTTTAGAGTTTCTCATTTAATGAAAAGTAAACCAATTTCCAGATAGCTTTATTACCGTCGGCAAGCTTACACGTGCAACAGATGCACCTCGCCACACGATTATAGGCTACTGTTTTCAGATTACTGCTGTGTGCCACCAAGTGTGCTACACACTTTACTGGTGTATTAGCTCATTTAATCCCCACAACACTCTTGTAAAGTGAGTCAATATACTCAGGATGGGGCAAAGCACATGTGAGGCCTCAATAAATGTTAGTTCTCATCTTCCTCATCATCATTAATCTCAATCACTTAAAAGTGAGGCTCAGAGAGGCTAAGTCACTCACCCAGTGTGACCCAGCTAGGAAAGAGCAGAACCAGAATTTAAATCCCAATCTACCTGACTTCAAAAGGGAGGTCTGTCCACAGTGCTATCCAGTCATCGTTCACAGGCTAGATATTGCCCAGCAGACAGAGAAGCTGCCTGCCTGGAGCCTCCGTGCCCTTAGCTCCCTCTCACACTAGCCTCCCATAATGCCTCACTGTGGTATTGGCATTTACAATAACAAAAGCATTAGTGGTCTTCGCCCCAGTTCAGGCAAAGGCTTTCTTAAAAACCTGGAATTTAAGTGCTGAGAGCTTGTAAAGGTGTCTTTTGTTATGTTAATGAGGTGACTTTTGGAAAGCACCTGGGGAGGGAGCTGGTTGCCACAGGAACCCAACCAGGCAATTAGTTAGAACTTTCAGTCTGACCTTTGGGGAAGTGAAAGGAGCTGGAAGTTGAGTCAATTACCACTGATGGATGATTGAATCAAGGATGCCAATGTCAGGAAGTTTCCATAAAACCCGAAAGGACTGGGTTCTGAGAGCATTCGGGGTGGTGGGGAATACGTGGAGATTGGGGGGCGGAGGGGAGAGGTGCACAGGGAGAGGGCATGGGAGCCTGTGCCCTTTCCCATACCTGACCCTGTGCGTCTCTTCCATCTGGCTGTTCCTGAATTATGTACTTTTATAATAAACGGGTAATCTAGTAAGTAAAATGTTTTCTGCGTTCTGTGAACCACTCTAGCAAATTAATTGAACCCAAGGAGGGGGTCTGGAAAGCTCTGAATCAGTCAGGAATACAGGTGACAACCTGAGCTTGTGAGTGGCAGGGGGTGGGGGGTGGGGCAGGGGGAGGTCAGTCTTGTAGAACTGAGCCATTACCTGTGGGATCTGATGCTATCACCAAGTAGAACGTATCCAAATTGAGTTGAACTGTAGGACACCCAGTTGGTTTTGAGAATTACTTATTGATGTGGGGAAATCCACTCCCCCCTCCCCCCAAATTGGAATTGGTACAAGAACCTAGTTACTGATTTTTAGCCATTCATCTTCCTTTATCTTTTTAAGAAACATGCATGGCATTTATTAGAGTGTGAAGTTAAATATGTGAAACTGGATAAATGCGTGTCCCCCATAGACTTACAGCTGCAAGAGGGCAGGGTGGGACTGAAAGAATAAAAGAATGTTACAGACTACACAGGCCCAGCTGCCTGTTTTATCTCAACTCCCCAGGCTTCCCCCACTAGAGATAGGAACAGAGGGAATGACGCCCTCCCTAAGGCTGTTCCAGGAAATAGCCCCAACACAAAGAGCAGGTTGTGAAAACACCAGGCAGAAATGATGAGTAAATCTCACGCCCACGCCCTATCAAGACACAAAGCAGACCCCTTTGGAATTTCTTTGTTCTCCTCTTACCCTCCTGCATGCAACCCCTCCCTGATGTGTGCTTTTTGCCTATAAATATCTGAAAGACTCTTTGCTCGGGGCCCAACTCCTCTGCTCCTGCGAGAGTTACCAGTTGAGCCCCAGCTCGCTGGAATAAAGCCTCTTGCTGTTTGCATCAAGTGACGTCTCCTGCGGTTGATTGGGGTCACCGTCGATCTGTGGGACAGAGTGGGGGTCCCACTTCGGGGGTCTCACAGCACCACACCTGCTTCGCACCCAGAGTGTCCCCAGCACCTGCCATAGGTTCTAGAATATCATAGGCACCAAAAATGCATACGTTGCATGAATAAAACTGAGTGACTGGAAGAGTTTTTTTCAGCTATATTTTCAACTTGAATTCAATCCTCACAGTAGGACTGTGAGGTAACATTTTAAAATGAAAAATAAATAAAAAATAAGGTTGAAAAAAAATGGAAGATCCCATCCCAACGTTCTTTACTTAAACCACTTCCTTAACATTTGCCAGACCCTTGGACCTTCCTTCAAACCTGCTGGGCACCGTGTATTAATCCTCCACCCGCCTCCTTGGCCCCTATGTGCTTAGGGCAGTGGTCAGCAAACTCATTAGTCAACAGAGCCAAATATCAACAGCACGACGATTGAAATTTCTTTTGAGAGCCAAATTTTTTAAACTTAAACTGTATAGGTAGGTACACTGTTATTAACTTAATTAGGGTACTCCTAAGGCTTAGGAAGAGCCACACTCAAGGGGCCAAAGAGTCGCATGTGGCTCCCGAGCCACAGTTTGCTGACCACTGGCTTAGGGGATGTTTCCTTGTCTGTATTCCCTTTACAAGGACAGGGATGGTGTCCTGCTGACTGTCTAACTTAGTACCAATTTTATGTATGTATTCTATATAACGCATAGGATATGAATATAAATAGGAGTATAATAAGTACAAGTATACATATAATCAATAATAGAATGGTCTGAATTTGAGGCTCGAACCTGCCTCCTGTTAGCTGTGTGTCCTAGAAAAAGTTAAGCACTCTGAGCCCCGTGTACTCATCTGTAAAATGGGGATAATAATACCTCACTTGTCAAGTTGCCATTAAGAATTAATGCTAGAATGTCTAGAATAGAGCCTGGCTCCTGGTGAGAACCCAGCAAATGCTCAATGCGTATGTTCCTTGCTCTGTTCAGCTGCAGGCACAGAGGGCCTTGGAAGGATGGGGTCCGAAGCTGCTGCTCCTGAGCGAAGCTGAGAAACCTGGCTCTGTGCAGACGCTCGCCCCTCCTGCGGGAAAGCCCGGAGTGGCCCTTCCTTCCCTGAGTCTGGCACCCCGTGTTCTAGAGAGAGACCCCGGACCCTAGTGACTAATGTGACAGCCACCCTGTGTCACCCCCGCCCAATGCCCTTTTTGCTCTGTTTTAGGTGACCCAGCTTATTCTTGGTTTCTGCTGATTTTGACTCGAGTAGCTGTTCTGCTGTGTTCTCTCTGTGTGTCTCCTGAACGCATTTTACCAATCTTGCAGTTCTGCCTTGTGCAAGTTGCCAGGAACAGGTAGAAAGGCGGATAAAGTCCAGGCCTGTCTTTGAGGAGCTCACAACCTAGTGGTGGAGGCAGCCATGTAATTACACAGAGAAACCGCAATTCAGAAGGCTAAGTGCTTGATACAGGTTCAAAGGACAGGGTGAGCCCAGCGTCTTTCCTCTCTGCTCTCAGAACGCTGTGTTGTACACACAGGGAAGCCTTGGGAGAGGGAGTGAACTTTGCTCTTTTTAATGGAAAGAGAAATTTTCTGATGGGCGTTCATGCTGAGAAGAGGATCCTTACCTGCACTGGGCAGAAACATGGCACCACTGTTAGCAGATTGACCCAGTAGCTCCAGCTTTTCATTCTCAATCCCCAGTCTGTCACACTCCCCAAGAGGAGAATGAGCCCCTGAAAGGGGACAAAAAAAGATGGTGTCTGATTGTCTGATGAGATTGGACAAGCCCTTTCTTGGCCTCATCCATATCTCTTTGAGTTTTGACTCTCTCTCGCTCTCTCTCTTCCTCTTTCTTTCAATCTCTCTCCCTTCCTCTCTCCCTCCTTGATTCCCTTCATTCCTTTCTCACTCCCAGTTCCCCTGGTAGCTGGTATGATATGATACAGCTTAGGTCCTACAAAGATGGCAACATGGGAGAGGCTAGAAGGAAAGGCAAACAGGGAAGGCTGCTTAGACCCACCTCTAGTCAAAGGGAGGCCTCAACACTGTTAAGGAGTTTGACCCAAGCAGGGTAGAGTCACAAAGCAATGTAGGGACCATAGCTCAGGTAGTGACAAGACTATTAAAAGAGCAAGAAATCAACATCTATTGTGTTCAATCATTGTGTGTGTGTGTATGTGGGGGTGGGGGGCGCTTTTTGTTACCAGAACCTAACCTACACACACTAATTTTAAAACTGACTACAATACTAGGCAGAATAAAGTAAATGCTTGGTACAGTCATGTGCTTAGAAGAGAACAGATACAGAAACAATAATATTTTCTACTTAATATGTATTGTCTAGCATAGCAGATTGTATCCTCACAATAACACTGCATTGTATAGCTAAGGAGACTGAGCTCAGAAAAATTAAAGAATTTACACACCATCATAAAACTATTGGTAGAAGGAAATACAAATTAAGTGCCACTTCAAAACCTATAGTCTTTCCACAACACCATGTTACCCCTTGTAGTGGAGGCCAAAGATGGTTTGTTTGACAGGGGCTAGAGTTTGAACTAGGTCTGAGACAATGCGGAGGGTATACAAACCAAGCACTGGAAGTAGCTCAAGATATCCTACAGATATCATACTCTTATGCAAATTGAGCCATGTATAAGTTACCTAGAGTTATATCATGGTGGCTGCAATACTGGAAACAAAATTTGTTTAAATCGTAAAGTGACTTTCTGGAGAGCTAATTAGTATGTTTGATTTGAGTATTCATTTTTCCTCCTTATGCAGGTACACAAGACACTGCGAAGATGGGCTGGTCTACCATCTGTCTAAGTAAATAACTGCCAGAAATCAGGGGCTGAAGCTCTTAGCAGTGAGGACACTCTGGTCTTGGCAGTTGGCTTATGCCTCCTCATGCAGAACACACCAATTAAAGGGACTATTAGGCTCCCATTAGATCCCAGTGGGATTCATTAGAAGAAAATCTTGTAGGCTATTTCATCCCAGAACATGTAGTTGGCTAACCCAGAAGAGTGATTTAATTAGAGGATTAAAAGCTCATTGAAGTAGATTCCAGAATGAAATGGTTTCTGTCAAAACTACATGGAGATCATTGTCCTGGGACCCAAACACACACACACACACACACACACACACACACACACACCAGAACATACCAAGTATCCTCTGCTCTCTTTTTCAATGGGCAGATGGCTGCAGGGCTTCATGGCTTAATCACTTTAGGTCCAAGCATATAAGACTAATTTTCATTGGGTCTGTCTTGCCATGATTAAACCATATTCATATTGTAGATCTCAATTCCCCCTCCCAGTGCTGCAAAACAGTGAAGTCACTGGGGGCCTGGATCCCCAAACAAAATCCATGTTCAGTTGGGCAGCCAGCAGCAGCAGAGAGGAAAGATAAGCTTCAACTTTGTAACAGGGAGAATGCAGAAGACAGTTGGTGGGTGGGAAAAGGCCTAGGATGATATAGAACAAAGTCACAGTCCCTGCCCCCAAGCAATCCAGCAGCAGCCATGGGAAACCACAAGTGCAATCTGGTGTGGCAGGTAAGGACATGTGGTGGCTCACACACTCCAGGTGCATTCGTGTCACCTGGGGGATGTGTGATAACAGATTGCCAACCCCACTGGTGATATAAGTTTCCTATTGCTGCTGTAACAAATCACCATGTTTACTGGCTTAAAACTGCCTTGGGTATGAACTGAAAAAAATGTTTCTTTCAACTCACTTGAGGCCAGAATAATTTTTATTATTTTCCTCACCTTATTTATTGCTTTTGTTTGAAATTATATTACCTTTATCTACATTTTCTCTCAGTCCTTTGAAAATAACTAAATTTAAATTTGTCAACATGAGATTAAATCAGAAGTCTGTAATTTATTGAAATGTTCCAAAACATCTTTTGGAAGTTCAGTTTAAGTGCTATATTAAAATGTTATCCATTAAGCTATTCCCATTTAACAAAAAAAGGAGGGGAATGTAAAGTGTATTTAGAATTATAGAGGCTTTGAAAAAAAATACTAAGTGTATTTCTGACAAAAGAGAAATTCAATTTTGACAAAGCGTCAATAAGAACTAAATACTCCGCTAATAATTTTATGCATCTAATGAATCACAAGAAATTTCTACAGACAGCGAACATTTCAAACCTTGTTTCTCCTCTACTGCTCACATTTCTCCTAGACCAGTCACTTTAGAACAGGTTCTATTGCAGTACTACCTCTGACCCCGCAGCTTGTTTTAATGATGCTCAGCGAGTGTATGAGGATTCCTGGAAACCTTTCCTGTGCTATAAACAGCTAGCAATAACATCTCGCCATGGAAGAGATATAAAACCACATAGACACCTCCACTAAACTCAAACTAAATGCATCCTCACTTAACTTCCCGTTAGCGGGATATGGAAAATTCCCGTGACCTCTCCAATAGCATCCAACACAAAGTCAAGTGTGATGGTGGGGCAGCTGAAGAGGAAAGGACAGGTATTCTAACCAGTTGCATGAAGCTAAAAGTATCTTACTTTTTACAGACAACAGAATGGTGGTTACCAGAGGAAAGGACGAGTGGGTAGGAAGGGCATATATACTGTGCTCTCGGTGGTCCTGGATCTGTCTCTTGTTTCAACAGTGTTTGGATGGAACAGACCCAGGGACACCCCTTCTTCCAGCCTCCTACCACCCTCCAGCATCTTATCCAGGCACCACCTTCAGAACCACCTCCGGGACCAGCCAACACACTGGGATTTTTTCTACCTTAACTCCTTATTGCCAAACAACCATGAGCTCCCAAATTCATTAGAATTATTCCACCGAGGGGAGGCTGCAGGCAACCGCCTGGCCAGCCTGCATCTGCGGGGCTCCCACTCCTACCTCCCCCGGAATTCTATTTTGACACAAAGATGTGGCTCTGGAGGGCATGGGCCACTTCTTCCACAAGGTGGTGGAGAAGAAGCCAAGGGCGCTGCTGAGCATCTCTTAAAGTTGCAAAACAAGCGCGGTGGCCGCATTCATTCCCAGGATGTGCTGAAGCCTTCCCAAGACGAGTGGGCAAAACTCAGGGCACCATAGAAGCCACCCTGGCCTTGGAGAGGAACCTGAACCAGGCCCTTTGGGAGTTGCAGGCCCTGGGTTCTACCTGAGCAGACCCTCACTGCTGTGACTTCCTGCAGAACCACTTCCTGGATGAGCAGGTGAAACTCATCAAGAAGATGAGTGACCACCTGACTCACCCCCACAGGCTGGCCGGCCCCAGGCTGGGCAGGAAGAGTATCTCTTTGAAAGGTTCACCCTCAAGCACAGCCAGCAGCCTTTGTAGCCCAGAGGCCTTTGAGGGGCCCCTCTGCATTCCCCTGATGTCTGGCTTTTACTTGAGCCTCTTCCAGAAACTACTAGCCATTCTTTTAACCACTCTGAAGCCCTCTCCCATGCATCAGACCAAATAAAACAATGAAACTCTTTTTCAGCCAAAAAAAAAAAAAAATTTGGTTATATATATAAAGAAACTAGACTTTTGGTGATAAGGATGCAATAGAGTACACAGATATCCTATATAATAAAAGCCTAATATGCTAAGTGTCTGGTTGACTGGTCAGCTGTTCAACCAATCAAAGTGTAATATGCTAATGATATGCTAAGGCTGCTCAACCGCTTGCTATGACGTGCACTGACCACCAGAGGGCAGAAGCTCCTACTGGTAGGTTAGCTTGCTGCTGGGGTCCAGCCGAGCAGGATTGATTGAGATGGGCCAGACACACCCTGGAGCCCTCCCACCGTCCCTCCCTGGCTGACCAACCTCCTGCATCCCTCCCCAGCTGGCCAGCCTCGATCAGCCCCGATCTGCCCCAATCAGGACTAGGCAAGATGGGGCCAGACATGACCTGGAGCCCTACTGCGGTTCCTCTCCAGCCCTGATCATGCACTGGTAGTGTCCTTCAGCCTGGCCTGCGCCCTCTCGCAATCTGGGACCCCACCCGTGCACGAATTTGTGCACCAGGCCTCTAGTCAAATTATAATGTTGTACAGCTGAAATTTACATAATGTTATTAACCAATGTTACCTCAATAAATTTAGTTTTAAAAATAATAAAAATAAAAGTATCTTACTTTTGCCTGGCTGGGTGGCTCAGTTGGTTGGAATGTTGTCCCATGAACCAAAAGGGTTGCAGGTTTGATTCCCAGTCAGGGCACATGTCTAGACTGCAGGTTCAATCCCCTGTCAGGGTGCATACAGGAGGCAACCAATCCATGTTTCTCTATCTCATCAATATTTCTCTTTCTGTCTCAAATCAATGAGCATATCCTTAGGTAAGGATTTAAAAAAAAAGTATCTTACTTCTGAAAGTTTTATAAAGCATAAATATATGAACAGATTGCCAGGGGACCAACACACACACACGCACACGCGCGCGCACACACACACACACACACACATACACACACACGCCCTGGGCCTGTACAAGCAATGAGCCTTAAAGATAGAACTTCACGGGCTTCATGATAAATTTGTCTCTAATTCCCGTTGTTGGTCTGATTAGCCACACACCCCTCCCCCCCACTGTATTGGTCAAGGTAACTCTAATTCTGTAACAAACAAACACAAAGGTGTGTAATGGCTCAAAGATGATAGAGGTTTATTTCTTGCTCGCAGGAATTCCAGAAGAGGTTTTCTTCATTGACACATGCTCTCCTCTAAATGGGAATGTGGAGACCCAAATTCCTTCCATCTTTGGCTCCATCTTCAACACATGAATCCCAAGACTTCCAGGACTGTCTGCATCAAACCACAAAAGGAGGAAAAGCACCGAGGATCACACCAGGGAAGTTTTATGGGCCCAACCCGCAAGCGAAGCATACCACTTCCACTCACATTCTGTCACCTAAAGCTGAGTCGTTTTCTAACTGCAAGCCAGGAGCTAAGAGTGGAAACCCTGACTTTGTCACAATTCAGGCCTACAGAGGTTCCTGGATTTCATCCTGGATCATTTTTTGTTTTTGTCTGACTTTTTTTAATTTAAATTCTTTATTGTTTAAAGTATTACATAAGTCTCCTTTCCCCCCCATTGACCTCTACCCAACCACTCCCACCCCCCAGCACATGCCCTCACCCCACTACTGTCAGTGTTCATTGGTTATGCTCATATACATACATACAAGTCCTTTGGTTGATCGCTTATCTCCCCGCCCTCCCCCTCCCCCGTGCCTGCCTTCCCTCTTAGGTTGGACGGTCTGTTTGATGCTTCTATGACTCTGGCTCTAGTTTTGTTCATCAGTTTATATTGTTCGTTATATTCCACAAATGAGTGAGGTCATGTGATATTTATATTTCTCCAACTGGTTTATTTTGCTTCGCATAATGCTCTCCAGGTCCATCCACGCTGTTGCAAATGATAAGAGTTTCTTCTTTTTTTACAGCAGCGTAGTATTCCATTATGTAGATGTACCACTGTTTTTTTAATCCACTCATCTGCTGATGGGCACTGAGGCTGTTTCCAAATATTCACTATGGTAAATTGTGCTGCTATGAACATAGGGATGCATATATCCTTTCTGATTGGTGTTTCTGTTTTCTTGGGATATAGTCCTAGAAGTGGGATTACTGAGTCAAATGGGAGTTCCATTTTTAGTTTTTTGAGGAAACTCCATACTGTTCTCCACAATGACTGCACCAGTCTGCATTCCCACCAGCAGTGCACGAGGGTTCCTTTTTCTCAGCATCCTCACCTGCACTTGGCATTTGTTGATTTGCTGATGATAGCCATTCTGACAGGTGTGAGATGGTACCTCATTGTTGTTTTGATTTCCATCTCTCAGATGATTAGTGACTTTGAGCATGTTTTCATGTCTCTTGGCCTTCTGCATGTTCACTTTCGAAAAGTGCCTATTTAGTTCCTTTGCCCATTTTTTGATTGAATTGTTTGTCTTCCTTTTGTTAAGTTGTATGAGTTCCCTGTAAATTTTGGAGATTAAACCCTTATTGGAGATAACATTGGCAAATATGTTCTCCCATGCAGTGGGCTTTCTTGTTGTTTTGTTGATGGTTTCTCATCCTGCATCATTTTGAAGTCAGTGTACAAGCAGACAAGATAGACAGTTACCTTATTCTCGGTTTGGTGGTTGCTAGAGCAGGCACAAATTTAAGAGAGGAAGAAAAATCCATTCCTGTTACCTCCATGCCAATGAAGCAAAAGACGATGGAGTCATTCTCGGTGTCACCACTAGATGGCTCTTTAGGTCTTCGTATTCCTCAAGTTCTGATCTGAGTTGCTCTTTAGTGGAGCAGGATAAAAGGATTTTCCAGTCATCTGAGCATCAATATAAATGGCCCTATTCTCCCTGGCCTCACCCAAAGAACGGGTCTGGGCCTGCCTCCACCTCGAGCAGATTAACAACCGAGAGAAAAGAGAAGTCAGCGCTGCTAAACAGAGCGTGAGAGATGTCCACTGGAGGCGGAGACGCTGAGCACATAGGGCCTGGCCAAAGCCCCAGCTCTGCCGGAATCAGCGGGACAGAGCCTCACACAGACTGCGTTTCAGCATCTGTGAAATGGAGACTATGGCACTGCTGTAATTTAATACGGGCTTCCTGCCTTTTCACGTTCTTTCACAAACACCCGCTATTTTTGTCCCCGTGGCATCGGGTGTGGCCAGCATTAGGCATTATTGGTCCCTCTTTGCAGGTGGGAGAAAACTAAGGCATTAAAATGAAAACTTGTCTGATGTCACAGGGCAAGCTAGGGGAAGACTCGGACTCAAGATTCCTCACATTGTTCCCTGCTTTGCTTTCTATAGAACACGGACAGTGCTTTCCTTCCTTGCACCTCACTAGGGCATAACGAAGCAAGCCAGATATGTTATATCATCAGTATATTCATCTTATAGAGAGGAGAAAACCACTGAGATTCAGGGACGTGTAAGCAACCTGCCCATTTTGGCAGGGCTGAGGCTGTAATTTACATTTTCAGATTTCCTCTTTTCAACATCAAACACTCTTACTGGCCAAAAGGACTGGTTTTCTTCCCTTGCTGCCACATAGAGTATAAATATTTAAATTCTTTTTAAATGTGTACGAAAGACCTTATTCCTCTCTCCCATCAGATAGGATCCTCTGATTTGGCCAATGCAAGATTAGCCCCACCTTTTACATGCCCTAATTGTACATTTTGACATCTATGTGGGGGGCTGTGGGGGACAAAACAGGTGAAAACACAGGGGCAAGTAGCCAGTCCTCCAGTGCCTCTGTACGGAGCACGTGGCACAGAGCAGAGATTTTCAAATGGGGTTCCAGCCGGGCCCAGCTGCACCAGCCACTTCAGCAGGTGTTGGTGGAACCCAGGGCTGTTTTTCAAGCCCTCCCCTCCCGTGAGGTGATACTTAAAAAAATCAGCCTGGACTGAGGACCATTCTGCTCTCCAAGGTAAGATCAGTCCTAAAAGTCTATGATTTGCTCTTATATCTGAAACTTTAACCTTAGCCAAAAGGAATTGGAAATCTCACTCAGAAGAAATTATATCAGACTGACCTAAAAGGCAGCTGCACATATTAGCTTAGAACTGGAAACCAGTAACTAACCAACAGGACTTTGATCTTCCACAGACTCCAGATGAAATTCACAGCTAAAGAGGGTATTGTGTTCTCTGACCCTGTGATTTTCAGAATCAGGAATATCTGCCAATGCCTTCCCGTGGCAGGTGGCAGACGCTATGCTGGAGCCTAAGTTTCAGTTCCTCTCACGACCACCCAGAGACCAGGGGCCTCGCTTTATAGATGGTAACACTGATCCTCACAAATGGTCAAGTAACTGACTTACCCATTGCTTGTAAATAGCGGAATTAGTTATAGCCAACTCTCAGAAATAAGGACACCAGCCATTGCCTGGGAGTCTGCTATGTGTCTGGCCTATTGCCTGTAGTATATACCTACTAATCCTCACGCTAACCCGGGAACTCAGAGAACGCTATTACTATCTCTCTCCAGATGAAGAAAACAACACTTTGAAAGGGTCAACGATTCTACCAAGGGCATCGCTAGGAGAAGGCAGTGCAGTGTGGTTATGCCAGGTCCAGGGTTGCTGTGTTGTACAGGTTTTCCACTCCAAATTCACCCTTTTGCAAACTGGTGAATTTGAAGTGGAAAACCTGTAGTTCTGATGCCTCCCCGTTTTCCAGCTTGCTCCGGACAGTGGGCGAGTATTAACACACAGAGCAACGGTGAGGCCTTCCCAGCTGAGCTGTGGCCCTGCTCAGAGCGAGGACAGGAATTAAAGTCATGCTGCAGCGCTTCCTGTTCCCTCGTGCCATTGTGTGGCCTGGCTTTGTGCAGAATGGCTTTTCTTACAATGTGCTGGCAGCAAGCCCTGACCCAGGCTGTGCCAAGGTGATTCAGATTCTGCCTGAGTTCTGGGCAGCCATTCAAACGCGTCCTGAGTTCCTCCGGGCCGCTTCATCCCCTGCCATGCACTGAAACCCCGTTGTTATGGCAGAATTGATGAAGAGATCGGATTCTGAGCAGCGCTCCGTGTGGGGACTGGGTGTCCTGGGGCTCCCTGCAGGCCTGCTCCTGCGGAAGGCCCGGCGCAGAGCATGCTGGGAGCGCACCGCGCCTGCCCACCCGGCCACTTCTGTCTTTTGTGCGGGTTTTGCTTTGTTTTCTGCGGTGAAGTCTCCCTCCGCCAGTGCTCCTAACCAAGCAGCTCCCAGCTCCGGTGAAGGGGCCGGTTAGTCACGGATTCTGAGTCATTGTGGACGGACGGGGCGTGTTCAGTGCCAGAGCTTCCAGTGACCTTTGAAATCCTGAGATTAAAATCTTGAGGCATCCAGGGCCCTTCATCCCTGGATGCAGGAAAGGGAGGGACCAGGAAGTCCAGGTCTCTTTTCCTGCTCTTTGTTGAGGCCTCTTTGGGCAATAATGGTAACAATACTAGGGTTTTAAAAGGATCTTGAGATTATGCTGGGTCTTTATACGAATCACCTCATGCAACATTTAGACCACCTGGCTAAAGTGGGCAGGCCCATCCACTGTGGCCTCTGCAGAAGGCAGGCGGTTCTTGTTTAGTGGCAAAAGTTGCCACCTAGACGAGGATAGTCAGGAATAGGAAATGAACTGGGGACACTGGGGGAGCCTCCCTTAAAAGTAAGGAGCCCCATTGTCTTAGCTCAGGCTGCTCCACTTAGGACCCACACCTGGGGGTCCTAAACCACAGGCATGTATTTCTCACACTTCTGGACACTGGGTGTCTAAGAACGTGGTTGGGTCCTTGGTGAGAGCTCTCTTCCTGGTTTACAGATGGCTGAATTCTCTCTGTGTCCTCACCTAGCAGAGAGCCTGAGCTAGCTCTCTGGCCTCTTCTTACAAGGGCACTAATCCCATTCATGAGAGCCCCGCCCTCAGGACCAAATCACCTCCCTTAAAGGCCTCACCTCTAAATACCATCACATGGGGGATTAGGGTTTCAATATATGAGTTTTGGGGGGACACAAACATTTAGCCCATAATACCCACAGTTCCCAGATAGGGTTAAAAGAAAAAGCTGGTGACTCGGGTGGATGCTAGAAAGAGAGGAAGGAGAGCATTGGTGACTCTGGGTCTCTGAGGGGACAGGAGCCAGAACCAGTCCTGGCCCAGTGCTCCTGGGCCCTGCTCCTGAGGGAAGAGATCACCTTCCCACAGTGAACATGGGCCTCCTCAGCAAATGGGAGCAGCTGCACCATCATGTCTATTCTTCTGAGTAGGACCCGTTTTCAGCGGTGACCTTCAGGGCCACAGCTACCTATACCGTCGTGCCTTTGTGCAAATTTTAAAAACAAGATATAGCCTCCTTGTGTGCACTTGTTGGCAGCAGTAGAGTGAGCATAGGTTGGATTTCAGTTTGCACTCATCTCCTTGGCTGTGCAGGCTCCACAGTGTGTACAATTTGTACAACTCTCGGTTGCATAACTAGCAGTGACAGTAGCTGATTTAACAGATGCCAGTTCTAGACTCTCCTGAATGGCAAAGCCAACCTGGGTCCCCTTTTTGGACTATTTGTGTTTTGGACTATAGGAGCTTCCAGTGTTCCAGCAACCTCTAGGAAGAGGGGAAGACTCTAAGGGCAGAGAGAGTAAGACTTTATGCAAATAAAGCAGTAGGTACTTGAGCAATTAACTGAACATAAAAGAAGCTTAGCCGCAGTTGTCCCCAAATTGTGGAGATGTTCCTGCAACGTATACTACTGCTCCCTGCATGCTGTTCTGATTTTCGTGTCTTCTAGGTAGGTAGATTCTAGGGATTCTCCTGGCCAGGCATAAGTTATTTTGGTTTATGTGTTTTGCTTCATATTAGCAAGAGGACTTATGGTTTACACTTGTGAACTTGAACAGTGTGAGTCAGTCTCCCAGCATTGGATCAGTTCTGGGTCAATGACCAAGTAAATATCCGATGAAAACCAGACTTTAACCTGGGAAAATGGTAGTAAATAGAACTAAATTCAGGCGCAGAGAGCAAGAGTGCCCTGTTGAATTAACAATGTCTCACATGACTGCAGGAGTGGGTCCCTGCCACGCCTTTGCCAACCTTGGGCCACATCAAATTCCTGCAAATGCCTGTTTTGTCCTGCCCTCCCTTTTTCCATAGGGCCTATGGCCACTCTCTTGCACTTTCCTCACATACTATTGCTGTTGCGTGAAGCTAACCACAAGCTGTATCAGGGCAGGGACCTGCATGTTTCCATGTCCATCTTTCCCCTCACAGATCCCTCCACCCAGAACAGTACCTGCCCTCAGGAGGGACTTAATAAAAAGGAGTGACTGACTGTCCCACTTTGCCTGGGACTGAGTGGTATTTCTTGGTAAGTGGAACTTTCAGTGGTAAAACTGAGACAGTCCTAGGCAAACTGGGATAGTTGGCCACCCTAAGAGTTAGCATGGTTAACTTTTAAATAGCAGGTGAGATGGAGGCAAAATGTGTGGATTCTTTTCCTGAGAGAGACTCAACTCTAAAGAGAAGATAGGGTACTATCTAGAAAGGGGAACAGCATTGAGTTTTTCAGCTTTCTATTCCCCTTCTTTCTTATTTTTAAACCATTCTAAAGCCTTATTTCTAGAACTAGAGGAAAAGTGAGGGTGAGCCTGGAGATACAGGAGACTTAGGATAATTGAAGGAGCAGCATCTTGTCCTCACAAAGTGGGAGGGGCAGGATGCTGAGCTGTAAGGGCAGGAGAAGGTCTTGTCTGTAGAGAGCTCATGTGTGAAGGTGGGGCTGGGAAATGGGGGGTGGGGGGCAATTACAACAGATGTTTTCCATATTGTGAGGACATGGCGTGAGGAGAGGAGGAGGGTGGAGGCTTGAATGGAGAGGAGTAAAGGCTTGGGACAACCATTAGAGGATGCAGGAAGACACTAAAACACACTCCCGGCACACTAGGATGCCCAGCTGAAATGGGGAATTGTGACTATGCAACATACAGTGTAATTACTGACAAGGCTATAATCCAATCTGATATAATTACAAGCCTATTACAACACATTATTGGTCTTGAAAAATATCTACCATTGCACTTAAAAAGAATGGTCAATGAGCAAGTATGTGGCTAAACAAGAGATACAAATACTTTCTAATAGGTTGCAGTAGAAAATAACATAAGAGAGGAAGTAACTGTATGTTGAGCCCTTGGCAGGACTGTTATTCATGGGCACTACTTACTGTATTGTGGTAGGTGTCATAGTCAGACACACATGTGCTCAGACTGAAAGGCAATGTGGGGACAAGAAGAATTAGAGATGGGACAATTGGGGGGCTCCATAGGGGCCAAACACACATCTTTGCCATCGTGGATAGCAGGGTGGTTTAGAGCCGTGGCCTCCTGGGACCAGAAGTACTCTCTCCCTCTTGGTGGGAATTTATACATACCCCATGATAACCATTTGTGACAGTTACCAATTTTGCCAATGGAAAGACTGCATTTTAATATAGCTAAATAATTGGTCCATGGCTGGTGAATTAGCAGAGATGAGATGTAGCTAAGTGGATTGACTTATTCCCTCCCCTTGTCTTTCTTACTTTTTACCTATATAATAATAAGGATACTAACAATACCTAACCACAAGCCTTAGTAAGAATTAAATGAGATAATTTATGTGAATGTTCTAGGCACTCCACCAATGCTGCTTATATATTCTTCTAGCATAGAAGAATAGTGGTTCTCAACTGGCAGTGATTTTGACCTCTAGGGGACATGTGGTGATGGAGTTTTTTTGTTTTGTTTTGTTTTGTTTTTGGTCACAACTAGGGGAGTGCTATTGATATCTAGCAGGTAGAGACCAAAGATGCTGCTAAACATTTCACTATGCACTGGACAAGCCCCACAGCAAAGAATTATCCTGCCCAAAATGCCCATACTGGTGAGGTTGAGAAGCTTTATGTACATAATGCAGGGGACTGGGAATCGTATACACTAACAAAACACAATAGAGCCTCGCAAGTCACAGGCAAGTCATGGTGTTAAGACACTTGTAGATCTGGATCCTGAACCCACTAGTTCCTTTTAGCAAGTTATTTAACCTGTCTGAGCCTCACTTTCCAAATGGGAATAATAATAGTACCTACCTCACGGGATTGTCAAGAGACTCAGTGAGCTGGTGCTTAGCTCAGTGCTGGCACATGGAAACACAGTGCTTTCTTTATTAATGAAAGGCAGGGCAAGTAAGATGCTGGGAGAGAGGTGCGTTGTTTTAGTAAACTAGGGAAGAAGAGGAAATTAAGAAACATTGCAGTGACACTATAGCCTTCATAATTGTCATAGGTTATTGTTTTCCTACTGGGCAATTCTATCCTGGATGGTACTCATCACCAAGTAATACTGATAAATTAAATGGCGGTTGAATAGTATTCTGCCTAACACAATGGGATTAATCAGTTTCACCACTTTTGAAGAAACTCTATAGACACCTATTTTCTGGCGTTACAAAAGTTCTTTTCATTGTTAATAAGACTCATTGTTTTATTACCCTCTGGTGCTTTCTTAAGAAATGTTTTATTCAAAAGAAAGTGATTTAGTGATGACATTTTAAGTTGTATGCCATGGCTTGATAACCATTTGCTTCCTTCACCCCACCCCACCCCCCAAAAAAAAATTCCTTTCTGAAAATATTGCAGTACTTTTGATTTGTGCAAACACTGACCTGGATTTTAAAATCTTCTGCAATAGCATTGAGGTTTTGACTTTCTCAGAGGTAGATATTCTCATAATCCTATCTTGGCTGCCTTGAGCAGAGGCAGCTCTCCTTTGCAACATAATCAACAGGCAACATCTTAAGTTTTCTGGGTGTTGGCCACTTTTTGCATTTTCATCCTCAGGTCTGCAGAGCTGAAGGGCTCTCCCTTTCCCCTCCAGCTGCTCACTTCCCACCTAGTCTTCCCTCCTCTGCCCCTCCGCCATCCTGATCACGCTGTGTGTACACTTCGTGGCTGGGTAAAACATTTCTGGCTTTCCCAAAATCTCTCTCAGATAACACAGATCAGCCTCCTCACTCCGGGGCCCCTTCAGACTCCATTCATCAAACCTGCTCTTTAGGGAACTTGACACCCTTCACCATTCCTTCCACTGGGGAGAGTGTGGGTAGAGGGAGTGAGGAAGCACAGGGAGGGAGAACGGACTGGAGGGAGTAATGGAGCAAGAGGAGAGAGGGAGGGAGGGCACACAGTTTATAAAGAAAAAGGCAATCGCCAGGCAAATAGATGGGCCAAAAAAGAGCAAGAGACTTGGAATTCTAATGGCTTCCACCTAAGCCTGCGGAACCAATCAAGCAAAGCACTGCAGCAGCTTCGAGGCATGTTATGTTTTTCCTCTCTGAGCTTCCCAGCAAACTGAAGGGAGAAGTGGAGGAACAGTGTCATCCTCACCCTCTCTGATAAGGAAAACTGGATGCAAAGAGGTTATAACTTGCCCAGGATGCCCCTCTCAAAGTGGATGAAGAATGGAAGCAGGAAAGGAAAGAAATGGATCCCAGGCTTGCCCAACTTAAGCCTCTTATATAAGAGGTTTGCAAGAAAAGCTGAGAGAAACAAAGTCATCAGAGAGAGAGCAATGAGAAGTCAGAGAAGGAAAGAGAGGAAGGACACTGATTTGAGTGGAAAAGAAAGATAAAGATACAGAAAAGGGAGGAGAAAAAGCTTAAGAGGAAGAGTGACAGAGAAGAGACTCACCCTCAAGGACCAGCAGAAGGGAGGTCAGCGGGGGACCACTGGCCTCCCCTCCTTAATAACATTAACCAGGTAAAGAGACCACACGGGAAGCCATCCCAAATCCATAACTATAACGCTCCAGTCTCTTCAATATAGGATTTAATTCATGGTGCCCTAGGAGAGGGAGGGAGAGGACCAGGGCACTGCTTGGAAGGGGCAATTACACTAATATACACTGACCTTTTGCTGGAAAGCTGGAGTGGGGACAGGTGGCCACAGAAGCCACCTCCTGCCCCTTCTGCCACCCCCACCCCATTACCCAAACCCTGTCTTGGCTCATCTGTTCCAGTTAGAGCCAACAGCTTTTTTTTTTTTTTAACACTTGAGATTGTGATTAAAACAATGCCCAACTCCTCTTCATCTCTTTTTCGTGTTTCTTTTATTGAAACTTTTAATCCCGTTTCATCTCCACGTGCATTTTCCAACTGTTCTTTCGTCTTGGGAGAGACCTGGAGTCTCCACAGCAGTCTCTCACGGGAGGGAGGGTACCTCGCGTCAGTCCCGGGGCGCTCCCTCCTCCCCGGGGTCCCCTTCCCAAAGCCCGTCGGGTCTCCAAAGGCTGGGGTACGCGGTGCGCCCGTAGCCGGAGCACACATCGTAGGCCACCTGGCGGGGCGGCGGCGGCGGCGGGGGCAGGACGCAGTCTGAGAAGAAGGGGCCGAAAGAGGCCAAGGGGCCCGGCCCGTCCTCCCCGCCCGGGGAGTTCACCGCGGCGGGGTACAGGAGGCGCAAGGGCTCGGTCAAGGTCGAGCCGCCGCGGGGGGCCTCCAGGGATGGCTTCTTGGTCGCGGGACAGGCCGGGGCGCTCCAGGGCTCCGGGTACGCCAGGCTTCCCCCCATCGGCGGCGGCGGCTCAAAGAGGCCGGGCTCCAGCTCGGGGGGTCCCCGCAGGACCGTGGCGCCGGTGGGGAACACATCCAGAGGCTCCGCGGGGAGCAAGACGCCCGCCTCGGAGCCGGCGCCGTATTCGGGCCCCAGCAGCTCGAAGAACTCCAGGGTCTCGGGGCCCTTCTCCAGGTCGCACAGGTTCACGCCGCACCCCGACGGGCCGCACCCGCCGCCGCTCGCCCGGGACGGCTCGGTGAAGAAGGACGGGGGCAGGTTGCGGGCACGCAGCGGCACCTTCCGGGCGCCGGGGGCCGCCGTGCCCCCCGCAGGGCCGGGGGCATCCCCTCCCGCACCCCCAGAGCCCGCTCCGACGAGCCCGGCTGGGGGCGCCGCCCCCGAGCCTCCCGCGGCATCGGCGCCCCCGGGCAGGTGGCGCAGCGAGTCGAAGAGCGCGGCCAGGCTCTGGCTCTGCAGGCTGGCGGCCGCGGCCTGCGAGGCGTCCCGCCGGGGGGCGGCCTTGCCGGGGGCCGGGACCGCGGCCGTCTGCGCGCCCGGGGTGCCGAGCGCCCGCTTGGCGGGAGTGTCGGCGGCGCCGGGGGAGGGCGGGCCGGGGGGCGCGGCGCCCATCAGGCCGCTGCAGCGCTTGATCTGCTTCTGCAGGTACTTGCGGTGGTTCACCTTCCGCTTGGACTTGCCCGGCTTGTCCAGGGCCAGCTTGATGTTGCTGGACGCCGAGTCGATGAAGCTGAGCAGGTCGCGGGTGGCCTCGCGCGCGTCCCCGCCCTCGGTGCCCGCCAGCAGTGCGCCCGCCGGCATCCCGGGCTCATCGTCCTCGAAACAGCAGCCCTTGTCCAGGGCTCCGAAGGCGCCCCCCAGCCCGTCCGGGGAGCCCCCGAAGCCGAAGGGGATGAAGGGGTGCGTGCTGAGGAGCGCCGCCTGCACCGCCATTGCCTCGTCTCCCCGGCGGCCCGCAGCGCGGCCGGTGCGCCCCGGCCCGGTTCCCGCCGGCTGCCCAGGCCCGGATCCCGGATCCCGGATCCCGTCCCGGCGCGGCCTCCTAGCTCCCGGCCGGCTCGCAGCTCGGCCTCCCGGGGGAGCTCATTAGATCTTGTAAGGGAGGGACACAAGGAGGGAGCGCGCGGCGACCGCCCCAGTGGCGGAGGGGAGGGGCTTACTGAGCCGGCTGGAGGGGGGGTGGTCTGCTTTTCTAATTTTCTGGCCTTTCTCAAGCTCATCGCTTTAACCCCTTGGTTTCCCTTCGCCCCGCGGGTTTCTCTTGGCTACTTCCCACCGCCAGACGTGAGGATGGGACCGCCCCTCGGAAGACCTGGGTTTCACTCCCAGCACTGGCCACAACAGCTCCAGCTACTGGGCACTTGCTTATGCCCTGTGATGTCCACTCTTTGCCTCCTTTAATCTTTGAGCAATAGCCCCGTGGGGTACATGTGATTATCACCATCTAACAAATGAAGAGACTGAGCCTTGGAGAGTTTCAGTGAGTTGGTCAAAGCCATCTCCAGTCTAATCTGACTCCAGAGCCATTCTAAGCCCTAGACAAAGCTCGTGGTCTCTCTTGGCCTTGTTTTATTCATCCTTGTTTTATTCATCCGTAAGTTGGGGGAAGGACACTTGTGTCTCTTCAAGCTCTAGCCTTGGTGCTAAGATTCTAACTGGTGTTTCCACGGAACTCTCAACTTTGGTGCTCTTTCTTCTACTCATTGATTGTCAGAAGTAACAATTAGTGTATAGTAAATTGAGGCCAAACTTGGCTCTTTTTTTCTTTTTTTTTTTTTTTTTTTTAGTGGTAGATAGCAGGAGGCAAGGGAGAAAGGAGTTGCTCCCACTAAGCCAGCTGGTGCTTGAGAAAGAGCTCTGTGTGTATAAAACTCTCAGCATCTTCGAACAAAATATGGATTGGAATCCATAAGTCATACCATTTAGGTTGTCCTTCTGGAACTTCTGGTGCATTTCAAGAATCACCTTGAAGTTCACTTAGACCCAGTTTCACCTGGGCAACCCTCTTGGGATAGAGAAAATGAACAATATGGTAAAATGTGGAAGATGATTCAGAAAAGACTTGGGTTCTGGTCTTACCCCCACCACTCAATAGCTCTTGACTTGGGTTGAAATCCTTGCTCTGCTGAGGATGGATTTGGGCAAACCAGTTGCCCTCTTTCTGACTTAGCTTATTCATGTAAAACACAGGTGAGGTTGCCCACCTCACAGGGCACTTGTGATATTTAAAAGAAACTTCCTGTGAAAAATTCTCATCTGTTGACTGTTCCATAGCCTGTGATGAGTATTTGCCTTTATTTCTCTAAAATACACAAAAAGTTACTTTCTTCCCTTATGTATCTTCTCTATCACATTGTGTTCATGAGGATGAAATGAGATCATATATAGGAAAACACTCTTTGTGTTCTCTAGGTAAGTTTTTGTAGGTTAGGTAGAGAGTCTGCAGGGGTAGATATATACCATCTCTTTCAAAGCTTTTTTTCTTTAAACCCCATTTTTCAGAATATAGTAAAAACCATTAGTGAGTGCCCTGAAGGCACACCCTTTCCAAAGAAGAAAGGCTAGATGAACACTCTTCATTTAGGAGATGAAGTATACACTTCCCAAGCCATCATAGCTTCAACAAACTACTTTTTAAATTCAAGTTGGCTCAATTATAATGTATCTTTCATTTGGATTTATACACACAGGCTTTTGTCCTCTGTGTCTGGACTATCTGTTTCGTTCTTGGTGGTATTTGCACTCAGAAAAATTGTGTAGGCCTGGCCTTGAATTGTACTTCTCACCCCTTAGATGTGGATGTCAGCTCTTCCCTTCCCCTTCCAGACAGGGCCATTCCGTAGGGTCTGGCAGCCAAGAACACTAACTTTTTCTTTTCTTTTCTTTTTTTGCCTTCTTTCAACTGATCAGCTCTTGCAAACCCCGACACAGATTTCATGGGAAAATACATTTAATTTACATCTTTAGTCTGAAATATCTCTCTTAATACCCAAAGAGTTAGTTAAGCCCTAATATAAACATATTCAAAATCAATGGAATATGGAAAGTTTCATATGTAAAAGTCTCTAAATTTCCAGAGCATGTGTGCTCTAAGCATCAAAGTGGATTTGGAGTTAGATGAAGCGAGGCTCAAACTCTGGCCTGCCATTTGCTAGATGAGTACCCTTGTTTAAGTCAGTTCATCCTCCTAAGACTCAGTTTCCTCATCTGAAAAATGGGAAGAGTCATAACTATTCTCAGAGTCTTTGTAGGAATTACATGACACAACAAGGGAGAAATAATACCTCCAAATCTTACTTTTTTTCTATCGGTACAATGGAGATCATCCCAACACCTCAAAATTGTTTTGAAATGGTATGTAGGAAAGCTCCGGGCACAAAATACGGTCTCCACAGATGTCCTGGCTTTTGATTCCTTGGACACCACTCATTTCTTACCAACACCCCCCCTACAAAATCAGCATCAATTGTTCTTTCCCCCAACAAAGTGAGTGACTATTTTTCAGATGCAAGAGAGCAGCAATATTTGCCAGTTATAGACACTTAGGAAAAGGCAGTGTAATCTAGTAGACAGGGTGATGAAGTTAGAGCCAGAGATTGAGACTGAGGAGCAGTCTAACCCTCTGGTATCCAACTGACTATAGAAAAGTCACTTAATCCTCTAGATCTCAATGTCCCCATCTAGAAAATGGGAATAATAGTGAGTGTGAGGTAGTTGACCAGGCTATTGTGAAAATCAATGAGATAATGGAGTGAAAGTTCTTTGTCAACCATAAAGGTCCATATAGAAATATCAGTTTTCCATGGCATGTAAGTTCTGTAGCCTGATTCACAAAATTTATTTTTACACATAAAATATGCATCCAGTCACTCATTCATTCAACTGAAAGATATTGACACCAACAGTGTGCTCAGCACTGTGCTCCTATGATGAATTCAGAGATAAGCCATGATTTCTACCCTTTCTGGTGGAAAGACAGACCTGCAAACAAGTCACTATCATGTAATATGATACTTCTTGAAGGAATTAAATTAAAGGTACAATCGTTGATCAAATAAAAGGACCTTCAATTCAGCCCAGAAAACTTGGGGAAGGCTGCACAGACAGGTAGTAATTGAGCTAAGACTTTGTGCCAAGCAAAGAAGCAGTATCTCTGGGAACAGTCTGGGCAGAGGCATGGTCATATCAAAGCAATGGTGTTTATGGACACTACAGATAATAAGGCAACAAAAAAATGGCTTGAAATAGCTCTATACCTACAACCGAAATAAGTCCTTAAAGTTTCCAATATCTAACTAAGTTGTACATGTAGACCCCAGCTCACGGTCTCAATTGCTTTCTTCCTTGATCTTTCCTTTAGGGAAGAACTCTGGGATAAAATTCGTTTCAACAAAGTCAGTGGCCAGCTCCTGCCAGGCCCATCAGCCCCTCCTCCTATACCCAGAGTGAGCACACCCTCTTGAGTGGCTTTGACATCAATACATTTCACTTCCTCTGAGGCAGAAGGAACCCGCTTCAGGCTGCACTAAGGGCCCCTCTGCAGAGCTCCAAACTAGAGCTCTTTTGCTCAGTGATACCTAATGCTGAGCAAGTGGGATTAGTCTCCTTGGGAACCAAGCCCCCAGGGGCTCAAGAGTTGAACTCACCCCAAACTGTTTGGGAGAATTGAGATTTCACATTGTTCTTTTACACTTGGATTTCAGGACATTACCTAGACAAAAGCCCACCTGAGAGCTGCCTCCTTTCTTGTGGGTAAATATAGCAGCGGGATCAAAAGCTGATTTACTTATTTTGTTTTCCTCTTTGTAACTTTAATCATATTCCCTGCAGGACAAGCTCAGTCCTCAGAGATGTCAGGAATGCACATGCTTAAAGGGAGAAATAATTAGGCATCTTTTTTTTTTTCTCACTCTCCCCATACCAATTTCCTGTCACTCACTAGTTTAAAGCCTCAAATAAATCAATTCCTCAGTTTCACCACACAATTTGTAAAGTATCAATTTCATCAAAAATTTTCCCTTACAAATTGTACACCCCCCAAAAATGTATCTCTTGGTTGTTTTTTTAAAATTTTATTTTCTCATACTTTCCTCCTGCAAACCACATTCTACTAACACTAGATCTTATTTTCCATATTAAAATATTAGATATTGTTCTGGTCACCTATAGTTGCATAACAAACTACTCCCAAATAGAGTGCCTTAAAACAATAACTTTTATTATAACTCATAATGTTATGGGTCAGTTATTGGAGCAACCCCTGGATGTGTGGAGAAATTAATATCAAATAAATAAAAATAATTTTTACAGTGTAGAACTGAAGGATTCTACAAACTGAAGGATTTATGGTCAAATACATAAGGAAATCTATTACTTCCACTTATTTTTCTTGGAGACATCATGTCCTTCTCTAGGGATTCTCTATTCTTCTGTTCAGTAACTGTGGATTGTCACTAAGCCTGCTATATACTATTGTTGTGATACCTCTCTTGGTCATTACCCAGGGAATTCTCTTTGCTTCTCTTTCATGATGTATCCCCCCTCTTTCTTTGGATACCCCTTTTTTTATATTTTCTTCATTATTCAGTGGGTCTGGAAGCATTTCCAAATTGAAAGAACCCATAAATATCTAGCAAATTTAATTTTTTAAAAATATCCATAACACAGCACATCATTATGAATTTATGGAATATTAAAGAATAAATAATAGATTCCAGGAAGGAAAAAAAATGAATCAGAATAGCATCAGACCTTTAATTAACAACACTGGAACTTTGAAAACAATGGGAAAATGTCCTTGAAAATCTGGAAAAAAAAATTTTTTTACTTAGAATTCTATACCGAACCCAATGATCAATCAAATTTGAGGATAGAATACCAATATTTTATGACATATGATGTTTTGTAACATTGCCTGTCAAGAAACTTTGATCAGGGAACCACTGAACAACGTGCTCCACAACTACACTGGGGGGACTGGGAAAGGGAAGAGGGGAGTAACCCGCAGGTGGAAAAGGTGTAAGCGCCCTATAAGTAATAGAGTGTTCAGGACAAGTGGTTTTCTAGGCATGGCACTTATAAAAGATAAAAGGGAGAGAAAGCAGAAGTGGACAAGGAATGCTTCAGAGTATTCAGTGCAAATCTAAGACCTGTGAAAGGAAAGAGGAAGCCAAGTAGGGAAGGCCTCCGTTTTATAGATCTGACAAAAGTCTCTACAAGACTACAAGGGTCATCTACAGAGCAAAGATGACTCATTCAAGGAATACTGCACTAGGCAGAAATGTGTCACTACCTTGCCCAATCACAGGTGGCAACACCTCAAGAAGAGTGTGGCCTCAACTCAGAGGAGGGAGAAGAGAACCTGAAGCTGCCAGCCATACTCAGAGCAGCTGGGTGAAGAGTTCTTTCTTGAAGAGGAATCAGAGCAGTGCATCTCCATGTCTGCCACATAAGATTATTTTCAAACATGTAGGTAAAACTAGAAAGAAGTCGTTTTTAAATGTTCAAAGTGAGAGTAGAGATAATGTGGAAGAAAATTATAATACATCACTATTTTCCTTTCTAAACTGTGCACATATTTATTTTAATAAAAAATTTAAATTTAAAAAGTAATTCTATTGGAGCTTTTTCATTTACTTCACAATCACTCTATTCTTAGTAGACATAATGACACTATAATGCTAATAAGGATACTGTAACAATGTCAAGGGTATTTCTCAAGTGCCTTATCTTAGCAACATATTCAGTATCCTGAATAGCCAGGACTAATCACTTTAGAGGCAAAATATCAAGACTGTTTCATGTTGAGGATAAGATAACAGGATTTTTAGGGATAGAATTGTGGTGAAAGCAACTTGCTTACCTAAGGTTTGATTTTGATTTTTCCTTTTAGGTGATGATTCACACTTATCCAAGAAAGAAATTAAAGGCATATTATTAAGAAAATATTTCAAAACCATGTCAACATGCTGCAATGGAGCATTGAAAAGGATTTCTAGCCCAAATGCAGCCAAAAGTGGAATTGGAAGTGCCTTCTACCAAATTAAAATAGTCAAGAGTGTTATGCTTGTAATATCTGATGAGATAGGAGCTAGAAAGCTTTATAATTGGGTTATTAGTAATAGAAAATCAGATAGGTAGATATATAGATAGATAAATGATAGAAGATAGATAGATAGATAGATAGATAGATAGATAGATAGATAGATGATAGATCCTAATGTGGACAATTTCTGGCATTGATTCAGCTGTTTATTGTTACCACAATGAGTCCAGACTCTATTTTTATGCTCCATCTTCCCTGATGTGTTAGTTATCCTTCTCTGAGTGCCTCGTGGTTGCAAGATGGCTGATTCACTTCCAGACATCACACTCCTATTCTGAAAGAGAAAAGGGCTTTTTCCTGGAGTTGCTTTGATTTTATACAGAAAGAGAGGCCCTCCCCAGAGAAAAACATCTCCTAGCCAAAACTTGACAATATGCTTACCCTTGCACCACTCTATTACCATAGGAAAGGATATTACCATGATTTGTTTAGACCAATCATAATTTAACCTCTGGAGCTGGGTAGGTATCTATACTTACTGAGATGAAGGGAATCTCTGTCCAAAACCTAGACTGGTCAGTATTCAATTTACAGGAAGAAGGGGGAAGGACAGTTGTTGGGCGTATAAAGGACAAGGTACCTTGTTTGATGCAAATATCCAGAACTGTCTAACAGAACCACCAAACATCTGCTGTTATTCCCAACAACCTATAATTGCGAGCTAGAACTTGTAATTTAGTAGGAACAGACAGTAAGAAAAATTGCTTAGTTACAGAACCTGACCTTCAGTTGAAGCAATTGGATACTGATCTGGATTTCTGCAAATAACCTGAAAAACTAATATGAAATCAGTCTGACTGATATGAAACATTTTTATTACTATTTAAATCTGTGTTCTCTTGCTGTAAGCCATGGTTAATTTTTTAAGAATTTATTTCATTTGCCTAAAATTGGTGATCTGTATTAATGGGTGTGGTGTTCCTTTTTGAAGTGATAAAAATGTTCTGGGATTAGATATGATGATGGCCATACAATGTTGTGCATATACTAGAAACCACTGAATCACACACGTTGAACAGTCAATTCTTATGGTATATGAATTATATCTCAAAAAAATTGGTGGCATGCATGTGTGCTGAGTTCTCATTATGAGGTTCCCGGATGTGTAAAGTGTGAGAAAGAGCCCCCTAGGCAATCTACAGATGAGCACTAGATCTCTGAGGAGATGGGGTCAGCAGTGAGGTAACAGATCTCCATCGCCTGCTTCCTTTCCAGCAATGTTCGGACAGTGAAGAGACAGACCCTGATTCATGTGGGCTGTAAAAGCTGTTCTACATCATGCTGGACAACCACATTCATTAATCCAACCAATGAAATGACCAATTTGCTGTCTATAAATCCTCTCTTCACAGAGCACAACACTCTTCGGATCCTAGAACTTCCAACAGAAACTGTGCGTTATCCCATATGCAAGGACCTCAACATCCAATCTATAATGGAGGGACGAATCGGGCTGTGGCAACACGGGACAGAGGAATAATTGGCTAGGAGGTCAGGGAAGGCTTCACACAGGCCTGAAGGCTGGGGATGAACCTGCCACAGAAAAGAAAAGGGGGGCAAATAACATTTCAGGTGAGGACACAGCCAGGTCAGAAAGCAGAGAAGTAAGAGACAGAATGGTTTGCATGGATGGGAGTAGCTGGAGACGAGGCCAGAGCCAGAGGAGAAGGTACTTGAATGCAGTATCAAAATTTGGGGCGTTATTATATAAGCAATGGGGTACTATAAAGGATTTTAAGCACAGAGAATGGTGAGTTCTTTATTTTAGAAATATTATTCTGTGATATGATGGAATGGAATGTATTTGGTAATTAAAAAAGTACAAACTGCCGAAACCGGTTTGGCTCAGATCGGCCTGCGGACTGAAAGGTCCCAGGTTCGATTCCGGTCAAGGGCATGTACCTGGGTTGCGGGCACATCCCCAGTAGGGAGTGTGCAGGAGGCAGCTGGTCGATGTTTCTCTCTCATCGATGTTTCTAACTTTCTATCTCTCTCCCTTCCTCTCTGTGAAAAATCAATAAAATATATTAAAAAAAAAAAAAAAGTACAAACTATCCTGCAACTACATGGTTGAATCTCATTAGCATTACCTTGGGCCAAATAAGCCAAAGGTAAAGGAGTGCATACTGTACTGTAGATTCCATTTATATAAAAATCTTAGCACAGGAAAACCAATTCATGGTCCTAGAAATCAGAATAGCGGTTGCCTGTGGGGGAAGGGGTTGACTGAAAGGGGGGCCATGTTGGCTGCAGGGGTATACGCATTTGTCAAAACTCAAGGGACTGTAAACTTAAAATCTGTCATGTCCGTGTTTGTACATTATGCATAAAACACAAAAGAAAAGAAATCTCACTCTGGCGTTAGTATGCACGACGGATTGGCAGAGAGCAAGGCTGAAGAAGATTAACCTGCCTTTCAATTCTTTTCTGTTATATTTCACTCAGGCCCTGCTCAGTCATGTGGTCAGTCCACTGTAGGCCTAAGCAGATGAGTCCAGGAGGGAGCTGAAAATATTGATTTCCAAATAGTGATTGCTCCCTTTCCTTTTCTAGAAATGGGAAAATTTACATTAGACCCTCCGTGTGGAACCTTTTTTGTTCAGACACCATTCAAATACCTCATATCTTACTCCTCTTAGAAGCACTAGACTTCAGTTGAATCAATGTGGAACGATTTCATCTGAACACACTTTTTAATGCTGCTTAGAGCCCACAGAGGTTTACGCCAAAATGGGACAAGGGCAGACAACCAGAGACCCAGGGCCTCAGCAAAGCAGGGTAACTTGAGCAGCCCTCAGCCCAATATCCGGTGTGGCAGACAGAAATGCTTAAAGACCTAGATCCTATTATATGAGGTTGAATTCATTCAATTAAACAGCTAAGTAGCTCGCTCAGCCCAGCCCCACCGCTGGAACACTTCTCTGCTGAGTGCTAAAACAAGGGCCTGGGGGGCAGCTGAAGTTTGCTTTCTCTTGTGTGAGGCCAGCTGGGGTTGCCTAGCACAGGGCCAAACTGGGGACGGCCAACATCACATAATTGCATTAAACCTGCCTGCTCTTTCAGGAAAGCACTTCCTGGCGGTATCAAGGAGGAAATGAGTTAAGGGGAAGCTTTTCAAATCTTAGGATACCACACCTATCTCTCAATCCCCCTGCCTCAACCCCTCAAAAACACTTTAATGAAAAGAAAATCTGAATTTAGACACCCTTGTGTATATTAGTTTTGCTATATTATACTTGGTCTTTCCTAGTTATTATTAAAGTGACTTTTGTAGGGCACAGCATTTGAGGCAGCAGGAAATAGATTATATTTCTGTAAGGTAGAACCAGGCTATCACTAATTCCACTGTACTTTCTGAGTATTCTATTCTGCTTTCAAAATCCACATTAAATAGTAGTGTCTCTCAAAAAGCCCTCCTGTTTCTTTGTTAACACAAGCTCAGGCTGTCTTATCTCCCTCCCTCATGCTTCCCCAATACTTTATCATTTTTATGGCACTCCTTCCTCTGTCCATTCCCCCAACAAGCATTTACTGAGTTCCTGCCTTATTTTTAAAGCAGTACTGGGCACATTCACATATTATTCATTTAATCCTCACAATAACTCTTTCAGGTAGTTAATATCATCCCCATTTTACTGAAGACACCTAAACTCACAGAGTTGAGGAGCTGGATGAAGGTCAAACAGCTGGTACTACAGTACTTAGCTTTAAATCTAAATCCGATGCCCAGTCTGCCTTGAATCAGCTAGTACTTGTCTATCGTCGCAACTTAGTAAATATCTATTGGGACCTACTATGTGTGAGGCTCCCACTTAAGCACCAAGGATGCACATCTCAAGTCCTGGTCCTAAGAAGAGAGACATATTCTTTATGATTTATTTGAGTCCAGCAGTCATGCCATTTATTTATTCATTCATCAGACATTTGCTGAGCACCTGCTATATCCTACATACATCATGCTCTAGGCATAGAGAAATGGCATAGACATGCTTCCTGTCTTCAGGACAGTGTTTGAATAGAGGCACAAGCAGACTGTCACTGGAGCACACAGGGGAGAGTAAATCATTATGTATGGGAGGATTGGAGAAGGCTTATAAAGAAGACGCCATTGAGTTAGGCCATAAAGGATAAGGAGGGTTTTTGATAGGTTAAAAAAAAAAAGACAGGAGTGGGGGTGGGAATCCTAGAGAGAATCCTTATGAGCCAGGACATGGAGGTATAAAGCTGCAGGGTAGCGTCAGGGTAATTTAAATGGTACTCTGTGGCTGGAATGTAGAGGGTGAGGCAGTGGGTAGAGGAAGATCGGAAAGTGTACCTCAAATACTGTGCAAAGGAGCATAGATTTGGTCTTATGGAAATAGAGAGATTTCTGAGTAGAGGAACTTATCTTTCCTTGTGTTCCCTGGCGTGTGGCACACTGCCTTATTCGTGGTAGCAGATTTTAGCATTTGTCACTTTCCTGGCACCAGAAAAGACTCTGGCCCCCAACCTGATGCCATGCTCTGTTTACACAAGCCAGACAAAGCCCATGCTCTTGCATATAGCAATTTTCTCGCCAGCCCCTCTGCCAAGGCATCCCAGATCTCAGAGCAATCTTTCTCTTTTATCCAAGGCCAAATTGCTGCCTCCATGTTATTGTCACTGCTACAAACTGCTAATTTCTCCTTGGAGATCAGAAGTTGGTCCAGTGGAAGATACACTAGGCTGGGAGGTTTAAAGAACCAGGGTCCTGATCCTGTTCTACAAGGAGTGGAACCTTGGCCTGTCTCTCCTCTATAAAATGGATAGATGATCTCTAAACTCCATTTCAAACTTAAGAGTGTCTGATTTCAATTTCAGGGTCAACATGCTTCTGATTGTAATTTTAGTTAGGGCAGTGTCTATATCTGCAAAGTTCTGCTTTAACATGTGGCAAAATCATTTCCTATGGTTGTAACCTGTTTTATTCTCCCTGTACTTTGCCTCACAGCTCCAGAATCTACTTCCTTCTTGCCCATTCTAGGAAGGTTGCCAGGAATGTTTGCATATTTGCCTCAGGAGAGTTTTGTGTTGCTAAGCTAGGAACAGAACTTGCTAAAGGAACCCCTCTCTGCCAAAGAGGATCTGATTTGAACTCCTAAATGCAGTGAGGATGGAGGCCATTTGTCCCAAATAGGATCCAGAGAGAAGGGAGCACTTTTCAGAAGAGAGAGGCAAGAATAACCACATTGAATAGAACTTCTTTCTTAGGATGATTATAAAATTGATCTTTTGTGGGAGGACATTTTGTAGATAAAAGGTGACATTATTTATCAATAATTAGCCTGGAAACCAGGGAGTCACCCCACACCACCATAAAATCCAAGAAGAAATGTGGTGGCACTACAGAAATCACTAATCAATCCCACACTCTTACTATCCAGCCCAGATGAATCACATATTCCACCACTTAGAACAGTACCTGCCCTCAGGAGGGACTTAATAAAAATGAGTGACTAACTGTCCCAGTTTGCCTGGGACTGAGCAGTATTTCTTGGTAAGTGAAACTTTTCTGAAGCAAGCTGGGTCTGACCTTTGTATCCCTGCATCACCCAGCCAGTCATTGGTCTCCAGTGGACTTGAGAGAGGATATGAACTTGGGCAAGGCAATTTTCTTAAGCTGTGGGCAATGCTTGGTTGAAGGCTCAAGTTGTCAGCTATCAGAAGACAGTAAATTCAACTGCCGAGGAATGTGTTCATGGCCTCCCAGAGGGGATCTGAGCATAGTACCACAGTACCCACTAGGCCTTATTTTCATTACAAGGTTAACTGTAGTAAAGAGATTTCAACTCAAGGGCCCACACTGACGGATTAGTAGTGTCAGGAACACTAGCTGGGGTGATCACTTTGTAAGTTATATAAATGTATAATCACAGTTATATACCTAAAACAAATATAATATAGTATGTCAACTGTTACTGAAAAAAATTTACAAAGACTTAAGCCCCAAGATTAACTTTTTAATTTGTATCTTAACAGAATGGCTCAATTAGCATATTTTCTTGTTCCCACATTTAATTGATCTTAATATAAAAGCTGCCCCGGAAAATATATGCTCCTTCAATATTTGCAATCAGAAAAGGGCAAGTCTTCTCTTTCTCTGATCTCTAATGGAAAAAACAAGACTGTTATGTGTTTCCACAGCAATAAAAAGGAACAAACATTTTTAGGGAGACAGGAGATCTGGGTTTTGGTTCTGGCTTTGCCAATAACTCACTATGATGTATGCAAACCATTTACTTTCTCTGGGTAGGTCCAAATTTACTTGTCTATAAAATATAGGACTTACTAGAAAAATTATCCAAAACTTGGAAATAAGGCAGAAAGGTAGGTCTCACATTCTTTCAATGTTATGCAGAATGAAGACCATAGATTGTCCAGAGGAATGTATTTAATTGCTCTCACCATTGCTATTGATTGAAGGTGCCAGATTTAGTAAGGTTGCTTATGACCTGGTAGAGTTTTGTCCAGTAGATATGAAAATAATTTCTGTCCCTGAAACAGATAGCCACAAAAATTTATGACCTAGTTTTAAAAAATGTAATCCAGTAAACTGCCCCTTTCAATGCTTAATATATATTCTTGGCTTCTTAAATGTTCTTTGAACCAATCATCCTCTTAGTGATTCCATTGCTAATTCCTGAGTTGAATAGACTCTCTTATGTGAGGTTCATTTTATATTTGTCTGAGAGTCCTTCTACCTTTTTAAAAATTATACTTTATCAGGCTTGATGTGCTCCTTGATAATGATCCTGGAAGACAACCCATCTGCACACCCATCTTGAGAACTCAGGGATCTTATGGTTTTAATATAACACAAAGGCATCTAGTACATCATTCTGTAGCAATATTCTGGACCATGTTACCCTCTGAAGAGTAGTCAGCAATACCAGAGTTACCAGATCCACCATCCTGATCACTGTGGCTGGGATGGAGGCTGAGAAAAGAGCAGCACAGCCAAGGCTTAATGAGAGGGACTTCCCCAAGGTCTGCAAGGTTCGAAAGTTATATGTTGTCAGAGCTGGGACTCACAGCAGATTTGTCTTGCACTAAAGGCAGGCCCATAGCTGCACTCCTCACACATCCATGCCATGTCTCATCTGCCTGTATCCCCAATGTATAGCACATATGCCTAGTACATAGTAGGCACTCAGTATATACTCCATGGAATTAAGAATTTTTAAATATTCCTAGGGATGTTTCCAAAGGAGCAAATCTATCAATTAGACTCACTTCAGAGCACTAGAAAAGACAACCACCAGGAGCCAGACAGACCTATGTTCCATCTCGTCATTGCCATTTCGTAGCCAATTTAGCATTGTAACCTCAAACCAAAAATGAAATCCTGTGAGCCTCAGTTTCCATCCTGTCACACGGGACTAATCCTCACATAATTGGTTATTCATCCTTGTTCTGAGGATTGAAGTAGGAAAAGGAATGAGGAGCACTTAGCACAACACCTACCCAAAGGTGCCTCCACCAGAATGGCCTTTTGGTCTTTCCCTCCCCTCTCCAGACCCTGGAAGGCTTTGAGGCCTTGGCTGTGTTGCTGCTTCTACCAGCACCCTCCCTAGCCACACAGTGATCAAGGGATGAGAAAATGGCTCTGTTCAAACAGGTGTCACTGTTCTAAACCTACAGTCTCATTTCCTGATTGTGTCTTAATCTGCTCGTCGGTGGTGAAAGTTGATTTCTGGCACATTCTTATATCAGTGGGAATTTCTGCCCTTGGCTGACAGGCATTATGGGCTGGCTTTGACATACAGCCCTACAGGGCCTGAACAGCCCCTATTCTTTCCCAGTCCTGAAAGGGAGCTTTGTGCCAAGGATTCATTAAACTGCACTGCACAGCCCCTTCATAAATGGAGCTCAATAATGAACAGTCGATTTAACTGGAAAAGCTGCTGGAGCTGTTAAATTAAAGGGAAATAACGTGCACTTTAGACTCAGTCTGCCAGAAGAAATGGTGACCTAAAAGGAAAAATCTTTATTTTTATTGAATTGAAGTTTTTAAAAAGTTTAATATGTCCAGGAAGCTTCCTCGTGACAGACAATGAGATGGGAAGACTTAGAACGCAGGCTTGAAATAGTGTGCGTTCTATCCACCACCATCATCCCCAAGGGGGTCTCAGGGGCTCTTAGAGGCTGCAAAGAAATGGTCTAACTTTGAGAAATAAATATCAGGGGGTGTTGTAATATGTCACACAAAAAGTGGGTTTTTTAAAAAGTGTTTTAAGACCAGGCTTTCTCTTTCATTCTGAATATTTGAAGGACCAAGAGCCATTCGTTACTGTTTTTTCTGCTCTCCTTCAGGGAGGAGACCAGTTGTTTCTCATACTCCAGCTCAGTTATATTTGATTTGAGTAGTGTGCTCTGACATCTGACTCAGTAGCCTCTCCTTTAGGTTTGAGATTTTCAGAAGTATGCGTAAGTGCTCCAAAGAACTTTCTCTTCAACTTCATCTCCTGAGTTATAGAACTTCTTAGCATGATAAGCAAGAACTTCTCACATATGCTAGGATGTATCATTTTTAATAACTCAATGCACAAGAAGCCAAAGCCACTGTGCTTTGTCAGGTAAAATAACCATATGGTCATCTTACCTTTCCTCTGCTAAGCTGTGGTGAGCTAGGAATTCTTGACATGTCCCTCCATCCTCCTTGTTTCCATTCTTCTTGTTTACAAAGAATCTGCTCCTGAGTATGTTATAGGCTTTACAGTCCTAGTCAAGGCTGTCTCTGGTTTTCCTCTGAAGCACCGTTTTACCAGCAAAAATGGTGAAGTCACTCATCTTGGAATTTAAAGAGAAATCTGAAAGGCAAGGTAAAATAAATAAAGGCCCACTTCCAGCCTCATTGTTCAGGGTCACTGGAATCCAAGCACCAATTTTCAGTTGCACAGCAATATATAGGGTGTCCCAAAAGTCACGCAAGATTTGCAATTGAATTGAAGTGCAAATCTTGCGTGAATTTTGGGACACCCTATAGAAAAGGCAAAACTTCCTAAGAAGTTTTATGTTCTCTTTCTGAATCTGCTTTGTTTTTCATTTTTAAACCTAAGGCATCTATGTAATTTTTTAGGATTCTGCATTATGCAATTCAAAGCTACCTTGAAAATATCCTGAAGTTGAAATATATAAACCTGTACACGTATTCATTTTAATAGTAACTATGGTGACCCACTAAATAGTGTTGTTTTATTCTTTGCCCATCTACCACTAATGGGTCACAGTCAACCAAAATAAATCATGGGCTCTCCACACCATGAAATTCTGGGCTCATAATAAAACTGCAGCCTGTGACCACTCCTGGGATGGACTTTGCACACTGTGAGCCCTAATAGTTGTTTCTCTCCAACCCAGAAGAGCAAAGAAAGTTTCATTCATCTTCCTTAAAGATTAACAGAGTCCAGCCCTGGCTAGGTTTCTCAGTGGTTGGAGCACCATCCCATACACCAAAAGGTTGTGGGTTTGTGGGTTCAATTCCAGTAAGGGCACATATCTAGATTGTGGGTTGGGCAACCAATAGATACTTCTCTCTCTCTCTCTCTCTCTCTCTCTCTCTCTCTCTCTCTCTTTCTCTTTCTCTCTCTCTCTCTTTCATTAATTAAAAACACACACATATACATATCCTCAGGTGAGGATTAAAAAAAAAAAAAGATCATGTCCTAACTGGTTTGGCTCAGTGGATGGAGCGTCAGCCTGCAGACTGAGGGGTCCTGGGTTCGATTCCGTTCAAGGGTATGTATCTTGGTTGTGGGCACATCCCAACTGATTGATGTTTCTCTCTCATCGATGTTTCTAACTCTCTATCCCTCTCCCTTCTTCTCTGTTAAAAAAATCAATAAAATATATTTAAAAAAAAAAAAGATTGCTAGAGTCCAAATTGGCTATGCCATTCTATGTGGATTGTGTGGGCCTGATTACATCTTGACATTTAGCAATGGGGTAAATATTCATTAAGAAATACATATTAGGGCCTAGCTGGTGTGGATCAGTGGTTGAGCATCAGGCCATGAAGTTAACAATTCGATTCCCGGCACATGCCGGGTTTCAGGCTCTATCCCCAGCAGTGGGAGCATAGGAGGTGGCCTCTCAAATCATGTTTCTATCTCTTTCTCCCTCTCCCTTTCTCTCTCTCTCTCAAATTAATTTTTAAAAAACATTAGAAAAAGAAATACATATTAGACCAGGCCAACTTTTACATATGGCATCGGCCATTCAAATGCCATTACATATGGCATGGGCCACTCTTCTACTCATGAGTTATTCTCACTCAAACAATTACACCTGATTCAAATGATATTCAGCCTTAAAGATGGAAGGGAAGAGGACTTTCTGAATCTCCATAGAGTCAACCACAGGCAGGCTACAAGTGAAGGAGAATGTGGATGTATTACAGCTTACCTAGAGAAAAATGACCAAAAAAGTGATGGTGATCAAAATCAAAGTACAGGAGGAAGCATGCTCCTATAGGATTCAGAACATTCCTTAATTATTCCATTTGCTTTAATGACTACAATTTTTAAATCTTCACCCAAGGATATGTTTTATTGATGAGAGAGAGAGATGTTTGAGAGAAACATTGATGTTAAAGAGAAACATCAATTGGTTGTCTCCCATACACGCCCTGACTGGGAGTCAAACCTACAACCTAGGCATATGCCCTGGCCGGGAATCGAACCCTTAACCTTCAGTGTACAGCTCAACACTTCAACCAACTTAGCCACATCGACCAGGGCTAATGACTAAAATTTGATGTGCCATTTCCCTACCAGTTTGTAATCTTTCTGAGGAAAGAAGTTATCCTCAGTGCCTGTGAGACAGTTACAAAAGATATAAATATTTGCATAATGGGAAATACAAGAAGGAGAAGAAAGGGAGAAAGGAACAGAAATATTTAAAATGATAATATCTGAGAATCTCTCCTGAATTAATGTCAACATCAAATCACAGATTCAGGAAGATCAGAGAACACCAAACAGGATAAATGCCAAAACAACAACTACAAAATACTAAGACCTATCATTTTGCAACTACAGACAATGAAAGACAAGGAAAAAATCCTAAAAGAACCCAGAAGAAAAAACACCTTATCGTAACACTAATCAAAAGAAAGTGGGAGTAGCTATATTAATTTCAAATAGAGCAGACTGACAGGAGCATTATCAGGGATACATAGTGACATTGCATAATAATAAAGGGGTCAATTCTCCAAAAAGGCATAACAGTCCTTAATGTATATACACATACCAACGGTGCCAAAATACATGAGGCAAAAACTGATAGTACCACAAGGAACTTAGAAGTTCAAAATCTCTGTAAGTAACGGACAGATCCACCAGGCAGAAAATCAGTATGGACAGAGTGGAACTCATCGACACCATCCATCAATTGGACATAATGAGCATCTGTAGACTACTTCATCTAACAACAGCAGGACGCATGTTTTTCTCAAGCTTTCATGGAGCATTCACTGAGACAGACCATATTATGGGCCATAAAATACAATATAACAAATTTAAAAGAATAAAAATCATATAATGTCTGCTTTCAGACCTAATGGAACTAAATATCAATAACTGAAAAGTAGCTGGAAAATCCCAAATACTGGCAGATTAAACAATGCGTTTTTAAAAAGCATATGGGCCAAAGAAGAACTCTCAAGAGAAATTAAAGAATATTGTGAACTGAAAATTAAAACACAATCTATCAAAATTTGTAGTATACAGCAAAAGCAGTGCTTAGAAGGAAATTTTAGCATTGAATGAATTTCTTAGAAAACTATATAGAAAGATCTGAAATCAGTCATTTAAGGTTCCACCTTCAGAAACTGGAAAAGAAGAGGCAATTAAATCCAAATTAAACAGAAGAAAAGGAAATAATAAAAATTAGGTATATCCAAAGAAACTGAAAACAGTGATTTGAAAAAATACATATATGCACTCCTATGTTCATTGCAGTATTATTTGCAATAGCCAAGATTTGGAAGCAGTCTAAGTGTCCATCAGTAAATGAGGGATAAAAAAACTGTAGTCCATTAACACAATGGAATATTACTCAGCCATAAAAAAGAAGGAAATCTTAACTTTTGCAACAGTATAGATGGACGTAGGAGGTATTATGTTAAGTGAAATAATCCAGTCAGAGAAAGACAAGTACCATATGATTTCACTTATATGTGGTATCTAATGAACAAAATAAACAAACAAAATAGAAACAGACTCTTACCGAGAACAGACTGATAGTTCTCAAGGGTGGGGGGGGTTGGGGGGGAGGCGGGGTTTGGAAAGCTGGGTGAAACAGGTGAAGGGATTAAGCAAAAACCCCTCATATAGAGACATCAGTATGGGAAGGGGAGTGAGGGCAGGTAAAAGAGGGTGGAGGGCGAATAAATGATGATAGGAGAAGACTTGACTATTGGTGGTGAATACACAGTACAATATACAAATGATGTTATAGAATTGTACACTTGAAACCTATTTAATTAACCAATGTGACCAAAAAAATTTCAATAAACATATATTTTAAATACATTAGAGCAGAAATCAATGAAATAGGTAACAGTAAATCAATGGAGAAATACAATGAAACCTAAAGCAGATACTTTGGAAAGATTAATAAAAAATGGTAAGCCTCTAGCCAGGTCAACTAAGTAAAAAAGAAAAAGAGAGGACATAAATTACTAATATCAGAAATGAAACAGGAGACATCATTGCAGATCTCATGGATATTAAAAGGATAATGAAGAAAGACTATAAATAAATCTATGTCTGCAAATTTTATTACCTATATAAAAATGGATCAATTTCTTAACAGATACAATCTGCCAAGACTTGTGCAAGAAGAAATAGTCAATCTGAATAGGCCTGTATCTATGAAAGAACTTGAATCAATAATTAATAACCTTCCTAAACAAGAACCACCAGTCTGATATAAAGCTTGACACTGCATGATGGTGAATGATGCATGCAGGTCCAAGTAGAACACAAGGGAGAGACAAAACATTTCCCTCTAGAAAAGCTGTCATCTATGGTTTTGACAAAGATGAAGAGAATCACAGAAGCCTTCCTTGGGAAGATAGCTCCCAATGCTGTTGTCACAGTATCACCTTACTTTCATGACTCTCTACATTTCTGGCCTCAATGAACTTAGAATCATCAAGGGTCCAACTGCTGTTGCTTTTGCTTATAGCTTAAACGAAAAGGTTAGAGCAGAAAGAAATGAGCTGATCTTCGCTTAGGAGGTGGCACTTTTGATATATCAAACCTCACTATTAAAAATGAAATCTTTAAGATTAAAACTACAGCTAGAGAGAGCCTTTTAGATGGAAAGGACTTTGACAACCAAATAGTCAACTCTTTTATTGTAGAGTTCAAGTGCAAGCATAAGAAGGCTATCAGTGAGAACAAGAGGGCTGACCATTGCCTCTGTACTGTTTGTGAATGTGCTAAGTGTACCCTCTCTTCCAGCATCCAGGCCAGTATTGAAACTGAGTCACTCTATGAAGGTATCAACTTCTACCTGTGCGCAATTGAAGAATTGAATGCTCACTTATTCTGTGGCACACTGGACACTATACATAAGGCCCTTTAAAATACCAAGCTAGACAAGTGCCAGATCCCTGAGATTATCCTGGTGGGTAGTTCTATTTGTATTCACAAGATTCAGAAACTTCAGCAGGACTTCTTCAATGGAAAGGAACTGAATAAGAGCATTAAGCCTGAGGAGGCTGTTGCTTGCCCTGCAGCTGTCCAGGCATCCATCCTATCTGGAAACAAATCTAAAAGCATTGGAGATTTGATCTTGAATATCACTCCTTTTTCTCTTGGCATTGAAACTGCTGGAAGAGGCATGCCTGTCCTCATCAAGCCCAACACTACCAATCCTACCAAGCAGACCAAGACTTTCACTACCTACTCTGACCACCAGTCAGGTGTGCTCATTCCGGTTTATGAAGATGAGTGCACCATAACCATGGATAACACTTGGCAAGTTTGAACTCATAGACATACCACCTGTACTCTGTGGTGTTCCTCAGATTGAAGTTACTTTTCATATTGATAGCAATGGTACCTTCAATGTCTTTGCTGTGGTTAAGAGGACAGGAAAAGAGAACAAGTTACCATCACTAAACACAAGAACCCTTTGACTAAGGAAGACAACAAACATATGGGCCAAGAAGCTGAGAAGTACACATCTGAAGATGAGAAGCAGTGGGACAAGGTATTTTCCAAAAATTCACTTGAATTCTTTGCAATCAACATAAAGGCAACTGTTAAAGGTGAGAAACTTCAAGGATACACAGAAGATTCTTGACAAATGTAATGAAACCATCACCTGGCTTGGTAAGAATCAGACTGCAGAGAAGAAAAAATTTGAACATCACCAGAGAGAGCTGGAGAAAGTCTGCAGCCCTGTGATTCCCAAGCTGCCCCAGAGCAGGAGGTAAGCCAGTAGTGATGGAGCTCCTTCATTAGTGGTTCCTCTTCTGGGCCCACCAATGAAGAAGTGGATGCAGGCAATCTGAAAACACTTTTAGTTTTTGTTCTATACAAAACATCGAAAACCCAAATTTTAGCAAACTGCATGGCTGAGCTGCTATAGAAACTGGCATTCTTGAAACTTGAATATGAAACATGTACACAGGGAAAGGAAATAACCTTGCTCTTTTTTAAATAAAATTTATCTTTATTGCTGAGAGTATTATAAATGACCCTCTATTTTTCCCCCATTTCCCCCTCCACCCAACTCCTGCCCCACACCAGGATTCCACCCCACTATTATCTGTGTCCCATGGGTAGTGTACATATGCATACAAGTCATTTGGTTAATCTCTTCCTGCCCCACCCCCCTTCCCTCTGAGATTTGTCAGTCTGTTCCATGCTTCCATGCCTTTGGATCTAACCTTGCACTTTTTAAGCATTATATTATAAATGGAAAATGCAATGTCTTAAATGAAAACGTATTTGAAATTAGCACACAAAACAAACAAAAAAACAAACAAAAAAATCACAAACTTTTATTGCATCCAGATACAGTTTTCTTTTCAAGATACAGAACAAAACAATGGAGGCATGTTTCTCTTGAGCCTGAATAGTGTTAATTATGAGAGTGGATGTTTGAGGGTATAAGTCTTACTGAGTACCAATTATAAAGTGACAGTGCTATCTACATTTTCTTTAATAAATACAGTTTGTATGAGTGTGGGACCCAAGCAAAGACCCATCTTTCCCAGATGTTGCAGGTATTATTAATAAACCCACTTAACAGAGGTAAAACCTGGGACTTTAGTATATCAGTCAGCATAAAGTATAGGAAATAGAAACATCTCTAGAGAGTTCAATCAGAACAGAAGTCAATACACAAATTATGAGTTCACAAAATGGTAAGATGGCCTAGGGCAGTGGTTGGCAAACTGCGGCTCGCGAGCCACATGCAGTTTTTTTTGACCCCTTGAGTGTGGCTCTTCCACAAAATACCAACTTCTGCGCATGGGCCACGAAGTTTCAATCGCACTATACGTGCACTCCTGCACATGGTATTTTGTGGAAGAGCCACACTCAAGGGACCAAAGAGCCACATGTGGCTCGCGAGCCGCAGTTTGCTGACCACTGGCTAGGGCATGGAGATTTTCTTCATTACAACAGAAAAGGAGAAATTACAGACAGATGAAGTTGGGCTTTGTTTGGGGAGAGTGGGTATAAATATGTAATTGATGTAGAGGAGATGAAAAAGTTTCCATCCAATGGCTTCTTTTGGTCCATAAAATGAGGCAGCTGAGAAGACTAGCAACGAGGTAGGAGGTTTGAGAAGAAAGAAAAGGTCTGGCTGAAACCGGTTTGGCTAAGTGGATAGAGCGTCGGCCTGCGGACTGAAAGGTCCCAGGTTCGATTCCGGTCAAGGGCATGTACCTGGGTTGCGGGCAGCACATCCCCAGTAGGAGATGTGCAGGAGGCAGCTGATCGATGTTTCTCTCTCATCGATGTTTCTAACTCTCTATCTCTCACCCTTCCTCTCTGTAAAAAATAAAAAAAGGAGGCACAATGCCTGTCATTAAAAAAAAAACCAAAACCAAACAAACAAACAAACAAAAAAAACAAAATAAAAGCTCTGAAAGTAGATGTGGAGCATGTTCAAGGAAGCTAGTACTAGTGTGAGTTCCAGAAAGCTTTCAGATTCAGTTGCTGGTGTTAATCATTAATTTATAGGCAAACAATATGCTCCTTATGTTCATGACCTTTACCAAGATACATACCTGGTTATCAGTTTCATATTACAGAAATAATAAAAAGCACTCATAATATTGCTTTGTGAAACTTTGAACTTGTTTCCACTTTACATAAGCCACACATACAGTCCCAGCCCATGTCCAAACTCCATCAGAGAATGTATCTCAGTCTCATGAGGTTCCTTTCCTTTCAGCACCTCTGGACATCCTTCCTCTAACCCAGACCACCTCCAGCTCCCAGCCATGAGCTGCTGAGAGAAAAGTCTCTAACCAGAGCTACCTCAGATCAGGAGAGACCCAGCCCCACATCAGAGCAAAAGTAAGTCTGGAGCCCCTGCCTATGGAGGGGGTCAATCCCAAAGTTGGAGGAGGAGGCAATTTGAAGAAAGGACGAAGTTAGTGTTCTGTGAAAGGTTCTACTGCACAGACAAGGTGCAGCTTGAAATAGCTGTGCTTCTTCACAGGAAGGTGGAATGAAAAAAGAGAGAAGAAGAGAAAGGGGGTAGGGATAAAATAATTATGCTAACTAAAAGTTTTCGGGGGCTATTTGTAATTCCCAAAGGTGAGATGTCTCTTTCTAGGTGTTTGCACTCTATTACTTAATCTGTGACACCTAGGCCAGTGGTCTTCAAAATAGAGTATATACATCTGAGGGTGTGAAAAGACTCTACGAGATACTCAGATAGGAGTAGTGTGAATAAGTTAAATGTTCATATCCTCAAACCCCATATGTGCTCTTCCTTAAAATTGGTTGGAGAGGCTTATTCCCCATTCCATCTCTCATAGTTGTCTTTCTTTTACTTTAAAATCAAGGCATAGCCTTTCCCTCTTTTCCCATTCCATTTTTCTCTTTCCCTGCCATTCTCTTTTTGAACGACCCAGTCTGAAACTGTTCAGGTGTGCATAGCAAAGTCCACATCTGTTCTGGCAGTCAGAGGGTCAGGGTGTAGAAGGGGAATGGAGGTGGCCCCCAGCAAGGGGTCAGAGCCCATGTAGTGAAGGGATTCCAACCCATGGAGGCAGCCTGACATGGGGGAGGTGAAAATCCATGGGGGGAGGGAGTTCTCCAATGAGAGTTAGAGCCAGAGCACAGTGAGGAATGGGTACGACATGCCAGAGCCCACACCAGGTAAGGAGGGGTCCATGTGGAGGGAATGTCTAGCATAGTGCTAGAGAGGGTTGAGGAGGGCATGCATGAAGGAGAAGAAGTAGAAACATTGGTGAGAAAATGGCTTCATACTGTCAGGGTGATCAAAGAATAAATATATTAAGGATCAAGAGCCAGGATTCTCACTTTCAGAGAAGAAAGTTACAAATACTGAAGGGATTTGGGGAGACTAACACAAAATCACTAGCAGGTGATTACAGTGTTGCCTAAGGAAGTAGCCATGGTGGACCAAGTGAATCCCTGAAGGTATTTACCAAGAACATCAGACTGATCCAGCAAATTATGATTGAAAGCTGGCAAAGTACTCTAAATTCCTGCTCTTAGAAAGTAAGGCCCCTAACTAGAACTGGGGTGTGGTTACTTGAGAGTTGTCTGAGAGAACCCTAAGCTGCCACATCATCTTCCAGGTGCTCCGGAGACTTTGTAGAACAGTAAGCCTTGTTCCTGCTTTCCTTTTTTCAAAACCATTTCCTTTGGGAAACATACCATGTGTGGTGTGGAAGAAGTACAAAGGAACAATTGGAGAAATTGTATTGGGCATTTTAATTTTGCAGTGAGTTCTTATGAAGAGATTTTGGTCAAGACTGACCTATTTGAATAGCTTAGCACTAATAGACTCAAACTTTTTGCTAAGTCCCCACCTTTCTCTATCAGCTCTCTCAACAGCTTCTTAGCTCTCTGTATTGTTTCCACAGTGTCCCCTCCCTGTTACTGGTGGGGAGCTGGTTCTGTCCTGTTAAAGAGGTAGGACCAGTTAACTTCTCTTGCCCAAGTGAGATAGATGCCATAAAATGTTGTTCCTAACCTGACCTTCCCTATACTCTCAAGAGCTGTGGACACTAGTAGGACTTCATATTTCATCCTTATATGAGTTTAAAAGATGTCTTATATCAATTTTCCCACCAGTTGATCCCTTAAGATGGCTTTACAAGATGAGCAGCAAGTGGGAGGCGCAATTTATGACAACCTGCTTGGTGACAGCAACTACACACTCTGCTTGATCGACCACCTAGATTCAGTTTTCAGCCAACTACACTGAGTGCTGCTGTCCTTCAGGAAAAGGATCGCATAGAGCAACAAGAAGAATTCAAAATGTAGGTGCTGGAGGTGCCCATATGTGAACCTGCCTGGGGTGGATTGGAGGAACAAAGAGGACAGGCAGGGATTCTGGAGGAGCTCAAAGCATCCGCACCCAAACTCTGTCCTTACTTACATAAGATACATATTTTTGGTCAATTTGCAGTTGATACGTGCAAACTAACTGCAATGTGATTATCTTGACATTGCAAGCACTTTCTACAAAATAAACTCCTTATTCTGAAACATTGCATGAGAAAAAATTCAATTGGATTTTCAATCCATTCAAGTTTCACAAGAAATTTCAACATTACATTTGTTCATTTCATTTTATTTTCTATTTTCTGTCACCATTTATCCCCTCCATGCCCTCTTTCACTCCTCCCTGTAATAACTCATGAACATTACATTTGTAAATGAAGGAAAACAAAGAGCTGTTATGTTCTTTAAATAAAATTTAAAGAATGGGAATAGAAAAGATTTTAAAATTTGTATCATTTACTTATGCAACTAAAATATCTTACCAATGGTGACTATCAAGAAATTAAAGAGACTATCATTGGTAATTATAATTGAATATTGATAATTATCTGTAGTCATTTCAAGTATACAATTAGAAATTAAAAAAACTATATTTATTCAAGCAACCTCAAAAATTATAAACATTTAAGATTTTTAAGAACATCTCTTCTAAATTTATATTTAACGTATTTCTCAATGAATTCTATATCATTTTTATTATAATTATATAATAAACAAAAAGTGTCAGATTTTTTCCATGAAACCCATATAGCCTAATCCCCTTAAAGTTTCCTACAGTGAGCCCATAAAATAACATAATTTTTCTCTGTTTGCCATGATATTAAAAAGGTTGAGAAGTATTGTCTAATTCATGGAGAAGTAACACATGTCCCATCCCTGCAGTTGCTTTCATGGTCCTTAAGAATTTACACAATTATATATCACAAGCCTCTACCAGTTCAGGATAATTTCCCCCACATATAGAGCGAGCGTATTGCCCCTCCACTTAAAGAGACCATGGCATTTGGAATGTCTTCCCCTCCATTTTTTGGGCCAGCCCTTCCTAGACACTCTCTGAGCAGCAAGATCTCAGCCCTGGGCCTTGGGCAGCAAATTTCACAGCCATGGACACCAAATTCCCAGTTGCAGTGGTCACTGAGGTGTGACAGCCTCTTCCTCAGTACTACTACTAATTTATATCTTTTGAAAGAGGTTTCAGAAGCCTGCCTTGGCCAGACTAGGAGAGGGAATGAGGCTGGAAATGATAGAAGCCACCTACTTTTCCTGTTGGTCCGAGGCAGAGAAACCCCTAAGCTCCTGGACCCTCTAGAAACAAGGTCCTGTCTCTGGATCACCAGACACTATGTACAAAAGGTGTATATTTGGGAGTGAGTCATCAGCATGTAGCATAGTAGCTGGAGCCATGAGATTATAGTATAAAGTGGGATGAGAAAAAGATCCAGGTCAGGGACCTGGGGGAGGCACAGTTGAGCTATGGGGTAAAGAAGGGGAGTAGCAAAGAAGACAGAGTTGGAGCAGACATATATGCATAAGGAGCAGAAAGACTGGAAGTGTGAGTGCCCTGAGTAGTCCTGAAAATCAAGGGTCCCAACACTCATAGAAAAAGGAGCAAGAATCTTACTCTGTTCTTCACCTTAGTCCCAGAGATAAGATGAGCCCCTTACCTGTCCAATAGTGAGATTCCTGTGTTCCTTTCTTTCTCTGCCCCTTGACTTAAGTCTCAGAGATCTCTTTTTATCTCTCTCCTCATTACAGTGTTTTTCTCCTTTTCCAATGAGTCATGGGCACAACGCCTTGGGATCACCCTGCCTCAGTCACCTGAGGAGGCAGCAAGTCTCTACAATTTATCAAGGCAGCCTCATCTCACTCTGCCTCTGCTTCCAAATGCTCATATTGGTTACAGGTAGGAATCCTTATATGGGAGTATGATTCTCTGATATGAAAGGGGAAGGAAAAGGTGAAAGGGAGGGAAGCTGGAAGACAAAGTTTGACAAAAATACAATGCTACTTTCAACAACAAAGCTTTAAAAATCAAAAAGAAAAACAAAATGAAATACAAATGCTATGAGATCCTGGGGAAAGTAAAGAAGTTAACTTTATTCCACTTACTATCAGACAGTGTACTGGCATTTTTACTCGTATCTCCTGGTCCAGGCCTGCTGGTGTGTGTGTGTGTGTGTGTGTGTGTGTGTTAGTGTGTGTGTTAGTGTCTCTGTGTTTGTGTGTGTGTGTGTGTGTGTATACACCTGAGTACAAATGTACAAATGTGCATGTGGTGGGGCAAAGACTGAAAGAAAGTAAAAGAGCCTCAAATGGTAATAAAGAAGCATTAGATCCCCAAGATAATGTAGATTTTGGGAAACAGTAGCTTCTATGCCCCAATTTCTCATCCCATGCTCCTGGCAAATAGTAATAATGATTCTCACATATCTTTACCACTGAGCTGCTTCAGATTGTTTCTCAACACAGTCATCCAACTATCCATTCAGAGCCATCAGAATTCCTCCCTCCTACTGACAAGGACAGAACCTGAACTGAAGGAGCCAGCATGTCTATTCCCATCTCCTGCAGTCACATTCCTCAGGTCCCTCCCCACAGGGTGAGTTAAGTGAGGAGGTTAGGGCTCATTTTTTTTTAAGTCCTCACATGAGGATATGTTTTTCATTGAAGGAGGATAGAGAGAAAGAGACAATTGATGTTAGAGGAAAACATTAATTGGTTGCCTTACCTATGTGCCCTAAAAGGGGACTGGTAATCAAGCCCACTCCATGGGTATGGGCCCTAATAAGGAATCAAACTGAACACCTTTGTCTGTATGAGATGATGCTTCAACTGAGTCACACCAGCCAGGGCTAGGGCTCAAGATTTAAAGAGGCACTTGCTTTCAGGATCTTGAGGACCCAGCACCTATACCCCAAAAGTGAGTGCCTCCTCAAAATTTGTGCCCTAAGTGTGTGTGTGTGTGTGTGTGTGTGTGTGTGTATACTAGTGGCCTGGTGCACAAAATTTGTGCACTCGGGGGAGGGGGGTGTCCCTCAGCCCGCCTGCACCCTCTCCAATCTGGGACCCCTGGAAGGATGTCCTACTGCCGGTGTACAGGGATTGGGCCTAAACTGGCAGTCGGACATCCCTGAACTGGTCCAGCTGCTATTGCTATCCAGAAAATGCTCAACTCAGGTTCTGGCCCCGCCCATCTCACAGGGAGGAGCATGCGCAGTTTCTTGTAGACACAGAAGCAGCTGTGGAGTAGGGAGGTGGCGGTTTTTCCCCCGAGCGGGTGCTTAAGTCCTTGTTGAAGTCTCCACTCCAGAGCCTGTGAGTCCGAGTCCTGGGAGGCTGCACAGTAGAGGCGCCACATTCCTTTCAGTAGAAACTGAAGACTGATAGGAGCCTGCCAACTGGGGGGAAGGACCAGGAGGTCTGCCTTGCACCCATATGCCAATCCCCAGTCCCACTTCGCTGATCTCGCTGCCTGAGCCCTGCCGCCCACGGCTGCACATGGGGGCCTGGATGACAGCTCACGCTGTCCTGTCTTGCCTGCAGTATGCAAATTAGCCGCCATATTTGTTGATGGTTTATTTGCATATCGCTCTGATTGGCTGGTTGGCATAGCGAAGGTAAGGTCAATTTGCATCTTTGTCTTTTATTAGATAGGAGGATATATATATATATATATATATATATATATATATATATATAATTGATTTTTTTACAGAGAGGAAGGGAGAGGGATAGAGAGTTAGAAACATCGATGAGAGAGAAACATCGATCAGCTGACTCCTGCACACTCCCTGCTGGGAATGCCCCCACAACCAAGGTATATGCCCTTGACTGGAATCAAACCTGGGACCCTTGAGTCCGCAGGCCGACGATGCTCCATCCACTGAGCCAAACCAGTTAGGGCTGCCCTAAGTCTTTTGCTTGTCTCATTCAGCAAGGCCTAGACATCCTATTTCTAACATCTCCAACTTTCTCCTAGCTCTGTCTGTATATTCAGGTCACAAAAGAGATCCCCAAGATTCAGCAACTATCCCATTTCAGACCTGGTCCCCAGTAGTGGGTTATGATGAAAATAGGCAATCATATATGTAGTCAACACCCTTTCATTTGTCCTCAGCCCAACCTGACTCTATCTCTATTTTCTTTTCAGGAGCATTCCAAGTCCAGGGTCCCCATGAACCCATGGTGGCCATGCTGGGTGGTGAAGCTGAGCTGCCCTGCAGCCTTGAGCCTCGTCAAAATATTAAATATATGAAAATAAGCTGGACCCGAACCCTACCCTCCCAGGTGGTGCACCTGTATGAGGATGGGCGGGACAAGCCTGAGGAAGCCATGGAGGAGTATTATGGGAGGACAGAGCTTGTGAAAAATGTCATGCGTAAGGGGATCGTGGTCCTGAGAATCCTCAGTGTCCAACCCTCTGACAATGGGCCGTATCGCTGTGTGATCCAACATGGCTCCTTCTACAGTGAAGCAGTGATTGAGCTGAAAGTGGCAGGTAATGGCCACATTTATCCCCTTGACACCCCACAGGGCTCCTTTATCTGATCCAGTTTTACTGGGAAATATAAAGAAGTCATAGGAGAAAGGGAAATGGCCATTATGTCTACTCACCCAATCAACCATATTTCACTGCTTGGGACTAAATAAAAGATAATAAATAGACTCATAGTGGGAGTCAAGAAATAGGCAGGGGCCATTTGTCGTGGACTGTGTTGGAACCCTTTCTAGCCCAGGAGTCTAAGCCCCCATCTTTGTTGCCAACACTTCTTCAGAGTTCCCTGTTCTTCACACTGAGTTCTAGACCGCAGCATAAACTCTTCAGAAGCAGGGGAGGGATATATGTGCAGGAAAATGAGCTTAGGACCTGACTTCTCTCTCTTCCTCTTTCCAGCTCTCGGCTCACGTCCTCAGTTCCACATGGAAGTCACTAAATCCCGAGAACTCAGATTAGAGTGCAAGTCAGAGGGCTGGTTCCCTCAGCCAAAGGTCCAGTGGATGGACTCTGAGGGAGGAGAAATTCCAGCTGAGTCTGAGACTCACACCCAGAACAAAGGCGGCTTGTCCTATGTAACAACATCACTGTTACTCAGAGAAGCTTCTCAGAAGAACCTGACATGTTCTGTCTGGAACCCAGTTCTAAATCAAAAAAAGGAAGAGCAATTCTCCATAGCAGGTCAGTTTTTTCTCTCCCCTCACTGTGCCCACAAAATGGGCCTGATGCTCACACCCATGGCGATGGCAGCTCTAAGCATATAAGCTCAGTTCTGCTCTCTTCATCACACCTACACCAGTCTCCCTGCCAGGATCCAACTTCCCTCCACTTTTTCTGCCTTTTCCCATCCTTTCCTGACATATTTTCCAGTCTTCACCTACTTAAGGTTTCCATCATATTGGACCTTTTTGTCTTAGTCCATTCAGGCTGGTATAACAAAATACCATAGACTAGATAGCTTATAAATTACATAATTTTATTTCTCACAGTTCTGAAGACTGGAAGTTCAAGATCAGGAGGTCAGCATAGTCAGGCTCTGGTAAAAGCCCTTTTCCAGGTTGTGATAATTAACCTTTCTTTGTGTCCTCACATGGTAGAAGGGATAGGGAGCTGGAGGGGGATATGAGGTGGTCTCCTTTATAAGGATACTAATTCCATTCATGAGTTAAGGACCTCACATTGGGCATTAGGATTTCAGCATATAAATATTAATGGGACACAGGCGCTCCAACCACAGCACTCTTCACCAAAAACCATTTTCAGACTTACTCCTTACTATCCCTCCAATAGGTCAATCTCTCCTGCTTCTCAGTTTACAATGTTTCTCCTCAGTCTTTTTATGCTGTATTCTTTCTCTATTTAGATGAGCTGTTGCAAAAATGCTATGAGCCTAAACATAGATCAAGTCCTGTTGACATGCAGGACTTGATCTACCTTGTGAAATATATATGTATATATCTTACTATACATATATATTTCACTTCTTTCCTGATTTCAGCCAGGCACAATTATATTGGCACAATTTTCTTAAATTTTTATATTTCTTCATAGAGGCTACTATTCATTAATAATTTTTGAATTCATAGCTAAATGTTTGGCTATAATATTCATCTATGCTATGGAAGCATTTTTCTAGTGAATCTTGATTATTCTTTTTGTCATTTTTCCATGTATAATCTTTGTACTGTTCCTATGCCAATCTTATTGTCTTACTCATTATTCCATGCATTGAATTTTCCTGGGCCAGCTATTTCCACAAGTCTCCTGTGAGGCAGGGAGAGTAGCGCAGTCTTCCACAGTAGCTGATTCTCGCAATCCTACTGCTACCACAGAGACAGGCTTCTTCCTACCAATATGGCACATGTGTGTGAATATTTGCATATTCCATGCCCTGTTTCTCCAAACAAAAATAGTTCTAGAATGCACATCTCAGGTCCTGAGTCATTTGTACAAACATGAATGTAGCTTTGATCTTCAAGGTATGCCTCTCCTCATTCAGTCTATTTTTGTTAGTACTTTCTGACATTTGCTATTGTGTGGTCTTCCAACCATTCTCCACACCTCTCTTCACTATCTCCCACCTGGAGTCTATGTTATCATAGCTATTTTTAGCAGACTTACACCTATTTTAATGTCTGGTGTTTGCAGTTTTTTTATTTGTTTAGTTATTTTTTTGATGATAGTTTATTTGCAATAAAAGAATGGCCATGAGAACAAAAGGAGAAAAGTGGAGTCAAAGTGAAGACCTACATAATGTGCCCTCTCTCTAGCTCTTAAATTTCATACTCTTTCTTTCTTTCTCTCTCTTGCTGAGCATGGGCCTTTTCATTTGCTGTCACTTCTGACTGGAACACTCTATTTTGGCTTTCTTCTTGGTATAATTTATTTATAATTTGAGGGGGTGACATGGTGGAGTCACACCACAGTCCTGAATGTCCCTAGCTCCAGTCTCCCTCATCTCTATCCATATTTACTCTTCATTGCTTTGTTTCTTTCTTCCTAAACTGTGACTTAACCCCCCTCCTCCATAAACACACACACACACACACACACACACACACACACACACACACACACTGAATTATTTACCTAGATTATAGAGGAAAACTCAACTTTCTTTTACTCCTGCCTACAAATTTGCTTATCCAGACCCATCAAAGCTTCAGCTGAACTAAGGGCCTTTCATCTAGTAACCTTAGTCCTTAGAAAGAACTTAAAATAAATGTGCAATGAAAATAATGTGTACCTGCCAGTACAGTATCCACATACATTCCAAAGAGCAAGTCAAAGGACACTGAAAGGTAGACAGGTAATAAGACTTGTCTAAAGCAATTTGTCCATCCAAACAAGATATAACTGAGCACCAAACTCTCACCAAATTCAAGTTCTCAGTCTCTTAGCCCAGAATTATTTTCAGAAAAGTAAAGATTAACTAGGATAAAGTTTGAAAGCTGTAGAGAGAGAAAATTACATAGGTCTTCACTTTTAAAAAATATATATATTTTTATTGATTTTAGAGAGGAAGGGAAAGGGAGAGAGAGAGATAGAAACACCAATGATGAGAGAGAATCATTGATTGGCTGCCTCCTGCATGCCCGCCCTAGGGATCAAGCCTACAACCCAAGCTTGTGCCCTTGACCGGAATCAAACCTGGAACCTTTCAGTCCTCAGCCTGATGCTCTATTCACTGAGCCATACCAGCTAGAGCCTCCCTCTTTACTCTTTACTCAATAATCTCAATTCTGTTACAATGCTACTCTTCCATGGAAGAAATGAATTTATTTGTTTACGTTTATTTTCTGAACAAGTAAGCTGAATATGATAATATTTGAATGGAGACTTGAACTTACATATATATATATATGTATATGAGACTCTAATACCTCAACTATGAAGTATAGAAAATAATACTATATATATATATGGCTAATATGCAAAGTGTCCCCTTGGGAGTTTGATTGCTCACTATGACATGCGATGACCACCAGGGGGCAGTGTGGAATGAAGGAAGGCCCCGGCTGGCAGCCAGAAGGCCCTGATCAGCCCTGATTGCCGGCCAGGCCTAGGGACCCTACCTGTGCATGAAATTCGTGCACCCGGCCTCTAGTTAACCATAATTTGAAAGGGAAATAGAGATAGAGGGCGGATCCACAATGTATTACTGTTAGAGAGAATATGACTGGTGATTGACTAAGCAAGAAGTGAATGTGGGAACAGCTCTCTTCAGGGAAACTGATTGGGGGACATCTGTTATTTCAGTTGCTGTGCCCATCAGTGTGATTGAGCCCACCAATACAACACTCATCATATTAGTTATATGTATGGCACTTCTGGTACTGCTGACTTCCATCACCACTGGACTTTATTTAAACAACAGGTTCAAAAACCGGCACAAAAATCAGGTAAAGGTATTCTTATTTTTATTAATATAAAAATATCCCTTCTTGGAGGTATCTGTCCTTCACCTTTCTGTTTAGGAATAAGATCAAAATCAGCAAAACTCTGCCCAGAGGAAGTCAAATTAATAAGACTCTAATACCTCAACTATGAAGTATAGAAAATAATACATTATTTATATAAACTCCTTTGTGGATTATCCTATCTAATAAAAGAGAAACATGGTAATTGGTGTACGACCGCTACCATTCCCATTGGCTAATCAGTGAGATATGCAAATTAACTGCCAGCCAAGATGGCGGCCGGCAGCCAGGCGGCTTGAAACTAACATGAGGCTTGCTTGCTTCAGTGACGGGAGGAAACCAACGTTCCCCGCCTGCCTTGCCGGCCTCTGAGCCTGCCTTGCCGGCCTCTGAGCCTGCAGTTTGAAACATTGTAACAAATATAGAAGCTAAACAAAACCCCAGAAACCTGCTTTCAGCGAGCTGGGATCTCAGAGCTGGAGTTGATACAGAGTTTTGATTATAGAACACAAACAAACCAGATACCTGCTTTCAGAAGCAGAGGCCTCAGAGCTGGAGCCAGAGCTAAAGCTGGCCCAGAATAAAAAAGAAAAAGAAAAAAAGGAGCGGTTGGGAGCTTTAGTCACCCACCTGCCTGAAAACAGCCCTCATCCCCTCACCCAGGCAGGCCAGGCACCCCAGTGGGGACCCCCACCCTGATCCAGGACACACTTCAGGGCAAACCAGCCAGCCCCCACCCATGAACCAGGCCTCTATGCTATATAGTAAAAGGGTAATATGCCTCCCAGCACTGGGATCAGCGGAGCCGCCAGGCCTCCCGGCACCGGGATCAGCGTGACAAGGGTCAGCGCCCAAACCCCCTGATTGGCCCTGCTCTGTGTGTGACAGGGTGTGGTGCCCCAACTCCCTCCCCCCCCCCCAAGGGCCCTGCTCTGTGTGTGATGGGGTAGAGCCATAACCTCCCCATCGGCCCTGCCCTGAGTGTGAGAGTGGCAGCGCCCCAACCCCCTGATCGGCCCTGCTCTGTGGGTGATAGAGGGCAGCGCCCCAAACCACCCCCCCGCAACGGGCCCTGCTCTGTGTGTGACGGGGTAGACCCATAACCTCCCCATCGGCCCTGCCCTGAGTATGACAGTGGTGGTGCCCCAACCCCCTGATTGGCCCTGCTCTGTGGGTGATAGAGGGCGGCGGCCCAATCCCCTGATCTGCCCTGCTCTGTGTGTGACAAGGGGCGGTGCCCCAACTCCCCTATCGGCCCTACTCTGTGAGTGACAGGGGGGAGCTCCTCAACCCCCTGATTGGCCCTGCTCTGTGCGTGACAGGGGGTGGCGCCGCAACCTCCCCATCGACCCTGCCTTGAGTGTGACAGGGGACGGTGCCCCAACCCCCCAATTGGCCCTACCCTGAGCGTGACTGAGGGTGGCATCGCAACCTCCCGATCTGCCCTGCTCTGTGCATGACAGGGGGCGGTGCCCCAACTCCCCAATCGGCCCTGCTCTGAGCCCGACCAGGGGCTGCACCTAGGGATTGGGCCTGCCCTCTGCCACCCGGGAGCAGGCCTAAGCCAGCAGGTCATTATCTCCCGAGGGGTCCCAGACTGCAAGAGGGCACAGGCCGGGCTAAGGGACCTCCCCTTCCCCCCCGAGTGCACAAATTTTTGTGCACCGGGCCTCTAGTAAGAAATAATTTACATAAAGCATCCTTGCCTTGCACAACACAAAGGCATTCAATGAAAGCCTATTATAATTATTGTTATTATTAATATTGTGGGAGAAGGAGGAGGAACAAAGGTGATGGAAGGATTAAAGGTATTGGGAGGACAAATATTCGTGATACACTAAACATGCACAAGGAATATGAAGCATTCATTTATGAGGTCTTAAATGGACCACTGATGGGTAATACTCATTTTGGTATCATACAACTTTTGCCCAAGAAATAAGTGTATCCCCTGGCTGGTGTGGCTCAGTTGGTTGAGCATCTGTCCCTGCAACAAAAGGTCACTAGTTGGATTCCTGGTTGGGGCACATGCCTGTGTTGCAGGCTCAATCCCCAGTAGGGGGCATGCAGGAGGCAGCAAATTGATGATGACTGTTATACTTAAATGTATAAACACTATGAGGTACACCTGAAACTAATCCTATATAATAAAAGGGTAATATGCAAATCAACTGAATGGCAGAATGACTGGTCACTATGATGTGCACTGACCACCAGCGGGGAGATGCTCAACACAGGAGCTGCCACCAGCCCACAGGCCTCGATCACCCAACTGGGGCTTGCCAGCCAACCTCTCAGTCCCTTTCCCAGTGGTAGGATCCGATCGCCCAATTGGAGGTGGGTGGTGGTTAGACGTGGGTGGTGCCAGGCCAAGGCCCCCACCCCACCGGTCACCCCACACACAGAGGGCGACCAACATCAGGGACTGGGGCTGGCGAGCGGGTTGAAACGGCCAACCTCTTGGTCTCTTCCCTGGGCTGGCAGGCTCTAATTGCCCAATGGCGAATGGGGAACCAGGGGTGGGTGGCAGTGAGGGATGGGGCTGGCTGCTGAGGGGTGGGGCCAGTTGCCAGCAGCCATGGAAGATGACTCTGATCGCAGGCCAGGCCTAGGGACCATACCCGTGCACAAATTTTGTGCACCAGGACTCTAGTATAAAATAACACTGAATGTCAATAAAATACTTTATCATTGGGGCTTTCAGAACCTTCCACTTTAGATGAGTGTTTGGACAAATTAGACTATTCCACAATGGTTGACCAATTATTCTCTCCAATATCCACAACTATCATTTAAAAATCTATAAGAGTGCAGGGTGGAGGGGGTCAATTGGAAAAAGGGAGACATCTGTAATACTTTCAACAATAAAGATAAATTAAAAAGATAAACATCTATCATTTAAAAATATTCAAACCTGCCCTAACTGGTTTGGCTGAGTAGATAGAGCATCGTTCTGCAGACTGAAGGGTCCCAGGTTCAATTCCAGTCAAGGGCATGTACCTTGGTTGCGGGCACATCCACAGTGGGGGGTGTGCAGGAGGCAGCTGATTGATATTTCTCTCTCATCGATGTTTCTAACTCTCTATCCCTTTCCCTTCCTCTCTGTAAAAAATCAATAAAATATATTTTAAAAAATATTCAAATCCAATGCAAAATAAAGTGAATAAAATGTACTGTTTGTATTTTTTTAGTCTATTATTTAAAAAAAACCTTTGAACCCAATTCAAAATAAGATGAATAAAATGGAAAAAATAAGATTTCTTTTAGAGACTGCTTTAGCTGTATCTTATGAATTTTAATGTATTGCATATTTGTTATTCAGGTCAAATATTTTATATTGTTATTTCTCGTTTGAACCATGAAGTATTTATAAATGTGTTATTTAATTTCCAGACATTTGGGACTATACAACATATTTCTATTTAATTCCATTTTGGTCAAAGAACATGATTTTCTTTTTAAAAAATTTTTCTTTACTGTTAAGAGTATTACAGATGTCCCCCTTCTTCCCCCATTGACCCCTACACCTCGCTTCTACCCCCTCCCTACAAAAAAAAATATTATTTTCTATTATTTAAATCCTCTTAAGTCTATTGAGACTATTTTCTTGCGCAGCATATGGTCTATCTTAGTAAATGTATGATGTGCACTTGTAAAGAATTTGTATTGTACTATTGTTGGGTGGAATAATCTGTAATATCAGTTAGGTCAAATTTATTGATGGTATTATTAAAGACTTCAAAATCCTTTCTGATTTTCTGTCTACTTCTTTCAGCAATTACTAAGAAAGGAGTGTTGAAATTTTAAAGTATAACTGTGCATTAGCCTATTTCTCCTCTTCAGTTTTATCAGTGTGCTCTATTTATTTTGTTTTCTGCCACTGCACCATCCAGGCCAGCTGTCCCACCACCACTGTGGATGCCTCTACCACAAGCCCTATGCAGTTCAACAACAGGCCTAGGAACAGGTTTCCAGCTGAGGTTGAGACCCCACTCCTGTCCAAACACAAAGAGGCGGAACTCCGAAGCTGGATTGAGGGTCTCACAGGCTTGTCTATCGGTCCTGACTTCCAAGAGGGTCTGAAGGATGGAATTATTTTGTGCACACTCATGAATAAGCTGCAGCCAGGCTCAGTCCCCAAGATCAACCACCACAAGCAAAACCAGGATCAACTAGAAAACTTCTTCAACTTCATGAAGGCCATGGCCAGCTATGCCATAAACTCCATACTCAAACCCAATGACCTGTTTGAGGTGCAGATGTCTCTTTTGGCTCTGGCACAGAAGGCCAAGACAAAGGAACTGCAGAGTGGTGTGGACGACAGAATAAAGTACTTGAAAAAGCAGGAGAGGAATTTCCAATATACAACCATGAATGCAGCCAGTGCATCATCAGGCTCCAAACGGACACCAGCAGGTGTGTCTTCCAGGTGGGCATGATGGCTCTCAGGGCCCAGAGGCACATCTTTGACACCAAGCTGGGGACTGACAAGTGTGACACCACCTTCATGTCTCTGAAGATGGGCTAAACACATGGCGCCAAATGTAGAGGCCAAGTCTTTGGCTTGAGCGAACAGATATATGACCCCAAGTATTGCCCAGGAGGCCCAGTGGCCAACGGGCTCCAGGGGCAGCTGGCAACTGCCAAAGCCCAGGGAACACCCTGGAGTGCCCTCCTACTACCAGGAGGATGCAGGATACTGAGGCCCCCCTTTTGGGGTATCTCCCACATAATCACCTCATCTGGTTTTTTACGGGTTTTCATCTTGTTTTTCAATGTGTTCAAATGCTTCCAGCTGAGGGTCTGTAAAGGCCAGATCCAGATGTGTATGGGGTGGGGGTCACTGCCAGGGCACATCTTGTAGCAAATTTCCCAGCAGGAAGACCAAGATTATTATATCCAGCAAGGCTATCATTCAAAATAGATGGTCAAATAAAGAGCTTCCCAGACCCCCAAAAAGGTTAAAGGAGTACATCACCAATAAGCCAGCATTATAAGAAATGCTAAAGGGCCTGCTGTAATGAGGAGAAATAGAGAGAGAAACCCAGAGATACAGAATTAAAATGACAATAAATAAATACATATCAATATTAATCTTTTTTAAAAAATATATTTTATTGAATTTTTACAGAGAGGAAAGGAGAGGGATAGAGAGTTAGAAACATCAATGAGAGAGAAACATAGATCAGCTGCCTCCCGCACACTCCCTACTGGGGATGTGCCCACAACCAAGGTACATGCCCTTGACCGGAATCGAACCTGGGACCCTTGAGTCCACAGGCTGACACTCTATCCACTGAGCCAAACCAGCTAGGGCAATAATAATCTTAAATATAAATAAATTAAATACTCCCATCAAAAGACATAGAGTAGCTGAATGGATACAAAAACATCACCCAACTATATGCTGTCTACAAGAGACCCACATTAGAACAAAAGACACACAGGGTGAGAGTGAAGGGATGGAAAAGAAAAAAAAAAAAAGCTGGAGTAGCAATACTCAGATCCGACAAAATAGACTTCAAAATGAAGGACATCACAAGAGACAACAAGGTCACTACATAATACTAAAGGGATAGATCCAACAAGAAGATATAACCCTGGTAAATATATATGCACCCAATACGGGAGCACCTAAATATATAAAAAACTACTCTTTTAGCAAGTTTCAATTATAATCTTCATGAAGTACCTTAAATTCTCAGAAGTTATTAATCTCATAAATAAAAGTTTATACTTTTTGGCCAATATCTTTCCATCTTCCCAAATCCCCAGATCCTGGTAAACACCACCCTATTCTCTGTTTCTATGAGTTCAACTTTTTAAGATTCCAAATATAAGGAATATCATACAATATTTTATCTTTCTCTTTCTGTCTTCTCTCAGTCAACATAATGCCTTCAAGTTTCATACATGTTATTGCAAATGGCAAGACTTTCTTCCTTCTCGTGGCTAAATATTATTCTATTGTATGTATAGAGAACATTTTCTTTAGCCATCCACCCAATGACATCCACTTAGATTGTTTTCACGTCTTAGCTATTGTGAATAATGGTACAATGAACATGGGGATGCTGATATACTTTAGAGATCCTATTTTCCCTTTTATTGATTATATACCCAGAAGTAGGATACTGAATTATTAACAAGAGATATAACATGTAAGAATATCACCTCAGGGGGTATAGAGCCTCCCATCAATAACATTTACTTCACAAACTATCACATGGTGTACATAAATGTAGACTAAGTCAAATGTTAAAACTCTGACAATGATAGAAGATGGTTTGACTTTGGTTGGTTCACACATAGTGCAATATGTAGACCTTGCATCATAGAAATGTATGCTTGAAGCTTATATGATTCTAGTAACCAATGCCACTCCAATAAAAAAAAAATCCCGTATTTAAAATGAGGAAAATAAAATTCAGAGAAATGAGTCCACTTGACAAAACATTCAAAGTATCAAGTAGGAAGGAAGGAGTCACAAGTCTTTAGATTATTTATATTATAGCACACTAAAGCTATGTTGTTAATATATCAACAAAAGGATGAAACAAAAGATGTTCCCAAAAAACAATATTCAGTGCAGTTCAGCAAACAATTTAGCTTCCTGAATCCAGACTACTTGGCCTGGCTTTCAATACCCAAACCTTCAAGTTTCCTCTCTCAGTGAATAAGTCCCACTTTGTCTCTCTCACTACTACCTCCCACACTTGGCAAACTCTAGTCCTACTTCACATCCTATTGCTGCCTTACCCCAGTATTATCACTGCCTGAGACCATGTCATGCCCTGCCCTGCTTTCCAGATAAAAATTTTGGCCCCCTAATGCCAGATCAGATAGAATCAAGTTCATCATAACCTCTTAAGCCCTCGCCATGCCCCTCAGGGATCAGACTGACAGTTAACTTCCCCCAGCTCCAGCTGTGACTAAGTCCAACTCCATCCACTCTCCAGGGTCTAACATTAAGGATCTGCACCTTCTAGCAGAAGCAGTGTGGGGTAGGCAGTGGTTGTGAGCTTTGGAGTCAGACAGACAGACCTGAGTTGGAATCCCATTATATAAACCAGGCAACTTATTTTAGCTTTATAAACTTTTATTTTATTTTTTGCCTATGGAAAGTGATATTATATACCTTGATAGGAATCAGCATAGAATGTGTTCAAGGTCATAACTCTAATTTATATTTAAACAAAATTCGTCTTAATGTTATTTAAGGATAATTTTACATTTAAATTCAATGGGAAGAAATTGTCTCACTAAAAGAAAAAAATAAAAGCTAACATTTTTGTAAGGAGTGACTCAATGGTTCTCAACCTTCCTAATGCCATGACCTTTTAATACAGTTCCTCATGTTGTGGTGACCCCCAACCATAAAATTATTTTCGTTGCTACTTCATAACTGTAATTTTGCTACTGTTATGAATCGTAATGTAAATATCTGATATGCAGGATGTATTTTCATTGTTCGCGACCCACAGGTTGAGAACCGCTGGAAATGAATGATTAAGTAATTGAATGAATCAATCAAACCATTGCATATACTTGATATAGATGAATCCATTCAGTTAAACAAAATACACTAACTACCATATGTCCTAGGCACTGTGAACAAGATAGGATCCTCGCACTCATGGAACTTTTAGTGCAATAATTACTCTCTCCTTCCTTTAGTTTTGCACATGAAATCTATTGTGACATTGAACTAACTATATTGGCACTATTTGCTTTGAAAGCTGCCTCCTCTACTAGCCTGTGAGCACCATGAAGGTAAAAGCTAGGGCTTAATCACCTGCCTTATGACCTGGTAACAATTAATGACTTTAAGTACTAGCCCAATGTCCCATCCCTGATAGAGACTTTGTTGTCTCCTATCAAAGTTCTTTAAGTTTGCACAATCCAGTTTCTTGACCCCTGGCAAAAATTCAGGCAGAAGGAGACCCTATAATTTATCCTTCACAGTCTAGTGTGAAAAGACATTTAGGCAGAAAAACAGTTTTGTGTCCTGTACAATTTATGGATCCTGAGAAAAAATTTAATATATACTAGTAGCCCAATGCACAAAAATTTGTGCACTCGGGGTGAGGGTGAGGGGTGGGGCCAGACCCCTCAGCCCGACCTGCACCCTCTGTCATGTTCCGGGACCTCGGCCATTCCTGGCCTAGGCACAGGCCTACAGGCCTGGGGTGGCCTGGCTCCCGAGGCCCCATTTTATCAAGAGAACAAAGTCAGCGTTAGTTACAGCCCTCACCGAACCCAGTACACTGCATCTGTGCATAAAACTGCCTCGTTCATGTGCCTGCTTCGCCCTACTGAATTACTAACATCTTGAGGACATAGCTCTGCCTTATCCTGCTTCACCTTCAGTGCCTGGCCTGGTGCCAGGGACCTGAGAGGGTTTGCTGAGTGAGTGAATAAATGAGTGAGTGCATGAGTGAATGAATGAGCAAGTAAATGAATGAGCAAGTAGCTACCAGTCAGGATAGTTTGCACTCCACTCTGGGTTGCCTGATGCAAACCCTGGGAAGTTCCCACCCTGCTCTCAGCAGCCCCTCGCCCCTCTCCTGGCTGCATAATTTGCAGTATGCTCTCGGCTGCCTGACACAAACCCCAGGCAGCTCCTGCCCTGTTCCCAGTGGCCCCACTCCCCTCTCCCAGCTGCATAGTTTGCGCAGGACAAAGGCAGCCCTGGTGTGCATGTTGGCAGATCGGTGCATTAGCACCTGCCAACCCAGGATCCCCAAGGGAGGGCCATTTGTGGGCGTGGCCAGTGGCGGATCGCTGTGTCCTGCCTGCCAGCCCTCGGTCGGGTCCCATACGGGCTGCCTGCTGCCCAGGTCGCAGATAGCAGGCCTGGTGGCAATGGGGAAGGCAGGATGGCACTGTCCCGCCCTGCCTGCAGTATGCAAATTAGCCGCCATCTTTGTTGGCGGTTAACCGCCATCTTGGTTGGCAGTTACTTTGCATATTGTCCTGATTAGCCAATGGGAAGCGTATCGGAGGTATGGTTAATTACCCTATTTGTCTTTTATTAGATAGGATATATATGGAAAATGTTGATATGTGATAGAAAAATAAGTCCCAAATAGTATGCCAACCAAAAGAGAGCCAAATGATCGATGAGTCAAAAAGGGGTGTTTCAAGATGGTGTGGAGTAGGTAGATCTTTCTTTCATTTCCTCCCAGAAACTGGAACTTAAACTAAATTGGGGAACATTCACTCTGAATACCAACTGAAGAGAGACCTTTAAACAAGGAAGAGCAGGAAGCACCTCTAGACTGGTAGGAAGGGTAGCATCTAAGTGGTAATAGCCCTGCTCCCTGGGGTGGCAGGCTAAGGGTGCAGAGGGATATCTGGGCTGAGGGTGTGGGGAGTGTTGGGAGTTGAAGGTCAGTAAGGGTATGTAGAAGGTGGGATTGGTGGAGAAACTGGAGGGTGGGATTTGGAATTTCCCCCCTGAGAGGAGTGAGGCCTGAAGCCCAGGCATCAATCCCCAGCCTGGAGCACCAGAGGCAGGAATAGCCATGTAGGTAACATACAGAGGTGAAATGCAATGGGGCCTCTGTTCCTTGGGGAGAAATGGAGCCTGGCAGAGACAAAGACACTTTTTATTTTGAAAGGGCCAGAGTGGAGGATTTTCTTTTGTAGCCACTCACTCTGTTCTTCAATGGAGGGAGGGCAGTGCATATCAGCATTGCCTGAGGAGAGAAGGGAGAAGCTGCTGAAATACCTGTGCATGGTGTATACCCACCCCACCCCTGCCCTCTGCAGCAGCCATTGTTCCTACAGCCTCTCCCAGCAGCAGCAAGGCAATTACCCTGCTCTCTGGGATACAACTTACCCCACCCTCTAGAATCCCACTTGCCCCACCCTGCATCTTGACCCCTGCTGAGGAGGCAGAAGCAGAGGCCAGGCCTATGGGTCTGGGTAGTCTCAAGTATCTTCAGTGATTGGATTTGAGTGGGGCCATTCTGCCACTTTCCCAGGAATCTGAGTGGTGCTTCCCCATCACAGGAGAGCTGATAGAAATTCCCAGCTTTCAGAAGAGTCCACTGGCCTGCCTACAAGGGTCTCACCCTGTGAAGGTCAGGGGAATATTCTGGGATAGACTCAGAAGTGTGGCTCTGGAATGGGGGACACATCCACCATCTTCCCTGAAGTCTGAGTGTCATTTTCCCCTCACAGGAGATACAGAAGTCCCATCCTTCCAATGCTACCAAAAGCCCTTTCAGAAACAGCCATTCAGTGACTAAGTCTGACAGTTGGCTGGCAGGCGGAGGCAGGCAGAGGAGAATCCCCAGGTGTCTTGGGATGTTTGCTGACCTGCCTTGGTCAACTGTTGCCAAAGAGCCTGCCTTGGAGCACAGAAAGCATATATGCACTTCTATGTTCATTGCAACATTATTTACAATAGCCAAGATCTGGAAACAGCCCAAGCGCCCATCAGTAGAAGAGTGGATAAAAAAGCTCTGGTCTCCTAATATATAAAAAGCCAGAGGGCATGTCAACCTAAATGACCAGATGGACAACTGAACAGCAGGCTGTGTGGGGGTGACCAGGCCAGTGGGGGTGGAAGGGCAGTTGGGGGCAACCAGGCCAGCAAGGGGGAGGGGGCAATTGGATGTGACCAGGTGGCAGTAGGGGGGGGGCGGTGAAGGGTGACCAGGCCGGCAGAGTGGGGCAGTTGGGGATGACCAGACCAACAGGGGGGACAGTGAAGGGCAACCAGGCCAGCAGGGGTGGCAGTGAGGGGAAACCAGGCCAGCACAGAGGGCAGTTAGGGGCTACCAGGCTAGTGGGGGGAGCAGAGAGGGGCAACCAGGCTGGCAGGCAGAGGTGGTTAGGGGTGACCAGGCTGGCAGGGGGGAAGTTGGTGAGCAGGCCAGCCGTGGGGGGCAATCAGGCAGGCAGGCAGGTGAATGGTTAGGAACCAGTGGTCCAGGATTGTGAGAGGAGTGTCCATGGGATCGGACTAAACCAGCAGTCAGACATCCCCCAAGGGGTCCCAGATTGGAGAGGGTACAGGACCCTCCCCCCCCTCCATGCACAAATTTCATGCACCTGGCCTCTAGTATTTACTTAAAGGAATACTACACAGCTATAAAAAGAAGGAACTCTAACTCTTTACAACAGCATGGGTGGACCTGGAGATTATTATGCTAAGTGGAATAAGACAGTCAGAGAAAGACCAATACCATATGATCTTTCTAATATGTGGAATCTAATGGAGAAAATAAACTGACAAGAAATATAGGGCCCGAGGCATGGATATATGTAACAGACTAATAGATCTCAGGTGGGTGGGGAGTGAGGGGGAGTGGAAGAGATTAACCAAAAATATATATATGTATATATGCATAGCTAATGGAGATAGACAATAATGTGGTGATGGCCTGGGAAGGGGATGTGAGCTGGGTGAAGGGGGGCAAAGAGGGGTAAAATGGGGACATCTGTAATACTGCCCACAATTTTTTAAAAAAAGAAGAAAGTGAATCAATAATTAATAGCCTTTCTAAAAAAGTACCACCAGTCTAATATAAATGATTGGCCCTGAAGCAGACACAAACCTTCACTAAAAAATATAAAATAGCCTTACTCTTACCACCAGCTAGCTGTCCTCATTCAGGGGTTTTCAAAAAATATATTTTTATTGATTTCAGAGAGAAAGGGAGAGGGGGAGAGAGAAAGAGAGATCAATGATGAGAGAGAATCATTGATCAGCTGCCTCCTGCACAGCCGCTACTGGGGATCGAGCCTGCAACCCAGCATGTGCCCTGTCTAGGAATTGAACTGTGACCTCCTGGTTCATAGGTCAATGCTCAATCACTAATCCAAGCCGGCTGGACCTCATTCAGGTTTTTGAAGGTAAATACACCATAACCCAGGATCACAACTTCCTTGGCAAGTTTGAACTCACAGACATACCACCTGCACTCTGTGCAGTCCCTCAGTTTGAAGTCACTTTTGATATTGATACCAATGGCCCTTTCAATATCTCTGCTGTGGACAAGAGTACAGGCAAAGAGAACAAGATTACCATCACTAAGCACAAGAACAGTTTGACCAAGGAAGACAGCAAACATATGGTCCAAGTAGCTGAGAAATACAAAGCTCAAGAGAAGAAGCAGTGGGATAAGGTATCTTCCAAAAAAAAAAAAATCACTTAAATTCTTTGCTAGCAATATAAAAGCAACTGCTGAAGATGAAAAACTTCAAGTTCAGCTCAATGATGAGGACAAACAGATGATTCTTGACAAATGTAATGAAATCATCACCTGCTTGATAAGAATCAGACTGCAGAGAAGGAAGAATTTGAACACCAGCAGAGAGAGCTGGAGAAAGTCTGCAGCCCTGTGATTCCCAAGCTGTCCCAGAGCAGGAGGTAAGCCAGCAGGAATGCCTGGGCTCCCCTAGTGATGAGGCGTCTCCATCTGGTGGTTGCTCTTCTGGGCCCACCAATGAAGAGCTTGACGAAGGCAACCTGAACTTGCATTTAGTTTTCATTCCATACAAAACATTGAAAGACCCAAATTTGTAGAAAATTCCATGGCAGTTTTAAGGCTGAACTGCCATAGTAAGTAACTGGCAAGCTCTATACTTGCATATGGAACATGTGCACAGGGACAGGAAATGACATTGCACTTTCTAGGCACTGTAGTGTAAGGGCAAGACACAATGTCCTAAATCAAACTGTGTTTAAAATTGTCCCACAAAACACACACATACAAAAACCTCACCTCATGAAAAAAACACAAACTTTTACTGCATTCAGATAGTTTTGTTGTAAGGACATAGGGCAAAACTATGGAGGTATGTTTCCCTGGGCCTGACTAGTGTTAATTATGAGAGTGGATACTTGAGGGGACACTTTGTTCTGAGCACAGATTACCAAGTGACAAGGCTTTCTACATTTTCTTTAATAAATGCATTTTGTATGTAGCTATGATATGTGTGGTCTTTAAAGTGTAGATCCCATCTTTCCCAGATGTTGTAGGTATTATTATTAAACCCAGTTATCAGATGAGAAAACTGGGGCTTTATTAGCGTATCAGTCAGCATAAAATGTAGGAAATAGAAACATCTCCAAAGAGCTCAAGAAGAACAAGGTTTAATACACAAATTATTTGTTCACAAAATGATAGGAGGCTTATTTCTTCACAAAATGATAGGGAGGCTTAGAACATGGAGATAGAAAGCTACTTTCTCCATTGCAACAAGAGAAATTACAGAGAGATGAAATTGGGCTTTGTTTGGGGAAGTGGGTGTTGATATCTAGATTTGATGTTGCAGTGATAAAAAAGTTTTTATCCAATGGCTTCTTTTGGTCCATAAAACGAGGCAGCTGAGAAGACTAGCAATGAGATAGGAGGTTTGAGAAGAAAGAAAAGGTCTGGAAGTAGATGTGGAGCATGTTCAAGGAAGCTAGTACTAGTGTGAGTGCCAGAAAGCTTTCAGATTCAGTTGCTGGTGTTAATCATTAATTTATAGGCAAACAATCTTCTTAGTTATATGCTCCTTGTGCTCATGACCTTTACCAAGATACATACCTGGTTATCAGTTTCATATTCTAGAAATAATAAAAAGCACTCATAATATTGCTTTGTGAAACTTTGAACTTGTTTCCACTTTACATAAGCCACACATACAGTCCCAGCCCATGCCCAAATTCTATCAGAGAATGTATCTCAGTCTCATGAGGTTCCTTCCCTTTCAGCACCTCTGGACATCCTTCCTCTAACCCAGACCACCTCCAGCTCCCAGCCATGAGCTCCTGAGAGAAACATCTCTAACCAGAGCTACCTCAGATCATGGGAGACCCATCTCACAGCAGAGGGAGAGGTAAGTCTGGAGTCCCTGCCTATGGAGGGGGTCAGTCCCAAAGTTGGAGGAGGAGGCAGTTTGAAGAAAAGACCCAGTTAGTGTTCTGTGAAAGATTCTACTGCACGGAGGAGGTGTGGATGGAGAGAGCTGTGCTTTTTTAAAAAATGATTTTATTGATTTGAGAGAGAGAGGAAGTGAGAGATAGAAACATTGGTGAGAGAAAAACATTGATCTGCTGTCTCCTGCACAGCACCAACCAGGGATCAAGCCTGAAACCTAGGCATGTAGCCTGACAGGGAATTGAACCAGAGACCTCTTGATGCATGGGTTGATGCTCAACTACTAAGGCATACCAGCTGGGAGTGAGCTATGCTTCCTGATAGGAAAGTGGGAAGAAAAAGGACAAAGGAGGGATAGGTGGGTAGAAATGTAGAGGTCAGAGTAAAATAATTATGTAATTAATAGATATGGGGTCAGTTTACTAGGATTCTGAGCTGGGAAGTCTCTTCCTATGTATTTGCACTCTATTACTTAATCTGTAACACCTATATCAGTGGTCTTCACGATTAAGTGTACATACACTTAAGGGTGAAAAAAGACTCTTCAAGATACTCATATATGAGTAGTGTCAATGAGATGAATGTTCATACCCTCAAACCCCACATGAACTCATTCTTAAAATGGGTTGAAGAGAATTAATTCTCATTACATCTTTAACAGTTGTCTTTCTTTTACTTTAAAAACACAGGGATTGCCTGAGCAGCATGGCTCAGTGGTTGAGCATCAACCTATGAACCAGGAGTTCAAGGTTTGATTCCCAGTCAGGGCACATGCCCAGGTTGTGGGCTGAATCCCCAGTGTGGGGCATGCAGGGGCAGTCAATCAATGATTCTTTCTCATCATTGATGTTTCTATTTCTCTCTCCCCCTTCCTTCCTCTCTGAAATCAATAAAAATATATTTATAAAACACACAAGGAATAGCCGTCCCATTCCTTCCCCCCCCCTCTCTCTTTTTGTTCCTTCCTTTCCTAAACAACCCAGTTCTAAACTAAACTGTTGATGGGGAGATGGCTTTGCCCTGGTGGGGAGGCAGAAACCAGGTAAGTTTCTCTTGTGCAAGTGAGATAGTTACCATAAAATTTTGTCCCTAACTGTCCTTTCCTACACTTTCAAGGGATTTGGAAACAGGCCCCCACTTAGTTGAAGGTACCATGTACTAGTACAGATACCATTAGCACTTCATGCTTTATCCTTGAACATGTCTTATACCAGTCTTTCCAGAAGATGGATCCTTCAGATGACTTTGCAAGATGAGCAGAAAATGGGAAGTGCGACTCCTGACAACCTCTGGTGACAGCAACTACACACTCCACTTGATTAACTGCCTAGATTTGGTTTTTAGCCATCTGCACTGAATGCTGCTGCCCTTCAGGAAAAGGACCCCATAGAGCAACTAGAAGAATTCAAAATGCAGGGACTCAAGGTGCCCAAATGTGCCATACCTGGAGTGGATTGGAGAAAGAGAGGCTAGGCAGGGATCCCTGGGTTTTCAAAGGAGCAGCACCCCAACTCTCTCCTTACTTACATGGATATGTTTTATCAACTTGTCGTTGATATGTGCAAACTAACTGCAAAGTGATTATCTCAACATTTCATGCACATTCTGCAAATTAAAATTCTTTATTTTGAAAGAGTGGATAAAAAAAATAATTCAGTTGGATTTTAAATCCACTTAAATTTTTACAAGAAATTTTAACATTATATTTGTTAATAAAAAAAGAAAGAGCTGTCAGGTTCTTTAAATACAATTTAAAAGAACGCGAATGAAAAAGATTTTAAGTCCTAACCGGTTTGGCTCAGTGGATAGAGCGTCGGCCAGCGGACTGAAGGGTCCCAGGTTCGATTCCAGTCAAGGGCATGCACATTGGTTGCAGGCATATCCCCAGTAGGGGGTGTGCAGGAGGCAGCTGATCAATGTTTCTAACTCTCTATCCCTCTCCCTTCCTCTCTGTAAAAAATCAATAAAATATATATTTTTAAAAAGATTTTAAAATTTATATTACCTACTTATGCAACTAAAATATCATACCAATGGTGACTATAAAGAAATAGAAGACATCATTAAGAATTATGATTGAACATTGATAAGTATCTATAGTTATTTCAAGTATACAATGGGAAATCAAAAAGCTATATTTATTCATAATGGATATTTTTCAAAATCTGTTAATGTATTTCACACACCTCTGAAATAAGTCATCCCAATCTCATGAGAGCAGATAATCTTGGTAGCTACTCTGTAATCCAATTACTCTGTAATCCAATCCCTGCCTTGCTTTCTGTCACCTCCATGAAATCTTCCTTACTTCTCTTCTTAGTTTCAAATGCATAAAAGAAGCTGTAAAACTATTATTCTAGGGAGCATTTGAGATCTTGCTCCCTGTATACTTTGTCAGTTTAGCTCAAATAAACCCTTATAAAATATTTTTATAAAAAGCTATACTTATTAAAGCAAGTTTGAAAATTATAAAAACTTAAGATTCTTGGTTCTATTCCTTCTAAATTTATATGTAACATATTTCTTAATAAATCCTATTTCATTTATTTTATACAATATGGAGAATATTTCATTATTTCCCCCATGAAATAATGAAATCCTCTGGCAGTTTACTACTGTGTGCCCAATGAACAGCATCATGTTTTCTCTGTGTGCTTTTACATTTAGAAGGTTGAGAAGTGCTGCCTAGTCCATGGAGAAGTAATAAATACTTCATCTCTGCAGTTGTTTCCATGGTTCTTCAGACCCTGCAAGATTATATACCACATACCTCTACCTGATCAGGATCCATTCTGCCACATATGCAGCATATCTCCCCCCCAACCCCCCTAAAGAGAATGTCTTCCCCTCCATTCTTTGGGCCAGCCCTTCCTAGAGACTCCCTGAGCAGTAGGATCTCTGAGACCAGGGTGCTGGACAGCTAATTTTATAGCCATGGCCGTGAAATTCCAAGTTGAAGTGGTTGTTGAGGTGTGTTACAGCCCTTCCTCACTACTACTACTAATTTACATGTTATAGAATGGGACATCAGAAGTCAGTGTTGGCCAGTCTGGGGGAAGGTGAGAGTGATAGAAGCCACCTGATTTTTCTGTTTATCCAAGGTACAGGGGCCCCTAAGCTCCTGGTCCCTCTCTAGAAGCAAGGTCCTGCCACTGAATCACAAGACATTATGTACAGAACATGTACATGAGTCATCAATATATGCAAGGTATCTGGAGCCATGAATGACCTGCAGTCCTAAAAATCAAAAGTCCCAAAACTTTTAGAAAAAAAGGAGCATGAGTCTTATTTTGTCCCTCACCTCACACAGATAAGATGTGCCCCTTACCTCTCCAAGAGTGAGATTCCTGAACGCCTTCCTTTCTCTGCCCCTTGACTTAAGTTTCAGAAATTTTTTTTTATCTCTGTCCTCATTACAGTGTTTTCCTCCTTTTCCAATGTATCAGCACAAAGCCTTGGGATCACCCTATCTCAGTCACCTGAGGAGGCATCCAGTCTCTAAATTTATCATGGCAGCCTCATCTCACTCTACCTCTACCTCCAGATGCTCATATTAGATGTAGGTAGGAATCCTTATATTAGCCTCTGATATGTATGTGGAAGGAAAAAGAAAACGGAAGAAAAGCTGGAAGGAAAAGTTTAACAAAAAATAAATGCTATGAGGTCCTAGAAAAACTAAAGAAATTAAGTTTATTACACTTATTAGGCAGTATATTAGGCCATTTTACTCATATCTCCTGATCCAGGCCTGCTGGACTGCTGGACTGTGTGTGTGTGTGTGTGTGTGTGTGTGTGTACCTGAGTATAAATGGGGATGTGGTAGGGCAAAGATTGAAAGAAAGTAAATGAGCCCCAGATGGTGATAAAGAAGCATAATTTCTTAGAACCTCAAGATAATGTAGAATAAGATTTTTAAAAATTAGCTTATATACCCTGCTTTTCTCATCTCGGGCTCATAGCAAACAATATTAATGAATCTCAAACATCTTTACCACTGAGCTGCTTCAGATTCTTTCTCAACACAGTTATCCAACTATGTATCCAGAACCATCAGAGTTCCTGTGTGATCCCACCATTCTACAGACAAGGTCAGTCCCTGAGCTGAAGGAGCTAGCCAATCTATTCCTCAACTCCTACAGTCACATTCCTCAGGTCCCTCCCCACAGGTGAGTTAAGTGAGGAATCTAGGGCCCAAATTGTAAAGAGGTACTTCCTCTCAGGATGTTGCCAACCTTGAACTTACAGCACCAAAGTGAGTGCATCCTCTAAATGTGTGCCCTAAGTCTTTGCTTGCTTCATGTTAGCCTGACTTACACTTCCTACATCCAATATATCCTATTTCTCCATAGCACTGTGTATATGTTCAGGTCAGAAAATAGACCCACTCTCCCCAAGATCCAGCAACTATTTTCAGATCTTTATCCCAGAACTTTGTTAAGATGGAAATAGCCAATTATGTGTGTAATCACCCCCGCCCCCCCTTCATCTGTCCAAATCCTGGGAAGAGGAAGAGAGAAAAGTCAGGTTCTAAGCTTATTTTCCTGCACATATATCCCTCCCCTGCTACCCTGACTCAATCTCTGTTCTCTTTTCGGGAACATTCCAAGTACCATGAACCCTTGGTGGGTATGCTGGGTGGTAAAGCTGAGCTAACCTGTTTCCTCTTCCCTTTTCAAGTGTTAACGATATGAAAATGAGCTGGACACAATCCCTCCCTACCAGGTGATAAAATTGTATTAGGATGGGAGGACAAGCCTCAAAAATCCATGTAGGAGTACTTAGGGAGGACAGAGCTTGTAAAAAATGTCATGCATAAGGAAATAGAGGTCCTGAGACTTCTCAATGTTCAACCCTCTGACAGTGGGCAGTATCACTGTGCTTTCAAACATGGTTCCTACTACAGTGATACAGTGATTGAGCTGAAAGTGACAGGTAATGGCCCAAATTTGACCCCTTGACACCTCACAGGGGTGAGTTTATCCTAGGATTGGCTCCTTTCTCTGATATAATTTTCCTGGGAAATATAAAGAAGTCATAGGAGAAAGGGAGATGGACATTACTTCTACTCACCCCATCATTCATTTATCACTGTTTGGGACTAAAAAAAAAGATAATAAAGAGACTCATAGTGAGAGTAAAGAACTAGGCAGGGGCCATCTGTCTTGGACTGTGTTGGACTCCTCTGTAGCCCAGAAATCTAGGTCCCATCCTTTTTTGCCAAGTTTCTCAGAGCCTCGGTTTCCTGTTCTGCACACTGAGGTCTACTCCGCAGCATAAACTCTTCAGAGGCAGGGGAGGGATAGGTGTGCAGGGAAATAAGCTTAGGACCTGACTTTCCTCTCTTCCTCTTCCCACTTCTCTGCTCACATCCTCAGTTATACGTGGAAGTCACTAAATCCCAACAACTCCAATGAGAGTGCAAGTCAGAGGGCTGGTTCCCTCAGCCAAAGGTCCAGTGGATGGAGTCTTAGGAAGCAGAAATTTCAGCTGAATCTGAGACTCACACCCAGGACAAAGGTGGCTTGTTCCATGTAACAACAGCACTGCTCCTCACAGAAACTTCTCGGAAGAATCTAACATGTTCCGTCTGGAACCCAGAACTGAATCAGAAAAAGGAAGAACGATTGTCCACAGCAGGTCAGTTTTCTCTCCCCTCACTGTGCTCACAAAGTGGGCTTGATGCTCACTCTCTATGGTGGTGGCAGCTGTAAGCACATGATCTTGGTTCTCCTCTCTTTATCACACCCGCAGCAGTCTTGCTGACAGAAACCAACTTCCTTTCTCGTCTTCTACCTTCTCTCTTCCTTTCTAAATTCTTTTTTATTTTTTTTTTACGATATATCTCCTTTTCCCCCTATTGACCTCTCCCTGGCCACCCCCACCTCCCAGCACATTTCCTCACCCCCCATAGTGTCTGTGACCATTGGTCATGCTTATATACATGCATACAAGTCCTTTGGTTGATCTCTTACTCCCCCCCCCCCCCCGCCCCCGCCACTTCCGCTGCTTTCCTTCTGAAGTTTTATGGTCTGTTCTATGCTTCTCTGTCTCTGTATCTACTTTTTTATTATGATGAAAAACATATAACATACAATTCTCCATCTTTTTTTCAATTATAGTTCACATTCAATATTATTCTGCATTGTTTTCAGGTGTACAACCTAGTGGTCAGACAATCATATACTTTACAGAATGGTCCTCCTGATATTTCAAGCACCCTTACCCCTGGCCCATACATAGCTATTACAATATTATATTTTTTCCTCCATTGACCTCTCCCCAGCCACTTCCATTCCCCAGCACATGCGCTCACCCGCCTAGTGACTGTGCCCATTGGTAATGCTTATATGCATGCATACAAGTCCTTTGGTTGATCTCTTACACCTCACCCTTCACCCTTCCCTACCTTCCCTCTGAGGTTTGACAGTCAGTCTGATGCTTCTCTGTCTCTGGATCTATTTTTGTTCATCAGTTTATGTTGTTTATTATATTCCACAAATGGGTGAGATCATGTGGCATTTATCTTTCTCTGACTGGCTTATTCTGTTTAGCATAATGCTCTCCAGGTCCACCCATGCTGTTGCAAATAGTAAGAGTTCTTTCTTTTTAACAGCTGGGCAGTATTCCATTGTGTAAATGTACCATCATTTCTTTTTTAATATATTTTTATTGAGTTCAAAGAGGGAAAGGAAGAGAGAGATAGAAACATCAATGATGAGAGAGAATCATGGATTGGCTGCCTCCTGCATGCCCCCCACTGGGGATGGAACCCGCAACCCAGGTATGTGCCCTGGACCAGAATCGAACCCAGGAACTTTCAGTCTGCAGGCCAACGCTCTATCCACTGAGCCAAACTGGCTAGGGCATACCATCACTTTTTACCCACTCATCTGCTGATGGGTACTTAGGCTGTTTCCAAATCTTAGCTGTTATAAATTGCGCTGCTATGAACCTAAGGGTGCATATATATTTTCTGACGAGTATTTCTGAATTCGTAGGATTTACTAGTATTCCCAGAAGTGGGATCACTGGGCCAAATGGGAGTTCCATTTTTAATTTTTTGAGGAAACTCCATGTTGTTTTCCACAGCTGCTGCACCAGGCTGCATTGCCACCAGCAGTGTATGAGGGTTCCCTTTTCTCCACATCCTTGCCTATACTTGTCATTCGTTGATTAGTTGATGATAACCATTCTGACAGATATGAGGTGGTTCCTCATTGTCATTTTGATTTGCAGCTCTCAGATGATTAGTGACTTTGAGCATTTTTATATGCCTTTTGGCTTTCTGTATGTGCTCTTTGGAGAAGTGTCTATTTAGGTTCTTTGTCCATTTTTTATTCGGATTATCTTCCTTTTGTTAAGTTGTATGAGTTCCATATAAATTTTGGAGGTTAACACCTTATTAGATGTATCACTGGCTAATATATATATGATTAAGTTTAACTTGTGATACAGGCTCCTCACCCCCATTCATCCTCTAATTTGAATCAATATCCCACTCTTCCCAATAGCCAAAAACCAAACTTTTCCTCTGGGCCCTCTAGAAATTTATTCCATTGACAATAAATTCCAGGACATCTTCCATATCTTCCCTCAAATACTGTTTACATCTTTGTCTGAATTAAAACCTACATATTCCCTAAGAATCCTACCTTCCTTGCATTGCATTCAATTCCCAGGGCCAATTCCAGCCCTTTCTCTTCGTCCAATCACGTAAATACCTCCTGTTTTTTAAGGTTTTTTCACAAGCCAGTCACTCTTATCCATTTACTTACAACTGAGGTACAGTCTGCCTCTCCAACACAATACCTGCCATCACCTTAGATTACTTCCAGTCCAAGGAGACAGTTCACGTAACATACTAGCATCTCAGTTCTACGAATGCCACATTCACACCATTATACATTCATCTACACACTTGTCCTACACATATTATTGAGCAACTTTTGTGGGCCAGCACAAAGCTTAATACTGAAAACGACATAGTCTACACTTACGAAATTTACGCTCTAGTAAGAGGAAACATCTGTCCAAAAGAAAAAAACAAACCTTTGAGGGCTAGTCCATGTCTGCATTGTTCACCACAGTTTCACTGACACCTATCACCATATGTGGCACATGAAAAGAATTAATACATATTTTAAAGACTGAAACTCTGTTATAACACAATGTATAGCAAGCACAGGGTGCCATGAAAACTCAAAGGAGAGATGGATTATGGAAAGGCGAAGAAGAGAACTTAAAGTGTGATTTTCAAAATTTTAAAAATATAATTCTCATGAAATACATAGAAATAAGGGGCCATAATTTTAATTAACTCATAAATGAGAGAAAGAGCAGATAACAAAGCTGTATCAAAAACAGTAAAATATTTCAATCCTAAATAAGACTGCTCAGTTAATGTTCTACTGGTCAATAAAACCATAATAAAGTTTTATTTCCCTAAGTCACATGATCATGCTAAATCATTTATTAGATAATGTATTAGTCACATGATATTTAAAAGACATAGAAATTTGTTTTTGCCTCATTTTTGTATTTTAGGCACTTTTTCTCAACAAAAGCTTCTTTGAGGTAATATTGCACCTGATGACTGAAGAGTGAGTAGAAGTTGTCCAGTAAGAATGGTAAAGGGAAAGGCAACAAGTGTTTCAGAAATAGGGACAGTGCAGAGACCCACTTCACTTCAATCATTCACTTCCAGTGTCAGACCTTTGGCTTGATCCAATAAAAACTATTATAAGGTATCACTTCACACCTGTCAGAATGGCTACTATAAATAAATCTACAAGCAGCAAGTGCTGGTGAGGATTTGAATAAAAGGGAACCATCGTACACTACTGGTGGGAATGCAGACTGCTGCAGCAGTGTGAAAAACAGTATGGATTTTCCTCAAAAAATTAAAATGGAACTGCCTTTTGACCCAACAACCTCACTTCTGCGAATATATCCTAAGAATTCAGAAACACCAATCAGAAAGGATATATATATATCCCTATGTTCATGGCAGCATTAATTACAATAGCAAAGATCTGGAAACAGCCCAAGTGCCCATCAGTAGATGAGTGGGTAAAAAAGCTGTGGTACATCTATACAATGAAATACTGAGTGGCTATAAAAACAAAAGTACTCTTACCCTTTGAGATAGCATGGATGGACCTGGACATTATATGCTAAGAGAAATAAGCCAGTCAGAGAAAGTCAAATATCACATGACCTTCCTAATAAAAGACAAATTATGAACAAAATAAACTGACAAACAAAATAGGACCAGCAGCATGGATACATGTAATAGACTGACTGATCTCAGAGGGAAGGGGGTAGGGGACTTGAAAGAGATTAACCAAATGCATATATATGTATATATGTAAAGCCCATGGACAGAGACAAAAATGTGATGGTCGCAATGGTCAGCAAATTGCGGCTCGCGAGCCACATGCGGCTCTTTGGCCCCTTGAGTGTGTCTCTTCCACAAAATACTGACTTCTGCGCATGGGTCACGAAGTTTCAATCGCACTGTACATGCGCGCCCACACGTGGTATTTTGTGGAAGAGCCACACTCAAGGGGCCAAAGAGCCGCATGTGGCTCGTGAGCCGCAGTTTGCCGACCACTGGTAGGGTGTGGCGAGGCAGGTGGTTGGTGGGGAGCAAGGGAGGAAAATGATGGACATCTGTAATATTGTGAAAAAATTTGTAAAGAAAGAAATTGAATAATTAATTACTACTTTTCCTAAACAAGAAAACACCAGTCTGATGTAAATAATTGGCCCTGAAGCAGATGTAGTCTTTCACTACCTATTCTGATTACCAGGCAGGTGTGCTCTTTCAAATTTATGTTGTGGAGTGCACCTTAACCAAGGATAAAACCTACTTGGCAAGTTTGAACTCACAGAAATACCACTTGAACTCTGTGATGTTCCTCAGAGTGAAGTCACTTTTGATATCAATGCCAATGGCAGTTCCAACGTCTTTCTTGTGGATAAGAAATACAGGAAAAGAGAACAAGATTATACTTGTTAATGAAAACCCCTAACCACAAGAACCGTTGACCAAGGAAGACAGTGAACATATGGGCCAAGAAGTTAAGAAGTAGAGAGCTGAAGAGAAGTAGCAGTGGGACAAGGTACCTCTCAAAAATTCACTTAAACTCTTTTGTTGTTGTTTTTGTTTTTTGTGGGGTTTTTTTTGTTTATTTTCCTGTAAGGGGCTTAAATATTCTTTTTTATTGCTTAAAGTATTACAAAGAGTATTACATACGTCTCCTTTTTTTTTCTCCCCTTGACCTTCCCCTGGCCTCCCCTACCCCCAGTGTCTTGTGTCCACTGGTTACTTATATGCATGCATACAAGTCCTTCGGTTGATCTCTTACCCCCTACCCCTGCCAACCCTCCCCGCTTAAACTCTTTGCAACCAACATAAAGGCAATTGCCGAAGATGAAGAACTTCAGTTATGCTCAAGGGTAAACAGAAGATTCCTGACAACTGTAATGAAATCATCACCTGGCTTGATAAGAATCAGAGAAGAAAGAATTTTTTTTTTTCAATGTCTTAGTGGGATTTTTTAAAAAAAAACTTTTTCTTTTTTTTTGTTTCTAAAAAATTTTTATTGATATATATATATATATATATATATATATATATATATATTGCTTAAAGTATTACAAAGGGTATTACATATGTGTCCATTTTTCCCCCCGCCCTTGACAGTCCCCTAGCCTCTCCTATCCCCCAGTGTCTTATGTCCATTGGTTATGCTTATATGCATGCATACAAGTCCTTTGGTTGATCTCTTACCCCCCTCCCTCCTGCCCCCCAACCCTCCCCGGCCTTCCCGCTGCAGTTTGACAATCTGTTTGAGGCAGCTCTGCCTCTGTATCTATTATTGTTCAAAAGTTTATAATGGTCTCTATTATCCATGAATGAATGAGGAAGAATTTGATCATCAGCAGAAAGAACTGGAGAAAGTCTGCAGCCCTAGGATTCCCAAGCTGTCTGGGAGTACAGGAGGTAAGCCAGGGGCTTCCCTAGTGATGGAGCTCCTCTCCCTGGTGGTTCCCTTCTGGGCCCACCATGAAGAGCTTGATTAAGGCAACCTGAACAAGCATTTAGTTCTTGTTCCATGCAAAACATTGAAAGATTCAAAGTGTAATTAATTCCATGGAAATGTTAAGGCTGAGCTGCTATAATAAGTAATTGGCAATACTTGAATGTGGAACAAGTGCACAGTAAACGGAAATAACCTTGCACTTTCTAGGCACTGCAGTGTAAAGGTAAAATGCCATGTCTTAAACTGTATTTGAAATTGGCGGGCGCGCACACACACAACCACCACAGTGCCAACCACAAACTTTTATTGCATTCAGATACTATTTAGTTCTATAGGATACAGGCCAAAACTATGGAGGTATGTTCCCTGGACCTAAATAATGTTAATTATGAAAGTGGATGTTTGAGGGGACCCTTTGTACTGAGCACTAATTACCAAGTGACAGTGCTGTCTATGTTTTCTTTAATAAATTCATTTTGTATGTACATACGATATGCGAGTGATCTAAAGTGTGGAACCCAAGGAAAGACCCATCTTTCCCAGATGTAGGTATTATTATTAAACCTATTTAACAGATGAAAAAAACTGGGGCTTTAGTGTATCAGTCAGCATAAATGTAGGAAAATGAATATGCTCTAGAGTTCAAGCAGAACAAGATTCAATACACAAATTCTGAGTTCACAAAATGATAAGAAGACCTAGGGCAAGGAGATAGAAAGCTACATTATCCATTACAACAGAAAAGGAGAACTTACAGATGGATGAAATTGGGCTTTGTTTGGGGAGAGTGGGGACAGGTATGCAGATCTGGTGTACAGGAAATGAATGTTTCCATTCAATGGCTTCTTTTGGTCAATAAAATGAGGCAGCTGAGAAGACTAGCAGTGAGAAAGGAGGATTGAGAAGAATGAAAGGGTATGAACGTGAATGTGGAGCATGATCAGTAAAACTAGTGTGGTTGACATACAACTTTTCAATTGCTGATGTTAATCATTAATTTATAGGTAAACAATATACCTAGTTATATGCTCTTTTGTTCTTGACCATTACCAAGGTACATATTTGGTTATCAGTTTAATATTCTAACTATAGGGAAGAAAGACCTCATAATTTTTCTTTGTGAAGCTTAGAATTTGTTTAAACTCTCCATATGACAACATTATATAGTCCAAAGTCCTCAGTCCCATGAAGTCCCTCTCTTTTCAGCACCACTGTGCATCATTCCTCTAAACCAGCCCACCTCCAGCTCCCAGCTCTGAGCTCCTGAGAGAAACGTTTCTAACCAGAGCTACCTCAGATCAGGAGAGACCCAGCCCCACAGCAGGGGCAGAGGTAAGTCTGGATCCCCTGCCTATGGAGGGGGTCAGTCTCAAAGTTGGAGAAGGAGGCAGTTTGAAGAAAGGACCAAGTTCGTGTTCTGTGAAAGGTTCTCTTGCACAGAGGAGGTGTGGATGGAGAGAGCTGTGCTTCTTGACAGGATAGTGGGATGAAAGAGGTCATGAGGAGGGAAAGGGATGGGTGGTAGAACAGTATAGGTTAGAGTAAATTAATTATAAAAATTAAAAGGGGAGGGGGGCCTGTTTGCTAGGATTCAGAGGTGGGAAGTGCTTCCTAGCTGTTGGCATTCTATTGATTAATCCATGACACCTAGGTCTGTGGTCTTCAAAATAACGTATACGTACACATGAGGGTGTGAAAAGACTCCACAAGCTACTCAGATAGGTGTAGTGTGAACAAGATGAATGTTCATGCCCTCAAACCCCATATGGGCTTTTTAAAAACTGCTTGGAGAGGCTTGTTTCCCATTCCATATCTCACAGTTTCCTTTTACTTTAAAAAGCAAGGGGTCGCCTTTCCCTCCTCTCTGCATTCCATTTTACTCTTTTCTTTTCTTTCTCTTCCCTTTCTGAACAATCCAGTCTTAAATTGTTTGGGTAAGACAGAACAAAGCCAACATCTGTGCTGGCTGTGCAGTGGGGACAGGATGTAGAAGGGGAATTGAGGTGTCACATAATAAGGGGTCAGAGCCCAAGCAGTGAATGGATAGCAACTCATGTAGGCAGCCTGACATGGGGGAGATGAAAGTTCATGGAAGGAGAGAGTTCTTGGATGAGTGTCAGAGCCAGAGCACAGTGAGAAATGTAGGACAAGCCAGAGCCCAAACAAGGTAAGGAGACATCCATGTGGAGGTAGTGCCCAGAATAGTGTTGAAGAGGGTTGAGAGGGGTGTTCATATAGGAGAAAGGGTAGAAGTAGGTGAGAAATTACCCTCATACAGAGAGGCTGAGATATATATACTAGTATATCAAGAGTGAGGATTCTCACGTTCAGATAAATAAGTTACAAATACAAAAGTGTGGGTGGGTACTAAAATGAAATCACTAGCTGGTGATTTCAGTGTAGCCTGAGGAAGTAGCCAGGTTGGACCAAGTGAAGTCCCTAAAGAAATTTACAAGAACATCTGACAGACCCAGCAAAGTATGATTGGCAGCTGGTAAAGTACTCTAAATCCCTGCTTTTAGAAAGTAAGGCCCCCTAACTAGAGTTGGGGTGCTACCACTTGACAGTAGTCTGAGAGACCCTCTAACTGCTACATCATCTTCCAATTCCTCCTGAGACTTTATAGAACAACTGTTATTTTCTACACTTTCATGAGATTTGGAAATAGGCCCTCACTTAGTTGAAGGCACCATGTACCAGTACAGATACCAGTAGGATTTCATGCTTCATCCTTAAGCATGTCTTATAACGATTTTCCCACCACTTGAGTGCTTCAGTGATGAGCAGCAAATGGGAATAGCAACTTCTGTCTAACTCTGGTGAGAGCAACTACACACTCTGCTTGATCAACTGCCTAGAGTTAGTCTTCAGTCCTCTGCACTGAATGCTGCTGCCCTTCAGGAAAAGGACCCCATAGAGCAACAGGAAGAGTTCAAAATGCAGGTGCTCAAGGAGCCCAAACATGGCCCCACCTGTGGTGGATTGGAGGAAAAAAGAGGCCAGGCAGAGAGGTTCCTGGTGGAGCTTAAAGAGCAGCACCCAAACTCTGTCCTCACTTAATATCAGATACTTTTTGTCAATTGGCAGTCGATATGTGCAAATTAACTGCAAAGGGATTATCTTAACATCGAATGCTCATTCTACAAGATAAAACTCCTTATTTTGAAACATTGGATGAAAAACTTCAATTGGATTTTAAATCCATTAAATTTGTAAGTCAAAGAAAACAGTACTTATGTTCTTCAAATGCAATTTAAAAGAATTGCCCTTGCCTGTGTGGCTCAGTTGGTTGGATGTCATCCTGTGCACTGGCAGGTTGCTGGTTCGATTCCAGGTTGGGGCACATGCCCAGGTTGTGGGCTTGGTAGAGGGCATGTAGGAGGCAGACAATAATGTTTCTCTTGTACATGGATGCTTCTTTCTCTCTTTGTCTCTCCCTAAAAATCAATAAAAATATTTTTTAAAAATAAAAGAATGGACCTGAAAAAGATTTTAAAATTAGGATTTATGAAAATACCAGTTTAGTTATGCAACTAAAATATCTCACCAACAGTGACTATGAAGAAATTCAAGACAAAATTAATAATTATAATTGAATATTGGTAATTATCTATAGTTATTTCAAGTATACAATCGGAAATCCAAAAGCTGTACTTATTCAAAATAATGAATACTTTTCAAAATGCTTTTATGTGGCTAACACACCTTTGAAATAAGCCATACCACTCTCAAGAGAACACATTATCTTGGTAGCTATCCTGCAATCCACTCCCCACCTCGCTTTCTTCCACCTCCATGTAATCTTCCTTACTGCCCCTGCTCCTTAGTTTCAAATGCATAAAAGAAACTGAAAAACTGTTATTCTAGGGATGTTTTGAAATCTTTCTCCCTGCATACTTCATCAGTTTGGCTCAAATTAACTCAGATAAATTTTTTTTTAAATAGCTATATTTATTGAAGCAAATTTAAAAATTATAAAAACAACTTTTGAGAAGAAAATGGCAGCCAAATAGGTAGATGTGTCCTGTGCCTTCTCTTGAAGCAGATAGAAGAAACAACTAAATCAAATATCACCTGCCCAGAATTGATGAATTAGACAAGGCTGGTGAAAAAATCTGAGCCAGAAAGGGCAGAGGACGTTTGGTTTATTTGTTTGTTCTGCGGTGTTTTCTCCCTATATCTATATTTTTTTTTCTTCTTTTTTTCTTTCTTTTCTTTTCTCTCTTACCATTTTTTTCTTTTATTAATATCACTAGTGGCCCAGTGCACAAAATTCGTGCATGGGGGAGGGGGTGTTCCTCAGCCTGGCCTGCACCCTCTCCAATCTGGGACCCCCCGAAGGATGTCCTACTGCCGGTTTACGGGGATCAGGCCTAAACAGGCAGCCAGACATCCCTCTCACAATCCGGGACTGCTGGCTCTAACTGCTCTCCTGCCTGCCTGCCTGCCTGATTTCCCCTAACCACTCTGCCTGGCGGCCTGCTCGCCCCCAAATGCCCCCTGCCTCTGGCCTGCTTACCCCCAATGCCCCCCACCAGCCTGATCACCCCCAACTGCCCCCTGTGCCAGTGTGGTTGCCCCAACTGCCTCCCCTGCCAGCCGGTTCACCCCCAACTGCCCTCCCCTCTTGGCCTCTAACCACCTCTACCTCAGCCCCGCTACCATGACTTTGTCCAGAAGAACATCCGGAAGGTCTCCCAGTCTATTTAGCATATTACCCTTTTATTAGTATAGATAGAGGCCTGGTGCATGGGTGGGGACTGGCTGGTTTTTCCTGAAGGGTGTCCCAGAGCAGGGAGGATTCCCTTGAGGCATGGAGTGGCCTGGGCAAGGGGCCTGTGGTGGTTTGCAGGCCAGCTATGCCCCCATGGGGTGAGGGTCCCCACTGGGGGCATGTGGCCAGCATGGGTGAGGGGCTGATGGCTGTTTGCAGGCTGGCCACCCCCCCATGACCAAAGCTCCCAACCTCTCCTTTTTTCTTTTCTTTTTTTTTTCAGTGCCTCCTTGAGCAGAGGAAAGCAGGTATCTGGGATTTATTTATCTTCTATAATTGAAGCTTTATAGCCTTGAGCAGAGCCAAGGGCCAGCAAGGGAAGGTGGGAAGCTTGGCTTCCTCCATCACTGGGGGCAACCCAAGCCTCCTGCTCACTCCAGCTCCGTGGCCACCAGCTTCTTAGTTGGGTTCATTTGCATACTCACTCCTGATTGGATGGTGGGTATGGCTTGTGGGTGTAGCGGAGTAACACCAATTTGCAGGTTTCTCTTTTATTAGTGTAGTTTTTTTTTACTTTTTTCTTTTTATTTATTTTTTATTTTTTTAAATTGTTTTATTGCTTAAAGTATTACAAAGGGTATTACATATGTCTCCTTTCCCCCCCCCACCCTTGACAATCCCCTGGACCCCCCTACCCCCAGTGTCTCATGTCCATTGGTTATAATTATATGCATGCATATAGTCCTTCGGTTGATCTCTTAACCCCCCTTTCTGCCCCACTACTCTCCCCGGCCTTCCCACTGCAGTTTGACAATCTGTTTGAGGTAGCTCTGCCTCTGTATCTATTTTTGTTCATAAGTTTATAATGGTGTTTATTATCCATGAATGAGTGAGATCATGTGGTATTTTTCCTTCATTGACTGGCTTATTTCACTTAGCATAATGCTCTCCAGTTCCATCCATGACGTTGCAAATGGTAAGAGTTCCTACTTTTTTACAGCAGCATAGTATTCCATCCTGTAGATGTACCACAGTTTTCTAATCCACTCATCTACTGATGGGCACTTAGGCTGTTTCCAGATCTTAGCTATGGTGAATTGTGCTGCTATGAACATAGGGGTGCATATATCCTTTCGGATTGGTGTTTCTGGTTTCCTGGGATATATTCCTAGAAGTGGGATCACAGGGTCAAATGGGAGTTCCATTTTCAGTTTTTTAAGGAAACTCCATACTGTCTTCCATAGTGGCTGCACCAGTCTGCATTCCCACCAGCAGTGTACGAGTGTTCCTTTTTCTCCTCATCCTCTCCAGCACTTGTCGTTTGTTGATTTGTTGATGATAGCCAGTCTGAAAGGTGTGAGATGGTACCTCATTGTTGTTTTGATTTGCATCTATCGGATGATTAGTGACTGAGCATGTTTTCATATGTCTCTTGGCTTTCTGAATGTCCTCTTTTGAAAGGTGTCTATTTAGATCCTTTGCCCATTTTTTGATTGGATTGTTTATCTTCCTTTTGCTAAGTTGTATGAGTTCCCTATAAATTTTGGAGATTAGGCCCTTATCAGATATGACATTGGCAAATATGTTTTCCCATGCAATGGGCTTTCTTGTTGTTTTGTTGATGGTTTATTTTGCTGTGCAGAAGCTTTTTATTTTGATGTAGTCCCATTTGTTCATTTTCTCTTTAGTTTCAAGTGCCCTAGGAGCTGTATCAGTGAAGAAATTGCTTCAGCATATGTCTGAGATTTTCTTGCCTTAGGGTTCTTCTAGAATTTTTATGGTTTCCCATCGTACATTTAAGTCCTTTATCCATTTTGAGTTTATTTTTGTGTATGGTGTAAGTTGGTGGTCTAGTTTCATTTTCTTGCATTTATCTGTCCAATTTCCCCAACACCATTTATTGAAGAGACTATCATGACTCCATTGTGTGTTCTTGCCTCCTTTGTCAAGTATTAATTGAGCATATTGGTTCAGGCCGATTTCTGGGCTCTCTATTCTATTCCATTGATCTATATGTCTGTTCTTGTGCCAGTACCAGGCAGTTTTGAGAACAGTGGCTTTGTAATACAGCTTGATATCTGGTATTGAGATCCCACCCACTTTGTTCTTTCTCAGGATCACTGCAGCTATTCGGGGTCTTTTTTTATTCCAGATGAATTTTTGGAGAGTTCGTTCTAGATCTGTGAAATATGTCGTTGGTATTTTAATGGGAAGTGCGTTGAATTTATAGATTGCTTTGGGTAGTATTGACAGTTTAATTATGTTGATTCTACCAATCCAAGAACACAGTATGTTCTTCCATCTGTTTATATCTTCCTTTATCTCTTTTCTCAACATCCTGTAGTTTTCTGAGTAGAGGTCTTTTACCTCTTTAGTTAAGTTTATTCCTAGGTAGCTTAATTTTTTTGGTCCGATGGTAAATGGGATTGTTTTTTTAGTCTCTCTTTCTGTAAGGTCACTATTGGTGTATAGAAATGCCTTAGATTTCTTGGGGTTAATTTTGTATCCTGCTACATTGCCAAATTCATGTATTAAGTCTAGAAGTTTTTTGATGGAGTCTTTAAGGTTTTGTATGTTTAATATCTTGTCATCTGAAAATAAGGACAGTTTTACTTCTTCTTTTCCAATTTGGATGCATTTTATTTCTTCTTCTTGTCTAATTGCAATGGCTAATACTTCCAGTACTATATCGAACAGGAGTGGTGAGAGTGGGCATCCCTGTCTTTTTCCTGTTTTTAGGGGAAATGGTGTTAGTTTTTGTCCATTGAGTATGATGTTGGCTGTGGGTTTGTCACATATGGCTTTTATTATGTTGAGGTATGATCCTTCTATTCCCACCTTGCTGAGAGTTTTTATCAAAAATGGGTGTTGAATTTTGTCAAATGCCTTTTCTGCATCAATTGATATGACCATGTGGTTTTTTTCTTTCAATTTGTTTATGTGATGTATCACGTTTATTGATTTGAGGATATTTTACCAACCTTGCATCCCTGGGATAAATCCTACTTGGTCATGGTGTATGATCTTTCTGATGTACTGCTGGATCCGATTTGCTAGGATTTTGTTGAGGATTTTGGCATCTATGTTCATGAGGGATATTGGCCTGTAATTCCCTTTCATTGTGTTGTCTTTACCTGGTTTTTGTATTAGGGTGATGCTGGCTTCATAGAATGAACTTGGAAGTGTTCCTTCCTCTTGAATTTTTTGTAGTAGTCTAAGGAAGATAGGTTTTATTTCTTCCTTGAATGTTTGGTAAAACTCCCCTGTGAAGCCGTCTGGTCCTGGGCTTTTGTTTGATGGAAGCTTTTTGATGACTGCTTCAATTTCTTCCATAGTTATGGGCCTGTTGAGATTTTTAGATTCTTCCTGATTAAGTATTGGAATGTTGTATTTTTCTAGGAATTTGTCCATTTCCTCCAGGTTGTCTAGTTTGTTGGAGTAGAGTTGTCCATAGTATTTTTTAACAATCATTTGTATTTCTGTGGGGTCTGTTGTTATTTCGCCTCTATCATTTCTGATTTTATTTATTTGGGTTCTCTCTCTCTTTTCTTCTTGGTGAGCCTGGCTAGACGTTTGTCAATCTTGTTTATCCTTTCAAAGAACCAGCTCTTGGTTTCATTGATTTTATGTATTGTGTTTTTTTTTTTGTTTCTATGTCATTTATTTCTGCTCTGTACTTTATTATCTCCTTCCTTCTGCTCAGTCTGGGCTTTTCTTGTTGCTCTCTTTCTAATTCTTTGAGTTGTAGAGTTAGATGATTTACTACCATTTTTTCTTGTTTTTTTGAGATAGGCCTGTAGAGCTATAGACTTCCCTCTCAGGACTGCTTTCATTGTGTCCCATATGTTTTGGATTGTTGTGTTTTCATTGTCATTAGTTTCCAGGATGTTTCGAATTTCTTCTTTGATCTCATTGGTAACCCAATCAATATTTAATAACATGCTATTCAGCTTCCAAGTGTTTGAGTATTTTGAGTTGTTTTTATTGTAGTTTATTTTTAATATTATGCCCTTGTGGTCTGAGAAGATGCTTGGTATGATTTCAATCTTCTTGAATTTGGGGAGACTTTGTTTGTGACCCAATATGTGGTCTATTTTTGAAGATGTCCCATGAGCACTTGAGAAGAATGTATATTTTGTGGCTTTGGGGTGAAGTGTTCTGAAGATGTCAATTAAGTTCATCTGATCTAGTGAGTCATTCAGGGTTGCTGTTTCTTTGCCGATTTTTTGTCTAGCGGATTTATCCAGTGATGTCGGTGGTGTATTAAAGTCCCCTACTATGATTGTATTGTTGTCGATCTCTCCCTTGATATCTTCCAGGAGTTTTTTTATGTATTTGGGTGCTCCTGCATTGGGTGCATATATATTTATCAGGGTTATATCTTCTTGTTGTATTGATCCCTTTAGTATTATGAAGTGGCCCTCCTTATCTCTTGTTATGGCCTCACTTTGAGGTCTATTTTGTCTGATATAAGTATTGCTACCCCAGCTTTTTTTTCATTTCCATTTGCCTGAAAGATATTTTTCTATCCCTTCACTTTCAGTCTGTGTGAGTCCCTTCTTCTGAGGTGGGTCTCTTGTAGACAGCAAATGTATGGGTCATATTTTTTTATCCATTCAGCTACTCGATGTCTTTTGATTGGACCATTTAGTCCATTTATGTTTAAAGTTATTGAAAGGTACTTATTTGTAGCCATTTTATTTTTTGTGGCTGTTTTCTTTCTGAGCTTTTTATTTCTTCTTTTACACCAATCACTTTAGCATTTCTTGCATTGCTGGCTTGGTGGTGATAAAGCCTTTTTTTGTCTGTGAAGCTTTTTATTTCCCCTTCAATTCTGAATGATAGCCTTGCTGGATAGAGTATTCTTGGATTCAGTCCTTTGCTTTGCATCATTTTGTAAATTTCTGTCCATTCTTTTCTGACCTGATGTGTTTCTGATGAGAAATCATTTGATAATCTAATGGGAGATCCCGTGTATTTAACTTTCCGTCTCTCTCTTGTAGCCTGTAAGATTCTCTTTTTGTCCTGAACATTTGCCATGGTAATTATGATGTGTCTTGGTGTGGGTCTTTTCGGGTTCACCCTGTTTGGGACTCTCTGTGCTTGTGTGACTTTTTTCTTCCCCACTTTAGGGAATTTTTCCAATATTATTTCTTCAAATAGGTTTTCTAAGTCTTGTTCCTCTTTCTGTTGTTCTGGCACTCCTATTATTTGTATGTTGTTTCGTTTTATGTTGTCCCATAGCTCCTTTAGGCTCTCCTCCTGTCTTTTAATTTTTTTCTCCAATTGCTGTTCAGTTTGGCTGTGTTTTGTTTCCCTGTCTTCTAATTCGCTAATTCGGTCCTCCGCTTCTCCTAGTCTACTGTTGAAACTTTCAATGGTGTTTTTTATTGCAGCTCTATTACTCTTCATTTCTTCTTGGTTCTTATATAATTTATTGATTTTTTTCATCTGTTTCTTCTTGCTTCTTGCATAAGTTGTTGATTTTTTCCTCCATCTGGTTTATGCATTCTAGGACCCTTAATCTGAATTCTTTTTCTGTCATGCTGCATGCCTCGGTTTCACTTAGCTGCTTGTCTGGAGAGTCCTCCTTTTCTTTCCTTTGGGGGTTTCTTTGTCTACCCATGTTTGATCTCACTGACATATCTAGATGTTGAGTCGTTCAGTGGCTGCTCCCTGGGTGGCAGTGGCTCCTCGGGCTGCGGTTGCTCTTCGGGCAGTTGTTGTAGCAGTTGCTCCTCAGTTGGCAGCAGCTACTGTGGTGGGTGCTGTTCACTGCTGTGGTGGCTCCTCTGGCTGGTGAAGGGAGGCTTCACACACAGCTGCTGTTTCTCAGACAGAGGGTGTGGTGATCAGGAGGCTGCTGTTCCTTCTAGTGTAGATTTTTGCTCTCTTTTCTCTCTCTTAATTCTTTCTCTGGTGGTCACTTTTATTGGGGTTATTGTTATCATGAGTACATTCGTGTTTTGTTCCCTTTGTGTCATGTCTTGTAGAGTTGTATTTTGAGCTGTTTGGTAATTGTGGTAGAGATTGAGCCACATAACCAGACACCCAGAGAGGAGATTCCATCTACAAATGGAACAATAACACTCAAGACCCAACAACACCAAATAACCCAAATATCCCAAGTAGGGGTTATCCCTAGAAAGCCATCCCAGAAGACCTGAGAGATTGCATCACTGAGTCCCACAAATCATCTACTATATAAGACAAACTAAAAATAATCTGGGTGACATAGAAGTATGATCTAATTAATAGAAACAGCCACAAAGGAACAGCAAAAATGGGAAGACAATGAAACAACCTCCATACAAAAGAAAAGGAAGAAGCACCAGAAAGGGAAATAAATGAAATGGAGGCAAGCAGTTTGTCAGCAAAAAAATTCAGAGCAATGGTTAAAAGGACACTGAAAGGATGGAAGACAAATTCAATAACTTATGTAAGAATCAAGAGGACAGAAAGAAGAGTCAAGAGGAAATGAAGAATGATGTAGCAGCAGTAAAGAACACATTGGAAAGTATCAACAGTAGACTGGAAGAAGCTGAGGACCACAATGGAGAGTTAGAAGACAAGGTTAAAAAAAAAAAAAAGCACCAACTGGAAAAAAAAAACAATTTAAAAATCAGGAAGAGACCCTAAGGGATTTTGGAACAAGACAAAATAAAACAACATCCACATAACGAGGGGGGCAGAAGGAGACGATGTGGAGTAAGGCATAGAAAACCTGTTTGAAGAAATAATGACAGAAAACTCCCCTGATTTGGGGAAGAAAAATCTCACACAAGTCCAAAAAGAACACAGAGTCCCAAACAAGATGAACTCAAAAAGACTGACACCAGGACACATCACACTTAAATTGGCAAACATCAACAACAAAGTAAGAGTCTTAAAGGCTGCCAGAGAGAGACAGAAAGTTACCTGCAAATGATCTCCCATTAGATTATCAACTGATTTCTCAACAGAAACACATCAGAACAGAAGGGAATGGAATGAAATATACAAAGTGATGCAAAGCAAGGGACTGAATCCAAGAATACTATACCCAACAAGGCTATCATTCAAAACTGAAGGTGAAATCAGGAACTTCACAGATCAAAAAAAAGGCCAAGGGAGTTTATTACTACCAAGCCAGCAATGCAAGAAATGCTAAAAGGACTGTTGTAAAAAGAAGTAATAGAAAGGGCAGCAGGAACACAGGCATAAAGAATAAAAGTGGCAACAAACAAGTACCTAGCAACAATAACCTTCAACGTAAATGGAATAAATGCCTCAGTCAAAAGATATAGGGTAACTGAATGAAAAATAAAATATGACTCATATATTTTCTGTCTACAAGAGACCCACCTGAGAACAAAGGGCTCACATAGACTGATAGTAAAGGGATAGGGAAAAATTTTTTCAGGCAAATGGAAATGAAAAAAAAAAAAAAGCTGAGGTAGCAATACTTACATCTGACAAAATAGACCTAAAATTAAATGCCCTAACAAAAGATAAGGAGGGCCACTTCATAATACTAAAGGGAGCACTTCAACAAGAGGACCTAACTCTGGTAAACACATATGCACCCAAAACAGGTGCACCCAAATACATAAAAAAAAACTTCTGTCCCTAGCTGGCTTCACTCAGTGGATAGAGTGTCTGCCTGCAGACTGAAGGGTCCCAGGTTCGATTCCGGTCAAGGGCATGTACCTTGGTTGAGGGCACATCCCCAATAGGGGTTGTGCAGGAGGCAGCTGATCGATGTTTCTCTCTCATCGATATTTCTAACTCTCTATCCTTCTCCCTTCCTCTCTGTAAAAAATCAATAAAATATATTAAAAAAAAACTTCTGGAAGATAACAAGGGAAATATCAATAGCAATATAATCATAGTAGGGGACTTTAATATCCCCTGAGCATCACCAGATAAATCCTCTAGACAAAAAAATCAACAAAGAAACAACAATCCTAAATGACTCACTAGATCAGTTGGAATTAATTGACATTTTCAGAATATTTCACCTTAAAGCTACAGAATATACAGTCTTTTGAAGTGCACACAGGACATTTTTAAAGGTAGACCACATATTGGGACACAGGCAAAGTCTCTTTAAGAAGATAGAAATCATATCAAGCATCTTCTCAGATCATAATGGCATAAAATTAGAAATCAACTACAATAAAAACAATGAAAAAAAATCAAGCACTTGGAGGATAAATAGCATGCTATTAAACAATGTTTGGATTGCAAAAGAGATCAAAGGAGAAATAAAAAGCATCCTGGAAACAATTGATAATGAAAACACAATAATCCAAAAATCTATGGGACACAGTGAAAGCAGTCCATAGCTCTGTAGGACTACCTCAAAAAACAAGAAAAAAATGGTAATAAATTATCTAACCCTGCAACTTAAAGAATTAGAAAGAGAGCAACAATAAAAGCCCAGAGTAAGGAGAAGGAATGAAATAATAAAGACCAGAGCAGAAGTAAACGACATGCAGACCAATAATAATAATAATAATAATAATAATAATAATAACAATAATAATACAAAAGATCAATAAAACCAAGAGCTGGTTCTTTGAAAGGATAAACAAGATTTATGAACCTCTAGCCAAGCTCACCAAGATGCAAAGAGTGAGGACCCAAATAAACAAAATCAGAAATGAAAGAGGTGAAGTAACAACTGACCCCACAGACATACAAAGGATTGTAAAAAAAATAAATAAATAAATAAATAAATACTAGGAACAAACTGGACAACCTAGACAAAATGAATATATTCCTAGAAAAATACAAGCTTCCAAAACTCAATCAGCAAGAATGAAAAAAAACCTCACTAGGCCAATAACTACCAATGAAATTGAAGCAGTAATCAAAATACTTTCAGCAAACAAAAGCCCTGGTCTGGACAGCTTCACAGGGGAATTTTACCATATATTAAAAGAAGAACTAAAACCTATCCTCCTCAGACTATTTCAAAAAATTCAAGAGGAAGGCACACTTCCAAGCTCTTTCTATGATGCCAGCATTACCCTAATCCAGTGGTCAGCAAACTGCGGCTCACAAGCCACATGCGGTTCTTTGGCCCCTTGAGTGTGGCTCTTCCATGAAATACCACATAATACCATGTGTGGGCACACACGTACAGTGTGATTGAAACTTCGTGGCCCATGCGCAGAAGTCGATATTTTGTGGAAGAGCCACACTCAAGGGGCCAAAGAGCCGCATGTGCCTCGCAAGATGCAGTTTGCCGAGCCACAGTTTGCCGACAACTGCCCTAATCCCAAAACCAAATAAAGACACTACAAAAGAGAGTTACAGGCCAATACCTCTGATGAACATAGATGCTAACATACCAACAAAATTCTAGCAAATTGGATCCAGCATTACTTTAGAAAGATCATACACATAACCAAGTGGGATTTATTCCAGGAATGCAAGGATGGTACAATATCCACAAATCAATAAATGTTATAGGTCACATAAACAAATTAAGAGACAAAAATCACATAATCATATCAATTGATGCAGAAAAGGCATTTGACAAAATCCAACACCCTCCCCTAATAAAAACTCTCAGCAAAATGGGAATAGAAGGGTCATACCTCAACATAATAAAAGCCATATATGACAAAACTACAGCCAACATTATACTCCATGGGCAAAAACTGAAACCCTTTCCCCTAAGAACAGGAACAAGACAGGGATGCCCACTTTCACCACTCCTGTTTGACATAGTACTGGAAGTGCTAGTCATAGCAATCAGACAAGAAGAAAAAATAAAAGGCATCCAAATTGGAAAAGAAGTAAAACTGTCTTTTTTTTTTTTTTTTTTTGCAGGTGACATGCTATTGTACATAGAAAACCCTGAAGACTCCATCAAAAAACTACTAGACTTAATAAATGAATTCGGTAATGTAGCAGGATACAAAATTAACACCCAGAAATCTATGCCTTTTTAATATACCAATGATGAGCTCACAGAAAGAGAAACTAAAAAAAAAAAAAATCCCATTTGCCATTGCACCAAAAAAATTAATTATACCTAGGAGTAAACCTAACTAAGAAGGTAGAAGACCTGTACTCGGAAAAAAGAGATAGGAGAAGACATAAACAAATGGAAGAATATACCGTGTTCATGGATTTGGTAGAATCAACATCATTTAAATGTCCATACTACCCAAAGCAATCTATAGATTCAATGTAATACCTATTAAAGTACCAATGGCATATTTTTCTCAGACCTAGAACAAACTCTTCAAAAATTCATATGGAATAAATAATTCTCCCCATTAGCTGCAGCAATCCTGAAAGAGAAGGACAAAGTTGGAGGAATCACAATACCAGATATCACAAGTGGCTATATTACAAAGCCACTGTTCTTAAAACTGCCTGTTTCTGGCACAAGAACAGACATATAAATCAATGGAACAGAACAGAGAACACAAAAGTCGACCCTAGCCATAATGCTCAATTAATATTTGACAAAAGAAGCAAGAGCATACAATGGAGTCAAGACAGTCTCTTCAATAAATAGTGTTGGGAAAATTGGACAGATAGATGCAAAAAAATGAAACTAGACCACCAACTTACACCATACACAAAAATAAACTCAAAATAGATGAAAGACTTAAACGTAAGGCAGGAAACCATAAAAATATTAGAAGAATCCATAGGCAGCAAAATAGCAGACATCTCTCACAGCTATATCTCTACCCATACAGCTCCTCAGACAATAGAAACTAAGGAGAAAATAAACAAATGGGACTACATCAAAACAAAAAGCTTCTGCACAGCAAAAGAAACCATCAACACAACAATAAGAAAGCCCACTGCATGGGAGAACATATTTGCCACTGTTCTATCTGACAAGGGTTTAATCTCCAAAATTTATAGGGAACTCATACAACTTAACAAAAGGAAAATAAACAACCCAATCAAAAAATGGGCAAAGGACCTATACACTTTTCAAAAGAGGACATACAGAAGGCCAAGAGACATATGAAAACATGCTCAAAGTCACTAATCATCTGAGAGATGCAAATCAAAACAACAGTGCGGTATCATCTCACACCTGTCAGAATGGTTATCATCAACAAATCAACAAACAACAAGTGCTGGTGAGGATGTGGAGGAAAAGGAACCTTCATGCACTGCTGGTGGGAATGCAGACTGGTGCAGCCACTATGGAAGACAGTATGGAGTTTCCTCAAAAAACTAAAAATGGAACTCTCATTTGACCCAGTGATCCCATTTCTAGGAATATATCCTGAGAAATCAGAAACAACAATCAGAAAGGATATATGCACCCCTATGTTCACAGCAGCACAATTTACAATAGCTGAGATTTGAAAACAGCCTACGTGCCCATCAGCAGATGAGTGGATTAAAAAACAGTGGTACATCTACACAGTGGAATACTATGCTTCTGTAAAAAAAGAATGAACTCTTACCATTTGTAAGAGTATGAATGGACCTGTAGAGCATTTTGCTAAGTCAAATAAGCCAGCCAGAGAAAGATAAATATCGCATGATCTCACTCATTTGTGCAATATAATAAACAATATAAACTAATGAACAAAATAGATCCAGAGACATAGAAGCATCGACAGACTGTCCAACCTATGAGGGAAGTCAGGGGAGTTTGGGTGGGGGAGGGGGAGTAAGAGAGCAACCAAAGGACGTGTATGCATGCATATAATCATAACCCATGGACACAGATAGTCGGGGGGTGAGGGCATGGGCAGGGGGATGGGAACTGCCAGGGAGAAATCAATGGGGGGAAAAGGATACATGCAATACTTTAAACAATAAAGAATTAAAAAAAAAAACACGTAAGCTTTTTAGAGATATTCTTTCTACACTTATATTTAACATATTTCTTCATATGTTTTTATTGATCTGAGAGAGAGAGAAAGAGAGAGAGAGAGAGAGAGAGAGAGAGAGAGAGAGAGAGAAACATCAATTGGCTGCCTCCTACTTGCCCCTCTGGTGATTGAGCCTGCAACCCAGGCATGTGTCTTCAGCAGGAATTGAACCAGAAACCTTTCACTGCTCGTGATGATGCCTAACCAACTGAGTCACACTGGCCGGGCACATATTTCTTAATAAATTCTATTTCTTTATTCTTATAATTATATAATATAGAGAAAATAATTTTTCCCATGAAGCCCATATAGCCTAATTTTCTTTCAGTTTAGTACATTGTACCCCAAAATAACATCATGTTCTTGGTGTGCCATGACATTAAAAAGGTTGAGAAGTGCTGCCTAGTCCATGGAGAGGTAATATATGCTCCATCTCTGCAGTTGCTTCCATACTCCTTAAGACCCTGCACAATTATATACCATATGCCTCTACCAATCAGGATCCATTACCCCACATACAAAGTGTATTACCTCCACCTAAAGAAAGCATGACTTTGGGAATACCTTCCTCCCATTCTTTGAGCCAGCTCTGAGTAGACTATCTTGAGCAGCAAGATTTCTAGCTCTAGGCCTTGGACAGCAAACTTCACAGCCAGGCCCACCAAATTCCAGGATTTAGTGGTAGTTGATGCATGTCCCAACCTTTCCTCACTACTGCTACTAGAATGGGGTATCATAAGACTGCCTTGGCCAGGCAGGGGAGGTAGTGGGGTGGAAAATGATAGAAGCCACCTAGCTTTTCTGTTGGTCCAAGGCAGAGGTACCCCTTACCTCCTGGTCCCTATAGAAGCAGGGTCCTGCCACTGGGTCACCAGACAGTATGTACATTTGAGAGTCATTAGCATGTAGAAGGTAGTTGGAGCCATGAGTGCCCTGTAAATTCCTGAAAATCAAAAGTCCCAAACTTGTAGGAAAAAAAAAGCAAGAATCTTACTCTGCTCTTCACCTTACTCCCATAGATGAGATGTTCCCCTTCCCTGTCCAAGAGACAGGTTCCTGAGTTCATTTCTTTCTCTTCCCCTTGACGTAAGTCTCAGAGATCTCTTTTTTCTCTCCCCTCATTACAGTGTTTCCCTCCTTTTCCAATGAGTCATCAGCACAACGCCTCGGGATCACCCTGCCTCAGTGACCTGAGGAGGCAGCGAGTCTCTCCAATTTATCACGGCAGCCTCATCTCACTCTGCCTCTCCTTCCAGATGCTCATATTGGATGCAGGTAGGAATCCTTATATGAGTCTCTGATTCACTGTTATGTAGGGGAAGGAAAAGAAAAAGAGAGGTAAGATGGAAGCAAAAGTTTGACGAAAATACAAATGTTATAAGATCCTGGAAAAGTAAAAAAGATAACTTTATTCCATTTACAAAGTACCAGGAAGTGTACTAGACATTTTACTTGTATCTCCTGGTCCAAGCCTGTGTGTGTGTGTGTGTGTGTGTGTGTGTGTGTGTGTGTGTACACCTAAGTATAAAAATATGCATGTGGTGGGATAAGATTGAGAGAAAATGAAAGTGTCTATATGGTAAGCATTAAGTTCTTAGAGCCTCAAGATAATTTAGAATAATATTGGCAAAAATTAGCTTGTATGCCCCAATTTTCTCATCCCATGCTCATGGCAAACATTATTAATGAGTCTCAAATATCTTTTCCACTGAGCTGCATCAGATTCTTTCTCAACAGTATCCAACTCTCCATCCAGAGCCATCAAAGTTCCTATGTGATCCCTCCATCCTATGGACAAGGTCAGCACCTGACCTGAGGGGATTAACATGTCTATTATCCATCTCCTGCCATCACATTCCGCAGATCCCTCCCCACAGGGTGAGTTAAGTGAGGATCCTAGGGCCCAAATTTTAAAGAGCCACTTGCTCTCAGGATTGTGTGGAGTGTGCACTTGGACCCCCAAGTGAGTGTGTCCTCAAAGTTTTTGCCCTAAGTTGTTTGCTTGTCTCATTTTAGCCAGCCTAGCTAGACCTCCTATGTCTAACATCTTCTGCATCCTCATAGCTCTGTGTGCATGTTAAGCTCAGAAAAGAGATCCCCATGAACCAGCAACTATCCACTTTCAGATCTTGTCCCCAAGAGTTGGTTATAAGGAAACAGCCAAATGTATATGCAGTCAATCCTACTTCATCTGCCCAAATTCTGCCCCAGGCCACCCTGAATCTATCTCTGTTCTATTTTTAGGAGCATTCCAAGTCCAGGGGCCCCATGAACCTTTGGTGGCCATCTTGGGTGGTGAAGCTGAGCTGCCCTGCTTCCTCTTGCCTCCTCAAAATGTTAAAAATATGGAAATAAGCTGGACCAGATCCCTACCCTCCCACGTGGTGCACCTGTACGAGGATGGGAGGGACAAGCCTGAGGAAGCCATGGAGGAGTATTTAGGGAGGACAGAGCTTGTGAAAAATGTCATGCCTAAGGGGATAGTGGTGCTGAGAATCCTCAATGTCCAACCCTCTGACAATGGGCAGTATTGCTGTGCATTCAAAAATGGCTCCTTCTACAATGATACAGTGATTGAGTTGAAAGTGGCAGGTAATGGCCCACATTTATTGCCCTGACACCCCAAAGGAGTGAGTTTATTCTGGAATGGGCTGCTCCCTCTGATCCAATTTTTCTGGGAAATATAAAGAAGTCATAGGAGAAAGGGAGATGGACATTACTTCTACTCAACCCATTACCCCATATATCCTGCTTGGGGCTAAGTAAAAGATAGTAAAGAGACTCACAGTGGGAGTCAAGCAATAGGCAGGGGCCATTTGTATTGGATTGAGTTGGATTCCTCTCTAGCCCAGGAGTCTAGGTTCCATCCTTTGTTTCCAAGACTTCCTTAGAGCCTCAGGTTCCTATTCTGAGGTCTAAGCGGCAGCAAAAAACTCTTGAGAAGCAGGGGAGGGATTTGTGCGCAGGAAAATGAGCTTAGGACCTGACTTCTCTCTCCTCCTCTTTCCAGCTCTCGGCTCACATCCTCAGTTCCATGTGGAAGTCACTAAGTCCAGCCAACTCCGATTAGAGTGCAAGTCAGAGGGCTGGTTCCCTCAACCAAAACTCCAGTGGATGGACTCTGAGGGAGGAGAAATTCCGGCTGAGTCTAAGACTCACACCCAGGACAAAGCCGGCTTGTTCCATGTAACAGCATCACTGTTACTCAGTGAAGCTTCTCAGAAGAATCTGACATGTTCTGTCTGGAACCCAGTACTGAATCAGAAAAAGGAAGAACAATTATCCATAGCAGGTCAGTTTTTTCTCTCCCCTCACTGTGCCGACAAAATGGTCTTGATGCTCACACTCCATGGTGGTGGCAACCCTAAGCACATAAACTTGGATCTGCTCTCTTCATCACACCCACACCAGTCGCGTTGACAGAAACCAATTCCCTCTTGTTTTTTTCTACCTTCTCCCATCCTTTCCTGACAATTTTCCAGTCCTCACCTATTTAACCTCTCCATGAAATAGGACCTTCTTATCTTAGTCCATTCAGGCTGGTATAACAAATTACCACAGGTGGGGTGGCTTATAAACAACAAAAATTTATTTCTCACAGTTCTGGAGTCTGGTTGTTCAATATCAGGGCGTCAGCACAGTCAGGTTCTGGTAAAAAGCCCTCTTCCAGGTTGTGAAAGCCAACCTTTCCATGTGTCTTCACATGATAGAAGGGATAGGGAACATGAGGGGGTTGCAGGGTGGTCTCTTTTATAAGGACACTAATCCCATTCATGAGCTCAGGACCTCATATTGGGCATTGGGATTCAACATATGAATTTTGAGGGGACATAAATATGCAAACCATAGCACTCTTCACCAAAAAACACTTTAAGACTTTCTCCTTCCTAGTCCTCCAATAGGCCAATCTCTCATGCTTCTTATTTTATACGTTTCTCCTCAGCCTTTTTTCTTAAAACCTTACCCCAGGATATAATAAATTTATTGAATTTTGAAGAGACAGAGAGAGAAACATCAATATGAATGAGAAACATCAATTAGTTGCCATCCTTACACATCCAACCCCAAGTCTGAACCTACAACCTAGGTATGTGACCTGACTGGGAACCAAACCCACAACCCTTTGGTGTACTGGACAAAGCTCCAACCAACTGTGCCACCCGGCCCAGGCTCCCCTAAACCTTGCTGTATTTTCCTTCTGTTTAGATGACTATTGAAAAAAATACTATGAGCCTAGATGCAGATCAACTTCCTGCTGACATGCAGTTATGATTGTGATTTATATATATTCAGTTCTTTCTTGATCTCTGCTAGATCCTGTTGTCTTGCCACATTTTTCTTAAATTTTTGTATTTCTGCTTTGTGATATTCCTTCAGAGAGGCTACTATTCATTAATAGGTGTTAAATTTATGGCACATCTTTGGCTATAATATTTATCCGTTCTATGGCTGAATTTTTCTAGTAAATCATGATTATCTTTTTCCATGTGTAATCCTTCTACTGTTGCTATGCCAGTCTTATTGTTTTATTCACTATAGCATGCATTGTATTTTCCTGGACCACCTATTTCCACAAGTTTCTTAAGTCAGAGAGGCTAATATAGTCTTCCAGAATAGCTTAGATAACTTTACTAGATAATGTTTTAGCATGATATTAAAGAGATGTGAATTTGTTTCTGCCTTAATTCTGTGTTTTAGGCACTTTTTCTCAGCATCAGCTTCTCTGAGTTAATATTGCACCTGCTGATTGAAGAGTAAGTAGAAGTTGTCCAGTAAGGCCCAGCCGATGTGCCTCAGTATTTGAGCATGAACCTATGAGCCAGGAGGTCAGGATTTCATCAGGTTGTGGGCTCCATCCCCAGTGGGGGGTGTGCAGGAAATAGCCAATCAATGACTCTCATCATTGATGTTTCTATCTCTCCCTGTCCCTTCCACTCTGAAATCAATAAAAATATTTTTTAAAGAAATTGTCTAATAAGGATTGTAAAGGGAAAGGCAACAAGTGTTTCAGGAATAGGGACAGTACAGAGACCCCCTTCATTTCAATCGCCTACTGCCAGTGTCAGACCATGAGCTTGATCTGAAAGTGAACATGTTTCAGTTCTAAAACATTAAACCCCAATATCTCATTGTTTTAGCACAACTTCAAATTCTTCCAACTTATACTTTATCTCTTTTTACACAGGATTATCAGCCACATAGAGACCTCCAGTCCCTTGATTCTCTCATGCTGTCCCAGGCTACCAGCTTCAACCTTGAATAAACCCCATGGGTTACCTCCCTGACCTACTCTTTACTCAACACTCTCAATTGTGTTGCATATTATTACATTGATACTCTCCCATGGAAGAAATGAATTTATTTGCTTACTTGTATTTTTATTTTCTGAACACGTAAGTTGAGTAAGATAATATTTGAATGGAGGCTTGAACTTACTAATTAGCCCTACTTTGAAAGGGAAATGGAAATAGATGGAGGATTCACAATGTATTCCTCTTAGAGGGAACATGATTGGGGATTCACTGAGCAGGAAGTGAATGTGGGAACAACTCTCTTCAGGGAAACTGATAGTGGGACATCTGTATTTCAGTTGCTGAGCCCGACAGTACAACAATCATCATAATGGGTATAGTTTTGGCACTTCTGGTATTGCTGACTTCCATCATCACTGGGCTTTATTTAAACAACAGTCTCAATAACCGGCAAAATTCCAGGTAAAGGGTTTTTTGTTTTTTGTTGTTGTTGTTTTTTTTCAGTATACAACGATCCCTTCTCAGAGGTATCTGTCCTTCACCTTTCTGCTTGGGAACAAGACCAAAATCAGCAAAGGCTCTGCTCAGAGGAAGTCACATCAATGAGATTCTAATACCTCAACCATAAAATATGAAAAATAAATTTCATTTATAGAACTTCTGGGTGGATTAAAAGATATATATTTACATAAAGCATCCTTGCTTTATACCAATACAAAGTCATTAAATGAAAGGCAATTATTATTATCATCATCAACTTTATTATTAATGTTGTAGGATAAGGAGGAGGAAGATAGAAAAGGGTGGAAAAGTGATGGAAAGACCAAATATTCATGATACACTAAATATGCATGAGGCATATGAAGCATTCCTTTATGAAGTCTTAAATTGACCACCGATAAGTAATACTCATTTTGGAATCATATGTCTCTTCCCCAGGAAATAAGGGTACCTCTGGCTACTGTGGCTCAGTTGGTTGAGCATGGTCCCATGCACTGAGATGCATTGGGTCAGTTTCAGGTCTGGGCATATGCCCGAGCTGGAGGCTCAATCCCTAGTAAGGGGCATGTAGGAGGCAGCTGATTCATGGATCTCTCTCATTGATGTCTCTCTCTCTCTCGTTCTCCCTCTCCCTGCCTCTCTCTTGCTCTAAAATCAATAAAACCATATTTACAAAAAATAAGTGTGAAATTTATAGCTGTTCCTTAGGTCAACAAAGAGCTACAACTATGCTAGGTATACTTGCTCCACAAGTATGTGTGTTGGCCCCAGATAACACATTACAGAGCCCCCCTGTTCAAGATCACTTTAGCCTTTAAAACCACACATCAGAAAAAAGGATTGATGAGGCAGAGAAAAACAGGACATATGACCACTGCTCAATACAGGATTTGCATGGTGTGCTTGCAAACTCTCTTGGTGTGTTAATCTAGCTCATCTCTTTCCCTTGATTTCTTGCTTTATTTTAAATTGATAAAATAAACTCTGTGTGTTTTTAAATATGTTTTTATTAATTTCCAAAAGAAGATGGGAAAGGGAGAGAGAGAGAAACATCAATCAGAGAGAAACATCTGACTCCTGCACACCCCCCACTAGGATCGAGCCTGCAGCCCAGCCATGTGGCCTGACCAGGAATGGAACCATGATCTCTTGGTTCATGGGTCAATGCTCAACCACTTAGTCACACCATCCTGGATAAACTCTGTGTTTTGAGCTTCTTAATTTGGCATAGAATTTTTAAAACATTTTCTTGTTACTCTTTTAATGTCTAAAGGATCTGGAGTGAAGCCTCTCATGCTGATACTAGAATTTCGTGTGTTTTATCTTTCTTCGTTGATCAATCCATCTAGAAATTTATCTATTTTATTCATCTTTTCAAAGAACTATCTTTGATTTCATTGAATTTTTTTATTGTCTGCTAATAATCTTTCATTGACTTTTGCTCTTAGTTTACTTATATTCTTGCTCCTTTGTTTTTTATTTGCTTTTCTTTTGCTAGTTTCTCAAGGTAGAAGCTTCTTAGGTGATTTTTTTAACTTATTTTTTTCATAATATAAGCACTTAAACATTTAATACTATAAATTTCTCTCTAGAAGGGTATTTTGCTAAGTGAAACAAGTCAGACAGGGAATGACAAATACCATAAGATCTCACTTATACGTGGAATCTAATGAACAAAATAAATGGACACGCAAAATAGAAACAGACTCATGATATAGAGAACAACCTGATGATTGCCAGATGGGAAGGGGGTTGGATGGTTGGGTGAAATAGATGAAGGGATTAAGAAGTACACATTGTTGGCTACAAAATAGCCACAAGAATGTAAAGTACAGCATAGGGAATATAGTCAATAATATTGTAATAACTATGATGTCAGATGAGTATAAGATTTATATAACTTAAGTTATATAAATATCTAACCAACATTCTGTGCACCTGAAACTAATCTATACTGATAAAAGGGTAATATGCTAATTAGACCGGATAGACCAGACGTCTTCCAGACATCCTTCCAGACAAAGCCATGGTGGCAGGCTGAGGCAGAGGCGGTTAGGGGAAATCAGGCCAGCAGGGGAGAGTGGTTAGGGGCAATCAGACCGGCAGACAGAGGCAGGTAGGGGTGATCAGGCAAGCAGGCAGAGGGGTCAGGGGTGATCAGGCAGGCAGGCAGGTGAGTGGTTAGGAACCAGTGTTCCCAGATTGTGAGAGGGATGTCTGACTGTGGGGTGGGGCCTAAACCAGCAGTCAGACATCCCCCAAGGGGTCCCAAATTGGAGAGGGTGCAGGCCAGGCTGAGGGACCCCTTCCCTCTTCATGAATTTCATGCACCAGGCCTCTAGTCTATATATATATATATATATATATATAAAAAGCTAAGCCACTGGCCTACCAACTGGCTAGCCAATAGGTATGACGCACACTGACCACCAGGGGGCAGGCACTCAGCGCAGGAGCTGCCAAGTGACAGCAACTTTGCAGAGTGCCCTCTGACACTCCAGGACCTCTTCAGGGATATTGGACTGCCAATTTTGGCCTGATACCTGCAGGCCAGGTCAAGGGACCTCCCCTGCCGGAGGGACCCCACTCACTTTGCAGATGCCCTTCAAACCCCGGTGCCACCCCAGGTGCAACCAGCCAGGGAGGGGCTGTGGGAGGTTGGCTGCGGGGCGTGTCCGGCCCATCTCTCCCAGTCCTGCCCCACTGGTCACCTTCCAATTAATTTGCTTTCAATGTGTACGAATCCATGCACTGGGCCTCTAGCATAAAATAATATTGAATGCCAAAAAAATACTTTAACATTGGGGCTATCAGAACATTCCATTTTAGATGAATTTGTGAACAAATTAGACTATTCCACAGGAATTGACCAATTCTTCTCTCCAATATCCACACTTTCATTTAAAAATTTATCATTAAAAAATCTTGAAACCTAATTAAAAATAAAATGTACTATTTATACATTTTATTCTATCATTAAAAATATCTTTGAGCCCTAGCTGGTTTGGCTCAGTGGATAGAGCGTTGGCCTATGGACTAAAGCAGTGGTTCTCAACCTGTGGGTCGCAACCCCTTTGACGGTCGAACGACCCTTTCACAGGGGTCGCCTAAGACCATCCTGTATATCAGATATTTACATTATGATTCATAACAGTAGCAACATTACAATTATGAAGTAGCAACGAAAATAATTTTATGGTTGGATCACAACATGAGGAACTGTATTTAAAGGGCCAGAAGGTTGAGAACCACTGGACTAAAGTGTCCACGGTTCAGTTCCAGTCAAGGGCACAAGCTCCGGTTGCAGGCTCAATCCCGAGTAGGGGGTGTCCAGGAGGGAACCAATCAATGATTCTCTCTCATCATTGATGCTTCTATCCTTCTCTCCTTCTTCCTTCCTCTCTGAAATCAATAAAAAAAAATATTTTTTAAAAAACTGCTCCTCTTCCAGTTATATATATATATATATATAATCTTTGAACCTAATTCAAAATAAGGTGAATAAATTGTACAAATGAAATTTCCTCCAGAGACTGCTTTACATGTATCTCATGAATTTTAATGTATCGTATTTTTATTATTCAGTTCAAACATTTTCTAATTTTCCTTGCTATTTCTTCTTTGATCCATTGGTTATTTATAAATGTGTTAATTTCCAGATATTTAAGAATACTCAAGATAATTCTAGTTTAATGCCTTTGTGGTCAAAGAACACGATTTTCTATTATTTTAATCCTTTTAAGTCTACTGAGACTTATTTTCTTGCCCAGGATGTGGTCTATCTTAGTGCCGGGTTTCTTGTCCCAGCATCAAGAAGGGTTCAGGATCTGGAGAAGGCTGTGTATAGATGGTAAATAATAGGAGACCAGAGACTAATAAAGAGTCCAGGGACGAAGTATAATTTTGAAAGGCATTGGGGGTCAGAGGAGTTTAGCTAAAGGAGCTAAGTTCTAAGATCTTAAGTCTAAGGCCTTAGGTTCTCCTCATCCCCAGGTCCCCATGCTTTTTATTAACACAACTTGTCCTGAGGCGAGGCAGAGATATACACTTCAAAGGGTATACAGAAACATTGTCAGAATGGGGGAATTAGCCTACGGCTGTTCAGGTGTTTGGCCAGTAGGAGGCAATAACATGTAGATTAAGATGCCCTTTAACTGTCTGGCAGCCAAGAATCAATTTAATGTATCCTATTCAGGTTTGGGGAAATGCCTTCAGCCATTCCCAGATGCAGCCCTGCTGTCATGCTGGAATTGGTCTCCGGCATCTTAGTAAGTGTATTATGTGCACTTCTAAAGAATTTATATCCTATTGTTTGGTGGCCTGTCTGTAATATCCATTAGGTCAATTGGTTGATGGTATTATTGAAGCCTTCAAATTCCCTGTTGTTTTCTGTCTACTTTTTTTCAGCAATTACTAAGAAAGGAGTGTTGGAATTTTAAAGTATAGTTGTGTACTCGTGTATTTCTCCTTTTCAGTTTTGTCAGTGTGCTCTATTTATTTTGTTTTCTGTTACAAGGCATATACGTAGTTAGGAATTTTATGTCTTCCTGAGGGACTGACCCTTTTTTTTCATTATAAAATGTTCCTTTTTATGCATAATAATGCTTCTCATTCTCAATTCTACTTTATCTAATATCAACATAGCCACTTTAGTTTTCTTATAATTAATGCTTACATAGTATATAGTTCCCCATTCTTTCACTTTTAATCTCTATATAAAGTGGATTTCTTATAGAAAGTTTATATAGGTCCATCTTTTAACTAGATTGTTTAGGTCAGTAGTTTCCAAATAAAATAAAATGTAAGGCACATATGTAATTTTAAACTATATAGTATCTACATTTAAAATAAGCATTGGAAATTAATGTTAACAATGTATTTTTGTACAATATATCAAAAATATTATTTCAAAATTGATTAACAATTTAGTTTACATCATTTTTTGTATCAAGACTTCAAAATTTAGTATGCATTTATACTTATACTAGAGGCCCAGTGCACAAAATTGTGCAGGTAAGGTCCCTAGGCCTAGACTCCTGCAATCAGGGCCATCTTCTGCCCATTTGCCAGTCCCCAGGCCGAATGCCACCTCCACCACTGGACTTTCAAGCTGTTGGGATCACCAGCTCATCCCTGGCTGCTCAGAGGCTCAGGCCTGCAGGAAAGTGGGCGCCAGCGACTTCACCTCACAACCACTTGGGGCTGCTCATGTGGGCATCACAGCCACTGCTGCTGAGGCTTGAGGCACTGATGGAGGCTGTGGGGCACACCCATGACCTACCTGCCCCGGTGTGAGCAGCCCTGAGCGGGCAGCACATTCCATCAGTGGCTGGCCGGGTGCATGCACATGGAGGTAAAGTTGCCGGTGCCCATTTTCCTGCAGGCCCGAGCCCCTGAGCAGCCGGGGATGAGCTGGTGATTCCAACGGCCTAATAGCCAGCCCGGTCCTCCCGCCACCCACCGCAATTCCCCCATTCACCATCACTGATTCATCAGAGCCTGCGAGCCAGGGAGAGGGACCAAGAGGTCAGCCATTCAGCCTGCTTGCCAGTTCCCAGTCCTGCCCTGCCCCCACTTGTGGGCTGTGGGGGGGAGGAGTGGAGGGACCAAGAGGTGGTCAGTGCCACCTCATGGCAACTGGTCAAGAGATTGTTTCGGTCATGACGCTTATGGCCTCTGGTCTTTTATTATATAGGATATGTATATCTCAATTTAGACAGTAAATATTTTTCAGAAATAATTGACTTGTATTTAGATTTCATAAGATTTATAGTTGAAAAATTAGATTCACATACCCAAGTTGTTGTAAGCATACTTGAAAGATTTCCATACTTGGAGTATCCATTTTTATTATAGATAGATAGATAGATATAGATATAGATATAGATATAGATATAGATATAGATAGATATATACTTTTTAATTTAATTAATTTGGGGTGACATTGGTTCACAAAACCATACAGGTTTCAAGTGTACAACTCAATAAAACATCATCTGCACACTGCATCATGTGCCTATCGCCCCAAGCAAAGTGCCTTTCTATCCCCATTTCCCACCACTTTGCCCACCTCCACCTACCCACTCAACCCTCTTTCCCTATCATCACAGTGTTGTCTGTGACATATGTATATGTTATTTTCTTAATCCCTCACCTTCTTTCATCCAGCCCCCCAATACCTCTCTCCTCTGTGGCTGTCAGTCTCTTCCATGTATCCATCCTATGTTTCCATTTCATGAATTTATTTTGTTCATTAGATTCCACATATAAGTGAGATCATATGGTATTTGTCCTTCTCTAACTGGCTTATTTCATGTACCACAATACTTTCCACATCCAGCCATACTATCACAAAAGTTATAAATTTCTTCTTTCTTTACAGCCAAGTAGTATTCTATTGTGGAAAAGTACCATAGCGCCGAAACCGGTTTGGCTCAGTGGATAGAGCGTTGGCCTGCGGACTGAAAGGTCCCAGGTTCGATTCCGGTCAAGGGCATGTACCTGGGTTGCAGGCACATCCCCAGTGGGAGATGTGCAGGAGGCAGCTGATCGATGTTTCTCTCTCATCGATGTTTCTAACTCTCTATCCCTCTCCCTTCCTCTCTGTAAAAAATCAATAAAATATATTTTAAAAAAAATAAAAAAAAGAAAAGTACCATAGCTTTTATTAATCCACTCATCTACTGATGGGTACTTGGGCTGTTTCCATGTCTTGGCTATTGTAAATAATGCTGCAATGAACATAGGGGTGCATATATCCTTTCAAACTTGTGTTTTGAGTTTCTTTGGATATATTCCCAGAAGTGACATCATTGGATCAAAGGCAGTCCCATGTTTAATATTTTGAGGAAATAGAGTATCCATATTTAAATTTAAATTAATTAAAATTAAATAAAAATTTAAAGTGTAGTCCTCAATTGCACTAGCCATGTTCGGATGCTCACTAGCCACATGTGGCTAGTAGCTACTGTATTGGACAGCACAGGTTTAGGCCATTGATATAGTTATATTTAAATTTATCATTGTGCTATTTATTGACAATTAGTTATCTATTCCTTGTTGTTTTCTTTGACTGCCTTCTTTGGCTTAGTATTTTTATTATTTTATCGTTAATATTGACCTATTAATTATACCTCTTTGTTTCATTTCTTTATTGATTGTTCTGGGGTTTACCATATGCATCTCCAACTTGTCTCATTCTACCTTGAAACAATATTGTAATACTTTATGAATAGCATAAGAATGTTACAAAAAGATGCTTTAATTCCCCTATTCTTTGTGCTATTTTTTGTCATACATTTTACTTCTATATGTTATATATGTGTTTTTATTATTTCTCCTTTAAACAGCCAATTATCTTTTAAAGACATTTAAAAACAAGGAAAAAAATGCTTTTTAAAATGTGCCCACACTGCCATTTCCAATATTCTTTATTCCTTTGTGTAGGTTCACAATTCCATCTGGTATCATTGCCATTCTACCTTTAAAAAAAACTTTTAACATTTCCTGTTGTGTGCGAATACTAGTAACAAATTCTCTTGGCTTTTGATTGTCAAAGCCTTTACTGTTAAAACTAGTTTAGTCCTATTCCTGTCATAATCTTTCTGGGCTCTCTACCAAAACAAAACAAAACAAAACAAAACAAAACAAAACAAAACAAAAAACAAAACACAAGGTATTTCCACTATGACTAGTTGGGACTAGTTCTGAGAATTGTCCCTCTTACTAGTATAGTTCCCATCAGTAAATACTTTGTCTGATCTTATATTCAGCACAGTATTCAGCACCCAGTTTGAGAATCCCTGTGTAGATTTCTGGATCTCTCTCTCTCTCTCTCTCTCTCTCTCTCTCTCTCTCTCTCTCTCTCTCTCTCTCTCCTAGCTTCTTCTTCTCTGGTATTCTGCTCCAAAAATTCTAATCACCTCCACCTCCTTGAACTCTGATCTCTGTCTCTTCATCTTAATAAGGCAGCTCTGCCCATGGGATTCTCCTCTTTGCTATACAGTCTAGAAATAGTCTCAACACAGTAGGTTGGAAAAATCGTGTTGTTTCTTTTTGCTTCAGGATCACAACCCTGTGCTGGCTGTGTCTGAAACAGTTTTTTAAATATATTTTGTCTGAATTTTCAATTATTTATTCCAGGAGGGCACATCTAGTCACAGTTACTTCATTCTAGCTGAAGTCTGTCTATTACTCTCTTTCTACAGATGAGAATTTTCCTTTATCTTCTATGACCCTGTTAAAGATCTGCCTGCCCTTAGAGCCCTGGGCTGGGAGAGGCAGGGTGTCAGGGGCCCTGAGTGTCTAGGCACCAGTCCCAGGACTAGGGTGAACTAAGACACAAAATTGGAGGGAGACGCAAATTCAAATTGTGAAAATGTTGCCCCTGTTCCTACATGACACTGAGAGTAAATGCCTCCTTAAATTGTGCATTCTGGGTGCTACACTTGCCTACACTAGTCCCAGCTCTGCCTTGCACATTCTTGCTAAGTATGCCAAGAAGCAATGCCCAGAATTCTCTTTACTTGGATCAATTTTCAAGGTTGAGTTTGCAGTAAGCAACCCTGAGAAATAAAATAATTTTTTCTCTGAACAAAGAACAAACTTGTTTCCTCTTGTTACAAAAGGAGGAAATTCCTGGGTGCTGCCTCGGCCACCTACACCGTCACTGCCATCACCGAAGACCCTGCCAACGAGGTTGCTGCCACCAAAGCAGCAGGGGATACGGCCGCCATCGTGGAAGCCACCACCACTGAAAGGGCTGCCATTGCAGAAGCCGCCATAGCCACTGTCACCACCACCGCCACTGCCACCGCCACCACCACCAACACAGCTGCCAACGTTATGGTCAACTAGGTCCGTGGTTGGCAAACTGCGGCTCGTGAGCCACATGCAGCTCTTTGGCCCCCTGAGTGTGGCTCTTCCACAAAATACCACGTGTGGGCGCGCACGTACAGTGTGATTAAAACTTCGTGGCTGATGTGCAGAAGTCGGCCTGGGCGAGTCTATTTTGAAGAAGTACTATTGATATTTGGCTCTGTTGACTAATGAGTTTGCTGACCACTGAACTAGGCCATGAACTCTATGGGCCTGTTCAAGTCCAGTGAGCTGTCTGAGAGTGGAAACATGATGTAGGTGCAGGTGCAGGTACAGGTATCTGTTCTGACTGTGGAAGGGAAGGCCAAGACAATGGGGCAGCAGAGGGGCATGGACATGGAATGAAGTATTTGGAGAAGCGGGAGAGGAACTTTGATGATGCCACCAGGAAGGCAGACCACTGCATCATTGGTCTCTAGATGGGCACCAACAAGTGTGCCAGCAAGTGGGCATGATGGCTCCTGGCACCCAGTGGCACACCTGTGGCACCAAGCTGAGGACAAATAAGTGTGACAACTCCTCCATGTGACTGCAGATGGGCTATGGGCAGGTATTCGGCCTGGGCCAACAGATTTAAGATCCCAAGTACTGCTCACAAGATCCAGTGGTCCACTGGGCTCCAGGGTCAGCTGGGGACTTCCCAGGAAAGGCCTCAGAGTACCGCCCCTACTACCAGCAGGGGACAGGCTACTGAAGCCCCCTAAAAAGGGTATCTTCCCACAGCATCACCCTATCAGAAATTAGGATTTTCCCATGTTTTCATCTGTTTTTTTCTATTTGTTCAAGTGCTTCGAGCTGAGGATCTGTGAAGGCCAGATCCAGAAGCAAGGGTGGGGGTCCCTGCTGGGAAGGAACTCCCCTGGGAGAGGGATAGACCACAGTCCCCAGATATTTTAGGCCTTGTGAGGGAATGGATTTCCCCAGGACCCTCCCAGGCCCCAGGGAGGACACTGAGGGCCAGATAGGACTATGGAGTTCTGAGTGGTTGTGGCAAAGCAAGAACCTCACCCCTTCTGTACTTGTCCCATCTCCCCCTCCAAGGACTGCATATGTTGTCATGGCTGGTACAGCAGGATGCCCTCCCTGGGACCTGCCTACTCAGGAGCCCTGGGACCAAGAGATAATGTGAAATACCAACTGTGAATCAAATGCAATAAAACCTCTTTTTAGGGAAAAAAGAAAGAAGGAAGGAAAGAGAGAGAGAGAGAGAGAGAGAGAGAGAGAGAGAGAGAGAGAGAGAGAGAGAGAGAGAAGGAGGGAGGGAACAAGGGAGGGAGGGAGGGAAGGAGGGAGGGAAAGAGGGAAGAAGGGAGGGAGGGAGTGAATCCCCTAAATTCAGTTTTTCATCTACTGTAGTGCAACCACTGCATATGCAGAAATCCATTAAGGGCTCTTTGAGTCATCCTTGTGATTAAAGACATGGGAGATGGATGCAAATGAACATGAACTTGAGGTTAATAATTTGCCATGAGTAATAAAATCCTTTGTGTCTGATCCAGCAGTCTTGTTTCTTCTGTTGGCATCCAGGGAACAGTAACTGGCTAACTTATTAGCTGATAAGTAAATGAAATGCTAGGCCTGCACTCTTCCTGAAGACTTTATAGAAGGTAATATATTCTTTCCCTTTTGATTTTCATGTTTCAGGAATTACTGGAGGAAACTCTGAGACTGAGTTTCTGTCCATACGGAAATGTGTAAGATTCGTTATTCTAATATTTTATACCATTGAATTTGAGAAGTAAAGAAACAATCATTTCATTTTTCTCCTGCCAATCCCACTCCTATCATATGTGTCTCATTTGACATTAGTCATACACTCATGCTGCCCTATTTCTGGGGAACTGAAGAAACTGTTGCAAGATCATAGTAAAAACTAAAAAAAAAAGAAGAGAAAATTATAACAGAAAGATGATAAGGCAGGTAGGAGACAGAGCTGGGACTACAACCCGGGTCTTTGGATCCCATACCTTCTGCTCTTACAGAGTTATTAATAAATACTAGTTTAGCAATACACTGAGAAAGAGTGGTGTATCTGAGCACCACTGCAGAATTATAAAGAGAAAGCTGAAATGATGTAAATTCAAGGTAAGCAAAATCTCTCTCTCAATCTTGAGTTTGTGATACCACAGATGTGCTACTGATTATTATTGATCACTAAATAGTATTATACCCACCACTGCCAATCTCAAAATAAAACTAATTTAAATGATCTTTAAAAAGAGAGAGAGATCACAGTAAAGATCTATTCCTTCTTTTTTTTTTTTAAATATATTTTATTGATTTTTTACAGAGAGGAAGGGAGAGGGATAGAGAGCTAGAAACCATCAATGAGAGAGAAACATCCATCAGCTGCCTCCTGCACGCCCCCCATTGGGGATGTGCCCGCAACCAAGGTACATGCCCTTGACGGGAATCGAACCTGGGACCCTTCAGTCCACAGGCCGACGCTCTATCCACTGAGCCAAACCGGTTAGGGCAGATCTATTCCTTCTTAATCCTCCTCAAACACTTGTTCTCCCTGTCTCTGGTATTGCATTTTCTGTCTGTATTCCCTCTTCACATCTGTCCCATTCCCAGTATATGTCTCCCCCCTATCTTGAGCCTTGTGTGCTTATTTATTTATTTAGTTATTTATGTGACTTTGGAGCTCATATTTTCCTTGATTTCCTAAAACTTTTAAGATCTCACCTCCTGGCAGAGGTTCTGGGACAGCAGAGCTCAGGAGCTGGACATTTATAGGGAGAGGGGAACATGCTGGTGCAGTGTGAGGTGGTCATAATCAGTCACCTGAACCTTGTGAGCAGTACTTGGGATCTTAAATCTGTTGGCTCAGGCCAAACACCTACCCATAGCCCATCTGCAGATACATGGAGGTGTTGTCACACTTATTTGTCCTCAGCTTGGTGCCATAGGTGGGCCGCTGGGTGCTAGGAGCCATCATGTGTACTTGATGGCACACTTGTTGGTGCCCATCTAGAGATGGGGAAAAGACAATCTCTTCACTAAATAGTGTTGGGAAAGCTGTTGTGCAGTGAAGAAAACCATCAACAAGACCAAAAGGTAATCTACTGAATAAGAAAACATATTTGCGGTTGATATATCCAGTACGGGTTAATATCCAAAATACGTAAAGTACTCATAGACTCAACCTCAAAAAACAAACAATCTTCCCAGCTGGTGTATCTCAGTGGTTGACTGTCAACCTATGAACTAGGAGGTTAAGGTTCCATTCCAGGTCAGGGCACATGCTCAGGTTTTGGGCTGGATCCCCAGTCGGGGGGATGCAGGAGGCAGCCAATTAATGATTCTCTCTTATCATAGATGTTTACATCTCTCTTTCCCTCTCCCTGCCTCTCTGAAATCAATAAAAATATATTTTAAAAAAAATCTAATTTTAAAATGGGCAGAGGACCTACATAGACATTTCTCCAAAGAAGACGTATGGGTGGCCAACAGACATTTAAAAAAAAATGCTAAAGCTCACTAATAATCAGAGAAATGTAAATCAAAACCACAAGGAGGCATCACCTCACTCCTGTCAGAATGCTATTATCAAAAAGGCAACAAATAATAAGTGTTGATGATAGCCATTCTGACAAGTGTGAGATGGTATCTCATTGTCATTTTGATTTGCATCTCTCAGATGATTAGTGACTTTGAGTGTTTTTTCAAATGTCTCTTGGCCTTCTATATGTCCTCTTTTGAAAAGTGCCTAAAGGGGGGGAAAAAGGAAGAGGAAAAAAAGTATGGATGGGCATATATAGATGAAAAAAGAATGTTAATATAAAAAAATAATTTAAAGTAAAAAAAAGGGGGGGCGCCTATTTAGGTCCTTTACCCATTTTTTGATTAGATTGTTTATCTTCCTTTTGTTAAGTTGTATGATTTCCCTATAAATTTTGGAGATTAAACCCTTTTTAGAGAGAACATTGGCAAATATGTTCTCCAATGTAGGAGGCTATCTTGTTTTGTCGATGGGTTTTGTTTTTTTGTGTGCAGAAGCTTTTTTATTTTGATGCAGTCCATTTATTTATTTTATCCTTAGTTTCCATTGCCCTAGGAAAGTGATGGCGAACCTTTTGAGCTCGGCATGTCAGCATTTTGAAAAACCCTAACTTAACTCTGGTGCCATGTCACATATAGAAATTTTTTGATATTTGCAACCATAGTAAAACAAAGATTTATATTTTTGATATTTATTTTATATATTTAAATGTCATTTAACAAAGAAAAATCAACCAAAAAAATGAGTTCACATGTCACCTCTGACACAGATGTCATAGGTTTGCCATCACTGCCCTAGGAGCTGTATAGGTAAAGATATTGCTATGACAAATGTCTGCTATTGTGGTGCCTATAGCTTCCTCTAAGTTTTTCATGGTTTCCCATCTTACATTTAAGTCCTTTATCAATTTTAGTTTATTTTTGAGTATGGTGTAAGTTGGTGGTCTAGTTTCATTTTTTTGCATCTATCTGTCCAATTTTCCCAACACCATTTTTTAAAGAGATTGTCTTGACTCCATTGTATGCTCTTGCCTCTTTTGTCAAGTATTAATTGTGTATAATGGCTTGGGACATTTCTAGGTTCTCTGTTCTGATCCATTGGTCTACATGTCTGTTTTGTTCCAGTACCAGGCAGTTTTGAGAACCATGGCTTTGTAGTATAGCTTGATATGTGGTATTGTGATCCCTTCAACTTTGTCCTTCTTTCTCAAGATTACTGCAGCTATCTGGGGTCTTTTTTTTATTTCAGATGAATTTTTGGAGAGTTTGTTCTAGTTTGAAGTATGCCATTGATATTTTAATGGGGACTGCATTGAATCAATTAATTGCTTTGGGTAGTATGGACATTTAAATGATATTGAGTAAACTAATCCAAAAACATGGTATATTCTTCCATTTGTTTATGTCTTCCTTTATCTCTTTTATCAGCATCATGTAATTTTCTGAGTACAGGTCCTTTACCTCCTTGGTTAAATTTATTTCTAGATATCTTAATTTTTTTGATGCAATGGTAAATGGGATTGGTTTTTTTAGTTTTTCTTTCTGTGAGTTCATTATTGGTGTGTAAAAAAGCCATAGATTTCTGGGTGTTAATTTTGTATCCTGCTACATAGCCAAATTCATTTATTAGTTCTAGTAGTTTTTTTATGGAGTCTTTAGGGTTTTCTATGTACAATATCATGTCATCTGTGAATAATGACAATTTTACTTCTTCATTTCCAATGTGGATGCCTTTTATTTTTTATTTCTTCTTCTCTTATCGCTATGGCTAGCACTTCCAGTACTATGTCAAACAGGAGTGGTTAAAGTGGGCATCCCTGTCTTGTTCCTGTTCTTAGGGGAAATGGTTTTAGTTTATGCCCATTTAGTATGATGTTGGCTGTTGGTTTGTCATATAAGGCTTTTATTATGTTGAGGTACGATCCCTCTATTCCCACTTTGCTGAGAGTTTTTATCAGGAAAGGGTGTTGGATTTTGTCAAATGCCTTTTCAATTGATATGATTATGTGATTTTTTTGTCTCTCAATTTGTTTATGTGATGTATCACATTTATTGGTTTGTGGATATTGTACCACCCTTGCATCCCAGGAATAAATCCCACTTGGTCAGGGTGTATGACTTTTTAATGTAATGATGGATCCAATTTGCTAGAATTTTGTTGAGGATTTTAGCATCTATGTTCATCAGAGATATTGGCCTATAATTCTCTTTCTTTGTAGTGTCTTTATCTGGTTTTGGGATTAGTGTAATGCTGGCTTCATAGAAAGAGCTTGGAAGTATTCCTTCCTCTTATATCACATTTTCTTATCCATTTATCCAATGACATCCACTTAGGTTGTTTCCATTTCTTAACTATTCTGAATATGGTACAATGAACATGGGGGTGCTGATATACTTTTGAGGTCTTGTTTTCTTTTTCTTGGAATATATCCAGAAGTAGCATTGTTGGATTGTTAATAATAGACATACTCATAAGAATAACACTTTAAGGGTTACAGAGCCTACCCATCCAAATAATGTATTTCAGAAACTTTCACATGGTCTTCACAACAGTACACTGAGGCAAATGATAATACTCCCACAGTGATGAAAGATGGTTTGACATTGGGTAGTGTCACGCAGGTAAATACGTAGATCTGGTATCATAGAAATATACAGTTGAAGTCTATATGGTATTCTTAACCAATGTCACATAATAAAAAAATTTAAATATCCCACATTTAAAATTAGGGAAAAAATTCAGGGAGATGAACCCACTGGACAAAATATTCAAACTGGCAAGTAGGGAGAAAGGGGCCACATGTTTTAAGATTCTTTATACTCTACCACACTACAGCTATGTTGTTAATATATCAGCAAAAGGATGAAATGAAAGATATGCCCTACTAAACAACATTCAGTGCAGTTTAACAAACAACTTAGTTTCCTGAATCCAGACTACTTGGCCTGGTTTCAATACCCAAACCTCCAAGTTTTCTCTCCTGGTGGGTAAGTCCACCCTGTCTCTCACCACTACCTCCCCCACCTGGCAAGCTCTAGTCCTATTTCACATCCTGTTGCTGCCTTGCCCCAGTATCATTACTGCCTGGGACCTTGTCAGGCCCTGCTATGTTTTATGGATAAAAATCGTGCTCCCTGCCCTAGTCGGTTTGGCTCAGTGGATAGAGCATTGGCCTGAGGACTGAAGGGTCCCGGGTTAGATTCTGGTCAAGGGCATATACCTTGGTTGCAGGCACATCCCCACTGGGGGGTGTGCAGGAGGCAGCTGATCAATGTTTCTCTCTCATTGATGTTTCTGACTCTCTATCTCTCTCCCTTCCTCTCTGTAAAAAATCAATAAAATATTTTTAAAAAAATCTTGCTCCCTAACACCAGCTAGAATCAAATGACACTCATCACAACCTCTTACGCCTTTGGCCATTCCATCAGGGATCAGACAGCTTAATTTCCACCAGCTCCAGCCCTAAATCCAACTCCATCCCCTCCCCAGGGCCTGTCATTAAGGATCCGCATCTTCAAACAAAGGCAGTGTTGGGTAAGCAATGATCATAGGCTTTGGAGTCAGGCAAACAGACCTGGGTTTGAATCCCATTATATAAACTGAGCAAATTAATTCAGCTCTATAAACTTCAATTTTCTTTTCTGCCCATGGAGAATGATACTATGTGCCTTAAGAGGAATCAGCACAGAGAGTGCTCAAGGTCATAACTCTCATTTATATTTAATCAAAATTCTTCCTAATGTTATTTAAGGATAATTTTACATTTAAATTCAATGGGAAAAATTGCCTTAATACCTACAAATATTTAAGTAGTGAATAAAGGTCTAAGGGAATGATTAAATAATTGAATGAATTAATCAAAATATTGGATATACTTGATATGAATGAATCCATTCAATTAAACAAATATCCTTTACTAGAGGCCCGGTGCACAAAAATTTGTGCACTCAGGAGGGTCCCTCAGCCTGGCCTGTGCCCTCTAGCAGCCTGGTACCCCTCGGGGGATGACCACCTCCTGGTTTAGGCCTGCTCCCTGGGGGATTGGGTGTAAGCTGGCAGTCAGACATCCCTCTGGCAGCCCAGGAACCCTTGGGGCATGTCCACTTCCCAGTGGGAAGCAGGCCTAAGCTGCAGTCGGACATCCTTAGCACTGCTGAGGAGGCGGGAGAGGCTCCCACCACCACCGCTGTACTGGCAGCTGGCAGCCTGGCTTGTGGCTGAGCAGAGCTCCCCCTGTGGGAGCACACTGACCACCAGGGGGCAGCTCCTGCATTGAGCATCTGCCCCCTGGTGGTCAGTGTGTGTCATAGTGACCAGTCATTCCCAGTCATTCTGCTGTTAGATTCAATTTGCATATTACCATTTTATTATATAGAAGTGCCTGGCCAGTCTAGGTGAGGGGCTGATGGCTGTTTGCAGAATGGTCACAGCCTTTTCAGGGCCAGGGTCTCCCCTGGGGTGCCTGGCGAGCCTGGGTGAGGGGTTGAAGGCCTTTTTCAGGCTGGCCACACCCCCTTCAGCGTTGGAGGGTCCTGCTGGGGTGCCTGGCCAGACTGGGTGAGTGGATGATGGCAGCTTGTATGCTGGCCAAGCCCCCCAGCGGGGAACCTCACCCCGTGAGGGTATGGCCAGCCTGGGTGAGTGGCTGATGGCTGTTTGAAAGCTGGCCACAGCCCCTTCAGGGTGAGGGGTTCTGCTGGGGTGCCTGGCCAGTCTGAGTGAGGGGCTGAGGGCTGTTTTCAGGCTGGCTAAGCCCCCCAGAGGGAACCCTCACACCGTGAGGGTGTGACCAGCCTGGGTGAGGGGCTGATGGCTGTTTGCAGGCTGGCCACAACCCCCAGCCACCCAAGCTCTCAACGAGGCTGGCTAGAAGCAGGTATCTGGGATTTATTTATCTTCTATAATTGAAACTTTGTTGCCTTGAGCAGAGTCCTGCGGGAAGCTTGGCTTCCTCCATTGCCAGGGCAAGCAAGCCTCCTGCTTGCTCCAGCTAAGTGGCTGCCAGCGCCATCTTGGTTGGGTTAATTTGTATATAGTCACCTGGTTTGTGTGGCTGGCTGGTTTGTGTGGCTTAGGGCATCAAGAAGGTACAGTCCATTAGCATCTTTGTCTTTTATTAGTGTAGATAATTAAAGCCTAATATGTTAAGTGTCCAAACATTCGTTCAACCATTAGGCCAGTCACTATGACCGCGCACTGACCACCAGGGGGAAGACTCTCTGATGGGTAGGTTAGCTTGCTGCTGGGGTTCAGCCAATCAGGACTGGGCGAGACAGGTCAGACACACCCTGGAGCCCTCCCACGATCCTGATCGTGCACCAGTGGGGTTCACCGGCCTGGAAGCAGGGATCAGGTCAAAACCAGCTCTCCAACATCCCCCGAGGGGTCCTGGATTGCGAGAGGACACAGGCCAGGCCAAGGGGCCCCACTGGTGCACAGATCCATGCAAAGGACTTCTAGTACATTAACTAATGTTATATTTTAGGCATTGTGAACAATGCCTAAAATTGATAGGACCCTTGCCCTCATGGAGCTTTTAGTCCAACAATTACTCTCTCCTGCCTTTGTTTTTTTTGTTTGTTTGTTTTTTGTTTTTTAGATAAAATCTATTATGACATTGAACTAACTACATGGGAACTATTCCCTTTGAAATCTGCCTCCTCTACTAGCCTGTGATCACCATGAAGGTAAAAGTCAGGTAAGTACTAATGACTTCATGTGCTAGCCCAATATCCCATTCCTGATAGAGACTTTGCTGTCTCCTCTGGACCCTCCTTAAGTTTACATGATCCTGTTTCTTACCTCCTGTCAAAAATTCAGGTAGGAGGAGGCCCTAGAACAGCCGTGGGCAAACTACGGCCCGCGGGCCGGATCCGGCCCGTTTGAAATGAATAAAACTAAAAAAAAAAAAAGACCGTACCCTTTTATGTAATGATGTTTACTTTGAATTTATATTAGTTCACACAAACACTCCATCCATGCTTTTGTTCCGGCCCTCCGGTCCAGTTTAAGAACCCATTGTGGCCCTCGAGTCAAAAAGTTTGCCCACCCCTGCCCTAGAATGAAGGGAATGGAGGCTTAGGCAGGGAAACACTTGTGTGTCCAGTACAATTTATGGATCTGGAAAGTGCTGATATGTGACACTAAATAAGTCCAAATATTACGCCAGCAAACAGAGCCAAATGATTGATAAGAGCTCAAGAGAGGAGTTTCAAGATGCTGGCAGGGTAGGTGGATCTTTTTCGCAACTCCTCCCAGAACCAAACTAGAAATACAACTAAACTGGGCAACATTCACCCTGAATTTCCAAATGAAGACTAGCTAAAAAGACTTTTGAACAAGGACGAGCAGAAACCACCTGGAGACTGCCAGGAAGGGCAGAGTCACACCAGGGCTGGCCCTGCTCCCACAGGCAGCAGGTCAAGTATGCAGAGATATATCCCTCTGTGGTGGAAGAGGTTTGAGTTGGGGAGTGGGGGGAGGTTGAGGGGAGAGGGTGTGTAGTGGGGGAAGGAGAGTGGGAGGGTTGAGGGCTTTGGAGAGTAGAGTTGGGGGTTTCCCCCTGAGAAGAATGAGGCCTGAACCCCAAGCTCTGATCCCCATCCTGGAGCACCAGAGGTGGGAACAGCCACTCACAGAGCATCCAGAGGTGAAATGCTACCATGGGGCTTCCATTGGCCGGAGAAACACAGAGCCTGCCAGACAATGCCACTTTTTATTTTAAAGGACCAGAATACAGGATTTTCTTTTGCAGCCACTCACTCTGGGCTTCAGAGAAGAAAGGGCGGTGTGGATCAGAGTCACCTGAGGAGAGTCTGGGGTGAGAGTCATTGAGGAGAGACATGGGAGAGCAGCTGCCAAAATACCTGTGCTCGGTCTCTCCCATCCAATAACACAACAGTCATTTTTCCTGAGAGGCACAGGCCCCTCCCATGAGCAGCCTGAAGAAAAGCAACTACCCTGCCCTCTGAGATATAGCTCATCCCACCCTCTGGAATCCTACTGGCCCTACCTTGCATCTTGACTCAACCTTGAAGAAGGAGTCAGTAGCAGAGGCCAGACCTATGGGTCTGGGCAGTCTCAAGGGACATTAGTGTCTGGTTTGGGAGGGTCCACTTTCCCTACTTTCCCAGTAATCTGACTGGTGCTTCCCCATCACAGGAGAGCTGATAGAAAGTCCTGGCTTCAGGCAGACCCCAGTGATGTGCCTATGAGGGGCTCTGCCTTCCCAAGTTCAGGGAAATATTCTACAATAGACTCAATCCTGTGGCTCTGGAATGAGGAAACACACCCAACATCTTCCCTGAAGTCTGAGTGGCACCTCCTCTCAGAGCAGATACAGAAGTCCCTTCCTTCCAATGCTGCCAACACCCTTTCAGAAACAGCCATTCAGTGACTAAGTCTGATAGCTGGCTGGCAGGCTGAGGTGGGCAGAGGAGGAACCCTGGGATGTTTGCTGACCCGCCCTGGGCCACCTCTGCCAGAAAGCTGGCTTTGGAGCACAGAAAGCTTATATACACCCTTATGTTCATTGCAGCATTATTTACAGTAGCCAAGACCTGGAAACAGCCCAAGTGCCCATCAGTATATGATTAAATAAAAAGCTGTAGTACATTTACATAAAGGAATATTATGCAGCTGTAAAAAGATGGAACTCTTAACCTTTGCAAAAGCATGATGGACCTGGATATTATTATGCTAAGCAAAAATAAGCCAGTCAGAGAAAGACAGATACCATATGATCTCACTAATATGTGGAATATAATGAACAAAATCAACTGAAAAAGAAAATAGAATCAGAGGCATGGATACATGTAAGAGACTAACAGATCTCAGAGGGATGGGGAGTGAGGGGGACTGGAAGAAATTAACTATATATATATATATATATATATATATATATATATATCCCATGGACATGGGGTATATATATATATATATATATATATATATATATATCCCATGGACATGGGGCAATAATGTGGTGATAGCCTGGGGTTGGGAGCTGGGTAGAGGGGAGCAAAAAGGGGTAAAATGGGGGACATCTGTAATACCGTCAATAATTTTTTTAAAAGAAGAAATTGAATCAATAATTCTAAGCCTTCCTAAACAAGAACCACCAGTCTGATATAAATACTTGGGCCTGAAGCCGACCCAGACCTTCACTACCTACTCTGACCACCAGCCAGGTGTGCTCATTCAGGATTACAAAGACTAGTGCATCATAGCCAAGGATAACATCCTACCTGGCAAGTTGGAACTCACAGACATGCCACCTGTACTCTGTGGTGTTCCTCAGATTGAGGTCACTTTTGATATTGATGCTAACGGCACCTTCAATGTCTTTGCTGTGGATTCGAGTACAGGAAAAGAGAACAAGATTACCATCACTAACCAGGAGAACTGTTTGACCAAGGAAGACAGCAAACATATGGTCCAAGAAGCTGAGAGAGAAGTACAAAGCTGAAGAGGAGAAGCGGTGGGACAAGGCATCTTCCAAAAATTCACTTATACTCTTTGCAGTCAATATAGAGGCAACCGCCAAAGATGAGAAACTTCAAGTTCAGCTCAATGATGAGGATAAAGAGAAGATTCTTGACAAACAGAAGTTATCACCTGGCTTGATAAGAATAAGACTGAAGAGAACGAAGAATTTGAACATCAGCAGAGAGAGCTGGAGAACGTCTGCATCTCTATCCTTCCCAACCTGTCCCAGAGTGCAGGAGGTAAGTGCAGGAGGTAAGCCTGGGGCTCCCCTAGGGATGAAACTCCTCTTCTAGGCCCACCAGTGAACAGGTGGATCAAGGCAACCTGAACATGCATTTAGTTGTTGTTCCATACAAAGTATTGAAAGACCCAAATTTGTAGCAAATTCCATGGTAATTTTATGGCTGAGCTGCTATATAGTAAGTAACTTTCAAGCTCTACACTTGAATTTGGAGCATGTGCACAGGGAAAGGAAATAACCTTGCACTTTCTAGGCACTGAAGTGTAAGGGCAAAACACAATGTCTTAAATCAAACTCTATTTGAAATTGGCCCGAAAACCCACCACAATATAAACCACAAACTTTTACTGCATTCAAATACAGTTTTGTTGTAAGGATATAGGACTAAACTATGGAGGTATGTTTCCCTGGGCCTGAATAGTGTTAATTATGAGAGCAGATGTTTGAGAGGACCCGTCATACTGAGCACTGATTACCAAGTGACAGTGGTATCTACCATTTCTTTAATAAATGCATTTTATATTATTTATGATATGTGAGGCTTCTAAAATGTGGTACCCCAGCAAGGGCCCATTTTTCCCAAATGCTGTAGGTATTATTATTATTAAACCCATTTAACAGATGATAAAACTGGGAGTTTAGTGTACCAGTCAGCATAAAGTCTAAAAAACAGAAACATCTCTAGAGAGTTCAAGCAAACCAAGATTCAATACACAAATTATGAGTTCACAAAACGATAGGAAGGCCTAGGGCATGGAGATAGAAAGCAGAACATTACAACAGAAAAGAAGAAATTACTGACAAATGAAGTTGTGCTTTGTTTTGGAGAGAGTGGGTCTAGGCATGAAGATTGATGTACAGGAGATGAAAACATTTCTGTTCAAGGGCTGCTTTTGGTCAATAAAAAGAGGCAGCTGAGAAGACTTAGCAAAGTGAGAGACGAGGTTTAAGAAAGAAAAAATGTATAAAATGTGGAGCATGTTCAAGGAAATGTATGTGACTGCCAGACAGCATTTCAGGTTCATTTTTTTATGTTAATCATTAATTTATATGCTATCTGTGCAGTTATGTGCTTTTTGTCATGACTTTTACCAAGTTACATGTCTGGTTATCAGTTTCATATTTAAAGTAGAGATAAAAGGCCCTTGTAATATTGCTTTTTGAAACTTAGTATTTGTGTACACCCTTCATATGCCACACCTACAGTCCCAGCCCTGGTCCAAAGTCCATCAGAGAAGGCAACTTCATTTCATGAAGTTCCTTTCTTTTTAGCACCTCTGGATATCCTTTTTCTCACCCTGACAACTTCCAGCTCCCAGCCCTGAGCTCCTGAGAGAAACGTCTCTAGCCAGACCTACCACAGATGATTGGTGAACCAGCCCCACAGCAGAGGCAGAGGTAAGTCTGGGGCCCCTGCCTATGGTGGGGTCAGTCTCCAAGTTGAAGGAGGAGGCAATTTGAAGAAAGGACCAAGTTAGTGATCTCTGAAATGTTCTACTGCACAGGGGAGGTGTGGATAGAGAGAGCTGTGCTTTTATTTTATTTTTTTATGCTTTGGGGTTTTTTTGAGAGAGAGAGGAAGGGAGAGATAGAAACATCGATAAGAAAGAAACATTGATCTGCTGCCTCTTGTACACCCCCAACCAGGGATCAAGCCTGAAACCTGGCATCTGTCCTGACAAGAAATTGAACCAGAGACCTCTTGATGCATGGGTCAATGCTCAACCACTAAGGCATACCAGCTGGGAGTGAGCTATGGTTCTTGATAGGAAAGGGGGGTGTAAAAAAGGACAAAAGAAGGAAAGGTGGGTAGAAATGTAGAGGTTAGAGTAAAATAATTATGGTAACTAATAGGTCTGTTTACCAGGATTCTGAACTGGGAAGTCTCTTTCTGGGTGTTTGCATTCTATTACTTATCCTGTAACGCCTGTATCAGTGGCCTTCATAATAGAGTGTTTATATATCTCAGGGTGTGAAAAGACTCTTCAAGATCCTCAGATAGGAGTAGTGTCAATGAGATGAATGTTCATACCCTCAAATCCCACATGATCTCGTTCTTAAAATGGGTTGAAAAGGTTTATTTCCCATTACATCTCTCACAGTTGTCTTTCTTTTACTTTAAAAATAAGGGACTGCCCAACCTGGGTGGCTCAGTGGTTGAGCATCAACATATGAACCAGAATTTCAGAGTTTAATTCCCGGTCATGGCACATGCCAAGTTATGGCTGGATCCCCAGTGTGGGGCATGCAGGAGGCAGCCAATCAATGATTCTCTCTCATCATTGATGATTCTATCTCTTTCTCCCTCTCCCTTCTGCTCTGAAATCAATAAAAATATATTTAAAAAACAAAACAAGGAATAGCCTTTCCCTCCTCTCCTATTCCTTTTTTCTCTTTCTCTTTCTATCCTGTTCATTCCCTTCCCTTCCTGAACAACCCAGTCCTAAGCTGTTCAGGGAGGCAGAGCAAAATCAACATCTGTGTTGGCAGTTAGAGCACACAGGGTGTAGAAGGGAAACTGAGGTGACCCGCAGCAAAGGATCAAAGCCTAAGCAATGAAGGGATACCAACCCATGGAGGCAGCCTGATGTGGGGGAGGTGAAAGTCCATGGGGGGAGGAGTTCTCTGATGAGTATCAGAGCCAGAGAACAGTGAAGAATGGGATGGGACATGTCAGAGCACAAGTAAGGTAAGGAGGCATCTATGTGGAGGGAATGCTTAGCATAGGGCTGGAGAGGATTGAGGAGGGTATTCATGTAGGATAAAGTGTAGAAACTGAGGAGGGTTTATAAAAAAAAACAAAACATATTAAGTATCAAGAGCCAAGATTCTCATTTGCAGAGAAGAAAGTTATAAATACTGAAGGGTAAGAGATACTAAAATGAAATCTCTACCTGGTGATTTCAGTGTAGCCTGTGGAAGTAGCCATGGTGAACCAAGTGAATCTTCTTAAGGAATTTACCAAGAACATCAGATTGATCCAGCAAAGTATGAGTGACAGCTGGCAAAGTACTCTAAATCCCTGCTCTTAGATAGTAAGACCCCTAATTAGGGCTGGTGTGCTGCTACTTGAGAGGTGTCTGAGAGAACCCCTGCCACCATCCTTCAGATACATGAGACTATAGAGCAGGAAGTCTTGTTCCCACTTTCCTTTTTAAAAAAACATTTCCTTTGCATTTCACCATAAATACATCATGTGTGGTGTGGAAGAAGCACAAAGGAACTATTGGAAAAATTGAATTGGGCATTTTAGTTTTGCAGGGGACATGTCTGGGTTGTGGGCTTGATCCCTGGGAAAGGGGGGAGGGGGCACATGCAAGAGACAGTCAATGAATGATTCTGTCTCACCATCAATGTTCCTATCTGTCTCTCACTTCTTTTCTGAAATCAAGTTTTTTTAAAATCTTAAAAACAAAAGAAATTGAAGGGATCCATCATTGATAATTATAATTATACATTGATAATTATCTGTAGTCATTTCAAGTATGTATTCAGAAATCAAAAAGCTATACTTATTCAAGCAACTTCAAAAATTATAAAAATTTAAGATTTTAGGTGTATTCCTTCTAAAGATATATTTAACATGTATATTTAAATTTCTATTACGTTTTTCTTTATTTTTTTTCTTTTTTTTTTAAATTTTTTTCACTCTTCCCCGGCCGCCCACCCGCCCCCTCCATACAGTTTTTTTTTTTTTAAACCAAGTTTGTTTACTGCAGTATCCTCAAAGGCTTCAGTTCCCTGATGTGAATTGTATCTCCTAGAAAGCAAAACAAGATGTAGCAATTTGCAAGTTTATTTTTTTTTAAATTTATTGCTTAAAGTATTACAAAGGGTATTACATATGTGTCCATTTTATGCCCCCGCCCTAGACATACCCCTAGCCTCCCCTATCCCCCAATGTCTTATGTCCACTGGTTATGCTTATATGCATGCATACAAGTCCTTTAGTTGATCTCTTACCCCCCTACCTCCTGCCCCCCAACCCTCCCCGGCCTTCCCGCTGCAGTTTGACAATCTGTTTGAGGCAGCTCTGCCTCTGTATCTATTATTGTTCAAAAGTTTATAATGGTCTCTATTATCCATGAATGAGTGAGATCATGTGGTATTTTTCCTTCATTGACTGGCTTATTTCACTTAGCATAATGCTCTCCAGTTCCATCCATGACGTTGCAAATGGTAAGAGTTCCTTCCTTTTTAGAGCAGCATAGTATTCCATCGTGTAGATGTATCACAGTTTTCTAATCCATTCATCTACTGATGGGCACTTAGGCTGTTTCCAGATCTTAGCTATGGTGAATTGTGCTGCTATGAACATAGGGGTGCATATATCCTTTCTGATTGGTGTTTCTGGTTTCTTGGGATATATTCCTAGAAGTGGGATCACAGGGTCAAATGGGAGTTCCATTTTCAGGTTTTTAAGGAAACTCCATACTGTCTTCCATAGTGGCTGCACCAGTCTGCATTCCCACCAGCAGTGCACAAGTGTTCCTTTTTCTCCACATCCTCTCCAGCACTTGTCGTTTGTTGATTTGTTGATGACAGCCAGTCTGACAGGTGTGAGATGGTACCTCATTGTTGTTTTGATTTGCATCTCTCGGATGATTAGTGACTTTGAGCATGTTTTCATATGTCTCTTGGCTTTCTGAATGTCCTCTTTTGAAAGGTGTCTATTTAGGTCCTTTGCCCATTTTTTGATTGGATTGTTTATCTTCATTTTGTTGAGTTGTATGAGTTCCCTATAAATTTTGGAGATTAGGCCCTTATCAGATATGACATTGGCAAATATGTTTTCCCACACAGTGGGTTTTCTCGTTGTTTTGTTGATGGTTTCTTTTGCTGTGCAGAAGCTTTTTATTTTGATGTAGTCCCATTTGTTCATTTTCTCATTAGTTTCAAGTGCCCTAGGAGCAGTATCAGTGAAGAAATTGCTTCGGCATATGTCTGAGATTTTGTTGCCTTTGAATTCTTCTAGAATTTTTATGGTTTCCTGTCGTACATTTAAGTCCTTTATCCATTTTGAGTTTATTTTTGTGTATGGTGTAAGTTGGTGGTCTAGTTTCATTTTCTTGCATATATCTGTCCAATTTTCCCAACACCATTTATTGAAGAGACTATCTTGGCTCCATTGTATGTTCTTGCCTCCTTTGTCAAATATTAATTGAGCATATTGGTTCGGGCCGATTTCTGGGCTCTCTAGTCTATTCCATTGATCTATATGCCTATTCTTGTGCCAGTACCAGGCAGTTTTGAGAACAGTGGCTTTGTAATACAACTTGATATCTGGTATTGAGATCCCACCTACTTTGGTCTTTTTCAGGATTGCTGTAGCTATTCGGGGTCTTTTTTTATTCCAGATGAATTTTTGGAGAGTTCGTTCTAGATCTCTGAAGTATGCCGTTGGTATTTTAATGGGAAGTGCGTTGAATTTATAGATTGCTTTGGGTAGTATGGACATTTTAATGATGTTGATTCTACCAATCCATGAACACGGTATGTTCTTCCATCTGTTTATGTCTTCCTCTATATCTTTTTTTAACGTCCTGTAGTTTTCTGAGTAGAGGTCTTTTACCTCTTTAGTTAAGTTTATTCCTAGGTAGCTTAATTTTTTTGGTGCAATGGTAAACGGGATTGTTTTTATAATCTCTCTTTCTGAAAGTTCACTATTGGTGTATAGAAATGCCTCAGATTTCTTGGGGTTAATTTTGTATCCTGCTACATTGCCAAATTCATGTATTAAGTCTAGTAGCTTTTTGATGGAGTCTCTAGGGTTTTGTATGTATAATATCATGTCGTCTGCAAATAAGGACAGTTTTACTTCCTCTTTACCAATTTGGATGCCTTTTATTTCTTCCTCTTGCCGAATTGCAATGGCTAACACTTCCAGTACTATGTTGAACAGGAGTGGTGAGAGGGGGCATCCCTGCCTTGTTCCTGTTCTTAGGGGAAATGGTGTTAGTTTTTGTCCATTGAGTATGATGTTGGCTGTGGGCCTGTCATATATGGCTTTTATTATGTTGAGGTATGATCCTTCTACTCCCACCTTGCTGAGAACTTTTATCAAAAATGGGTGTTGAATTTTGTCAAATGCTTTTTCTGCATCAATTGATATGACCATGTGTTTTTTTTCTTTCAGTTTGTTTATGTGATGTATCACGTTTATTGATTTGCGGATATTGTACCATCCTTGCATCCCTGGGATAAATCCTACTTGGTCATGGTGTATGATCTTTCTGATGTACTGCTGGATCCGATTTGCTAAGATTTTGTTGAGGATTTTGGCATCTATGTTCATGAGGGATATTGGCCTGTAATTCTCTTTCATTGTGTTGTCTTTACCTGGTTTTGGTATTAGGGTGATGCTGGCTTCATAGAATGAGCTTGGAAGTGTTCCTTCCTCTTGGATTTTTTGTAGTAGTCTGTGGAGGATAGGCTTTAGTTCTTCCTTGAATGTTTGGTAAAACTCCCCTGTGAAGCCGTCTGGTCCTGGGCTTTTGTTTGATGGAAGCTTTTTGATGACTGCCTCAATTTCTTCCATACTTATTGGCCTGTTGAGATTTTTAGATTCTTCCTGATTGAGTTTTGGAATGTTGTATTTTTCTAGGAATTTGTCCATTTCCTCCAGGTTGTCTAGTTTGTTGGAGTAGAGCTGTCCATAGTATTTTTTAACAATCATTTGTATTTCTGTGGGGTCTGTTGTTATTTCGCCTCTATCGTTTCTGATTTTGTTTATTTGGGTCCTCTCTCTTTGCTTCTTGGTGAGTCTGGCTAGAGGTTTGTCAATCTTGTTTATCCTTTCAAAGAACCAGCTCTAGGTTTCATTGATTTTCTGTATTTTTTTTTTGGTCTCTATGGCATTTATTTCTGCTCTAATCTTTATTATCTCCTTCCTTCTGCTCACTCTGGGGTTTTCTTGTTGCTCTCTTTCTAATTCTTTGAGTTGTAGAGTTAGATGATTTACTACCATTTTTTCTTGTTTTTTGAGATAGGCCTCTAGAGCTATAAACTTCCCTCTCAGGACTGCTTTCATTGTGTCCCATAGGTTTTGGATTGTTGTGTTTTCATTGTCATTAGTTTCCAGGATGTTTCGAATTTCTTCTTTGATCTCATTGGTAACCCAATCAATATTTAATAGCATGCTATTCAGCTTCCAGGTGTTTGAGTATTTTGGGTTGTTTTTATTGTAGTTTATTTCTAATATTATGCCATCATGGTCTGCGAAGACGCTTTTTATGATTTCAATCTTCTTGAATTTGTGGATACTTTGCTTGTGACCCAATATATGGTCTATTTTTGAATATGTCTTATGAGCATTTGAGTAGAATGTATATTCCCTGGCTTTGGGGTGAAGTGTTCTGAAGATGTCTATTAAGTCCATCTGATCTAGTGAGTCATTTAGGATTGCTGTATCTTTGCTGATTGTTTGTCTAAAGGGCTTATCCAGTGTTGTCAGTGGTGTATTAAAGTCCCCTACTATGGTTGTATTGTTGTCGATCTCTCCTTTGATATCTTCCAGGAGTTTTTTTATGAATTTGGGTGCTCCTGCATTGGGTGCATATATGTTTACCAGAGTTATATCTTCTTGTTGTATTTAGTATTATGAAGTGGCCTTCCTTATCTCTTGTTATGGCCTTCACTTTGAGGTCTATTTTGTCCGATATAAGTATTGCTACCCTAGCTTTCTTTTCCTTTCCATTTGCCTGAAAGATATTTTTCCATCCTTTCACTTTCAGTCTGTGTGAGTCCCTTCTAATGAGGTGGGTTTCTTGTAGACAGCAGATTTATGGGTCATGTTTTTTTATCCATTCAGCCACTCGATGTCTTTTGTTTGGAGCATTTAGTCCGTTTACGTTTAAAGTTATTATTGAAAGGTACTTGTTTGTAGCCATTTCTGTTTTTGTGTGGCTGTTTTCTTTCTGATCTTTTTATTTCTTATTTTTATACAAGTCCCTTTAGCATTCCTTGCATTGCTGGCTTGGTGGTGATAAACTCCCTTAGCCTTTTTTTGTCTGTGAAGCTTCTTATTTCCCCTTCAAGTTTGAATGATAGCCTTGCTGGATAGAGTATTCTTGGATTCAGTCCTTTGCTTTGCATCACTTTGTAAATTTCTGTCCATTCTTTTTTGGCCTGATGTGTTTCTGATGAGAAATCATTTGACAATCTAATGGGAGATCCCTTGTATGTAACTTTCCGTCTCTCTCTTGCAGCCTGTAAGATTCTCTCTTTGTCCTGAATGTTTGCCATGGTAATTATGATGTGTCTTGGTGTGGGTCTTTTTGGGTTCACCTTGTTTGGGACTCTCTGTGCTTGTGTGACTTTTTTCTTCCCCACCTCAGGGAAGTTTTCTGATATCATTTCTTCTAATAGGTTTTCTAATCCTTGTTCATCCTTCTGTTGTTCTGGTACCCTATTATTCGTATGTTGTTTCATTTCATGTTGTCCCAAAGCTCCCTTAGGCTCTCCTCCTGTCTTTTAATTTTTTTCTCCAATTGCAGTTCAGTTTGGGTGTGTTTTGCTTCCTTGTCTTCTAATTCACTAATTTGGTCCTCCGCTTCTCCTAGTCTACTGTTGATACTTTCAATGGAGTTTTTCATTGCAGCTATATCACTCTTCATTTCTTCTTGGGTCTTACTTAAGTTGTTGATTTTTTCATCTGTTTCTTCTAGCTTCTTGCAGAGGTTGTCGATTTTTTCCTCCATCCGGTTTATGCACTCTAGGACCCTTATTCTGAATTCTTTTTCTGTCATGTTGCATGCCTCTGTATTACTTAGCTGCTTTCCTGGAGAGTCCTCCTTCTCTTTACTTTGGGGGTTTCTTTGTCCACCCATGTTTGATCTCACTGACATATCTAGACGTTGAGTCGTTCAGTGGTTGCTCCCTTGGTGGCAGTGACTCCTTGGTCTGTGGTTGCTCTTCGGGCGGTTGTGGTAGCAGCTGCTCTTCAGTTGGCAGCAGCTCCTCTGGTGGGTGCTTTTCACAGCTGTGGTGGCTCTTCTGGCTGGTGGGGCGAGGTTTCACGTACAGCTGCTGTTCCTCAGCAGAGGGTGTTGGTGCTCAGGAGGTTGCTGTTGCTTGGATCTGCTGCATTGATTTAAAGGCACAAAATACAACACAACAAGGCACCATGTACCAGGCACTATACACAAATATATTCACGATATTAATAACCCCAAATAAAGATGACCACCTGAATTAAGAGAATTAGGGGATAAGGAAGAAGGAAGAGAAAAAGATAAAAGAGAAAAAAGAAAAGAAAAGTAGGGACCAAAAAAGGAGAGCAAAAATGAAATTGGGAAAAAGGAGGGGGAAAATAAAAGCGAGAAAAGAAAAGAAAAGAAAAAAAAAGAGCGAAAAGAGAGAATGAAGTGGAAGAGGGGAGGAGACTTTTTTATATGAGGAGAATACTCCTATAGAACAGCCATTAATCCCAACAAATTCCAGCAACAGCTCCCTGGAGATGAATGCAAACTAGAAACAACCAATAATATAACGATGAAAATAGAATGGAGAACACTAATCCCAAAATAAAATAAAGAGAAAATAAAATGGCACTTTAAAAAAAATGGTAAAATGGTAGCAGTAATAATACTGGTTAAAAATAAGAAGGTAGTAATTAAAAGGGTAAAATCAGGTGATGGAAAAAAGAAGAAAGAAAAAAAAAAACAAAAGAAAAAAAAGAAAAAAAAATTGGTTTCGTAGTTAAAAGGTGAAAAAAGAAAAAAAAATTGCAGTAGTGAAGGTCCTTCGGTTCTTCTATTCTTCAGTGTGGCTCGCCTTAGACCTGCCAGGTATTCAGGAGAGTGTTGAGTTTCCCTGCGATACACTGTTCCTCTGTGTTGTAAACCACAGTCCTTATTTTAAAGCAAGCCGCATTTGTTTCCCAGACTGCCTTATTTTGTGTTTAGCAAAGAGTCAGTTTGTGGGTCAGCCTCTGGGTGGCAGTGTTCTGGGGTTGGCCTCTGAGGCTATAGGGCCTCTCTGTACAGTGGAGGTTCACTGCCCAGAGCTGGCTGTGTAATAGTTAGTTACTGGGGCTGTGTTGTTGCTGGGATTGAAAATCCCTCTATAGGCCAGACCCTGTTAACTCCCAGGGACTGATCAGGTTATTTTAATCCTTGATCTCATACAGGGTGGAATCTGGGTGTGGCTGTGCTCCTTGCCTGGGGGCTGGGGGGAGGAGTCTCACTCTCTGGAGAGAATGTCTGCCCCAGACCTGGGCTCGGGGGTGTCTCAGCACTCAATTCGCTGCCACCTCTCCCGGCCCCCCTTCTCTCCTCAGTCTCTCCCCAGATTCCACTCCTCCGCACACTCTCCCTCTCTTCAGCACAGGTGAGTGTCTGTATCCGAAATGTCCCATGAACAGGATTCAGTAAAAACAAACAAACAAACGCTGGCCGCGGAAACGGGAAAGGCTTGGTTTCTGTAAGCTTCTTCTCTTACCGGGACTGCATGGTCTGGTCAGCTCTTCAGGCTGCCCCCTTTAGGCTCAGTCCTCTGTGATCACAGCACTGAGCTCTCAATTCCCCCGGCGGCGCCAGGAATCCCGCGGTTCTCCTTTCCCCTGTCAGGGGCTGTGCCTGTCCCAAGGGACGCGGCTGTCTGCCACGCGGTCTCCCTCCGACTCTCTGGGCTCAGAGGTCTGGCAAACTTTCCTGCCCAAATCCCTGGTTTTTTTACCTTTCCAGGGGAGTTCTGCTCTTCCCGGCTGCAAACCGTCTCACCAGCTGAGCAATTTCGCCAATTCGGGGTGGATGTTACTAGTTTCAGCTGCTCACTCCATTTGCTCCGGGACACGACCTGGGACGTGTCTGCCTATACCGCCGCCATCTTCTCTCTCTGCCTACGTTTTTATTATATAATTGTATAATAAAGAGAAAAAGTCATTTTTTCCCATGAAGCCCATATAGCCTAATCCTCTTGCATTTACTACAGTGTGCCCAACAACTAACATTATGTTCTCTGTATGCCATGACATTAAAAAGGTTGAGAAGTGCTGCCTAGTCCATGGAGAGGTAATACATGCTTCATCTCTGCAGTTACTCCTATGGTCCTTAAGACCCTGCACAATTATATACTACACTAGTAGCCCGGTGCACAAAATTCATGCACATTAAAAGGGAATTAATTTCCCTAACCAGTTTGGCTCAGTGGATAGAGCATTGGCCTACAGACTCAAGAGTCCCAGGTTCAATTCTGGTCAAAAGCATGTACCTTGATTGCAGGCACATCCCCAGTGAGGAGTGTGCAGGAGGCAGCTGATCGATGTTTCTCTCTCATCGATGTTTCTAACTCTCTATCCCTCTCCCTTCCTCTCTCTAAAAAATCAATAAAATATATATTTTTTTAAAGGGAATTAATTAGTGGAGATATTTTAATATTGCTATTTGCCCGTTCTCTATAATAGAAGTGTGAGACATGAAAGGAAATTAGTAAAATGTATATGAAAATAATATATAAGTTTATTAATAAATAAACAGTAACAAAAGGATATAACAACAATAGAGGCATGATATAAAAATGACAAAAACATGATATGAAAACAACAAAAACATGATATAAAAACAACAGTGATGCAAACAATGACTGATAAAGTGATTTAACTTATTCTAATGTCTCCCTGTACACCACATTAAGAGTGAAAACACTTTCAGAGTGCTTGACTAATTTCCCTTGTAATGAAGTACTTAGAACCCTAACTGTAACATCACATGTTCTTCAAACTCAAGAGAAAGTAACATATAACTAACCATGTGCCAAAACAGGTTCAGGTAGGAATATGCCTACTCTGTCTAGAGTTTGTCCTTGTGATTTATCAATAGTCATCACAAATGCTGGCATCATGGGAAATCGTCGTTGAATCAATTTAAGTGGAAGACCAGTGTCAGATGGGGACAAATCAATTATTGGAATCAGAACAACCTCTCTCTCTCTGCAGATCCTGTTAATACTTCAGCTTCTATAATGTTAGGTCATAATCTTTTGATAATAAATCTGGTAACATTACAAAGACCCCATTTACTATTGAGATTTCTCAATAGCATGATGATTGTGCCCACTTTCAATTTTAATTTATGACATGGCATTCCCAAAGGAGTAATACTATTAAGAAATTCTATGGGAAAATTTTCCTTTTCAGCATCAGCTGTGGAATCAATGGAATCACCACTCAAATATGTGTGAAAATTTCCATCAAGTATATCCAAATTTTCTTCATTTAATTTTTGAACATGCTCATTTTTTGGACAAAGAATTGCACATTTAGATATATTTTTAATATTATCTATATTATCTATAGCAGTGGTTCTCAACCTTGGCTGCACATTAGAATCACCTGGGAGTCTTTTTAAAATCCTGATTCCTGGGCCTCATCCTCCAGAAATTGTTTCTTTGTTATGGGGTGGGGCCAAAACATCAGTAACAAAGAAACAGAATTAAAACTTTATTGTGGGGAGCCGCTACAGTGTTTTGGACAGGTTCAAGCCTTGGACTGATGAGAGGGCACAGTCCTCTCATTGCCATGTGCAAGTCCCAGCTTGGAGGGACAGGCCCTCCCAGCACAATTATAGCCAACAGCTGTAGTTATAAGCTTGAACCTATGGTCCGAACACGTGGTCCCACATGTCTGGGTGATGTAGGCTTGATAGAGTTCAGGTGCATGTTGTTGAGTAGGATTGAAACCCATGAGAATGTTGTAAACATCTTGGTCACGCCCTTACTTTGCCTCGTAGCATCTCCTATAAAATAAAGCCATGGCTGTGGGCATGATTGCTGTCTCTCAGAGAAGCAGCATCCCACCGAGACCCAGCTTTCATTCTCTTGTCTGTCTTTTCTAAGTCTTTCAGCTTCCCCCACTCAGGTTTACCCCTGGCCATGCTGGCACGTGGCACACTTTAGAAAGATCTGCCTCCACACTCCGAGGGCAGGTTCCTGCCTCAAACCTCGCCCTTACAGGAAACAGCTCCAGGAAACAGCTTGGGGGAGGGCACAGCCATTGCCAAGACAACCTCTGCAGGACTGACTTCCTTCCGATTGGTCGCGGTTCTGATGGTCATGATGAACACCACCCATGGTTTTTATATAAGTAGATGTTTCTAGCATCTCAGGATCCATTCCCCCACATACAAAGTGTATTTCTCCTCTGCCTAGAGCAGCGGTTCTCAACCTGTGGGTTGTGACCCCTTTGGGGGTCTAACGACCCTTTCACAGGGGTCGCCTAAGACCATCGGAAAACACATATATAATTACACATTGTTTTTGTGATTAATCACTATACTTTAATTATGTTTAATTTGTAACAATGAAAATACATCCTGCATATCAGATATTTACATTACGATTCATAACAGTAGCAAAATTACAGTTATGAAGTAGCAACAAAAATAATTTTATGGTTGGGGATCACCACAACATGAGGAACTGTATTAAAGGGTTGGGGCATTAGGAAGGTTGAGAATCACTGGCCTAGAGAGAACATGGCCTTTGGAGTGTCTTCCCCTCCATGCTTTGGGCCAACCCTTCCTAGACACGCTCTGAGAAGCAAGATCTCTGAGCCCTAGGCCCAGGGCAGAAAACGTCACAGACATGGTCACCAAATTCCAAATTGTAGTGGTTGTTGAAGTGTTACAACCTCTGCTTTACTTCCAATACTAATTTACATCTTTTGAAAAAGGGCACCAGAAGCCTTACTTGGCCAGGCTGGGGGAGGGAGTGATGCTGGAAAGTACAAAAGCCAACTGCTTTTTCTGTGGTTCAAGGCCGATAGGCTCCTAAACTCCTGATTCCCCTAGAAGCAGGGTCCTGACCCTGGATCAGAAGACATTATGTAGAGAAGGTATACATGTGGGGTGAATCATCAGCATGCAGAAGATAGCTGGAGCCATTACATTACAAATAATCTCATAGGGAGAATATATAAAGTGAGATTTTTTAAAAAAGGATCCAGGAAAAGGCCCTGGGGGAGGAGCAGTTAAGCTGTGAGATGAGGAAGAGAAGCCAGTGAAGGAGGCTGAGTGGGAGCAGACAGAAATGCATAAGGAGCAGAGAGACTGGAAGTGTGCATGCCCTGAGTAGTCCTAAAAATCAAGGGTCCCAAAATTTGTAGGAAAAGGAGCAATAATCTTACTCTGCCCCTCACCATAGACCCATAGATAAGATGTGCCCAATACCTGCCTAGGAGTGAGATTTCTTCATTCACTCCTTTCTCTGCCCCTTGCTTAAGTCTCAAAGTTCTCTTTTAATCTCTCTCCTCATTACAGTGTTTCCCTCCTTTTCCAATGAGTCATCAGCACAGAGCCTTTGGAACATCCTGCCTCAGTCACCTGAGGAGGAAGCGAGTCTCTACAGGTTATCATGGCAGCCTCATCTCACTCTACTTCTGCATCCAGATGCTCATAATGGGTACAGGTAGGAATCCTTATATAGTCCCCAATTCTCTGTTATGTCAGGGAAAGGAAAAGAGAGGGGAGCTTAAAGAAAAAGTTTGACAAAAATACAAATGTTATGAGATCCTGGCAAAAAGTAGAGGGGTTAACTTTATACACTTACTAAGTGCCTGCCAGTGTGTGTAAATCTGAGTATAAATGTTGGGCAAAGATTGAGAGACAATAAAGGAGCTCCAGATGGTAATTTTCAAAAGCATACATTCTTATAGTCTCAAAATAATGTGGAATAAAAACAATTAGCTTGTATGCCTCTATTTCTCATCCCATGCTCAGGGCAAAAAGTAGGAATGATTCTCAAACAATTTACTACTAAGCTGCTTCAGATGCTTCTTCAACACAGTTATCCAGCTATCCATCCAGAACCATCAGAACTCCTGTGTGGTTCTCCATCATACCGACAAGGTCAGACCTGACCTGAAGGAGCTCCAGGGGTGGGCAAACTTTTTGACTCGAGGGCCACAATGGGTTCTTAAACTGGACTCAGAAGAAGGAGCTGCGGCTGTGTTTCCCAACGTTGCCATGTTAACACTGCTGCTGGTGAAGGAGCGGAGGGAAGAGCAAGAGAACCCTCCGCTCTTTCGGCTCCACGGGCCGGATAGAACAGCCGAACGGGCCGGATCCGGCACGCGGGCCGTAGTTTGCCCACAGCTGATAGCCTGTCTATTCCCATCTCCTGCAGTCACATTCCTCAGGTCCCTCCCCACAGGGTGAATTAAGTGAGGAGATTAGGGCCCAAATTTTAAATTGACACTTTCTCTCAGGATCTTGCCAACTGTATACCTGCACCCTGAAAGTGAGTGTGTCCTCAAAATTTGTGCCCTGTGTCCTTTGCTTGCCTCACCTGAGCCAGGGTTAGACCTCCAACACCTAACATCTCCAGCTTTCTCTAGCTCTGTGTGAATGGTTAGGTCAGAAAAGATCCAGCAGTTATTTCAGATGTTGTTCTCAGGACTTGGTTGGGATGGAAACAGCCAATAATGTAGTCAATATCCCCGCTTTGGCCTAAATCTGTCTCCCTACATCCGCAACCCTGACTCCATTTCTGTTCTCTTTTCAGGAGCATTCCAAGTCCATGGGCCCCAGGAACCCATAGAGGCCACGTTCGGCAGTGAAATTGAGCTGCCCTGCTCCCTCTTGCCTCCTCAAAATGTTAAAAATATGAAAATAAGCTGGACCAGATCCCTACCCTCACAGGTGGTGCACCTGTACGAGGATGGGAGGGACAAGCCTGAGGACGCCATGGAGGAGTATTTAGGGAGGACAGAGCTTGTGAAAAATTTCATGGAAAAGGGGATAGTGCTCCTGAGAATCCTCAATGTCCAACCCTCTGACAATGGGCAGTATCACTGTGCATTCCAACATGGCTCCTACAGTGATGCAGTGATTGAGCTGAAAGTGACAGGTAATGGCCACATTTATCCCACTGACACACCCAGGGGTATTTATTCTGGGATAGGTGTTGGACCAGCTTTCCTGGGAAACATGAAAAATGTCATAGGAGAAAGGGAGATGGCCTTTACATCTACTCACCCCATTATTCCATATATTATTGCTGGGGGCTAAATAAAACAAAACAAAACAAAACAAAAAAACAAACAGAGACTCACAGTGGGAGTCAAGAAATAGGCAGGGGCCATTTGTGTTGCATTGTGATGGACTCCCCTCTTACCCAGGATACTAGGTCCCCCTCCTTTGTTGCCAAGACTTCTTCAGAGCCTCACTTTCCTGTTCTGCACATTGAGGTCTAGTCAGCAGCACAAACGTTTCATAAGCAGGGGAGGGATATATGTACAGAAAAATGAGCTTAGGACCTGACTTCTCTCTCTTCCTCTTCCCAGCTCTCGGCTCACATCCTCAGTTCTATGTGGAAATCACTGAGGCCAAACAAACACAAACACAAGTGGTGTGCAAGTCAGAGGGCTGGTTCCCTCAGCCAAAGGTCAAGTGGATGGACTTTGAGGGAGGAGAAATTCCAGCTGAGTCTGAGACTTACACCCAGGACAAAGGGGGCTTGTTCCAGGTAACAACATCACTGTTATTCAGAGAACCTTCTCAGAAGAATCTGACATGTTCAATCTGGAACCCAGTTCTGAATCAGAAAAAGGAAGAACAATGGTCCATTGCAGGTAAGTTTCAGAGCAGGTCAGTTTTCTCTCTGCCCTCACTGTGCCCCCACAAAGTGGGTTTGATGCTCACACTCCATGGCGGTGGTAGCTCTAAGCACATAAGCTTGTTTCTGCTGTTTTCATCACACCCACACCATTCTCCCTTCCAGGAGCCAACTTCTCTTCTATTTTTCTACCTTTTCTGACCAAAGGTTCCAGTCCATGAACATGACCTTCCTCTTCAGTCCATTCAGGCTGGTATAACAAAATACCACAGACTGTATGGCTTATAAATGACAAAAGTTTATTTCTCACTTTTCTGGAGGCTTGAAATTCAAGATCAGGGTATCAGCATAGTCAGGTTCTAGTAAAAGCCCTCTTCCAGGTTGTGACAGCCAACCCTTCTGTGTGTCTTCACATGGTAGAAGGCATAGGGAGCTCAAGGGTGTAGGGGTGGGACTTTTTATAAGGACACTAATCTAATCCATGAGCCTAGGGCCTCACATTGGGCATTTGGATTTCAACATACAAATTTTGAGGGGACAGAAACATCCAAACCATAGCTCTCTTCAACAAAAAACACTTTCACACTTTTTCCTACTATTCCCCCAAAAGGCCAGTCTCTCCTGTGTCTCATTTACAATGTTTTTCCTCAGCCCCCTCCCACCCCACACTGGATTCTCTCTCTATCTAGATGACCTGTTGCAAAAATTACTATGAGTCTAATCCCAGGTCAGCTACCTGTCGACATGCAGTTATGATTTTGATATAGCTTGCTGTATATGTATTTCACTTCCTTCCTGATTTCTGACAGGTCATGTTGTCTTGCCACAGTTTTCTTAAATTTTAGTATTTTTGCATTTTTGTATTAATTCATAGGTGCTATTATACCATAATAGCTTTTAAATTCATGATAAAATGTTTTGATATAATATTCATCTATTCTATGGAAGCATTTTTCTAGTAAATTTTTTATTATCTTTCTTCTCCTTTTTCAAAGTATAATACCAGGTATTTGTATTGTTGCTATGCTGAAGTGCCCATGGTACTCTTACTAACTTACTCATTATTGCATGGATGGAAATTTCCTGGGCCAGCTGTTTCCAAAAGTTTCTTGTGAGTCAGGGAGGCTAGTATAGATTCCAGAAGAGCTGATTCTCACATCAGCTGCTGCCACAGAGATGGCCTTTTTCCTACCAACATGGCTCCTGTGTGAATATTTGCATATCCCATGCCCTCTGCCTCTCTAAACAAAAGTAGGTCTAGGATGTACACTTCAGTTGGTGAGCCATTTGTTACAAACAAGCATGTAGCTTTTGATCTCCAAGGCATGCCCCTCATGCTCAGTAAGGGTATTTTTGCTAGTGCTTCCTGCTATTTCTAATGCATGGTCTTCTCATTCTCTACACCTCTCTTCACTCTCTCCCATATGGCTGCTATGTGATCATAGCTTATTTTAGTTGCCTTTGCACCTATTTTAACGTATGGGGTTTACAATTTTTTTTTATTTTTTCCATGCTGATATTTTATTTCCAAGCAAGGAAGAATAACACACTGACTTACGCAGCCATAGTCATATTGGAGTTCTAAAGTTTTTGAGTTTAAATCAGATGTGGGACAATTCTAGGTGATGGCATGTCCATTAATGGCCATGAGAGCAAGTGGAGTCAAAGTGAACGCTTATGTCATTTGCTCTCTTTCTAACTCTCTCTCTTTTTCTCTCACTGAGCTCTGGGTTCACTGGCTTCGGCCAATTCCTCAAGGCAACAAGTTTTGTCTTACATTGGGCCTCCACACTTGCTAACTCCTCCAACTGGAACAACCTAGTCTGGCTTCCTTATTCTTTTTTATTTTTAATCTTTATTGTTGAAGATATTATATATGTCCCTTTGTTTTTCCCCATCAACCCCATTTAGCCTCTCTACCCCCCACCCCAGGCCATCATTACACTATCATCTATGTCCATGGGCTATGCATATATATGCATACAAGTTCTTGGTTCATCTCTTCCCAACCATCCACTAAATCAATCCTTCCTTCTAAAATTTGACAGTATGTTCCATGCTTCTCTGTCTCTGGATCTATTTTGCCCAGCAGTTTAGTTTGTTCATTAGATTCCACATATGAGTGAGGTCATGTGATACTTGTCTTCTCTGACTGGCTTATTTTGCTTAGCATAATACTATGCTATCCATACATGCTGCCTCAAAGGGTAAGAGATCCTTTTTTTTACTGCTGCATAGTATTCCATGGTGTTGATGACCACAGCTTTTTTATCCACTTATCTACTAATGGGCACTTGGGCTGCTTCCAGATTTTAGCTATTGTAAATAGAGCTGCTATGAACATGGGGGTGTATATGTTCATTCTGATTTGTGTTTCAGACTTCTTAGGATATCTTCCTCAAAGTGGGATCACTGGGTCAAATGGCAGTTTGATATTTAAGTTTTTGAGGAGACTCCACATTGATTTCCATAGTGGCTGTTCCAGTCTGCATTCCCACCAGCAGTGTATTAGGGTTCCTTTTTTCTCCACACCCTCACCAGCACTTGTTGTTTGTTGATTTAATTATAGTAGCCATTCTGACATGTAAAGTAGTACCTCATTGTTTTAATTTGCATCTCTCTGATGATTAGTGATGAGCATTTTTCCATATGTCTTTTGGTCATTTGTATGTCTGCTTTGAGAAGTGTGTATTTAGGTCTTTTGCCCTTTTTTTATTGGGTTGTTTGTCTTACTTTTGTTGATTTGTATGAGTACTTTATACATTTTTGATATTAATCCCTTATCAGATGTATCATTGGCAAATATGTTCTCCCATAGTGTCAGTTACCTTTTCATTTTGAGGCTGTTTTCTTTTGCTGTGCAGAAGCTTTTTATTTTGGTGTAATCCCATCCAATATAATAAAAGGGTCTACAGCCATACCTCCCTGAATGCGCCTGATCTCGCCCTATCTAATAATAGACAAACATGGTAATTAACTGTAACTTCGCTACCCTTCCCATTGGCTAATCAGGGCGATATGCAAATTAACTGCCAACCAAGATGGCGGCCGACAGCCAGGCAGCTGAAGCTAACAGGAGGCTTGCTTGCTCCAGTGATGGAGGAAGGTAAGGTTCCCCGCCTGCCGCAGCCAGCCTCTGAGCTGCAGTCTAAGAAACAATGTTGCAATTATAGAAGCTAACAATCCCCAGACCCCTGCTTTCAGTCAGCCAGGCCTCAGAGTTGGAGTTGCAACAGTGTTACAATTACAGAACCTAAACAAAGCTCAGATACCTGCTTTCAACAGTCAAGGTCTCAGAGCTTAGAGCGGCAGTGATGGCAACAGTGTTTCAATTATAGAACCCAAACAAACCCAGATATCTGCTTTCAGCCAGCTGCAGCCTCAGAGCTGGAGCCGAGCCTCAGAGCTAAAGCTGGCTCTCAGTTCCAGTGACAGCCATAGAAGGTAAATGAATCCCAGAATAAAAAACAAAAAACAAACAAAACAAAAAATTAGAAAAAAAGGAGAGGTTGGGAGCTTCAGTCACCCACCAGCCTGAAAACAGCCCTCAGCCCCTCACCCGGACTGGCCACCCCAGTGGGGACCCCCACCCTGAAGGGGGTGTGATCAGCTGCAAACAGCCATCATACCCTCATCCAGGCTGGCCAGGCACCCAAGCGGGACCCCTACCCTGATCTGGGACACCCTTCAGGGCAAACCAGCCTGCCCCCACCCGTGCACCAGGCCTCTATCCTATATAGTAAAAAGGTAATATGCAAACTGACCCTAACAGCAGAAGGACTGGGAATGACTGGTCACTATGACACACACTGACCACCAGGGGGCAGACACTCAATGCAGGAGTTACCGCCTGGTGGTCAGGGTGCTCTCACATGGGAGGAGTTCTGCTCAGCCACAAGCCAGGATAATGGCTGCCAGTACAGCGGTGGTGGTTGGAGTCACTCCTGCCTCCTCAGCAGCGCTAAGGATGACCGACTGCAGTTTAGGCTTGCTCCCTGCTGGCAAGTGGACATCCCCCGAGGGCTGCTGATCTGCCAGAGGGATGTCTGATTGGCATATTAGGCGCAATCCCCTGGGGAGCGAGCCTAAGCCAGCAGGTGGTCATCCCCTGAGGGGTCCCAGACTGTGAGAGGGCACAGGCCAGGCTGAGAGACACCCCCTCCCCCGCCCGAGTGCACAAATGTTTGTGCACCGGGCCTCAAGTCTATATAATAAAAGGGTAATATGCAAATTAACCAACCAGCAGAACGACCAATCGCTATGACATGCACTAATCACCAGGGGGCAGATGCTCAATGAAGAAGCTGCCCCTGGTGGTCAGTGGAATCCCACAGGGGGAGCGCCACTCAGCCACAAGCCAGGCTGACAGCTGGCAAGAGCAGCGGCGATGGCGGGCTGTGGCAGTGCTAAGGATGTCCCACTGTGGCTTAGGGCCCACTCCCTGCAGGAAGTGGGCCTTAACCATCAGTTGAACATCTCCTGAGGGCTCCTGGACTTCAAATGGCTGGGCTTAGGGGAACCCCCTTCCCTGAGGGCACAAATGCCATGCACCGGGACTCTAGGTTGTTTATTTTTTCCCTTGATTCTCTTGCACTGGGCATTGTACCAGTTAAAATTTTGCTACCTTAGATGTCTGATATTTTGCTACCTATGTTTTCCTCAAGGATTTTTATGGTTTCACAATTTACATTTAAATATTTTATCCATTTTCAGTTTATTCTTCTGTATGTTATAAGTTGGTGCTCTAGTTTCATTTTTTACATGTACCTGTCCAATTATCCCAACACCATTTATTGAAGAGACTGTCTTTACTCCATTGCATGCTTTTGTCTCCTTTATCGAAGATTAATTGAGGATAATGTCATGGGTAGATTTCTCAGTTCTATGTTGTTCCATTGATTTATATGTCTGTTCTTGTGCCAGCACCAAGCTGTTTTGATTACAATGGCTTTGTAGTATAACTTGATATCTGGTCTTGTGATCCCTCCAACTTTGTTCTTCTTTCTCAGGATTGCTGTAGCTGTTGAGGTCTTTTTGGGTTCCATGTAAATTTTTGGAGTGTTAGTTCTAGATTGGCATTCTTCTTTGTAGAATTTATTTGAAATTTTAGAGGGAGATAAGGTAGGCTCATACCAAAATCGTGCTATGTCCCTAGATCTAGTCTCCCTCTTTTCCATCCATATTCACTCTCATTGCTTGACCCTTCCTTCTTCAACTGCTGTGTCCTACACCACTACCATACACACACATACACACACACACACAAACACACTGAATTATTTACATCTACTATAAAGGAAAACTCAACTTTCTTTCATTCCTACCTCCAATTTTGCCTGCTCAGACCCATGTACACTTCATCTGAACAAGGGGCCTTATATTTAGGAACCATAGTCCTTAGAAAGAGATTAAAATAAAAAGGCAATGAAAATAATGTTACCTGCCAACACAATATCCTCATACATTCCAAACAGAAAGTCAGAGAAAACTGACAGGTAGACAGGGGAACAATACTTGTTTAATGCAATTTGTCCATCCAAACCAGATTAGCTGAGCACCAAACACTCACCAAACTCAAGTTCTCAATCTCCCAGCCCAAAACTAATTTCAGAGAGGAGAGTAATTGGATCAACTTTAGGAGCTAGAGAGAGGGCAAATTATGTAAGTCTTCATTTTGACTCCACTTTTCTCCATTTTCTCTCATGGCCATTTCAGAGCTTGTCATCAATGATAGAATTGCCCCACATCTGACTTAAATCCAAACTTTTAACAACTGTAGTTTTGTTTTTTTTAATATATTTTATTGATTTTTTACAGAGAGGAAGGGAGAGAGATAGAGAGTTAGAAACATCGATGAGAGAGAAACATCGATCAGCTGCCTCCTGCACATTTCCCACTGTGGATGTGCCCACAACCCAGGTACATGCCCTTGACTGGAATCGAACCTGGGACCTTTCAGTCCGCAGGCCGACGCTCTATCCACTGAGCCAAACCGGTTTCGGCTAAATCCAAACTTTTAGATTTCCAATATGTATGGTTACATAAGTCAGAGTGCTCCCCAACATATTGCACCATATTTCTATGTGATCAGTTTTCAATCATTCTCTCTCTTCTTCATCTAGATAACTACTACTTACTCTCTACTGTTTGATGAAATATTACTTCCTTAGAGAGTCTTAATTTTACTGCCTCTTTGGCTAAATTATGTTCCAGCATTGTTTTGATTATAGTAACCTGTTGTTTTCATAATATTGGTTCTAAAACAAAGGCAATTATACATATAATTCCTTATGCATTTTTCATTGTCAATGTCACTCAGTATGCAGAAAGTTTCCCAAAGATGGGAGGCATTATTCTTACTTAAATCACTCTATCCCACTTCCTAATATAAGAGAGGGAACAAAGAAAGCATTCAACAAACATTTGTTGTTAAAGAGATCAATAAAGAGAAAGACAAGGGTTTTGAATGGCTTGTCCATAGGGACTCTGAAGTCACTGAGGATAGTGACAGACCTTGGCCTGAAAGGTGGCATGGAAGACAGGGCCTGGTGCCTTCACTGAATGAGGAGAGTGAACATGAGACCAGGCAGGGGGAGATAAAGGGTAGTGCTATGGAATAAAGCTGAAAGAATAATATTTTTATAAAATCCAGTTTTTTGTTGTTGTTTTTTTTTATTGCTTAAAGTATTACAAAGGGTATTACCTATGTGTCCTTTTTTTCCCCCAGTCCTTGACAGTCCCCTAGCCGCCCCTATCCCCCAGTGTCTTATGTCCATTGGTTATGCTTATATGCATGCATACAAGTCCTTAGGTTGATTTCTTACCCCCCCTCCCTCCTGCCCCCAACCCTCCCCGGCCTTCCCGCTGCAGTTTGACAATCTGTTTGAGGCAGCTCTGCCTCTGTATCTATTATTGTTCAAAAGTTTATAATGGTCTCTATTATCCATGAATGAGTGAGATCATGTGGTATTTTTCCTTCATTGACTGCCTTATTTTACTTAGCATAATGCTCTCCAGTTCCACCCATGCCGTTGCAAATGGTAAGAGTTCCTTCCTTTTTAGAGCAGCATAGTATTCCATCGTGTAGATGTACCACGGTTTTCTAATCCATTCATCTACTGATGGGCACTTAGGCTGTTTCCAGATCTTAGCTATGGTGAATTGTGCTGCTATGAACATATGGGTGCATATATCCTTTCTGATTGGTGTTTCTGGTTTCTTGGGATATATTCCTAGAAGTGGGATCACAGGGTCAAATGGGAGTTCCATTTTTAGATTTTTGAGGAGACTCCATACTGTCTTCCATAGTGGCTGCACCAGTCTGCATTCCCACCAGCAGTGCACAAGTGTTCCTTTTTCTCCACATCCTCTCCAGCACTTGTCGTTTGTTGATTTGTTGATGACAGCCAGTCTGACAGGTGTGAGATGGTACCTCATTGTTGTTTTGATTTGCATCTCTCGGATGATTAATGACTTTGAGCATGTTTTCATATGTCTCTTGGCTTTCTGAATGTCCTCTTTTGAAAGGTGTCTATTTAGGTCCTTTGCCCATTTTTTGATTGGATTGTTTAACTTCCTTTTGTTAAGTTGTATGAGTTCCCTATGAATTTTGGAGATTAGGCCCTTATCAGATATGACATCGGCAAATATGTTTTCCCACACAGTGGGTTTTCTCGTTGTTTTGTTGATGGTTTCTTTTGCTGTGCAGAAGCTTTTTATTTTGATGTAGTCCCATTTGTTCATTTTCTCATTAGTTTCAAGTGCCCTAGGAGCAGTATCAGTGAAGAAATTGCTTCGGCATATGTCTGAGATTTTGTTGCCTTTGGATTCTTCTAGAATTTTTATGGTTTCCCGTCGTACATTTAAGTCCTTTATCCATTTTGAGTTTATTTTTGTGTATGGTGTAAGTTGGTGGTCTAGTTTCATTTTCTTGCATATATCTGTCCAATTTTCCCAACACCATTTATTGAAGAGACTATCTTGGCTCCATTGTATGTTCTTGCCTCCTTTGTCAAATATTAATTGAGCATATTGGTTTGGGCCGATATCTGGGCTCTCTATTCTATTCCATTGATCTATATGCCTGTTCTTGTGCCAGTACCAGGCAGTTTTGAGAACAGTGGCTTTGTAATACATCTTGATATCTGGTATTGAGATCCCACCTACTTTGGTCTTTTTCAGGATTGCTGTAGCTATTCGGGGTCTTTTTTTATTCCAGATGAATTTTTGGAGAGTTCGTTCTAGATCTCTGAAGTACGTCGTTGGTATTTTAATGGGAAGTGCGTTGAATTTATAGATTGCTTTGGGTAGTATGGACATTTTAATGATGTTGATTCTAACAATCCATGAACACGGTATGTTCTTCCATCTGTTTATGTCTTCCTCTATATCTTTTTTTAACATCCTGTAGTTTTCTGAGTAGAGGTCTTTTACCTCTTTAGTTAAGTTTATTCCTAGGTAGCTTAATTTTTTTGGTGCAATGGTAAATGGGATTGTTTTTATAATCTCTCTTTCTGAAAGTTCACTATTGGTGTATAGAAATGCCTCAGATTTTTGGGGTTAATTTTGTATCCTGCTACATTGCCAAATTCATGTATTAAGTCTAGTAGCTTTTTGATGGAGTCTCTAGGGTTTTGTATGTATAATATCATGTCGTCTGCAAATAAGGACAGTTTTACTTCCTCTTTTCCAATTTGGATGCCTTTTATTTCTTCTTCTTGCCGAATTGCAATGGCTAACACTTCCAGTACTATGTTGAACAGGAGTGGTGAGAGGGGGCACCCCTGTCTTGTTCCTGTTCTTAGGGGAAATGGTGTTAGTTTTTGTCCATTGAGTATGATGTTGGCTGTGGGCCTGTCATATATGGCTTTTATTATGTTGAGGTATGATCCTTCTACTCCCACCTTGCTGAGAGTTTTTATCAAAAATGGGTGTTGAATTTTGTCAAATGCTTTTCTGCATCAATTGATATGACCATGTGGTTTTTTTCTTTCAATTTGTTTATGTGATGTATCACGTTTTTTGACTTGCAGATATCGTACCATCCTTGCATCCCTGGGATAAATCCTACTTGGTCATGGTGTATGATCTTTCTGATGTATTGCTGGATCCAATTTGCTACGATTTTGTTGAGGATTTTGGCATCTATGTTCATGAGGGATATTGGCCTGTAATTCTCTTTCATTGTGTTGTCTTTACCTGGTTTTGGTATTAGGGTGATGCTGGCTTCATAGAATGAGCTTGGAAGTGTTCCTTCCTCTTGGATTTTTTGTAGTAGTCTGTGGAGGATAGGCTTTAGTTCTTCCTTGAATGTTTGGTAAAACTCCCCTGTGAAGCCGTCTGGTCCTGGGCTTTTGTTTGATGGAAGCTTTTTGATGACTGCCTCAATTTCTTCCATACTTATTGGCCTGTTGAGATTTTTAGATTCTTCCTGATTGAGTTTTGGAATGTTGTATTTTCCTAGGAATTTGTCCATTTCCTCCAGGTTGTCTAGTTTGTTGGAGTAGAGCTGTCCAAAGTATTTTTTAACAATCATTTGTATTTCTGTGGGGTCTGTTGTTCTTTTGCCTCTATCGTTTCTGATTTTGTTTTTTTGGGTCCTCTCTCTTTGCTTCTTGGTGAGTCTGGCTAGAGGTCTGTCAATCTTGTTTACCCTTTCAAAGAACCAGCTCTTGGTTTCATTGATTTTCTGTTTTTTGTTTTGTTTTGTTTTGTTTGTTTTTGGTCTCTATGTCTTTTATTTCTGCTCTAATCTTTATTATCTCCTTCCTTCTGCTCACTCTGGGGTTTTCTTGTTGCTCTCTTTCTAATACTTTGAGTTGCAGAGTTAGATGATTTACTACCATTTTTTCTTGTTTTTTGAGATAGGCCTGTAGAGCTATAAACTTCCCTCTCAGGACTGCTTTCATTGTGTCCCATAGGTTTTGGATTGTTGTGTTTTCATTGTCATTAGTTTCCAGGATGTTTTAAATTTCTTCTTTGATCTCATTGGTAACCCAATCAATATTTAATAACATGCTATTCACCTTCCAGTTGTTTGAGTATTTTGGGTTATTTTTATTGTAGTTTATTTCTAATACTAGAGGCCCGGTGCACAAAAATTTGTGCACTCGGGGGGAAGGGGGGGTCCCTCAGCCTGGCCTGTGCCTTCTAGCAGTCTGGGACCCCTCGGGAGATAATGACCTGCTGGCTTAGGCCTGCTCCTGGGTGGCAGAGGGCAGGCCCAATCCCTAGGTGCAGCCCCTGGTCGGGCTCAGAGCAGGGCCGATTGGGGGGTTGGGGCACCACCCCCTATCACCCTCACGGCAGGGTCGATGGGGAGGTTGTGGCGCGACCCCCTGTCACGCACAGAGCAGGGCCAATCCCAGGGTTGGGGCACTGCCCCCTGTCATACACAGAGCAGGGCCCATCAGGGGGGTTGGGGCTCCGTACTCTGTCATGCACAGAGCAGGGCCCATCAGGGGGTTGGTGAGCTCCCTCCTGGCACGCACAGAGCAGGGCCCATCAGGGGGTTGAGGAGCTCCCCCCTGTCACTCACAGAGTAGGGCCGATAGGGGAGTTGGGGCACCATCCCCTGTCACAGACAGAGCAGGGCAGATCAGTGGGTTGGGGCGCCGCCCTCTATCACCCACAGAGCAAGGCCAATCAGGGGATATGGGCACCGCCACTGTCACACTCAGGGCAGAGCTGATGGGGAGGTTATGGCTCTACCCCATCACACACAGAGCAGGGTCCGTGGGGGTCGGGGGTTGGGGCACTGCCCTCTATCACCCACAGAGCAGGGCTGATCAGGGGGTTGGGGCATTTCCCCTGTCATGCTGATCCCGGTCCTGGGAGGCCTCTCGGCTCCGCTGATCCTGGTGCTGGGAGGCATATTACCCGTTTACTATATAGGGTAGAGTCCTGGTGCATGGGTCGGTGCCAGCTGGTTAGCCCTGAAGGGTGTCCTGGATCAGGGTGGGGGTCCTCACTGGGGTGCCTGGCCAGTCTGGGTGAGGGGCTGAGGGCTGTTTTCAGGCTGTGGGTGACCGAACTCCCAAACGCTCCTTTTTTCCTTTTTTTTTTTTTTTTTTATTCTGGGCCAGCTTTAGCTTGAGGCTTGGCTGCAGCTCTTAGGCCTCCGCTCCTGAAAGTAGGTTTCTGGCCTTTGCATACAGTGTTGTGAATCTGCTGGCTGAAGTCAGGCGGTATTTGTTATAATGTTTGAAACTGAAGGCTCAGAGGCCTGCAGCAGCAGGCGCGGAACGTTGGTTTCCTCCATCACTGAGGCAAGCAAGCCTCATGTTAGTTTCAAGCTGCCTGGCTGCCGGCCGCCAACTTGGCTGACAGTTAATTTGCATATCTCGCTGATTAGCCAATGAAAAGGGTAGCGGTCGTACGCCAATTACCATGTTTCTCTTTTATTAGTGTAGATTATGCCATCGTGGTCTGAGAAGATGCTTTTTATGATTTCAATCTTCTTGAATTTGGAGACACTTTGCTTGTGACCCAATATATGCTCTATTTTTGAATATGTCATTTGAGCACTTGAGTAGAATGTATATTCCATGTCTTTGGGGTGAAGTGTTCTGAAGATGTCTATTAAGTCCATCTGATCTAGTGAGTCATTTAGGATTGCTGTTTCTTTGCTGTTTTTTTGTCTAGAGGACTTATCGAGTGCTGTCAGTGGTGTATTAAAGTCCCCTACTATGATTGTATTGTTGTCAATCTCTCCTTTGATATCTTCCAGGAGTTTTTTTATGAATTTGGGTGCTCCTGCATTGGGTGCATATATGTTTACCAGGGTTATATCTTCTTGTTGTATTGATCCCTTTAGTATTATGAAGTGGCCTTCCTTATCTCTTGTTATGGCCTTCACTTTGAGGTCTATTTTGTCCGATATAAGTATTGCTACCCCAGCTTTCTTTTCCTTTCCATTTGCCTGAAAGATATTTTTCCATCCTTTCACTTTCAGTCTGTGTGAGTCCCTTTTAATGAGGTGGGTCCTCCATCCAGTTTATGCACTCTAGGACCCTTATTCTGAATTCTTTTTCTGTCATGTTGAATGCCTCTGTATTACTTAGCTGCTTTTCTGGAGAGTCCTCCTTCTCTTTCCTTTGGGGGTTTCTTTGTCTACCCATGTTTGATCTCACTGACATATCTAGACATTGAGTCGTTCAGTGGCTGCTCCCTGGATGGCAGTGGCTCCTTGGGTTGTGGTTGCTCCTCGGGCGGTTGCGGTAGCAGCTGCTCCTCAGTTGGCAGAAGCTCCACTGGTGGGTGCTGTTCACAGCTGTGGTGGCTCTTCTGGCTGGTGGGGGGAGGCTTCACATACAGCTTCTGTTCCTCAGACAGAGGGTGTGGTGCTCAGGAGGCTGCTGTTGCTTGGATCTGCTTTCCAGGGGAGTTCTGCCCTCCCGGCTGCAAACCGTCTCACCTGCTGAGTAATTACGCAAATTCGGGGTGGGTGTTATTAGTTTCAGCTGCCCACTCCATTTTCTCCGGGACACGACCTGGGACGCGTCTTCCTATATCGCCACCATCTTCCCAAACTATAAGATCCAGTTTTAAGTTGTGATATAGATTATTCGCACCATCATCCTCTACTTTGAATCAATTTCACACTATTCCCAATATCTCTAACACAAACTTTTCCTCTGAGCCCTCTAAAAATTTATTCCATTCACAATTACTTCCAAAACATCATCCATCTGTTCCCTAAAATTTCATCTACCTTCTTGCCTTACCTAAAACCTAAATTTTCCCTAAGAATTTTTGGCATTGTATTCAATTTCCAGGGCCAATCCCAGCCCTTTTTCCATTTCTCATCATGTAAGTACTTCATGTTTTTTAAGGCTTTGTCACAAACCTGTTGCTCCTTTTCATTTACTTATGATTGAGTTACAGTTTGTCTCTCCACACCAATAACTCTCATCACCTTAGATTACTTCCAGTCCAAAGAGACAGTTCACATAACACACTAGTATATCAACTCTATGAATGCCACATTTTTTTGAGTTAATATTGCACTGATGACTATTCACCCAAACCCTTATCCAACAAATGTTTATTGAGAAACTTTTGTGGGTCAGCTAAATGCTTAACACTGAGAATACCATAATGGCTTAGACATAGTCTATACTTATAACCTAACTAGAGGCCCAGTGCGCAAAATCACGCGAGACCCAGACCCACCACACTGGCAGGACCCCAGACCCGCCCTGCGTGAGCCACAATCCCCACCAGCCCCGCACAAGCCCTGCAGCACCACGTGAGCCCTGTGAGCCCTGGCCCACCACTGCAAGTGGCTTAAGAGCTGGGGGTGGGGGGGTGGGGGAGGGACCAAGAGGTGCTCCAGCACCTCCTGGTGACTGGTTGTTTGGTCGTTCTGTGTTACAGCATAACGGTCACAGGCCTTTTATAATATAGATAATCTTGTAGGAGGAAAAGGCCATGCAAAAGGAAATAACCTTTGAGGGTTAGACCACGTCTGCCTTGTTCATCACAATGTCACTAACACCTATCACTCTATGTGGCACCTAAGTTAAACTCAGTGAATATTCTTTGAGTAAATTAAACTCTGCTATAGTATAATGTATGGAGCAAGCACAGGATGCCATGAAAACACAGATATGGAAAGGAGAAGAGAAGAAGTCAAACTGCAATTTTTAAAATGTTAAGAACATAAATTCCCATAAAAATCATTTGTAATGATTATAATTAACTCATAAGTGAGAGAGCAGGTAACAAAACTGGTTCAAAAGCAGTTAAAATTCAATCCTAAAATAAGACAGCTAAGTTAATGTCCAAAGGTCAATAAAACTACACTAAACTTTTATTTCCCGAAGTCAGATGATCCTTAGATACATTTATCAGATAGTTTTAGCATGATATTAAAAAGGTATGTAATTTGTTTTTGCCTTAATTCCGGGTTTTAGGCACTTTTCACAACAAAAGCTTCTTTGAAATATTATTGCACCTGATGACTGAAGCAGCTGTAGAAGTTGTCCAGTAAGAATGGTAAAGGGAAAGCCAACAAGTGTTCCAGGCACTTCATTCACCCACTGCTAGTGTCAGACCGTGAGCTTGATCCAAAAGTGAAAATGTTTTGGTTCTAAACATTAAATTTCAATATCTCAATTTTTGAGCACAACTTTCAATTTTACCAACCTTATACTTTACCTCTTTTTACACAGGCTTTTCAGCCTCCTAGAGACCTCTGGTCCCTTGATTCTTTCATGCTATCCCAGGCTAGCAGCTTCAGCCTTGAATAAACTACTTGGTTTCACACAATGACCTACTCTTTTCTCAATACAGTGGGGCCTTGACTTATGGGTGTCCCAACTAACGAGTTTTTTGAGATACCAGCTGTCTCTTAGCCGATTTTTTGCATTGAGTTGATAGAGTAATTTGAGTTCAGGAGCTCCTTAGTGAGCTCAGTCTCGGAACAAATTAAACTCTTAAGTCAAGGCCCCACTGTACTCCATTCTGTTCATACTGTTACATTGCTCCTCTTCCATGGAAGAACTGAATTTATTTGCTTACATTTATTTTCTGAGCAAGTAAACTGAGTAAGATAACATTTGGATGGAGGCTTGAACTTACCAATTAGCCATACTTTGAAAGGGAAATAGAGATAGAGGGAGAATCCACAATGTATTACAATTAGAGGGAACATGTTGGGGATTCACTGAAGAGGAAGCGAATGTGGGAACAACTCTCTTCACGGAAACTGACTGGTGGACATCTGTATTTCAGTTGCTGAGCCCGACAGTACAACAATCACCATAATGAATATAGCTTCGGGATTTCTGACAACGTTGAGTTTTATCACCTTTGCTCTATATATGCAAAACAGATTCAAAAACCGGCACAAAACCAGGTAAAGGTATTCTTTTTTTTTTTTTTTTCAGTATATACAATCATCTCTTCTCAGAGGTATCTGTCCTTCACCTTTCTGCTTAGGAACAAGATCAAAATTAGCAAAGGCTCTGCTGAGAGGAAGTCACATCAATGAGACTCTAATACCTCAACCATAAAATCCTACATAATAAAAGGGTAATATGCACATTGTCCCCTTAACAAGGAGTTTGACCACAGTTCAACCAGGGGGCAGGGCCAGCCCACCAATCACCCAGGGCCCCTCTGCCCGTGTGGCTCCTTACACCCCAATCAGCCAACCTCCCGTGTCCCCTCTCCTCAGCTGGCCAAGCCCAGCCCTATCGGCCCCAATTGGGGTGGGCCAGTGGTACCCTACCCGTGCACAAATTCGTGCACCAGGCCTCTCGTATGGAAAATAATATGTTACTTATAGGACTTCTGGTGCATTAAAGGAAACAATTTTCATAAAGCATCCTTGCCTTGCACCAACACAAAGGCATTCAATGAAAGGCTATTATTATTCTTGTTATTGTTATTATTAATATTGTGGGAGAAGCAGGAAGATAGAAAAGGTTAGAAGACTGATGGAGGGACCAAATATTCATGATACACTAAATATGCATGAGGCATATGGAGCACTCATTTATGAGGTCTTAAATTGATCACCCATAGGTAATACTCATTGTGGCATCATCCATCTTTTGCCCAAGAAATAAGAGTAAACTCTATAGCTGCTTATTAGGAAAACAAAAAGCTACAACTATGCTATGTATAATCATCCTGCAAGTATGGGTATTGTCCTCAGGTAGCGCATTACTGAGACTCCTTTTTTCAAGATCCCTTAGTCTTTAAAACCACACCATCAGCAATGAGGATTGATAAGGCAGAAAAAACAGGACCTATGAACACTGCTCAGTACAGGATTTGCATAGTGCGCTTGCAATCCCTTCTAGTGTGATAGTGTAAATCATCTCTTTCCTTGGCTTTTTGCTAGATCTTAAATTGATTGCATAAACCCTGTATTTTGAGCTTGTTAATTTGACAGTTATTTAAAAGATTTTTTTTTATTCTTTTACTGTCTGAAGGTTCTGTAGTAATGTCCTCTCATTCCTGATATTGGAATTATGTGTGTTTTATCTTTCTTTCCTGATTAATCCAACTAACATTTATCAATTTTATTAATCTTTTCAAAGAACTCTCTTTTTATTTCATTGCATTTATAATTTTTTGCTAATAATCTTTCCTGACTTTTGTTTTTAATTTAATTATATCTTTCCTTCTTTGTGTTTAATTTGCTCTTCTTTTGCTAGTTTCTTGAGGCAGAAGCTTTATAAGTGGTTTTTTACTTTTCCCTTTCCTAATATAAGCATTTAAACATTTTGTTACTATAAATTTCTCTCTAGAAGGGTACTATGCTAAGTGAAATAAGTCAGACACAGAAAGACATATTCCATATGATTTCTTTTATATGTGGAATCTTGAGAACAAAATAAAAAAACAAAACAAAAACAGACTCGGATTCATTGAAGAAAATGGGAGCCAAATAGGCAGACCTATTGTTCACCTTGCCCCAGGGCCAGACTAGAAATACAACTAAATTATATAATATTCATCTGGAATCACCAACTGAGGTTCAGCTGAGGAGAGAACATATCAAGAATGAACAGAAAACACTTTGAGACTAGTAGGAAGGGTCAGGTCATGAGAGGAGCTGACCCAGCTCCCAGAGCTTGCAAAGGAGCAGGCGGGCAGTCTGAGAGGGAAGAGGGACCTCCCCACTTTGGGAAAGTCTATTCCCTCAGAAGATAGAGGCCCTGAACCCCAGGCTGGGCTCCACAGCCCCCAAGCACCACAGCAGAGACCCACAGCCCCTGTAGCATCCAGCCATGAAAGAGAAAGTGGCAGTTACACTTTTTAAAAAATCTCTAAACACAGGAGTTTTCATTTGCAACTACTCACCTGAGGCTTTGGTGCAGGATGGAGATGTGGGCTTGAGGTGCTTGGGGTGAGGCTGGAGTAGGAAGCATTGCAGGGAGACTTGACCGAATAGCAGCAAAGAGCATTTGGTCATAGGACCCCAAACTGAAAAGGCAATTTTTCCTGAGAGGCGATTATAAGTTTGAACAGTCTCAAGGAGCCCTCAGTGACTAGTCTCAGGGAGGGGCAATCTGCATCATTATCCTGGGAACCAGACTGATATTTTCCCCACATGGTAAGACTGATAAAAATTCCAGGTTTCCAGCTGACCCTTATGGTGTCCATACAAGGATCTCTGTCCAGCCAAGGGCAGACTAATATTTTGGGCCACTCCCAGAGGAGTAATTCACCCTCTGACAGGGTAACACACCCACCATATTCCCTGAAAGCTAAACAGCACAACCCCGCAAAGCCCTTTCAGAAACAGATTATTGAGTGATTAAAATTGACAGCTTGCTAGCAGGCAAAGGCAGGCCATAGGCAGAGCATGGGGAACCAGGGAAGGGTGCTGACTCAGCCCTGGGCCCTGTGCTGCTAACAAACTTACTTTAGAGTGCAGACTGGACACTCCTACTTGCAGCCAAGGCCTGTGGAGACAGATACTAACAGTGGATCAGTGGATCACTTAGGCAGTGGTCCACTGAGAGGAACTTTTGGGTTTGAACAGTCCTAAGGAGCCCTCAGTGACTAGTTTGGGGAAGGGGCCATTGCCCCAATATCCTGGGAACCAGATTGATTATACCTTTTTCTTTCATTTATTTAGTGATTGCTCTGAGGTTTACAATATGCATCTCTAACTTGTCCCATTCTACCTTGAAAAATATTGTAATATTTTATGACTAGCATAAGAATGTTACAATGAGATGCTTTAATTCCTCTGTTCTTTGTGCTATTTTTGTCATGCATTTTACTTATATATGTTACAGATATTGTTATTAGTTTTCCTTTAAAGAGCCAATAATCTTTTACAAACATTAAAAATAAGAAAAAATTAGCTTTTTAAAATGCATCTATACTGCCATTTCTAGTACTCTATCCTTTCTGTGGATCAGGGGTGGGGAACCTTTTTGTTGCCAAGGGCCATTTGGATATTTAAAACATCCTTTAAGGGCATACAAAATTATCAACTTAAAAAATAGCCTGCTATATTTGTTTGAACATTTTATAACCCACCCCAATGCCTTGGCAAGGCCAAACCAAATGAGTTATCCGACCTTATATGGCCTGTGGGCCAGAGGTTCCCCAACCTGGTAGATCCACATTTCCATCTGGTATCATTGGCTTTCTCCCTAGAAAAACTTTAACTCTTCCTGTTGTGTGCCTATGCTGGTAACAAATTCTCTTGGCTTTTGATTGTCAAAGAAATCTTTTTTTTCCACTTTCAATTATTTTTTTAAGACTATTTCCTCAGGATACAGAGCAAGTCTAGAGTAGCCTTTACTGTTAAAGCAAGTTTAATCCTATTCCTGTCCATCTTTCTGGGCTCTCTACTAAAAAGCAAGGTATCTCCACTCTGACTACTTGAAACTCTAATGTGTTTCAGTTCTGTGAGCTCTGAGGATTGTCCAGCTTATAACTCCCATTAGTACCTTGCCTCACCTCATATATAGCACTGTATTCAGCAACCAGTTCAAGAGAATCCCTGTGGAGATTTCAGAAGCTCTCTCTCTTTGCCTAGCTTCCTTTTCTCTGATATTCTGCCGCAAAAATTCTAACCCCCTCAGCCTCCCTGAATTCTGATCTCTGTCTCTTCATGTCAATAAGGAAACTCTGCCTATGGCATTCTCCTCTCTGCTCTACAGTTCAGAAATAGTCTCAACACAGTAGGTTGAAAAAACTGTGTTGCTTCTTTTGCTTCGGGATCACAACACTGTGCTGGCTGTGTCTGAAACAGTTTTTTAAATATATTTTGTCTGAATTTTCAATTATTTATTCCAGGAGGGCACATCTAGTCGCAGTTACTTCATTCAGGCTGGAGTCTGTCTATTACTCTCTTTCTACAGATGAGAATTTTCCTTTATCTTCTATGACCCTGTTAAAGATTTGCCTGCCCTTAGAGCCCTGGGCTGGGGGAGGCAGGGTGTCAGGGGTCCTGAGTGTCCAGGCACCAGTCCCAGGACCAGGGTGAACTAAGACACAAACTCAAATTGTAAAAATGTTGCCCCTGTTCCTACATGACACTGAGAGTAAATGCCTCCTTAAATTGTGCATTCTGGGCGCTTCACTTGCCTAAACTAGTCCCAGCTCTGCCTTGCACATTCTTACTAAGTATGCCAAGAAGCAATGCCCAGAATTCTCTTTATTTGGATCAATTTTCAAGGTTGAGTTTGCAGTAAGCAACCCTGAGAAATAAAATAATGTCTTCTCTGAACAAAGAACAAACTTGTTTCCTCTTGTTAAAAAGGAGGAAATTCCAGGGTGCCGCCTCAGCCACCTACACCGCCACTGCCATCACCGAAGACCCTGCCAATGAGGTTGCTGCCACCAAAGCAGCAGGGGATACGGCCACCATCGAGGAAGCCTCCACCACTGAAAGGGCTGCCATTGCAGAAGCCACCATAGCCACTGCCACTGCCACCGCCGCCACCACCGCCACGGCCACTGCCACCAACGCAGCTGCCAATGTTATGGCCAACTAAGGCATGAACTCCATGGACCTGTTCAAGTTCAGTGAGCTGTTTGAGAGTGAAAACATGATGCAGGTTCAGGTGCAGTCTGTTCTGACTATGGCAGGGAAGGCCAAGACAATGGGGCAGCATAGGGGCATGGGCATGAAATCAAGTATTTGGAGGAGCAGGAGAGGAACTTTGATGATGCCACCAGGAAGGCAGACCACTGCATCATTGGTCTCTAGATGGGCACCAACAAGTGTGCCAGCAAGTACGCATGATGGCTCCTGGCACCCAGCGGCCCACCTATGGCACCAAGCTGAGGACAAATAAGTGTGACAACACCTCCATGTGTCTGCAGATGGGCTATGGGCAGGTGTTTGGCCTGAGCCAACAGATTTAAGATCCCAAGTACTGCTCACAAGATCCAGTGGCCCACTGGGCTCCAGGGTCAGCTGGGGACTTCCCAGGGAAGGCCTCAGAGTATCGGCCCTACTACCAGCAGGGGACAGGCTACTGAAGCCCCTTTTGTGGGGTCTCTCCCCACAGCATCACCCCATCAGGAATTAGGATTTTCCCATGTTTTCATCTCGTTTTTTTATGTGTTCAAGTGCTTCCAGCTGAGGATCAGTGAAGGTCAGATCCAGATGTGAGGGTGGGGGTCCCTGCCAGGGAACATCCAGGTAGCAAATTTCCCAGTAAGCTCTGAGGCAGGCTGTGATGAGGACAAGAAACTTGTGGGAGGAGGGGAATTGGTCCCAAATGGCTTCAGGTTGCCTCTGTCCCTCTTCCCTTTTCTTTGCCAATCAGTTTGTGGTTTCTATCCCCGCAGAAGTTTCAGACAGTTTTAATAAAACAAAAGTAATTTTTGGAGGGGAGGGGAATAGGGTAAGACTGGTGGAGTGGGGGGGGGGGGCTGCTGGGAAGGAACTCCCCTGGGAGAGGGATAGACCACAGTCCCCAGATATTTTAGGCCTTGTGAGGGAATGGATTTCCCCAGGACCCTCCCAGGCCCCAGGGAGGACACTGAGGGCCAGATAGGACTATGGAGTTCTGAGTGGTTGTGGCAAAGCAAGAACCCCACCCCTTCTGTACTTGTCCCATCTCTCCCTCCAAGGACTGCATATGTTGTCATGGCTGGTACAGCAGGATGCCCTCCCTGGGACCTGCCTACTCAGGAGCCCTGGGACCAAGAGATAATGTGAAATATCAACTGTGAATCAAAGGCAATAAAAACCTCTTTTTAGGAAAGAATGAAAGAAAGAAGGAAAGAAAGAAAGAAAGAAAGAAAGAAAGAAAGAAAGAAAGAAAGAAGAAAGAAAGAAAGAAAGAAAGAAAGAAAGAAAGAAAGAAAGAAAGAAAGAAAGAAAGGAAGGAAGGAAGGAAGGAAGGAAGGAAGGAAGGAAGGAAGGAAAAAGAAAAGAAAAGAAAAGAAAAGAAAAGAAAAGAAAAGAAAGAAGGAAGGAAGGAAGGAAGGAAGAAAGAAAGAAAGAAAGAAAGAAAGAAAGAAAGAAAGAAAGGGAATCCCCTAAATTCAGTTTTTCATCTAATGTAGTGAAACCACTACATATACAGAAATCCATTAAGGGCTCTTTGAGTCACCCCTGTGGGTACTGAAAGACATGGGAGATGGATGCAAATGAACATGAACTTGTGGCTAATACTTTGCCATGAGTAATAAAATCCTTTGTGTCTGATCCAGAAGTCTTATTTCTTCTGTTGGCATCCAGGGAACAGTAACTGGCTAACTTATTAGCTGATAAGTAAATGAAATGCTAGGCCTGCACTCTTCCTGAAGACTTTATAGAAGGTAATATATTCTTTCCCTTTTGATTTTCATGTTTCCCAGGAATTACTGGAGGAAACTCTGAGACTGAGTTTCTGTCCATACGGAAATGTGTAAGATTAGTTATTCTAATTTTTTATACCATTGAATTTGGGAAGTAAAGAAACAATCATTTCATTTTTCTCCTGCCAATCCCACTCCTATCATATGTGTCTCATTTGACATTAGTCATACACTCATGCTGCTCTGTTTCTGGGGAACTGAAGAAACTATTGCAAGATCATAGTAAAGACTAAAAAAAAAAAAAGAAGAGAAAATTATAACAGAAAGATGATAAGGCAGGTAGGAGACAGAGTTGGGACTAGAACCAGGGTCTTTGGACCCCATACCTTCTGCTCTTACAGAGTTATTAATAAATACTAGTTTAGCAATCCACTGAGAAAGAGTGGTGTATCTGAGCACCACTGCAGAATTATAAAGAGAAAGCTGAAATGTAAATTCAAGGTAAGCAAAATCTCTCTTGCAATCTTGACTTTATGATACCACAATGTGCTTCTGATTATTATAGATCATGAAATCGCATTATACCTACCACTGCCAATCTCAAAATAAAACTAATTTAAATGATCTTTTTTTTTAAAAAAAAAAAAAAAAAGAGAGATCATAGTAAAGATCTACTCCTTCTTCATCCTCCTCAAATACTCGATCTCCCTGTCTCTGATATTGCATTTTCTGTCTCTATTCCCTCTTCACGTCTGTCCCATTCCCAGGATATGGCTCCCCTCTATCTTGAGCCTTGTTTGCTTATTTATTTATTTAGTTATTTACTTGTTTACTTATTTATTTATTTATTTTGGTGACTTTGGAACTCATGTTTTCCATGATTTCCTAAAACTTTTAAGATCTCATCTCCTGGCAGAGGGTCTGGGACAGCAGAGCTCAGGAGCTGGATGCTTATAGGGAGAGGGGAACATGCTGGTGCAGTGTGAGGTGGTCAAAATCAGTCACCCTGAACCTGTGACTATAGTGTCCAGTTTCTTGAAACACTGGTTCAGGGTAAGTGATTATGAACACCAGTCTAGATGTTTCCCTGAAGGTACCTTTTACATGTGATTAACATTTAAACCAAGAGACTTTGAGTAGATTAGATTACTGTCCTATCTAACAATAGACAAACATGGTAATTAACCATACCTCCAACACGCTTCCCATTGGCTAATCAGGGTGATATGCAAATTAACTGCCAACCAAGATGGCACTGGCAGCCAGGCAGCTGAAGCGAACAGGAGGCTTGCTTGCTCCAGTGATGGAGGAAGCCAAGGTTCCCCGCCTGCCGCTGCCGGCCTCTGAGCTTGCACTCTAAGAAACAATGTTGCAATTATAGAAGCCAAACAAGCTCCAGAAACCTGCTTTCAGCCAGCTTCGGCCTCAGAGCTTAGAGCAGCAGTGATGGCAACAATGTTTCAATTATAGAATCCAAACAAACCAAGATACCTGCTTTCAGCAGCCGAGGTCTCAGAGCTGGAGCCGAGCTTCAGAGCTAAAGCCAGCTCTCAGTTCCAGTGACAGCCATGGAAGGTAAATAAATCCCAGAATAAAAAACAAAACAAAACAAAACAAAAAAAAAAACAGAAAAAAAGGAGAGGTTGGGAGCTTCAGTCACCCACCAGCCTGAAAACGACTCTCAGCCCCTCACCCAGACTGGCCAGGCAAACCAGTGGGGACCCCCACCCTGAAGGGGGAGTGACCAGCTGCAAACAGCCATCATCCTGTCATCCAGGATGGCCAGGCACCCAAGCGGGACCCCCACCCTGATCCGGGACACCCTTCTGGGCAAACCAGCTTGCCCCCACCCATGCACGAGGCCTCTATCCTATATAGTAAAAGGGTAATATGCCTCCCAGGACTGGGATCAGCAGAGCCGCGAGGCCTCCTGGCTCCTGGAGCAGCCTGACAGGGGGCAGCGCCCAAACCCCCTGATCGCCCTGTGGCTCTGTGTATGACAGGGGGCGGGGCCACAACCTCCCTATCCGCCATGCTCTGTTTGTGACAGGGGAAGGCGCAGCAACCCCCTGATCGGCCCTGCTCTGTGCCTGATAGGGAGGAGCTCCCCAACCCCCTGATCAGTCCTGCTCTGTGTGTGACAGGGTGCGGCGCCCTAACCCTCCCCATGGGCCCTGCTCTGTGTGTGATGGGGTGGAGCCATAACCTCCCCATCAGCCCTGCCCTGAGTGTGACATGGGGGAGTGCCCCAACCCCCTGATCGGCCCTGCTCTGTGGTTGTGACAGGGGGTGGTGCCCCAACTCCCCTATTGGCCCTACTCTGTGCATTACAGGGGAGAGCTCCCCAACCCCCTGATGGGCCCTGCTCTGTGTGTGACAGGGTACGGAGCCCCAACCCCCCTGATGGGCCCTGCTCTGTGCGTGACAGGGGGTGGCGCCCCAACCCCCCAATTGGCCCTACCCTGAGCTTGACTGGGGGTAGCATCACAACCTCCTGATCCACCCTGCTCTGTGCATGACAGGGGGTGGTGCCCCAACTCCCCAGTTGGCCCTGCTCTGAGCCGACCAGGGGCTGTGGGGTAGGCACCTAGAGATTGGGCCTGCCCTCTGCCACCTGGAAGCAGGCCTAAGCCAGCAGGTCGTTATCTCCCGAGGGGTCCCAGACTGTGAGAGGGCACAAGTGGGGCTGAGGGACACCCCCCCACCAGTGCACAAATTTTTGTGCATTGGGCCTCTAGTCTAATGTAATAATAGACAAACATGGTAATTGACCGTACCTTCATTACGCTTCCCATTGGTTAATCAGCACAATATGCAAATTAACCGCCAACAAAGATGGCGGCTAATTTGCATACATAGGCACCAAGCGACGGAGCAAAGCTCACTGGCCCCGGGCAGGAGCAGTGAGTGAAGGCCAGCATGGGGAGCGGAGAGCAAACAGGGAAGCCTGCTGCGCCGGCCCCGCCCTGGAGCCCGAGCTGCAAGCAAAGAGCTAAGCCCTCTGCACCAGCCCCGTCCCCGGGGCCCGAGCAGTGAGCAAAGAGACAAGCGCTAAGCCCATCCTGCTGGCCCCTCCCGGCGAAGAGCGATGGCCTGGGTTCCGGGCGCTGGAGGAAAACTGGTTCTAGCAGCCAGGGAAAGGGGCCCCGAGGGGGCCCAGACTGGGCTGAAGGATCCACCTGAGTGCACAAATTTTTGTGCACCAGGCCTCTAGTCTGTAATGTGGGTGAACCTCATCCAGTCAATCAAAGGCCTTAAAAAATTGAGAGTCCTCAAAGAGGAAGGAATTCTACATTCAGGCTGCCTTCAGACTTAATACTGAAATATCTACTCTGGATTTTACAAATACCTTCTGGAAGTTTCAGGTTGTGGTGAGATCTGAAAATTTCAGACTTGCCAGTCCTCACAACGGCCACAAAAGTTAATTATCTGGAAAAAGCTGACTAACATAGGGGGCAATGGCTAAGGTGAATTTCTGTTTGATGTAATGAAGAGATTCTAAATACACAACTCTATGTATAAAATATAAAGCATTGAATTATATACTTTTAAAGGTAAATTGTATGTGAATTATATCTCAAATTGGTTAAAATACCAACTACTTCAAAATAAAGTATTTTAAGCATATTAATTAAAGATATGAAAATAACATCCAAGAAAAATGATTATATGAGATGAAGGTTGTTTACTTGATGAATAGAAATTGCATATGAAGCCTCAGCCATTATTTCTTCAAATACTTCTCCTACCTGATCTTTCTCTCTCTTCTCTTTCTCTCTCTCTCTCTCTCTCTCTCTCTTTCCCTCTCTCTTTCCTTATCTCCCTCCCCTCTCCCCTTTTGGGTTCTAATTAATTATGCCTGTTAGAATTTTTTTTAAAGTGTTCTGCATCTCCAGATGTTTTGTTTAATTTAGTTGGGTTTTTTCATTCATTTTCCTCCTTGCACTTCTATTGACTGATCAGTGATCCTTTACACTGCTGTGGCCAGTCTGCCACAAGCCTGTAAAAAGAATTCTTTATCTTGGATATTTTAGTGCTTTTTTTATTTTTAGCCTTGTCTCCAACACTGCTTCAGAAATTCTCTGTCAGACACTGAGAGTATCATGTGTTGCACTCCATGTCCACCTTGACTGCACAGGCAGCAACACAATCCAGACACTCTAGCTGCCCACCAAGGCCATTTCAGTACATCCCAAGCCCCAGACCCACACCAGCACTGTGGCTTGCCTTCAAAACTCTCCGTAATCCATGCCTTCTTCAGGCACAACTCTGAGCACCCCAGAAAAATAATTAAATGAAATGGAGACAAGCGGTGTAGATAAAGAGTTCAAAACATTGGTTATAAGCCCTGGCTAGGTGGCTTGGTTGGTTGGAGCATCATCCCATACACCAAAACTGAAACTGTGTAAAGCAAAACAATGGATAAGGGGGCACTAATGTAGTTCTTATTTATTGCAAAGTAAATACGTGATGGCACTATTTATTTTTACAATGGGGAAAAGACAATCTCTTCACTAAATAGTGTTGTTAAAGCTTTTGTGCAGTGAAGAAAACCATCAACAAGACCAAAAGGTAACCTACTGAATAAGAAAATATATTTGCAGATGATATATCCAATAAGGGTTAATATCCAAACTACATAAAGTACTCATAGACTCAACCTCAGGAAACAAATAATCTGTCCAGCTGGTAGTGGTTGACTGTCAACCTATGAACAAGGAGGTCAAGGTTCCATTCCAGGTCAGGGCACATTCTCAGGTTTGGGGCTGGATCTCTAGTGGGGTGTATGCAGGAGGCAGCCAATCAATGATGCTCTCTTATCATAGATGTTTACATCTCTCTTTCCCTCTCACTTACTCTCTGAAATCAATAAAAATATATTTTTTAAAAACAATCTAATTTAAAAATGGGTAGAGGACCTACATAGACATTTCCCCAAAGAAGACATATGGGTGGCCAACAGACATTAAAAAAAAAAATGCTCAAGCTCACGAATAATCAGGGAAATGTAAATCAAAACCATAATGAGGCATCACCTCCCTCCTGTCAGAATGTTATTATCAAAAGGCAACAAATAGTTAGTGTTGGCAAGGATAGGAGAAAAAGAACCTTCATGGACTATTGGTAGAATTGTAAACTGATGCAGCCACTATAGACAACAGTATGGAGATTCCTAAAATATTAAAAATAGAACTACTATATCATCCAGCAATTCCATTTCTGAGTATTTATTTAAAGAAAACAAAACAATAACTCAAAAAGATATATGCACCCTATACTAATTGCAGCATTGTTTACAATAGCCAAAACATGGAAGCAACTGGGTGTGTATCAATAGATGAATCAATAAAGAAGATGGTATGTGTGTGTGCTGGAATGTTACCCAGCCATAAAAAGAAATGAAATCTTGCCATTTGCAACAAAATGAAAGAACTTTAGAGAATATTGTGTTAATTGAAATAAATTGGACAGAGGAAGACAAATACCATATTATTTCATTTATATGTGGAACCTCAAAACAAAACAAATGAATGAAATGAAACAAACAAACAAACAAACAAACAAACAAAAAACCCTCTTAGATAAAGTGAACAAACTTATGGTTGCCAAAGGGGAGTAGTGTGGGAAGATAGGATGGAAAAAGGAGAGGGGATTAAAAACTAAAAACTTCCAACTACCCTACCCTGTCCTGTTGCTGTTGTGTTACCGCCAGCTGCTGCCGCTGGACCCCACCATGGAAGAGACAACAGAAGACCCCGCCATATCAGCTGTCTTGCTGGATCATTGTCACTTCTCCCAGGTCATCTTTAACAGTGTGGAGAAGTTCTATGTTCCTGGAGGGGATGTCACATGCTATCACACCCTCACTCAGTATTTTATTCCCTGTAGAAAGGATTAGATTGGAATCTTTAGAACTGATGGAAGACAGCCCGTAAGTATTACACCTTCATGTGGATTACTTTGCCTGTTGACCTAAACAGCAAATCAATGAAACAGCAGGAATTCCAATTCAAGTTTACTGCTCAAGGATGATAAGTATTGTCAGTTCTGCTATGTGGATCAGGATGGTGTTGTTTGGGAAGTAAGTATCCCATTCCAGTTCTGTCCAGAAATATGTGGTGGACTTCCGGGTTGTTACCTGTCCGGGTGAGGTGGAAGAGATTAAACAGCACAACAGGGAGCATTGAAAAGAAAACCAGGAGATAAAAGACAGCTGTGTCAGCCTCCAGAAGCAGAACTCAGGCATGCAGGCTGAGCTCCAAAAGAGGCAGGAGGATCTAGAAACCTTAAAGAGCATCAACAAGAAGTTGGAACAGAAAGTTAGTTAAAGAACAGAAGAACAGTTGGGAATCAAAGCTGCTTCAATTGAAAGAACAAAATCAGAAGATGTCCTCAGAAAATGAAGATAGGGGAGTCTGAGAGAGTCAGCTTCAGGCCCAGATGTCAACTCAAGAGAAAGAAATGGAGAAACTTCTTCAGGAAGATCAAGATAAGACAGAGCAGTTGGAGCATCTGAAAAGGGATAATGACCAGCTCTTTCTCAGTGTAACTGAACAGAGGGAGCACCAGATGAAGCTCAAGCAGACAGTGTAGTAGCTGAAGCAGAAAGAAACTACTGTGACGAAAAAAGAGCAGGAGCTAAGGAATCAAACTTTGACCTGTGAGGAAGACTGAGTCATAGAAAGACAAGTATCACATGATCTCACTCAAAGAACAAAATAAACTGATGAACAAAATAAATCCAGAGACATAGAAGCATGGAACAGACTGTGGAACCTCAGAGGGAGGGTGGGGAAGGTGAGGAGAAGAGATCAACCAAAGAACTTGTATGCACATATGCATAACCCATGGACACAGGCTATAGGATGGTGAAAGCCTGCAGGGATGTGTGGGGGGGGGGGGTAGGGAGCAGAGGATAGAGGAGGTCAGTGGGGGAAACAAGGGGTCATATGTAATACAATAATAAAGATTTTTTTAAAAATACTGAGTGAGAACAAGATTATATGTAGTGAGAACAAGATGTAATGTTCTGGAGAGAAAGAGGAAGGAAAGAGAAAATGATCTTTTGAAGAGACAGAGCAGCAGTTTTATGAGTTACAAAGGTCTGGATTTTGACTCTTTGCCATGTCAATTACCTACTTCAGATCAAGGAGGTGCAGGACAAAACCCAGGACTTGTCTAGGAAACCCATACCCTGGCATCATCAAAAGTTCTTCCTTCAGCCTGTTCTCCATCAAGAAATGCCACACCTGAAAATCAGACTTTGCTGATGACATTTTTATTGTACCTCAGAGCAGGGTTACATTCAGACCCTGTATATGAAATGTCTGATGTGTGGCAAGAGCTTCTCAGCAAAACAAAAGCAAATCTTTGAAGAACATGAGTTCTGCCACAATCTGTAAGTGTCCCAGCCTCTAGGATCTCTGCTGTATATAGATTTTATAGAGTAGAACCTATAGCTTCTACTAGGAGTTATGATCCTGCCTAACTTGAAATTATTAGGAATTTACTCAGTCCCACTGCCTTAAAGGTAGAATCATATCAATAATCTAAAGGATAGCGTTAAGGGTTGTTACTTTCATCCTTATGGGTTACTAACTCCTATATCATGTAATGCTAGCTATGTCAGCCTCTCACCTATGATGCTTATTCTTCTTTTTTAATTATTTATCGTTTAAAGTATTACATAAGTCTCCTTCCCCCCCCCCCCATTGATCTCCCTCCAGATGCACCCACCCCCCAGCACATGCCCTCACCCCAGTACTGTCAGTGTTCATTGGTTATGCTCATATGCATGCATACAAGTCCTTTGGTTGATCTCTTACACCCTCACTCTCTGCCTTCCCTCTTAGGTTGGATCATCTGTTTGATGCTTCTATGAATCTGTTTCTATTTTTATTCATCAGTTTATGTTGTTCATTATATTCCACAATTGACTGAGATTGTGTGATATTTATCTTTCTCTGACTGGCTTATTTCACTTAGCATAATGATCTCCAGTTCCATCCATGCTGTTGCAAATGGTAAGAATTAGTTATATTTTAAAACAGCAGCATATTATTCCATTGTGTAGATGTGCCACAGTTTCCTAATCCACTCATCTGCTGATAGGCACTTAGGCTGTTTCCACTTCTTAGCTGTTATAAATTGGCTGCTCTGAACATAGGGGTGTTTCTGATTGGTGTTTCTGTTTTCTTGGGATAGATTCCTAGAAGTGAGATTACTGGGTCAAATGGGAGTTACATTTTTAATTTTTTGAGGAAATTCCATACTGTTTTCCACAGTGGCTTCACCAGTCTGCATTCCCACCAGCAGTGCATGAGAGTTACTTTTTCTCTGCATCCTCGCCAGCACTGTCATTTATTGATTTGTTGATGATAGCCATTCTGACAGGTGTGAGATGATACCTTATTGTCATTTTGATTTGCATCTCTGGGATGATTAGTGACTTTGAGCATGTTTTCACATGTCTCTTGGCCTTCTGTATGTCCTCTTTCAAAAAGTGCCTATTGGAGACTGCGCCATCTTGGGTGGCTGTTGCCGGCATCCAGAGATCAGCTACTAACCTGGAAACAAGGGATCTCAAGCAGTGTGACTGCGTGAACTCAGACGAGCACTGCTTCTTCTCACGGAAAGCAGAGAGAGAACTACATAACCAAACACCTGGAGAAGAGAGATCATGGTGAAACAAAGAACCAACCCACATATGAAAGAAAAACAGGCATCATCAGAAAAGGAAGTAAACGAAATAGAGGCAATGGAGTAAAGCAACCTGTCAGAGAAAGAATTCAGAGAAATGGCCATAAGGTGGATGCAAAGAATGGAAGAAAAATTCAACAATATATGTAGGAACCAAGAGGAAATGAAGAAGAACCAAGAGGAAATGAAGAGAAACCAAGAAGAAATGAAAAATGACATCACTGATATAAAGAACTCAATAGAAAGCATCAACAGTAGACTAGAAGAAGCAGAGGACTGCATCAGCAAGCTAGAAGACAAGGTAGGAAAAAATACCCAAGCAGAGAAGCTTCTAGAAAAAAAAAAAATTAAAAAGCAGGAGGAGAGCCTAAGAGAACTCAGGGACAATGCTACACGAAACAACATCCGAATAATAGGGGTGCCAGAAGGAGAGGAAACTGAGCAAGGAATAGAAAACCTGTTTGAAAAAATAGTAACAGAAAATTTCTCTGATATAGGGAAGAAAAAACTCACACAAATCCAAGAAGCTCGCAGAGTCCCAAACAAAATGAACCCGAAAAGACCGACGCCAAGGCACGTAATAATTAAATTGGCAAACATCAACGACAAAGCAAGAATTTTAAAAGCAGCCAGAGAGAGACAGAAAGCTACCTACAAAGGATCCCCCATCAGACTAGCGACCGATTTCTCAACAGAAACACATCAGGCAAGAAGGGAATGGAATGAATTATACAAAGTCATGCAAAGGAAGGGTCTGAATTCAAGAATACTGTACCCAGCGAGGCTATCAATCAAAATTGAGGGTCAAATCAGGAGCTTCACAGACAAAAACGGTCTACGGGAGTTTATTACAACCAAGCCAGCAATGCAAGAAATGCTAAAGGGTCTGCTGTAAATAGAAAACATAGGAAACAAAGAAGGATCACAGTGGTAAAGAACAAAAATGGTGACTAACAAGTTTCTATCAATAATAACTTTAAATGTAAATGGATTAAATTCCCCAGCCAAAAGGCATAGGGTAAATGAGTGGATAAGAAAACATGACCCATATATCTGCTGTCTACAGGAAACCGACCTCAGAAAAAAAGATGCACACAGACTGATGGTGAAGGGATGGAAAAAGGTTTTTCAGGCCAATGGAAGTGAAAAAAAAAGCCGGGGTAGCAATACTTATATCTGACAAATTAGATCTCAAAGTGAAGGACATAAAAAGAGATAAATAAGGCCACTTCAAAATACTAAAGGGAGCAGTCCAACAAGAAGAAATAACTCTGGTAAATATATATGCACCCAATATAGGAGCACCCAAATACGTAAGAAATCTTCTGGAGGAGATCAAGGGAGAGATTGACAGCAATACAATCATAGTAGGGGACCTTAACACCCATTATCACCACTGGACAAATCCTCTAAACAGAAACTCAGCAAAGAAACATCAATCCTAAATGACTCACTAGATCAGATGGAATTAATTGACATCTTCAGAACATTTCACCCCAAAGCCACAGAATATACATTCTCCTCAAGTGCACATTTGTCATCTTCAAAGATAGACCATATATTGGGTCACAGACAAAGTCTCTTCAAATTCAAGAAAATTGAAATCATATCAAACATCTTCTCAGACCACAAAAGCATAAAACTGGAAATCAACTACAACAAAAACAATCCAGAAAAATCAAACACATGGAGACTAAATAGCATGCTATTAAACAATGACTGGGTTACCAGTGAGATCAAAGAAGAAATAAAAAACATCATGGCAACAAATGACAATGAAAACACAACAATCCAAAACCTATGGGACACAGCAAAAGCAGTCTTGAGAGGGAAGTTCATAGCTCTACAAGCCTACTGCAAGAAACAAGAAACAATGAGAATAAATGACCTAACTCTACAACTCGAAGAGTTAGAAAGAGAGCAACAAAAAAAGCCCACTGTTAGCAGAAGGAAGGAAATAACAAAGATCAGAGTGGAGATAAACGACATAGAGACCAAAAAAACAATACAAAAGATCAACAAAACCAAGAGCTGGTTCTTTGAAAGGATAAACAAGATTGATACACCTGTAGCCAGGCTCACCAAGAAACAAAGAGAGAGGACCCAAATAAACAAAATCAGAAATGAAAGAGGAGAAATAACAACAGACCCCATAGAAATACAAAGGATTGTTAGAAAATACTATGAACAACTCTACTCCAACACACTAGACAACCTGGAGGAAATGGACATATTCCGAGAAAAATACAACCTTCCAAAACTTAACCAGGAAGAATCTAAAAATCTCAATAGGCCAATAACTATGGAGGAAATCGAAGCAGTAATCAAAAAGCTTCCATCAAACAAAAGCCCAGGGCCAGATGGCTTCACAGGGGAGTTTTACCAAACATTCAAGGAAGACCTAAAACCTATCCTCCTCAGACTATATCAAAAGATCCAAGAGGAAGGAACACTTCCCAGCTCATTCTATGAAGCCAACATCACCCTAATCCCAAAACCAGATAAAGACAACACAATGAAAGAGAATTATAGGCCAATAATCCTCATGAACATACATGCCAAAATCCTCAACAAAATCCTAGCAAATCAGATCCAGCAGTACATCAAAAAGATCATACACCATGACCAAGTAGGATTTATCCCAGGGATGCAAGGATGGTACAATATCTGCAAATCAATAAATGTGATACATCACATAAACAAATAGAGAGAAAAAAACCACATAGTCATATCAATTGATGCAGAGAAAGCATTTGACAAAATCCAACACCCTTTCTTGATAAAAACTCTCAGCAAGATAGGAATTGAGGGATCATACCTCAACATAATAAAAGCCATATATGACAAACCCACAGCCAACAACATACTCAATGGGCAAAAACTAAAACCATTCCCCCTAAAAACAGGAACAAGACAGGGATGCCCCCTCTCACCACTCCTGTTCAACATAGTACTGGAAGTACTAGCCATTGCGATCAGACAAGAAGAAGAAATAAAAGGCATCCAGATTGGAAAAGAAGAAGTAAATCTGTCCTTATTTGCAGATGACATTATACTGTACATACAGAACCCTAAAGACTTCATCAAAAAATTATTAGACTTAATAAATGAATTCGGCAATGTAGCAGGATATAAAATTAATGCTAAGAAATCCATGGCATTTCTTTACACCAATAGTGAACTTACAGAAAGTGAAACTACAGAAGCAATCCCATTTACCATTGCACCAAAAAAATTAAAATACCTAGGAATAAACTTAACTAAGGAGGTAAAAGACTTATATGCCAAAAACTACAGGACGCTGAAAAAAGAGATAGAGGAAGAAATAAACAGATGGAAGAACATACCGTGTTCATGGATTGGTAGAATCAACATCATCAAAATGTCCATACTACCCAAAGCAATTTATAGATTCAATGCAATCCCCATTAAATTTCCAGCGGCATATTTCACAAATCTAGAACCAACGTTCCAAAAATTCATCTGGAATAAAAAAAAGACCCCGAATAGCTGCAGCAACCATGATCTCAATACCAGATATCAAACTGTATTACAAAGCCACTGTTCTTAAAACAGCTTGGTACTGGCACTAAAACAGACATATAGATCAATGGAATAGAATAGAGAACCCAGAAATCGACCCAAACCACTATGCCCAATTAATATTTGACAAAGGAGGCAAGAGCATACAATGGAGTCAAGACAGTCTCTTCCATAAATGGTGTTGGGAAAATTAGACAGATACATGCAAAAAGATGAAACTAGACCACCAACTCACACCATACACAAAATAAACTCAAAATGGATAAAAGACTTAAATGTAAGACGGGAAACCATAAAAATACTAGAGGAATCCACAGGCAGCGAAATCGCAAACATATGCCGAAGGAATTTCTTCTCTGATACTGCTCCTAGGGCAATGGAAACTAAAGAGAAAATAAACAAATGGGACTACATCAAAATAAAAAGCTTTTGCACAGCAAATGAAACCATCAACAAAACAACAAGAAGACCCACTACATGGGAGACCATATTTGCCAATGATACCACCGATAAGGGTTTAATTTCCAACATTTACAGGGATCTCATGAAACTTAACAAAAGGAAGATAAACAATCCAATAAAAAAATGGGAAACGGACCTAGATAGACACTTTTTGAAAGAGGACATACAGAAGGCCGAAAGACATATGAAAACATGCTCAAAGTCACTAATTATATGAGAGATACAAATCAAAACGACAATGCGTTATCAACTCACACCTGTCAGAATGGGTATCATCAACAAATCAACAAACAACAAGTGTTGGAGAGGATGTGGAGAAAAGGAACCCTTCTGCACTGCTGGTGGGAATGCAGACTGGTGCAGCCACTGTGGAGAACAGTATGGAGCTACCTCAAAAAACTAAAAATGGAACTCCCATTTGACCCTGTGATCCCACTACTAGGAATATATACCAATAAACCAGAAATACCAATCAGAAAGGATATATGCACCCCTATGTTCATAGCAGCACAATTCACCATAGCTAAGATTTGGAAACAGCCTATGTGCCCATCAGCAGATGAGTGGATTTAAAAAACTGTGGTACATATACACAATGGAATACTATGCTGTGGTAAAAAAAAAAAAGGAACTCTTGCCTTTTGCAACAGCATGGATGGAACTGGAGAGTATTATGCTAAGTGAAATAAGCCAGTCAGAGAAAGATAAATACCACATGATCTCACTCATTTGTGGATTATAGAGAACAACATAGACTGATGAAAAGGGACAGACCCAAAGACTGAGAAACAGCAATCAGGCTATCAATCCCCAGAAGGAAAGTAGTGGAGGGCGGGGGTAAGGGGAAGAGATCAACCGAAGGACTTGTATACTTGTATATAAGCCAAACCAATGGACATGGACAACAGGGGGATGGGAGCATGAGTGTGCGGGGTGGTGGGGGGGGTGGTTGGGGGTTAATAGGGGGGATGAGGACACATTTGTAATACCTTAACTAATAAAAAAATAAATAAATAAAAAATAAAAAAGTGCCTATTTAGGTCCTTTGCCCATTTTTTTTTTTATTGGATTGTTTATCTTGCTTTTGTTAAGTTGTATTTCCATATAAGTTTTGGAGAATAAACCCTTATCAGAGAAAATATTGACAAATATGTTCTCCTATGCACTGGGCTTTCTTGTTTTCTTGATTTTTTTTGATTTTTTTTTTTACTGTGCAGAAGCTTTTTTATTTTGATGTAGTCCCATTTACTTATTTTATCCTTAGTTTACATTGCCATAGGAGCTGTATTGGTAAAGATATTACTACAACAAATGTCTGCTATTTTGGTGCCTATGGCATCTTCTAAGCTTTTTATGGTTCTCCATCTTACGTTTATGTCCTTTATCTATTTTGAGTTTATTTTTGTGTATGGTGTAAGTTGGTGGTCTAGTTTCATTTTTTTGCATGTATCTGTCCAATTTTTCCAACACCATTTATTGAAGAGACTGCCTTGACTCCATTGTATGCTCTTGCCTCCTTTTTCTAATATTAATTGAGCATACTGGCTTGGGTAGATTTTTTGGTTCTCCGTTCTGATCCATTCGTCTATATGTATGTTCTTGTACCAGTACTAAACAGTTTTGAGAACTATGGCTTTGTAGTATAGCTTGATATCTGGTATTATGATCCCTCCAACTTTGTTCTTCTTTCTCAAGATTGCTGCAGCTATTCCAGGTCTTTTTTATTCCAGATGAATTTTTGGAGAGTTTGTGCTAGTTTGAAGTATGCCATTGATATTTTAATGGGGACTGCATTAAATCTATAGATTGCTTTGGGTAGTATGGATATTTAAATGATGTCGATTCTACCAATCCATGAACATCGTATATTCTTCCATTTGTTTATGTCTTCCTTTATCTCTTTTTTCAGCATCCTATAATTTTCTGAGTAAAAGTCCTTTACCTCCTTGGTTAAATTTATTCCTAGGTATCTTAATTTTTTTGATGCAATGGTAAATGGGATTGTTTTTTAGTTTCTATTTCTGTGAGTTAATTATTGGTCTATAAAAAACGCATAGATTGAGACAGAGGAAGATGGTGACCGCAGGAAGGTAGGGAGGAAGAGATTGTGAGAGCACGAGGGAGTGATAGAGGAGTGTGTGGACATGTGTGGTGTGTGTGTGTATGAGCTAGGGACAGCTATATTCTGCAGGTCTTCTAAGGGGCTGCTAAACCGGGCAGTCTTAGACAGTGGAGCCCCTCTCCCAGGACGGACACTCCTAGGCAGCCAGTGCGGGCACAGAGACCACACCATCTTGAGAAACAGGGCTGCTTGAGACTAGGATCCTGGGCTCAGCACCACCCGGTCTGGTCTCAGATGCAAACCAGGACCCTGCAGCCACTGGGGACAGAGACCTGCGACCACAGCTCCAGACCCAGGGGCACCAAGAATCCAGACATCCCCGTGGCAGATTTCTGTGAGTAACAGAGCCCATCCCCCTCCCTGCAGGCTCTCAGGCAGCACCATAGTAACTGATAGGCCCACCCCTTGCCTGGGCCTTAGTGCTGCTACAGGAGCATTAGCCTGGAAGCGCATGAACACCGGGAACTTGTTCTGCACAGCAGGGGCTGCAGGAGCCTTGGCCTGGGAGCTAATGTGCGAATACCAGGAACTTGTCCCGCGCAATGTGGGCTGTAGGAACCTTGGCCTGGGGGATAACGCACGAGCACCTGGAACTTGTCCCGCGCAGCACAGGCCCCGGGACCCCAATTCTCCAGGCAGGAGGCAGCATCAAGCACCAGTGACTTGACTGTGTTTCTTATCACCTGCGCCTGGGATCCCTGATTCCCTGTGAATTCACACTAAGAGCCAATGACTCCAATTCTTGATGCATGTGCACACAGGGACCCTGATTCTCAATGTGAGGCTGTGCAAAGCAACAAAGACTCTGATACTGGATTCTCGGGGAACTCTGACTCCTGGCGCACGCTAAGGGGCTCTGATTTTCAAGACACTGCACGGGAGTCTCTGTTCAAGCATGGTGCAGGTGGGGTCCCTGATTCTAAGTGCGCACACGAGGCCACATTGATCACTGGTAACGCTGAATCTGAGCGAGCCTGGTTCCCATCAGCCCACCACAACCACACATCTTAGTGTCAGAGCTCTCCAGTGACACTAGGGTGGTGCAAAACTCCCACTGCACACGGCCCAGACACATGCAACTCGATGTTTGAACCATCTGGAGATAGTCACAATGGGGAGATGACACAACCCCCAGAGGAAAGAAAATGAGGAGTCGCCAAGAAAGGAAATTAATGAAATTGAAGCATGAAACATGACAGAAAAAGAATTCAGAGTAATGGTTGTACAATTCATTCACCAAATGGATGAGAAAATCAACAACCTATGCAAGAATCAGAAAGAAATGAAAAGTAATATAGCTACAATCAAAAACACCATGGAAGGTTTCAAAAGTAGACTAGAAGAAGCAGAGGACCGAATTAGTGAGTTACAAGATAAGGTAGAGAAACAAGCTCAATCTGAACAGCAACTGGAGAAAAAAATTAAAAAGCAGGAGGAGAGCCTCAGAGAGCTTTGGGACAACATGAAACAAAATAACATATACACAATAGGGCTGCCAGAAGGACAAGAAGAGCAGCAAGGATTAGAAAATCTATTTGAAGAAATAATGACAGAAAACTTCCCAGATACAGTGGGGGCTTGACTTACAAGCTTAATTCATTCCGTGACGGAGCTCGTAACTCAAATTACTCGTATGTGAAATCAGTTTTCACCATTACAATGAATTGAATGCTGGGCTGATGTTGTGGCGTTCACTATGACGTTCATTGTGCCAACTAGCGGTGGGGTATCTGAAGCTGGCTCATAACCCAAATTTTAGCTCGCAACTCAAAGCAAAAAATTGGCCAAGAGATGGCTCATACCTCAAAAAACTCGTTAGTCAGGACACTCGTAAGTCAAGGCCCCACTGTATGGGGAAGAAAAAAGTTACACAAGTACAGAGAGTCCCAAGCAAGATGAACCCCAAAAGACCCACACCAAAACACATCATAATAATGATGGCAAATGTACATGACAAAGAGAATCTTAAAGGCTGCAAGAAAGAGACAGAGAGTTACCTACAAAGTATCCCCCATCAGATTATCAAATGATTTCTCACCAGAAACACATCAAGCTAGAAGGGAATGGAAGGAGGTATACAAAGTGTTGCAAAGCAAAGGACAGAATCCAAGAATACTCTATCCAGCAAGACTATCAATCAAAGTTGAAGGAGAAATAATGAGCTTTGCAGACAAAAAAAGGCTAAGGGAGTTTATCACTACCAAGCCAGCAATGCAAGAAATGCTAAAGGGAATGCTGTAAAAAGAAGAAATATAAAGGTAAGAAAGAACACAGGCACAAAAATAGAAATGACTACAAGCAAGTACCTTTCAATAATAACTTTAAATGTAAATGGACTAAATGCTCCAATCAAAAGACATTGAGTGGCTGAATGGATAAAAAGACATGACCCATATATATGCTGTCTATAAGAGGCCAACCTCAGAAAAAGGGACTCACACAGACTGAAAGTGAAGGGATGGAAAAATATCTTTCAGGCAAACGGAAATGAAAGAAAAGCTGGTATAGCAATACTTATATCCAACAAGATAGACCTCAAAGTGAAGGCCATAACAAGAGATAAGGAAGGCCACTTCATAATACTAAAGGGATTGATACAACAAGAGGATATAACCCTGATAAACATATATGCACCCAATGCAGGAGCACCCAAATACATAAAAAACCTCCTGGAAGATAACAAGGGAGACATCAACAACAACACAATCATAGTAGGGGACTTAAAAACACCACTGAAATCACTGGATAAATCCTCTAGAAAAAAAATCAGCAAAGAAACAGCAGTTCTAAATGACTCAATAGATCAGATGGACTTAATTGACATCTTCAGAAGATTTCACCGCAAAGCCACGGAATATACGTTCTTCTCAAGTGCACATGTGACATTTTCAAAAATAGACCACATATTGGGTCACAAAGTCTTCCCAAATTCAAGAAGATTAAAATCATACCAAGCATCTTCTCAGACCACAATAGCATAATATTAGAAATAAACTACAATAAAAACAATCCAAAAAACTCAAACACTTGGAAGCTGAATAGCATGCTATTAAATAATGATTGGGTTACCAGTGAGATCAAAGAAGAAATTAAAAACATCCTGGAAACTAATGACAATAACAGCACAACAATCCAAAATCTATGGGACACAATGAAAGCAGTCCTGAGAGGGAAGTTTATAGCACTACAGGCCTACCTCAACAAACAAGAAAAAATTATAGTAAATCACCTAACACTACAACTCAAAGAATTAGAAAGAGAGCAACAAGAAAAACCCAGAGTGAGCAGAAGGAAGGAGATAATAAAGATCAGAGCAGAAATAAATGACAGCGAGACGAAAAAAACAATACAAATGATCAATGAAACCAAGAGCTGGTTCTTTGAAAGGATAAGCAAGATTGATGAGCCCCTAGCCAGGCTCACCAAGAAGCAAAGAGAAAGGACTCAAATAAACAAAATCAGAAATGAAAGAGGTGAAATAACAACAGACCCCACAGAAATGCAAATGATTGTTAAGAAATACTATGAACAACTCTACTCTGACAAACTAGACAACCTGGAGGAAATGGACATATTCCTAGAAAAATACAATCTTCCAAACTCAATCCGGAAGATTCTAAAAATCTCAATAGGCCAATAACTATGGAAGAAATTGAAGCAGTTATCAAAAAGCTAACAGCAGCCAAGACCAGCTTGGCTCAGTGGATAGAGCGTCGGCCTGTGGACTGAAGGGTCCCAGGTTCGATTCTGGTCGGGGGCATGTACCTTGGTTGCGAGCACATCCCCAGTGGGAAGTGTGCAGGAGGCAGCTGGTCGATGTTTCTCTCGCATCGATGTTTCTGACTCTCTATCTCTCTCCCTTCCTCTCTGTAAAAAATCAATAAAAATATATTTTAAAAAAAGAAAAAAGAAAAAAAGCTAACAGCAAACAGAAGCCTGGGAACAGACGCCTTCACAGGGAAGTTTTACCAAACATACAAGGAAGAACTAAAACCTATCCTCCTCAGACTATTCCAAAAAATACAAGAGGAAGGAACACTTCCAAGCTCATTCTATGAATCCAGCATCACCCTAATACCAAAACCAGATAGAGACAACACAATGAAAGAGAATTATAGGTCAATATCCCTCATGAACATAGATGCCAAAATACTCAACAAAATTCTAGCAAATTGGATCCAGCAATACATCAGAAAGATCATACACCATGACCAAGTAGGATTTATCCCAGGGATGCAAGGATGGTACAATATCCGCAAATCAATAAATGTGATACATCATATAAACAAATTGAGAGATAAAAACCACATAGTCATATCAATTGATGCAAAAAAGGCATTTGACAAAATCCAACACCCTTTCTTGATAAAAACTCTCAGCAAGGTTGCAATAGAAGGATCATACCTCAACGTCATAAAAGCCATATATGACAAACCCACAGCCAACATCATAATCAATGGGCAAAAACTGAAACCATTTCTCATAAGAACAGGAACAAGACAGGGATGCCCCCTCTCACCACTCCTGTTCAACATAGTACTGGAAGTACTAGCCATTGCGATCAGACAAGAAGAAGAAATAAAAGGCATCCAGATTGGAAAAGAAGAAGTAAATCTGTCCTTATTTGCACATGACATGATACTGTACATAGAAAACCCTAAAGACTCCATCAAAAAATTATTATACTTGATAAATGAATTTGGCAATGTAGCAGGATACAAAATTAATGCCAAGAAATCTAAGGCATTTCTTTACACCAATAGTGAACTTACAGAAAGTGAAACTACAGAAGCAATCCCATTTACCATCACTCCAAAAAATTTAAGATACCTAGGAATAAACTTAACTAAGGAGGTAAAAGACTTATATGCCAAAAACTACAGGACGCTGAAAAAAGAGATAGAGGAAGACGTAAACAGATGGAAGAACATACCGTGTTCATGGATTGGTCGAATCAACATCATCAAAATGTCCATACTACCCAAAGCAATCTATAGATTCAATGCAATCCTTATTAAATTACCAACGGCATATATCACAGATCTAGAACAAACGTTTCAAAATTTCATCTGGAATAAATAAGACCTCGAATAGCTGCAGCAATCCTGAGAAAGAAGAACAAAGTAGGTGGGATCTCAATACCAGATATCAAGCTGCATTACAAAGCCACTGTTCTTAAAACAGCTTGGTACTGACACAACAACAGACATAAAGATCAATGGAATAGAATAGAGAACCCAGAAATCGACCCAAACCACTATGCCTAATTAATATTCGAAAAAGGAAGCAAGAGCATACAATGGAGTCAAGACAGTCTCTTCCATAAATGGTGTTGAGAAAATTGGACAGATACATGCAAAAAGATGAAACTAGACCACCAACTCACACCATACACAAAAATAAACTCAAAATGGATAAAAGACTTAAACATAAGATGGGAAACCATAAAAATACTAGAGGAATCCACAGGCAGCGAAATTGCAAACATATGCTGAAGGAATTTCTTCTTTGATACTGCTCCTAGGGCAATGGAAACTAAAGAGAAAATAAACAAATGGGACTACATCAAAATAAAAAGCTTTTGCACAGCAAATGAAACCATCAGCAAAACAACAAGAAAGCCCACTGCAATGGAGAACATATTTGCCAATGATACCACCGATAAGGGTTTAATCTCCAAAATTTACAGGGAATTCATGCAACTTAATAAAAGGAAGATAAACAATCCAATCAAAAAATGGGCAACGGACCAAGATAGACACTTTTTGAAGGAGGACATACAGAAGGCTGAAAGACATATGAAAACATGCTCAAAGTCACTAATCATCCGAGAGATGCAAATCAAAACGACAATACGGTATTATCTCACACCTGTCAGAATGGCTATCATCAACAAATCAACAAAAAACAAGTGTTGGAGAGGATGTGGAGAAAAAGGAACACTCGTGCACTGCTGGTGGGAATGCAGACTGGTGCAGCCACTGTGGAGAACAGTATGGAGTTTCCTCAAAAAACTAAAAATGGAACTCCCATTTGACCCAGTGATCCCACTTCTAGGAATATATCCCAAAAAGCCAGAAACACCAATCAGAAAGGATATATGCATCCCTATGTTCATAGCAGCACAATTCACCATAGCTAAGATTTGGAAACAGCCTAAGTGCCCATCAGCAGATGAGTGGATTTAAAAAACTGTGATACATATACACAATGGGATACTATGCTGCAGTAAAAAAGATGAATTCTTTCCATTTGCAACAGCATGGATGTAACTGGAGAGCATTATGCTAAGTGAAATAAGCCAGTCAGAGAAAGATAAATACCACATGATCTCACTCATTTGTGGAATATAGAAAACAACATAGATTGACGAACAGGGACAGATCCAAAGACAGTGAAACAGCGATCAGACTGTCGATCCCCAGAGGGAAAGTAGGTGAGGGTGGGGGTAAGGGGAAGAGATCAACCAAAGTACTTTCATGCACGCATATAAGCAAACCAATGGACATGGACAACAGGGGATGAGAGCATGAGTGGGGGGTGGGGGGAGGTTGGAGGTTAATAAGGGGATGAGGACATATTTGTAATACCTTAAACAATAAAGAAATTAAAAAAATATAAAAAATATAAAAAAATAAAAAGCCATAGATTTCTGGGTGTTAATTTTGTATCCTGCTACATTGCCAAATTCATTTATTAGTTTTAGTAGTTTTTTTATGGAGTCTTTAGGTTTTTCTATGTACAATATCATGTCACCTGTGAATAATGACAATTTTATTCATTTCCAAATTGAATGCCTTTTATTTTTTCATTTCTTCTTCTTGTCTGATCACTATGGCTAGCACTTACAGTACTATGTCTATTAGGAGTGGTGAAAGTGGGCATCCCTGTCTTGTTCCTGCTCTTAGGGGAAATAGTTTTAGTTTTTGCCCATTGAGTATAATGTTGGCTGTGGGTTTATCATATAAGGCTTTTATTATGATGAGGTATGATCCCTTTTTTTTTTTCCACTTTTCTGAGAGTTTTTATCAGGAAAGGGTGTTGGATTTTGTCAAATGCCTTTTCTGCATCAATTGATATGATTATGTGATTTTTTTTGTCTCTCAATTTGTTTATGTGATGTATCACATTCTGCGGATACTGTACCATCCTTGCTTCCCCGGGACAAATCCTACTTGGTCATGGTGTGTGATCTTTCTGATGTATAGCTGGATCTGATTTGCTAGAATTTTGTTGAGGATTTTAGCATCTATGTTCATCAAGATTATTGACTTGTAATTCTCTTTCTTTATAGTGTCTTTATCTGGTTTTGGAATTAGGGTAATGCTGGATTCATAGAAAGAGCTTGGAAGTGTTCCTTCCTTTTATATCACATTTTCTTATCCATTTATCCAATGACATCCACTTAGGTTGTTTTGATTTCTTAACTATTCTGAATATGGTACAATGAACATGGGGGTGCTGATAAACTTTCAAGATATTGTTTTCCTTTCCTTGGAATATATACCCAGAAGTAGCATTTTTGGATTGTTAACAATAGACATACCACATAAGAATAACACTTTACAGGTTATAATGCCTCCCCATCCAAATAACGTATTTCAGAAATTTTCACATGAGCTTAATAACAGCACATTAAGGCAAATGATAACACTCACACAGTGATGAAAGATGGTTTGACATTGGGTAGTGTCATACAGGGCAATATGTAGGTCTCTGGTGTCATAGAAATGTACAGTTGATGTCTATATGGTCCTCTTAACCAATGTCACATAATAAAAAATTTTAAATCTACCACATTTAAAATTAGGGAGATGAATCCACTGGACAAAACGTTCAAAGTAGCAAGTAGGGAGAAAAGGGCCACATGTTTTAAGATTCTTTATACTCTACCACACTACAGCTATGTTGTTAATATATCAGCAAAAGGATGAAATGAAAGATATGCCCTACTAAACAACATTCAGTGCAGTTTAACAAACAACTTAGTTTCCTGAATCCAGACTACTTGGCCTGGTTTCAATACCCAAACCTCCAAGTTTTTTCTCCTGGTGGGTAAGTCCACCCTGTCTCTTACCACTACCTCCCCCACCTGGCAAGCTCTAGTCCTATTTCACATCCTGTTGCTGCCTTGCCCCGGTATCATTACTGCCTGGGATCTTGTCAGGCCCTGCTATGTTTTATGGGTAAAAATCTTGCTCCCTAAGACTAGCTAGAATCAAATGACACTCATCACAACCTCTTACGCCTTTGGCCATTCCATCAGGGATCAGACAGCTTAACTTCCACAAGCTCCAGCCCTAAATCCAACTCCATTCACTCCCCAGGGCCTGTCATTAAGGATCCGCATCTTCAAATAAAGACAGTGTTGGGTAAGCAATGATCATAGGCTTTGGAGTCAGGCAAACAGACCTGGGTTTGAATCCCATTATATAAACTGAGCAAATTAATTCAGCTCTATAAACTTCAATTTTCTTTTCTGCCCATGGAGAATGATACTATGTGCCTTAAGAGGAATCAGCACAGAGCGTGCTCAAGGTCATAACTCTCATTTATATTTAATCAAAATTCTTCCTAATGTTATTTAAGGATAATTTTACATTTAAATTCAATGGGAAAAAATTGCCTTATTACCTACAAATATTTAAGTAGTGAATAAAGGACTAAATGAATGATTAAATAATTGAATGAATCAATCAAACCATTGGATATACTTGATATGAATGAATTCATTCAATTAAACAAATATCCTATATAATAAAAGTCTAACATGCTAAGTGTCCCACCATTCATTCAACCATTAGACCAGTCACTATGATGCCGCACTGACCACCAGGGGGAAGGTGCACTGATGGGTAGGTTATCTTACTGCTGTGGTCCGGCCAATCGGGACTGGATGAGACAGCCAGAAACACCCTGGAGTCCTCCCATAGTCCTGATAGTGCACCAGTGAGGTTCCTCAGCCTGGTCTGCAGGGATCAGGCCAAAACCAGCTCTCCAACATCCCCTGAGGGGTCCCAGATTGCAAGAGGACATAGGCCAGGCCGAGGGGCCCCACCGGTGCACAGATCCATGCACAGGGCCTCTAGTACATTAATTAATGTTATATTTTAGGCATTGTGAACAATGTCTAAAATCGATAGGACCCTTTCCCTCATAGAGCTTTTAGTACAACAATTACTCTCTCCTTCCTTTGTTGTTTTTTTTTTGTTTTTTTTTAGATAAAATCTATTATGACATTGAACTAACTACAGGGAACTATTCCCTTTGAAATCTGCCTCCTCTACTAGTCTGTGATCACTATGAAGGTAAAAGTCAGGGAAGTACTAATGACTTCATGTGCTAGCCCAATATCCCATTCCTGATAGAGACTTTGCTGTCTCCTCTGGGCCCTCCTTGAGTTTACATGATCCTGTTTCTTACCTCCTGGCAAAAATTCAGGCAGGAGGAGGCCCTAGGAATGGAGGCTTAGGCAGGGAAACACTTGTGTGTCCAGTACAATTTATGGATTGGGAAAATGTTGATATGTGACACTAAAATAAGTCCAAATATTATGCCACCAAACAGAGCCAAATGATTGATAAGAGCTCATGAGAGGAGTTTCAAGATGGTGGCAGAGTAGGTGGAACTTTCTCACACCTCGTCCCAGAACCAAACTAAAAAAAAAGAACCAAACTAGAAATAAAACTAAACTGGGCAACATTTACCCTGAATTTCCAAATGAAGACTAGCTAAAAAGACTTTTGAACAAGGACGAGCAGAAACCACCTGGAGACTGCCAGGAAGGGCAGAGTCACACCAGGCCTGGCCTTGCTCCTGCAGGTGGCATGTCAAGGGTGCAGAGGTATATCCGCCTGTGGTGGAAGAGGCTGGAGTTGCGGGGGTCAGGGGGGAGTTGAGGGGAGAGGGTATGTGGTGGGGGTTGGAGTGTGGGAGGGTTAATGGCTTTGGAGAGTAAAGTTGGGGGTTTCCTCCTGAGAGGAATGAGGCCTGAACTCCAGATTGTGATCCCCTTCCTGGAGGACCAGAGGTGGGAACAGCTACTAACATAGCATCCAGAAGTGAAATGCTACCATGGGGCCACCACTGGCCATGGAAATATAGAGCCTGCCAGACAACGCCACTTTTTATTTTAAAGGACCAGAATACAGGATTTTCTTTTGCAGCCACTCAACGCTGGGCTTCAGTGCAGGGAGGGCGGTGTGGATCAGAGTCACCTGAGGAGAATCTTGGGTGAGAGTCATTGAGGAGAGACATGGGAGAGCAGCTGCCAAAATACCTGTGTTCAGTCTCCCCCACCCAATAACACAACAGCCATTTTTCCTGAGAGGCACAGGCCTCTCCAATGAGCAGCCTGGGGAAAAGCAACTACCCTGCCCTCTGGGACATAGCTCATCCCAACCTCTGGAATCCGACTGGCCCCCACCTTGTATCTTGACCCCTGCTGAGGAGTCAGCAGCACAAGCAAGGCCTATGGGTCTGGGCAGTCTCAAGGGACATCAGTGACTGCCTTTGGGGAGGGGCCATTTCCCCTATTTTCACAGGAATCTGACTGGTGCTTCCCCATCACAGGAGAGCTGATAGAAACTCTTGGCTTCAGGCAAACCTCACTGTTGTGCCTATGAGAGGCTCTGCCTTCCCAAGTTCAGGGAAATATTCTACAATAGACTCAATCCTGTGGCTCTGGAATGGGGAAACGCACCTACCATCTTCTCTGAAGTCTGAGTGGCACCTCCCCTCATAGCAGATACAGAAGTCCCTTCCTTCCAATGCTGCCAAAGCCCTTTCAGAAACAGCCATTCAGTGACTAAGTCTGATAGCTGGCTGGCGGCTGAGGTGGGCAGAGGAGGAACCTCCAGTCTCCTGGGATGTTTGCTGACCCACCCTGGGCCACCTGCTGCCAGAAAGCCGGCCTTGGAGCACAGAAAGCTTATATACACACTTACGTTCATTGCAGCATTATTTACAGTAGCCAAGACCTGGAAACAGCCCAAGTGCCCATCAGTACATGAATAAATAAAAAGCTGTAGTACATTTACATAAATGAATACTATGCAGCTATAAAAATGATATAACGCTTACCCTTTGCTACAGCATGATGGACCTGGAGAGTATTATGCTAAGAAAAAATAAGCCAGTCAGAGAAAGACAGATACCATATGATCTCACTAATATGTGGAATATAATGAACAAAATCAACTGAAAAAGAAAATAGAATCAGAGGCATGGATACATGTAAGAGACTAACAGATCTCAGAGGGATGGGGAGTGAGGGCGACTGGAAGAAATTAACCAAATATATATATATTTGGTTATATATCCCATGGACATGGGGCAATAATGTGGTGATAGCCTGGGGTGGGGAGCTGGGTAGAGGGGAGCAAAAAGGGGTAAAATGGGGGACATCTGTAATACCGTCAATAATTTTTTTAAAAGAAGAAATTGAATCAATAATTCTAAGCCTTCCTAAACAAGAACCACCAGTCTGATATAAATACTTGGGCCTGAAGCCGACCCAGACCTTCACTACCTACTCTGACCACCAGCCAGGTGTGCTCATTCAGGATTACAAAGACTAGTGCATCATAGCCAAGGATAACATCCTACCTGGCAAGTTGGAACTCACAGACATGCCACCTGTACTCTGTGGTGTTCCTCAGATTGAGGTCACTTTTGATATTGATGCTAACGGCACCTTCAATGTCTTTGCTGTGGATTTGAGTACAGGAAAAGTGAACAAGATTACCATCACTAACCAGGAGAACTGTTTGACCAAGGAAGACAGCAAACATATGGTCCAAGAAGCTGAGAGAGAAGTACAAAGCTGAAGAGGAGAAGCAATGGGACAAGGCATCTTCCAAAAATTCACTTACACTCTTTGCAGTCAATATAGAGGTGATCACAAAAGATGAGAAATTTCAAGTAAAGCTCAATGATGAGGATAAACAGAAGATTCTTGACAAATGTAATGAAGTTATCACCTGGCTTGGTAAGAATCAGACTGAAGAGAAGGAAGAATTTGAACATCAGCAGAAAGAGCTGGAGAAAGTCTGCATTTCTATCCTTCCCAAGCTGTCCCAGAGTGCAGGAGATAATTTCAGGAGGTAAGCCTGGAGCTTCCCTAGCGACGAAACTCCTCTTTAGGCCCACCAGTGGACAGGTGGATCAAGGCAACTTGAACATGCATTTAGTTGTTGTTCCATACAAAGTATCGAAAGACCCAAATTTGTAGCAAATTCCATGGTAATTTTATGGCTAAGCTGCTATAGTAACTTTCAAGCTCAACACTTGAATGTGGAACATGTGCACAGGGAGAGGAAATAACCTTGCACTTTCTAGATACTTTAGTGTAGGGACAAAACACAATGTTTTAAATCAAACTTTATTTGAAATTGTCACCAAGACCCCGCCACAATATAAACCACAAACTTTTACTGCATTCAGATACAGTTTTGTTGTAAGGATATAGAACTAAACTACAGAGGTATGTTTCCCTGGGTTTGAATAGTGTTAATTATGAGAGATGTTTGAGGGAACCTGTCATACTGATCACTGATTACCAAGTGACAGTGCTGTCTACATTTTTTTAATAAATGCATTTTGTATTATTTATGATATGTGAGTCTTCTAAAGTGTGGGATCCAAGCAAGGTCCCATCTTTCCCAAATGCTATAGATTATTATTATTATTATTATTATTATTATTATTATTAAACCCATTTAACAGATGATAAAATTGGGACTTTAGTGTATCAGTCAGCATAAAGTCTAAAAAACAGAAACATCTCTAGGGAGTTTAAGGAAATCAAGATTCAATACACAAATTCTGAGTTCACAAAATGATAGGAAGGCCTGGGACCTGAAGATAGAAAGCAGGACATTACAATAGAAAAGGAGAAATTACTGACAAATCAAGTTGAGCTTTGTTTTAGAAAGAGTGGATATTGGTATGTAGATATACAGGAGATGAAAACATTTCTGTTCAATGGCTTCTTTTGGTCAATAAAAAGAGGCAGCTGAGAATACTCAGCAAAGTGAGGGAGGAAATGTGGAGCATGTACAAGGAAATGAATGTGACTGCCAGAGAGCTTTCCAGATTCAGTTTGTTATGTTAATCATTAATTTATAGGCTATCTGTGCAGTTATGTGTTGTTGTTTTTTTCATGACTTTTATCAAGTTACATATATGGTTACCAGTTTCATAGTATAGAGTAGAGATAAAAGGCCCTGATAATATTGCTTTGTGAAACTAAGTACTTGTGTTTACCTTTCATATGGCACACATACAGTCCCAGCCCTGGTCCAAAGTCCATCAGACAATGCATCTTGGTCTCATAAAGTTCCTTTCCTTTCAGCACCTCTTTACATTCTTCCTCTAACCCAGACCACCTCCAGCTCCCAGCCCTGAGCTCCTGAGAGAAATGTCTCTAACCAGAGCTACCAAATATCAGGAGAGACCCAGCCCCACAGCAGAGGCAGAGGTAAGTCTGAAGCCCCTGCCTATGGAGGTGTCAGTCCCAAAGTTGGAGGAGGAGGCAGTTTGAATAAAGGACCAAGTTAGTGTTCTGTGAAAGGTTCTCCTGCTCAGAGTAGGTGTGGATGGAGAGAGCTGTGCTTTTATTTTATTTTATTATTTTAGAGAGAGAGGAAGGGAGAGATAGAAACATCGATAAGAGAGAAACATTGATCTACTGCCCCCTGTACACCCCCAAGCAGGGATCAAGCCTGAAATTTGGAATCTGGCCTGATGGGGCATTGAACCAGAGATGTCTTGATGCATGGGTCGATGCTCAACCACAAGGCATACCAGCTGTGAGCGAGCTATGCTTTTTGATAGGAAAGTCTGATGAAAAAAGGACAAAGGAGGGAAAGGTGGGTAGAAATGTAGAGGTTAGAGGAAAATAATTATGTAATTAATAGGCCTGTTTACCAGGATTCTGAGCTGGGAAGTCTCTTTCTGGGTGTTTGCTTTCTATTACTTATCCTGTAACGCCTGTATCAGTGGTCTTCATAATAGAGTGTGCATACATCTGAGGGTGTGAAAAGACTCTTTAAGATCCTCAGATAGGAGTAGTGTCAATGAGATGAATGTTCATACCCTCAAACCCCACATGATCTCGTTCTTAAAATGGGTTGAAAAGGTTTATTTCCCATTACATCTCTCACAGTTGTCTTTCTTTTACTTTAAAAATAAGGGATTACCCGAACTGGGTCGCTCAGTGGTTGAGCATCAACTTATGAACCAGGAGTTCATGGTTCAATTCCCAGGCAGGGCACATACCGGAGTTATGGTTGAATCCCAATGTGGGGAATGCAGGAGGCAGCCAATCAATGATTCTCTCTCATCATTGATGTTTCTATCTCTTTCTCCCTCTCCCTTCTGCTCTGAAATCAATTAATATATATTTAAAAAACAAAACAAGGAATAGCCTTTTCCTCCTCTCCCATTCCTTTTTTCTCTTTCTCTTTCTATCCTGTCCATTCCCTTCCCTTCCTGAACAACCCAGTCCTAAGCTGTTTAGAGAGGCAGAGCAAAATCAACATCTGTGTTGGCAGTTAGAGCACACAGGGTGTAGAAGGGAAACTGAGGTGACCCACAGCAAAGGATCAAAGCCTAAGCAATGAAGGGATACCAACTCATGGAGGCAGCCTGATGTGGGGGAGGTGAAAGTCCATTGGGGGAGGGAGTTCTCTGATGAGTGTCTGAGCCAGAGCACAGTGAAGAATGGGATGGGACATGTCAGAGCACAAGTAAGGTAAGGAGGCATCTATGTGGAGGGAATGCTTAGTATAGGGCTGGAGAGGGCTGAGGAGGGCATTCATGTAGAATAAAGGGAAGAAACAGAGGAGGCCTTATAAAAAAATAAACATATTAAGTATCAAGAGCCAGGATTCTCACTTGCAGAGAAGAAAGTTATAAATACTGAAGGGTGGGAAATACTAAAATGAAATCCCTAGCTGGTGATTTCAGTGTAGCCTGAGGAAGTAGCCATGGTGGACCAAGTAAACCTTCCTAAGGAATTTACCAAGAACATCAGATTGATCCAGCAAAGCATGATTGACAGCTGGTAAAGTACTCTAAATCCCTGCTCTTAGATAGTAAGACCCCTAATTAGGGCTGGGTGCTGCTACTTGAGAGTTGCCTGAGAGAACCCCTAACTGCCTCATCATCTTTCAGGTTCTTGAGAATTTATAGAGCAAGAAGTCTTGTTCCCGCTTTCCTTTTTTAAAAAGCATTTCCGTTGCATTTCACCATAAATACATCATGTGTGGTGTGGAAGAAGCACAAAGGAACTATTGGAGACATTGAATTGAGCATTTTAATGTTGCAGTGAGTTTCTATAAAGAGATTTTGGTAAGATGTAGCTCTGTGAAGAGCTCATTACTAATAGCCTGGATCTCATTGCTAAGATCCTCCCCATCTTTCTCTATCAGTTTTCTCAGCAGCTTCTTAGGCCTCCGCATGTTTCCACAGTGTCTCTTCCTACCATTGGGGCAGAGCTGGCTCTGTCCTGTTAGGGAGGAACGAGGTAAGTCTTTTTGCCCAAGTGAGATACAGTGGGGCCTTGACTTACGAGTGTCCTGACTAACGAGTTTTTTGAGATACCAGCTGTCTCTAGGCGGATTTTTTGCATTGAGTTGATAGAGTAATTTGAGTTCAGGAGCTCTTTAACGAGCTCGGTCTCGGAACGAATTAAACTCGTAAGTCAAGGCCCCACTGTAGTTGCCATAAAATGTCCCTAATTTGTCCATTCCTACACTTGTAAGAGATTTGGAAACAGGCCCCACATAGTTGAAGGTACCATGCACCTGTACAGACACCAGCAGGACTTCTTGCTTCATCCATAAACATGTCTTATACCAGTTTCCCCGCAAAGTGGGTCCATCAGATGGCTTTGCAAGATAAGCAGCAAATGGGAAGAGGACCTTCTGTCAAACTCTATTTGGTGACAGCAACTACACAGTGGGCTTGATCAACTGCCTAGATTTAGTCTTCAACAACCTGCACTGAATACTGCCCTTCAGGGGAAGGACCCCTAGAGCAACAGAAAGAGTTCAAAATGCAGAGGCTCAAGGAGCCTATTTGTGGCCCTACCTGGAGTGGATTGGAGACCTAGGGAGGGGTTCCTGGTAGAGCTCAAAGCAACCACACCCAAACTCTGTCTCAATTAAATAAAATGATTTTTTTAATCGATATGCAGTAGATATGTGCAAACTAGTTGCACAGTGATTATCTTGACATTGCATGCACATTCTACAAAGTAAAACTCTTATTTTTATTCCAAAGTAATAATTCAATTGAATTTGAAATCTATTCCAATTTTTACAAGACATTTCAACATTACATATGTGAATGAAAGAAAAGGAGCTGTGAGGTTCTTTAAGTATAATTCAAATGAATGGGATTGAAAAATATTTAAAAATTCGTATCACCTACTTATGCAAATGAACTAGCTCACTATGGTGACTATAATGAAATTGGAGCCCCACAAGTGTTGCTCAGTGGTTCAGCATTGACCTACAAACCAGGAAGTCAAGGTTCAATTCCCAGTCAGGGTGCATACAGTGGTTGTGGGCTGGATCCCTGGGGAAGGACGGGGTGGGGGGTGAACATGCAAGAGGCAGACAATGAGTGATTCTGTCTCACCATTGATGTTTCTATCTGTCTCTCACTTCTTCTCTGAAATCAAGTTTTTTAAAATTTTTGAAAAAAAGAAATTGAAGGAATCATCATTGATACTTATAATTGCACATTGATAATTATCTGTAGTCATTTCAAGTATATAATAAGAAATAAAAAGCTATACTTATTCAAGCAACTTCAAAAATTATAAAAATTTAAGATTTTAGGTGTATTTCTTCTAAAGATATATTTAACATATTTGTTTAAATTTCTATTACATTTTTCTTATATAATTGTATAATATAGAGGAAATGTCATTTTCTCCCATGAAGCCCATATAACCTAATCCTCTTGCAGTTTACTACAGTGTGCCCGACAACTAACATCATGTTCTCTGTGTGCCATGACATTAAAAAGGTTGAGAAGTGCTGCCTAGTCTATAGAGAGGTAATATATGCTCCATCTCTGCAGTTGCTCCCATGGTCCTTAAGACCCTGTACAATTATATACCACATGCCTCTACCAGCTCAGGATCCATTCCCCCACATATAAAGTGTATTTCTCCTCTTCCTAGAGGAGAAACATGGCCTTTGGAATTTCTTCCCCTCCATGCTTTGGGCCAACCATTCCTAAACATTCTCTGAGCAGCAAGATCTCTGAGCCCTAGGCCCAGGGCAGAAAACTTCATAGACATGGTCACCAAATTCCAAATTGTAGTGGTTGTTGAGGTAATACAGCCTCTGCTTTACTTCCAATACTAATTTACATCTTTTGATAAAGGGCACCAGAAGCCTTACTTGGCCAGGCTGGGGGAGGGAGTGATGCTGGAAAGTACAGAAACCACCTGCTTTTCCTGTGGCCCAAAGCAGAGGGTCCCCTAAGCTCCTGGTTCCTCTAGCAGCGTCCTGACCATGGATCAACAGACATTATGTACAGAAGATATAAATGTAGGAGTGAGTCATCAGCATGTAGAAGATAGTTGGAGCCATTACATTACAAATAATCTCATAGGGAGAATATATAAAATGAGATTTTTTTAAAAAGGAACCAGGAAAGTGCCCTGGGGGAGGAGCAGTTAATCTGTGGGGTGAGGAAGAGAAGCCAGTGAAGGAGTTGAGTGGGAGCAGACAGAAATGCATAAGGAGTAGAGAGATTAGAAGTATGAGTGCCCTGAGTAGTCCTAAAAATCAAGGGTCCCAAAATTTGTAGGAAAAGGAGCAATAATCTTACTCTGCCCCTCACCATAGACCCATAGATAAGATGTGCCCAATACCTGCCTAGGAGTGAGATTTCTTCATTCACTCCTTTCTCTGCCCCTTGCTTAAGTCTCAAAGTTCTCTTTTAATCTCTCTCCTCATTACAGTGTTTCCCTCCTTTTCCAATGAGTCATCAGCACAGAGCCTTTGGAACATCCTGCCTCAGTCACCTGAGGAGGAAGCGAGTCTCTACAGGTTATCATGGCAGCCTCATCTCACTCTACTTCTGCATCCAGATGCTCATAATGGGTACAGGTAGGAATCCTTATATAGTCCCCAATTCTCTGTTATGTCAGGGAAAGGAAAAGAGAGGGGAGCTTAAAGAAAAAGTTTGACAAAAATACAAATGTTATGAGATCCTGGCAAAAAGTAGAGGGGTTAACTTTATACACTTACTAAGTGCCTGCCAGTGTGTGTAAATCTGAGTATAAATGTTGGGCAAAGATTGAGAGACAATAAAGGAGCTCATGAGGGTAATTTTCAAAAGCGTACATTCTTATAGTCTCAAAATAATGTGGAATAAAAACAATTAGCTTGTATGCCTCTATTTCTCATCCCATGCTCAAGGCAAGAAGTAGAAATGATTCTCAAACAATTTACTACTAAGCTGCTTCAGATTCTTTCTCAACACAGTTATCCAGCTATCCATCCAGAACCATCAGAACTCCTGTGTGGTTCCTCCATCCTACCGACTAGGTCAGAATGTGACCTGAAGGAGCTAACTTGTCTATTCCCATCTCCTGCAGTCACATTCCTCAGGGCCCTCCCCACAGGGTGAGTTAAGTGAGGAGACTATGGCCCAAATTTTAAATTGGTACTTACTCTCAGGATCTTGCCAACTATGTACCTGCAACCTAAAGTGAGTGTGTCCTCAAAATCTGTGTCCTGTGTCCTTTGCTTGCCTCACCTTAGCCAGGGTTAGACATCCAACACCTAACATCTCTAGCTTTCTCTAGCTCTGTGTGAATGGTTAGGTCAGAAAAGATCCAGCAACTATTTCAGACATTGTTCAGGTTATGATGGAATCAACCAATAAACTAGTAAATATCCCCGCTTTGGCCTAAATCTGTCCCCCTACATCCGCAACCCTGACTCCATTTCTGTTCTCTTTTCAGGAGCATTCCAAGTCCATGGGCCCCAGGAACCCATAGAGGCCACGTTCGGCAGTGAAATTGAGCTGCCCTGCTCCCTCTTGCCTCCTCAAAATGTTAAAAATATGAAAATAAGCTGGACCAGATCCCTACCCTCCCATGCGGTGCACCTGTATGAGGATGGGAGGGACAAGCCTGAGGAAGCCATGGAGGAGTATTTAGGGAGGACAGAGCTTGTGAAAAATGTCATGGAAAAGGGGATCGTGCTCCTGAGAATCCTCAGTGTCCAACCCTCTGACAGTGGGCTGTATCGCTGTGCTATCCAACATGGTTCCTTCAAAAGTGATGCAGTGATTGAGCTGAAAGTGACAGGTAATGGCCACATTTATCCCACTGACACACCCAGGGGTGTTTATTCTGGGATAGGTGTTGGACCAGCTTTCCTGGGAAACATGAAAAATGTCATAGGAGAAAGGGAGATGGCCTTTACATCTACTCACCCCATTATTCCATATATTATTGCTGGGGGCTAAATAAAACAAAACAAAAAACAAACAAACAGAGACTCACAGTGGGAGTCAAGAAATAGGCAGGGGCCATTTGTGTTGCATTGTGATGGACTCCCCTCTCACCCAGGATACTAGGTCCCCCTCCTTTGTTGCCAAGACTTCTTCAGAGCCTCACTTTCCTGTTCTGCACATTGAGGTCTAGTCAGCAGCACAAACGTTTCATAAGCAGGGGAGGGATATATGTACAGAAAAATGAGCTTAGGACCTGACTTCTCTCTCCTCCTCTTCCCAGCTCTCGGCTCACATCCTCACTTCCATGTGGAAGTTACTAAGTTCAGACAAACACAAGTGGTGTGCAAGTCAGAGGGCTGGTTCCCTCAGCCAAAGGTCAAGTGGATGGACTCTGAGGGAGGAGAAATTCCAGCTGCGTCTGAGACTCACACCCAGGACAAAGGGGGCTTGTTCCATGTAACAACATCACTGTCACTCAGAGAAGCTTCTCAGCAGAATCTGACATGTTCAATCTGGAATCCAGTTCTGAATCAGAAAAAGGAAGAACAATTGTCCATAGCAGGTCAGTTACATAGCAGGTCAGTTTTCTCTCTCCCCGCACTGTGCCCCAAAAGTGGGTTTGATGCTCACACTCAATGGCTGTGGTAGCTCTAAACATATAAGCTTGTTTCTGCTGTTTTCATCACACCCACACCATTCTCCCTTCCAGGAGCCAACTTCTCTTCTATTTTTCTACCTTTTCTGACCAAAGGTTCCAGTCCATGTACTGGATCTTCCTCTTCAGTCCATTCAGACTGGTATAACAAAATACCGCAGACTGTATGGCTTATAAATGACAAAAGTTTATTTCTCACTGTTCTGGAGGCTTGAAATTCAAGATCAGGGTATCAGCATAGTCAGGTTCTAGTAAAAGCCCTCTTCCAGGTTGTGACAGCCAACCCCTCTGTGTGTCTTCACATGGTAGAAGGCATAGGGAGCTCAAGGGTGTAAGGGTGGGACTTTTTGTAAGGACACTAATCTAATCCATGAGCCTAGGACCTCACATTGGGCATTTGGATTTCAACATACAAATTTTGAGGGGACAGAAACATCCAAACCATAGCTCTCTTCAACAAAAAACACTTTCACACTTTTTCCTACTATTCCCCCAAAAGGCCAGTCTCTCCTGTGTCTCATTTACAATGTTTTTCCTCAGCCCCCTCCCACCCCACACTGGATTCTCTCTCTATCTAGATGACCTGTTGCAAAAATTACAATGAGTCTAATCCCATGTCATAGACCTGTCGACATGCAGTTATGATTTTGATATAGCTTGCTGTATATGTATTTCACTTCCTTCCTGATTTCTGACAGGTCCTCTTGTCTTGCCACAGTTTTCTTAAATTTTAGTATTTTTGCATTTTTTATTAATTCATAGATGCCATTGTACCACAATAGTTTTTAAATTCATGATAAAATGTTTTGCTACAATATTCATCCATTCTTTTTTTTTTATTTTATTGATTTTTTTACAGAGAGAAAGGGAGAGAGATAGAGAGTTAGAAACATCGATGAGAGAGAAACATCGATCAGCTGCCTCCTGCACATCTCCTACTGGGGATGTGCCCGCAACCCAGGTACATGCCTTTGACTGGAATCGAACCTGGGACCTTTCAGTCCGCAGGCCGACGCTCTATCCACTGAGCCAAACCAGTTTCGGCATATTCATCCATTCTATGGAAGCATTTTTCTAGTTAATTTTTTATTATCTTTCTTCTCCTTTTTCAAAGTATAATACCTGGTATTTGTATTGTTGCTGTGCTGAAGTGCCCATGGTACTCTTACTGACTTACTCATTATTGCATGCATTGAAATTTCCTGGGACAGCTGTTTCCAAAAGTTTCTTGTGAGTCAGCGAGGCTAGTGTAGTCATCCAGAAGAGCTGATTCTCACATCAACTGCTGCCACAGAGATGGCCTTTTTCCTACCAACATGGCTCCTGTGTGAATATTTGCATATCCCATGCCCTCTGCCTCTCTAAACAAAAGTAGGTCTAGGATGTACACTTCAGTTGGTGAGCCATTTGTTACAAACAAGCATGTAGCTTTTGATCTCCAAGGCATGCCCCTCATGCTCAATAAGGGTATTTTTGCTAGTGCTTTCTGCTATTTCCAATGCATGATCTTCTCATCATTTTCTACACCTCTCTTCACTCTCTCGCACATGGCCTCTATGTGCTCATAACTAATTTTAGCTGCCTTTGCACCTATTTTAAAGTATGGGGTTTACAAACTTTTTATCCTGATATTTTATTTCCAAGCAAAGAAGAGTAACACACTGACTTAGGCAGCCAAAGTCATATTGGATTTCTAAAGTTTTTGAGTTTAAATCAGATGTGGGACAATTCTAGGTGATGGTCATTAATGGCCATGAGAGCAAGTGGAGTCAAAGTGAACGCTTATGTCATTTGCTCTCTTTCTCACTCTCTCTCTTTTTCTCTCACTGAGCTCTGGGTGCACTGGCTTCGGCCAATTCCTCAAGGCAACAAGTTTTGTCTTACATTGGGCCTCCACACTTGCTAACTCCTCCAACTGGAACAACCTAGTCTGGCTTCCTTTTTCTTTTTTTATTTTTAATCTGTATTGATGAAAATATTATATATGTCCCTTTTTTTTTTCCGCATCAACCCCATCTAGCCTCTCTACCCCGCACCCCAGACCATCATTACACTATTGTCTATGTCCATGGGCTATGCATATATATGCATACAAGTTCTTGGTTCATCTCTTCCCAACCATCCACTAAATCAATCCTTCCTTCTAAAATTTGACAGTATGTTCCATGCTTCTCTGTCTCTGGATCTATTTTGCCCAGCAGTTTAGTTTGTTCATTAGATTCCACATATGAGTGAGATCATGTGATACTTGTCTTCTCTGACTGGCTTATTTTGCTTAGCATAATACTATGCTATCCATACATGCTGCCTCAAAGGGTAAGAGATCCTTTTTTTACTGCTGCATAGTATTCCATGGTGTTGATGTACCACAGCTTTTTTATCCACTTATCTACTAATGGGCACTTGGGCTGTTTCCAGATTTTAGCTATTGTAAATAGCGCTGCTATGAACATGGGGGTGCATATGTTCATTCTGATTTGTGTTTCAGGCTTCTTAGGATATCTTCCTAGAAGTGGGATCACTGGGTCAAATGGCAGTTTGATATTTAAGTTTTTGAGGAGACTCCACATTGATTTCCATAGTGGCTGTTCCAGTCTGCATTCCCACCAGCAGTGTAATAGGGTTCCTCTTTTCTCCACATCCTCACCAACACTTGTAGTTTGTTGATTTAATTATAGTAGCCATTCTGACATGTAAAGTAGTACCTCATTGTTTTAATTTGCATCTCTCTGATGATTAGTGATGAGCATTTTTCCATATGTCTTTGGGTCATTTGTATGTCTGCTTTGGAGAAGTGTGTATTTAGGTCTTTTGCCCTTTTTTTATTGGGTTGTTTGTCTTACTTTTGTTGATTTGTATGAGTACTTTATACATTTTTGATATTAATCCCTTATCAGATGTATCATTGGCAAATATGTTCTCCCATAGTGTCAGTTACCTTTTCATTTTGAGGCTGTTTTCTTTTGCTGTGCAGAAGCTTTTTATTTTAGTGTAATCCCATCCTATATAATAAAAGGGTAAAATGCAAATTAACCAACCAGCAGAACAACCAATCACTATGACAGGCACTAACCACCAGTGGGCAGATGCTCAATGAAGAAGCTGCCCCCAGTGGTCAGTGGAATCCCACAGGGGGAGCGCTGATCAGCCACAAGCCAGGCTGACAGCTGGCAAGAGCAGCGGCGATGGCGGGCTGCAGCAGTGGTAAGGATGTCCCGCTGTAGCTTAGGGCCCACTCCCTGCAGGAAGTGAGCCTAAACCATCAGTTGAACATCCCTTGAGGGCTCCTGGACTGCTAAAGGCTAGGCTGAGGGGAACCCCCTTCCCCAAGTGCACAAATGTCATGCACTGTGTCTCTAGTTTGTTTATTTTTTCCCTTGATTCTCTTGTGCTGGGCCTTGTACCAGTTAAAATTTTGCTACCTTAGATGTCTGATATTTTGCTACCTATGTTTTCCTCAAGGATTTTTATGGTTTCACAATTTACATTTAAATATTTTATCCATTTTCAGTTTATTCTTCTGTATGTTATAAGTTGGTGCTCTAGTTTCATTTTTTACATGTACCTGTCCAATTATCCCAACACCATTTACTGAAGAGACTGTCTTTACTCCATTGCATGCTTTTCTCTCCTTTATCGAAGATTAATTGAGGATAAGGTCATGGGTAGATTTCTCAGTTCTATGTTGTTCCATTGATCTATATGTCTGTTCTTGTGCCAGCACCAAGCTGTTTTGATTACAATGGCTTAGTAGTATAACTTGATATCTGGTCTTATGATCCCTCCAACTTTGTTCTTCTTTCTCAGGATTGCTGTAGCTGTTGAGGTCTTTTTGGGTTCCATGTAAATTTTTGGAGTGTTAGTTCTAGATTGGCATTCTTCTTTGTAGAATTTATTTGAAATTTTAGAGGGAGACAAGGTGGGGTCATACCAAAATCATGCTATGTCCCTAGATCTAGTCTCCCTCTTTTCCATCCATATTCACTCTCATTGCTTGACCCTTCCTTCTTCAACTGCTGTGTCCTACACCACTTTGATAGACACACACACACACACACACACACACACACACACACACACACTGAATTATTTACTTCTACTATAAAGGAAAACTCAACTTTCTTTCATTCCTACCTCCAATTTTGCCTGTTCAGACCCATGTACACCTCATCTGAACAAGGGGCCTTATATTTAGGAACCATAGTCCTTAGAAAGAGATTAAAATAAAAGGGCAATGAAAATAAGGTTACCTGCCAGTACAATATCCTCATATCGTATTCCAAACAGCAAGTCAGAGAAAACTGACAAGTAGACAAGGGAACAATACTTGTTTAATGCAATTTTTCCATCCAAACCAGATTATCTGAGCACCAAATACTCAGCAAACTTGAGTTCTCAGTCTCCTAGCCCAAAACTAATTTCAGAGAGGAAAGTAATTGTATCAACTTTAGGATCTAGAGAGAGGGCAAATTATGTAAGTCTTCATTTTGACTCCACTTTTCTCCATTTTCTCTCATGGCCATTTCAGAGCTTGTCATCAATGATAGAATTGCCCCACATCTGACTTAAATCCAAACTTTTAGATTTCCAATATATATGGCTGCATAAGTCAGAGTGCTCCCCAACATATTGCACCATATTTCTATGTGATCATTTTTCAATCATTCTCTCTCTTCTTCATCTAGACAACTACTACTTACTCTCTACTCTTTGATGAAATATTACTTCCTTAGAGTGTCTTAATTTTACTGTCTCTCTGGCTAAATTATGTTCCAGCATTGTTTTGATTATAGTAACCTGTTGTTTTCATAATATTGGTACTAAAACAAAGGCAATTATACATATAATTCCTTATGCATTTTTTATTGTCAATGTCACTCAGTATGCAGAAAGTTTCCCAAAGATGGGAGGCATAATTTTTATTTAAATCACTCTATCGCACTTCCTAATATAGTAGAGGGAACAAAGAAAGCATCCAACAAATATTTGTTGTTAAAGAGATCAATAAAGAGAAAGACAAGTATTTTGAATGGCTTGTCCACAGGGACTCTGAAGTCACTGAGGACAGTGACAGACCTTGGCCTGGAAAATGTCATGGAAGACACGTCCCGGTGCCTTCGATGAATGGGGAGAGTGAACATGAGACCAGGCAGGGGGAGATAAAGGATAGTGCTATGAAATAAAGCTGAAAGAATAATATTTTTATACGATCCAGTTTTAAGTTGTGATATAGATTATTCGCCCCATCATCCTCTACTTTGAATCAAGTTCACACTATTCCCAATATCTCTAACACAAACTTTTCCTCTGAGCCCTCTAAAAATTTATTCCATTCACAATTACTTCCAAAACATCATCCATCTGTTCCCTAAAATTTCATCTACCTTCTTGCCTTACCTAAAACCTAAATTTTCCCTAGGATTTTTGGCATTGTATTCAATTCCCAGGGCCAATCCCAGCCCTTTTTCCATTTCTCATCATGTAAGTACTTCATGTTTTTTAAGGCTTTGTCACAAACCTGTTGCTCCTTTTCATTTACTTATGATTGAGTTACAGTTTGTCTCTCCACACCAATAACTCTCATCACCTTAGATTACTTCCAGTCCAAAGAGACAGTTCACATAACACACTAGCATGTCAGCTCTATGAATGCCACATTTCTTTGAGTTAATATTGTATCTGATGACTATTCACCCACAACCTTATCCAACACATGTTTATTGAGAAACTTTTGTGGGTCAGCTAAATGCTTAACACTGAGAATGCCATAATGGCTTAGACATAATCTATACTTATAACCTAACTAGAGGCCCAGTGCGCAAAATCACGCGAGACCCAGACCCACCACACTGGCAGGACCCCAGACCCGCCCTGCGTGAGCCACAATCCCCACCAGCCCCGCACAAGCCCTGCAGCACCACGTGAGCCCTGTGAGCCCTGGCCCACCACTGCAAGTGGCTTCTGAGCTGGGGGGGGGGGGGGGAGGGACTGAGAGGTGCTCCAGCACCTCCTGGTGACTGGTTGTTTGGTCGTTCTGTGTTACAGCATAACGGTCACAGGCCTTTTATAATATAGATAATCTTGTAGGAGGAAAAGGCCATGCAAAAGGAAATAACCTTTGAGGGTTAGACCACGTCTGCCTTGTTCATCACAATGTCACTAACACCTATCACTCTATGTGGCACCTAAGTTAAACTCAGTGAATATTCTTTGAGTAAATTAAACTCTGCTATAGTACAATGTATGGAGCAAGCACAGGGTGCCATGAAAACACAGATATGGAAAGGAGAAGAGAAGAAGTCAAACTGCAATTTTTAAAATGTTAAGAACATAAATTCCCATAAAAATCATTTGTAATGATTATAATTAACTCATAAGTGAGAGAGCAGGTAACAAAACTGGTTCAAAAGCAGTTAAAATTCAATCCTAAAATAAGACAGCTAAGTTAATGTCCAAAGGTCAATAAAACTACACTAAACTTTTATTTTCCGAAGTCAGATGATCCTTAGATACATTTATCAGATAATGTTTTAGCATGATATTAAAAAGACATGGAGTTTGGTTTTGCCTTAATTCCGGGTTTTAGGCACTTTTCACAACAAAAGCTTTTTTGAGATATTATTGCACCTGATGGCTGAAGAGGTTGTAGAAGTTGTCCAGTAATAATGGTAAGGGGAAAGCCAACAAGTGTTCCAGGCACTTCAATCTCACACTGCTAGTGTCAGACCATGAGCTTGATCCAAAAGTGAAAATGTTTTGGTTCTAAACATTAAATTACAATATCTCAATTTTTGAGCACAACTTTCAATTTTACCAACCTTATACTTTACCTCTTTTTACACAGGCTTTTCAGCCTCCTAGAGACCTCTGGTCCCTTGATTCTTTCATGCTATCCCAGGCTAGCAGCTTCAGCCTTGAATAAACTACTTGGTTTCACACAATGACCTACTCTTTTCTCAATACAGTGGGGCCTTGACTTATGAGTGTCCCAACTAACGAGTTTTTTGAGATACCAGCTGTCTCTTAGCCGATTTTTTGCATTGAGTTGATAGAGTAATTTGAGTTCAGGAGCTCCTTAGTGAGCTCAGTCTCGGAACAAATTAAACTCTTAAGTCAAGGCCCACTGTACTCCACTCTGTTCATACTGTTACATTGCTCCTCTTCCATGGAAGAACTGAATTTATTTGCTTACATTTATTTTCTGAGCAAGTAAACTGAGTAAGATAACATTTGGATGGAGGCTTGAACTTACCAATTAGCCATACTTTGAAAGGGAAATAGAGATAGAGGGAGAATCCACAATGTATTACTATTAGAGGGAACATGACTGGGGATTCACTGAAGAGGAAGCGAATGTGGGAACAACTCTCTTCACGGAAACTGACTGGTGGACATCTGTATTTCAGTTCCTGACTCGAAAAGAATGACGCTCATCCTAATGGGTGTAAGTTTGGCACTTCTGGTCCTTTCGAATTCCGTCCTCATTTGGCTTTATTTAAAGAACAGTCTTAAACACCAGCGCAAAACCATATAAAGGTATTATTTTTTTTTTCAGTATACAATGATCTCTTCTCAGCGGTATCTGTCCTTCAGCTTTCTGCTTAGAAACAAGATCAAAATCAGCAAAGGCTCTGCTGAGAGGAAGTCACATCAATGAGACTCTAATACCTCAACCATAAAATCCTACATAATAAAAGGGTAATATGCACATTGTCCCCTTGACAAGGAGTTTGATTGCAGTTCAACCAGGGGGCAGGGCCAGGCCACCAATCACCCAGGGCCCCTCCGCCTGGGTGGCCCCCTATACCCCAAACAGCCAACCTCCCACATCCCCTCCTCCCTGATGGCCTGGCCCAGCCCTATAGGCCCCAATTGATGTGGGCCCGGCCATAACCTACGCGTGCACGCATTCGCGTACCAGGCCTCTAGTATGGAAAATAATATGTTACTTATAGGACTTCTGGTGCATTAAAGGAAACAATTTTCATAAAGCATCCTTGCCTTGCACCAACACAAAAGCATTCAATGAAAGGCTATTATTATTCTTGTTATTGTTATTATTAAGATTGTGGGAGAAGCAGGAAGATAGAAAAGGATAGAAGACTGATGGAGGGACCAAATATTCATGATACACTAAATATGCATGAGGCATATGGAGCACTCATTTATGAGGTCTTAAATTGATCACCCATAGGTAATACTCATTGTGGCATCATCCATCTTTCGCCCAAGAATTAAGAGTAAACTCTATAGCTGTTTATTAGGAAAACAAAGAACTATGCTATGTATAATCATCCTGCAAGTATGGGTATTGCCCTCAGGTAGCGCATTACTGAGACTCCTTTTTCAAGATCCCTTAGTCTTTAAAACCACACCATCAGCAATGAGGATTGATGAGGCAAAGAAAAACAGGACCTATAAACACTGCTCAGTACAGGATTTGCATAGTATGCTTGCAAACCCTTCTGGTATGCTAGTGTAAATCATCTCTTTCCTTGGCTTTTTGCTAGATCTAAATTGATTGTATAAACTCTGTATTTTGAGCTTCTTAATTTGACAGAGTTGTTTATAAGATTTTTTTTTTATTATTTTACTGTCTGAAGGTTCTGTAGTAATGTCCTCTCACTCTCGATATTGGAATTATGTGTGTTTTATCTTTCTTTCCTGATTAATCCAACTAACATTTATCAATTTTATTAATCTTTTCAAAGAACTCTCTTTTTATTTCATTGCATTTATAATTTTTTGCTAATAATCTTTCCTGACTTTTGTTTTTAATTTAATTATATCTTTCCTTCTTTGTGTATAATTTGCTCTTCTTTTGCTAGTTTCTTGAGGTATAAGCTTTGTAAGTGGTTTTTCCTTTCCTAATATAAGCATTTAAATACTTTGATACTATAAATTTCTCTCTAGAAGGGTACTATGCTAAGTGCAATAAGTCAGACACAGAAAGACAAATTCCATATGATTTCTTTTATATGTGGAAGCTAGAAAACAAAATAAATGAACAAACAAAACAAAAACAGACTCAGATTTAGTGAAGAAAATGAGAGCCTAATAGGCAGACCTATTGTTCACCTCACCCCAGAGCCAGACTAGAAATACAACTAAATTAGAGAATATTCACCTGGAATTACCAACTGAGGTCCAGCTGAGGAGAGGACATATCAAAAAAGGACAGAAAACACCTGGAGACTAGCAGGAAGTCCGAGGTCTTGAGAGGAGCAGACCCAGCAGGCTGGCAGGCCGAGAGGGAGGAGGGAACTCCTTACTATGGGAAAGTCTGTTCCCTCAGAAGATAGAGGCCCTGAACCCAGGCTCCAATCACCACAGCAGAGACTGACAGCTCCCATTGCATCCAGCAGTGAAAGAGAAAGCTGCAGTTACAGTTTTTTAAAATCTCTAAACACAGGAGTTTTCATTTGCAACTACTAACCTGAGGCTTTGGTGCAGGATGGAGATGTGGGCTTGAGGTGCCTGGGGTGAGGCTGGAGTAGGAAGCATTGCAGGGAGACTTGCAGAATAACAGCCAAGAGCATTTGGTCATAGGACCCCAAACTGAAAAGATCATTTTTCCTGAGAGGAGCTATGGGTTTGAACAGTCTCAAGGAGCCCTCAGTGACTAGTTTGGGGGAGGGGCCATCCATCCCAGTATCCTGGGAACCAGATTGATCATACCTTTTTCTTTCATTTATTTAGTGATTACTCTGAGGTTTACAATATGCATCTCTAACTTGTCTCATCCTACCTTGAAACAATATTGTAATATTTTATGACTAGCATAAGAATGTTACAATGAGATGCTTTAATTCCTCTGTTCTTTGTGCTAGTTTTGTCATACATTTTACTTATATATGTTACATATGTTGTTATTAGTTTTCTTTAAAGAGCCAACGATCTCTTCAAGACATTAAAAATAAGAAAAAAGTAGCTTTTTAAAATGCATCTACACTGCCATTTCCAGTACTCTATCCTTTCTGTGGATCAGGGGTGGGGAACCTTTTTGTTGCCAAGGGACATTTGGATATTTATAACATCTTTTAAGGGCTATATAAAATTATAAACTTAAAAAATAGCCTGCTATATTTCATTGAACATTTCATAACTCACCCCTAATGCGTTGGCAGGACTAAACCAAGTGAGTTGGCTGACCTTTTATGGCCTGTGGGCCAGAGGTTCCCCACCCTGGTAGATCCACACTTCCATCTGGTATCTTTGGCCTTCTCCCTGGATAAACTTTAACTCTTCCTATTGTGTGCCTATGCTGGTAACAAATTCTGTAGGCTTTTATTTGTCAAAGAAACCTGTTTTTTCCCCTTTAGTTTTTTTTAAGGCTATTTCCTCTGGATATAGAGCAAGTCTAGAGTAGCCTTTACTGTTAAAGCTAGTTTAGTCTTATTCCTGTCATAATCTTTCTGGGCTCTCTACTAAAAAGCAAGGTATCTCCACTCTGACTAGTTGGAACTCTAATGTGTTTCAGTTCTGTGAGCTCTAAGGATTGTCCAGTGAAAGTTCCCATTAGTACCTTGCATCACCTCATATATAACACAGTATTCAGCAACCAGTTCAAGAGAATCCCTGTGGAGATTTCAGAAGCTCTCTCTCTTTGCCTAGCTTCCTTTTCTCTGATATTCTGCCGCAAAAATTCTAACCCCCTCAGCCTCCCTGAAATCTGATCTCTGTCTCTTCATCTTATTAAGGAAGCTCTGTCCATGGCATTCTCCTCTCTGCTCTGCAGTCCAGAAATAGTCTCAACACAGTAGGTTGGAAAATTGTATTATCTCTCTTTGCTGCAGGGTCACAGCCCTGTGCTGGTGATTGTTTAATGTCTGAAACATTTCCTTAAATACATTTGAGTGATTTTATTATTGTTTTTTCCAGGAGGGCATGTCTGATCCCAGTTACATCATTATAGCTGGATGAATGTCTGCTATGCTTCCTTTACAGAAGAATATATTTCTTTAACCTCTGTGACCCTCTTAAAGGTCATCCTGCCCTTAGAGCCCTGGGCTGTGAGAGGCAGGCTGCCATGGGTCCTGAGTGTCCAGGTCCTCATCTCAGGCCTGGGGTGAAGTAAGGGAGGTGCCTAAGACACAACATTTATGGATGCAGCCTTGGCTGATTGCTCAGTGATTAGAGCATCAGCCCACAGACACAAAGGTTGTGGATTTGATTCCCATGTCAAGGGCATGGGAATCAGATTCATCCCTGCCCTAGTCAGGGCACATGCTGGAGGCAACCAATCGATGTGTCTGTCTCACTCTCTCACATTGATTTTTTTTCTCTCTCTCTTTAACTCTCTCCCCCCCTCTTCTGCTCCCCCTCCTCCCTCCCTCCTACTCTCTCTAAAAGTCAATGTAAAAAATATCCTCAGGTGAAGATTTTTTTAAAACCTTAGGGAGGCACTAACTCAGGTTTACAAAAATGCTGCCCCTGTTTTGCATGACACTGAGAGTAAATGCCTCCTTAAATTGTGCATCCTGGCTGCTTCATTGCCTACACTAGTCTCAGCTCTGCCCTGCATAGTCTTGCTAAGTGTGCCAAGATTGCAATGGCTAGAATTTTCTTTTCTTGGATCATTTCTCAAGGTTGAGTTGCAGTGAGTAACTTTGAGAAATAAAATAATTTCTTTTCTGAAAAAAAAGAGTAAACTTGTTTCCTCTTGTTACAGAAGTGGGAAAGTCCAGCATGTCCTCTACCAGTGCACCCCCAAGACCAGCTGTGCCACCTTAGACAGCCAGTGTATCAACTATCCGATGTTACCTGCCAGAGCTGCCGGCTATCCCGCCTTACCTGTTGAAGCTGGCTATCCCGCCTTACCTGTGGAAGCCACTACCCACAGCAATGCCTGCCATGCAATAGCTTCCAAACAGAACTCAGGAATTAATGAGAGCCCTAACCAGTTAGGCTCAGTGGATAGAGCATTGGCCTGCAGACTCAAGGGTCCCAGGTTCAATTCTGGTCAAGGGCATGTACATTTGTTACGGGCACATACCCAGTAGGGAGTGTTCAGTAGGCAGCAGATCAATGTTTCAAACTCTCTATCCCTCTCCCTTCCACTCTGTAAAAAAATCAATAAAATATATATTTTTCAAAAAAAGAATGAGTGCAAAGGGAAAGGCTGTCACACTTTTCAATGCTGATGTGAAGCACGTCGTGCCAGATAAGTGATCTACTACCATGCAACCTACAGGGCCACTCACACCATTTACCCAGAAGAACTAAAAGTCGGCATTTCTCAAGGGGACAGATATAAAAACATTTTCCAGATGGAAGAAAACAAATTACATTTCCTGACCAGATTATTAAAAAGCTGTGTACATCTAGCCTGTGTTGCTTGGTGGTTCATCCTGTGCACTGAAGGGTTGCATTCCGGTCATGACACATACTGGGGTTGTGGGTTTGCAGGTTCCATCTGGTTGGGCACCTACATGAGGCAGCTGATGGATGTTTCTCTCTCACATAGATCTCTCTCTCTCTCTCTCTCTCTCTCTCTCTCTCTCTCTCTCTCTTCGCTCCCCCTCCATACACCCCCATCCCAAAATAAATAAATGAAAAGTTATTTCCTGATGGACAAAAACAAACCATATTTCAAGATGGTACAACTATTAGAGAACAATTAGATGGCAGCAAAATTATAGTTTATTAATGACCAGAGAGAACTACATACTACCCAGGGCAAGAATGTGGAGTATCCAGATAGCACTGTTAAAACTGTCTAGGCACGAGAGATTGGGGGAGGGATATATGGTGATGGAAGACTTGACTTGGGGTAGTGAACACACAATACAATATATAGATGATGTATTATAGAAACCTATATAATTTTATTAGTGATGTCACCCCAATAAATTCAATAAAAAATAAGTGAAAATAAAAAACAAAAAGTGAGAAAAAACCTATCTATGCAAATGGTAATCAAGAAACAAAATACACACCTGCAAAAAGTCCAGAGCCAACATCCTGGAGGCAGGTATCTTCTGGGCCCCTGGGTCACCTGGCAGCTGACCTCCCAGTGTGCTTACCAGGACTGTGATACAGTCCCCTGAGGTTTGACAGCCACACTGCCTTTCTGGGAGCGGCAATGGAGGAGCCACAGTCAGAACTCTTCATAGGGCCCCTTCGGAGTCAGGAGACATTGTCGGACTGGCAGAAACCTACGTCATGAAAACAATGTTCTGACCCCGAAGTATCCCTGGCAGTGGATGAACTGCTGCTGTCCCCAGACCTTGTAACCTGTCTGGACAAAGGTCCAAATGAAGCCCCCAGTATGCCAGCAACTCCTGCACCAGCAGCTGCTATCCCAGCACCAGCCCTCTTCTGGCCTTTGTCCCTTCCCAGAAGACCTACCCTGACAGCGATGGTGTCTATTTAGGATTCCTGAATTCTGGGATAGCGGGTCTGTAAACTGCACATACTTCCCTACCTTCAACTTATTGTTTTTCCAGCTAGCAAAGACTGGCCCCCTGCAAGTGTAGGTCAGCTCCCCACCCCCACTCGGTACCTGTGTCTGTGCCATGGCCATCTATGAGAAGTTCAGGTACTTGACAGAGGTCATGAGGAACTGTTCCTACCATGAGTGTTGCTCTGAATATAGTGATAGTCTGCCCCTTCTCACCATCTTATCTGGGTGAAAAGGAATTTATGTGCCTAGTATTTACACGACAAAAATACATTTCAACATAGTATGGATGTGCATTATGAGCCACCTGACGTGAACTCTGACTGACCATCATTCGCTACAACTTCAAGTGTAACAGCTCCTGCATTGGAGGCATTAGCTGGCAGACCATCGTCACCATCACCATGCTGAAAGATTCCAGTGGTAATCTTCTGGGACAGAACAGCTTGCCCCTGTCCTGAGATAGACCAGCACCCAGAAGAAGAAAATTTCCAAAAGAAGGGAAAATCTTGACTCAAGCAGCCCACTGAGAGCAGGAATTGAGCACTGCCCACCAACACCAACACCTCTTTCCCACCAAAGATGCAACTGAATGGAGAATATTTCACCCTTCAGATCCATGAACTCTTCCAGACATTCCCAGAACTGAATGAAGCCTTACAGCTAAAGGATGGAAAGAACCCAGAGGGGAACAAGACTCTCCAGCCACTGAAGTCTATCTATAAAGGGGCAATCTACCTCCCACAATAAAAAAACAAACAAACAAAAACACACACACCATGTTTAAGAGAGAGGGACCTCACTCAAACCACTTCTGTTTCCTTCCCCCTATTGACACCCCCAACCTTGTCCCCATTTCCTGGCATTGTGGGGGGTTTAGGAGCTTAAACCTCTGCTTGGTACAGATGTGCCTCAGGAACACCCCAGAATTCCATTCGCCTTGGCCTAGGATTCTGCTAAAGAAATTGGCCTGCAATGGTGGTTTGTTTGTACTTTTTTTTTTGGAGGGGGCGGGCGGTGAGGCACTGGGATGTTTCAGCTTAGCTTTTAAGGTTTTTATTGTGAAGACCATTTGGGAGAGGTAGGAAAATGTTCCTGCATGTAAGGGTTAGGTTTTAAATCAACCATAAACCGGGTTGGAAGCTAGACAGGGAAGCTATCTCAAGTTGTTTAATGTCTCCCACTGTAATTGTCCACATTGATAAAATGCCAATATTTATACCTGCTCAAAAGACCTATTGTGAGGATAAATGAAATAATGTATGTTTGGGATAAGACTCCCTCATGGGTGCTGGTTTCCTATCCCCATTGGTGGATGGGTTAATGGTTTCTCTGACTGGGCAACTAGTTTACAGGAGGGAATTTCTGAATTCCTTCAATACTAGACAAGCCAAATCCTGTATAACCTCCTGGAGAACCTGAGCACCTAAAAGGAGATCTCACCCCATCCAACACCCTGTAAGATCCCATCTCTAGTGTAAGATCTATATCTTCCTGTCCAAAAAGGCAGTGTAAGAAGATCTTGAACTCACCTCCTCCCATGAACACATTGAATTCATACCTACAGACAGAGCAGTTCCCCCTGAAGAATACTTGGGGGCTGACTGAGCAGCTTCTACACAACAAGTGAGAAAGAAACCACATAGAAACATGTAGGAGATATGGAGACACTATAGCATGGGAACCCATTCCCAGTACACCAACCTCCAGTAGAAAATGATCCCTGTCTGCCAGGCCAGTGTTGATCAGTGGTTGAGCATCAACCTATGAACCAGGAGGTCACAGTTTGATATCCGGTCAGGGCACATGCCCAGTTGGGGGTTCAATACCTAGCAAGGAGTGTACAGGAGGCAGCTAATCATTGATGTTTCTATCTCTTCCTCTCCCTTCCTCTCTGAAATTATTAAAAAATATTTTTTAAAAGAGGGAGAAAGAAAAGAATGACCTTGGAACCAAGATGGTGACATAGATAAATAGCAGTAATTGACACCTCCCACAACCACAACTAAAATACAGAGCAACCATCATTCAAAACCACCAGAAATATAGCTGAATATAAACCCTACAACTAGAGAAGTAAAGAAGAAAGCACATTGAGAATGCTAGGAGGGGTGGGGGGATGAAATGGGCTGTTCTGACACCCATATGTGGCCTTTTTTAAATCAGGAGGTATATCTATGTTAAGATGCCTCCTTGAGGAGCAAGGGGTTCCAGCCCCACACAAGGCCCCTAGCCCAGGGTTCCAAAGCTTGGAAGAGAAGAACCCAAAACTTTGGGCTATAAAAACAAGTGGGGAGAGTGGCTAAATGACACAGAGGCTGCTGGAGTCCCAGCAATTACTCTTAAAGGGCCAGCACAGCAACTTACCTTATCTAACACCCTCTGAGCTCCAGGGCTGGGGCAACGGTTTGGGGGATCCAGAAACACACAGAGAGGAACTGGATTGTCTGGCACTGGGACAATAACTTCGGGACAGCTTTCTCCCATACAGGGGTGCTTACAGGGGTTATTGTTCCTGTGCTGGGACATCCCTGTCACAGAGCTGGCTGGCAGCCACATCTGAGTCTCCATCATCCTAGATCACATTATTGGCTTCACCCTGGTGATTTCCTGATACCTATTTCACCCAATTTGCAGTCCCACCCAAGCTGTTTGCAGCAGTTTTTCCATATGAATGTCCTGTCCTGACTCAAGCTTCAGATTTAACTAAAATCTCTCAAATAAGCAGCAGCTGGCATCAGAGTACCTCATATCTACCAATAAGAGGCCCAAGACACAGCACTAACAGTAGCCTTCCTTGCTTCACAGCTTGGCCTCACTTGGGTATTTCCAAGCCCTACAAAAGTAGCAACCATCTGCAGATTGGTATATAGCTCATGCTGGGTATCCCCAGGTAGTGGCTGAATTTGCAATGCCCAGGAGGCCCCCAAACCAGTACACCCAGTGTACAGATTTAAACCACACCAGATTACAACTCCATACATTCATGAGGTACACACTCAAGGGGAAGACTCAGTGACCATCAAAACCCCACTGAAGCAATTCCTGCTTCATAGGGGTTTCTCCTGCACAGCAGCTCTTCTGCTGTAGTTGCAGGTGGTACTCACAGCCAACTAGCCTGAGATCAATTCCTCCCAGTGAAGCACACAGCCCACACAAGGGTGCCCAGCTCAGGTGAATAGGGAGGCTGAGCCACTGGGCACTACAGAATACCTACTACACAAGGCCACTCTACCAATTCCAGGAGACATAGCAGCTCTACCTAGTACAGAGACACAAACACAGGGAAGCAGCCAAAATACAGAGACAAAGAAACATGTCAAAAATGAAAGAACAGAAGAAATCTGCAGAAAAGGAACTAAATGAAATGGAAGCAAGCAAACTACTAGATACAGAGTTCAAAACTATTATAAGATTGTTCAAGGATCTTAATGAGAGCTTCAAGGGACTTAGTGAGAATTTCAAAAACATGAAAAAGGACCAGTTAGAAATTAAGCATACACTAACTGAAATAAAGAATAATTACAGAAACTCAACAGTAGAGGATGCCAAGAATCAAATTAATGATTTGCAATATGAGGAAGCAAAAAACACCCAATCAGAGGAGCAAAAAGAATTAAAAAATATGAAGATAGTGTAAGGAGCCTCTGGGAAAACTTTAAATGTACTAACATTCATATCACAGGGGTGCCAGAAGGAGAAGAGAGAGCAAAATATTGAAAACCTATTTGAAAAAATAATGACAGAAAATGTCCCCTGCCTGATGAAAGAAATAGACTTACAAGTCCAGGAAGCAGAGAGAGTCTCAAACAAGAGGAATCCAAAGAGGCCCACTCCAAGACACATCATAATGAAAATGCCAAGGGTTAAAGACCAAGAGAGTATCTTAAAAGCAGCAAGAGAAAAGCAGTTAGTTACCTACAAGGGAGTGCCCATACAACTGAAAGCTGATTTCTCAATAGAAATTTTGCAGGCCAGAAGGGAGTGGCCAGAAATGTTCAAAGTGATGAATAGCAAGGACCTACAAACAAGATTAATTTACCTGGCAAAGCTATCATTTAGAATTGAAGGTCAGATTAAGAACTTCACAGACAAGGAATAGCTAAAGAAGTTCATCACTTCCAAACCAGTATTACATGAAATGTTGAAGGGTATTCTTGAAGGAGAAGGAGAAGGAGGAGGAGGTGGTGGTGGTGGTGGAGGTGGAGGAGGAGGAGGAGGAGGAGGAGGAGGAGGAGGAGGAGGAAGAAGAGGCGGAGGAGGAGGAGGGGGAAGAGGAGGAGGAGGAGAAGAAGGAAGAAGAGGAGGAGGAGGAGGAAAAAAAGCGGGACCTGATCCCTACCTTCTCAGGTGGTGTAACTGAATGAGAATGGCAGGTGCAAGCCTGAGAAAGCCATGGAGGACTTATTTGAGAAGGACAAACCTGTAAAAGAAATTATGCACGAGGGGATTGCAGTCCTAAGAATCCTTAATGTCTCACCCTCTGACAGTTGGCAATATCACTCTGCGTTCCAACATGACTCCTTCTACAGTGATACAGTGATTGAGTTGAAAGTGGCAGTTAGTGGTCACGTTTATCCCCTTGACACCCCACAGAGGTGAGTTTATTCTGGGATGGACTCCGTCCTCTGATTCAATTTTCCTACAAAATATAAAGAAGTCATAGGAAAAATGGAGATGGCCATTACGTCTACTTACCCTATGATCCATATATCACTGTTTGGGGCTAAATAAAATATATAAAAGGGACTCATTGTGGAAGTAAAGAAATAGTCAGGGGTCATTTGTGTTGGATTGTGTTGGAACCCTTTCTAGCCAAGGATTCTAGGTCCAATTCTTTGTTTCCAAGATTTGTTCAAAGCCTCAGTTTCCTCTTCTGCACACTGAGTGCTACCCAGCAGCAACAACTCTTCAGAAGCAGGGGAGGGATATGAGTGCAGGGAGATTAGTTTAAGACCTGAATTCTCTCTCTTCTTCCTCCCAGTTCTTGGCTCACATCATCAGATCCATGTGGAAGTCACTGAGTCTAGACAAATGCAAGTGGTATGCAAGTCAGAGGGCTGGTTCCCTTAGCCAAAGGTTCAATGGATGGATTCTGAGGGAGGAGAAATTCCAGCTGAACCTGAGATTCACTCCCAAGACAAAAGTGACTTCTTCCATTTAACAACATCACTGTTACTCAGAGAAACTTCTCAGAAGAATCTGACATGTTCTGTCTGGAACCCAGTACTAAATGAGAAAAAAAAAAAAGAATAATTCTCCATAGCAAGTAAGTTTTCTCTCTCCCTTCACTCTGCCTGAAATGGGCTTGATGATCACACTCCATGGTGGAGCACATAAGCTTGTCCTGCTCTCTTCCTCACACCCACACCAGTCCCACTGCCAGAATCAACTTCCCTCCTCTTTTTCTAAATTGTCCCATCCATTTCTGACCAAATGTTTTAGTCTACACCTACTTAACCACTCCATGGAATAGGACCTTCAGTCCATTCAAGCTGGTATAACAAAGCCTATATGTCTTATAAACAATAAAAAAAAATTATTTCTCTCAGTTCCGAAGGGTGTAAGTTCAAGATCAGGGAGTCAGCATAGTCAGGGTCTTAGTCAACCTTTTCCAGGTTGCGACAGCCAACCTTTCACTGTGCCCTCACATGGTAGAAGGGATAGGGAACTTGAGGGGGATAGGAGGTGATCTCTTTTATAAGGACACTAATCCCATTCATGGTCTCAGGGCTTCACATTGGGCATTGGGATTTCAACATATGGATTTTGAGGGGATCCAAAAATTAGCATTCTTCACCAAAAACTACTTTCAGACTTTCTCTCTACTTGCCCTCAAAAGGGCCAGTCTCTCCTGCATCTTATTTACAATGTTTATCCTCAGGTTTTTATGCTGTCATTCTCCCTCTTCCTAGATGATCTGTTGCAAAAATATGAGCCTAAATGCAGATCAACTTCCTGTTAACATGCAGTAATAACTTTGATTCATCTTGCTATGTTTATATTTCCCTTTCTTACTAATATCTGCTAGATCCTGTTGTCTTGCCATAGTTTTCTTAAATTATTGTATTTCTGTTTTGTGGTATTCCTTCATAGAGGCTACTATTCATTAAGAGTATTTTAATTCATGGCTAAATGTTTGGCTACAATATTCATCTATTCCATGGCTGCATTTCTCTAGTAAATCTTGATTATCCTTTTTAGCCTTTTTCCACATATAATTTTTGTATGGTTGCTATGCCAGTCTGACTGTCTTATTCACTATTACATGCATTGAATTTTCTTGGGCCAGCTATTTCCACAAGTTTCTTGTGAGGAAGGGAGAATAGCTGGTTCAGTCTTCCAGAATAGCTGATTCTCATATCCAACTGCTGCCACAGAGACAGGCTTCTTCCTACCAATATGGCTCCTGTGTGTGAATATTTGTATATCCCATGCCCTCTGCTTCTCTAAATAATTATAGGCCTAGTGTACACACCTCAGCTCCTGAACCATTTATAACAAACAAGCACGTAGCTTTTCCTTCTCAAGGTATGTTCCTCATCCTCAGTAAGGATATCATTGCTAGTGCTTTCTGATATCTGCCATTGCATGCTCTTCTCACCATTCTCCACACCTCTCTTCACTTTCTCCCACAGAGCCTCTATGTGCCCATAACTACTTTTAGCAGCCTTTACACCTGTTTTAATGTCTGGTATTTACAGTTGGTTTTTTGGTGTGGTTTGGGGGGCTCTTTTTCTGCTGGCATTTTATACCTAAGTAGAGAAGGGGAACACACTGGCTTATGCAGCCATATTCAGATTGGATTGAAGTCAGATGTGGGGAAATTCTTGATGATGACAACACCTAAAATGGCCATGAGAGCCAGTGGAGAAAAGGAGAATCAATGTGAAGACCTATGTCATTTCCCCTCTCTCTAGCTCTCAAACTTCATCACAGTTTATCTTCCTTTCTCCCTTACTGAACTCTGGGCACACTGGCTGTGACCAGGCATCAGGCTTTTGCTTACATTGGACCTTCACACTTGCTACCTCCTCTGACTGGCATACTCTATTCTGGCCTTTTCTTAGTAGAATTTATTTATATTTTGAGAGAATGACATGGTGGGGTCACACCAAAATCCTGCTATATCCAAGCTCCAGCAACCTTTTCTGTCATCCATACTCACTCTTCAATGCTTCCTCCCTTCCTACACACACACACACACACTGAATTATTTACTTCTATTATAGCGGAAAACTCAACTTTAACTCCTACCTCCAAATCTGCCTGTCCAGACCTATCAAAGCCTCCGCTGAAGTAAGTGTTTTTCATCTAGGAACCTTATTCTTAGAAGGAGGTAAAAATAAAAGTGCAATGAACATAATGTTTAACTCCTGGTTCCATATCCTAATACATTTTAAAGAGAAAGTCAGAGGAAACTAACATGTAGAAAGGGAATAAGACTTGTCTAAGATAATTTTTCCATTCAAACCAGGTGTAGCTGAGCACCAAACACTCACCAAACTCAACTTCTTGGTCTCCTACCCTAGAACTATCGCCAGAAAGAGGGAATTTAACTGGGAACAAATTAGGGAGCTAGAGAGAGAGCAAATTATGTAGATATTCACTTTGACCCAATTTTTCTCCACTCACTGTCATGGCCATTTCTAGAAATACCTGATATCTGACTTAGATTTAAATTTTTAAATTTCCAATATGAATATGGTTGCATAAGTCATTGTGTTTGCCAAGAACATTGTACCCCATTTCTATGTGGTAGTTTTTCAATTATTCTCTCTATTCTTCATCTGGAAAATACTACTTACTCTCTAGTCTTGGAATAAATATTACTTCCATAGAGCATTTCTTTTAACATGCATCTGCCTGAATTAGATTCCAGCATTATTCTCTTTTGTGTACTTTTATCTTTTTATAATATTGTTACTAAAATGATGCAATTGTACATATAATTCCTATTTATTGCATTCATATTTATTGTTAATGTCACTCAGTTTACAGTAAGTTTACTGAAGATGGGAGGCATGATTTTTTAAAATCACTCTAAACACACTACCTAATATAGTACAGGGAACAAAGAAAGCATTCAATAAACATTTGTTGTTAAAGTTAAATAACAAGGAAGGCAAGGGTTTTGAATGGCTTGTCCATGTGGACAGTGAAGTCACAAGGATAATGACCTACCCGGGCTTGGAGGGTGTCATAGAAGACAGGGCCTGGCGCATCAACAAATGGGGAGAGTGACCATGAGACCAGGGATGGAAAAATAAATGATAGTGCATCAAACAAGGCTTAAAAGGGAAAATTTTTATATGATTAACTTTCAAGTATTGGTGAATGCTACTCACCCTCATTTATCCTCTAATTTGAGTAAATTGCCCACTGTTCCAAATACCCACAACCCAACCTATTACTCTGGATCCTTTGGACATGCCCTGGAGCCCTCTAATGGTCCTAATTGTGCACCAGTGGAGTCCCTCGGCTTGGCCTGCGGGGATCAGGCCAAAACCAGCTCTCCAACATTCCCCAAGGATCCCGGATTGTGAGAGGACACAGGCCAGGCCGAGGGACCCACCGGTGCATGGATCCATGCACAGGGCCTGTAGTACATTAACTAATGTTATATTTTAGGCATTGTGAAAAGATAGATAGGACCCTTGCCTCGTGGAGTTTTTAGTCCAGAATTTCTCTCTCCTTGCCTTGTTTCTTTTAGATAAAATCGATTATGACATTGAACTAACTACATGGGAACTATTCCCTTTGAAAGCTGCCTCCTCTACTAGCCTTTCATCACCATGAAGGTAAAAGTCAGGTAAGTACTAATGACTTCATGTGCTAGCCCAATATCCCATTCCTGATAGAGACTTTGCTGGACCCTCCTTAAGTTTACACGATCATGTTTCTTCCCTCCTGGCAAAAATTCAGGCAGAAGGAGGCCCTAGAATGAAGGGAATGGAGGCTTAGGCAGGGAAACACTTGTGTGTCCAGTACAATTTATGGATAAGGAAAATGTGACACTAAAATAAGTCCAAATATTACGCCAGCAACCAGAGCCAAATGATTGATAAAAGCTCAAGAGAGGAGTTTCAAGATGCTGGCAGAGTAGGTGGATCTTTCTCGCAACTCCTCCCAGAACCAAACTAGAAATACAACTAAACTGGGCAACATTCACCCTGAATTTCCAAATGAAGACTAGCTAAAAAGACTTTTGAACAAGGACGAGCAGAAACCACCTGGAGACTGCCAGGAAGGGCAGAGTCACACCAGGGCTGGCCCTGCTCCCACAGGCGGCAGGTCAAGGGTGCAGAGGTATATCCCTCTGTGGTGGAAGAGGTTTGAGTTGGGGGGTGGGGGGAGGTTGAGGGGAGAGGGTGTGTAATGGGGGAAGGAGAGTGGGAGGGTTGAGATCTTTGGAGAGTAGAGTTGGGGGTTTCCCCCTGAGAAGAATGAGGCCTGAACCCCAAGCTCTGATCATTCAGGCTGGTATAACAAAATACCACAGACTGTATGGCTTATAAATGACAAATATTTATTTCTCACTGTTCTGGAGGCTTGAAGTTCAAGATCAGGGTGTCAGCATAGTCAGGTTCTAGTAAAAACCCTCTTCCAGGTTGTGTCAGTCAACCCCTCTGTGTGTTTTCATGATAGAAGGCATAGGGAGTTCAAGGGTATAGTGGTTGGACTTTTTATAAGGACACTAATCTAATTCATGAGCTTAGGACCTCACATTGGGCATTGGGATTTCAACATACACATTTTGAGGGGACAGAAATATCCAAACCGTAGCTCTCTTCAACAAAAACCATTTTCACACTTTTTCCTACTATTCCCCCAAAAGGCCAGTCTCTCCTGTGTCTCATTTACTTTCTCCTCATCCCTGTCCCACCCCACACTAGATTCTCTCTCTATCTAGATGACCTGTTGCAAAAAATGCTATGAGCCTAGTCCCAGATCAGCTTCCTGTCGACATGCAGTTATGATTTTGACATAGCTTGCTTTATATGTATTTCATTTCCTTCCTGATTTCTGCCAGGTCATGTTGTCTTGCCACAGTTTTATTAAATACTAGTATTTTGTGTTTTGGTATTAATTCATAGATGCCATTATAACATAATAGTTTTTAAATTCATGATAAAATGTTTGGCTACAATATTCATCTATTCTATGGAAGCATTTTTCTATCAAATTTTTATCTTTCTTTTCATTTTTCTATGTATAATATTTGAATTGTTGCTATGCTGATGTGCCCATGATACTCTTGCTGACTTACTCTTATTACATGGATTGAATTTTCCTGGTCCAGCTGTTTCCACAAATTTCTTGTGAGTCAGAGAGGGCCCTCTGCTTCTCTAGACAAAAGTAGGTCTACAATGCACACCTCAGTTGCTGAACCATTTGTTAGAAACAAGAGTGTAGTTTTTGATCTTCCAGGTATGCCCCTCATGCTCAGTAAGGATATTTTTGCTAGTGCTTCCTGCTATTTCCAGTGCATGGTCTTCTCACCATTCTCCACACCTCTCTTCACTCTCTCCCACATGGCTTCTATGTGATCATAGCTTATTTTAGCAGCCTTTGCACCTATTTTAAAGTATGGTGTTTACAATTTTTTTATTTGTTTCTTTTTATGCTGGTATTTCATTTCCAAGTAAAGAAGAGTAACACATTGACTTAGGCAGCCATAGTCATGTTAGATTTCTAAAGTTTTTGAGTTTCAATCTGATGTGGGACAATTCTAGGTGATGGCATGTCCATTAATGGCCATGAGAGCAAGTGGAGTCAAAGTGAACACTTATGCCATTTGCTGTCTTTCTAACTCTCTTTTTCTCTTGCTGAGCTCTGGGTGCACTGGCTTCGGCCTGTTCCTCAAAGGCAACCAGTTCTGTTTTACATTGGGTCTCCACACTTGCTAACTCCTCTAACTGGAACAACCTAGTTTTGCTTTCTTACTCTATTTTTTTAGTCTTTACTGTTGAAAGTATTATATATGTCCCTTTGTTTTTCTCCATCAACCCCATCTAGCCTTCCCACCCCACACCCCAGGCCTCCACTATACTATTGTTTATGTCCATACACTATGCATATATATGCATACAAGTTCTTGGTTCATCTCTTCCCACCCACCCAGTTACCCACTCCTTCCCTCTAAAATTTGACAGTGTGTTCCATGCTTCTATGTCTCTGGATCTATTTTGTCCAGCAGTTTAGTTTGTTCATTAGATTCCACATATGAGTGAGATCATGTGATACTTGTCTTCTCTGACTGGCTTATTTTGCTTAGCATAATACTAGGCTGGTCCATACATGCTGTCTCAAAGGGTAAAAGATCCTTATTTTTTACAGCTGCATAGTATTCCATGGTGTAGATGTACCACAACTTTTTTACCCACTCATCTACTGATGGGCACTTGGGCTGTTTCCAGATTTTAGCTATTGTAAATAGCGCTGCTATGAACATAGGAGTGCATATGTTCATTCTGATTGGTGTTTCAGGTTTCTTAGGATATCCTCCTAGAAGTGGGATCACTGGGTCAAATGGCAGTTCCATATTTAAGTTTTTGAGGAGACTACACATTGATTTCCATAGTGGCTGTTCCAGTCTGCATTCCCACCAGCAGTGTATTAGGGTTCCTTTTTTCTCCACATCCTCGCCAACACTTGTTTGTTGATTTATTTATAGTAGCCATTCTGTCAGTGTAAAGTAGTACCTCATTGTTTTAATTTGCATCTTTCTGATGATTAGTGATGAGCATTTTTCCATATGTCTCTTGGTCATTTGTATGTCTGCTTTGGAGAAGTGTGTATTTAGGTCTTTTGCCCATTTTTTTATTGGGTTGTTTGTTTTACTTTTGTTGATTTGTACAAATACTTTATACATTTTTAATATTAATCCCTTATCAGATGTATCATTGGCAAATATGTTCTCCCATACAGTCAGCTCCCTTTTCATTTTGAGGCTGTTTTTTGTGGGGTTTTTTTTTTGTTTTTGTTGGGTTTTTTTTGCTATGCAGAAGCTTTTTATTTTGGTGTAATCCCATCCTATATAATAAAAGGGTAATATGCAAATCGACCAAACAGCAGAATGACCAGTCACTATGACATGCACTAACCAACAGAGGGCAGATGTTCAATGCAGGAACTGCCCCTTTGTGGTCAGTGCGCTCCCACTTGGAGAGTGCCGCTCAGTCATAAGCCAGGCTGACAGTTGTTGAGCGCAGCGGCGGTGGCGGGCCGCGACAACGCTAAGGATGTCTGACTGCAGCTTAGGACCACTCCCCGTGGGAAGCGGACCTAAGCCATACGTTGGATATCCCCCGAGGGCTCCTGGACTGCTAATGGGCACAGGCCTAGCTGAAGGGATACCCCTCCCAAAGTGCACAAATGCCATGCGCCGGGCCTCTAGTTTGTTTATTTTTTCCTTTGATTCTCTTGCACTGGGCATTTTACCAGCTAAAATTTTGCTACATTAGATATCTGATAGTTTGCTACCTATGTTTTCTTCAAGGATTTTTATAGTTTCACAATTTACATTTAAATATTTTATCCATTTTCAGTTCATTCTTGCATATGATGTAAGTCGGTTCTCTAGTTTCATTTTTTACATGTAGCTGTCCAATTATCCCAACACCATTTATTGAAGAGACTGTCTTTACTCCATTGTATGCTTTTGTCTCCTTTATTGAAGATTAATTGAGGATAATGTCATGGGTAGATTTCTCAGTTATCTGTTCTGGTCCATTGATCTATATGTCTGTTCTTGTGCCAGTACCAACCTATTTTGAGTACAGTGGCTTTGTAGTATAACTTGATATCTGGTCTTGTGATTCCTCCAACTTTGTTCTTCTTTCCCAAGATTGCTGTGTCTGTTGGGGTCTTTTTTGGTTCCATATAAATTTTGGTGTGTTTGCTCTAGATTGGCATTCTTCTTTGTAGAATTTATTTGCAATTTTAGAGCGAGATATGGTGGGGTCATACCAAAATCCTGCTATGTCCCTAGATCTAGTCGCCCTCTTCTCCATCCATAGTCACTCTCATTGCTTGACCCCTTCCTTCTTGAACTGCTGTGTTCTGCACCACTACCACACACACACACACACACGCACACACACACACACACGCACACACTGAATTATTTACTTCTACTATAAAGGAAAACTCAACTTTCTTTCATTCCTACCTCCAAATTTGCCTGTTCAGACCCATCTAAACCTCATCTGAACAAGAGACCTAGGAACCATAGTCCTTAGAAAGAGATTAAAATAAAAGGGCAATGAAAATAAAGTTACCTGCCAGTACAATATCCTCATATCGTATTCCAAACAGAAAGTCAGAGAAAACTTACAAGTAGACAAGGGAACAATACTTGTTTAAGGCAATTTGTCCATCCAAACCAGATTATCTGAGCACCAAACACTCACCAAACTCAAGTTCTCAGTCTCCCAGCCCAAAACTAATTTCAGAGAGGAGAGTAACTTGGATCAACTTTAGGATCTAGAGAGAGGGCAAATTATATAAGTCTTGATTTTGACTCCACTTTTCTCCATTTGCTCTCGTGGCCATTTCAGAACTTGTCATCAAAGATAGGATTGTCCCATATCTGACTTAAATTCAAACTTTTAGATTTCCAATGTGTATGGCTGCATAAGTCAGAGTGCTCCCCAACATATTGCACCATATTTCTATGTGACAGTTTTTCAATCATTCTCTCTTTTCTTCGTCTAGATAACTACTACTTACTCTCTACTCTTGGATGAAATATTACTTCCTTAGAGAGTCTTAATTTTACTGCCTCTCTGGATGAATTATGTTCCAGCATTGCTTTGATTATAGTAACCTGTTATTTTCATAATATTTGGTACTGAAACAAATGCAATTATACATATATTTCCTTATGCATTTTTTATTGTCAATGTCACTCAGTATGCAGAAAGTTTCCCAAAGATGGGAGGCATGATTTTTTTTAAATGACTCTATCACACTGCCTAATATAGTAGAGAGAACAAAAAAAGCATTCAACAAACATTTGTTGTTAAAGAGATCAATTAAGAGAAAGACAAGGGTTTTGAATGGCTTGTCCTCATCACTGAGGATAATGACAGACCTTGGCCTGGAAAATGGCATGGAAGATAGGACCTAGTGCCTTCAGTGAATGGGGAGAGTGAACATGAGACCAGGCAGGGGGAGATAACAGGTAGTGCTATGAAATAAAGCTGAAAGAATAATATTTTTATAAGATCCAGTTTTAAGTTGTGATATAGAATATTCACCCCATCATCCTCTACTTCTAATCAATTTCCCACTATTCCCAATACCCCTAACCCAAACTTTTCCTCTGAGCCCTCTAGAAATTTATTCCATTGAAAATTACTCCCAACAAATCATCCATCTCTTCCCTCAAATTCCATCTACCTTCTTGCCTCACCTAAAATCTAAATTTCCCTAAGAATTCCTGGCATTGTATCCAATTCCCAGGGCCAATTCCAGCCCTTTACTCCATTTCTAATCATGTAAGTACTTCATGTTTTTTTAAGGTTTTGTCACAAGCCTGTTGCTCCTTTTCATTTACTTATGATTGAATTACAGTCTGTCTCTCCACACCAATAACTCTCATCACCATAGGTTACTTCCAGTCCAAGGAGACAGTTCACCTAACACACTAGCATATCAGCTCTATGAATGCCACATTTCTTTGAGTTAATATTGCAACTGATGACTATTCACCCACACCCTTATCCAACAAATGTTTATTGAAAAACTTCTGTGGGTCATCTAAATGCTTAACACTGAGAATGCCATAATGACTTAGACATAGTCTACACTTATAACCTAACTAGACCCAGGTTGTAAAATAGCGCGAGACCCAGACCCACCACGCTGGCGGGACCCCAGACCCGCCTTGTGTGAGCCACGGGCCCCCAGACCCACTCTGCGTGAGCTGCAGGCCCCGCTTCACTGCAAGCCCCACCAGCTTCACACAAGCTCCACCAGCCTCGCGTGAGCCCCGGCCCACTACTGTGAGTGGCTTATGAGCTGGGGGGGATGGACTGAGAGGTGACTGGTGACTGGTTGTTTGGTCATTCCGCATTACGGCATAACGGCCACAGGCCTTTTATAATATAGATAATCTTGTAGGAGGAAAAGGCTATGCAAAAGAAAAAAACCTTTGAGGGTTAAACCATGTCTGCCTTGTTTATCACAATATCACTAACACCTATCACTGTATGTGGCACCTAAATCAAATTCAACGCATATTCTTTGAGTGAATTAAACTCTGCTATAGTACAATGTATGGAGAAAGCACAGGGTGCCATGAAAACACAGATATGGAAAGGAGAAGAGAAGAAGTCAAACTGCAATTTTCAAAATGTTAAGAACATAAATTCCCATAAAAATCATTTGTAATGACTGTTATTAACTCATAAGTGAGAGAGCAGGTAACAAAACTGGTTCAAAAGCAGTTAAAATTCAATCCTAAAATAAAACAGCTAAGTTAATGTCCAAAGGTCAATAAAACTTTACTAAACTTTTATTTCCCTAAGTCAGATAATCCTTAGATAAATTTATCAGCTAATGTTTTAGCATGATATTAAAAAGACATGGAATTTGTTTTTGCCTTAATTCCAGATTTTAGGCACTTTTCATAACAAAAGCTTCTTTGAGATATTATTGCACCTGATGGCTGAAGCAGTTGTAGAAGTTGTCCAGTAATAATGGTAAGGGGAAAGCCAACAAGTGTTCCAGGCATTTGAATCGCCCACTGCTAGTGTCAGACCTTGAGCTTGATCAAAAATGAAAATGTTTTGGTTCGAAACATTAAATTACAATATCTCAATTTTTGAGCACAACTTTCAATTTTACCAACCTTATACTTTACCTCTTTTTACACAGGCTTTTCAGCCTCATAGAGACCTCTGTTCCCTTGATTCTTTCATGCTATCCCAGGCTAGCAGCTTCAGCCTTGAATAAACTACTTGGTTTAACTCAATAACCTACTCTTGTCTCAACACTCCATTCTGTTCATATTGTTACATTGCTCCTCTTCCATGGAAGAACTGAATTTATTTGCTTACATTTATTATCTGAGCAAGTAAGCTGAGTAAGATAATGTTTGAATGGAGGTTTGAACTTACTAATTAGCCACACTTTAAAAAGGAAATAGAGATAGAGGGAGGATCCACATGTATTACTGTTAGAGGGAACATGATTTGGGATTCACTGAGGAGGAAGCAAATGTGGGAACAACTCTCTCTGGGAAACTGACTGGTGGACATCTGTATTTCAGTTGCTGAGTCCAACAATACGACAATCATCATATTGAGTACAGCTTTGGCATTTCTGGTACTTTCGCATTTCATCACCATTGGGCTTTATTTAAACAACAGTCTCAAAAACCTGCACAAAGCCAGGTAAAGGTATTCTTTTTTTCAATATGCAATCATCCCTTCTCAGAGGTATCTGTTCTTCACCTTTCTGCTTAGGAACAAGATCAAAATCAGCAAAGGATCTACTCAGAGGAAGTCACATCAATGAGACTCTAACACCTCAACCATAAAATCCTATATAATAAAAGGGTAATATGAAAATTGTCCCCTCCACCAGGAGTTTGACCAGAGTTTGACCAGGGGGTGGGGACAGCCTGCCAACCGCCCAGGGCCCCTCTGCCCACCAGGCCCCCCACACCCTGATCAACCAACCTCCTGCATCCCCTCACCCCCGCTGGCCTGGCCCTATTGGCCTCAATCGGGGTGGACCGGCTGTACCCTACCTGTACACAAATTCATGCACCAGGCCTCTAGTATGGAAAATAATATGTTACTTATAGAACTTCTGGTGGATTAAAGAAAACACTTTTCATAAAGCATCCTTGCTTTGCACCAACACAAAGGCATTCAATGAAAGGCTATTATTGTTGTTGTTATTGTTATTATTAATATTGTGGGAGAAGCAGGAAGATAGAAAACTTATGGAGGGACCAAATATTCATGATACACTAAATATGCATGAGGCATATGGAGCACTCATCTATGAGGTCTTAAATTGATCACCCATAGGTAATACTCATTTTGGCATCATCCATCTTTTGCCCAAGAAATAAGAGTAAAATCTATAGCTGTTTATAAAGGAGAACAAAGAGCTACAACTATGCTATGTATAATCATCCTGAAAGTATGGGTATTGCCCTAAGGCAGTGGTCAACAAACCGCGGCTCGCGAGCCACATGCGGCTTTTTGGCCCCTTGAGTGTGGCTCTTCCACAAAATAGCACATGCGGTCGCGCACATACAATGCAATTGAAACTTCGTGGCCCATGCACAGAAGTCGGTTTTCAGCCTGGGCAAGTCTATTTTGAAGAAGTGGCGTTAGAAGAAGTGGGGGGTGTCGGTCGGGCGGGATGGTGAAGGGAGACACGGTGCAGGCAGGCCACAGGATAGCCAGCGTGGGGGAGGCCCATGGGATTCATGTACGAGTTGAGTGAGCCAGTCAGTCAGCAGTCTCATTGTGCAGTGGTTAGTTCATTTTAGGGAACGTTGTGGAGGAGAGTGAAAGAAGATGTAGTGTCGAGGATTGAGAAAGGTATGTTGAGATGGTTTGGACATATAGAGAGGATGAACAAAAGGAGATAGACGAAACAAGTATACAAGACAAGTGTGGATGGGGGAGTTGGAAAGAGTCGATCTCAGTGAAAGTACCTCAATCAGACTGAGGATGTTTTTAGCAAAGGCCAGCTTAGGAGTACCCTAATTAAGTTAATAACAATGTACCTACCTATATAGTTTAAGTTTAAAAAATTTGGCTCTCAAAAGAAATTTCAATTGTTGTACTGTCGATATTTGGCTCTGTTGACTAATGAGTTTGCTGACCACTGCCCTAAGGTAACACATTACTGAGCCTCCTTGCTCAAGATCCTTTAATCTTTAAAGCCACACAGTCAGCAATGAGGATTGATGAGGCAGAGAAAAACAGGACTATGAACACTACTCAGTACAGGATTTGCATAGTGCGCTTGCAAACTCTCCTAGTGTGTTAGTGTAAATCATCTCTTTCCTTGGCTTTTTGCTAGATCTTAAATTGATTGAATAGACTCTGTATTTTTAGCTTCTTACCTTGACATAGAGTTGTTTAAAACATTTTTTATTACTATTTTACTGTCTGAAGGTTCTGTAGTAATGTCCTCTCACTCCTGATATTTGAATTATGTGTGTTTTATCTTTCCTGATTAATCCAACTAACATTTATCATTTTATTAATATTTTCAAAGAACTATCTTTTTATTTCATTGCATTTATAATTTTTGGCTAATAATCTTTCCTGACTTTTGTGTTTAATTTAATTATATCTTTCCTTCTTTGTGTTTAATTTGCTCTTCTTTTGCTAGTTTCTTGAGGCAGAAGCTTTATAAGTGGTTTTTTACTTTTCCCTTTCCTAATACAAGCATTTAAACATTTTGATACTATAAATTTCTCTCTGGAAGGGTACTATGCTAAGTGAAATAAGTCAGACACAGAAAGACAAATTCCATATGATTTCTTTTATATGTGGAATCTAGAAAACAAAATAAACGAACAAACAAAACAAAAACAGACTCGGATTTATTGAAGAAAATGGGAGCCAAATAGGCAGACCAATTGTTCACCTCACCCCAGGACCAGACTAGAAATACAACTAAATTAGAGAATATTCACCTGGAATTACCAACTGAGGTCCAGCTGAGGAGAGGACATATCAAGAAAGGACAGAAAACACCTGGAGACTAGTAGGAAGGTTGAGGTCTTGAGGGGAGCTGACCCAGCAGGCTGGCAGGCCGAGAGGCAGGAGAGAACCCCCCACTATGGAAAAGTCTGTTCCCTCAGAAGATAGAGACCCTGAACCCAGGATGGGTTCCACAGCCCCCGGCACCAGGGAAAAGACCCACAGCTCCCATAGCATCCAGCAGCGAAAGAGAAAGTGGCAGTTACATTTTTTTTTAAATCTCTACACACAGGAGTTTTCATTTGCAACTTTTCACCTGAGGCTTTGGTGCAGGATGGAGATGTGGGCTTGAGGTGCCTGGGGTGAGGCTGGGGTAGGAAGCATTGCAGGGAGACTTGACCGAATAGCAGCCAAGAGCATTTGGTCATAGGACCTCAAACTGAAAAGGCCATTTTTCCTGAGAGGAGCTTATGGGTTTGAACAGTCTCAAGGAGCCCTCAGTGACTAGTTTGGGGGAGGGGCCATCCGTCCCAGTATCCTGGGAACCAGATTGATTATACCTTTTTCTTTCATTTATTTAGTGATTGCTCTGAGGTTTACAATATGCATCTCTAACTTGTCCCATTCTACCTTGAAACAATATTGTAATATTTTATGACTAGCATAAGAATGTTACAATGAGATGCTTTAATTCCTCTGTTCTTTGTGCTATTTTTGTCTTACATTTTACTCATATATGTTACATATATTATTATTAGTTTTTCTTTAAAGAGCTAATTATCTCTTCAAAACATTAAAAATAAGAAAAAAAGTAGCTTTTTAAAATGCATCTACACTGCCATTTTCAGTATTCTATCCTTTCCGTGGATCAGGGGTGGGGAACCTTTTTGTTGCCAAGGGCCATTTGGATATTTATAACATCCTTTAAGATAGCGGTTCTCAACCTGTGGGTCGCAACCCCTTTGGGGGTCGAAAAACCCTTTCACAGGGGTCACCTAAGACCATCAGAAAACACATATATAATTGTCTACGGCCATATCACCCTGAACGCGCCTGATCTCGGAAGCTAAGCAGGGTCGGGCCTGGTTAGTACTTGGATGGGAGAAAACACATATATAATTACATATTGTTTTTGTGATTAATCACTATCCTTTAATTATGTTCAACTTGTAACAATGAAAATACATCCTGCATATCAGATATTTACAATTACAATTCATAACAGTAGCAAAATTAAAGTTATGAAGTAGCAACGAAAATAATTTTATGGTTGGGGGTCACCACAACATGAGGAACTGTATTAAAGGGTCGCGGCATTAGGAAGGTTGAGAACCACTGCTTTAAGGGCTATATAAAATTATCAACTTAAAAAATAGCCTGCTATATTTGGTTGAAAATGTCATAACTCACCCCTAATGCCTTGGCAGGACTAAACCAAATGAGTTGGCCGACCTTTTATGAACTGTGGGCCAGAGGTTCTCCACCCTGGTAGATCCACATTTCCATCTGTTATTTTTGGCCTACTCCCTGGAAAAACCTTAACTCTTCCTGTTGTGTGCCTCTGCTGGTAACAAATTCTGTTGACTTTTGTTTGTCAAAAAAACCTTTTTTTTTCCACTTTCAATTATTTTTTTAAGGTTCTTTCCTCAGGCTATAGAGCAGCCATGGGCAAACTACGGCCTGCGGGCTGGATCCGCCCGTTTGAAATGAATAAAACTAAAAAAAAAAAAAAGACCGTACCCTTTTATGTAATGATGTTTACTTTGAATTTATATTAGTTCACACAAACACTCCATCCATGCTTTTGTTCTGGCCCTCCGGTCCAGTTTAAGAACCCATTGTGGCCCTCGAGTCAAAAAGTTTGCCCACCGCTGCTATAGAGCAAGTCTAGAGTAGCCTTTACCGTTAAAGCTAGTTTAGTCCTATTCCTGTTAAAAATCTTTCTGGGCTCTCTACTAAAAAGCAAGGTATCTCCACTCTGACTAATGGGAACTCTAATGTGTTTCAGTTCTGTGAGCTCTGAGGATTGTCCAGTTAAAGTTCCCATTAGTACCTTGCCTCACCTCACATACAGCACAGTATTCAGCAACCAGTTCAAGAGAATCCCTGTGTAGATTTCTGGAGCTCTCTCTCTCTCTTTGCCTTGTTTCCTTTTCTCTGATACTATGCTGCAAAAATTCTAACCACCTCAGCCTCCCTGAGCTCTGATCTCTGTCTCTTCATCTTATTAAGGAAGCTCTGCCCATGGCATTCTCCTCTCTGCTCTGCAGTCCAGAAATAGTCTCAACACAGTACGTTGAAAAAATTGTATTATCTCTCTTTGCTGAAGGGTCACAACCCTGTGCTGGTGATTGTTTAGTGTCTAACACAGTTCCTTAAATATATTTTGAATGATTTTATTATTGTTTATTCCAGGAGGGCATGTCTGATCCCAGTTACATCAGTATAGCTGGATGAACGTCTATTATGCTTCCTTTACAGAAGAATATATTTCTTTAACCTCTGTGACCCTCTTAAAGGTCATCCTGCCCTTGGAGCCCTGGGCTGTGAGAAGCAGGCTGCCATGGGTCCTGAGTGTCCAGGTCCTCATCTCAGGCCTGGGGTGAAGTAAGGGAGGTGCCTAAGACACAGCATTTATGGATGCAGCCTTGGCTGTTTGCTCAGTGGTTAGAGCATCAGCCCACAGACCCAAAGGTTGTGGATTTGATTGCCAGGTCAAGGGCATGTACCTCAGTTTTAGATTCATCCCTGCCCTGGTCAGGGCACATGCTGGAGGCAACCAATCTATGTGTCTCTCTCACTCTCTCACATTGTTGTTTTTTTCTCTCTCTCTTTCACTTTCTCTCCCCTTCTTTTGCTCTCCTTCCTCCCTCCCTCCTACTCTCTCAAAAAGTCAATGTAAAAAATATCCTCAGGTGAAGATTTTTTAAAAACCTTAGAGAGGCAATAACTCAGGTTTATAAAATGCTGCCCCTGTTTAGCATGACAATGAGAGTAAATGCCTCCTTAAATTGTGCATCCCGGGTTCTTCACTTGCTTACACAAGTCCCAGCTCTGCCTGCATAGTCTTGCTAAGTGTGCCAAGACTGCAATGGCTAGAATTTTCTTTTCTTGGATCATTTCTCAAGGTTGAGTTTGCATTGAGTAACCTTGAGAAATAAAATAATTTCTTTTCTGAACAAAGAGCAAACTTGTTTCCTCTTGTTACAGAAGCGGGAAATCCCAGCATGTCCTCTACCATCGCACCCCCGAGACCAGCTGTCCCATCTTAGCCAGCCAGTGTATCAACTGTCCGATATTAGCTGCCAGAGCTGCCGGCTGTCCTGCCTTACCTGTTGAAGCTGCTACCCACATCGATGCCTGCCATGCTATAGCTTCCAAACAGAACTCAAAAATGAATGAGTGCAAGGGAAAGGCTGTCACACTCTTCAATGGTGATGTGAGCACTTCGTACCAGATGAGTGATCTACTACCGTGCAACCTCCAGGACCACTCACACCATTTACCCAGAAGAACTAAAAGTCTGCATTTCTTAAGGGGACAGATATAAAAAGATTTTCCAGATGGAAGGAAATAAATCATATTTCCTGACCAGATTATTAAAAAGCTGTGTAAATCTAGCCTGTGTTGCTCAGTGGTTCATCCTATGCACTGAAGGATTGCATTCTGGTCATGACACATACTGGGGTTGAGGGGTTGCAGGTTCCATCCATGGAGCACCTACATGAGGCAACTGATGGATGTTTCTCTCTCTCTCTCCCTTTGTACCCTCTCCCCATCCCAAAACAAATAAATGAAAACTTATTTCCTGATGAACAAAAACAAACCATTTTCCCAGATGGTACAATTGTTAGAGTACAATTAGAGGGCAGCAAAATTATAAAGTTTACTAGAGGCCCGGAGCACAAAAATTTGTGCACTGGTGGGGGTTGGGTGTCCCTCAGCTCCACTTGTGCCCTCTAACAGTCTGGGACCCCTCGGGAGATAATGACGTGCTGGCTTAGGCCCGCTCCCCAGGGGATTGGGCCTAACATGGCAATCAGACATCCCTCTGGCAGCCTGGTATGCCTCGGGGGATGTCCACTTGCCAGCGGGGAGCAGGCCTAAACTGCAGTCGGACATCCTTAGCGCTGCTGAGGAGGCAGGAGAGGCTCCCACCACCACCGCTGTACTGGCAGCCATCAGCCTGGCTTGTGGCTGAGCAGAGCTCCTCCATGTGAGAGCGCCCTGACCACCAGAGGGCAGCTCCTGCATTGAGCGTCTGCCCCCTGGTGGTCAATGTGTGTCATAGTGACCAGTCATTCCCAGTCCTTCTGCTGTTAGGGTCAGTTTGCATATTACCCTTTTACTATATAGGATAGAGGCCTGGTGCACAGGTGGGGGCCGGCTGGTTTGCCCTGAAGGGTGTCCCGGATCAGGGTGGGGGTCCCACTTGGGTGCCTGGCCAGCCTGGATGAGGGCTGATGGCTGTTTGCAGCTGGTCGCATCCCTCTCAGGGTGGGGGTCCCCACTGGGGTGCCTGGCCAGTCTGGGTGAGGGGCTGAGGGCTGTTTTCAGGCTGGTGGTTAACTGAAGCTCCCAACCTCTCCTTCTTTTCTTGTTCTTTTTTTATTCTGGGATTTATTTACCTTCTATGGCTGTCACTGGAACTGAGAGCCAGCTTTAGCTCTGAGGCTTGGCTCCAGCTGAGACATCGGCTGCTGAAAGCAGGTATCTGGGTTTGTTTTTGCTTCTATAATTGAAACACTGTTGCAGTTCCAGCTCTGAGGCCCGGCTGGCTGAAAGCAGGTATCTGGGGTTTGTTTAGCTTCTATAATTGCAATATTGTTTCTTAGAGTGCAGCTCAGAGACCGGCAGTGGCAGGTGGGGAACCTTGGCTTCCACCATCACTGGAGCAAGCAAGCCTCCTGTTCGCTTCAGCTGCCTGGCTGCCAGCCGCCATCTTGGTTGGCAGTTAATTTGCATATTCCCCTATTGGCCAATGGGATGTGTGTCGGAGGTACGGTTAATTACCATGTTTGTCTACTATTAGATAGGATTAATGACCAGAGAGAACTACATACTGCCTAGTGCAAGAGAGTGGAGTATCCAGATGGCACTGTTAAAACTATCTAGGCATGAGAGGTTGGGGGAGGGATATATAGTGATGGAGGACTTGACTTGGGGTGGTGAACACACAATACAATATATAGATGATGTATTATAGAAACCTATATAATTTTATTAGTGATGTCACCCCAATAAATTCAATTAAAAAAATAAAAACCAAAAAGAGTGAGAAAAATACTATCTACACAAATGGTAATCAAGAAACAAAATACACATCTGGCAAAAAGTCCAGAGTCAACATCCTGAAGGCAGGTATTCTTTGGGCCCCTGGTGTCACCTGGCAGCTGACCTCCCAGTGTGCTTACCAGGACCGTGATACGGTCCCCTGAGGTTTGACAGCCACACTGCCTTTCTGGGAGCTGCAATGGAGGAGCCACAGTCAGAACTCTTCTTGGGGCCCCTTCGGAGTCAGGAGACATTGTCAGACTGGCAGTAACTACGTCATGAAAATAATGCTCTGACCCTCGAAGTATCCCTGGCAGTGGATGAACTGCTGCTGTCCCCAGACCTTGTAACCTGTCTAGACAAAGGTCCAAATGAAGCCCCCAGTATGCCAGCAACTCCTGCACCAGCAGCTGCTATCCCAGCACCAGCCCCCTTCTGGCACTTGCCATCCTTTGTCCCTTCCCAGAAGACCTACCCTGACAGCTATGGTGTCTGTTTAGGTTCCTGAATTCTGGGACAGCAGGTTTATAAACTGCACATACTCTTCTACCCTCAACTTATTGTTTTGCCAGCTAGCAAAGACTGGCCCCCTGCAAGTGTAGGTCAGCTCCCCACCCTCACTTGGTACCTGTGTCTGTGCCATGGCCACTTATGAGAAGTTCAGGTATGTGACAGAGGTCATGAGGCATTGTTCCTATCATGAGTGTTGCTCTGACTATAGCAAAAGTCGCAGCCCTTCCTCGGCATCTTATCTGGGTGGAAGGGAATTTATGTGCCGAGTATTTGCACAACAAAAATACATTTCAACATAGTGTGGATGTGCCCTATGAGCCACCTGACGTGAACTCTGACTATACCATCATTCACTACAACTTCAAGTGTAACAGCTCCTTCATGGGAGTCATGACTGGCAGCCCATCCTCACCATCATCACGCTGAAAGACTCCAGTGGTCATCTGCTAGAAGAGAACAGCTTTGAGATGTGTGCTTGCCCCTGTCCTGGGAGAGACTGGCACCAGAAGAAGAAAATTTCCACGAGAAAGGAAAGTCTTGACTCAAGCAGCCCACTGGGAGCAGGAATTGAGCACTGCCCACCAACACCAACACCTCTCCCCCACCAAAGATGCAACTGAATGGAGACTATTTCACCCTTCAGATCCATGAACTCTTCCAGACATTCCCAGAACTGAATGAAGCCTTACAGCTAAAGGATGGAAAGAACCCAGAGGGGAGCAAGACTCTATAGCAACTGAAGTCTAAAAAGGGGCAATCAACCTCCCACAATAAAAAAAAACAAACCTCATATTCAAGAGAGAGGGACCTTACTAAGACCACCTCTGCTCCCTTCCCCGTGTGGACACCTCCACCCTCGTCCCATTTCCTGGCATTGTGGGGGGCTTAGGAGCTTAAACCTCTGCTTTGTAGAGATGTGCCTCAGAAACACCCCAGAATTCCATTTGCCTTGGCCTGAGACTATACTAAAGAAGTAGGGCCTGAACTGGGGATTTGCTTATTTGTATTTTTTTTGAGGGGGAGGGGGCACTGGGATGTTTCAGCTGAGCTTTTAAGGTTTTTATTATGAAGACCATTTGGGAGAAGTAGGAAAATGTTCCTGCATATAAGGGTTAGGTTTTAAATCAGCCATATACCAGATTGGAAGCTAGACAGAGAAGCTATCTCAAGTTGTTTAATGTCTCCCACTGTAATTGTCATCATTGATAAAATGCCAGTAATTATACCTGCTCCCAAGGCCTATTGTGAGGATTAATAAAATAATGTATGTTTAGGATAAGATTCCCTCATGGTGCTGGTTTCCTATCCCCGTTGGTGGATGGGTTAATGGTTTCTCTGACTGGGCAGCTAGTTCACTGGCCTAGCCAAATCTTGTCTAATCGCCTGGTGAACCTGAGCACCTAAAAGGAGATCCCACCCCATCCAACACCCGGTAAGATCCCATCTCTAGTGTAAGATCTGTATCTTCCTGTCCAAAAAGGCAGTGTAAGAAGACCCTGAACCACCTCCTCCCATGAACACATTGAATTCATAGAGCAGTTCCCCCTGAAGAATACCTGGGGGCTGACTGAGCAGCTTCTACACAACAAGTGAGAAAGAAACCACATAGAAACACATAGTAGATATGGAGTCACTATAGCATGGGAACCCATTCCCAATGCACCAACCTCCAGTATAAAATGATCCCTGTCTGCCAGGCCAGTGTTGCTCAGTGGTTGAGCATCAACCTATGAACTAGGTCACAGTTTGATTCCCAGTCAGGGTACATGCCTGGTTTGGGGTCTCAGTCCCCAGTAATGAGTATACAGGAGGCAGCTGATAATTGATGTTTCTATCTCTCCCTCCCCTTTCCCCTCTGAATATATATATATATATATATATATATATATATATATATATATATATTAAAATAGAGAGAAAGAAAAGAATGGCCTTGGAATCAAGATGGTGGCATAGGTAAATGGCAGTAATTGACACCTCCCACAACCACATCAAAATTACAACTAAAATTACAATCAAAATTATAACCATCATTCAGATCCAGCTGAAATCTAGCTGAACATAAATCCTACAACTAGAGAAGTAAAGAAGAAAGCAAATTGAGAATGCTAGGAGGGATGGAGGCATGAAATGGGCTGTTCTGACACCCATATGTTGCCTTTTCTTATGAGGAGGTATATCTAAGTTTCAGATGTTTCCTGTGAGGAACAAGGGGTTCAAGCCCCACAACAGGCCCCTAGCCCAGGATTCCAAAGCTTGGAAGACAAGAACCCAAAACTTTGGCCTATAAAAACAAGTGGGGAGAGTGGCTAAATGACACAGAGGCTGCTGGGGTCCCAGCAGTTCCTCTTAAAGGGCCAGCACAGCAATTTACCTTGTCTTAAGCCCTCTGAGCTCCAGGGATGGGGCATTGGCTTGGGGCGGTCCAGAAACACACAGAGAGGAACTGGATTGTCTGGCACTGGGACAATAACTTGGGGACAGCTTTCTCCCATACAGGGGTACTCACAGGGGTGATTGTTCCTGTACTGGAACATCCCTGTCACAGAGCTGGCTGGCAGCCATATCTGAGTCTGCATCAACCTGGCTCACACTGTTGGCTTTACCCTGGTGATTTCCTGAGACCTATTTCACCCAATTTTCAGTCCCACTCAAGCTGTTTGCAGCAGTTTTTCCATATCAATGTCCTGTCCCGACCCAAGCTTCAGATTTAACTAAAATCTCTCAAACAATCAGCAGCTGTCATCAGAGTATTGCATATCTATCAATAAGAGGCCCAAGACACAGCACTAACAATAGCCTTCCTTGCTTCACAGGTTGGCCTCACTTGGGCATTTCCAAGCCCAACAAAAGTAGCAGCCATCTGCCGATTGGTCTATAGCTCATGCTGGGTATTCCCAGGTAGTGGCTGAATTTGCAATGCCCAGGAGGCCCCAGAGCCAGTACACCCATTCATGAGGGACACACTCAAGGAGAACACTCAGTGAGCATCAAAACCCCACTGAAGCAATCCCTGCTCCATAGGTGTTTCTCCTGCACAGAAGCTCTTCTGCTGTAGTTGCAGCTGGTCGTCACAGCCAATTGCCCTGGAGATCAATTCCTCTCAGTGATGAAAACAGCAATCAAGGCTCAACTACAACAAGACTGTGCACACAGCCCACACAAGGGTGCCCAGCTCAGGTGACTGGGGAGGTTGAGCCACTGGTCACTATGGAATACCTACTACACAAGGCCACTCTATCAATTCCAGGAGACATAGCAGCTCTACCTAGTACATAGACACAAACACAGCCAAACTACAGAGACAAAGAAACATTTCAAAAATGAAAGAAATCTGCAAACAGGAACTAAATGAAATGGAAGCAAGCAAACTACTAGATACAGAGTTCAAAACTGTTATAAGATTGTTCAAGGATCTTAATGAGAGCTTCAAGGGACTTAGTGAGAATTTTAAAAACATGAAAAAGGACCAATCAGAAATTAAGCATACACTAACTGAAATAAAGAATAATTACAGGAACTCAACAGTAGAGTAGAGGATGCCAAGAATCTAATGATTTGCAATATGAGGAAGCAAAAAACACCCAATCAGAAGAGCAAAAAGAATTCAAAAATATGAAGATAGTGTAAGGAGCATCTGGAACAACTTCAAATGTACTAACATTCACATCACAGGGGTGCCAGAAGGAGAAGAGAGAGCAAAATATTGAAAACCTATTTGAAGAAATAATGACAGAAAACATCCCCTGCCTGATGAAATATATAGACTTACAAGTCCAGGAAGCACAGAGAGTCTCAAACAAGAGGAATCCAAAGAGACCCACACCAAGACACATCATAATTAAAATGCCAAGGGTTAAAGATCAAGAGAGTGCCTTAAAAGCAGCAAGAGAAAAGAAGTTAGTTACCTAAAAGGGAGTGCCCATACAAATGTCAGCTGATTTCTCAATAGAAATTTTGCAGGCCTGAAGGGAGTGACAAAAAATGTTCAAAGTGATGAATAGCAAGGACCTACAAACAAGATTAATTTACCCAGCAAAGCTATCATTTAGAATTGAAGGTCAGATAAAGAGCTTCACTGACAAAAAACAGCTAAAAGAGTTCATCACTTCCAAACCAGTATTACATGAATGTTGAAGGGTATTCTTGGAGGAGGAGGAAGAGGAGGAGGAGGAGGAGGAGGAGGAGGAGGAGGAGGAGGAGGAGGAGGAGGAGGGGAAGCTGGACCTGGGAGAAACAAGATTGTAGCATAGGTAAACACCTGAAATTGCTGCCTCACACAATGACTTCAAAAATACAACTAAAAGACAAACCATCCAGAACCACAGGAAGGCTAGCTGAGTGGAAATTCTACAACTAGAAGGAAAGAAAAAAGCACACTGAGACTCAGAGGAGGGGTGGAAGTAAAGTGCAGAGGTATGAAGGCGCACATGGACAGGGCTGGCAACTGAGAACATGGTTGTCTTTTCCAATCGGGAGGGAGTCTCAAGCTCCTGACTGCTCTGAACTCCAGTTCCGGGCGAGTCTCTGGGGACCCAAACTCATACGGGGAGAAACTGGACTGTCTGGCATCAGGCAGAACTTGAGGGCAGCTTTCTCTCAGAGGTGCTTGCAGCGATTAAAAGGACACTGAGACTCAGGGCCTCTTAGGGTAGGACTGAGGAGCAACCATAGCTGCTTGCTCTGCCCTGTTGATCCCCTGAGACCCTGCCCCACCAAAGCTGTGCGCAGAGGCTTTTGCATATGAAAGGCCTGGCCCTTTGCAATCTTAAAATTACCTAACAAACTGCAGCTGGGTCAGAGAGACCCAGAACTTCCAAAAGAAGGCCCAAGGCCCCACAGCAGCTTGCATTGCTTCACACTGGGCCTCATCTGGGCACCTCTAAACCCCAAACAAAGAAGAGGAATCTGCAGATCTCTCCATAGTTCCTGCTGGGTAGCCTCAGGCAGAGGCTAAATTAACACCTCCTTAGAGATCCAAGAGCCAGTGTACCCAGTGGTCAGAGTGGGACCATCCAATTACAACTCCTCAGATCCATAAGGGATACACTCAGGGAGAAGACACAGTGAGCACCAAAGCCCCACTGAAGCAAGTCTTGCCCCAGAAGGGTGTCTCCAGCACGGAAGTTCTCCCACTGAAGACACAGCTGATTCTCACAGACAATTGACCTGGAGGTCAATTCCTCCTAGTGATACCTACAATCATCAAGGCTTAACTACAACAAGACTGTGCACAAAGTCCACAAAGGGGTGCACCAAGAGTGTCCACCTCAGGTAACTGGGGAGGCTGAGCCACTGGGCCCTACAGGACACCTAGCACAGAAAGCCACTCTATCAACACAGGGAAGCATAAAAAATGCAGAGACAAAGAAACAGGTCACAAATGACAGGAATGGAGGAAAGCAAACTACTGGGTATAGAGTTCAAAACCACACTTATAAGGTTTTTCAAGAATTTTCTAGAAACCGCTGATAACTGTAGTGAGACCCTCAATAAATCTAGTGAGACCCTCGAGGTTATGAAAAAGGACCAACTAGAAATTAAACATACACTGACTGAAATAAAGAATATTATACAGACTTCCAACAGCAGACCAGAGGATCGCAAGAATCAAGTCAAAAATTTGAAATATGAAGAAACTAAAAACACCCAACTGGAAAAACAAAAAGAAAAAAGAATCCCAAATATGAAGATAGTGTAAGGAGTCTCTGGGACAACTTCAAGAGTACCAACATCCGAATTATGGGGGTGCCAGAACAAGAGAGAGAGCAAGATATTGACAGCCTATTTGAAGAAATAATGACAGAAAACTTCCCCTACCTGGTGAAAGAAATAGACTTACAAGTCCAGGAAGCGCAGAGAACCGCAAACAAAAGGAATCCAAAGAGGACCACACCAACACACATCATAAATAAAATGCCAAGAGCAAAAGACAAACAGAGAATCTTAAAAGCAGCAAGAGAAAGACAGTCAATTACCTACAACAGAGTACCCATACGACTATCAGCTGATTTCTCAACAGAAACTCTGCAGGCCAGAAGGGAGTGGCAAGAAATATTCAATGTGATGAATACCAAGAACATACAACCAAGATTACTTTACCCAGCAAAGCTATCATTCAGAATTGAAGGTCAGATAAAGAACTTCACAGATAAGAAAAAGCTAAAGGAGTTCATCACTACCAAACCAGTATTATATGAAATGCTGAAAGGTATCCTTTAAGAAGAGGAAGAAGAAGAAAAAGGTAAAGATACAAATTATGAACAACAAATACACATCTATCAACAAGTGAATCTAAAAATCAAGTGAGTAAGTAATGTGATGAACAGAATAAACTGGTGAATATAATAGAATCAGGGGCATAGAAAGGAAGTGGACTGACTATTCTCGGGGGGGAAACAGGTGTGGGGGGTGTGGGAAGAGACTGGACAAAAATCGTCCACCTATGGATGAGGATAGTGTGGGGCGGGGGGTGCGTGTAAGGGCAAGGGGTGGTGTGTGAACTGGGTGGAGCGGAGCTATAGGGGGGAAAAGAGGAACAACTTTAATAATCTGAACAATGAAGATTTAATTTTAAAAAAAAAAACGTTAAAAAAAAAGAAGCTGGACCTGATCCCCACCCTCTCAGGTGGTGCAACTGAATGAGAATGGCAGGTGCAAGCCTGAAAAAGCCATGGAGGACTTATTTGAGGAAGACAAAGCTTGGGAAAGAAAGTACGCATGAGGGGATTGTAGTCCTGAGAATCTTTAATGTCTTACCCTCTGACAGTTGGCAGTATTGCTCTGTGTTCCAACATGGCTCCTTCTACAGTGATACAGTGATTGAGCTGAAAGTGGCAGGTAATGGTCACATTTATCCCCTTGACACCTCACAGAGGTGACTTTATTCTGGGATGGACTCCTTCCTCTGATCCAATTTTCCAGCGAAATATAAAGAAATCATAGGAGAAAAGGAGATAGCCATTACGTCTACTTACCCCAACATCCATATATTCTTGTTTAGGGCTAAATAAAATATATAAAAGAGACTCATAGTGGAAGTAAAGATATAGGCAGGGGTGATTTGTGTTAGAACCCTTTCTAGCCCAGGAGTTTAGGTCCAATTCTTTGTTGCCAAGATTTCTTCAAAGCCTCAGTTTCCTCTTCTGCACACTGAGGGCTACCCAACAGCAACAACTCTTCAGAAGCAGGGGAGGGATATGAGTGCTGGGAAATTAGCTTAAGACCTGAATTCTCTCTCTTCTTCCTCCCATTTCTTGGATCACATCCTCAGATCCATATGGAAGTCACTGATTCTAGACAAATGCAAGTGGTGTGCAAGACAGAGGGCTGGTTCCCTCAGTCAAAGGTTTAGTGGATGGACTCTGAGCGAGGAGAAATTCCAGCTGAGCCTGAGATTCACACCCAGGACAAAAGTGACTTGTTCCATGTAACAACATCACTGTTACTCAGAGAAACTTCTCAGAAGAATCTGACATGTTCTGTCTGGAACCCAGTACTAAATGAGAGGAAAAAAAAGAATAATTCTCCATATAAAGTAAGTTTTCTCTCTCCCTTCACTCTGCCTACAAAATGGGCTTGATGCTCACACTCCATGGTGGAGCACATAAGCTTGGTCCTGCTCTCTTCCTCACACTCACACCAGTCTCACTGCCAGAATCAACTTCCCTCCTCTTTTTCTAAATTCTCCCATCCATTTCTGACCAAAATTTTTAGTCTACACCTACTTAACTTCTTCATGTAATAGGACCTTCAGTCCCTTCAAGCTGGTATAACAAAGCCTATATGTCTTATAAACAATAAAAAAATTATTTCTCTCAGTTCTGAAGGGTGTAAGTTCAAGATCAGGGAGTCAGCATAGTCAGGGTCTTAGTCAACCTTTTCCAGGTTGCGACAGCCAACCTTTCATTGTGCCCTAACATGGTACAAGGAATAGGGAGCTTGAGGGGGATAGGAGGTGATCTCTTTTATAAGGACACTAATCCCATTCGTGGGCGCAGGGATTAACATTGGGCATTGCGATTTCAACATATGGATTTTGAGGGGATCCAAACATTAGCATTCTTCACCAAAAACTACTTTCAGACTTTCTCTCTACTTGCCCTCCAAAGGGCCAGTCTCTCCTGCATCTTATTTACAATGTTTCTCCTCAGATTTTTATGCTGTCATTCTCCCTCTGCCTAGATGATCTGTTGCAAAAATATGAGCCTAAATGAGACCAACTTCCTGTTAATATGCAGTAATAACTTTGATATATCTTGCCACTGGAGAAAAGTAGAGTCAACCTGAAGACCTACGTCATTTGCCCTCTCTCTAGTTCTCAAACTTCATCACAGTTTATCTTCCTCTTTCCCTTACTGAGCTCTGGGCACACTGGCTTTGATCAGGCATTAGGCGTTTTCTTATATCAGACCATCACATTTGCTACCTCCTCTGACTGGAATACTCTATTCTGGCTTTTTCTTAGTAGAATTTATTTATATTTTGAGAGAATGACATAGTGGGGTCACACCAAAATCCTGCTGTGCCCTAGCTCCAGCAACCTTTTCCTCCATCCATACTCACTCTTCATTGTTTCATTCCTTCCTCCCTAAACTGTGTCTTCAACACACACACAAACACACACACACACACACACACACACACACACACACACACTGAATTATTTACTTCTATTATAAAGGAAAACTCAACTTTAACTCCTACCTCCAAATCTGCCTGTCCAGACCTATCAAAGCCTCCGCTGAAGTAAGTGCTTTTCATCTGGGAACCTTATTCTTAGAAGGAGGTGAAAATAAAAGTGCAATGAAAGTAATGTTTATCTCCCGGTACCATATCCTAATACATTTCAAAGAGAAAGTCAGAGGAAAGTAACATGTAGAAAGGGAATAAGACGTGTCTAAGATAATTTGTCCATCCAAACCAGGTGTAGCTAAGTACCAAACACTCACCAAACTCAACTTCTTAGTCTCCTACCCCAGAACTAAAGCCAGAAAGAGAGAATTTAACCGGGAAATAATTAAGGAGCTAGAGAGAGAGCAAATTATATAGATATTCACTTTGACTCCACTTTTCTCCACTCACTGTCATGGCCATTTCTAGAATTACCCAATATGTGACTTACATTTAAATTTTTAAATTTCCAATATGAATATGGCTGCAGAAGTCATTGTGTTTCCCAAGAACATTGTACCCCATTTCTATGTGGTAGTTTTTCAATTATTCTCTCTATTCTTCATCTGGAAAATACTACTTATCTCTAGTCTTGGATTAACTATTACTTCCATAGAGCATCTCTTTTAACGTGCATCTGCCTGAATTAAATTCCAGCATTACTCTCTTTTGTGTACTTTGATCTTTTTATAATATTGATACTAAAATGATGCAATTGTACATATAATTCCTATTTATTGCATTCATATTTATTGTTAATGTCACTCAGTTTACAGTAAGTTTACTGAAGATGGGAGGCATGATTTTTTAAAATCACTCTAAACACAGTACCTAATATAGTACAGGGAACAAAAAAAGCATTCAATAAACATTTGTTGTTAAAGAGTTCAATAACAAGGAAGGTAAGGGGTTTGAATGGATTGTCCATGTGGACAGTGAAGTCACAAGGATAATGACCTACCCGGGCTTGGAGGGTGTCAGAAGACAGGGCCTGGTGCATCATCAAATGGGGAGAGTGACCATGAGACCAGGCATGGGGAAAGAAAGGATAGTGCATCAAACAGGCTTAAAAGAGAAAATTTTTATATGATCAACTTTTAAGTTTTGATGCAGGCTACTCACCCACATTCATCCTCTAATTTGAATCAATATCCCACTGTTCCCAATATCCACAACCCAACCTATTACTCTGGGCCCTTTGGAAATTGATTTTATTGAAAATAACTCCCAAGTTATCTTCTATCTCTTCCCTCAAATTCCATCTACCTTTTTGCCTTAATTAAAACCTAAACTTCCCCTAAGAATCCTTCCTTCCTGGTATTGCATTCAATTCCCAGGACCAATTCCAGTCCTGTTTCCTTTCCTTTTTTTTCTTTAATGAAATGTTTATTGTTGAAAATATTACATAGGTTCTCCTTTTCCCCCATTAACCTCTTCTAGCCCACTTCCATCCTACACCCCACCCCCCGCCAGACCCTCACCACCTCATAGTCTGTATCCATAGGCTATGCATATATGCACACAAGTTCATTGGTTGTTCTCTTCCTAACCACCCTCTCCTGCCTTCCCTCTGAGGTTCAACTTCTGTTGATGCTTCTATGACTCTGGGTCTATTTTTTTAAAATATATTTTTATTGATTTTTTACAGAGAGGAAGGGAGAGAGATAGAGAGTCAGAAACATCGATGAGAGAGAAACATCGACCAGCTGTCTCCTGCACACCTCCCACTGGGGATGTGCCCGCAACCAAGGTACATGCCCTTGACCGGAATCGAACCTGGGACCCTCCAGTCCACAGGCTGATGCTCCATCCACTGAGCCAAACCAGTCTTGGAACTCTGGGTCTATTTTTGGTCACCAGTTTATTTGGTTCATTAGATTTGTCATGCTGAGTGAAATAAGCCAGTCAGAGAAAGATAAGTATCACTGTTTCCTTTTCTAATCAAGTAAATATTTCTTGTTTTTTAAGATTTTGTCACAAGCCAGTCATACCTCTTCATTTACTTATGATTGAGAAACAGTCTGCCTCTCCCCTACAATATCTGTATCACCTTAGATAACTTCCAGTCCAAGGAAACAGTTCACCTGACACACTAGCATCTCATTTCTAGGAATGCCAGATTTCCACCATTATACATTCATGCACACATTTACCCAACAAATATTTATTGAGCAACTTTTGTGGGTTTACACAATGCTTAACACTGAGAATGATACAATGGCTAAGACATAGTCTATACTTATGGAATGTACACTCTAGTAGGAAGAAAGGGAAACACAAAAGATAAAAACCTGTGAGAGCTAGACCATGTCTGCTTTGTTCACCATGATATCACTAACACCTATTATTATATGTGGCACCAAAGAGGAATCCAATGCATAGTCTTTGAGTAAATTAAACTCAGTTATAATACAATGCATGGAGCAAGCAGAGGATGTCTTAAAACCTCAAAGGAGAGATAGATATGGAAAGGCAAAGAGGAGAGATCAAAGTGCAATTTTCAAATTTTAAAAAACATAATTCTAATAAAAGTACAGAGAAATCAGGTGCCATCATTTTAATTAACTCATAAGTGAGAAAAAGAGCAGATAATAAAATTAGCTCAAAACAGTAAAAAATTACAACTCTAAAAATAAGACTTTTAAGTTAATTTTCTACAGGTCAATAAAAGCATAATAACGTTTTATTTACCTAAGTCAGATTATTTTCAGATAATGTAATAGCATGATATTAAAAAGACATGGAATTTGTTTTTGCCTCATTTCCATGTTTCAGGCACTTTTCTCAACAAAGGCTTTTTTGAGGTAATACTGCACCTGATGACAGAAGAGTGGGTAGAAGTTGTCCAATAGGAATGGTAAAGGGAAAGGCAACAAGTGTTCCAGGAATAGGCAGAGTGCATAGTCCCACTTCACTTCAACCGCCCACTGCCAGTGTCAGACCTTGAGCTTCATCCAATTAAAACTATAATGAGGTATTGCCGGGAGCCGGTCCATGCTTGCTGTTTCAAGGGACCTGGCATATATGGCATACTGTTCTTAATATGTTTGCTCACCTTCTTGGCACTATGTGTTTTAACCAAGGTCTCTGAGAAAGGTTGTTTCCCCAGGTAGGGATTTTCCCCTGAAGTTAGGGAGGGAATAAAACCTCTTAACTAAGTGCCAGGCGGGTAATTAATCACTTTAACTATGAACAATCATGCTTAAGCTACATAATCTTTACTCCCTGGAATGGAGATAAGAAATGCCCTAACCTTTGTAATAGAGATTGATAGGATTGAATCAACTGGTATAAATACAGATGTAACAAGACAGAAGAAGACAGAGAGAGAGAGACAGAACCTAGGCACAGAACCTACACAGAACGTTCTCTAGAGACAGATGAACTTCGCTGGAGAGAACATGGCAAAAGATCCTGGACAGAAACTGGCATCAGAACCTAGAGACAGAACCTAGCGAGAGAACACGGCAAAAGATCCTGGACTGAACCTGACTACAGAAATTGGCAAGAGAACCTGACTAGAACCTGGTGACTGAACCTGGCTGGAGAACCTGGAGAACCTGGCTGGAGAACCTAGCAAGAGACCATGGACACAGAACCTGGCTGGAGATCCAAAGCAGAACCTCTCTGGAGATCCTGACCAGAACCTGGCTAGAGATCCTGGCTAGGCTGCTGATCAACTGAACGCTGCCTCCTTGTCATTCCTTCTTCGCCGACTCCGTCCACACCTTTGGGGACCCCTGGACCCACTGGGGTTGGACCCCGGCAAGGTATTACCTCACACCTGTCAAATGGCTACTATTAATAAATCAACAAACAACAAATGTAGGCCATGAGGTGAAGAAAAGGGAACTGTTGGTGGGAATGTAGACTGGTACAGCCACTGTGAAAAACAGTGTGGAGTTTTCTCAAAAAAATTAAAAATGGAACTGCCTTTTGACCCAATGATTCCACTTCTGGATATATATCCTAAGAATCTCAAACACCAATCAGAAAGAATATATGTACCCCTGTGTTCATAGTAGTCTTATTTGCAGTAGACAAGATCTGGAAACAGCCCAAGTAGATGAGTGGATAAAAAAGCTGTGGGACATTTACACAATGGAACACTACATGGCTATAAAAACAAAGGAACTCTTAAGGTTTTTGACAGCATGGAGAGACCTGGTCATTATTATTCTAAGTGAAATATGCCAGTCAGAGAAAGGTAAGTACCACATGATCTCACTAACCTATGGAATCTAATGAACCAAAAAAAAGGAAAAACAAAATAGGACTAGAGGCATGGATACATGTAACAGACTGACTGATCTCAGAGGGGTAAAGGTGAGAGGGACTGGACGAGATGACACAAAAATATACATGTATGTATGCATAGCCCATGGACATAGACAATAATGTGCTGAAAGCTAAGGTGGGGCGGTGGCTGGGTGGAGGAGAACAAAGGGAGGTAAAATAGTTGACATCTGTAATACTATCAACAATTAAAAAAAAAGAAGACATTGAATCAATAATTAATAGCCTTCCTAAACAAGAACTACCAGTCTCATAAATTGCCTCTGAAGCAGACACAGACCTTCACTATTTACTCTGACCAACAGTCAGGTGTGCTCATCCAGGTTTATGATGACGAGTGCACCATAACCAAGAATAATAATACACTTGAAAAGTTTGAACTCATAAACCTATCACCTGTACTCTGATGTTCCTCAGATTGAAGTCACTTTTGATATTAACACCAATGGCACCTTCAAAGTCTTTGCTGGGGATAAAAGCACAGGAAAAAACAATAAGATTATCATCACTAACCACAAGAACCATTTCAGCAACGAAGACAGAGAACACATGGTCCAAGAAGCTGAGAAGTAGAAAGCTAAAGAGGAGAAGCAGTGGCACAAGGCATCTTCCAAAAATTCACTTAAATTGTTGGCAATCAACATAAAAGCAAATGCTGAAGATAAGAAACTTCAAGTTAAGCTCAATGATGAGGATAAACAGATGATTCTTAACAAATGTAATGAAATCATCAACTGGTTTCATAAGAATCAGACTGCAGAGAAGGAAGAATTTGAACACCAGCAGAAAGAGCTGGAGAAAGTCCACAGCCCTGTGATTCCCAAGCTGCCCCAGAGCAGGAGGTAAGCCAGGAGGAATGCCTGGGCTTCCCTAGTGACAGAGCTCCTCCACCTGGTGGTTCCTTCTCCTGGACCCACCAATGAAGAGGTGGGTCACGGCAGACTGATCCACCTCTTAGTTTTTGTTCCATACAAAACATTGAAAGACCCAAATTTGCACCAAATTCCATGGCAGTTTTAAGGATGAGCTACCATAGTAAGTAACTGGCAATCCCTTACTTGCATATAGAACATGTGTACAGGGGCAGGAAATAACCTTGCACTTTCTAGGCACCGCAGTGTAAGGATAAAACACAATGTATTAAATCAAACTGTATTTGAAATTGTCACAAAAAAACACACACAATAAAACTCCACCTTATTATAAACCACAAACTTTTACTGCATTCAGATATAGTTTAGTTCTAAGGATATACGACAAAACTATGCAGGTATGTTTCCCTGAGCCTGAATAGTGTTAATTATGAGAGTGGATTGAGGGGACACTTTGTACTGAGAACAGATTACCAAGTGGCAGTGCTGTCTTCATTTTTGTTAATAAATGCACTTTGTAAGTAGTTATGATATGTGAGACCTCCAAAATGTGGGACCCAAGCAAGGACCTATCTTTCCTAGATGTTGTAGGTATTATCATTAAACCCATTTATCAGATGAGTAAACTGGGGCTTTAGTGTATCAGTCAGCATAAAATATAGGAAATAGAAACATCTCTGGAGAGCTCAAGGAGAACTGGATTTAATACACAATTTATTTGTTCAAAAATTGATTGGGAGGCCTAGAACATGGAGATAGAAACCTATTTTCCCCATTAACACAGAAAAGGAGAAATTATACAGATGAAATTGGGCTTTGTTTGCAGTGAGTAAGTATAGATATAAAGATTTGATTGCTTCTTTGGGTCAATGAAAATGAGGCAGCTGAGAAGACTAGCCGTGAGGTATGGGGTTTGAGAAGAAAGAAAACGTGTGAAAGTAGATGTGGAACATGATCAAGGAAACTGGTGTGAGTGCCAGTGTTTCAAATTTAGTTGATGATTTTAGTCATTAATTTATGGGTAATCAATCTTCCTAGTTATATGCTCTTTGTTTAAACTTGATTATGTTAACAATTAATTTATAAGCCAAAAATCTTCTTAGTTCTATGCTCTTTATGTTCATGAAATTTACCAAGATACATAACTGGTGATCAGTTTTGTACTCTAAAGAAGAGAGACAGAAAGCCCTCGTAACATTGGTTTGTGAAATGTAGCGCTTTATTCCCCTCTATGCCAAACACACAGTCCCAGTCCAAGTCCAAAGGCCATCAAAGAATGTACCTCATTTTCATGAAGTCCCTCCCCTTTCAATACCTCTGGACATCCTTCCTCTAACCCAGACCACCTCCAGCTCCCAGCCCCGAGCTCCTGAGAGAAACATCTCTAACCAAACCTACCACAGATGATTGGAGACCCAGCCCACAGCAGAGGCAGAGGTAAGTCTGGAGCCCCTGCCTATGGAGGGGGTCAGTCTCCAAGTTGGAGGAGGAGGCAGTTTGAAAAAAGAACCGAGTTAGTGTTCTGTGAAAGGTTCTCCTGCAGAGGAGGTGTGGATGGAGAGAGCTGTGCTTCTTCACCGGAAAGTGGGATGAAAGAGGACAGACGAAGGGAAGCGGGGTAGAACTGTAGAGGTTAGGGTCTATGGTCAAATAATTGTGGTAACTAAAAGGCTTGGGGGCCTGTTTGCCAGGATTCTGAGGTGGGAAATCGCTTCCTAGGTGTTTGCACGCTATTATTAGTCTGTGATGCCTAGATCAGTGGTTTTTAAGATATAGTATACATACACCTGAGGGTGTAAAAAGACTGCAAGATACTCAAATAGGAGTGGTGTGAACCCGGTGAATGTGTGTACCCTTAAATCCCATATGGGCTCTTCAAAAATGGTTGGTGAGGCTTATTTTCTATTCCAACTCTCAAAGTTGTGTTTCTTTCACTTTAAAAAGCAAGGGGAGGGTTCGGGGGGTGGGGGGGGTGTGAGAGATCAACTGAAGGACTTGTATGCATGCATGTAAGCACAACCAACAGAGGGAAGACACTGTGGGGCGGGGGTGGGGGGTGAGGGCAAGTGCCAGGGGCATAGGGGAGGCCGGGGGAAGGTCAATGGGGAAAAAAAAGGAGACATATGTACTACTATTTGTAATTCCTTAAACAGTAAAAAATTTTAAAAAGCAAGGTATAGCCTTCCCCTCTTCTCCTCCTTCCCTCTTTTTCTTTAGCTTTCTTTCCCTTCCCTTCTTGACCAACCCAATCTTTAACTGTTTGGATAAGGCAGAGTAAAGTCAACATTTGTTCTGGCAGTGCAGTGAGGACAAGATGTGCCGGTAGAAGGGGAACCAAGGTGGCCCACAAGAGATCAAAGTCCTCTGAGGGGTGAAGGGTTACCAGCCCATGGAGGCAACATGACATGGGGGAGGAGAAAGTCCATGGGGGGAGGAAGCTCTCCAATGAGTGTCAGAGCCAGAGCACAGTGAGGAATGGGGTGGACATGCCAGAGCCCACACAAGGTAAGGAGGGGTCCATGGGGAGGGAGTGCCCAGCATAGTGCTGGAGAGGGTTGAGGGGGGCATCCATGTAGGAGAAAGGGTAGAAGCAGAGGTGAGAACTTGGCCTCACACACAGGGGTTGATCAAAAATCTGTTTATATAAAAACCCTGGGTGTAATGACCCGTCACGACTGAGGCTCGACCAACTGGAAGTCAGTCCTGCAGTCAGAGCTGGTTTGCCGTGGCGACCTTCACAGCCACTGCCACATGCTGTGGTATAAAACACAGTGTGCAAGTGATCAGGAGTGCAGGAACCACCTCCATGCCACCCCCTGACTTCCATCAGTCCCACCAGCCTGAGGCGCCCTCCCCAAGTTGTTTCCAGCAAGGGCGAGGTTTGAGGGAGAAACCTGCCCTCTGAGCATGGAGGCATATTTTTATAACGTTTTAATACATTATATTAGAGGTCATGGTGGTGCTGTTTTACCCACAGTGACTACAGGAATTGCTGCAAATTTATTTCTCGGTAGAAGAACCTTTCAATCCCAATATAAATTACCAATTCCATTAAATGAAACTTCAATTTCTCGATATAAACAGTAAAGTTGCTAAAACTATTAAAAAAACACCCAACTTCTCATTATTGATGAATGCACCATGGCATCCAGTCATGCTATAAACGCCATAGACAGATTAGTAAGAGAAATTATGAATTTGAATGTTGTATTTGGTGGGAAAGTTCTCCTTCTTGGAGGGGATTTTCGACAATGTCTCAGTATTGTACCGCATGCTATGCAATCTGCCATAGTACAAATGAATTTAAAATACTGTAATGTTTGGGGATGTTTCAGAAAGTTGTCTCTTACAACAAATGTGAGATCAGAGGATTCTGCTTATAGTGAATGGTTAGTAAGACTTGGAGATGGCAAACTTGATAGCAGTTTTCATTGAGGAATGGATATTATTGAAATCCCCTGTGAAATGATTTGTAATGTATCTATTATTGAAGCTACCTTTGGAAATAGTATATCTACAGATAATATCAAAAATATATCTAAACATGCAATTCTTTGTCCAAAAAATGAGCACATTCAAAAATTTAATGAAGAAATTTTGGATATACTTAATGGAGATTTTCACACACATTTGAGTGATGATTCCATTGATTCAACAGATGATGCTGAAAAGGAAAATTTTGCCATCGAACTTCTTAATAGTATTACTCCTTTGGGAATGCTGTGTCATAAATTAAAATTGAAGTGGGTGCAATCATCATGCTATTGAAAAATCTTAATAGTAAATGCGGTCTTTGTTATGGTACCAAACTTATTATCAAAAGATTATGACCTAACGTTATCGAAGCTGAAATATTAACAGGATCTGCAGAGGAAGAGGTTGTTCTGATTCCAAGCCCCCATCTGGCACTGGCCTCCCACTTATATTGATTCGACGACAGTTTCCCATGATGCCAGAATTTGTGATGACTATTGATAAATCACAAAGACAAACTCTAGACAGAGTAGGCATATTCCTACCTGAACCCATTTTTGCACATAGTCAGTTACATGTTGCTTTCTCTCGGGTTCAAAGAGAATGTGACGTTAAAGTCAAAGTTCTAAATACTTCATCACAAGGGAAATTAGTCAAGCACTCTGAAAGTGTTTTCACTCTTAATGTGGTGTACAGGGAGATATTAGAATAAGTTTAATCACTTTATTAGTCATTGTTTGCATCACTGTTGTTTTTATATCATGTTTTTGTTGTTTTCATACCATGTTTTTGTTGTTTTTACATCATGCCTCCATTGTTGTTATATCATTTTGTTACTGTTTATTTATTAATAAATTTATATATTATTTTCATATACATTTTACTAATTTCCTTTCATCTCTCACACTTCTAATACAGAGAAAGGGAAAATAGCAATATTAAAATATTTCCTCAAATTAATTCCCTTTTAATGTGCATGAATTTTGTGCATCAGGCCACTAGTATAAGTATATTAAGGATCAAGAGCCAGGATTCTCATTTTCAGAGAAGAAAGTTACAAATACTGAAAGGTGTGTGGACCTGAAATGAAATCACTAGCTGGTGACTTCAATGTAGCCTGAGGAAGTAGCCATGGTGGACAAGTGAAGTCTCTGAAGAAATTTATCAAGAACATCAGACTGATCCAACAAAGTATGAGTGACAGCTGGTAAAGTACTCAAAACACCTGCTCCTGGAAAGTAAGGGCCCATAACTAGAGCTGGGGTGCTGCCACTTGAGAGTTGCCTGAGAGGACCCCTAAAGGCCACATCATCCTCCAGGTCCCCCTGAGTCTTCATAGAACAGTAAGTCTTGTTCCTGCTTTCCTTTTTTCAAAACCATTTCCTTTGTTTCCACCATAAATACATCATGTGTGGTGTGGCAGAAGTACAAGGGAACTATTGGAAAAGTTGTACTGGGCACTTTAATTTTGCAGTGAGTTTCTATAACGAAATTTTGGTCAAGACATAGCTCTGTGAAGAGCTTGGCATGAACAGCCTGGAACTCTTTGCTAAGATCCTCCCCACTTTTCTCTATCAGGTCTCTCAACAGATTCTTAGGTCTCTGCATTATTTCCACAGTGTCTCCTCCCTGCCATTGGTGGGAAGCAGGCTCTGCCCTGGTTGGGGAAGGGGACACAATAACTTTCTCTTGCCCACATGAGATAGTTGCCACAAAATTTTGTCCATAACCTGTCATTTCCTACACTTTCAAGAGATTAGGAAACAGGACCCCACTTAGTTGAAGGTACCAGGTACCAGTACAGATACCAGTAGACCTTCAGGCTTTATCTTTAAACATGTCTTTATACCAATTTCCCACCAGTAGCATCCTTCAGATGGCTTTGCAGGATGAGCAGCAAATGGGAAGAGCAACTTCTGTCAATCTCTGTTTGGTGATAACGACTACACACTTTGCTTGATTGACAGCCTAGATTTAGTCTTCAGCCAACTGCACTGAATACTGCCCTTCAGGAAAAGGACCCCATAGAGCAACAGGAAGAGTTCAAAGTGCAGGTACAAAAGGAGCCCATGTGTGATCCTACCTGCAGTGAATGGGAGGGACAAAGAGGCCTGGCACAGGTTCCTGGTGGTGCTCAAGGCAGCAGCACCCAAATTCTGTCTTCACTGACATCAGATTTTTTTTTTTTAGTCAATTTGTAGTGCAAAGTGATTAATTTAACCTTCATTGTATGTACATACAACAAAAACTCCTTATTTTGTTTTTGTTTTTTTTGTTTTTCAGATAAAACTGTGCTCTCCTTTTAATTCATGTTTCCTTCTTGGTCGCTACTTTGGTAACATGGAGGTTCCCACCTCTCAAGAATATTGCATCTGAACAGCCAGTGTGAACACAGGCCCCAACCAGGGCTTCTGGAATAACAAGAACAGCAAAACCAGCTTCTTCTTTTTAGAAAGCGTCTGTGAGTCAGAGGGTCCAAAGCTCCACTCTCTAGAAAGAAAACCTGGGCCTCAATATAAAAATGGAAATCAAATTGTATCAGAAATGAAGCATAGTACCTCATATATTCAAGGTCAAGACGGTTTTTGAGAAATAAGTATCTGATTATCTGGCCTCTTGTATTAGAAATGGCCCCATTCCAGCATTTATGAAGGAAAATGTTTTTATTTCTATTTCATTTACCAAACGGGTATAAAATCTACTAAAAGGGAGATAATGAATCAGAATAAATCAGCTCACTCACAAGAGACACTCCTAGATAATGATTTCTAGTTGCTGAGAGTATTCAGCATGTTATTTCAAAGTGGCAAACTTACAGGTAATCTCCGAGGAGAATTCGAAAGCAGCAGCCATAGTCACTGTTAATTATGTGAGATACACAGATATATAACCCCATGTTTTTCAATGTATATGTCAAGGGGCAAAATCCCCTGATCATCAAAATAAGTTATTTTGTACATTACAGTGCACAGAACAATAGAGGGAAAGACTTTCTTGGAGAGTGACCGAAAGGCATTTGCAAAAGGTTCATATCGCTCTGAGTGGAAGGCCTGGAGCCAGTGCTGCAGCATGGCCTTCATTAGCTTGACCCCTTCTCTTCTTTGGTTGCAGTGGCCTCAGCGGGAGCTGCCTTTTCGAAAGGTTCTGCTGGCTTCTTCTCTTCCTCCTCCTCCTCCTCATCTTGGGGATAGAGGTCTGGGTACTTCTGCATGCATTCCTGCCTGGCCTGGAACTGGTCTACACAGTCTGATCCCTTGAGATCCTCCGTGCTATAGTGAAGCAGGAAAAGGCTGATTTGAATTGTTCCCCACAGGTGCCACTAGCCATTCCCCCACGGCACGGGCAGTTCCAGTTAAAGTCTCCATTGGGCAGGATCAATCCATGCTACTTGTATGGATCATTGGGATCGTCAGCAACCAGCTCTGCATTGCTTGGAGTTTCATGGACTTCTTTGGTCACAAATATAATTCGATCCTTCCTTTCCTGCTGGCAGTAGGCCATGGCTGCAGCCCAGCGCTCAGACCTCGCGGTGGTAGCCGCAGCAGCGGCAGCAGGAGCTGCAGCTTCACCCCATGACCTCTTCTCTGGTAGGGCAGGAGGCTCCTAGGCCCACGTAAACCCGACCCCTCCAGGCCTGTCCGCTGCACGCCTCAAAAACTCCTTATTTTGAAATATTGGATGAAAAAATTCAATTGGATTTTAAATCCATTACATTTGTAAACAAAGAAAAGAAAGAGCCCTAAACTTTTAAAATACAATGTAAAAGAATGAGAATGCCCTGGCCTGTGTGGCTCATTGGTTGTATGTCATCCTATGCATTGGCAAGTTGCTGGTTCAATTCCAGGTCGGGCACATGCCCAGGTTGCCAGCTGGACCCACATTAGGGGACATGCAGGAGGCAGACTACCAATGTTTCTCTCTCACATGGATGCTTCTTTTTCTCTCTGGTTGTATCTAAAAATCAATAAAAAATCTTTTTTAAAAAATAAAAGAATTGGAATGAAAAGGTTTTAAAATTTGTATTATCTATTTGTGAACTAAAATATCTCACCAATGGTGACTATGAAGAAATTGAAGACATAATTAATCATTATAATTGAACATTGATAATTATCTGTAGTTATTTCAAATATACAATCAGCAGTCAAAAACGTATATTTGTTCAAAATAATTAATATTTTTCAAAACGTGTTAATGTGGCTAACACACATTTGAAATAAGCCATATTACTCTCAATAGAGCACATATCTTGGTAGCTATCCTGCAATCCAACTCTCACTTTGCTTACTCCTACCTCCATGTAATCTTCCTTACTTCCCCTCCTTAGTTTCAAATGCATAAGAGAAGCTGAAAAACTGTTATTCTAGGGAGTATTTTAGATCTTTTTCCATGGCATGCTTCATCAGTTCAGCTCAGATAAACTCATATAAAAACATTTTTAAAGCTATATTGAATGAAGCAAACTAAAAAATTTTAGATTTTTAGGAATATTCTTTCTAAATTTATATTTAACATATTTCTTTTTTAAAATATGTCTTTATTGATTTTTTAGAGAGAGAGGAAGGGACAGAGAGAGATGGAAACATCTGAGAGAATCATTGATTGGCTGCCTCCTGCATGCCCCTACTGGGGATCAAGCCTGAAACCCAGGCATATGCCCTGAGCAGGAATCAAACTAGCAACCTTTCAATGCATGGGATGATGCCCAACCAACTGAGCTACACCAGCTGGGCACATCTGGACTAAAAAAAGAGAAACATGCAAATTGGCCATCCCTCTGCTATGCCCACCAGCCAATCAGAGTGAGTATGCAAATTAACCCAACAAAGATGGCAGTTAATTTGCATAGGCAAGCACGGAGCAAAGACTGAAGACAGCATAGAAGGAAGTCAAATGCTGCAGAAGGGAGCGAAGCAGCAGAGAAGGGAGGGAGCCGAGGCAGCGGACATGGGAGTGGAGCCTCGGCAGGCTTCGCTCCCTTCTCTGCTTCACTCTGGATGCAGGAAGCCCTAATCTTGCAGGAATCTTCCTGCAATGGGCCTCTAGTATATATATATATATAATTCTATTTTATTATTCTTATAATTATATAATATAGAGAAAATAATTTTCCCATGAAGCCCATATAGCCTAATCCCATTCTAGTTTACTACAGTGTGCTCAACAAATAACATCATTTTCTCTATGTGCCATAATATCAAAAAGGTTGAGAAGTGCTGCCTAGTCCATGGAGAAGTAATATATGCTCCATCTCTGTAGTGCTTCTATGGTCCTTAACACCTTGCACAATTATATACCACACTAGAGGCCTGGTGCATGAAATTCATTCACAGGCGGTGCAGGCTGGGCTGGTCCCATCAGCCCAGCCTGCACCCGTTCGGTTGCGATGGTCGCTTAGGCTTTTATATAAATAGATGCCTCTACCAGCTCAGGATCCATTCCCCCACATATTACCTCCACTCCAACTAAAGAGAATATGGCCTTTGGAATGCCTTCCCCTCCCTTCTTTGGGCCAGCCTTCCTAGAGACTCCATGGTCAGCAAGATCTCTGAGCCCTGGCTTCTGGGTAACAAACTTCACAGCCATGGCCACCAAATTCTAAGTTTTAGTGGTTGATGAGGTATGTTACAGCCCCTTCCCCACTACTACTACTACTAATTTCCAACTTCTAGAACGGGACATTAGAAGCCTGCCTTGGCCAGGCGAAGAAGGTAGTGGGGCGGGAAATGATAGAAGCCACCTGTTTATTTTTGTTGGTCCAAGGCAGAGGAACACCTTAGCTCTTAGTTCCTCTAGAAAGCAAGGTCCTGCCACTGGGTCACATTATGTACAGACAATGTACATTTTGGCATGAGTCATCAGTATGTACAAGGTATCTAGAGACATGAGTACCCTATAAATTCCTGAAAATCAGTCACAAAACTTGTAGAAAAAGGAGTATGAATCTTATTTTGCCCCTCACCTTATCCCCATAAATAAGACATGCCCCTTACCTGTCCAAGAGTGAAATTCCTAAATTCCTTCCTTTCTCTGACCCTTCCTTAAATCTCAGAGATCTCCTTTTTTCTCTCTCCTCATTACAGTGTTTTCCTCCTTTTCCAATGAGTCATCAGCACAAACCCTTGGGGTCATCCTGCCTCAGTCACCTGAGGAGGCAGCAAATCTCTACAATTTATCACGGCAGCCTCATCTCACTCTACCTCTGCTTCCAAATGGTTATAGGTATGAATTCTTATGAGTTTCTGATTCTCTGTTATGTAAGGGAAGGGAAAGGAAAAGGGAGGGAAGATGGAAGAAAAGTTCGACAAAAACACAAATGCTGTGAGATCCTGGAAAAGTAAAGAAGATAACTTTATTCCACTTACTAAGTACCAGGCAGTGTACTAAGCATTTGCATCCCTATCTCCTGGTCAAGGCCTGTTGGGGTGTGTGTGTGTATATATATATACATCTGAGTGCATGTGATGTGGTGGGATAAAAATAGAGAGAATGAAAGTGCCCATATGGTAATAAAGAAGCATAAGTTCTTAGAGCCTCAAGACAATGTAGAATAGGATTGACAAAAATTAGCTTGTTTGCCCCATTTTCTCATGCCACATTAATGGCAAACATTATTAATGATTTCTGAATGTCTTTTCCACTGAATTGCTTCAGATTCTTTCTCAACACAGATATCCTACTATTCATCCAGAGCTATCAGAGTTCCTGTGTGATCTCTCCCTCCTATGGACAAGGACAGAATCTGACCTGAAGGAGTTAGCATGTCTATTCCCCCTTCTCTGCAATTATATTCCTCAGGTCCCTCCCCACAGGGTGAGTTAAGGGAGGAGGCTAGTGCCCAAATTTTAAGAGGCACTTTCTCTCAGGATCTTGTTGACCCTGGGCATGTGCCCCAAAAGTAAGTGCCTAGTCACCATTTATGCCCTAAGTCCTTTGCTTGCCTCAGCATAGTCAGGTCTAGATTTCCTATGTCCAACACCTTCAGCTTCCTGCTATCTCTGTGTATATGTTCATGTCAGAAAAGGGACTCCCTAAGATTCAATAACTATCCCCTTTCAGACCTTCTCCCCAGTTGCTTAAGATGGAAAAAGCCAAACGTGTGTAATCAACACCATTTCATCTGCCCAAATCCTGCCCCCAGCCCACCCTGATTCTATCTCTGTTCTCTTTTCAGGAGCATTCCAAGTCCAGGGGCCCCATGAACCTTTGGTGGCCATCTTGGGTGGTGAAGCTGAGCTGCCCTGCTTCCTCTCACCTCCTCAAAGTATTAAAAATATGCAAATAAGCTGGAACAGATCCCTACCCTCCCAAGTGGTACACCTGTATGAGGATGGGAGGGACAAGCCTGAGGAAGCCATGGTGGAGTATTTAGGGAGGACAGAGCTTGTGAAAAATGTCATGCCTAAGGGGATCGTGGTCCTGAAAATCCTCAATGTCCAACCCTCTGACAATGGGCAGTATCGCTGTGTGATCCAACATGGCTCCTTCTACAGTGATACAGTGATTGAGCTGAAAGTGGCAGGTAATGGCCCACATTTATTGTCCTGACACCCCACAGGGGTGAGTTTATTCTGGGTTGGGCTCCTTCTTCTGATCCAATTTTCCTGGGAAATATAAAGAAGTCATAGAAGAAAGGGAGATGGCAACTACTTCTAATCACCCCATTATCCCATATATCACTGCTTGGGTCTAAATAAAAGATAATAAAGAGATGCATAGTGGAAGTCAAGAAATAGGGGCCATTTGTTTTGGATTGTGTTGGACTCCCCTCTCACCCAGAAGTCTAAGTCCCATCCTCTGTTGCAAAAACTTCCTCAGAGCCTCAGTTCCCTTTTCTGCACACTGAGGTCTAGTCAGCAGCAAACTCTTCAGAAGCAGAGGGTGGATATAATTTCAGGAAAATGAGCTTAGGATCTGACTTCTCTCTCTTCCTCTTCCCAGCTCTTGGCTCACATCCTCAGTTCCATGTGGAAGTCACTGAATCCAGACAAATGCAAGTGGTGTGCAAGTCAGAGGGCTGGTTCCCTCAGCCAATGGTCCAGTGGATGGACTCTGAGGGGAGAGAAATCCCAGCTGAGTCTGAGACTCACACCCAGGACAAAGATGGCCTGTTCCATGTAACAACATCACTGTTACTCAGAGAAGCTTCTCAGAAGAATCTGACATGTTCTGTCTGGAACCCAGTTCTGAATCAGAAAAAGGAAGAACACTTCTCCATAGCAGGTCAGTTTTCTCTCTCCCCTCACTGTGCTCACATCCATGGTGGTGGCAACTCGACGCACATAAGCTTGGTTCTGCTCTCTTCATCACATCCACACCAATCTTGCTGCCAGGAGCCAACTTCCCTCCTCTTTTTTCTAACTTCTCCCATCCTTTCCTGACTAATTTTCCAGTCTTCACCTATTTAACCTCTCCATGGAACAGGACCTTCTTATCTTAGTCCATTCAGGCTGGTATAACAAAATGCCACAGACTAGATGGCTTATAAACAACAAAAATTTATTTCTCACAGTTCTGGAGGCTGCAAATTCATGATGAAGGTGTCCACATAGTCAGGTTCTGGTAAAAGCCCTCTTTTGGGTTGCAGACAGCCAACTTCTCCTTGTGTCCTCACATGGCAGGAAGTCCTAGGGAGTAGGGTATGGGGTGGTCTCTTTTTAAGGACTCCAATCCCATTCATGAGCTCAGAACCACAAATTGGGCACTTGGGATTTCAATATATGATTGTTGAGGGGACACAAAATTCAAACCAGAGCACTCTTCACCAGAAACTAGTTTCGTACTTTCTCCTTACTAGCCCTCCAATAGGCCCATCTCTCCTGCTCCTGGTTCTCATTTTACAATGTTTCTCCTCAGCCTTTTTATGTTCTCTTCTCCCTCTACCTACATAACATGCAGTTATGGTTTTGATATATCTTGCTATCTATCTATATATATATATATATATAATTTCACTTCCTGATTTCTGCCAAGTCCTGTTGTCTTGCCACAGTTTTAAGTTTTTATATTTCTGCTTTGTGCTATTCCTTAATAGAAGCTATTATTCTTTAATAGTCTTAAAATGCATGGCTAAATGTTTGGCTTTAATATTCATCTATGCTATGGCAGCATTTTTCTAGTAAATCTTGATTATCTTTTTTCTCATAATTCCATGTGTAATCTTTGTACATGGAATGTTTCTATGCCAATATTACTGCCTTACTCATTATTACATGCTTTGAATTTTCCTGGGCCAGCTATTTCACAAGTTCCTTGAGAGGCAGGGAGGCTAGCGTAGTCTTCCAGAGTAGATGATTCTCACATTCAACTGCTGCCACAAGACATAGGCTTCTTCCTACCAACATGCTCATGTATGTGAATAGTTGAATATCCCATGCCCTCTGCCTCTCTAAAAAGAATAAGTCTAGGATGCACACCTCAGTTCCTGAACCATTTGCTACAAACAAGCATGTAGCTTCAATGCTTCAAGTTAGGCCCCTCATGCTCAGTAAGGATATTTTTGCTGGTGCTTCCTGATATTTGCCATTGCATGGTGTTCTCACCATTCTCCACATGGTTTCACTTTCTCCCACATAGTTTCTGTGTGATCAAATCTGCTTTTAGCAACTTTTACACCTATTTTAATGTCTGGTATTCACAGGTTGTTTTTTTTATTTGGTTCTTTCTTACTTTCTCCCCTCTCCTCCCGACCCCATCCTAGCATTTTATTTCCAAGCAAAGAATAGTAACACACTGACTTAAGCAGCCATATTCATATTCGAAATCTAAGTTTGAATTTAAGTCAGATGTAGGGCAATTCTAGGTGATGACAAGTCCAGAAATGCCCACTGAGAGCAAGTGGAGAAAAGTGGAGTCAAAGTGAAGACCTACGTCATTTGCCCTCTCTCTATCTCTCTCTCCTTTTCTCTCACTGAGCTCTGGGCACACTGGCTCTGACTAGGTCCTCAAAGGCATCAAGCACTGCCTTACTTGCTCCCCCCTCTGACTGCAACACTCCCTTCTGGCTTTCTTCTTAGTATAATTTATTTACAATTTGAGAGGGTGACATGGTGACACATCAAAATCCTGCTATGTCTCTAGTTCCAGTCTCACTCTTTTCCATCCATACCCTCCCTTTATTGCTTCATCCCTTCCTTCCTGAACTGTGTCTTATACCACTGCCTCCCCCGAACACATACACACTGAATTGTTTACTTCTATTATAAAGGAAAATTCAACTTTCTTTAACTCCTACCTGCAAATTTGCTGGTCCAGACCCATCAGAGCCTCAGCTAAACTAAGGGCCTTTCATCTAGTAACCATAGTCCTTAGAAAGAGATTAAAATAAAAGGATGATGAAAACAATGTGTACTAGCCAGTACAATATCCACATACATTCTAAAGAGAAAGTCAGAGGAAACTGACAGGTAGAAAGGGAATCAGGCTTCTCTAAGGCTAATTGTCCATCTAAACCAGGTGTAGCTGAGCACTAAACTCAAGTTCTCAGTCTCTTAGTCCAGAATTATTTTCAGAGAAAGAGAAATGAACTGAGATAAAGTTTGGGAGCTAGAGAGAGGACAGATTACCTAGGTCTTCATTTTATGTTCACTTTCCTCCTCTTGGCATTTCTGGACTGGTCATCACCTAGGATTGTCCCACATCTGACTTAAATTCAAACTTTTAAAATTCTAATATGAATATGGCTGCATAAGTCAGTGTGTTCCCCAGAACACTGTATCCCATTTCTATGTGGTAGCTTTTCAATTATTCTCTCTATTCTTCATCTGGATAACTACAACTTATTCTCTAGTCTTGGATGAATTAATACTTCCTTAGAGAGTGTTTCTTTTACTGCCCATCTAGCTGAATTAGGTTCCAGCATTATTTTCTTTTATAGTACCCTATATTTTCATAACATTGGTACTAAAACAATGCAATTGTACGTATATTTCCTTGTGCATTTATATTTATCATCTGTGTCATTCAGTATGTAGTAAGATTCTTGAAGATGGGGACAAGATTTTTTTAATCATTCAAAACCCACTGTCTAATATACCTTGTAGTACAAGGAACAAAGAAAGCATTCAGTAAATATTTGTTGTTAAAGAGTTCAATAAAGATAAAAATGAAGGTTTTTGAAGGGCTTGTCCATGTGGACAGTGAAGTCTCTGAGGATAATGGCAGACCTTGGCCTGGAGGGTGTCATGGAAGATAGGGCCTGGTGCATCAATGAATGGGGAGAATAGCCAACCATGAGACCAGGCAGCAGAAAATAAAAGGGTAATACTATCAACAAAAAGTCAAAACAGAAATTTTTTGTACTATCAGGTTTTAAGTTGTGATATAGGCTACTCACCTCCATTCATCCTCTAATGTGAATAAATTGCCCACTGTTCCAAAAACCCACAACCCAAACTTTTCCTCAGGGCCTTCTAGAAATTTATTTCCATTGAAAATAACTTCCAAGCCATATTCCATCTTTTCCCTCAAATTCCATCTACCTTCTTGCCTTAATTAAAACAGAAATTTCCCCTAAGGATCTTCCCTCCCTGGCATTACATTCAATTCCCAGGACCAATTCCAGCCCTTTCTTCTTTTCCAATCATGGTGTTTTTTAAGGTTTTGTCATAGCCAGCCACTCCTCTTCATTTACTTATTACTGAGTTATAGTCTGCCTCTTCACCTCAATACTTGCCATCACCTTAGATTACTTCAAGTCCAAGGAGACAGTTCATCTAACACACTAGCATCTCAGCTCTATAAATGCCATATTTCCACCATTATGTATTCATCCACACACTTATCCTACAAATATTTATTGAGCAACTTTGTGGGCCAACACGATGCTTAACATTGAGAAGGCCATAATTGCTAAGACATAGTCTATACTTATGAAATATACACTCTAGTAGGAGGAAAAGGCTGTGCAAAAGAAAAAAACTTTTAGGCCTGGACCACATCTGCCTTGTTCACTGTGGTATCACTAACACCTATCACTGCATGGGGCAACTATGAGGAATTCAATACATATTATTTGAACAAATTAAACTCAGTTATAATACAATGTATGGAGCAAGCAGAGGATGCTATGAAAACTCAAAGGAGAGATAGGTTATGGAAAGGGGAAGAGAATAGTTCAAAGTGCAACTTTAAAAATATTAAAAACATAATTCTCATAAAAATACATAGAAATCAGGGGTCATAATTTTAATTAACTCATAAGTGAGAAAAAGAGCGGAGAACATAACTGGTTCAAAATTAGTTACAAAATTCAATCCTACAATAAGACTGATAAGTTCATGGGAATGCTATCCTATCTAATAAAAGAAAATAGGGTAATTAACCATACCTCTGATACGCTTCCCATTGGCTAATCAGGGCGATATGCAAATTAACTGCCAACCAAGATGGCGGCCAGCAGCCACGCAGCTGAAGCGAACATGAGGCTTGGTTGCTCCAGTGATGGAGGAAGCGTAGGTTCCCCGCCTGCCACAGCCGGCTATGAGCCTGAAAGCAACAGCTCCAAAAGCAACTATGTTTCAATTATAGAAGCTAAACAAACCCCAGATACCAGCTTTCAGCAGCCCAGGCCTCAAGCCGGAGCCAGCTCTCAGCTGCAGTGACAGCCATAGAAGGTAAATAAATCCCAGAATAAAAAAAGAAAGAAAAAAAAGGAGAGGTTGGGAGCTTCGGTCGCCCACCAGCCTGAAAACGGCCCTCAGCCCCTCACCCAGACTGGCCAGGCACCCCAGAGGGGACCCCCACCCTAAAGGCGGTATGACCAGATGCAAACAGCCATCAGCCCCTCATCCAGGCTGGCCAGGCACCCAAGCGGGACCCCCACCCTGATCCGGGACACCCTTCAGGGCAAACCAGCTGGCCCCCACCAGTGCACCAGGCCTCTATCCTATATAGTAAAAGGGTAATATGCAAACTGACCCTAACAGCAGAAAGACTGCAAATGACTGGTCACTATGACACACACTGAACACCAGGGGGCAGATGCTCAATGCAGGACCTGCCCTCTGGTGATCAGTGCACTCTCACATGGGGTGCTCTGCTCAGCCACAAGCCAGGCTGATGGCTGCCAGTACAGTGGTGGTGGTGGGAGCCTCTTGTACCTCCTCAGCAGCGCTAAGGATGTCTGACTGCAGTTTAGGCCTGCTCCCCACTGGCAAGTGGACATCCCCTGAGGGCTGCCAGGCTGCCAGAGGGATGTCTTATTGCCATCTTAGGCCCAATCCCCTTGGGAGCAGGCCTAAGCCAGCAAGTGGTCATCCCCTGAGGGGTTCCAGACTGTGAGAGGGCACAGGCCGGGCTTAGGGACCCCCTCCCCCCCCCCCCGCGAGTGCATAAATTTTTGTGCACCAGGCCTCTAGTAGGTTAATAAAACCATAATAAGGCTTATTTTCCTAAGTTAGATGATCATTAGATAAACTTATTAGATAATGTTTTAGCATATTATTAAAAAGACATGGAATTTGGTTTTGCCTTATTTCCGTATTTTAGGCACTTTTTCTCAACAAAAGTTTTTTGAGGTAATTTTGCACCTGATGACAGAGTGAATAAAAGTTGTCCAGTAGGAATGGTAAAGGGGAAAGGCAACAAGTGTTCCAGAAATAGGGAAGTGCAGAGACCCACTTCACTTCAATCACCCACAGCCAGTGTCAGACCTTGGACTTGACCCAAAAGTGAACATGTTTCAGTTCTAAAACATTAAATCCCAATGTCTCACTTTTTGAACACAGCTTCTAATTCTTTAAACTTTATTCTTTACCTCTTTTTACACAGTATTTTCAGTCTTATAGAGACCTCTGATCCCTTGATTCTATCACACTATGCCAGGCTACCAGTTTCAGCCTCATCTAAACCCTATGGGTTACCTCCCTGACCTACTATTTTGTCAATTTTATGTTACATTGCTACTCTCCTATGGAAGAAATGAATTTATTTGCTTACATTTATTTTCTGAATAAGCTAAATAAGATAATATTTTAATGGAGGCTTGAACTTACTAATTAACCATAATTTGAGAGGGAAATGGAAATAAAGGGAAGAATCACAATGTATTACTGTTAGAGGGAACACAATTGGGGATTGACTAAGAAGTGAATGTGGGAACAACTCTCTTGGGAAACTGGTTGTGAGACATCTGTATTTCAGTTGCTGAACCCATCAGTACAACAGTCAAGTCCATGACTAGGAGAGCGGGAATAGCTTTGACAGCACTTCTGATAACCCTGAGTTCTACTGGATTTTATTTGAACATCAGACTCAAAAACCGGGCCAAAAACAGGTAAAGGTATTCTTTTTTTTTTTAATATACAAATATCCCTTCTCATAGGTATCCGTCCCTCCCCTTTCTGCTTAGAAACAATATCAAAATCAGCAAAGTTCTACCCAGAGGAAGTCATATCAATGAGATTCTAATACCTCAACCATAAAATATGGAAAATAAACTTTATTCATAGAATTTCTGTATAGATTAAAAGAAATGCTTTACATGAAGCATTCTTACTTGCATCTACACAAAGGCATTCAACAAAAGCCTATCCTTATTATTGTTGTTATTATTATTAATGTTATGGGAGAAGAAGGATGAAGATAGAAAGGGATAGAAAGGTGATAGAAGGACAAATATTCATGATACATTCAATATACATGAGGCATATGGGGCACTCATTTATGAGTTCTTAAACTGACCACCCATAGGTAATACTCATTTTGATATCATACATCATTTGCCTAAGAAATATGGGTAATATTTATAGTTACTCATTAGGCCAACAAAGAGCTACAGCTATGCTGGGTATACTTGCCCTGCAGGTATGTGCATTGGCCCTAGTAACACAATACGGGGCTCCTCTGTTCAAGATCCTTTAGTCTTTAAAACCATAAAATCAGCAAAGAGGATTGATGAAGCTGAGCAAAACAGGACATATGAACACTGCTCAACACAGGATTTGCATGGTGCACTTGCAAACTCTCCTAAGGGTGTTTATCTAAATAATCTCTTTCCCTTGGCTTCTTGCTGTACTTTAAATTGATTCAATAGACTCTATGTTTTGAGCTTCTTCATTTGGCAGAGTTGTTTAAAACATTTTCCTATTACTCCTTTAATTTTGAAGGATCTGTAGTAATGTCCTCTCACTCCTAATATTAAAATTTTGTGTGTTTTATCTTTCTTTCTTGTTCAATTCAACTAGAAATGTATCAATTGTATCAATCTTTTCAAAGAACTATCTCTTGATTTCATTGAACTTTTTGTTTTCTAATAGTCTTTCATTGACTTCTGTTCTTAATTTAATTATATCCTTCCTCCTTTGTGTTTAAATTGCTCTTCTGCTGCTAGTTTCTTGAGTTAGATGCTTCTTAAGTGATTGTTTTTAAACTTTTCTTCTTTCCTAATACAAGCATTTAAACATTTAATACTATGAATTTCTTTCTAGAACGGTATTAAGCTAAATGTAACAAGTCAGGCATAAAAAGACAAATACCATATGATTTCACTTATATTTGGAATCTAAAGAACAAAATAAACAAGCAAAACAGAAACAGACTCATAGATATAAAGAACAAACTGATGTTTGCCAGATGGGAAGGTACTTAGATGATGGGTAAAAAAGGTGAAGGGATTAAGAAGTAGAAATTCTTAGTTACAAAATAGGCACAGGAATGTAAAGTGCAGCATAGGGAATATAATCAATAATATTATAATAATTATATATGGTGTCAGATGGGTACTAGATTTATTGGGGTGATCCCTTCACACATTATATAAATATCTAACAATTATGCTGTACACCTAAAACTAATATAAAATTATACTGAACTTCAAAAAAAAACAAAAAACTTTAACATTGCAGCTGTCAGAACCTTCCATTTTAGATGAGTTTGTGAACAAATTAAACTATTCCACAGTAGCTGACCAATTCTCTCTAATACCCATAACTATCATTTAAAAATCTATCATTAAAAAATCTTTGAACTCAATTCAAAATAAGGTAAATAAAACATACAAATAAAATATCCTCTAGATATTGCTTTAGCTGTATCTCATGAATTGTAATGCAACCCAGGTACATGCCCTTGACTATAAATCAAACCCATGACCCTTTGGTCCAAGGGCCAACATTCCCTAATCACTGAGCAAAGTGGCCAGGGCATGTGTTGTATTTTTATTATTCAGTTCAAACATTTTCTAATTTCCCTTGTTATTTCTTTTTGATCCATGGGTTCTTTATAAATGTGTTAATTTCCATCTAATATCATTGCCCTTCTACCTGAAGAAACTTACATTTCTTGTTGTGTGTGAAAGCTGGTAACAAATTCTCATGGCTTTTGTTTGCCAAAGAAACCTTTCTTTCCACTTTTTTTTTTCTTAAGGCTATTTTCACTGGATATAGAGCAAGGCTAGAGTAGCCTTTATTGTTAGTTTAGTCCTATTCCTGCCAATCTTTCTGGGCTCTCTACTAAAAAGAAAGGTATCTCCACTCTGACTAGTTGGAACAACTAGTATAATGTCTTTAAGTTCTGTGTGAGCTCTGAGGATTGTCCAGTTAAACTTCCCATTAGTACTTGGCCTCACCTATATATATAGCACAGTATTCAGCAACCAGTTCAGAAAATCCCTGTGTAGATTTCTGGATCTCTCTCTCTCTCTCTCTCTCTCTCTCTCTCTCTCTCTCTCTCTCTCTCTCTCTCTCTCTCTGCCTAGCTTCCTTTTCTCTGGTATTCTGCTCCAAAAATTCTACCCCCTCAGCCTCCCTGAACTCTGATCCTGGTCTCTTCATCTTCATAAGGCAGCTCTGTCCACGGGATTCTCTCCTCTGCTCTGCAGTCTAGAAACAGTCTCAATGCAGTAGGTTGAAAAATTATATTGTTACTCTTTGCTAAGGATCATAAACCTGAGAGGCTATTATTTAATGTCTGAAACAGTTGTAAAATATGTTTTATCTGATTTTACTAGTGTTTATGCCAGGAGGGCATGTCTAATCCCAGTTACTTCATTATAGCTGGAAGGATATCTATTATTCTTTCTACAGATGGAAATATTCCTTTGACTTCTATGACCCTATTAAAGGTCCCCCTGCCCTTAGAGCCTGCCCAAGAGGCTACGGGAAAGAGCTTAGGAAGGCCAAACACAAAGTGAGAGGCAGGCTGTCATGGGCCCTGAGCATCCAGGCACTCCTCCCAGGACTAGGCTGAAGTAAGGGAGGTGCCTAAGACACAACATTTAGGGAGACACTAACTCAGGTTTACATAAATGCTGCCCCTGTTCTTGCATGACACTGAGACTAAATGCCTCCTTCTACTTCACATCACCTGCCTACACTAGTCCCAGCTCTGCCCTGGGCATTCTTGCTAAGTGTGTAAAAAAAATGCAATGCCCGGGGTTCTCTACTTGGATCATTTCTCAAGGCTGAGTTTGCAGTGAGAAACCTTAAGAAATAAAATAATTTCTTTTCTGAGCATAAAGCAAACTTGTTTCCTCATGTTATAGAAGCGGTAAACACCAGAACGACACCCACCATCGCATCTGCCAGGCCACCCCTCCCGTGAACAGGCATTATGCCGCAGTCCCTGCCGACCACCTGAAGTTCTACGCTGAGTCCGACGCCGAGGGCGCCAGTGCCAACGCCCCCGGGCCTGCCATCCTGGCCTATGCCTGTGTTGCTGCCACCAACCCTGACCAGGATGGTGCCAGGGCCCACGTGCCCGGGACTGCCCCCGCCTCCGAGGAGGAGCACAATACCAGCCCTAACCAGGACGGTGCCAGCGCAGACCCGCCCGGGACCGCCCTTGGCAACGTTGCCATCGGAGAAGACACCCCCAAGGCCACCGATGCAGACCTTGACCCAGAGGCAGCCTGCACCTACCTGCCTGGGACAGCCCCCGCTGCTCAGGACCACACTACCAACCCTGACCAGGACGGTGCCAGCGCGGACCCGCCTGGGGCTGCCCTCCACAAAGCCGCCCCCAAGGCCACCAATGCAGACCTTGACCCAGAAGCCTCCTGCACCTACTCGCCAGGGGCGGCCCCGGCTGAGGCCCATGACACCCTCTCCTCCAGCGTCTCAAAAGCCTTTGCGGAGGTTCGGCTCGACTTCAAATATGACCCTAAGAAGAAGGTGGAACTCCAGGGCACTACGGAGAGATTCACTGGCCTGTCCATCGGTCCCTATTTGCAGAAGGGTCTCGAGGGAATTGTCCTGCGTGAACTCACAAATAAGCTGCAGCCAGACTCAGTCTCCAGGATCAACCACCCATGCAAAGCAGGCACCCTCTAGAAAATCTCTCCAACTTCAACAAGAACATAGTCAGCCACCTTGAACCCCGGGAAGCGGTTCCAGCCCAATGACCTGCTTGAGAGCCACATGAGGCAGGGGCAGGTGTCTCCCCTGGCTCAGGCTCTGGCCAAGACCAAGGGGCTGCCTGTGGCATGGACATCGGCACCAACTACATGGAAAAGCAGGAGCGGAATGTAGATGATGCCACCTTGAAGGTGGGCCAGCACATCATGGGCCTCCAGAGGGGGACCAACAAGTGTGCCAGCCATTCAGGCATGATGCCATGTGGCATGAGAAGGCACATATGTCTACCTCTGCAAGGATCATGTCCTTCCACCCATGGGCCATGCAACCATCTGCCTGCAAAGGGCCACTGTTAATGTAAGGAATATTCAAACCTGTAAAGACTTTTTGTGAGTTTATTTGCACCAAACTGTCAACAGTTGCCGGGGAAACAGGATCTCAGTAGATTCAAATAATGCCCCAGAGAACGGCAGTTCTTCACCTTGTTGTATACATTACAATGAAAGTGTTAGGGGCAGAAATAGAATATTTGGGACCAGCAACAATGATAAGAATTAGTAATCATGCTCTGATAACCATAATGGTTCTGTTCTGATTAGAGAAAGCATATTCTAACCTGGCTGAGAGTTGTATTCCCAGGGACACGGGAGCTATCATCAGAATGCAGTCCATCCTCCTGTCCTGAGAACTGCCTTCCATTATGGAAAGACTAGAGGCCTGGTGCACAAATTCATGCATGGGTGGGGTCCCTCAGCGTGGCCGGAGATCATGGCCAATCAGGCTGCAGGAGATTGGCTGTGAAAGCTCACTGACCACCAGGGCACAGCTCCTGTATTGAGCATCTGCCCCCTGGTGGTCAGTGCACATCATAGCAACCAGTAGTTTGGTCCCTTAGGCTTTTATATATATAGACTAGGGGCCCAGTGCATGAAATCTCTGCATGGGGGTGGGTCCCTTAGCCCGACCTGCACCCTCTCCAATCTGGGAATTTCTGTTTGTCTTTGCAATCATATGAGCGAATTGTCTGAGACCCCAACCCAGTTTGGTTTGGTGCTCACAGGTCTTTTTTTTTTCTTTGTTCCATTGGTGGAGATTTCCTAGAAGTTGCAGGATATCTTCCTTTTAATTTTTCCTCAACACTCTGACTTTACTTATGTCTCTCACCTTTGCTTTCCCTCAATCCCCACTCACAACAGTAACTTGCTACAGGCTCACTTTGCTCTAGTGTCTAGGGCAGTAGTTCTCAACCTTCTGGCCCTTTAAATACAGTTCCTCATGTTGTGAGCCAACCATAAAATTACTTTCGTTGCTACTTCATAACTGTAATGTTGCTACTGTTATGAATCATAATGTAAATATCTGATATGCAGGATGGTCTTAGGCGACCCCTGTGAAAGGGTCGTTGGACCACCAAAGGGGTCTCAACCCACAGGTTGAGAACCGCTGGTCTAGGAGATCCCACAATGCGTCTGCCACCAGAACTATGATTCCCAGGATTCCTGGTGCTCCCTGCGCTCTGGGCTTCCGTCCCTCAAGTCACCCGCTCTCTGTCTGTTCTCCCGTTCTGCCAAGCCTTCCAAGCAACCCACTCCATGTCCCCTCCCCTGCTCTGCCAAGCCCCCCAAGCCGCCCGCTCTCTGCCTGCTCTCCTGCTCTGCTCTCTGTCCAGCGGCTTGGGGGGCTTGGCTTCCTCGGTCACTGGAAGTGACTGAGGGAGCCAAGCCGCCCACTCCCCACCTGCTCTCCTGCTCTCCGCTCTGCCAAGCACCCCAAGCTGCCTGCTCTCTATCCACTCTCCCGCTCTGCCAAGCACCCCAAGCTGCCTGCTCCCCATTTGCTCTCCAACTCTGCCAAGTGCCCAAGCCACCCACTCTCTGTCCACTCTCCCACTCGGCCAAGCCCCCCAAGCCACCTGCTCTCCTGCTCTGTCTCCATCCAGTGGCTTGTGGGGCTTGACTTCCCCGCCCACTCTCCCGCTCTGCCAAGCCCCCCAAGCCACCCGCTCTCTGCCCCCTCTCTTGCCCCGCTCCCGGCTGCTCAGCACCTGCATGCATGCGCACTGCCCACAGGCCCACCATGTTTGTTGGGTTAATTTGCATACTCACTCCTGATTGGCTGGTGAGTATAGTGGAGGGGCAGTCAATTTACATGTTTCTCTTTTATTATATAGGATATACAACCTATGGCTGAAACAATCTAGTCCCCGAGGCTCCCACCATTTACAACCCCAGCCCCAGTTGCCTGTAATCTGGTCCTAGGGCTCAGAGGCTTGCGACCTCCCCTTTGAGAATAAACAGGTAATCTTTTCTGTCAAAGAGAGGAGTATAGGCAGCCTCCATTTTGGCTCCCTGACTTGCAGTTCCCCTGGGGGTGGCCATTTTGAAATAGCAAAGGTCAACCCCTCCCTTTTTCCTTTAAAATAGCCAATCACACAAGACTGGGAGCCTAAGCTCTTTAAATCAAGAATGAGGGACAGAGACTAGCCTGGTGGGCTCCTATGTGGGTCCAAGGCACGGGGAGGGGCTGGGACCACGAGGGTGGTGGCCCCCTGCAGCACCCACCAAAGCACCAAATGCAAGTGCCTCATTCCTGTGCCAAACTCCCCCTGGGCCCCCAGGCAACTTTCTCCTCTTGTGACTGTGGCTGCAGGGACTGCTGGCTCCCCCAGACCCAAAGTCCTGGTCCCTGGGAGCCCTCCACCTATCCTTGCATGAATCGGGGAGCAGACAGGGGCTGGCCCCTTACCTTTTGGATGAAGATGGATGGGCCTATATACAAGTCAGAGCCAGAGGGTGTGAGACTCATAGCCCATGGGAGTCATGGGCCTGGGCTTCCCTGCAGTCCCCATCCTGGGCACTTAAGAAGCGGGGCACCTTTGCTCTCAAACCAATGGTCCAGTGGATGCCCTCCTCATGGTCACGGGCACCCAGGATCCCAGGGAGCTGTCCCTGGTCTGATGAGTTGGTATGACAGGCCTCTTCACTTCTTACATGTGCATTAAACAGGACAGATGCGCCCACCACCTCAGCAACAGGCCATAGGTGAGCCCTGCCACCCACCCAGCTCAGCCTGGGGAGGACCCTTCCTTCGCTCCTGGTCCCTGGGAACCAGCAGGCATCAGGTATTGTCCTGGGCACTCCCCGAAGTGTGCTCCTCAAGTGTCCTGGCCAGGGTCCCCTTAACTCTCATTAACCAGTCACTGCTCCCCTCAGTGTTAACCTGTAACCTGTCAGGCTCCGAGGGAGGGTCTGTGTCCTTGGCATGAAGACCTCGCATGTCTCCTCTGCCTTAATGTCCCGTGGGTATTCGTGCCTTCCAGTATTGTAAAGTGTATCCAGTGTGTAAATGAATGTTCCATACACCCTGTGTACAGCAGAGTTCTCTGCTCCCTCAATATCTCTATCCAGAGTATAATCTATTAACCTTGATTTTTTTATTTAAAAAAAGTTAGGGGATGCTAGGGGAAGGGGCAGTACCTGGAACCCGGAGGGAAAGGCTCATGGAGTGGGCAAGCACTGGCAGTCAAGATGAAGGTGAAGATGCTGAGCCAGACCCAGACAACTATGTCCACGAAACCAAGTTGGACTTATAGAGAGCTCAAGAAACTATGATCCTACCTTACAGACTTTTGAGGTCCCATGAGAATACGTAAGCGCTTTAAATGCTACCAAACTGGAATGGATATTTGCAAAACCATTCCTTGCTTCTCTGGATGGTCACCGAGATGGAGTCAATGCTTGGCAAATTATCCCAAGAGCCTGGCTACTATCCTTTCTGGGACATGTGAAGGAGAGGTCAGAATTTGGAACTTGACCAAACAAAACTGTATCCTTATAATACAGGTATATGAAGGTTTTATATGAGGAATATGTATTCGTTTTTGTGGGAGTTCTTTTTTTTCTGTTGGTGATGACAAAACTGTGAAGCACTGGCAAATGGATGGACCAGGCTTTGGAGAAGAGGAAGAGCCATTGCATACAATATTAGGAACAGTGTATACAGAAACTGATCATCACTGGAAAGAAGAAATTTTTGCCACATGTGGACAAGAAGTAGACATTTGGGATGAACAGAAAACCAGTCCTATATGTTCAATGACCTCGGGATTTGACAGTATAAGTAGTGTTAAATTTAACCCAATTGAGACATTTCTCTTGGAAAGTTGTGCTTCTGACAGGAATATATAATAACAGGGTAATATGCAAACTGGTCAGGACGCTGTCATGTAATGACCAATCAGCAGGCTGAGTGTAAAGCAGGAGCGGATGGGCAGGGACTAGCAGCATCGGTGGGCAGGGACTTGCGCAGCCTGGGGACTTTAGGTTCATTTCTCCGTCCCCTGTACCAGCCTGGGGTACATGAGGCTCAAGTCCCTGCCCCCACCAAAAGGTAAACAGCAATATTAAAATATTTCCTCTAGGTTGCAACTGCCCCAGTGAGCCTGCAATGGCCACGGTGGGGCTGAGACAGCCCCAGTGAGGTCGAGGTGGCCCCTGTGAGGCTGAGACAGACCCAGTGAGGCTGGGATGGCCCCGGTGAGGCTGAGATAGCCCCAGTGAGGCTGAGACGGCCCCAGTGAGCCTGTAACGGCCACAGTGGGGCTGAAACGGCCCCAGTGAGGTTGAAACAGCCCATGTGATGTTGAGACGGCCCATGTGAGGCTGAGACGGCCCCGGTGAGGCTGGGATAGCCCCGGTGAGGCAGAGACAGCCCCATTGAGGTTGAGACAGCCCTGGTGAGATTGAATTGGCACTGGTGAGGTAGAGATGGCCCCAGTGAGGTCAAGATGGCCCTGGTGGGGTCGAAATGGCCCCAGTGAGGTTGAATTGGCCCCGGTGAGGCTGAAACAGCCCCAGTGAGGCTGAAATAGCCCCGGTGAGGCTGAGATGGCCCCAGTGAGCCTGCAACGGCCCAGATGGGGTTGAAACGGCCCCAGTGAGGTTGAAACACCCCCTGTAAGGTTGAGGCAGCCCCATGTGAGGCTGGGACAGCCCCTGTGAGGCAGGGATGGCCCCTGTGAGGCTGAGATGGCCCCTGTGATACTGAGACGGCCCCTGGGAAGCTGAGAAAAATACCACATGAACTCACTCATTTATGGATAATAAGAAACATTATAGACTGATGAACAAAATTGGATACAGAGGCAGAGCAGCATTGAGCAGAATATCAAACTACAGTGGGAACCCTGGGGAGAGTTGGGGGGAGTAGGAGATGAACTGAAAGACTTATATGCATGTATATGAGAATAACTAATGGACACAAGACACTGGGGGTTGGGGGAAGCCGGGGGAATGTCAAGGGGGAGAAAAAAGGAGACATGTGTAATACTCTTTGTAATACTTTAAGAAATTTTAAAAAAAAGAATGGTAAAAAAATATATTTCCTCTAATTAATTCCCTTTTAATGTGCATGATTTCGTGCACTGGGCCACTAGTAGTGCCGGAAGCCGGTCCATCCTTGCTGCTTGACACAGTTGCTGCAGGGAAGAAACATCTGCACAGCATATGTTTCAAGAGGCCTGGCGTATACGGCATGCTGTTCTTAATATGTTTGCTCCCCTACTTAGCGCTATGTGTTTTAATCAAGGTAACCTCTCCGAGAAAGGTTGTTTCTCCAGGTGGGGATTTTCCCCTGGAGTTAGGGATTAACAGGACTAAGGAAGGGAATAAATCAGTAAAACCCCTTAACTAAGTGCCAGGCGGGTAGTTAATCACTTTAACTATGAACAATCACGCTTAAGCTACATAATCTTTACTTAGGATAATATACTTCAGTTACTTCCTTGTAACTTAACAGAACAATAGAGTAGTGACCTTGGAATGGAGTTAACAAACACCCTAACCTTTGGAATAGAAGGGAAGGGATTAAAATCAACTGGTATAAATACAGATTTAACAGGAGACTAAAGACAGAACCTGGCTGGAGAACCTGGCTAGAGAACCTGGCTACAGAACCTGGCTACAGAACCTGGCTGGAGAACCTGGCTACAGAACCTGGCTACAGAACCTGGCTAGAACCTGGCTAGACAACCTGGCTAGGCTGCTGATCAACTGAACACTGTCTCTGTGTCATTCCTTCTTCACCGACTCCGTCCACACCTTTGGGAACCCCTGGACTTGCTGGGTTGGACCCCAACATAGTAGTACTATATGATATGAGGCAAGCTACTTCTCTGAAAAAGATCATCTTAGATATGAGAACAAATACAATTTGTTGGAAGCCTTCATTTTTACTGCAGCAAATAAAGATTACAACTTACATAATTTTGATATGCATGCACTGGACACTCCTGTGATGGTGCACATGGATCACGTGTCTGCAGTGCTGGACTTGGATTGTTCTCCCACTGGGAAAGAGTTTGTATCTTCTAGTTTTGATAAATCTATTCGAATCTTTCTTGTGGACAAAAGTAGAAGCAGGGAAGTATATCACATAAAGAGAATGCAACATGTTATCTGTGTAAAATGGACTTCGGATAGCAAGTACATTATGTGTGGATCTGATGAAATGAACATTCCTCTGTGGAAAGCTAATGCTTCTGAAAAATTGGGTGTGCTTACATCACAAGAAAAGGCAGCCAAAAATTATAACCAGAAGTTGAAGGAGAAATTTCAACATCATCCTCATATAAAACGTATCGCTTGTCACCGCCATCTACCAAAACCGATCTACAGCCAAATTCAAGAGCAGCGCACCATGAAAGAAGCTCGCCCATGGAAGGAAGTGAATTGTCTCAAGCATAGCAAGCCTGGATCTGTGCCAATTGTGTCAGAGAAGAAGAAACACATAGTGGCAGTTGTGAAATAATATTTGGTATTCCTGCCAATACTGGCTTATAATTATTTGTTACATTTTGATTTATAAACTCTAAAAACAAAAATACAGTTAATCCTTGAACAACATGGGTTAGAACTGGCCAGATCCACTTACATGCAGATTTTTTTTTTTCATTAAATATACTGTCGTTTCTTCGTATTCCTGGGTTGTGCATCCATGCATTCAACCAACCTTGGATCAAAACAGTATTTTCTACTGGAGGTTGGGAATCCGTGAATGTGGAGGGCTGACCAAAGTTATATGTGGATTTTCAACTGCTCATGGGGTCAGCTGTACTAGCTCTAGTATAACAGATGGTTTAGTTATATTTGTAGAGCTTCACCATTGCTCATTTTAGCTACCCTGAAAAATTATCTGTCAAAGGTGGCCTAGTTGATAAAACTATGCAACATCTGATCCTTGATCTGCTTTCTTATTTCCTGGAAGATTAGAGAGTATTTGCAAACTAACTTATTTTTTCTGATAGAAATAGCAAATATAATTTTACACTCTGATCTATTATAGACACTGTGCATTTAAATTTACGTTTAAGACCAAACATCTTTTGTATTATCTCTAATATTACTTTGAATAATTATTGCAATGATTCTTGGTAGGATTTTGTATAGCATATAAAAGAATTATGTAAGTAAATTTTTCAAGTGAATTTATTTTCTGTACTGTATGGTTGGCTTTTTGAAGCTTTCAAGATCAGCCTGCATTTATGTAACTTTCAAAAATGATAATAATTATAATTATGGTCAAGTCAAAATAATAAAACACCCTTTTTCTCAGAAAAAAAAAGTGAGGGACAGATGACATTTGTCAAGCATAAAAGCCTGAGTAGACCGCCTGCTCACTGTGCATTTGCTACCAGACCCTGTGCCTACACACCCTCCTTGCAAGAGTAGATGTTTGCCTTGCTGTCTGGCTCCTGAATATCCTTTGTGTTCTGCCAGGATCCCTGGTTTGGGGGGGCTTGCCTCATTTATAACACCCCCCAGCCTGTATGACTTGTAACCTGTAATGGTTATACCATGCCTGCTTTCCCATGCCTGTAGTTCCTACTTTCCCTCATAATCTTTGTCCTTCTACCCAATGTAAGCAGCTGGCTCATGGGGAGAGGCAGAGCAGAGTTTTGTGGATGACCTGCTGCTCTCCAATTCTACCAACATTATTGGAATAAACATTTATATGATTCAACCCTGTCTCTGCTTAATTGGCTGAAGTAGTGACAGGCATCCTGGACCTCTTGGTTGTTTGGTTACAAAAGAAGGAGATATAAGTGGGTTACATGAAATCCATTGTTGATAGATTAGGGAGGTGTGAGAAAGAAAATCAGGGAAAACCTCTGGGATTGGATAAAAAGTAAAATGATAGACACATGCTTCTTTTACATAGGTGGGTATAGGATAGTTAACAGTCAACAATTAACAAGATAATAAAATGAGGGATTCTGTGGTCTCCACGCTGGCACCCTGGCACATTGGTTATGTTCTGTGGAGTCCAGAAAAAGGGAAGTTATAAGTTACCCTGACTTATATTCCAAAGGTATGTTATCTAGATGCCAAAAGGCAATAGGCTCAGTTAGGATCAAAGTTGATCTTTGTCAGGGAATATACCAGCCTAGGACATAATTACCCACCATAGACCGCTTTTTAATTAAAAAGTTTAATTTCAGACCATTTTTTGTGGTTTCTTTATGTCTTTGAGTTTGCAAGTCTGCCATGCAGGCTTTCCCTGAGTTAGGTTAGCATATGGCCACTTTTCCTCCACACCACTAGCAAGTGTGCCAGCCACATGAGCATGACAGCTCCCAGGAACCAGCGGTAAATCTATGACACCAAGCGGCACACTGCAAGTGTAACGACTCCTCCATGTCTCTGCAGGTGGGTTACATGCTGGGTGCCAACCAGAGCAGCCTGGGTAGGCAAACAGGAGCTCTGAGTGTCTGAGGCAAAGCCAGACACCTGCCCCCTCCATACATGTCCCCTCTCCCCTGACAAATACTGCATAAGGAACTCCCCAGAAGCCCTGGGGCCAAGGATGGTGTGAAATACCAACTATGGACTAAAGGCAATAAAAATATCTCTTTTTTTCCTTTGGACAGCATGAGGAGAAATAAATCTCTTAAATTCAGCTTTTCATCTAAGGTAGTGCAACCACTGCATATACAGAAATCCATTGAGAGATCTTTGAATCACCCCTGTGGATACTAAGGGACATGAGAGATGGATGCGAATGAACCTGAACTTGTGCTTACTACTTTCTTATGAGTAATAAAATCTTTTGTTAGGGTCAAAAATAGAATGTTGGGGACTAGCTATAGTTATAAGAAACATTAATCATGCTCTATTAACTGAGATTGCCTTATTCTGATTAAACAAAGGATATTCTAAGCTGGCTGGGAGTTGTACATCCCCGGATCTTGGAGTCAACCTTGGAATAGGGTCCATTCTCATTCAGGAACTGCCTATTATCATGGAAATATTAACCACCTTGTTGCCCAAACAATGGAGTTCTGCCCAGCCCTTATTGCCTACTTCCCCATGCCTGTAATTCCCATTTTTCACATCTATTCCTATTCCTTTTGCTACTTCCCCATGTAATCTTTGTGCTATCCAATATAAGCAACTGGCCTCTGGGGGTTGCAGAGCAGTTTTGTGGATGACCTGCTGCTCGCCGATGCTGCTGGCAGCATTACAATAAATACTCATATACACTGAGTAGCTAGATATTTATGACTGGCCAGATTATTATGACCACCCCATCAGTACTTCCTTGACACTTCCAAAAATACTGAATATTGAAAACTTCCTAAGCAAATACTCTCAAGGTTTTATTATTATTATTACTTGCATAACTAATTCACTTCATTGTACTGATGGGTTGGTCATAATAATCTGGCCACTCAGTGTGTGATTCAACACTGTCTCTGCTTAACTGGCTCAAGTAGTGACAGGCAGCCTGGACCCATTGGTTGTCTGATTTCACTTTGTCTCTGATCCAGCAGTCCTGTTACCATCCAGGAAGCAGTAATAGGCTAACTTATTAGCTGATAAGTAAGTAAAATGCTAGGCCTTTCACCATTCCTGAAGACTTTATAGAAGGTAATATATTCCTTCCCGTTTGATTTTCACGTTTCCCAGAAATTACTGGAGGAAACACTGAGACGGAAATGTGTAAGATTCGTTATTCTGATTTTTATTCTATTGAACTTGGAAAGTAAAAAAACAACCATTTCATTTTTCTCCTGCCAAACCCACTCCTATCATATATGTCTCATTTCACTTTGGTCATACACTCTTGCATCTCTTTTTCTGTGGAACTGAAGAAACTATTGCAAGATCATATTAAGAGTCTCTTCCTTCTTCATCCTCCTCAAACACTCGTTCTCCCTGTCTCTGGTACTGCATTTTCTGTTTCTCTATCCCCTCTCCTCATCAGTCCCATTCCCCGTATATGTCTCCTCCCTAACCTGTGTGTGTGTGTGTGCGTGCGTGTGTGTGTCTTTGGAGCCCACCTATCTCTTGGTCCCCTAAAACTTTTAGGATCTCATCTCTTGGCAGAGGGTCTAGGACAGCAGAGCTCAGGATATGGGTGTTTATAGGGAGAGGGGAACATTTTCGGGGAGTGTGAGGTGTTTATAATCAGTCACCTAGAACCAGTGACTACAGTGTCCAGTTGCTGAGTCAAACACCATTCTAGATATTTCTGTGAAGGTACTTTTTAGATGTATTAACATTTAAATCGACAGTCTATGAGTGAAGCTGACTGCTATCTATTGTGGGTGGGGCTCATCAAATCAATCAAAGGCCTTAAAAGACTGAGATCTCTCAAAGAGGAAAGAATTCTACATCCAGACTGCTTTCAAGCTTAATACAGCAATATCTACTCTGGATTTTGCAAATACCTTCTAGAATTTTTAGCCTATAGCTACATCTGAAAATTTCAGAATTGCCAATCCTCACAAAAGCCACAAAAGGTAATTCTCTGGAAAAACCTGACAAATATATGGGGTGATGGCTAAGGTGTATTTCTGTTTGAAGTAATGAAGAGGTTCTAAAATTTATTGTAGGGATAAATACACAATTCTATGCATAGAATATAAAGCATTGAATTATACACTTTTAAGGGGTGAATTGTATGGTATGTGAATTATACCTCAAATTGGTTAAAAATATCTAGAACTGCAAAATATTTTAAGCATATTAATTAAACTTATAAAGATAACATCCAAGAAAAAATGACTATAAAAGATGAAGGTTGTTTACTTGATGAACAGAAATTGCAAATGAAACCTCAGCCATTATTTCTTCAAATATTTCCTGCCTGATCTCTCTCTCTCTCTCTCTCTCTCTCTCTCTCTCTCTCTCTCTCTCTTTCTCTCCCCCCCCTTCTCTCTCTCCCCTCCCTCCCTTCTGGGATTCTAATTACATATGAGTGTTAGAATTTTTTAAAATATTATTACACATCTCTGGATGTTCTGTTTTATATAGGGTTTTGTGTGGGGTTTTTTCACTCCTTCTGCTCTTTTTATTTCAGTTTGGATCATTTATCTTGACTGTGTCCAGTCTACTATAAGCAGGTAAAAGTAATTCTTTATCTTTGATAGTACACTTTTTTTACTTCCAGCCTTGATGTCTTTTATCATAATTTATATCTTCCTGCTGAAATACCCCATCTGTTTTTGCATGTTGTCTACCTTTTCCACTAGCTTTTAGCATGCTAATGATAGCTATCTTTTTTTATTCCTTCTCATTCTTTTTATTTTGGTTTTTATTTGATTTTTTTTAAATGTTGACATTTAAATGTTTATTATCACTAAAGAAGCTTCTAGTGATTATATTATCTGAGCCTCTCAAGATTTTTAAAAATTTTTTTTTCAATTACAATTTATATACAATATTATTTTGTATTAGTTTCAGGTGTACAACATAGTGGTTAGATAATCATTTCCTTTACAATGTGGTCCCTTCTCCCCCTATATATCAAGTAGCTATCTGGCACCATACATAGTTACTCCAATATTATTGACTATATTCCCTCTGCTGTACTTTTATATCCCTGTGATTATTTTTTACCACAAATTAGTACTTTTTAATCCATTCATCTTTTTCACCCAGGCTCCTAACACCCCTCCTCTCTGGCAATGATTAGTCAATCTCTGTATTTATGAGTCTGTTCTATTTTGTTTGTTTATTTTGTTTAGATTTCACATGTAAGGAAAATCATGATATTTGCCTTTCTCTGTCTGACTTATTTCACTTAGCACAATACCCTCTAGATCCACTTATGCTGTTGCAAATGGTAAGATTTCATTCCTTTTTATGGCTGAGTGATATTCCACTGTATATATGTACCACCACTTTATTATGCAGTAATCTCTTGATGGGCCTTTGGGCTACTTTCATACCTTGTCTATTATAAGTAATACTGCAATGAAAACGGGGTGCATATAATCTTTTGAATTATGGGTTCAGGTTTCTCCAGATATATACCCAGAAGTGGAATCACTAGGTCATAAGGCAATTTTTTAATATTTTTTTACAGATTTCAGAGAGGAAGGGAGAGGGAGAGATAGAAACATCAGTGAAAGAGAAACATTGATCGGCTACCTCCTGCACACTCCCTACTGGGGATCAAGCCAGAAACCCAGGCATGTGCCCTGAATGGGAATGGAACCGTGCTCTCTTGGTGCGTGGGGTGACATTCAACCAACTGGCTTGGCCATTTTTAATTTTTTGAGGAACCTCCATACTTCTTTCCATAGTGCCTGCCCCAATCTGCATTTCCACCAATAGTGCACTAAGGTTCCGTTTTCACCATATTCATGCCAACACTTGTTGTTTGTTCATTTATTAGCCATTCTGACAGGACTGAGGTGATATCTCATTGTGATTTTAATTTGCATCTCTCTGGTGATTGGTGATGTTGAGTGCCTTTTCATATGTCTATTGGCCATTTGAATGTCCTTTTTGCATAAGTGTCCATTCAGGTCCTCGGCCTATTTTTTTAATTGGATTGTTTGTGAGGACTTGGGGGTAATGAGTTGTGTAAGTTCTTTATACATTTTGGATATTAACCTCTTATCGGATAGATCACTGGCAAATATCCCCCCCCCCCCGCCCCCACATAGCAGGTTCTCTTTTCATTTTGTTGGTTTCCTTTTCAGTGCAAAAACTTTTTAGTTTGATATAGTCCTATTTTTTTCTTTAAATATATTTTATTGATTTTTTACAGAGAGGAAGGGAGAGAGATAGAGAGTTAGAAACATTGATGGGAGAGAACCATCGATCAGCAGCCTCCTGCACATCTCCCATTGGGGATGTGCCCGCAACCCAGGTACATGCCCTTGACCAGAATCGAACCTGGGACCCCTGAGTCTGCAGGCCGACGCTCTATCCACTGAGCCGAACTGGTTTCGGCAGTCCTATTTATTTTTTTGTTTGTATGTTTGTTTCCCTTGCCCAAGGAGTAATATCAGAAAAAAATATATATATTAAATATATATATTCCCCTAAGGGGAATGTTAGGTTTTACTGCATATGTTTCCTTCTGGGAGTTATATGGCTTGAGACATTTAAGTCTTTGATCCATTTTGAATTTATTCTTGTGTATGGTATAAGAAAGTGGTCTAGTTTCATTTTTTGCATGCATCTGTCCAATTTTCCCAATACCATTTATTAAATAAACTCTCTTAACCCCATTGTATACTCTTTCCTCCTTTGTCATATATTAATTGACCATATGGGCATGGTTTTATTTCTGGGCTCTCTATTCTGTTTCATTGATCTCTGTGTCTGTTTTTATACCAGTACCATGCTATTTTCTCGTACAATAGTTCAATATCAGGAAGTGTGATACCTTCAACTTTGTTCATCTTTCCAAAGATTGCTGTGGCTATTCAGAGTCCTTTGTGGTTTCACATAAATTTTTAGATTATTTGTTCTAGTTCTGTGAAAAATTACATTGTTTTCTGTTATAGGGATTACATTAAATTTATACATTTCCCTTAAGAGCAGGAACAAGACAGGAATGGGCACTTTCACTACTCTTATTCAAGCCATAGCAATAAGACAAGAAGAAATAAAAGGCATCCACATTTATTTTTTAAAAAAATGTTAGGTGAGGGTTTGTCTTATTTGGCCTTTGTTATGCTGAGACATGTTCCCTGTATTCTCACTTTGCTGAGAATTTTTATCATAAATGAATACTGGATTTTGTAAAAAGCTTTTTATGCACCTATTAATATGATCATATAATTTTTATCATTCATTTTGTTTATGTGATGTATCATATTAATTGATTTGTGAATATTGTACCAATCTTGTATCCTAGCAGTAAATCATGGTTAACTTAATATCCTGCTTGGTGGTTCCAAATTTTGGTCATTATCTTGTTTGGTTGTATTCACTGCTTTATTTCTCAATAACTTTTTCTTTTTTTCTGCTGTTTGCATATCTCATAATTTTTGACTGAATGATGGACATTGTCTGCAAAAGAACAGGAGAAAATGAGAGAAGTAATATATATATACATTCAAATAGCTCACTTTGTCATCTGTCAAGCCACTAGTGTGTGGGATTGAGTCCATTTAGTCAGTATTGAGCTGTGTGTGTTGGTGTTTTTGTTTCTTTAACTGCAGTTCTTAATGTGAGGCATGAGGTGTCAGGAATCATTCTGAGTGTACCTTTTCATCTTTTCAGAGGTACCAGAAAGCATCATTTGTTGCACTCTCTGCCCACCTTGATTGTACAAGAAAGAGTATAGTCCAGGAACTCTAGATGTCCCACCAAGGCTGTCATACATCCCTAGTCCCAGACCCACCTCAGCCCTATGGCTTGCTTCCAAGATTTCTGTAGCCCATGCCCTCTCCAGGCATAGCTCTAGGCCCCAGAGAAGCTTGCCCTTAGGACTTCCTATCATCCCTGCTTGCCCCAGGACACTCTGTGGCTCATGTCCACTCCAGCTTCAGCTCTGGACCCTAGCAGGCTTTCTCCTGGGACTACCAGCCATTGGAGCTAGGCTAGCTCCAACTACAGCTCCTGCCTCTGAGACTTATCTGCTGGACTTCCCACACACCATGCCCACTTCAGCTATAGGTCCAGGCTCTGGCACAACTTTTTCTAGACTGATAATCTAGAAAAACGTGAAGAGACCCACACGAAGACACATCATAATTTAAATAAAAATGTTAAAGACAAAGAGAGAATCTTAAAGGCATCAAGAGAGAAAGTTAGTTACCCTCAAGGAAGGCCCCACAAGGCTGTCAGCTGATTTTCCAACAATAAAACTTCATGTCAGAAGGAATTGGCATGGTATGCAAAGTAATGAAAAGCAATTATCTGAAACCAAGAGCTTCCCAGGACAAACAAACAAAAAATGCTAAAGGAGCTCATTACCATCAAACCAGTAGTGCAAGCAATGTTAAAGGGACTGCTTTAAGAAAAAGAAGAAATAGCAAGAGATGAATATGTGTATTTTAAAAAGGCAATAAATAATTGTCTATCAATAATAACCTTAAATCTAAATTGATTAAATGATCAATCAAAAGACATAGGTAACTAAATAAATAAGAAAATATGATCCATGTATATTCATATCCATGTCAAGAGACCCACCTCAGAACAAAAGAGTCACAATGACTGAAAATGAAGGGAAAAAAATATTCTATGCAAATAAAAATGGAAAAAAAAAATGCTGGGGTAGCAATACTTCTATCTGACAAAATAGACCTCCAAAGGCCATAACCACAGACTAAGAAGATCACTACATAATACTAATGGGATCAATCCAATAAGAAAACATACCCTCATAAAATATACTCACTCAATATAGAATCAGCAATAAAATCATAGTATGGGACATTAGCACTACACTAGAATACACTGGATAGCACTTCCAGACCAAAACAAACAAACAAATAAACAATTAATGACCTTAAACACCACTCTGAACCAAGGCAGCAGAGTATACATTCTTGTTGAGTATATCTGGAACATTCTGAAAGACAGAACACATGTTAAAACACAAAATATGTCTTAACAAATTCAAGAAAATTGAAATCATATGAAATATCAGATCTCAATAGCATGAAACTAGAAATCAACTACAGTAAAAATAACTCAGAAATACTCAAACACATGAAGGCTAAATAGCATGTTATTAAGCAATGAAGGTGGTACCAAAGAGATCAAGGAAGAAATAAAAAATTACCTAGAAATAAATGAAAATGAACTCACAACTACTCAATATCTAAAAGACACAGTGAAAGCAATTCTGAAAGGGAAGTTCACAGCATTTCAAGCATACCTCAAGAAGCAAGAATAATCTCAAACAATCTAACTCTACACCTAAAAGAACTAGCTAATGAATAACAAGAAAAGCCCTGGGTAAGCATAAGGAAGAAAGTAATAAAGATCACAGTTGAAATAAATAACAGAGTCTAAAAGAAAAACAAAGGAACAATGAAACTAAAAGTTGGTTCTTTGAAAAGATAGGCAAGATTGATGAACCTTTAGCCAGATTCACCAAGAAACAAAGACAGGGAATCCAAATAAATAAAATCAGAAATGAAAGAGGCAAAGTAACAACTGACATCACAGAAATACCAAGGATTGTAAAAAAGTACCATGAACAACTATCCTATCTAATAAAAGAGAAACATGGTAATTAGCCATATGTCCGCTACCCTTCCCATTGGCTAATCAAGGTGATATGCAAATTAACTGCCAGCCAAGATGGCGGCCGGCAGCCAGGCAGCTTGAAGCTAGCATGAGGCTTGCTTGCTTCAGCGATGGAGGAATCCAACGTTCCCCGCCTGCCGCTGCCGGCCTCTGAGCTTTCAGTTTAAAACATTGTTACATATATACAAGCTAAACAAAACCCCAGAAACCTGCTTTCAGCCAGCTGGGATCTCAGAGCTGGAGTTGAAACACTATTTTGATTATAGAACCCAAACAAACCAGATACCTGCTTTCTGCAGCAGAGGCCTCAGAGCTGGAGCCAAATAACATAGAGAATATCTACTACTAGAGGCCTGGTGCACAAAAATTTGTGCACTTGGGGGGAAGGGGGGCCCCTCAGCCCGGCCTGTGCCCTCTCGCAGTCTGGGAGAAAGGGCTGACGTGCACATTAATACACAAGACAAGAAATATAAATTTGGAAATTATGGGGGAAGCCAGTTGTGAGCTTGGTACAAGGGACCAAGTTCCACTGTCTCCGTTCCCAGCTACTTTTATTTACTAGGATACACAATTGCCTTATAAGAATGCAAACAGACATATCAAAGGTGATTGTTTAGTAAACAGTAAGATTATCAGGTTAGGGAGTTTGCTTTAGGCCACTGAGTCATCAGCAGTAGGTAATAAAATGCAGATATTCACCTTGTGAATATTAAAGAGCCCCATTCAGCCTTCTGACAGGACTTCTTGCATTTATATTAATTACTGTTGATCTTCGATCTCAGCATCTTTCCCTTGACTTCTTGCTATGTCTTAAATTGATTCAATAAACTCTGTTTTGAGCTTCTTAATTTGGCATAGACTTGTTTAAAACATTTTCTTTCTTTTTTTTTTTTTTTTGTTCAAAAATGACATTACCTAGTTTATTTTATTCATAAGACTTAGCTCTGTGTCTGTGTCTGTGTCTGTGTCTGTGGGTGCAGGTTCCGGTGGCTTTCCTGTTCCTCGAGTTCATCCTCTACGTCCCTGAGAACAGGCAGAGGTAACACAAAGACGCTTTTGTCTCAAACAGTCCCTCCCGGTTTCTACGAAGCCGGTTCTCGGCCCTGGAGCGGGACCAGCGGGCTGTCTCAGCGCCGGGAGCTGCTGTCCCCGGCTCCCAGGGGGCCGGCCCTGACCCGCATCCTCTGGGGCGTGGAGTTGCCCATGAACGGCCCCTGCAGTGGAGCTTTCTCTGTAAAAGAAACACGGTTTCCCACGGGCCTAGTTTGAGGATTGAAGCAGCCCGCCCGGGCCCGGCTCAGGTAATGCTGGGGTCCAACCCCAGCAGGTCCAGGGGTCCCCAAAGGTGTGGACGGAGTCGGCGAAGAAGGAAAGACTCAGAGGCAGCGTTCAGTTGATCAGCATGGTTGGGTTCTCTAGCCAAGTTCTGGTCAGGATCTCCAGCCAGGTTCTGTAGCCATGTTCCCTCGCTAGGCTCTCCAGCCAGGTTCGGTTGCCAGGTTCTGTAGCCGGGTTCTTCAGCCAGGTTCTGTCTAGGTTCTCCAACCAAGTTCTGTAGCCAGGTTCTGTCCAGGATCTTTTGCCATGCTCTCTCCCTAGGTTCTGTCTCTAGGTTCTGTGTGTAGGTTCTGTCTCTAGGTTCCTGTGGCCAGTTTCTGTCCAGGATCTTTTGCCATGTTCTCTCCAGCGAAGTTCTTCTGTCTCCAGGTTCTGCGTAGGTTCTGTGTCTAAAACATTTTCTTATTACTCTTTTATTGTTAAAGGGTCTGTAGTAATGTCCTGTCATTCCTGATATTGAAATTTGTGTGTTTTATCTTTCTTCTATGATCAATCCACCTAGAAATTTATCCATTTCATTAATTTTTTTCTAAGTACTATCTTTTGATTTGTTGAATTTCTTGTTTGCTAGTAATTGTTTTAAAATCTTTATTCTTTAAAGTATTTCATATGTCTCCCTTTTTCCCCCATTGACCTCTTCTAACATCCCTATCTCCCACCCTGTGTCCATGTGTTATGCATATATGCATACAAGTTCTTTAGTTGATCTCTTCCCACCAACTGCACTCCCCTGCCTTCTCTATAAGATTCAACAGTCTGTTCCATGCTTCTGTATCTCTGGATCTATTTTGTTCATCAGTTTATTTTGTTCATTAGATCTCATATGAGTGAGATCATGTGATATCTTTAACTGGCTTATTTCCCTTAGCATAATACTCTCCAGGTCCATCCATGCTGTTGCAAATGGTAGGAATTCTTTCTCTTTTACAGCTGCATAGTATTCTAGTGTGTAAATGTACGACAGCTTTTTTAATCTACTCATCTGCTGATGGGCACTTGGGCTGTTTCCAAATCTTAGCTATTGTAAACTCTTGCTATAAACATAGGTGTATGCATGTATTCTTTCTGATTGGTGTTTCCAATTTCTTAAGATATATCCCTAGAAGAGGAATCCCACTGGGTCAAATGGGAGTTCCATTTTTAATATTTTTAGGAAACTCTATATTGTTTTCCACAGTGGATACACCAGTCTGCATTCTCACCAGCAGTGCACTAGGGTTCCCTTTTCTCCACATCTTCACCAACACTTGTTTGTTGATTTGTTGATATTAGCGATTCTGACAAGTGTGAGGTGATACCTCATTGTCATTTTAATTTGCATCTCTTGAATGATTAGTGGCTTTGGGCATTTTTTCATATGTCTCTTGGCCTTCTGTATGTCCACTTTGGAGAAGTGTCTATTTAGGTCTTTTGCCCATTTTTTAATTGGTTTGTTGACTTTGGCTCTTAATTTAATTGTATCCTTCCTCTTTTAATTTAATTGGCTCTTCGTTTGCTAGTTTCTTGAGGTAGAAGCTAAAGTGATTAGTCTTTTACTTCTTTCATCATATTATCATTTAAACATTTAATCCTATAAATTTCTCTCTATAAGGATATTATGCTAAGTGACATAGGTCAGATAGAGAAAGACAAATACCATGAGATATCACCTATATGTAGAATTTAAGGAACAAAATAAATGAACAAGAAAAACAGAAACAAACTCATAGATATAGAGAACGAACTGATGGCTGCCAAATAGCAAGGGGATTGCCTGGGTGGATAAAAAAGGTGAAGGGAGTTACAAAGTAGTCACAGGAATGTGAAGTACATCAGAGGGAATGTAGTCAATGATATTGTAATAACTATGTATGGTTTCAGGTGGGTACTAGATTTATCAGGGTGATCACTTCATAGGTTACACAAATGTCTAACCACTATGCTGTCCCCCTGAAACTAATATAAAATAAAATTGAATATCAAAAAAAGACTTTAGCATTGGGGCAGAACCTTCCATATTAATTTAGCAGAACCTTCCATATGTGCACTTATAAAGAATTTGTATTCTACTATTGTTGGGTGGAAGGCTTTGTAATATCCATTGGGTCAAACTGGTTGATGGTATTATTGAAGCCTTTAAAATCCTTTTTGATTTTCCATCTACTAGTTTCAGGAATTGCTAAAAAAGGAATATTGAAATTTTAAAGTATAATTGTGCATTTGTCTATTTCTCTATTTCAGCTTTTTTTTTAATTTACTGGAGTGACATTGGTTAAAAAATTATATAAGTTTCAGGTGTACAATTCTATAATTCTTTTGAGTTTTGTCGCTGTGCTCTATTTGTTTTGTTTTCTGTTATAAGATATATATATATGCATTTTATTTCTTCTTGGTGATTAGCTTTGTTATGATTAATGGTTACATAGTATATCTTTCCCCATTCTACTTTTAATCTATATGTAAAGTGGATTTCTTTTTCTTCGAACTTTACCAGGGGATATGTTTTTATTGATATTTGAGAAAGGGGAGAGAGAGAGAGGAGAGAGAGAGAGAGAGAGAGAGAGAGAGAGAGAGAGAGGGAGAGAGAGAGAGAGAAAGAAACATGTCTGTGAAAGAGACATATCAACTTGTTGCCTCTTGTATGTGCCCTGACTGGGAATCAAACCTGAAACCTTTTTTGGTGTGTGGGACAATGCTCCAACCAAGCCACCCAGCCAGGGCTAAAGTGGATTACTTACAGAAAGTTTATATGGGTCTTACTTTTTATTTAGGCAAGTGATTCCCATCTTTTAAAAAAATGAATTTAGAAACAGAGGTAAAGAAAGGAGGGAGGGAGGGAGAAAGAGAGAGAGAGAGAGAGAGAGAGAGAGAGAGAGAGAGAGAGAGAGAGAGAGACATCTACTGGTTGTGCCAAAACCAGGGATAAAACCCACAACCTGGGTATATGCCCTGACCAGGAATCAAACCCATGACCTCTCAGTGCACAGGATGACACTAGAATCAACTGAGCCACACCAGTAGGGTATGATTTCTGTCTTTTAACTACATTGTTTAGATGAGCACTTTCCAATTGAGATACAATATAAGGCACAAACATAATTTTAAACTATATAGTATCCACATTTAAAAAGAAAAACAAGCATTGTAACAGAGTTTTTGTACAACATATCAAAAATATTATGTCAAAACTTAACAAGATAATTTACATCATTTTTGTATCAGGTCTTCAAAATTCAGTATGCATTTATATGTACAGCACACCTCAATTTAAACACTAAATATTTTTCAGAAATAATTCACTTGTATTTAGATTTCATAAAATTTATACTTGAAAAACTAGATGTACATATTCGAGTTGCTCTAAGCATACTTGAAAAACTTTCCATAATTGGAGTATCAAATTTTACATTTAAATGAATTAAAATTAATAATACTTTAAAATCTAGTTCCTCAATTGCACTAACCAAGACAGATGCTCAATAGCCACATATGGCTAGTAGCTAATGTATTGGACAGCAAAGATTTAGGCTATTGATACAGATCGGTTGAAATTTACCATTGTGTTATTTATTGACACATTGTGCTAGTTATCTGTTCCTTGTTTTCTTCGTTGCCTGCCCTTTTTTATTAATTATTTTTATTATTTTATCTTTAATATTGACCTATTAAGTATACCTTTTTGTTTCATTCCTTTATTGGTTTCAAATATGCATCTCTAGAGTTTAAAATATTCATCTCTAATTTATCCCATTCTACCTTGAAACAATATTATAATACTTTATGACTAGCATACGAATGTCACAAGGAGAAATAAAATAATTTTTTTTCTGGACAAAGAACAAACTTGTTTCCTCTTTTTATAAAAGCAGGAAATACCTGGGTGTCCCATGTCACAGCACAGGGACACAGACTGCCACCGCTGCCACCACCAACGCCTGTGCCCAGGTCCCTGAATACGACCCTGTTGAGGCCAGTGCTGACGCCCTCAGAGCCGCCCCTGCTGAAGGCATCAGTGCTGCGCATCCTGACCAAGACGCTGCCAGCACCAATACCTCGGGGACCGCCCAAGCCGAGGGCATCAGTGCTGCGCACCCTGACCAAGACGCTGTGAGCACCAATGCGTCGGGGACTGCCCAAGCCGAGGGCATCAATGCTGCCAGCACCAACCCGTCCCAGGCCGCCCCCGCCTAGGGCATCAATGCTGCGCACCCTGACCAAGAGACTGCCAGTGCCAACGCGTCCAGGACTGCCCAAGCAGAAGGCATTGATGCGGCCAACCCTGTCCAAGATGCCACCACAGTTAACACATCGGGGGCTGTCCCCCTACACGCGGAAACCCCCAATGCCACCTACGCAGCTGATGCCAATGTCAAGCACCGGCTCCAATCCGAATATGACACTCAGAAGGAGGCGGAACTCCGCAGCTGGATAGAGGGACTCACAGGCCAGTCTATTGGTCCTGACTTCCAGGAGGGTCTGAAGGATGGAATTATCCTGTGCACGCTCATGAATAAGCTGCAGCCAGGCTCGGTCCCTAAGATCAACCACTCCATGCAAAACTGGCATCAGCTAGAAAATCTCTCCAACTTCAACAAGGCCATGGCCAGCTTTGGCACAGACTCCATGGACCGGTTTGAGCCCAATGACCTGTTTGAGAGAGGGAGCATGATGCAGGTGCAGGAGTCTCTTCTGGCTCTGGAACAAAAGGCCAAGACCAAGGGGCTATAGTGTAGTATGGACAGTGGCATCAGGTACTTGGAGAAAGCAGGAGCAGGAACATGGATGATGCCACCATGAAGGTGGCCAGTGCATCATCTGGCTCCAGATGGGCACCAACAAGTGTGCCAACCAGTCGGGCATGACAGCTCCCAGGACCTAGTGGCACACCCATGACACCAATCTGGAACCGCCAGGTGTGACAACTCCTCCATGTCTCTGCAGACAGGCTAACCTCAGGGTGCCAAGCAGCGCAGCCAGGTCTTGGCCTGGACCAGGATACAGGAGTTCTAAGTATCTGAGGCAAAGCCAGATACACACACCTTCCCCTTGCATAGTGTCCTATTTCCCTCACCAAGTACTGCACAGGGACCCCCACCAGGATGACCTCCCTGGGACAAGCCCCACCTAGGAGACCTGGGACCAAGAGATAATGTGAAATACCAACTGTGGACCACAGGCAATAAAAGACTCTTTTTTAGGGGATAAGAAAAGTAAATCCCTAAATTCAGTTTTTTTATCTATTGTAGTGTAGTCACTGCATATGCAGAAATCCATTAACAGCTCTTTGAATCACCCCTGTGGGTACTGAATTGCAAATGAACATGAACTTTGGTGTCTAGTTTGCCATGAGTAATAAAGTCCTTTGTCTCTGATCCAGCAGTCTTGTTTCTTCTGTTGACATCCAGAAAACAATAACAGACTTACTTATTAGCGTCTAAGTAACTAAAATGCTAGTCCCTGCACCATTCCTGAAGAAATTTTAAAGAAGGTAATTCATTCTTTTCCTTTTGATTTTCACATTTCTCAGAAATTACTGGAGGAAATTCTAATTGAGTTTCTGGCCATACTGAAATGCATTAAGATTAGTTATTTTTCATTTTTATACCATTGAACTTCAGAAGTAAAGAAACAACCATTTCATTTTTCTCATGCCAGTCCCACTCCTATCATATGTGTCTCATTTCATTTTGGTCATATATTCATGTTCCTCTATTTCTGAGGAACTGAAGAAATTGTTGAAAAATCATAGTAAGGGTCTGTTTCTTCCTCATCCTCTTCAAACACTCATTCTCCCTGTCTCTGGGTATTTCATTGTGTCTCTCTATTCCCTCTCCAAGTCTGTCCTATTGCCAATATATGTCTCCTCCCCATCTTGAGTCGTGTGTGTGTGTGTGTGTGTGTGTGTGTGTGTGTGAGAGAGAGAGAGAGAGAGAGAGAGAGAGAGAGAGAGAGAGAGAGACTTTAGAGCCCATCTTTCTCTTGATCCCCTAAAACTTTAAGGACCTCATCTCCTGGTAGAGGGTCTGGGACAGCAGAGCCAGGAGCTGGATGTTTGTAGGAATAGGGAAACACGTTGGGGCAATGTGAGGTGTTCACAATCAGTCACCCTGAACTTGTGACTACAGTGTCCAGTTGCTGGGACAAACACCAGTCTACATGTTTCTGTGAAGGTACTTTTTAGATTTCATTGACATGTAAATCATCAGTCTTTGAGTAGAGCTGACTGCTATCTATAATGGGGATGGGCCTCCTCCAATCAATCAAAGGCCTTAAAAGATTGAGATCCCTTAAAGAGGAAGGAATTCCAATGCAGACTGTTAATACTACAATATCTACTCTGGATTTTACAAATACCTTCTGGAATTTTTAGCCTATAGCTACATCTCAAAATTGCATACTTTCCAGTCCTCAAAATAGCCACAAAAGGCAGTTCTCTGGAAAAGCCTGACTATTACATGGGGTAATGACTAAGGTGTATGTTTTTTTTTTAATAAAGAAGTTCTAAAATGTATTGCGATAAATACACAACTCTGTGCATATAATAAAAAGCATGGAATAATATTCTTTTAAAGGGTTAATTGTATGGTATGTGAATTATATCTCAAACTGGATAAAAATGTCTACAACTGAAAACAAAAATATTTTAGCATATTAATTAAAGATATGAAGGTAACATCCAAGAAAAATGATTATAAAAGATGAACATTTTTACCCTGGCTGGTGTTTCTTAGTGGTTGGAGACTTCAATTCCCTGTCAAGGGCACATAAGGGGTTGCAGGTTTGAACCCCAATCAGGGGTGTGCAGGAGGAAACCAATTGATGTACTTCTCACATCAATGTTTCTCTCTCCCTCCCTCAACTACCTCCCTTCCTTTCACGTTCTCTGAAAATCAATGTAAAATTTATTCTCAGGTGAAAATTAACAAAAGAAAAAAAAATAATGTGCCTTTTTTAATGAACAGAAATTGCTGATGAAACCTCAGCCATTATAACTTCAAATATTTCTTCTGCTGTAATGTGTCCTCTCTCTCTTGCTCTCTCTCTCTCTCTCTCTCTCTCTCTCTCTTTCTCCCTTTTAGAATTCTAATTAGATATGAGTGTTAAAATTTTATTTAAAAATCATTCCACATATCAAATGTTCTGTTTTATTTGGGGTTTTACTCCTTTCGCTGTTTGCATTTCAGTTTAGATCAGTGGTTCTCAACCTTCTGGCCCTTTAAATACAGTTCCTCATGTTGTGACCCAACCATAAAATTATTTTCGTTGCTACTTCATAACTGTAATGTTGCTACTGTTATCAATCATGATGTAAATATCTGATATGCAGGATGGTCTTAGGCGAGCCCTGTGAAAGGGTCATTCGACCGCCAAAGGGGTCGCGACCCATAGGTTGAGAACCGCTGGTTTAGATCATTTCTCTTGACTGACCAGTGATTTTTCACTTTGCTGCAGCCAGTCTACTATAAGCTTGGAAAAAGAATTCTTTATCTTTGATTTTAGAGGGTTTTTTAAATGTATTGCCTTGTTGTCTTTTGTAATAATTTCAATCTTTCTGCTGAAATGTCCCATCTTTTTTTGCATGTTGTCTATCTTTTTCACTAGATCTTTTAACATTGTAACGATAATCGTTATTTTCTTCCTTCTCGTTCTTTTTTTCTTTTTATTTTGGTATTTATTACGTTCTGAGAAATGTTGACATTTGAAAATGTTTATTATCAGCCAGTGTTGCTCAGTGGATAGAGCATCGGCCTGTGCACTGAAGGGTGGCGGGTTTGATTCCCAGTCAAGAGCACATACTAGGGTTGCAGATTTGATCACTGGCCCCAGTTGGGGCACGTGTGGGAGGCAACCAACAGATGTGTTTCTCTCATATTGATGTTTATCTCTCTCATATCAATGGTTTTAGCTCTCTCCATCCTCACCCCCTTCCACTCTCTGTATAAATCAATGGGAAAATGGCAGCTTGATAGGCAGACCTTCTTGCACCTCCTCCCAGGACCAGCCTGAAAATAAAACTAAAGTGGGGAACTTACACCCAGAATTACCAATTGAGGCCCAGCTGAGGAGGATGCTTATATCAAGAAAAGACAGAAAATACCTGTAGAACAGTAGGATGAGGGAGTTCACTAAAGGAACTGACCCAGCTCCCAGGGACAACAAGCCTGCAGGCCAAGAGTGAGGAGGGAGCTCACGGCTAAGGGGGGGTCTGTTTCCTCAAAAGATAGAGGCCCAGACCAGGGTTGGGTTCCACAGGCCAGAGCACCAGAGCCAAGATCTACGGCCCATGTAACATCCAGCCATGAAAGGAGCAGGGCTGCTGGCCACTGCGGAGTCTAGAGTTCATAGACCAGAGCCAGTTAGAGAGAAAGCCGCAGTTTCGGTTTGCCCCTTTTTTCTTGTTTCTTTTTTAAATCCAGAGCACAGGAGTTTTCATTTGCTGCAACTCGCCCAAGGCTTCGGTGCAGGGAGGGAGGCATGGACTTGAGATGTCTGAGGCTGGGGTGGAAAGCATTTCGGGGAGACATGGAAAAGCAGCAGCCAGAAGTCCTGCATTTGGTCAGAGGCCCCCAAACCAAAATGGCCATTTTTCCTGAGAGGAGAGGAGTTAGCCCTAGTTCCCAGGAGTTAAAGGGCAGGAATTGAAAAAACAAGCAAACAATAAGAAAAACACCCTAGGTCCATGGTCGGCAAACAGCGGCTCACGAGCCACATGTGGCTTTTTGGCCCCTTGAGTGTGGCTCTTCCATTCCACAAAATACCATGTGCAGGCGCGTGAAATTTCCTGGCCCATGCGCCGAAGTCAGTATTCTGTGGAAGAGCCACGCTCAAGGGGCCAAAGAGCTGCATGTGGCTGGAGAGCCACAGTTTGCCGACCACTGCCCTAGGTGATACGTATGGCCCCACCCTCAAGAGCCCTGCCTGCCACACCCTGTATTTTGGCTTCTGACCTTTCCAGGAAAAAAAAAAAAAAAAAACAGATGCCAAGCCTTTGGGTTTGAACAGTCTCAGGGAGCATCAGTGACTGGATTGGGGGAAGGGCCTTCCACCTCACTATCCTGGGAACCTGACTGATACTTTCCCTGCACAGAAGAGCTAATAGAAACTCCAGATTTTCCAGCCAATCCCACTGGACTGCATACAAGGATCTCTGCCCAACTGAGGGCAGAGTAATATTTTGGGCCACTCACACAGGAGTAGCTCTAGGACAGGGAAACACACCAACCTCATTTCCTGAAATCTGAACAGCATCTCCCATGCCTAAAACCCTTTCAGAAACAGACTTTTGAGTGATTAAGATTGACAGCTGGCTAGCTGGCAAAGGCGGTCAGAGGCAGGCCCAGGGAACCAGGAGAAGTTTGCTGACCCAGCCCTGGGCCCCATGCTGCTAGCAAACCTGCTCTAGAGGGCAGATTGGCCCCTCCTGCTTGTAGGCAAGTCATGTGGAGACAGACACAAACAGTAGATTACTTGGAGCTTCAAGCAGGTTGCTGAAAGGCAAAGGAGCACAGTTTCTGACAGTGGTTAGCACCTAAGTACCTCACAGGAAACCCAGAATTGGCAGACAGAACAGTCAACCTAAGTTTTCAGAAAAATAGAATCCAAAAGGAGCTCCCATGGGGCATTAAACTATGCTGAAATGAACACCACTTCACCTTTTTATTTTCTTTTTCTTTTTTCTTCTCTTTTTATTTATTTTTTCTCTTTCCTTTCTTTTTTTAAAATTTATCTTCTTTATTTGTTTTATTGAATTGTTATTATTCTTGTCCCTATTGTTTGGCTCATATATCTAATTTTCCTCTTTCCATTTACTACTCAATCTGTTTTTTCTTTCATTTCCTTTCCTTCTGCTTTCTCATCTTTTTCCTTTTATTATTTTGAATCAATCTGCATTCATTTTCAAACTTTTTCCTTCTTTATTTTAAACCAGTTTCCTTTCCCTATCCCTAATTCTTTACTCTTATTTTTTTTATTTCAACTCTGCACATATGTATTCCTTTTTCTCCACACCCCATTTTTTGTGTGTTTTGTTGTTGTTGTTGTTTATGAGTTTCTTTGTTTGTGTTATAATCTTTATCCTCCTAACTTTCCTTTCTTTCTTTTCTTCTCATTTTTACAATCTTCTCTTTCCTAATTCTGTCTTCTCTGGTGCTTTCTTTTGTTGTTGCTGTAGGATTCTTGTGTATGTTTTTGTTTTGTTTCTTTCTTTTGTGTTGTGTTGTATTTTACTCTGTTCTGTCAACACCTACACAACAGCTCATATGATATAGTCAGGAGTGAGCCACATAGTCAGCCAGCCTGAGTGGAGATTCCATCCACAAATGGAACAATAACGTTCAACTACACCAAGAGAACCCAAATAACTCAAGCAAGGGGCTCTCCTAGAGCATGTAGCTCACGAGATGTAAGAGACTGCACCACTAGGTTCCACAAAACACCTACAACAGAAGACCACACTACAAAGTCTGGGAGGCATAGCAATTTGTCTGACATAGAAACAAATACAAAGGGTCAAAAAAATGGAGAGAGAAAGAAACAACCTCCAAATGAAAGAAAATGATGAATCACCAGGAAAGAAACTAAATGAAATGGAAGCAAGCAATCTGTCAGATAAATAATTCAAAGTAATGGTAATAAGGGTGTTCAAACAATTCAGTGAGAACTACAAGCAACCTCGTAGAATTATATGGGACTTAATGAGAGCTACACCAATATGACAAGAGAGATTGAAACAGTAAATAACAATCAACTGGAAATGAGAATGGCATTGCTGAAATAAAGAACAACCTGGAAAGATTCAACAGTAGACTAGAAGAAGCTGAGGATCAAATCAGCAAATCTGAAGATGAGATTAAAAAAAAAAACTCATTCTAATGAGGGAAAAAATTAATGGGGAAAAAATTAAGCAGGAGGAGAGTTTAAGAGAGCTTTGGGGCAATATGAAATGGAGCAACATTCACATCATATGGGTCCCAGAAGGAGAGGAATTTGATAAAGGAATAGAACCTGTTTGAAAAATAATGGCAGAAAATTTTCTATAACCTGGTGGAGGACAACTTCTATACTTCCCCCTTGCTTAATTTGAAGAATTTAATGCTCACTTATTCTGTGCCACACTGGAAACTATACCAAAAGGCCTTCAGGATCCCAACCCAGACAAGTTCCAGATCCATGATATTGTCCAGGCAGGTAGTTCTATTTGTTTTCTCAAGTTTCATAAACTTCTGCAGGACTTCTTCAATGGAAAGGAACTGAATAAGAGCTTTTCAGCCTGATGAGGCTGTTTCTTGCCTGGCAGCTGTCCAGGCAGCCATCCTATCTGGAGACAAATCTGAAAACTTTGGAGATGGGCTGGTCTTAGATATCACTCCTTTTTCTTGAACCAAAGGTGCCAGCAGAGTCATAACTATCCTCATCAAGCCCAACACTACCAATTCTACCAAGCAGGTGCAGACCTTCACTACCTTCTTTGACCACCAGCCAGGTGCTCATTCAGGTTAATGAAGAAGACTGCACCATAACCAAGGATAACAACCTATTTAACAAGTTTGAACTCACAGACATACCACCTTCACTCTGGGGTATTCCTCAGATTGAAGTCACTTTTGATATTGATGCAAATGGCATCTTCAATGTCTGATGTGGATAAGAGGACAGAAAAAGAGAACAAGATTACCATCACTAACGACAAGAACTGTTTGGCCAAGGAAAGACAGCAAACATATATGGTCTATAAAGCTGAGAAATACAAAAATGAAGGTGAGAAGCAGTAGAACATGGTATCTTCCAAAAATTCACTTGAAGTCTTTTCAATCAGCATAAAAGCAAGTGCTCAAGATGAAAAACTTCAAATTAAGCTCAGTTATGAGCATAAACAGAAGTTTCCTCTTAAATGTAATAAAATAATCACCTGATTTGATAAGAACCAGACTGCAAGGAAGAATTTGAACATCAGCAGAAAGCTGAACAAAGTCTTCAACCCTATCATTCAAAAGCTGTCCCAGAGTGCAGGAGGCAAGTGACAAGGAATGCCTTGGGGCTTCCCTAGTGATAAGGCTCCTCCACCAATGAAGAGGCTGATTAAGGCAACCCTAACATACATTTAGTTGTTGTTCCATTCAAAATGTTGAAAGACCCAAATTTGTAGGAAACATGGCAATTTTAAAGCTCAGTTGCTATAGAACATAACTGGCAATCTCTGTAATTGAATATGGAACATATGCACAGGAAAATGAAATAACCTGTCACTTTCTGGTTACTGTATTGTAAATGGAAAGCACAATGTCTTAAAACAAACTGTATTTGAAATTCACACACACACACACTCACACACACAAACTGCCACTATACAAACCACAAACATTTACTGCATTCTGATACAGGTTTGTTCTAAGAATATAGTACAAAACTCTGGATGTATGTTTCCTTGAAGCCTGAATACTGTTAATTATGAGAGTGGATGTTTGTGGGTACATGTTGCACTGACCACTGACTACCGAGTGACATGCTGTCCACATTTTCTTTAATAAAAGTATCTTGTGTGTATTTTTGATATGTGAGATCTCTAAAGTATGGGGCCCAAGCTAGGATTCAACTTTCCCAGCTATTGTAGGCATTATTATTAAGCCCATTTAACAGATGAGAAAATGGGGACTTGAGTTCATCTGCATAGAATGTAGGAAAAAGAAACATCTCTAGAAAGTTCAAGCATAACAGGACTCAATATTCATATCATGAGTTCAAAAAATGATAGGAAGGCCTAGGGCATGGAGATAGAAAGCTACTTTCTCCATTACAACAAAAATGGAGAAACTATAGACAGATGTAGCTGGGCTTTGCTTTAGGGAGAGTAAGTATGGATATGTAGATATGATGTAAAGGAGAGAGAAAAGTTTCCATCCAATGGCTTCTTTTGCTCAGTAAGATGAGGCAGCTGAGAGGACTAGCAGTGTGGTATATGAGGTTTGAGAAGAACCTTTGAGATAGAATGGGGGGGGGGGGGCCTGGAAAGTATTATGCTAAGTGAGATAAGCCAGTAAGGGAAAGACAAGTACCACATAATCTCACCTAAATGTAAAATCTAATGAACAAAATAGGTGCAGCAGCAGGGAAACTTGGCACAAATTGACAGATCTCAGAGGAAGGGAGTGGAGGGAGCAGGCAGAGAATAACCAAAGAATTTATATGCATATATGCATAATCCATGGACACAGATAATAGAGTGGTGAAGGCCTGGGGTGGAGCAAGAACTGGGTGGAGGGGAAGAATGGGTGTGTAAATGGGGGACATCTGTAATACTCTCAACAATAAAGATAAAAAGGACTTTAAAAGAAGAAGAATGGTCAAATGAATGAGATGTGTCTTTGAATTAAATAACAAATAAAATAGTTGTCATATAATGAATATTTTCTAAAAAAAAAAAAAAAAGAAAAGATATGTAAGTGGAGGTGGAGCATGTTTAAGGAAGTTAGTGTGATTGCTAGACAGCTTTCAGATTTACCTGATGATGTTACTCATTAATTTGTGAGAAATCAATCTGTCCAGTCAGGTGATATTTATTTTTATGACCTTTACCACATTACATGTCTGATTTTTAGATCATAGTCTAGAGAGATAAAAAGCACTCATAATATTGCTTTGTGGAACTTAGTACTTGTTTCCACCCTACATATGCCACATACACAGTCCCAGCCCAAAGTCCATCAGAAACTATATCTCAGTCTCATCAAGTTCTTCTCCTTTCAGTACTAGATATCCTTCCTCTAACACAGACCTCCTCCAGCTCCCAGCCCTGAGCTCCTGAGAGAAAGTCTCTAACCAGACCTACACAGATCATGAGAGACCCAGACCCATGGCAGAGGCAGAGAGGTAAGTCTGGAGCCCCTGCCTATGGAGGGGGTCAGTCCCAAATTTGGAGGAGGAGGCAGTTTGAAGAAAGGACCGAGAGTTCTGTGAAAGGTTCTCCTGCACAGAGGTGGTGTGGATGGAGAGAGCTGTGCTTCTTCACAGGTATGTTGGATGAAAGAGGACAGAAGGAGGGAAAGGGGGTAGAACTGAAGAAGTTAGAGAAAACAAATTATGGTACTTGAAAGGCTTGGGGGCCTGTTCGCCAGGATTCTGAGGTGGGAAGTCTCCTCCTAGGTATTTGCACTCTATTACTTAATCTGTGATGCCTAGATCAGTGGTCTTCACAATAGAATGCATACACCTGAGGATGTGAGGAGACATTGCAAGTTACTCAGATAGAGTAGTGTGAACAAGGTAAGTGTTCCCAGCCTCACACTCCACATGTGCTCTTTCTTAAAATTGGTTGGAGAGGCTTCTTTCCCATTCCATCTCTCACAGTTCTCCTTATTTATTTTAGAAATCAATTAATTTTACTATTCCAAGTTTTGTTTTAAAAAGCTCTCTTTCTTTTATTTTAGAAAGCAAAGGATAGTCTTTTCCTTGTCTTCCATTCCTTTTTTCCATTCTCTTCACTTCCTTTTTCTTCCCTTCCCATCCCTTCCTGAACAACCCAGTCTGAAAGTGTTCAGTTAGGCAGAGCAAGTAGATGTCTGTTTTGGTAGACAGAGGGCCAAGGTGTGAAAGGGAAACTGAGGTGGCCCTCAGCAAGGGGTCTGAGCTCAAAAAGTGAAGGGATACCAGACCATGAAGGACGATGACATGAGGGAGATGAAAGTTGTCAGATGAGTGTCAGAACCAGAGCGCAGTGAGGAATGGGGTAGGACATGCCAAAGCCCACACAAGTTAAGGAGGCATCACCGCAGAGGGAATGCCCAGAATAGCGCTGAAGAGGGTCAAGGAGGGCATTCATGTAGGAGAAATGGTAGAAACAGACGTAAGAAGTTGGCTTCATACAGAGGGGTTGATAAAAAAATATATATATAATAAGGATCAAGAGCCAGGATTCTCACTTTCAGAGAAGAAAGTTACAAATACTGAAGGGTGGGTGGATACTAAAATGAAATCACTCGCTGGTGATTTCAGTGTAGCCTGAGTAAGTAGCCATGGTGGACCAAGTGAAGTCCCTGAAAGAATTTATCAAGTTCAACAGACTGATTCAGCAAAGTATGATTGACAGCTAAAAAAGTACTCTAAATCCCTGCTCTTAAAAAGTAGGCCCTCTAACTAGAACTGGGGTGCTGCCACTTGAGAGTTGCCTTAGAGGCCTTCAAAGTGCCACATCATCTTCCAGCTCCTCCTGAGACTTTATAGAACAGTGAGTCTTCTCCCACTTTCCTTTATTCAGCACCATTGCCTTTGGGGTCTATGGTAAATATATCACAGGTAGTGTAGAAGTACAAAGGAACAATTGGAGAAATTGTATTGGGCACTTTAATTTTGTAGGGAGTTTCTATAAAGAGATTTTGGTCAAGACAGCTATGTGAACAGCTCAGCATTAATACCTTGAACTCTTTGCTAAGATCCTCCCTACCTTCTCTATCAGGTCTCTCAAAGCTTCTTAGGTCTCTGCATTGTTTCCACAGTGTCTTCTTCCTGCCATTGGTGGGAAGCTGGCTCTGTCCTGCAGGAGTAGGTGGAAATCAGGTAAGTTTCTCTTGCCCAGGTGAGATAGTTGCCATAAAGTATTGTCCCTATCTGTCATTTCCTACACTTGCAAGAGATTTGGATACAGGCCCCCACTTACAATGTACCAGTACACACACCAGGATGACTTCATGATTCATCCTTAAGCATGTCTTATACCAGTTTTCCCATCAGATGGGTGCTTCAGATGGCTTTGCAAGATGAGCAGCAAATGGAAAGAGCACCTTCTGACAACCTCTGTTTAGTGACAGCAACTACACTCTCTGCTTGATCAACTACCTACAGGTAACTGCACTGAATACTGCCCTTCAGGTAAAGAATTCCATAGAGAAACAGGAAGAGTTAAAATGCAGGGGCTCCAGGATTCCCAAATGTGGCCCTACCTGGGGCAGATTGGAGGAACAAAGAGGCCAGGCAGGCGTTTCTGGTGGAGCTCAAACCAGCAGCACCCAAACTCCTACCTCATCTACATCAGATATTTTTTGTGAAATTACAGTAGAAACTAACTGCAAAGGGGTTATCTTAACATTGCATGCACATTGTACACAGTAAAATGCCTCATTTTTAAACATTGGATGAGAGAACAATGCAATTGGATTTTAAATCCATTCACATTTTTACAAGAAATTTCAACATTACATTTGTAAATGAATGAAAAGAACGAGCTGTTAGATTCTTTAAATAAATGTAAAAGAATGGGATTGAAAAGGATTTTACTTTTTGTATTACCTACTTATGCAAGTAAAATATCCCACCGATTATGACTGTGGATAAATTGAATACATCATCATTAATAACTATAATTGAATATTCATTATCTGTAGTTATTTCAAGCATATAATCAGAAATCAAAAAGCTTTATCTATTGAAACAACTTCAAAAATTGTAAACATTTAAGATTTTTAAGTGTATTCATTCTAAATTCATATTTAACATATTTCTTAATAATCTATATTTCATTTTTCTTATAATCATATAATGTAGAGAAAATGTCAGTTTTTCCCCATGAATCCCATATAGCCTAATCCCCTTCCAGTTTACTACTGTGTCCCTAACAAAAAAACATCATTTTCCCTGCATGCCATGACATCAAAAAGGTTGAGAAGTGCTGCCTAGTCCATGGAGAAGTAATATGTGCTCCATCTCTACAGTTGCTTCCAAGGTCCTTAAGACCCTGCACTATTATATACCACATGCCTCTGCCTGCTCAGGATCCATTCCCCACATATAAAGCCTATTTCCCCTCCACCTAAAGAGAGCATGGCCTTGGGAATGTCTTCCCCCACTCCCATTCTTTGAGCCAGCCCTTTCCAGATAGTCTCTGAGCAGCAAGATCTCTGAGCCCTGGGCCCTGGGCAGCAAAATTCACAGCCATGGCCACCAAATCCCACTTTGTCCTGGTTGTTGATATGTGTTACAGCCCCTTTCCTCGCTACTACCACTAATTTACATGTTCTTAAAAGGATTAGCCAGGGGTGGGCAAACTTTTTGACTCAAGGGCCACAATGGGTTCTTAAACTGGACCGGAGGGCCGGAACAAAAGCATGGATGGAGTGTTTGTGTGAACTAATATAAATTCAAAGTAAACATCATTACATAAAAGGGTACGGTCTTTTTTTTTTTTAGTTTTATTCATTTCAAACGGGTCGGATCCGGCCCACGGGCTGTAGTTTGCCCACGGCTGGATTAGGCAGAGTGAGAGAGGGAATTATAGAAGACACTTGCTTTTACTGTTGGTCCAAGGCAGAAGGACCCCTAACCTCCTGGTCCCAGGGTCCTCCCACTGGATCACCAGACATTATATACAGAAGGTGTATATTTGTAAGTGAGCCATCTGTGTGCACAAGGTAGCTGAAGCCATGAGTGCCCTGCATAGTCCGAAAACTCAAGGGTCCTAAAACTTGTAGAAAAGGAGCCAGAATCTTACTCTACCCCTCGCTGTAGTCCCATAGATAAGATTGTCCCTTACCTGTCCAAGAGTGAGATTCTGCATTCCTTCCTTTTTCTGACCCTTGACTTATGTCTCAGAGTAATCTTTTTAATCTCTCATCATTACAGTGTTTTCCTCCTTTTCCAAAGAGTCACTGTTCAAGGCCTTGGGGTAGCTCTGCCTCAGTCACCTAAGGAGGCAGCGAGTCTCTAAAATGGATCCTGTCAAACTCATCTCACTCTACCTCTTGCTCCAGATGGCTAAAGGTATGAAATCTTATATGAGTTTCTGATTCTCTGATATGTAAGAAGAAGGAAAAAGCTAAAAGGGAGGCACTTGAAAGGAAAATTTGGACAAAAATACAAATACTAAGAGATTCTGGAAAGAGTAAAGCAAATTAATGTCATTCTACTTACTAAGTACCAGGCAGTGTACTAGGCATTTTTACTTGTATCGCATTGTCCAGGCCTGCTGGTGGATGTATCTGTTTGTGTATGTGTGTACACCTGAGTACAAATGTGCATGTGGTGGGGCAAAGAATAAGAGAAAGTAAAAGATCCCAGATGGTAATAAAGAAGCTTAAGTTCTTAGAGCCTCGAGATAATGTAGAATAAGATTGACAAAAAGTAGTTTGTATGCCCCCATTTTCTCATCCCATGCTCATGGCAAGTTGTATTAATAATTCTCAAATATCTTTGCCACACAACTACTTTAGATTCTTTCTCAACACAGTTATGCTCTATCCATCCAGAGCTATCAGAGTTCCTGTGTGACCCTTCCCTTCTATGGATATGGTCAGAACCTGACCTGGAGGAGGTAGCATGTTTATTCCCCATCTCCTGTGGTCGTATTCCTCAGGTTCCTCCTCACAGGGTGAGTTAAGTGAAGAGGCACCACTTGTCAGGATCTTACCAACCCTGGACATATAACCAAACAATAAGTGCCTCCTCAAATGTATGCCCTAAGTCCTTCACTTGCCTCAGCTTAGCCAGGCCAAGATCTTATACTTCCACCATCTCCAGCTTCCTGCTAGCTCTGTGTGTATGTTCAAGTCAGAAAAGAGAACCCCAAGATCCAGCAACTATTTCCTTTCAGGCCTTATTCCCAGGATGTGGTTAGGATATAAATAGCCAAACATGTGTGTAAATCAACCCCTCATTGTCTGCCCAAAATGCTTCTCCTAGCCCTCCCTGATTCCATCTCTGTTCTCTTTTCAGCAGCATTCCAAGTCCAGGGGCCCCATGAACCCGTGGTGGCCATGCTGGGTGGTGACGCTGAGCTGCGCTGTCTACTCTTGCCTCATCAAAGTGTTAAAAATATGAAAATATGCTGGACCCGATCCCTACCCTCCCAGGTGGTGCACTTGTATGAGGATGGAAGAGACAAGCCTGAGGAAGCCATGAAGGAGTATTTGAGGAGGACAGAGCTTGAAATAGAAGTTATGCATATGGGGATTGTGGTCCTAAGAATCCACAATGTCCAACTCTCTGACAATGGGCAGTATCGCTGTGTGATTCAACATGGTTCCTTCTACAGTGATACAGTGATTGAGCTGAAAGTGGCAGGTAATGGCCCACACTGATCCCCTTGACACCCCACAGGGGTGAGTTTATTCTGGGATAGGCTCCTTCCTCTATTCCACTTTTCTTTAGAAATATAACGAATTTATAAGATAAAGAAAGATGGCCATTATCTATTCACCCCATTACTCCATATATCACTGCTGGGGGCTAAATAAAAAAATAGACTCATAGTGGGAGTCAAGAAATAATGAGGGGGCATTTGTGTTGGATTCTGTTGGATTCCTCCCTAGCCTAGAAGTCTAGTCCCATCCTTTGTTGCCAAGACTACTTCAGAGCCTCAGTTTCCTGTTCTGTACACTAAAGTTTAATCAGCAGCAAAAACTCTTGAGAAGCAGGGGAGGGATGTGTGTGTAGGAAAATGAGCTTAGGACCTGATTTCTCTTTCTTACTCTTCCCAGCTCTTGGCTCACATCCTCAGTTCCACGTGGAAGTCACTAAGTCCAGGCATCTCCGATTAGAGTGCAAGTCAGAGGGCTGGTTCCCTCAGCCAAAGGTCCAGTGGATGGACTCTGAGGGAGGAGAAATTCCAGCTCAATCTGAGACTCACACCCAGGACACAGGTGGCTTGTTTCATGTAACAACATCACTGGTACTCAGAGAACCTTCTCAGAAGAATCTGACATGTTCTGTCTGGGACCCAATAACGAATCAGAAAAAGGAAGATCAATTGTCCATAGCAGGTCAGTTTTCTCTCTCCTCTCACTGTGCCCACAAGAAGGGCTTTAATGCTCACATCCACATCTCTCGTCCCTTTCTCCCACATGTTGTATTTCTGATCACAGCTGCTTTTAGCAGCCTTTACACCAATTATAAAGTCTTGAATTTGCAATTTTTTTATTTTGTTCTTTTTTTTGTGTGGTATTTTATTTCTGAGAAAATAAGAGGAACACAATGACTTGTGCAGCCATATTCATATAGGAAATCTAAACATTTAAATTTAAGTCAGATGTGGGGCTATTCTAGGTAATGACAAGGCCATAAATGGCCATGAGAGCAAGGGGAGAAAAGGGGAGTCAAACTGAAGACCTATGTAATTTGGCCACTCTTTCCAGCTCTCACATTTCATCCATTTGTCTCCTTCTCTCTCTCTCCCTGAGCTCTGGGCACACTGGCTTTGGCAAGTTCTCAAAGGTACCAAGCTTTTTCTTAAATTGGGCCTTTGCACTTGCTCCCTCCTCTAAATGGAACACTCTATCCTGGCTTTTTTCTTAGTACAGTTTATTTATAATTTAAGAGGGTGACATGGTGGGATAATTCCAACATCCTGCTATGTCCCTAACACCAGTCTCCCTCTTCCCCTTCCATACTCTCTCTTCATTGCTTCATCCCTTCCTCCCTGAACTATTTTACACCCCAGGACACACACTGAATCATTTACTTCTATTATCGAGGAAAACAATTTTATTTGACTCCTACCTCTAAATTTGCCTCTCCAGACCCATTAAACACTCAGCTGAACCAAGGGCCTTTCATGTAGTAACCTTAGAAAGAGGTTAAAATAAAAGTGTGATGAAAATAATGTCTATTTGCCAGTACAATATCCTCATACATTCTAATAGAATGTCAGAGGACACTGACAAGTAGAAAGGGAATTAAAATTTGTCTAAGGCAGTTTGTCCATCCAAACCAGGTGTAGCTGAGCACCAAACTCTCACCAAACTCAAGTTCTCAGTCTCCTAGCACAGAACTATTTTCAGAGAAAGATTAACTGGCATCAAGTTTGAGATCTAGGGAGAGGGCAAATTAAATAGGTCTTCACTTTGACTCCACTTTTCTCTACTTGCTCTCATGGCCATCTCTGGATGTATCATGACCTACAATTGTCCTACATGTAAATTAAACTCAAAATTTTGTATTTCCAATACGAATATGGTTGCATAAGTCAGGGTGTTCCCCAGAACATTATACCCCATTTTTAGGTGGTAGTTTTTCAATTATTCTCTCTATTCTTCATTTGGATAACTACTATTTATTCTCTAGTTTTGGATGAAATATTACTTCCTTAGAGAGTCTTACTTTAACTGCCTCTCCAGCTGAATTATGTTGCAGCATTCTTCTCTTTAATACTACAACTAGACACCCGGTGCACAAAAACTTGTGCACTCGAGGGGGAGGGGGGTCCCTCAGCCCAGCCTGTGCCATCTCGCAGTCTGGGACCCCTCCGAAGATAACGACCTGCTGGCTTAGGCCTGCTCCCGGGTGGCAGAGGACAGGCCCAATCCCTAGGTGCAGCCCCTGGTTGGGCTCAGAGCAGGGCCGATTGGGGAGTTGGGGCGCCACCCCCTGTCATGCACAGAGCAGGGCAGATTGAGAGGTTGCCATGCCACCCTCAGTCACGCTCAGGGTAGGGTTGATTGGGGGGTCGGGGCACCGTCCCCTGTCACACTCAAGGCAGGGTTAATGGGGAGGTTGCGGCACCACCCCCTGTCACGCACAGAGCAGGGCCAATCAGGGGGTTGGGGAGCTCCCCCCGTCACTCACAGAGTAGGGCCGATAGGGTAGTTGGGTGCTGCCACTGCAACACTCAGGGCAGGGCCGATGGGGAGGTTATGGCTCTGCACCATCACACACAGACCAGGGCCCGTGGGGAGGTGTTGGGGCGCCACACCCTGTCACACACAGAGCAGGATCGATCAGGGGGTTGGCGCGCTGCACCCTGTCACACACAGAGCCGCTGGGCGATCAGGGTTTTGGGGAGCTCCCCCTATCAGGCACAGAGCAGGGCTGATCAGGGGGTTGGGGCGCCTTCCCCTGTCACAAACAGAACAGGGTGGATAGGGAGGTTGTGGCCCCGCCCCGTCACAGACAGAGCCACAGGGCGATCAGGGGGTTTGGGCGCTGCCCCCTGTCACGCTGATCCCAGTGCCAGGAAGCCTCGCGGCTCCGCTGATCCTGGTGCTGGGAGGCATATTACCCTTTTACTATATAGGATAGAGGCCTGGTGCACAGGTGGGGGCCGGCTGGTTTGCCCTGAAGGGTGTACTGGATCAGGGTGGGGGTCCCCACTGGGGTGCCTGGCCAGCCTGGGTGAGGGGATGATGGCTGTTTGCAGCTGGTTACACATCCTTCAGGATGGGGGTCCCCACTGGGGTGCCTGGCCAGTCTGGGTGACGGGGTGAGGGCTGTTTTCAGGCTGGCGGGTGACTGAAGCTCCCAACCGCTCCTTTTTATCTTTTTTCTTTTTTTATTCTGGGCCAGCTTTAGCCCTGGCTCCAGCTCTGAGGCCTCGGCTGCTGAAAGTTATCTGGTTTGTTTGGGTTCTATAATCGAAACACTGTTTCAAGTCCAGCTCTGAGATCCCGGCTGTCTGAAAGCAGGTTTCTGGGGTTTTGTTTAGCTTCTATATTTGTAGCAAGGTTTCAAACTGCAAGCTCAGAGGCCGGCAAGGCAGGAGGGGAACGTTGGAGTCCTCCATCACTGAAGCAAGCAAGCCTCATGTTCACTTCAAGCTGCCTGGCTGCCAGCCGCCATCTTGGCTGGCAGTTAATTTGCATATCACCCTGATTAGCCAATGCGAAGGGTAGTGGAGGTACGGCTTATTACCATGTTTCTCTTTTATTAGATAGGATTTCCTTGTGCATTAATATTCATTGTAAATGTCACTCAGTATGCAGTAAATTTCCTAAAGATAGGAGGCATGATTTAAAATCATTCTAAACTGCCTGGATGGAATGGCTCAGTGGTTGAGAATCGACCTATGAACCAGAAGGTCATGGTTGGATTTCCTGTTAGGGCACATGCTCAGGTTGCAGGCTCAAACCCCAGTAGGAGGCCTGCGAGAGAAAGTTAATCAATGGTTCTTTCTCATCACTGATGTTTCTGTCTCTCTCTTCCTCTCCCTTCCTCTCTGAAATCAATAAAAATATATTTTTAAAAACATAATTCTCATAAAGATACATAGAAATCAGGGGCCATAATTTTAATTAACTCATAAGTGAGAGAAAGAGCCTGTGACAAAACTGGTTCAAAATCAGTGAAAAATTCAATCCTAAAATAGGATTACTAAGTTTATGTTCTATAGGTCAATAAAACCATAATAAAGTTTTATTTTCCTAAGTTAGATAATATTTTTTTAATATATATTATTGATTTTTTTATAGAGAGGAAGAGAGAGAGATAGAGAGTTAGGAACATCAATAAGAGAGAAACATCAATCAGCTGCCTCCTGCACACCCGCTACTGGGGATGTGCCCACAACCAAGGTACATGACCTTGACTGGAATCAAACCTAGGACCCTTCAGTCTGCAGGCTGATGCTCTATCCACTGGGCCAAACCAGTCAGGGCTTCAGATGATCTTTAGATACATTTATTACATAATGCTCTAGCATGATAATAAGACATGGAATTTGGTTTTTTGCCTTATTTCCATATCGTAGGCACTTTTTCTCAACATAGGCTTCTCTGAGTTAATATTGCACCTGATGACTGAAGAGGGAGTAGAAGCTGTCCAGTAAGAATGGTAAAGGGAAAGGCAACAAGTGTTCCAGGAATAGGGACAGTGCAGAGACCCACTTCACTTCAATCGCCCACTGCCAGTGTCAGACCTTGGACTTCATCCAAAAGTAAAAGTGTTTTAGTTCTAAAACATTAAATATCAATGTCTCACTTTTTGAGCATAGTTTCCATTTCTTCAAACTTTATACTTTACCTCTTCTTACACAGGCTTTTCAGCCTCATAGAGACCTGGTCCCTTGATTCTTTCATGCTATTCCAGGTACCAGCTTCAGCCTTCTCTAAACTCCATGGGTCACCTCCCTGAATTGGTCTTTTGTCAATTCTGTTACATGTTGTGACACTGCTACTCTTCCAAGAAAGAAATTAATTTATTTGCTTAAATTTATTTGCTGAGCAAATAAGCTGAATAAGATAATATTTGAATGAATGCTTGAACTTACTAGTTAACCATATTTGGAGAGGGAAATTGAGATAGAGGGAGGATCCACAATGTATTTCTATTAGAGGGAATATGATTGGGGATCCACTGAGCAAGAAGTGAATGTGATAACAACTTTCTTGGGAAACTAATTGTGGGACATCTGTGTTTTAGTTGTTGAGCCCATCAGTACAACAGTCAATGAGCCCATCAATACTACAGTCATTCCTGTGGTTACATCTTTGGCAGCACTTCTGATAATGCTGATTTCCATTGGACTTTATTTACTAAACAACAGGCTCAAAAACCGGTCCAAAAACAGGTAAAGGTATTCTTTTTCCAATATACAATCATCCCTTCTCAGAGATATCTGTCCTTCACCTTTCTGCCTAGGAACAACATAAAAATCAACCAAGGTCTATTCAGAGGAAGTCACACCAATGAAACTCTAATACCTCAACCATAAAATGTGGAAAATAAACTTTATTTATAGAACTTCTGTGTAGATTAAAAGAAATGCTTAACATGAAGCATTCTTGCCTTGCACTACCACAAAGGTATTCAATGAAAGGCTTTCATTAATAATGTTGTGACAGAAGAAGGAGGAAGAAAGAAATAAATGGAAAGATGATGGAAGGATCAAATATTCATGATACACTGAATATCCATGAGGTATATGAAGCACTCATTTATGAGATCTTAAATTGACCACCCATGGGAAATACCTATTTTTCTATCAACAACTTTTGCACAAGAAATAAGGGTAAAATTTATAGCTGCTCATTAAGCCAAGTAAAAGCTACAACTATGCTAGGTATATTTGCCCCACAAGTACGCGTGTTGGCCCAGGTAATACATTATGAACCCCCTTGTTCAAGATACCTTTAGTCTTTAAAACCACACAATCAGCAGCGGATTGATGAGGCAGAGAAAAACAGGGCCTGTAAACACTGCTCAATTTTTTTTGAGACTTTACATGGTGTGCTTGCAAACTCTCCTAAGTGTTCATCTAAATCATCTCTTTCCCTTGGCACTTTGCTAAATCTTAAATTGATTCAATAAACTGTGTATTTAAAAATAAATAAATAAATAAACAAACAAACAAGCAAACTGTATTTTTGCCCTGGCCAATGTAGATCATTGGTTAGAGTGTTGGCCCGAGAAACAAAGGATCATGGGTTCACCTCCAGGCCAAGGGCACATACCTGGGTTGCATGTTCAATCTCTGGCTCCAGTATGGGTGTGTGCAGGAGGTAATCTATCAATGTGTTTCTGTATCCCTCTCACACAGGTATCTCTCTCTCTCTCTCTCTCTCTCTCTCTCTCTCTTTCTCCTGCTCCCCTCCCTCTTTTCTGCTCTTAAAAAAAAAAAAAAAAGAAAAACATAAAAACAATGGAAAATATATGCTCAGGTGAGGATTAACAAATAAATAAATAAGTAAACTCTGTATTTTGAGTTTATTAATTTGGCATAGAGTTGTTTAAAGCATTTTCTTATTACTCTTTTAATGTCTAAAGCAGCCGTGGGCAAACTACGGCCCGTGGGCCGGATCCGGCCCGTTTGAAATGAATAAAACTATTGAAAAAAAAGACTGTACCCTTTTATGTAATGATGTTTACTTTGAATTTATATTAGTTCACACAAACACTCCACCCATGCTTCTGTTCCGGCCCTCCAGTCGAGTTTAAGAACCCATTGTGGCCCTCGAGTCAAAAAGTTTGCCCACCCCTGGTCTAAAGTGTCTGTAGTAATGTCCTCTCCTGATATAGAAATTTTGTGTTTTTTATCTTTCCTCCTTGATTAAGCCACCTAGAAATTTATCAATTTTATTAATATTTTCAAATATCTTTTCTTATCATTATTTGCTAGCAATATTTCATTTATTTTTGCTGTTAATTTAATTATATCCTTCCTTCTTTGTGTTTAATTTGGTCTTCTTTTGAGAGTGGAAGGGAGGGAGAGGGATAGAGAGAGAGAAACATTGATGTGAAAGACACATAATTGGTCGCCTCCTGCATGCTTCCTGACTGGGCCAAGGATCAAGGCTGCAATGGAGGTATATGCCCTTGACTAGAATTGAACCCAAGACCCTTCAGTCCTCGGGCTGATGCTCTATCCACTGAGCCAAATCTGCCAGCGCTAGAAGCTTCTTAAGTGATTGGTTTTTTATGTTACTTCTTTCCTAATATCAGCACTTAAACATTTAATACTATAAATTCCTTTCTAAAAGGGTACTATGCTAAGTGAAATAAGTTTGACAACGACAAATACCATATGATTTCACTAATATGTGGAATCTAAAGGACAAAATAAATTAACAAGCAAAACAAAAACAGACTCAGAGAACAAACTAATGCAGTGATTGCGAACCTTTTGAGCTCAGCATGTCAGCATTTTGAAAAACCCTAACAACTCTGATGCCGTGTCACATATAGAAATTTTTTGATATTTGCAACCATAGTAAAACAAAGATTTATATTTTTGATATTTATTTTATATATTTAAATGCAATCTAACAAAGAAAAATCAACCAAAAAAATGAGTTCGCATGTCACCTCTGACACGTGTGTCATAGGTTTGCCATCACTGAACTACTGGTTGCAAGATAGGAAGGCAGTTGGATGGATGGGTAAAAAAGATGAAGAGATTAACAAGTACAAATTTGTAGTTACAAAGTAGTCACAGGAATGTAAAGTACAGCACAGGGGATATAGCTAATAATATTGTAATAACTACATACGGTGTCAGATGTGTACTAGATTTATCAGGGTGATCACTTCATATGTTATATAAATGTCTAACCACTATGTTAGGCACCTGAAAGTAATCCTATATAATAAAATGCTAATATGCAAATTGACCAAATGGTGGAACGACCAGTCTCTATGACCCGCACTAACCACCACGGGGCAGATACTCAACACAGGAGCTGCCCCCTGGTGGTCTGTGTGCTGCCACTGGGGGAGCACCGCTCAGCCAGAAGCCGGGCTCACGGCTGGCAAGCACAATAGCAGTGGCAAGGGCCTCTCCCACTACCGCGGCAGCGTTAAGGATGTCCAACTGATGTGGGGAGCGGGCCTAGCCATCCGTTGGACATCCCCCAAGGGCTCCTGGACTGCGAGAGGGCACAGGCTCCTGGACCCCTCCCCTCGCCCACGAGTGCACAAATTTCATGCACCAGGCCTCTAGTATAAAATAATATTGAGTCTCAAAAAAAAAACAACAACCTTTAATATTGGGGCCATCAGAACCTTCCATTTTGGATGAGTATGTGAATAAATTAGACCACATTCCACAGTAGTTGACCAATTCTCTCCAATACCCATAACTATCATTTAAAAACCTATCATTAAAAAATCTTTGAACCCAATTCAAAATATGGTCAATAAAATGTACAAATAAAATATCCTCTAGCTTTAGCTGTATCTCATGAATTGTAATGCAACCCAGGTATGTGCCCTTGACTATGAATCAAACCCATGACCCTTTGGTCCAAGGGCCAACATTCCCTAATCACTGAGCAAAGTGGCCAGGGCATGTGTTGTATTTTTATTATTCAGTTCAAACATTTTCTAATTTCCCTTGTTATTTCTTTTTGATCCATGGGTTCTCTATAAATGTGTTAATTTCCATCTACTATCATTGCCTTCTACCTGAAGAAACTTTAACATATTTTATTGTGTGTGAATGCTGGAAACAAATTCTCATGTTTTTTTTGCCAAAGAAGCCTTTCTTTCCACTTTCTTTCTTTTTTTTCTTAAGACTATTTTCACTTGATATAGAGCAAGTGTAGAGTAGCCTTTATTGTTAAAGCTAGTTTAGTCCTATTCCAGTCATAATCTTTCTGGGCTCTCTACTAAAAAGAAAGGTATCTCCACTCTGACTAGTTGGAACTACTAGTATAATGTCTTTCAGTTCTGTGTGAGCTCTGAGGATTGCTCAGTTAAAGTTTCCATTAGTACTTTGCCTCACCTCATATATAGCACAGTATTCAGCAATCAGTTCAGAAAATCCCTGTATAGATTTCTGGAGGTCTCTCTATCTTTGCTTAGCTTCCTTTTCTCTGGTATTCTGCTCCAAAAATTCTACCCCTCAGCCTCCCTGAGCTCTGATCTCTGTCTCTTCATCTTCACAAGGCAGCTCTGTCCACGGGATTCTCTTCTCTGCTCTGTAGTCTAGAAATAGTCCCAACACAGTAGGTTGAAAAATTATGTTGTTGCTCTTTGCTGCAGGATCATAACCCTGTGGGGCTATTATTTAATGTCTGAAACAGTTTTAAAATATGTTTTATCTGATTTTATTAGTGTTTATGCCAGGAGGGCTTGTCTAGTCCCAGTTACTTCATTATAGCTGGATGTATGTCTGTTATTCTTTCTACAGATGGAAATAGTCCTTTGACTTCTATGACCCTATTAAAGGTCCTCCTGCCCTTAGAGCCTGCCCAAGAGGCTACGGGAAAGAGCTTAGGAAGGCCAAACTCAAAGTGAGAGGCAGGCTGTCATGGGCCCTGAGCATCCAGGCACTCCTCCCAGGACTAGGCTGAAGTAAGGGAGGTGCCTAAGACACAACATTTAGGGAGACACTAACTCAGGTTCACATAAATGCTGCCCCTGTTCTTGCATGACACTGAGAATAAATGCCTCCTTCTACTTCACATCACCTGCCTACACTAGTCCCAGCTCTGCCCTGGGCATTCTTGCTAAGTGTGCAAAGAATGCAATGCCCGGGGTTCTCTACTTGGATCATTTCTCAAGGCTGAGTTTGCAGTGAGCAACCTTGAGAAATAAAATAATTTCTTTTCTGAGCATAAAGCAAACTTGTTTCCTCATGTTATAGAAGCGGTAAACACCAGAACGACACCCACCATCGCATCTGCCAGGCCACCCCTCCCGTGACCAGGGATTATGCCGCAGTCCCTGCTGACCACGTGGAGTTCTATGCTGAGTCCAACCCTGAGGGCGCCAGTGCCAACGCCCCCGGGCCTGCCATCCTGGCCTACGCCTGTGTTGCTGCCACCAACCCTGACCAGGATGGTGCCAGGGCCCATGCACCCAAGACTGCCCCCGCCTCCCAGGAGGAGCACAATACCAGCCCTGACCAGGACAGTGCCAGCGCGGACCCGCCCGGGACCGCCCTGGGCAACGCTGCCATCAGAGCAGACACCCCCAAAGCCACTGATGCAGACCTTGACCCAAAGGCTGACTGCACCTACCCGCCTAGGACAGCCCCCACTGCTCAGGAGGACCACACTACCAACCCTGACCAGGACGGTTCCAGGGCGGACCCGCCTGGGGCTGCCCTCCCCAACAGCACCCCCAAGGCCTCCAATGCAGACCTTGACCCAGAAGCTGCCTACACCTACCTGCCTGGGGCAGCCCCGGCTAAGGTCCATGACACCCTCTCCTCCAGCGTCTCGAAAGCCTTTGCAAAGGTTTGGCTCTTCTTCAAATATGACCCTAAGAAGAAGGTGGAACTCCACGGCATTACGGAGAGATTCACTGGCCTGTCCATGGGTCCCTATTTGCAGAAGGTCTCGAGGGAATTATCCTGTGTGAATTCACAAATAAACTGTAGCTCAGCTCAGTCTTCAGGATCAACCACTCCCGTGCCAAGCAGGCACCCGCTAGAAAACCTCTACAACTTCAACAAGAACATAGTCAGCCACCTTAAACCCCAGGTGGCGGTTCCAGCCCAATGACCTGTTTGAGAGCCACATGAGGCAGGGGCAGGTGTCTCCCCTGGCTCAGGCTCTGGCCAAGACCAAGGGGCTGCCTGTGGCATGGACATCGGGATCAACTACATGGAAAAGCAGGAGCATACCGTGGATGATGCCACCTTGAAGGTGACCAGCACATCATGGGGCTCCAGAGGGGCACCAACAAGTGTGCCAGCCCTTCAGGCATGATGCCATGTGGCATGAGAAGGCACATATGTCTACCTCTGCAAGGATCATGTCCTTCCACCCATGGGCCATGCAACCATCTGCCTGCAAAGGGCCACTGTTAATGTAAGGAATATTCAAACCTGTAAAGACTTTTTGTGAGCTCATTTGCACTAAACTGTCAACAATTGCCGGGGAAACAGAATCTCAATAGATTCAGACAATGCCCCGGAGAACGACAGTTCTTGCCCTTGTTGTATACATTACAATGAAAGTGTTAGGGGCAGAAATAGAATGTTGGGGACCGGTTACAATGATCAGAAATAGTAATCATGTTCTGATTACCATAATGGTTCTGTTTTGTTTCTTTGCTTTGTTTTTTAAATATATTTTTTATTACGATATTACATATGTGTCCTTATCCCCACGTTGCCCCCTACCCCCCCCCCTCGCTCATGCCCTCACCGCTCCCCCCCCCCCCCATTGTCTGTGTCCATTGGTTAGGCCTATATGCTTGCATATAAGTCCTTTGGTTGATCTTTCCCCCTTACCCCCACCCTCCCCTACCTTCCCTCCAAGGCCCAACAGTCCAATAAATGCCTCTCCGTCTCTGGATCAGTCCTTGTTCATCAGTTTATGTTGTTCATTATATTCCATAAATGAGTGAGATCATGTGGTATTTATCCACTCTCCAGTTCCATCCTTGCTGTGGCAAATGGTAAGAGTTCCTTTTTCTTCTTCCTCTTCTTAAAGAATACCTTTCAGCATTTCATATAATGCTGGTTTGGTGGTGATGAACTCCTTTAGCTTTTTCTTATCCGTGAAGCTCTTTATCTGACCTTCTATTCTCAATGATAGCTTTGCTGGATAAAGTAATCTTGGTTGTAGGTTCTTGGCATTCATCACTTTGAATATTTCTTGCCACTCTCTTCTGGCCTGCATGGTTTCTGTTGAGAAATCAGCTGACAGTCGTATGGGTACTCCCTTGTAGGTAACTGACTGTCTTTCTCTTGCTGCTTTTAAGATTCTCTCTTTGTCTTTTGCTCTTGGTATTTTAATTATGATGTGTCTTTGTGTGGTCCTCTTTGGGTTCCTCTTGTTTGGGGTTCTCTGCGCTTCCTGGACTTTGTAAGTCTATTTCTTTGACCAGGTAGGGGAAGTTTTCTGTCATTATTTCTTCAAATAGGTTTTCAATATCTGGCCCTCTCTCTTCTTCTGGTACCCCTATAATTCTGATGTTGGTATGCTTGAAGTTGTCCCAGAGGCTCCTTACACTATCTTTGTATTTTTGGAATCTTTTTTCTTTTTTCTTTTTCGGTTGGGTATTTTTTGTTTCTTCGTATTTCAAATCTTTGACTTGATTCTTGGGATCCTCTTGTCTGCTGTTGGATCTCTATATTATTCTTTATTTCAGTCAGTGTATGCTTAATTTCTAGTTGGTCTTTTTTCATATCCTCCAGGGTCTCACTGAATTTATCGGCAGTTTCCATAAAATCCTTGAAAAACCTTATAAACATGGTTTTGAACTCTATATCCAGTCGTTTGCTTTCCTCCATTTCTGTCATGTGTGACCTGTTTCTTTGTCTCTGCATTTTTTATGCTTCCCTGTATTGGTAGAGTGGTTTTGTGTGCTAGGTGTCCTGTAGGGCCCAGTGGCTCAGCCTCCCCAGTTACCTGAGGTGGACACTCTTGGTGCACCCCCTTGTGGGCTTTGTTCACAGTCTTGTTGTAGTTATGCCTTGATTGTTGTAGGATCACTGGGAGAAATTGACCTCCAGGCCAATTGGCAGTAAAAATCAGCTGTGTCTGCAGTGGGAGAACTTCTGTGCTGAAGACACCCTTCTGGGACAAGACTTGCTTCAGTGGGGCTTTGGCACACACTGAGTCTGCGCCCTGAGTGTGTCCCTTATGCATCTGAGGAGTTGTAATCTGGATGGTCCCCCTCTGACCACTGGGTACACTGGCTCTTGGATCTAAGGAGGTGCTAATTTAGCCTCTTCCTGAGGTTACCCAGCAGGAGCTACGAAGACAACTGCAGATTCCCCTTCCTTTTTTGGAGTTTGGAGGTGCCCTGATAAGGCCCAGCTGTGAAGCAATGCAAGCTGCTGTGGGTCCTTGGGCCTTCTCTTGGAAGTTCTGGGTCTGTCTGGCCCAGCTGCAATTTGTTAGGTAATTTTCAGGTTGCAAAGGGCCAGGGCATTCGTATGCAAAAGCATCTGCCGCAGCCTGGGTGGGGCGGGGTCTCAGGGAATCAAAGGGTGGAGCCAGCAGCTATGGCTGGTCCTCAGCCCTGCCCTAAGGGGCCGCGCATCTCAGTGTCCTGATAATTGCTGCAAGCACCTCTGAGGGAAAGCCACCCTCAAGTTCAGAGTTCTGCCTGCTGCCAGACAGTCCAGTTTCTCCCCATATGAGTCCTGGGTCTCCCGAGACTTCCCGGAACTGGAGTTCAGAGCAGTCGGGAGCTTGTGACTCCCTCCTGATTCAAAAAGACAGGCGCCTCCTCAGGTACCAGGCCCTTTCCGCACGCGAGCTCGAGCCTCTGTACTTTTGCACTTTACTTCCACAGCTCCTCTGAGTCTCAGTGTGCTTTTCTCTTTTCTTCTAGTTGTAGAATTTACACTCAGCCAGCCTTCCTGTAGTTCTGGATGATGTCCGTTTTGTCTTTTCGTTGTATTTTTGAAGTTGTTGTGGGAGGCAGCAATTTCCCGGTGTTTACCTATGCCACCATCTTAGTTTCTCCTCAATGGTTCTGTTCTGATTAGAGAAAGCATATTCTAACCTGGCTGAGAGTATACTCCCAGGGCCACGGGAGCTAACATCGGAATGCAGTCCATCCTCCTGTCCTGAGAAGTGCCTTCCGTTATGGAAAGATTTATAACCTGTGGCTGAAACAATCTAGTCCCCGAGGCTCCCACCATTGACAACCCCAGCCCCAGTTGCCTGTAATCTGGTCCCAGGACCTCCCCCTGTGAGAATAAACAGATAATCTTTTCTGTATAAGAGAGGAGTTTAGGCAGCCTCCATTTTGGCTCCTAAGCTGTGAAAGGAGTTGGAGAAGTAAAAAAAAAAAAAAAAAAAAAAAAAAAGTTAAAAACTCTGCTGAAGCACAATTCACCATAGCTAAGATTTGGAAACAGCCTAAGTGCCCATCAGTTGGCTGTAGGTGATTCCAATAGGCCCTGGAATGCCTCAAGATCTTCCTACAATGGAAACTAGGGACCAGTTTCTTAAGAACTATGTACTGGGTATCTCTTCTGCTGTAATCTCTCTCAGGTTAGAAGGCCTCCTGACTCAAGGCTCTCTTCTTGAGTTTCTGGTTCATAGCCATTGCCCGAAGACTACATTTGTTCTAATCAAGATTTGGAAGTGAAGCAAATTGGAACCCTCCTGGGAAGGACCTTACCTGTCTTGCTTACCACAGAGACTGCTGTTCAGATTGCAGAGTGAGGTTGGACCCATCACACATGGGTTAAGGGCAGACATACCTCAACTTGAACAGCCATACCAGGACATATCCCCTTGAAATTGATGCCAAAAACTGTGAGCTGTCTTAATAACCATCATGTACTGGGGATCTATTTGCTTTAGGGATCTGGCAAATTGCAGGGGCTTACAATGTGGGCTGGGGAAATGTGTACAATCTGGATTATGCTTACCCAGTTAAGTTATTGGTTATAGATAACTTGAATGACTTGGATATTTCAGCCTTTAGGTCAAAAGATTGGCTAGGACTAAATTTAGGAGTAGATGTCACAGGACAAGATCCCCTAGACCCGTGGTCGGCAAACTGCGGCTCGCGAGGCACATGCAACTCTTTGGCCCCTTGAGTGTGGCTCTTCCTAAGTCTTAGGAGTACCCTAATTAAGTTAATAACAATGTACCTACCTATATAGTTTAAGTTTAAAAAATTTGGCTCTCAAAAGAAATTTCAATCATTGTACTGTTGATATTTGGCTCTGTTGACTAATGAGTTTGCCGACCACTGCCCTAGGCCACTGCCACCACCATGCAAATAGCAGTAGGATATAAGGGAATGAATGCCTGGGTGGAATGGATTAACTATTCTGTGTGCACCCTAAATAAAAGTGATTGTTACGCTTGCACAGCAGGAAGGCTAGAGCCCCAAGTGGTCCCATTTCCATTTGGATGAACCTCAGACAGTAAGTAACAGGATGGAATATGTGCTTGCCTTGTACCAGGAGTAAACTGCCTTGGGAAACGTTTTCTGTAAGACTCTTGCCTTGTTCTCATTCAACAGAGGTAAAGAGTTAGGACCCGCCCGCCCCCGCCCCCCCCCCCAAAAAAAACAAAACAAAACAAAACAAAACAAAACAATCTGGCCTGTCCTCTGATGTAAACTATACCTCCTGCTTCTCAAGAGTAGGAACAGTGTTCGGAGTTTATGAGAAACGTATCTGGATGCGTAAATGGCCGAGTATCCTCAGAAGCCCATCGTGCTGCACTGTCTGGTGGTGTTATGGGGGATCCTTACTTGTGACCTTGCCTAGCAAATGCAGTGGAACTTGCACTCTGATACAATTAGCTATCCCTTTCACTTTGGCATATCATAAACCTTTTTTTTTTTTATTAGTTAAGGTATTACAAATGTGTCCTCATCCCCCCCCCCCATTAACCCCAACCTTCCCCCCACCCCCGCCCCGCACACTCATGCTCCCATCCCCCTGTTGTCCATGTCCATTGGTTTGGCTTATATACATGTATACAAGTCCTTCAGTTGATCTCTTCCCCTTACCCCCGCCCTCCCCTACTTTCCTTCTGGGGATTGATAGCCTGATTGTTGTTTCTCAGTCTTTGGGTCTGTCCCTTTTCATCAGTCTATGTTGTTCTCTATAATCCATAAATGAGTGAGATCATGTGGTATTTATCTTTCTCTGACTGGCTTATTTCACTTAGCATAATGCTCTCCAGTTCCATCCATGCTGTTGCAAAAGGCAAGAGTTCCTTTTTTTTTTTTTTACCGCAGCATAGTATTCCATTGTGTATATGTACCACAGTTTTCTAATCCATTCATCTGCTGATGGGCACTTAGGCTGTTTCCAAATCTTAGCTATGGTGAATTGTGCTGCTATGAACATAGGGGTGCATATATCCTTTCTGATTGGCATTTCTGGTTTCTTGGGATATATTCCTAGTAGTGGGATCACTGGGTCAAATGGGAGTTCCATTTTTAGTCTTCTGAGGTAGCTCCATACTATTCTCCACAGTGGCTGCACCAGTCTGCATTCCCACCAGCAGTGCAGAAGGGTTCCTTTTTCTCCACATCCTCTCCAACACTTGTTGTTTGTTGATTTGTTGATGATAGCCATTCTGACAGGTGTGAGATGATAACGCATTGTCGTTCTGATTTGCATCTCTCGTATAATTAGTGACTTTGAGCATGTTTTCATATGTCTTTCGGCCTTCTGTATGTCCTCTTTCGAAAAGTGTCTATCTAGGTCCGTTGCCCATTTTTTTATTGGATTGTTTATCTTCCTTTTGTTAAGTTTCATGAGATCCCTGTAAATGTTGGAAATTAAACCCGTATCGGTGGTATCATTGGCAAATATGTTCTCCCATGTAGTGGGTCTTCTTGTTGTTTTGCTGATGGTTTCCTTTGCTGTGCAAAAGCTTTTTATTTTGATGTAGTCCCATTTGTTTATTTTCTCTTTATTTTCCATTGCCCTAGGAGCATTATCAGAGAAGAAATTCCTTCGGCATATGTTTGCGATTTTGCTGCCTGTGGATTCCTCTAGTATTTTTATGGTTTCCCATCTTACGTTTAAGTCTTTTATCCATCTTGAGTTTATTTTTGTGTATGGTGTGAGTTGGTGGTCTAGTTTCATCTTTTTGCATGTATCTGTCCAATTTTCCCAACACCATTTATTGAAGAGACTGTCTTGACTCCATTCTATGCTCTTGCCTCCTTTGTCGAATATTAATTGGGCATAGTGGTTTGGGTCGATTTCTGGGGTCTCTATTCTATTCCATTGATCTATATGTCTGTTCTTGTGCCAGTACCAAGCTGTTTTAAGAACAGTGGCTTTGTAATACAGTTGGATATCTGGTATTGAGATCCCACCTACTTTGTTCTTTCTCAGGATTGCTGCAGCTATTCGGGGTCTTTTTTTATTCCAGATGAATTTTTGGAACATTTGTTCTAGATTTGTGAAATATGCCGTTGGTAATTTAATGGGGATTGCATTGAATCTATAAATTGCTTTGGGTACTATGGACATTTTGATGATGTTGATTCTACCAATCCATGAACACGGTACATTCTTCCATCTGTTTATGTCTTCCTCTATCTCTTTTTTCAGTGTCCTGTAGTTTTTGGCATATAAGTCTTTTACCTCCTTAGTTAAGTTTATTCCTAGGTATTTTAATTTTTTTGGTGCAATGGTAAATGGGATTGCTTCTGTAGTTTCACTTTCTGTAAGTTCACTATTGGTGTAAAGAAATGCCATGGATTTCTTAGCATTAATTTTGTATCCTGCTACATTGCCGAATTCATTTATTAAGTCTAATAATTTTTTGATGGAGTCTTTAGGGTTCTGTATATACAGTATCATGTCATCTGCAAATAAGGACAGTTTTACTTCTTTTCCAATCTGGATGCCTTTTATTTCTTCTTCTTGTCTGATTGCAACGGCTAGTACTTCCAGTACTATGTTGACCAGGAGTGGTGAGAGGGGGCATCCCTGTCTTGTTCCTGTTTTTAGGGGGAATGGTTTTAGTTTTTGCCCATTGAGTATGATGTTGGCTGTGGGTTTGTCATATATGGCTTTTATTATGTTGAGGTATGATCCCTCAATTCCTATCTTGCTGAGAGTTTTTATCAAGAAAGGGTGTTGGATTTTGTCAAATGCTTTTTCCGCATCAATTGATATGACTATGTGGTTTTTTTCTCTCAATTTGTTTATGTGATGTATATCATAAACCTTTTTAAATGGACAGACAAACTAGGAAGAGGAGAAGGTCCAGGGGGCTCCTTTGATCCCCATTGGGGTTCCAGGAGGAGTGCCATGGAGTTTAAGGCTAGAAATCAGATTGCCGCAGGATTTGAGTCTATCCTGTGCTGGTGGCCACTGTGAACAAGAATGTGGTGGATTAATTCTATTTACTAGATCCAGAAAAGGCTCTTTAACTACACTTGAGATGCAGCTAAAGGGATAGTGAACAGCTAGAAGCCAGCAGCAGGGTGACCTGGGAGAACCGGCTGGCCTAGGATCTGATTCTGGCAGAAAAAGGAAGAACATGTGTAATGTTGGGGGCCATTGCTGTACATTCATCCCTGACAACACAGCACATGGATCATCACTGAGCCCTCAAGCACTGGCAGCTTTAGTGACAGGTGAGCTGGAAGCTGGGATCGAGTGTCCTTTCTCTGATGCACTCGAGCGATGGTGTTCATAATCACCCCATTTGATTAGGAGCTACAGTGATGGGATGTTACGTCATCCCATGTATGGGGCGGGGAGGGGTATTATCCAAGGGTTAATTGAAACTGAACTGACCAAACAGCAAATTAGTCTCCTCCTAGATAGACACTGTAGAGCAGGAAAGTCAATGAGTATCAGCCAAGTTTGAAGAAGAGTTTAAATAAAGAAAAGGGGGGAATTGTGAGAATAAACAAGTCATCTTTTCTGTCAAAGAACAGTTTAGAAAGCTGCCATTTTGGACTGCATAACTTGGCAGCTGCCATGTTGGCAGCATGGCTTGCAGCTCCCCTGGGGGCCGCCATCTTGAAATGGCAAAGGCCAACCCTTCCCTTTGAATTAGCCAATCACAAAAGACTGTGTGCCTGAGCTCCAATCAAGAGCAAAGGACAAGCCCTGATCGGTTTAGCTCAGTGGATAGAGCGTCGGCCTTCGAACTGAAGGGTCCTGGGTTCGATTCCAGTCAAGGGCATGTACCTTGGTTGCGAGCACATCCCCAGTGGGGGGTGTGCAGGAGGCAGCTGGTCGATGTTTCTCTCTCATCGATGTTTCTAGTTCTGTATCCCTCTCCCTTCCTCTCTGTAAAAAAATCAATAAAATATTTAAAAAAAAAGAGAGCAAAGGACAGGTCACGCATGTCAGAGATTATAAAGCTGAGCAGACCACCTGCTCGGTGTGCGCACCCTTCTACCTAGAAGTAAAGATGTTTCCCTTGCTCCCTGGCTCCCAAGTATGTTTTGTGTTCTACCAGGACCCCTCAATTTGGGGGCTTGCTTTATTTCTAACAGGCCCGAGGTTCTGGTCCCTGGAAGCCCTCCACTTATTCCTGCAGGAATCAGGGAGCAGACAGGGGCTGGCCCCTTACCTTTTGAATGAAGATGAATGGGCCTGTATACAAGTCAGAGCCAGAGGGTGTGAGACTCGTAGCCCACAGGAGTCATGGACCTGGGCCTCCCTGCAGTCCCCGTCCTGGACACCTGAGAAGCAGGGCACCTTTGCTTTCAAACGGATGGTCCGGCGGCAACATGCCCTCCCCGTGGTCACGGGCACCCAGGGTCCCAGGGAGCTGGCCCTGGTCTGATGAGTTGGTACGACAGGCCTCTTCATGTGTTACATGTGCATTAAATGGGACAGACGCGCCCACCACCTCAGTGTCAGGCCGTAGGTGAGCCCTGCTGCCTACCCAGCTCAGCCTTGGGAGAACCTTTCCCCTGGCTCCTGGTCCCTAGGAAGCAGCAGGTATCCGGCACTGTCCTGGGCGCTCCCATAAGTGTGCCCCTCATGTGTCCTGGCTGGGGTCCCCTTAACCCCTCATTAACCAGTCACTATGCCCCTCAGTGCTAACCTGTAACCTGTCAGGCCCTGAGGGAGGGTCTGGGTCCTCAGGATGAAGACTCCAGTGTCTTCTCTGCATAAATTCCCTGAGGGTGTTCATGCCTTCTAGTACTGTAAAGTGTATCCAGTGTGTAAATGAATGTTCCATATGCCCTGTGTGCAGCAGAGTTCTCTGCCCCCTCAATATCTCTCTACAGAGTATAATAAACTATTATTGACCTTGATTTTAAAAAAAAAATTGAGGGACAGATGACATTCGTCAAGCATAAAAGCCCGAGTGGACAGCCCACTCACTGTGCATTTGCTCCCAGACCCTGTGCCTGCCCACCCTCCTGTAGGAGTAGATATTTGCCTTGTTGTCTGGCTCCTGAGTACCCTTTTGTGTTCTGCCAGGATCCCTGGTTTGAGGGGGATCGGCTCATTTCTAACACCCCCCAGCCTGTATGACATGTAACCTACAATAACTATTGCCTGTTTTCCCATGCCTCTAATTCCTACTTTCCACATAATCTTTGTCCTTTTACCCAATGTAAGCAGCTGGCTCATGGGGAGAGGCAGAGCAAAGTTTTGTGGATGACCTGCTGCTCTCCCATACTACCAGCATTATTGGAATAAACGTTTATATGAATCAACCCTGTCTCTGCTTAATTGGATGAAGTAGTGACAGGCATCCCGGACCCCTTGGTTGTTTGGTTACAAAAGGAGGAGATGTAAATGGGTTACATGAAATCCACTGTTGATAGATTAGGGCGGTGTGAGAAAGAAAATCAGGGAAAGCCTCTGGATAAAAAGTAAAATGATGGACACATGCTTCTTTTACATAGGTGGGTACAGGATAGTTAACAGTCAACAATTAACAAGATAATACTAAAATGAGGTATTCTGTGGTCTCCATGCTGGCACCCTGGCACACTGGTTATGTACTGAGGGGTCCAGAAAAAGGGAAGTTATAAGTTACCATGACATTCCAAAGGTATGTTATCTAGATGCCAAAAGACAATAGGCTGAGTTGGGATCAAAGTTGATCTTTGTCAGGGAATATACTGGCCTAGGACATGATTACCCACCATAGACTGCTTTTTAATTAAAAACTTTAATTTCAGACCGTTTTTTGTGGTTACTTTATGTCTCTGAGTTTGAAAGGCTGCCATGCGGGCTTTCCCTGAGTTAGGTTAGCATGTGGCCACTTTTCCTCCACACCACTAACAAGTGTGCCAGCCAGATGAGCATGACAGCTCCCAGGAACCAGCGGTAAATCTATGACACCAAGTGGCACACTGCAAGTGTAACAACTCCTCCATGTCTCTGCAGGTGGGTTACATGCTGGGTGCCAACCAGAGCAGCCTGGGTAGGCAAACAGGACCTCTGAGTGACTGAGGCAAAGCCAGACACCCGCCCCCTCCATACATGTCCCCTCTCCCCTGACAAATACTGCATAAGGAACTCCCCAGAAGCCCTGGGGCCAAGGATAGTGTGAAATACCAACTATGGACTAAAGGCAATAAAAATATCCTTTTTTTTTTTTTTTTTAAACAGCATGAAGAGAAATAAATCTCTTAAATTCAGCTTTTCATCTAAGGTAGTGCAACCACTGCATATACAGAAATCCATTGAGAGATTTTTTTTTTTTTTTTTTTTTTTTTTTTGCTTAAAGTATTACAAAGGGTATTACATATGAAAGGGCGAGTCATCGCGGGGCCTGACCACGCTGCTGGCAGCCTCGGGCACCGACTCCCCAGCCCACCGTGGGAGCCCGGCGCAGGCTGCCACCCGCCTGCCGCCCCGGGACCAGACCCACGCAGCAGCAGCAGCAGCAGCAGCAGCAGCAGCGGAGGCGGTGGGGCAGGGCGCGTGCCCTCGCTCGAGGAGATGGAGGAGGAGGCGATTGCCAGCGCCCCCGGGAACGAGATGGAGGACGTGGACTTCCTGTCTGGGCTGGAACTGGTCGATCTGCTGGACCCCCAGCAACCGGACTGGCCCCTGGAGCCTGGGCTCAGCTGGCCCTTGGGGGGGGGGGGGGGGCGAGGACTGCGCCCTCCATCTTGCCTTGGGTCCTCCATTTTGGAACGGTGCCATGTGCTTCCTCACGGGAAGAAGCCGCTGCTAGCCACACCCAGGATTTCTCTGGACTAACCAATAATAATCAAGGGAAGTGCCCGCCATCACTATGACCACATCCTGTACCGACTCGCGCCTGGCCAATCGGCGGGGCCCACAGTCCCCTCTCCTGCCCTCACTCCACCCCCCCTTTAAAACCCCCTGTCCCATCAGGCCTCTCTCTCTCTCTCGGCCCCTGGAGCTTACCGTTGCATCGGTGAGTGTGGCAGGGGAGCCAAACCTAGGTTTGAAATGAATGACTCTTTGCTTTTGCATCGGACTCGCTGGCTCCCTGTGGGGGTTCTTGGGAATCTTGAAATCTGGGCACAACAACATATGTGTCCTTTTCTTCCCCCCGCCCTAGACAGTCCCCTAGCCTCCCCTATCCCCCAGTGTCTTATGTCCATTGGTTATGCTTATATGCATGCATACAAATCCTTTGGTTGATCTCTTACCCCCCTCCCTCCTGCCCCCCAACCCTCCCCGGCCTTCCCGCTGCAGTTTGACAATCTGAGGCAGCTCTGCCTCTGTATCTATTATTGTTCAAAAGTTTATACTGGTCTCTATTATCCATGAATGAGTGAGATCATGTAATTGAGAGATCTTTGAATCACCCCTGTGGATACTAAGGGACATGAGAAATGGATGCAAATGAACATGAACTTGTGCTTACTACTTTATTATGAGTAATAAAATCTTTTGTTAGGGGCAAAAATAAAATATTGGGGACTAGCTATAGTTATAAGAAACATTAATCATGCTCTATTAACCGTGATTGCCTTGTTCTGATTAAACAAAGGATATTCTAACCTGGCTGGGAGTTGTACATCCCTGGACCTTGGAGTCAACCTTGAAATAGGGTCCATTCTCATTCAGGAACTGCCTATTATCATGGAAATATTAACAACCTTGTTGCCCAAACAATGGAGTTCTGCCCAGCCCTCATTGCCTACTTCCCCATGCCTGTAATTCCCATTTTGCATACCCATTCTTATTCCTTTTGCTACTTCCCCATGTAACCTTTGTGCTACCCAATATAAGCAACTGGCCTCTGGGGGTTGCAGAACAGAGTTTTGTGGATGACCTGCTGCTCTCCAATGCTGCTGGCAATTTTGGAATAAACACTCATATACACTGAGTAGCTAGATTATTATGGCTGGCCAGATTATTATGACCCCCCCCCCATTGGTACTTCCTTGACACTTCCAAAAACACTGAATATTAAAAACGTCCTAAGCAAATACTCTCAAGGTTTTATTATTATTATTACTTGCATAACTAATTCATTTCATTGTACTGATGGGGTGGTCATAATAATCTGGGCGGTCATAAAAATCTGGCCACTCAGTGTATGATTTAACACTGTCCCTGCTTAATTGGCTCAAGTAGTGACAGGCAGCCTGGACCCATTGGTTGTCCGATTTCACTTTGTCTCTGATCCAGCAGTCCTGGTTCTCCTGGCAGATGGTCTGGGACAGCAGAGCTCAGGGGATGGATGTTTATAGGGAGAGGGGAACATTTTTGGGGAGTGTGAGGTGTTCATATTCAGTCACCCAGAACCAGTGACTACAGTGGCCAGTTGCTGGGACAAACACCATTCTAGATGTTTCTGTGAAGGTACTTTTTAGATGTATTAACATTTAAAGCAACAGTCTATGAGTGAAGCTGACTACTATCTATAATGTGGGTGGGGCTCATCAAAGGCCTTAAAAGATTGAGATCTCTCAAAGAGGAGGAATTCCACATCCAGACTGCTTTCAAACTTAATATTGCAATATCTACTCTGGATTTTGCAAATACATTCTAGAATTTTCAGGCAGTAGCTACATCTGAAAATTTCAGAATGGCCAATCCTCACAAGCCCTATGCACTTGGACTACAGAATTGAAACTTTCTCAACATTTCTTCCCCTTCCCACTGTGACAGGTGAATTCTGCCTTACAGGTGCTCTTATATGGGTAACTTTCCTGCCCCTTCCTTAATAGAGAAAGGCTTTCATTTTCTATAATGTGGAGTCCCAAGCTCAAGAGAATTCCTACCCTTCCCCACCAGTAAAAGATTCTTTTGCTTCTACCCATTTCCCAGCAGAAATCCTATAAAAGGTTCAATAAGTTTTCCTACCCCATCCCAGTAGCTGACAACTTTTACTTCACATTAGAAAAGAGCCTGGGAAGTGGATGGGGTTCTGTGTCTATGTCCCAAGGGTTACTCTTCCTGGATCCTGCCCTGCCTCTATCTTCTCATGAGCACTTGGTGGACACCTGCAGATAATGGCTGGTAAGGGAGTGAGAACCTTCCAAGAATTCCAAACTGTCCTACTAACACTTACTCAATCTTTAGTAATTTATTAAAATCCCAGTCTTTCTTTCCTCCTTCTTTTTGTGTTCTCCAACAGAAAATGAGTTCATGTGTCCTATCTCCCCTTGGAAAGGTCTGTCACCCTCTGGAACTCGTTTCACCTTCTTGCCTCATTACCTAGTTCTCTGAAGGGCTCCAAAAAGCCTATGGTTTCATAGATCATCCTGATTTACCTGTTTGGTAAGGTATAAGTGACAGTCTCTTGTGGCTTTTATAAATGGAAGCAGAACTCAGCATTTTTTAAAAAGCTGAAACTGGTGCCTGTTAGTCCATTCAATCTTTGTATTACCTGTGGGTCCAGGTATACAAATGCTGCCACATCCAACTCTTCCATAATCTCCATCACTGCTCCAGAAAATCTCGTCAGAGGTACCAGAAAGCATCATTTGTTGCACTCTCTGATCATCTTGATTGTGTGGATGAAAGGGGCCACATGCTGACCTGACAAGCTCAGGAGAGGCCTGCATGGCAGTTTTGCAGACTCGGAGACCTAAAGTAGCCATAAAGGATGGTCTGAAATTAAACCTTAACTAAAAGCAGTTATGGTGGGCAGTTATGTCCTAGGCCGATATCTTCACTGATAAGGTCAACCTTTACTGTAAGTGAGCCTATCTGTCTTTTTGCATCTATGATAACATACCCTTGAAATGTCTGGGTAACTTGTGATTTCCCTGTATCTGGAGCCCGTGGGGCACAACCAGGTGTGCTAAGCCCAGGACAGATGCAGCAGATTCTTTCATTTATCATGTTAATTTTTCCTGCACCCACCTAAGTATGTGTCCATCATTTTACTTTTTATCCTATCACAGAGGTTTCCCCCATTTCGCTTAATCCCACCTCCTTAAATGTGTCACCAATGAATTTCATGTATAAATACGGATGTAACCCTGCCATTCTCCGGAGCACTATCTCAATTCGTTGAGGTTCTGCTTCCCGGCATATGTCGACAGTTTGGCTCAAATAAACTCACAAAAATTCTTTACAGGTTTCAATGGTTTTTTTACATTAACAATTGTACAAAGCAAGAGTATAGTCCAGGAACTCTAGATGGCCCACTAAGGCTATCCTATACATCCATAGTCCCAGACCCACTTCAGTTCTATGCCATGCTTCTAAGACTTTCCGTAGCCCATGCCCTCTTCAGGCATAGCTCTGGGCCCCAGAGAAGCTTGCCCCTGGGACTTTGTATGTTCCCAGTACTCTCGGTGGCTCATATCCACTCCAGCTTCAGCTCTGGACCCCAGCAGGCTTTCTCCTGGGACTACCAGCCAATGGAGTTAGCACCAACTACAGCTTCTGCCTATGAGGCTTATCTCCTGGACTCCCCGCAGACCATGCCCACTTCAACTATAGATCCAGGCTCTGGCACAACTTGCCCCTAGCACTTCCACCAGCTCCAGCTCCAGCTCCAGCTCCAACTGGATTACCAAGTTGGCCCTGGTGCAACTTGTCCCAAAGTCTATGTGCAACCCATGGCAAGTCCAGCTCCAGCTTCAGCTGGCCAGAGACACCTCATGCACACAGTCTACAAAGGGGAAACTACTACACAAGGTCACTCTAAGACTGGGAGTAGTTGCTTTTTTACCCAATTCATGGAAACTAACACTAAGAGACAGCCAAAATGAGGAAATAGAGAAACATGTTCCAAGCAAAAGAATGAGATGAAACCCCAGAAAAAGAACTAAGTGAAACAGAGATAAGCAATGTACCAAATAAAGTGTTCAAAGCATTGGTTATAAAAATATTCAATGAGCATGGCTGGCATGGCTCAGTGATTGAGTGTCGACCTATGAACCAAGAGGTCACAGTTCTATTCCTGGTCAGGGCACACGCCCGGCGTTTCAGGCTCGATCCCCAGTGTGGGGCATGCAGCAATCGATCAATGATTCTCTCTCATCATTAATATTTCTATCTCTCTATCCCTCTCCCTTTCTCTCTGAAATCAATGAAAAGTATGTATTTTTTAAATTTTCAACAAACTTGGAAGAAGAATAGATAAACTCAGTGAGAACTTCAACAAATATACAGGGTATCCTTAAAAAATGTATATACACGTATTATACATTATTAATTCCAATGGGTTAAATCTGAAAAGAAAGAAACATCAATTGACTATCAGCTCTTAAAGTGTGTATACATTTTGGGGACATGCTGAATATGTACAAATTATTTACCTATGTAATATTCCATTTAATATTTTTGTGCCACAGTTGACCATGTGTAGCTGAAACTGTGAAAAACAAAACCATGGATAAGGGGGGATTAGTATAGTTCTTACTATTGAGCACTAAATATGTGAGAGGCACTATGTATTTTTATGATGGGGAAAAAATTCTCTTTACCAGATAGTGTTGGGAAAGCTTTTGTACACTATTTTTAGGACGGGAAAATGACTGTCTCTACTAATTAGTGTTGGGAAAGCTTTTGTGCAGTGAAGAAAACCATCAACAAGACAAAAAGGCAACTTATTGAATAGGACAAATATTTGTAAATGATATATCCAATAAGGGGATCATATCCAAAATACATAAAATAATCATACACTTAACATAAAAAAACAAATAATCTAATTTTAAAATGTGCAGAGGACGTGCATATACATTTCTCCAAAGAAAACGTACAGATGGCAAACAGACACATTACATATTCTAAAGAAAAAGATGCTCAACCTTACAAATATCAGGGAAATGCAAATCAAAACCACCTGTCAGAATGTTATTATCAGAAAGACAAGTAACAACTTTTGGCAAGAATGGGATAAAAAAGAACTTTCATGCATTGTTGGTGAGATTGTAAACTGGTATAGCCTCTATGGAAAATATTACTACTAAAAATAGAACTACTAAATTGTTGAGGAGCACACAAGACTTGGCAGGAAAGTTTGTAAGGAGGACATTCTGAGAAAAGGGAAGTGTGTGGAAGGCCACTCACCCAGTTTATCGAAATTCCAACTTAGGGGAGTGCCAAAGGCGGTGCCCCTAATTATTTCTTGACCTTCCCAAACAAGTCTGTGTATGTGCAGACCCCTGGTGTTTGCTGAATTCTTATGCTTAATCTTTGGGTGTTCTTGCTGAAAGGACACTGCAGGCACATGTGGCCTCCCAAGATTACTTACCCTACTGATTGTATCTAAAAGATGAACTTTATCTCAAACAGCTGCTACAAAAAAGCCTAATGAGACAGGCAATTGAGGCTGTCTGGTTCCTTTAGCTAGGCAATCCCTTAGCCATCTCTTTCACAGCAAAGATTGTGTCAGATTAATCCATTCATCCATCACTCAGGGTCTGCTGGTCAGCCCCAGCACTGAATGATCCAGGAATTTCACTTATGGGTATTTATGTGAAGAAAACAAAAACAATAATTCAAAAGATATATGCACCTCTATGCTCATTGCAGCAATGTTTACAATAGCCAAGACATGGAAACAATTAAGCATCCTATGAGAGATGAATGAATAAAGAAGGTGTGTTGTGTAATATACATATAATGGAATATTTGTCAGCCATCAAAAAATATTTGGAACAATATGGATGGACCTAGAGAGTATTGCATTAAGTGAAATAAGCTGAACAGATAAAGACTAATGCCATCTGATTTCACTTATATGTGTAACCTAAAAACAAAACAAATGAACAAACGAAATGAAACAAAAACAAACTCATAGATAACAAGAACAAACTGATGGTTGCCAGAAGAAAAACAAGGTAGAAAAAAAATTCAATCAGAGCAACAAAAAGTAAAAAGAATTTTTTAAAATGAGGATAGCTTAAGAAAACTGTGGGACAACATGAAATAATAATATCAGCATCATAGGCATACCAGAGGAGAAGAAAGTGAACAAGAAATAGAAACCCTGTTTGAAGAAATAATGACAGAAAACTTCCCTAACCTGGTGAAAGAAAAAGTCACACAAGTTCAGAAGCAGAGAGACTACTAATCTAGAAGAACTTAAGATATATCATAATTTAAATGAAAAAGTTAAAGACAAAGAGAGAATCTTAAAGGCATCAAGAGAGAAAGTTAATTACCTACAAGGAAGGTCCCACAAGGCTGTCCACTGATTTTCCAACAAAAAAAAACTTCATGTCAGAAGGAATTGGCATGGTATGCAAAGTAATGAAAAGCAATTACCTGAAACCAAGAGCCTCCCAGAACACACAAACAAACAAAAAGGCTAAAGAACTCATTACCATCAAACCAGTAGTGTAAGAAATGTTAAAGGGACTGCTTTAAGAAAAAGAAGAAATAGTGAGAGAGGAATACATGTATTTTAAAAAGCCAATAAATAATTATCTATCAATAATAACCTTAAATCTAAATGGATTAAATGATATAGGGTAACTAAGTAAATAAGAAAATATGACCCATATGTATTCTGTCTACAAGAGACCCACCTCAGAACAAAAGAGTCACAATGACTGAAAATTAAGGGATGGAAAAAATATTCTATGCAAATGGAAATGAAAAAAAAATGCTGTGGTAGCAATACTCCTATCTGACAAAATAGACTTCCAAAGGCCATAACCAGAGACTAAGAAGGTCACTACATAATAACGAAGGGATCAATCCCACAAGAACACATACCCTTGTGAAATATATGCACTCAATATAGGATCAACAATAAAATCATGGTATAGGACATTAGCACTACACTAGAATACACTGGATAGCACTTCCAGGCCAAAAAAAAAAAAAAATTACTGACCTTAAACACCACGCTGAACCAAGGCAGCAGAGTATACATTCTTGTCGAGTATACCTGGAACATTCTGAAAGACAGAACACATGTTAAAACACAAAATAGGTTTTAACAAATTCATGGAAATTGAAATCATATGAAGTATCATATCATAATAGCATGAAACTAGAAATCAACTACACTAAAAATAACTCAGAAATACTCAAACACATGGAGGCTAAATAGCATGTTATTAAGCAATGAAGGTGGTACCAAGGAGATCAAGGAAGAAATAAAAAATTACCTAGAAATAAATGAAATAAATGAACACACAACTACTCAATATCTAAAAGACATGGTGAAAGCAATTCTGAGAGGGAAGTTCACAGCATTTCAAGCATACCTCAAGAAGCAAGAATAATCTCAAACAATCTAACTCTACACCTAAAAGAACTAGCAAAAGAATAACAAGAAAAGCCCAGGGTAAGGATAAGGAAGAAAGTAATAAAGATCACAGTGGAAATAAATAACATAGAGTTTAAAAAAAATAATAATACAAAAGAACAATGAAACCAAAAGTTGGTTCTTTGAAAAGATAGGCAAGATTGATGAACCCTTAGCCAGATTCACCAAGAAACAAAGACAGAGAACCCAAATAAATAAAATCAGAAATGAAAGAAGCAAAGTAACAACTGACATCACAGAAATACCAAGAATTGTAAAAAAGTATTATGAACAACTATAGACCACCAAATTGGAAAGTCTGGGAAAATGGACAAATTCCCAGAAACACATAATCTTCCAAAACATAAGGAAGCAGGAAGAAGCAGAACACCTGAATAGACCAATAACAACTAAAAAAAATAAAAATAAAAATAAAAAATACTGAAGCAGTAAGAAATACATTTTTTAAAAACTCCCAGCAAACAAAAGGCCTGAGCCAGACGGCTTCACAGGCAAATTTTGCCAAACAGTTAAAGAAAAACTAACACCTATGCTCCTCAACCTATTCAAAAAATTCAAGAAGAGGGAACACTTCCAACCACCCTTTATGAGGCCAGCATCATCATAATTCCAAAAGCATGTAAACATACTACAAAGAAAGGAAATTGTAGCCTAACATCGCTGATGAACATAGATGCTCAAATCCTCAACAAAATATTAGCAAACCAGATCCAACAATACATGAAAAAGATCATACACCATGATCAAGTGGAATTTGTTCCAGGGATGCAAGACTAATACAATATTTGCAAATTAATAAATATAAACACATCACATAAACAAATGATCATAAATGCATGGGTTGACTTCTGGGCTCTCTCTTCATTTCCATTCATCTATATGCCTGTTCTTGTCCCAGTAGCAGGATGTTTTGATTACAGAGGCTTTGTAGTATAGTTTTATATCTGGTATTGTGATATCTTTAATTTTGTTAAAAAAAAATGAAAGATAAAAATCACAAGCCATATCAACAGATGCAGAAAAACATTTGATAAAATCAAGCACCCATTTATAATAAAAATTCTCAGCAAGACGGCAATAGAAGCATAATACCTCAATATAATAAAAGCCATATGTGTAAAACCTATAGCAAACATCATACTCAATGGGCAAAAACCAAAAGCATATCCCATAAGATCAGGAACAAGACAGGTATGTTTACTTTCACCACTCTTATTCAACATAGTATTGGAAGTCCTAGCCATGGTGATCAGACAAGAAAAAGAAATAAAGGACATCCAAATTGGAAAGGAGGAAGTAAAACTGTCATTATTTGCAGATGACATGATATTGTACATAGGAAACCATAAAACTCCACCAAAAAAATTTATAATAAATGAATTCAGGAAAGTTGTAGGATACAAAATTAATATTCAGAAATTGATGACATTTTTATAGACCAATAATAAACTCAGAAAGAGAAACTAAGAAAACAATTCCATTTACTACTGCAACAAAAACTAAGGTACCTAGAAATAAATTTAACCAAGGAGGTAAAACACCTATACTCAGAAAAACTACAGGGCATTGAAGAATGTAATAGAGGAAGATGCAAACAAGTGGAAGCAGATACCATGTTCATGGATTGGAGAATTAACATAATTAAAATGTCTATACTACCCAAAGCAATCTGCAGATTCAATCTATTAATATATCAATGGCATATTTCACAGATCTAGAGCAAATATTCCAAGAATTTATATGAAACAACAAAAGACCACAAATAGCTTCAGTAATCTTGAGAAGGAAAAACAAAATTAAAGATATCACAATACCAGATATAAAACCATACTACAAAGCCTCTGTAATCAAAACATCCTGCTACTGGGACAAGAACAGGCATATAGATGAATGGAAATGAAGAGAGAGCCCAGAAATCAACCCATGCATTTATGATCATTTAATATTTGACAAAGGAGGCAAGACCATACAACGGAACAAAAACAGTTTCTTCAATAAATTATGTTAGTAAAATTGGACGGATGCGTGAAAAAAAAAAGTGAAACTAGACCACCAACTTATACGATACACAAGAATAAACTAAAAATGGATAAAAGACTTAAATTTAAGTCACAAAAACATAAAAATCATAGAAGAAAACATAGGCAGTAAAATCTCAGTTATCTCTTGCAGTAATGTTTGCCAATTTGTCTCCAAGGGCAAAGAAAACACAGGAAGAAATATGCAAATGCGACTACATCAAACTAAAAAGATTCTGCACAGCAAAATAACCATCAATAAAATGAAAAAGCAATGCCAATGATTCATCTGATAAGAGGTTAATATTCAACATATATAAAGAACTTATACAACTCAACATAGGGAGACAAACAATCCAAATAAAAAAAGGGCAAAGGACCTTAATAGACACTTCTCCAAAGAGGACATACAAATGGCGAAGACATATGAAAAAATGCTTAAAATCATTAACCATCAGGGACCTGAAAATTAAAACTACAATGAGATATTATCTCACACCTGTCAGAATGGCTATAATCAATAAATCAACAAACAAGTGCTGGCGAGGTTATAGAGAAAAGGGAATCCTTGTACACTGTTGATGGGAATGCAGACTGGTGCAGCCACTGTGGAAAACAGTATGACATTTCCTCAAAAAATTAAAAATGAAACTGCCTTTTGTCCCTATGATCCCACTTCAGGGTATATATTCTAAGAATCTTGAAACACCAATCATAAAGAATACAGGGTGTTCCAAAAATGTATACACATACTTTGAATAAATATAAAGGCAGTCTTTATTAGAATGCATTTAATTTTCAAAATTAAGCTATCAGCTTTTAAAGTGTGTATACATTTTTGGAGATACCCTGTGTGTGTACACCTATGCTCATAATAGTGTTATTTGCAATAGCCAATATCTGGAAACAACCCAGGGGCCCATAAGTAGATGTGTGGATTAAAAAAAAAAAAAAAAAAAAAAAAAGCTGTGGTATATTTACACAATGGAATATTATGTGATTGTAAAAAAAAAAAAAAAGGAACTATTACCGTTTGTGACAGCCTTGATGAACTTGGACATTATTATGTTAAGTGAAATAAGTCAGTCAGAGAGAGACAAATACCATATGATCTCACTAATATGTGGAATCTAATGAGCAAAATAAGCTGATAAAATATGACCAGAGATATGGATACATGAAACAGACTGACAGATCTCAGAGTGCAGGGAGGTGAGAGGGACTGAAAGAGGTGAAGAAAATATACATGCACAAATGCATAGCCCATGCACGCAGACAATAATGTGGTGATGGCCTGGAGTAGGGTGGAGGCTGGGTGGACAGGGGCAATGAGGTAGAAAATAGGGGACATCTGTAATACTGTCAACAATAAAATAAATTGTATCAATAATTAATAGCTTTCCTAAACAAGAACCACCAATCTGATATAAAGCATGAGGCCTGCATGATGGTAAATGATGCAAGAAGGTCCAAGTGGAACACAAGGGAGAGAAAAAACATTTCTATCTAGAAAAGCTGTCATCTACAGTTTTGACACAGATGAAGAGAATCACAGAAGCCTACTTTGGGAAGACTGTTACCAATGCTATTGTTACAATATCACCTAACTTTAATGACTCTCCATCACTGGAATCATTGACAGTCTCAATGAACTTAGAATTATCAGGATCCAACTTCTGTTGCCTTTGCTTATAGCTTAAACCAAAAGGTTAGAGCTGAAAGAAATGAGCTGATCTTTGAGTGAGGGGGTGGCACTTTTGATTGTTAAACCTCACTATTGAAGATGGAATCTTATCTTTGGGATTATATCTACATTTGGAGACAGCCACTTAGGTGCCAAGGACTGCTACAATCGAATGGTGAAACATTTTGTGGCAGAGTTCACATGCAAGCATAAGAAGGATATCAGTGAGAACAAAAGAGCTGACCATCATCCCTGTACTGCTTGCGAACGTGCTAAAAGTACTCTCTCATCCAGCACCCAGGCCAGTATTGAGGTTGAGTGACTCTATGAGGAAACAACTTCTTTCCTTCCTTTACCAATGCCCAAGTTTAAGAATTGAATGCTCACTTATTCTGTGTCACACTGGACACTGTACAGAAAGCCCTTCAGGATGCAAAGCTAGACAAGTTCCAGATCCATGATAATGTTCTGCTGGGTAATTCTACTCATATTCTCAAGATTCAAAAACTTCTACATAACTTCTTCAACTTTCTCCAGAAATAAACTGATTAAGAGTATTAACCTTCATGAGGCTGTAGCTTGCTGTGCAGAGGTCCAGGAAGCCATCCTATCTGGAGACAACTCAGAAAACATTAGAGATTTGCAAGTCTTGGACGTCACTCCTCTTTCTCTTGGCTTTGGAACTGCTGCCAGAGTCATGACTGTCCTTATCAAGCACAACACTATCAATCCATCCAAGCAGATGCAGTCCTTCACTACCTACTCTGACCACCAGCCAGGTGTGCTCATTCAGGTTTATGAAGACAAGTGCACCATAACCACAGATAACAACCTACTTGACAAGTATGAACTCACAGATATACCACCTGCAGTCCTCAGATTAAAATGACTTTCGATCTTGATGCCAATGGCACTTTCAATGTCTTTGATGCATAAAAGTACAGAAAAAGAGAACAAGATTGCCATCACTAATCACAAGAACCATTTGACCAAGGAAGAAAGCAAACACATGAGGCCAAGAAGCAGTGACGTACAAAGCTGAATATGAGAAGCGATGGCACAAGGTATCTTCCCAAAATTCCCTTGAATTCTTTACTGTCAACAATAAAAGCAACTGCCAAAGATGAGAAACCTCAAGTTAAGCTCAATGATGAAGATAAACAGAAGATTCTTGTCAGCTGTAATAAAACTAGAGGCCTGGTGCACAAAATTTGTGCGGGGGCGGGGGGGCGTGTCCCTCAGCCCAGCCTGCACCCTCTCCAATCTGGGACCCCTTGAGGGACGTCCAACTGCCCGTTTAGGCCCGATCCCCGGTGGGATCGGGCCTAAATGGGCAGTCGGACATACCTCTCATAATCCAGGACTACTGGCTCCCAACTGCTCACCTGCCTGCCTGATTGCCCCTAACCACTTCTGCCTGCCAGCCTGATCACCCCCTAACCATTCCCCTGACAGCCTGATCAATGCCTAACTGCTCCCCTATGGGTCCAATTCCCCCTAACTGCCCTTCCCTGCCAGCCTGGTTGCCCCCAACTGCCCTCTCCTGAAGGCCTGGTTGCCCTAACTGCCCTCCCCTGTAGGCCTGATCACCCACAACTGCCCTCCCCTGCTGGCCATCTTGTGGTGGCCATCTTGTGTCCACATGGGGGGGGGCTATCTTGTGTGTTGGTGTGATGGTCAATTTGCATATTACCTCTTTATTATACGGGATTATTATACAGGATACTCAACTGCCTTGATAGGAATCAGTATGCAAAAAAGGAAGAATTTGAGTGTCAGCAGAAAGAGTAGGAGAAAGTCTGCAACCCTATGATTCCCAAGTTGTCCCAGGGGGCAGGAGGTAAGCCAGGAGGGATGCCTGGGGCTTTTGAAGTGATTGAACTCTTCCACCTGGTGGTTCCTCTTCTGGGCCTACCAAAGAAGAGGCGCATCATGCCAACCTGAGCATGCATTTAGTTGTTGTTCTATACAAATTATTGAAAGACCAAAGTTTATAGCAAATTCCATGGCACTTTTAAGGCTGAACTGCTACTGTAAGTAACTGGAATTCTCAATACTTAAATATGGAACAGTGCACAGAGAAAAGAAATAACCTTGCTCTTTCTGGGCACTGTAGTGTAAGTGGAACGTCTTAAATCAAACTGTATTTGAAATTGTCAAACACACACACAAAAAAAACAAAAACCCACAATACAAACCATAAACTTTTACTATATTCAGATACAGTTTAGTTCTAAGGACATAGGACAAAAATATGGAGGTATGTTTCCCTGGGCCTGAATACTGGTTAATTATGAGAGTGGAAGTTTGAGGATACACATTGTACTGAGCACTGAATACCATGGGACAGTGTTGTCTACATTTTTTAATAAATGCATTTTGTATGAATTTGTGATATGTGAGGTCTCTAAAGTGTAGAACCCAAGCAAGGACCCATCTCTCCCTGGTGTTATAGCTATTATTATTAAACTCATTTAACAGATGAGGAAACTCGGACTTGAGTATCAGTCAGTATAAAATATAGGAAAATCTCTACAGACTTTTAGCAGAACAGGATTTAATACACAAATTATGAGTTCACAAAATGATAGGAAGTCCTAGGGCATGAAGGTAGAAAACTACTTTCTCTATTACAACAGAAAAGGAGGAAATCAAAGATAGATCAAGTTGGGCTTTGTTTTTGGGAGAGTGGGTATAGGTATGTAGGTCTGATGTACAGGAGATGAAAACATTTTCATCCAGTGGCTTCTTTGGTCAATAAAATGAGGCAGTTGAGAAGACTTATAGGATAAGGTATGAGATTTGAGAAGAAAGAAAAGATATGTAAGTGGATGTAGAGTATGTTCAAGGAAACTCATGTGGTTGGCAGACAGCATTTCAGATTCAGTTGATGATGTTCATCATTAATTTGTAGGAAATCAATCTATCTAATTATATGCTCTTTATGTTCATGACCTTTACCAAGATACATATCTGGTTATCAGTTTTATATTCTAAAGTAGAAATGATAAAAGGACTTTGTAATATTTCTTTGTGGAACTTAATACTTGTTTCCACCCTAGATATGCCAACACAGTCCCAGCACAAGTCCAAATTCCATTAGAGAATGTATCTCAGTCTCATGAAGTTCCTCCCCTTTAAGCACCTCTGCACCTCCTTCCTCTAACCCATACCTCCTCCAGCTCCTGGCCCTGAGCTCCTGAGAGAAAATTCCCTAATCAGAGCTACCACAGATTAGGAGAAACCCAGCTCCAGAGTACAACTAAAAGTAAGTTTGGAGGCCCTGCCTATGGAGTCAGTCCAAAGTTGGAGGAGGAGGCAATTTGAAGAAACAACCAAGTTAGTGTTCTGTGAAAGGTTCTACTGCACAGATGAGGCGTGGATGGAGAGAGCTATGCTTCTTGACAGGACTGTGGGATAAAAGAAGCCAGGAGGAGGGAAAGGGGTGGGGAGATAGAACAGTAGAGGTTAAAGTAAAATAATTATGATAATTAAAAGACTTGGAGTCCTGTTTGCCAGGATTCTGAAGTGGGAAGTTTCTTCCTAAGTGTTTGCTTTCTATAATTAATCTGTGATGCCTAGATCAGTAGTCTTCACAGTAGAGTGTACATACATCTGAGGGTGTGAAAAGACTCTTCAAGATACTCAGATAGGAGTAGTGTGAACATGACGAGTGTATGTACCCTCAGGCCCCATATGTGCTACTTACTAAGTATCAGGCAATGTACTAGGCATTTTTACTCATATCTCTTTGTCCATGCCTGCTGGTGTGTGTGTGTGTGTGTGTGTGTGTGTGTGTGTACACCTGAATACAAATGTGCTTAGGATGGAGCAAAGATTGAGAGAAAAAGTAAAATAAAGAAGCATAAGTTCTTAGGGCCTTAAGATAATATAGAATAAGAGCAGCAAAAATTAGCTTGTGTATGCCCTCATTTTCTCATCCCAAGCTCATGGCAAACATTATTAATGATTTTCAAACATTTTTACCACTGAGCTGCTTCAGATGCTTTCTCAGCACAGTTATCCACTATCCATCCAGAGCCATCAGTTCCTGTGTGATCCCTCTCTCCTACAGACAAGGACAGAACCTGACCTGAAGAAGCTAGCATGTCTATTTCCCTTCTCCTGCATTCACATTCCTCAGATCCCTCCCTAAGTTAAGTGAGGAACCTATGGCCCAAAATTTAAAGAGGCACTTCCTCTCAGGTCTTGCTGACACTAAAATCCAGAAAGAGAGTGCCTCCTCAATATTTCTGCCCTAAGTCCTTTGCATACCTCACCTTAGCCAGGCCTACACCTCCTCCATCTAACATTTCCAGCTTCTTCCTAGCTTTGTGTGTATGCTCATGTCCGAAAACAGACCTCCCTTTTCCAAAGATCCAGCAACTACTTTCAGAATTTGTTCCCAGGACTTTGTTAGGATGAAAATAGCCAATGATGCGTGTAGTCAACCCGCCTTCATCTGCACAAATCCTGCTCCCAGACCATCCTGACTCCATCTCTGTTCTATTTTTAGGATCATTCCAAGTCCAGGGGCCCCATGAACCCATGGTGGCCATGCTGGGTGGTGACGCTGAGCTGCCCTGCCTACTCTTGCCTCCTCAAAGTGTTAAAAATATGAAAATAAGCTGGACTCGATTCCTACCCTCCCAGGTGGTGCACCTGTATGAGGATGGGAGGGACAAGCCTGAGGAAGCCCATGAGGAGTATTTAGGGAGGGCAGAGCTTATGACAGACTATATGTATAAGGGGGTTGTGATCCTGAGAATCCTCAATGTCCAATCCTATGACAGTGGCCTGTATCACTGTGCGTTCCAACATGGCTCCTTCTACAGTGATACATTTATTATGCTGAAAATGGCAGGTAATGACCCACATTTATCCCCTTGACACCCCACAGGGGTGAGTTTATTCTGCGATAGGCTCCTTCCTTTAATCCAATTTTCCTGGGAAATATAAAAAAAAGTCTAGGAGACAGAGAGATGGTCATCAGTTCTATTCACCACACTACTCCATGTATCACTGCTTGGGGCTAAGCTAAGTGAAATAAGTCAGTCAGAGAAAGACAAAGAGCACGTGATCTCACTCATATGTGGAATCCAATGAACAAAATAAACTGTTAAACAAAATAGATCCAGAGACATAGAAGCATGAAACAGACTGAATAATCTCAGAGGAAAGGGGGGGATGGGGGTTGGTGGGGAGAGATTAACCAGGGAACTTACATACATATATGCACAGCCCATGGATATAGACAATAGTGCGGTGAAGACCTGGAAGGGCCAGATCTGGGATGGAGGGGGTCATTAGGGGGAAAGAGGAGGGATATCTGTAACATGTTCAACAATAAAGATAAAAAGTTTTTATAAAGAAATTCATAGTAGGAGTAAGAAATAGGCAGGGGCAATTTGTTTTGGATTGTGTTGGACTCCTCTCTAGTACAGGAGTCTAGGTCCCATCCTTTGTTGCCAAGACTTCCTCAGAGCCTCCGTTCCCTGTTCTGCACACTGAGATCCAGTCAGCAGTAAAACCCTTCAGAAGCAGGGGAGGGAAATGTGTATAGGAAAATGAGCTTAGGACCTGACTTTATTGTCTTCCTCTTCCTAGTTCTCAGCTCACATCCTCAATTGCATGTGGAAGTCAGAGTCCAGACAAACACAAGTGGTGTGCAAGTCAGAGGGCTGGTTCCCTCAGCCAAAGGTCCAGTGGGTGGACTCTGAAGGAGGAGATATTATAGCTGAGTCTGAGATTCACACCCAGGACAAAGGTGGCTTATTCCATGTAACAACATGACTATTACTCAGAGAAGCTCCTCAGAATCTGACATGTTCTATCTGGAACCCAGTACTGAATCAGAAAAAGGAAGAACGATTATCCACAGGAGGTCAGTTTTTTCTCTCCCCTCACTCTGCCTACAAAATGGGCTTGATGCTCACACTCCATTGTGGTGGCAGCTCTAAGCACACAAACTTGGTTCTGCTCTCTTATTTGTCTACTTTCTACCATCCTTTCCTGACTAGTTTTTCCAGTCTTCACCTACTTTCTCTCTCCATGGAATAGGACTTTCTTATCTTAGTCCATTTAGGCTGGTATAACAAATTACCAAAGACTGGATGGCTTATAAACAACAACAAAATTATTTCTCACAGTTCTGGAGGCTGGATGTTCAAGACTAAGATGTCAGCATAGTCAGGTTCTAAGATGTCATAACAGTCAGGTTATGACAGCCAACTCCTCCTTGTGTCCCCACATGGTAGAAGGGACTAAGGAACTTGAGGGTGTGGGGTGGTCTCTTTTATAAGACACTAACCTCATTTCTGAGCTTAGGACCTCACAATGGGCATTGGGGTTTCAACATATGAATGTTGAGGGGACACAAGCATTCAAACAACAGCACTCTTCACCGACAACCACTTTCAGACTTTCTCCTGCTAACTCTCAAGTAGGAAAATCTCTCCTGCTTCTCATTTTACAATGATTCTCCTCAGTCTTTCTTAACCCCAGAATATAATATGTATATTGATTTTTAGGTGATAGATAGATATCAATGTGCAATAGAAACACCAATCAGTTGTCTACTATATGCACCTGACCCAAGATCAAACACATAACCCAGGTGTGTGCCCTGAGGAATCAAACCTGCAACCTTTTGGTGCACAAAATGATCTTCCAACTAACTGAACCACCTGGCCAGGGCTCTTCTCTGCCTTTTTTGCTGAATTGTCCCTCTAAATAGATAACCTGTTGCAAAAACACTATAAGCCTAAACACAGATCAACTTCCCATTAACATACAGTTATAAATTTGATATATTTTGTTGCCATATATACATATATGATATGATTTCACTTTCAATCATCTATAATAATAAAAGCATAATATGCTAATTAGACTGGACAGCTGAACATCCTTCCAGACATCCTTCCAGACAAAGCCGTGGCTGTGAGGGCAGAGGGCAGCAGTGTCAGCTGCAAGGGCTGAGGGCAGCCACGGTGGCCAGCAGCAGCAGCCGGCAGCAGTGGTTGGGTGATGGGGGTGGCGTCTTCCCCTGATCTGCCAGTCGCCTCCTGCAGAGGGAGGCCAGACTGCGGCTTAGGCCTGCTCCATGGGGATTGGGCCTAAGCCATCAGTAGGACATCCCCTGAGGGCTCCTAGACTGTGAGAGGGTGCAGGCTGGGCTGAGGGACGCCCCCACCCCCGCCAGTGCACAAATTTTTATGCACCGGGGCCTCTAGTATATATATATATATATATATATATATATATATATATATATATATATATATATACTTTTATGTATATATATATAAAAGCCCAGAGCCAGAATTGTGGAATGACCAGAACAACCAGAATGACCAGGGCTATGATGTACACTGCAACAGCCAACCAACCTGATCTGGCCCCAATCACACCCGGCCTCAACCCCCGGACAGCCTAGACCCTGATCAGCCTACAACACCCCAATCAGAGGCAGGGCTGGCTGGCCAACTGCCCAAGCCCCCCCCCCAGCTGACCCCACCCCCAATCAGCCCCCAACACCCCAAACAGGGGTGGGGCCTGCAAGCCAACTGCACACGGCCCCTCCCCCCAGCCAGCCCTGCCCCCAATTGGCTCCAAGCACCCCAATCGGGGGCAGTGCTGGCTGACCAACTGCCCATGGCTCCACCTCCCACCAGCCCAGACTGATGGGCCCCCATTGGGGCCAGACAGCCAAACTGTACAAGAATTAATGACTGGGCCTCTAGTGTGTGTGTATATACACACTAATGAAAGAGAAACATGCAAATTGACCATCCCTCTGCTATGTCCACCAGCCAATCAGAGCAATATGCAAATTAACCCAACAAAGATGGCGGTTAATTTGCATACAAGGACACAGAGCGAAGACCGAAGGCTGAAGACAGCGTAGAAGGAAGCCAAGCACTGCAGAGGGAGCGAAGCGGCAGAGATGGGAACGGAGCTGAGGCAGCAAGATGGGAGCAGAGATGAGTCAGCAAAGACAGGAGGGAGCGAGGCAGCGAAGATGGCAGGGAGCGAAGTGGCGGAGAAGGGAGGGAGTGAAGCGGTAGACACGGGAGGAAGGGAGGCAGCAGAGACGGGAGGGAGCCAAGGACGGGAGCCAAGACGGGAGGGAGCCGCCCACCTTGGCGGCTTCGCTCCCTTCTCTGCTTTGCTCCAGCCTCAGAAAGCCCTATTCTTGCAGGAATCTTCCTGCAACGGGCCTCTAGTATATATATGTCATGCACAGGGTGGGGGGCCCTCAGCCTGGCCTGTACCCTCTCCAATTCAGGACCCCTTGGAGGATGTCCGACTGCCGGTTTAGGCCCCATCAGGATGGGGCCTAAACCGGCAGTCGGACATCCCTCTCACAATCCAGGACCACTGGCTCCTAACCACTTGCCTGCCTGCCTGCCTGATTGTTCCTAACCGCCTCTGCTTGCCTCCCTGATTGCCCCCTAACTGGTTCCCTGCCAGCCAGGTCACTCCCTAACTGCTCCACTGCCATGCTGATTGCCCCTAACCACCTCTACCTCAGCCCCCACCACCGTGGCTTTGTCCAGAAGGGTCAGTTGGTCAGCCAACATCTTCGGATGTCTGGAAGAAGTCCAGTCGACCTGGTCTAATTAGCATATTACCCTTTTATTAGTATAGACTAGAGGCCCGGTGCACAAAAATTTGTGCACTCAGGGGGGAGGGGTCCCTCATCTCGGCCTGTGCCTTCTCACAGTCTGGGACCCCTCAGGGGATGACCATCTGCTGGCTGAGGCCTGCTCCCCAGGGGATTGGGCCTAAGATGGCAATCAGACATCCCTCTGGCAGCCCGGCAGCCCTCGGGAGATGTACACTTGCCAGCGGGGAGCAGGCCTAAGCTGCAGTCTGACATCCTTAGCGCTGCTGAGGAGGCAGGAGAGGCTCCCACCACCATCGCTGTACTGGAAGCCATCAGCCAGGCTAGTGGCTGAACAGAGCTCCCCCTATGAGAGCACCCTGACCACCAGAGGGCAGCTCCTGCATTGAGCATCTGCCCCCTGGTGATCAGTGTGTGTCTAGTGACCAGTCATTCCCAGTCTTTCTGCTATTAGGGTCAGTTTGCATATTACCCTTTTATTATATAGGATAGAGGCCTGGTGCATGGGTGGGAGCTGGCTGGTTTTCCCTGAAGGGTGTCCTGGATCAGGGTGGGGGTCCCGCTTGGGTGCCTGGCCAGCCTGGATGAGGGGCTGATGGCTGTTTGCAGCTGGTCGCACCCCCTTCAGGGTAGGGGTCCCCACTGGGGTGCCTGGCCAGTCTGGGTGAGGGGCTGAGGGCCATTTTTAGGCTGGTGGGCGACTGAAGCTCCCAGCCTCTCCTTTTTTTTCTCTTTTTTTTAATTCTGGGATTTACCTTCTATAGCTGTCACTGGAGCTGAGACCTGGCTCAATCTCTGAGTCCTCAGCTGCTGAAAGCAGGTATCTGGGGTTTGTTTGGCTTTTATAATTGAAACACTGTTGCAGCTCCAGCTCTGAGGCCTCTCTGGCTGAAAGCAGGTATCTAGGGTTTGTTTAGCTTCTATAATTGCAACATTTTTTCTTAGAGTGCAGCTCAGAGCCCAGCCGCGGCAGGCAGGGAACCTTGGCTTCCTCCATCATTGGAGCAAGCAAGCCTCCTGTTCGCTTCAGCTACATTGCTGCCAGCCACCATCTTGGTTGGCAGTTAATTTGCATATTGCCATGATTAGCCAATGGGAAGCGCATCGGAGGTACGGTTAATTACCATGTTTGTCTATTATTAGATAAGAATAAGAGCCCTGTGCACGAATCCATGCACAAGTAGCTCACTGCTGCTTGCCTCAGCTAGCCGCCCTGCCCATAGCCGCTCATAGCTCTCACCCCACCCTCTGCTGCTCATAGCTCTCCACCACTAGTAGCTCCCACACCACCCTCTGCCGAGCCGCTCATAGCTCTCTGCTGCTCATAGCCCTTCACTGCTTGTAGCCCTCCACCACTCATAGCTTGCTTCCCTGCCCTCTGCCACTTGTAGCTCTCCGCCATTAGTAGCTCATGCCCTGCCCTACCCGCTGCGAGAGCTGCTGCTTGTTTGGTCATGATGGCATACAGCATCACAACCATGGGCCTTTTATTAATATAGACTACAGGCCCAGTGCACAAAAATTTGTGCACTGGAGGGGCGGTACCTCAGCCCAGCTTGCCCCCTATCACATACTGGGAGCCCTCAGGGGATGTCCTACTCCCTGCTCCCTGCTCCCCTTGGGGAGCAGGCCTAAGCCACAGTCTGGCCTCCCTTTTTGGGAGGCGACCGGGCTGGTCAGGGGAAGGCACCAGCTCCATCACCACGCTGCTGCAGCCACTGCCAGTCACCGCAGCCACCAAGGTGTTTTCATCAACACGGACTCCAGGCCCTTTACCGTGAAAAAATGACAACTTTCTTTAGGCATTTTCAAGATGTGTCTTTCATAGGATATGACATTTCTTTATTATATTTTTTATCCTCACCTGAGGATCTGTTTCCATTGATTTTTAGAGAATGTGGAAGAGAAAGGGAAAGACAGAGAGTAACATCAAAGTGAGAGGAACACTTTGATTGGTTGCCTCCTGCATGAGCCCTGACCTGGGCCCAGGCCAGGGAGGAGCCTGCAACCTAGGTACATGCCCTTAGTCAGAATTGAACCCAGACCCAGCAGGGGGCAGGCCAAGGCATTATCCACTGAGCAAAACCAGCTAGGACAGGATATGACATTTCTTAACCCTCCAGCAGCAGACCTTCCTTTTTTTCTCCAGGAGTGTGGTAAAAAACCCTAGGTCACCTATTTGGGTTCTTATTACCCAAGTTACTAAGAATATTACCAGTGGCAAACAGGGAGCTAAGCCAATGAGCGGTCAGAAAAGGTGTTTCCTCTGTAGTTCACACCAATTTCTGGCTTGGCCCCTGCCCAGGCCTAATGCCTCTGGCTGAGTCATTAGACCTGGGCAGGGGACCACCAGCTCCCTCAATCGTTGGCTCAGCCCCTGCTCCCCATGATCGCTGGCCCTGCCCCTGCGCAGGCCTAATTCCTCTGGCAGGCCTTAGGCCTGGGCAGGGGACCCCCAGCTCCCACCTTGGCCGGTTCCCCCCTGCTACTCATGATTGCTGGCACCGCCCCTGCCCAGACCTAACACCTCTGGCCAAGGCGTTAGGCCTGGGAAGGGGACCCCTAACTCCCCACGATCTCCTTCTCTGCCCCTGCCTAGGCCTAACACCTCTGGCGGAAGCATTAGGCATGGACAGGGGACCCCCAGCTCCCCCCAGTGCTGACTCCGCCCCTGCCCCAGCCTAATGCCTTGGCGAGAGGCGTTAGACCTGGGCAGAGGACCCCAAGCTCCCACCATCACCGGCTCCACCCCTACCCAAAGCTAATACCTCTGGACAAGGCGTTAGGCCTGAGCAGGAGACCCCCAGCTCCCTATTATCGCCAACTCCGCCCCTGTTCATGATGGCTGGCTCCACCCCTGCCCCAGCCTCACACCTCTGGCCAAGGCATTAGGCCTGGGTAGGGGACCCCCAGCCCCCCACAATCTCCCGCTCTGACCCTGCCTAGGCCTAATGCCTCTGACTGAGGCGTTAGGCCTGGGCAGGGGACCCCCAGCTGCCCATGATTGCTGACTCCACCCCTGCTCCCCACGATGGCTGGTTCCACCCCTGCCCAGGCCTAATGCCTCTGACCAAGGCTAGGCCTGAGCAGGGGACCCCCAGCTCCCCAGAATCTCCTGCTCCGCCCCTGCCTAGGCCTAACGCCTCTGGCGGAAGCATTAGTCATGGACAGGGGTCCCCCAGCTCCCCCGATCACTGACTCCATCCCTGCTCCCAGCGATGGCTGGTTCCACCCCTGCAGCGGCCTAAAATGCCTGTGGCCAAGGTGTTAGGCCTGGGCAGGGGACCCCCAGCTGCCCAGATTGCTGAATCTGCCCCTGCTCCCTCCGCACCTGCCCAGGCCTAATGCCTCTGGCCAAGGCATTAGGCCTGGGCAGGGGACCTCCAGCTCCCATTGCCGGTTCCACCCCTGCTTCCCACAATCACTGGCCAGGGGTGGACAAAGGCACCCAGTTCTCCAATCATGGGGCAGGGCAGAGGTGGCCCCCAAGGCCGCCTCTGCCCTGCCCCCTGGCTCTTGGCTGCCTCCTTGGTTTCCGATCACCAGCAGTGGCAGGTGGCTTCTTCCGTCCTTCCCCTTTCGCCTCCCAGCATTGTGCTACATATGCAAATTAACCGCCTTCTTAGTTGGCAGTTAATTTGCATATCGCCCTGATTAGCCAATGGGAAGGGTAGCGAACTTACGGTTAATTACCATGTTTGTCTATTATTAGATAGGATGTGTGTGTGTGTGTGTGTTTATTAGAGGCCTGGTGCACAAAAATTCCTGCACTCAGGTCCCTCAGCCTAGCCTATGCCCTGTTGCAGACCAGGCACCCTCAGGGGATGTCCAACTGATGGCTTAGCCATAGTATGGCCTCCCTCTGTGCGAGAGTACCTGCAGGCAAATCAGGGGACAGTGCTGGCAATGAGCAGCTTGCCCCACCCTCTGATCACCCCTCTGCCACCACCAGTTGCTGCCGCCCCCCAATCGCTGTCCCCTACCTCTGCAAACTGGCACCCACCTTGGCTGGCCTGGCCCAACCAACTTGCCAGCCCTGCCTCCCGCCAACTGGTTGTTTCACCATTTGGTTTATTTGCATATCAGGCTTTTATTATACAGGATATATGATTTCACTTCTTTCCTGACTACTGCTAGATCCTGTTGCCTTGCCACATTTTTCTTATTTGTTTTTCTCTACTTTTTTTATTGTTAAAATCAATCCTATTTACCATTGCAACAAAAAAATAAGATACCTAGGAATAAACTTAACGAAGGAGGTAAAAGACCTATACTCAGAAAACTACATGACATTGAAAAAAGATATAGAGGAAGACATACACAAATGGAAGAATATACCATGTTCATGGACTGGTATAATCAACATCATTTAAATGTCCATACTACCCAAAGCAATCTATAGATTCAATGCAATCCCCATTTAAATACCAATGGCATACTTCAAAGATGTAGAACAAAATATCCAAAAATTCATGTGGAATAAAAAAATAACCCGAATAGCTGCAGCGATCCTAAAAAAGAACAAAGTAGGTGGGATCTCAATACCAGATATCAAGCTGTATTACAAAGCCACTGTTCTCAAAACTGCCTGGTACTGGCACAAGAACAGACATATAGATCAATGGAATAGAATAGAGAGCCCAGAAATCGGCCTGAACCAATATGCTCAATTAATACTTGACAAAGGAGGCAAGAACACACAATGGAGTCATGATAGTCTCTTCAATAAATGGTGTTGGGGAAATTGGACAGATAAATGCAAGAAAATGAAACTAGACCACCAACTTACACCATACACAAAAATAAACTCAAAATGGATAAAGGACTTAAATGTACCATGGGAAACCATAAAAATTCTAGAAGAACCCTAAGGCAAGAAAATCTCAGACATATGCTGAAGCAATTTCTTCCCTGATACAGCTACTAGGGCAATGGAAACTAAGGAGAAAATAAACAAATGGGGATACATCAAAATAAAAAGCTTCTGTACAGCAAAAGAAACCATCAACAAAACAACAAGAAAGCCCACTGCATGGGAGAACATATTTTCCAATGTTATCCCCAATAAAGGTTTAATCTCCAAAATTTAAAGTGAACTCATACAACTTAAAAAAAGGAAGATAAAAAATCCAATCAAAAAATGGTCAAAGGACCTAAATAGATCATTTTCTAAAGAGGTCATACAGAAGACCACGAGACATATGAAAACAGGCTCAGAGTCACCAATCATCCAAGAGATGCAACATCAAAATGACAATGTGGTATCATCTCATACCTGTCAGAATGGACACCATCAACAAATCAACAAACGACAAGTGCTGGAGAGGATGCGGAGAAAAGGAACCCTCCTTCACTGCTGGTGGGAATGAAGACTAGTTCTGCCATTCTGGAAAACAGTATGGCATTTACTAAAAAAACTAAAAATGGAACTTCCATTTGACCCAGTAATACCACTTCTAGGAATATATATCAGGAAAACAGAAATACCAATCAGAAAGGATATATGCACCCCTATGTTCATAGCAGCACAATTTACAATAGCTAAGATTTGGAAACAGCCTAAATGCCCATCAGCAGATGAGTGGATTAGGAAACTGTGGTACATCTACATAATGGAATATTACACTACTGTAAAAAAGAAGAAATTCTTACCATTTGCAACAGCATGGATGGAACTGGAGAGCATTATGCTAAGTGAAATAAGCCAGTCAGTGAAAGATAAATACCAAATGAACTCATTCATTTGTGGAATATAAAGAACATTATAAACTGAAAAAGATTACTTTAGGAGAGACAAGATGGCAGTGGAATAGGCCGATGTGTCCCAAGGCTTGTCCCAGAGCAAATAGAATGAGCAGCTGAAACAAATAACATCCACCCCGAATTGGCGAAGGAGACTCAGCTGGTGAGACAGTTTGCAGCCAGGAAGGGCAGAGTTCCCCTGGAAAGGAGCAGCAGCTATGTGAGCGGTCTGCTCCCCCGTCCAAGGAGCAGCAACCACATGAGCAGTCTGCCCACGTCTGAGGAGCTGCAGCCCCTTACAGCCCGCCCCCATCCGGGGAGCCCTCACCCTGCACCAGTCCGAGGAGCAGCAGCTGCAAAAGCAACCTGCCCTTGTCCAAGCAGCAGAAACCTCATGAGCAGCCTGCCCCAATCTGAGGAGCAGCAGTTCTGCAAGCAGCCTGTCCCCATTCGAGGAGCAGCAGCAGCCGCCAACCTTGGTCTGAGGAGCAACAGCCACAAGAGCAGACCACCCACGTCGGAGAAGTGGCAGCCCTGCACAGCCTGCCCTGGTCCAAAGAACAGAGCCACACACAGCCTGCAACTGTCTGACGAGCAGCAGCCAGGTGAGTGGCCCGTCCCCAACTGAGGAGGAGCAGCCACGCGTGGAGCTCACTCCCATCTGAGGAGCAGCAGCCTTGCAATCAACCTGCCCCTGTCCAAAGAGCAGTAGCCTCACAAGCAGCCTGCCCCATCAGAGGAACAACAGCAGCGTACAGCCAGCCTCCATCCAAGGAACAGCAGCCACGTGAGTAGTCCGCCCCAGTCCAAGGAGTAGCAGCTACATGCAGCCCACCCTCATCCAAGGAGCAGCAGCCTTTGATCAGCACACCCTCTGTCTGAGGAACAGCAGCTGTGTGAGAAGCCTCCCCCCACCAGCCAGAGGAGCCACCATGGCTGCGAACAGCACCCACCAGAGGAGCTGCTGCCAATTGAGGAGCAGCTGCTACTACAACTGCCCAAGGAGCAACCGCAGCCCGAGGAGCCACTGCCACCCAAGGAGCAGCCCCTGAACAACTCAACTGTCAGTGAGATCAAACATGGGTAGACAAAGAAACCCCCAAAGGAAAGAAAAGGAGGCATCAGAAAAGCAGCTAAGTGAAACAGAGGCATACAACATGTCAGAAAATAATTCAGAATAAGGATCCTAGAGTCCATAAACTGGGTGGAGAAAAAACAAATCAACACCTTTTGCAAGAATCAAGAAGAAATGGGTGAAAAAAATCAACAACTTATGTAAGAATCAAGAAGAAATGAAGAGTGATATAGCTGCAATAAAAAACACCATGGAAAGTTTCAACAGTAGACTAGGAGAAGCAGAGGACTGAATTAGCGAATTAGAAGACAGGGAAGCAAAACACACCCAAACTGAACTACAATTGGAGAAAAAACTAAGAAACTACATCAATAACTAATAAACTTCCTAAACAAGAACCACCAGTCTGATATAAAGCACTGGTCCTGCATGATAGTGATTGATGCAGGCAGGTCCAAGTAGAACACAAGGAAGAGACAAAATATTTCCATCTGAAAAAGCTGTAGTCTATGGTTTTGACAAAGATGAAAAAATCACAGAAGCCTTTCTTAGGAAGACTGTTCCCCATGGTTTATTCACACTATACCTATTTTAATGTCTCTTTGCATCACTGAAACCATTGCCGGTCTCAGTGAACTTAGAAGCTTTAAGAATTCAATTGCTGTGCTGTTGCTATTGCTTATAGCTTAAACCAAAAGATTAGTACTGAAAGAAATGAGCTGATCTTTGACTGAGGAAGTGGCACTTTTGATTGTCAAACTTCACTAATGAAGATGGAATCTTTGAAGTTAAATATACAGCTGGAGAGAGCCACTTGGGTGGAAAGGATTTTGACAACTGAATGGTCAACTATTTTATTACATAGTTCAAATGCAAGTATAAGAAGAATGTAAGTGAGAACAAGAGGGCTGTTCATTGCCTCTGTACTGCTTGTGAACATGCTAAGTGGACTCTCTCTTCCAGCAGAGAAGAGAGAATATATGCAAAATACCCAGGCCAGAATTGAGGTTTAGCCACAATATGAAAGAACCACCTTCTGTACTTCCATTACCTCTGCCAAATTTGAAGAAGTTAATGCTCACTTATTCTGTGGCCTGCTAAAAACTATGCAGAAATCCCTTTAGGATGTCAACCCAGACAAGTCCCAGATCCATGATATTGTCCTAGCAGGTAGTTCTACTTGTATTCTCAGGATTCAGAAACTTCTACAGGGCTTCTTAAATGGAAAGGAACTGAATAAGAGCAGTAAGCCTGATGCTTTGCTGTGAAGCTCTCCAGGCAGCCATCCTATCTGGAGACAAATCTGAAAACTTTGGAGATGTGCTGCTTTGGGGTATTACTCCTTTTTCTCTTGCAGAGTCATAACTGTCCTCATCAAGCCCAACACTACCAATCCTACCAAGCAGGTATAGACCTTCAGTACCTACTCTGACCACCAGTCAGGTGTGCTCATTCAGGTTTATGAAGAAGAGTGCACCATAACCAAGAATAACAGCCCACTTGGCAAGTTTGGACTCACAGACATACAACTTGAACTCTGTAGTGTTGCTCAAATTGAAGTCACTTTTCATATTGATGCCCAAGGCACATTCCATGTCTTTGTAGCTAAGAGGTTAGGAAAAGAGAACAAATTTACCATCCCTAAACCCACAAAAATCATTTGACCAAGGAAGACAGTGAACATATGGTTCATGAGGCTGATAAATACAAAGATGAAGGTGAGAAGCAGTGGAACAAGGTAACTTCCAAGAATTCACTTGAATTCTTTGTAATCAGCATAAAAGCAACTGCTCAGGATAAGAAACGTCAAGTTAAGCTTAATGATTATTGTAAACACAAGATTCTTCTTGAATGCAATAAAATAATCAGCTGGCTTGATAAGTACCAGACTGCAATGAAGGAAGAATTTGAATGTCAGCAGAAAATGCTGAACAAAGTCTGCAGCTTTGTCATTCCTAAACTATTCCAGAGTGCAGGAAGTAACCCAGGAGGAATGCCTAGGGGTTCCTTAGTGAGAAGATCCTCCAACTATTGGTTCCTCTTCTGGGCCCACCAGTGAAGAGGTTGATAAAAGCAACCTCAACATAAATTTAGTTGTTGTTCCATACAAGACACTGAAAGACCCAAATTTTTTCACAAATTCCATGGCAGTTTAAAGCTGAGCTGCTACCTTAAGTAACTGGCAATCTCTATACTTGAATATGGAACATGTGCACAGGGAAAGGAAATAACTTGGCACTTTCTGGGCACTGTATTGTAAGTGGAAAACACAATGTCTTAAAACACACTGTATTTGAAATTAGCACACACACATAAATAAACCACCACTATACAAAACATAAACTTTTACTGCATTCACATACAGTTTTTCTCTAAGAATATAGCACAAAAGTATGGAGGTATGTGTCCCTCGAGCCTGAATGCTGTTAATTATGAGAAAGGAATTTTGAGGGTATACGTTATACTGAAAACTGACTACCAGGTGACAGTGCTATCTACATGTTCTTTGATAAAAGTATTTTGTATATATTTTTTTATGTGTGAGGTCCCTAAATTGTGGGATGCAAGAAAGGACTCAAATTTCCCAGATATTGTAGGTATTATATTATAACCCATTTAACAGATAAGAAAACACAGACTTCAGCAACCTAGAATGAACTCTCAAAAAATTTATCTGGAATGAAAAAAAAGACCCCAAATAGCTGCAGCAATCCTGAGAAAGAAGAACAAAGTAGGAGTGATCTCAATACCAGATATCAAGCTGTATTACAAAGCCACTGTTCTCAAAACTGCCTGGTACTGGCACAAGAACAGACATGTAGATGAATAGAATAGAATAGAATAGAATAGAATAGAATAGAATAGAATAGAATAGAATACCAGAAATCAACCCAGGCCACTATGCTCAAGTACTATTTGACAAAGTAGTCAAGAGCATACAATGGAGTCAAGACAGACTCTTCAATAAATGATGTTGGGAAAATTGGAGAGATACATGCCAAAAAAAAATAAAAATGAAACTAGACCACCAACTTACACCATACACAAAAATAAACTAAAATGGTTAAAGGACTTAAACATAAGATGGGAAAGCATAAAAATATTAGAGGAATCCACAGGCAGCAAAATCTCAGACATATGCTGAAGCAATATCTGCACCGATACAGCTCTAGGGGCAATGGAAACTAAAGAGAAAAATAAACAAATCAGACTACATCAAAATAAAAAGCTTCTGCATAGCAAAAGAAACCATCAACAAAACAACAAGGAAGCCCACTGCATGGGAGAACATACTTGCCAATGTTATCACCGATAACGATTTAATCTCCAACATTTACAGGGAATTCATACAACTTAACAAAAGGAAGTTAAACAACCCAATTAAAAAATGGCTAATGAACCTAAATAGATACTTTTATAAAGAGGACATACAGAAGACCAAGAGACATATGAAAACAGGCTCAGAGTCACTAATCATCTGAGAGATGCAAAATTAAAATGACAATGTGGTATCATGTCACACCTGTCAGAATGGCTATCATCAACAAATCAACAAGCAACAAGTGCTGGAGAGATTGTGGAGAAAAAGGAACCCTCCTTCACTGCTGGTGGGAATGATGACTAGTGCAGCCATTATGGAAAACAGTATGGCGTTTCCTAAAAAAATTAAAAATGGAACTTCCATTTGACCCAGTAATACCACTTCTAGGAATATGTCCCAAGAAATCAGAAACACCAATCAGAAAGGATATATGCACCCCTATGTTCATAGCAGCACAATTTACAATAGCTAAGATTTGGAAACAGCCTAAATGCCCATCAGCAGATGAGTGGATTAGGAAACTGTGGTACATCTACATAATGGAATACTACACTACTGTAAAAAAGAAGAAATTCTTACCATTTGCAACAGCATGGATGGAACTGGAGCAAACAGACTGTCAAACTACAGTGGGAAGGCTGGGGAGGGTGGGGGTGCTAAGAGAACAACCGAAGGACTTGTATGCATGCATATAAGCATAACCAATGAACACCAGACCCTGGGCGGTGGGGGGTGGGGGAGGGCGTGGGGTGAGGGCATGTGCAGGGGGGTAGGAGAGTCCAGGGGAGGTCAATGGGGAAAAAAAGGAGACATGTGTACTACTATTTGTAATACTTTAAACAATAAAATAAAAAATTTTAAAAATGACCCTCAGAAGGAGGAGGAACTCCACAGCTGAATAGAGGGAGTCACTGGCCTTCCCATCGATCCTAACTTCCAGAAGGCTCATGCATTGCTGGTTGTAATGTAGACTTGTACAGCCACTATAGAAACCAGTATGGAGTTTCCTCAATAAATTAAAAATGGAACTCCCATTTGACCCAATTATCCTACTTCTAGGAATATATCCCAAGAAATCAGAAACACTCATCAGAAAGAATATATGCACCCCTATGTTTATAGCAGCACAATTTATAATAGCTAAGATTTGGGAACAACCCAAGTTCCCATCAGCAAATGAGTAAATTAAAAACCAGTGGTAAATCTATAGAATGGAATACTAGGCAGCTTTTATGCTGTGAAATAAGTCAGTCAGAGAAAGCTAAGTATGACATGATCTCACTCATATGTGGAATCTAATGAACAACATAAACTGATGAAAAAAAAAATAGATCCAGAGACAGAGAAGCAGCGAATTCACTGTCAAACCTCAGAGGGAAGGCAGGGAAGAGGGGAGAAGAGAACAACCAATGAACTCATATGCATATATGCATAACCCATATATACAGACAATAGGGTGGTGAAGGCCTGGAGTTGGGAGATGGGAAGGGAGAGGTCAATAGGGGGGAAGGGGACATTTGTAATAATTGCAAAAATAAAGATTATTTTTAAATAGGAATATTTTAAGTTGGCTTCCAGAATTTTCAACATAAATGTATTTAAGAGGAGTGTAAATTCTAGTATGTTGTAAATAATAATATTTAAAAAGAAAGAAAGAAAAAAGATCACACACCATAACATGGTGAGATTTCTTCCAGGAATGCCAGGCTGGTACAATATTTAAAAATCAATAAATATGACACATCACATAAACAAAACAAAAGATAAAAAATCACATGATCATATAAATAGCTGCAGAAAAAAGCCAACACCCATCCTATCTAATAAAAGACAAAAAGGATAATTGGCCTTACCTTCGCTACGCTTCCCATTGGCTAATCAGGGCGATATGCAAATTAACCGCCAACAAAGATGGCGGCTAATTTGCATACTGCAAGCAGGGCAGGACAGTGCCAGACGCCATCCGGGGCCCCCATGTGCGGCCCTGGACAGCCGGGCTTAGGCAGTGTGATTGCATCACTTAAGCCCCGCCCCCACCGGGACCCCCCTGTGCCGCCTAAGCCCTGCTGCCAGCTGGGACCCCATGTCGATCCCAGAGCAGGCAAGTGCGGAGGGCTGCCCGCCCCCAGGTGGGCCTGCTCCTGGGCTCGCCATGGCGATCCCAGAGCAGGAAAGTTCCCCACAGGCAGCACCCAGCAGGGCCTGCCCCCGGTCTCTGCAGTGATCCGGTGATCCATGAGCAGGAAAGCTCAGCCTGCAGGCAGCACCCCACCCTGGCCACAGCTCAAGGAAGAGAAAAACATGCAGTGGAGGCCAGGAGCCTGAGAGATCAACACAGAGGGGCGCCTGCTCCAAGCCTCCAGGGTATGGCTGGGGGCAGGCCCCCAGCGGACACACACACTCACACACACACACACACACACACACAGTGCCTGCTCTGAGCCTCCAATGCACCTCCAATGCAGCTGGGGGCAGGCCTCTAGCAGACACATACACACACACACACACACACAGGACGCCTGCTCCGAGCCTCTGCTGCCAGACTGTGGCCATCAGTAGGACATTCACTGAGGACTCCCAGACTGTGAGAGGGGCAGGCTGGGCTGAGGGAACCCCACCCCCCAGTGCACGAGTTTCGTGCACCGGGTCTCTAGTTTATGATAAAAAGTCACAGAAAATTGGGAGTAAAGGAATCATACGTCAACATATTGAAGGCCATACATGAAAATCTATAGCAACATCATATTCAATGGGCAAAAGCTAAAACTATTTCCCCTAAGAACAGGAACAAAACAGGGATGTCCACTTTCACCACTCTTAATCAACAGAGTGGTGCAAGTCCTAGCCACAGCAATCAGACAAGAAGAAGAAATAAAGGACACTCAAATTTTAAAGGAGGAAATAAAATGGTCATTATTCATAGATTACATGATATTGTACATAGAAAACTCTAAGGACTCCACCAAAAAAAACCTATTAGGCCAAAACCGGTTTGGCTCAGTGGATAGAGCGTCGGCCTGCGGACTGAAAGGTCCCAGGTTCGATTCCGGTCAAGGGCATGTACCTGGGTTGTGGGCACATCCCCAGTAGGAGATGTGCAGGAGGCAGCTGATCAATGTTCCTCTCTCATCGATGTTTCTAACTCTCTATCTCTCTCCCTCCCTCTCTGTAAAAAATCAATAAAATATATTTTTTTAAAAAAAACCCTATTAGATCTAATAAATGATTTACACAAAGTAGCAGTATACAAATGTAACATCCAGAAATTGGTGGCATTTTTATACACTAGTGATAAACTCTCAGAAAGAGAAACTAAGAAAACAATCTCATTTACTATTGCCAACAAAACAAAAAATAAGGTAACCAGGAATAAACTTAACCAAGGAGATAAAATACCTATACTATAAACCGTGGTACATCTACACAATGGAATACTACACTGCTATAAAAAAGAAGGAATTCTTACCATTTGCAAAAGCATGAATGGAATTTGAGAGCATTACGCTAATTGAAATAAGCCAGTCAAGAAAGATAAATATCACATGATCTCACTCATTTATGGAATATAATGAACAACATAAACTGATGAACAAAAACAGATCAGAGACAGAGAAGCATCAATCAGACTGTCAAACCTCAGAGGGAAAATAGGGTAGGGTGGAGGTAAGGGGGAGAGATCAACCAAAGGTCTTGTATGCATGCATATAAGCCTAACCAATGGACACAGACACCGGGGGTGGGGGGGTGAGGGCATGATGGGGGGGCAATGTGGGAATAAGGACACATGTAATACCTTAATCAATAAAGAAAAAGAAAAGAAATGCAGAGTTGAGTGTAAAAGTCAGCATAAAATGTAGGCAATAGAAACTTCAAGCAGAACAGGATTCAATACATAAATTATGAGTTCACAAAATGATAGGAAGGCCTAGAGCATGGAGATAGAAAGCTATTTTCTCCATTACAACAGAAAAGGGGAAATTACAAACAGATGTACTTGGAATTTGCTTTGGAGTGAGTGGCTATGGATATGTAGACTTGATGTAAAGGTAGGGAAAAGTTTCCATCAAATGGCTTCTATTGCTCAGTAAGGTGAGGCACCTGAGAGGAGTAGCAGTGAAGTATGAGGTTTGAGAAGAAGCTTTGAGACAGAATGGGGGACCTGGAGAGTATTGTGCTAAGTGAAATAAGCCAGTAAGGGAAAGACAAGTACCACATGATCTCACCTAAATGTGGAATCTAATGAACAAAACAAACCAGCGAACAAAATAGGTGTAGAGGCATGGAAGCATGGCGCAAACTGACGGGTCTCAGATGAAAGGGGGTGGGAAAGTGGGCAGAGAATAACCAAAGAACTTAAATGCAAATATATAAAGATACAGATAATAGTGTGGTGAAGGCCTGTGTTGGGGCAGGAACTGGGTGCAGGTGGGTAATGGGGGAAAAACTGGGGACATCTGTAATACTTACAACAATAAAGACAAAAGGGACCTCAAAGAAAGAATAATGGTCAAACGTATGAGATTATGTTTGAATTAAAGAAGAAATAAAATAGTCATCATATAATGAATATTTCCTAAAAAAAAAAAAAAAAAAAAAGATATGTAGTTGGAGGTGGAGCATGTTCAAGGAAGCTAGTGTAATTGCCAAACAGCTTTCAGATGATGATGATGATGTTTGTCTTAATTTGTAGAAGATCATTCTGTCCAGTTAAGTGCTATTTATTTTAATGACTTTGCCAAGATACATGTCTAATTTTAGATCATAGTCCAGAGAGATGAAAAGCACCATAATATTGCCACATACACAGTCCCAGCCCAAAGTCCATCAGAAACTATATCTCAGTCTCATGAAGTTCCTCTCCATTCAGTACTTAACATCGTTCCTCTAACACAGACCTCCTCCAGCTCCCAGTCCTGAGCTACTGAGAGAAAGTCTCTACCCAGATCTACAGAGATCATGAGAGACTCGGCTGCACAGCAGAGGCAGAGGTAAGTCTGGAGCACTGCCTATGGAGGGGGTCAGCCCGAAAGCTGGAGGAGGCAGTTTGAAGAAAGGATCAAGTTAGAATTCTATGAAAGGTTCTCCTGCACAGAGGTGGTGTGGATGGAGAGAGCTGTGCTTCTTGTCAGGAAAGTGGGATGAAAGGAGACAGAAGGAGGGAAAGGGGATAGAACTGAAGAAGTTAGAGAAAACAAATTATGGTACTTGAAAGCCTTGGGGGCCTGTTTGCCAGGGTTCTGAGGTAGGAAGTCTCCTCCTAGGTATTTGCACTCTATTACTTAATCTGTGATGCCTAGATCAGTGGTCTTCACAATAGAGTGTATACACCTGAGGGTGTGAGGAGACAATGCAAGATACTCAGATAGGAGTTGTGTGAACAAGGTGAGTGTTCCCAGCCTCACACTCCACATGTGCTCTTCCTTAAAAATGGTTGGAGAGGCTTCTTTCCCATTCCATCTCTCACAGTTCTCATTTTTTTTAGAAACCAACTAATTTTACTATTCTAGTTTTGTTTTACAAAGTGTTTTCTTTAATTTACCTTTATTTTTGATACTATTACAGATGTGCCCCACTTTTCCCCTATTGCCCACATCCACCTGGCTCCCACCCTACCCCTAGCCTTCACTGCACTATTTCTGTGTCCATGGGCTATGCGTATATGTATATAAGTTATTTTCTTTTTGCCCCTAATTCTGTTTTATTTTTTATAAAAATATTTTTATTGTCAGTATTACAGATGTCCTGCATTTCCCCCAACCTTACCCTCCTCTACCCATCCGCTAATCCCCCCAGGCCTTCACCACCCTATTTCTGTGTCCAAGGGCTATGCATATAAGTTCTCTTCTCATCCTGCCCACCCCTACACTGAGTTATGTCAGTCTGTTCTGTGACTCCCCCTAGCTCCCTTTCCCTCCCTCCTTCCCACTCTGTCTGAAAAGCAAAGGAAAAAAATATCCTTGGGTGAAGAATAACATTAAAAAACAAACAAAAAACCAGCCCAACTTGGCACTCACTGTTTCAGTGCTGCTGGCCCTTAGTGGGAAGGGCCTCCTCCCAGTCTCTGTTCAGGCCAGAGTCCTCCCTGCTGCCAGACTCAGCCACAGGAGAGCAGATTTTGGAGCCCAGAGCCTTTCCCACTTGCCTCAGGTAGTGGAGGGTGAGGCAGAACCAGCCCTTCTGCAGGCTGTAGAAGGGGATCCTCACCTGCACTAGAGATGGGCAGGGCCTCCTTCCTGTGCCCACTGTCCACTCCCAGTCTGGCTATCTGCTTACAGTATCTCTAGAAAGTAAAGGGTCCCTCAGGTTCACTGGTGGGTTTGCCTGTCAGACACCTGCGCTGGCCCTGACCTCTGCTGCATGGCTCCTTCTACAGGCACATGGGCGCTAACTTCCCAGAAAAAACAATATGAAGTGCTCTTCCTGTCCAACTGGCAAGTCTATGACTTTAACTTCCACCGCTGAGCTCCCCGAGCACAACCAGGACTGACCTGGCCATCTCTATCTACTCCCTGGGACTCTGTGGTTCTTGGCGCCTGCACCAGGAGGATTCCTCAGGTAAATCCAGAATGGCTCACGCTCCAAACCTGGAGCTACAGGTGCTGGGCCTGAGGCATCAAGTGGTAGCAGGTGCTACTTGGAGCTAGACCCCACACAGACCACTCACACACAATTGCACTCACACTTGCCCACGCACATGCTCTCTCTCAAATACACACTGACTCCCACCCTCACACCTGTCATGCCACCAACTTGGATCATTTCAAAAATTTTTTCTCTGCCCTGGACGGTTTGGCTCAGTGGATAGAGCGTCGGCCTGCAGACTGAAAGGTCCCAGGTTCGATTCCAGTCAAGGGCATGTACCTTGGTTGCGGTCACATCCCCAGTGCGGGGTGTGCAGGAAGCAGCGGATCGATGTTTCTCTCTCATCGATGTTTCTAACTCTCTATTCCTCTCCCTTCCTCTCTGTAAAAAATCAATAAAATATATTTTTTAAAAAATGTTTTCTCTTTCTTTTATTTTATAAGCAAGGGATAGCCTTTTCTTCGACTTCCATCCCGTTTTTTTCTATTCCCTTCTCTTTTCCTTCTTTTCCCTTCCCTTCTCTTCCTGAACAACCCAGTCTGAAAGTGTACAAGTATGCAGCGTAAGTCCAATCTGTTCTGGCAGTCAGAAGGACAGGGGAGTAGAAGGTGAACTGAGGTGGCCCCCAGCAAGGGGTCAGAGCCTAAGGCCCTAAGCAGTGAAGAGATACCAACCCATGGAAGAAGCCTGACATGGAGGAGATGAGAGTCCATGGGGGAAGGAAGGTCTCTGATGGGTGTCAGAGCCAGAGCACAGTGAGGAAAGGGTAGGACATGCCAGAGCCCACACAAGGTAAAGAGGCACCCATGTGGAGGGAATGCCCAGCACAGTGCTGGAGAGGGTTGAGGTAGGTGTTCATGTAGGAGACTGGGTAGAAACAGAGGCCAGAAACTGGCTTCATACAGGGGGTTGATCAAAAATATTAAGGATTAAGAGCCAGGATTCTCTCTTTCAGAGCAAAAAGTTACAAATACTGAGGTGTCAGTGGGTACTAAAATGAAATCACTAGCTGGTGATTTCAGTGTAGCCTGAGGAAGTAGGCATGGTGCACCAAGTGAAGTCCCTGAAGGAATTTACCAAGAACATCAGACTGATCTAACAATGTATGGTTGGCAGCTGGCAAAGTACTCTAACTCCCTGCTTAGAAAGTTGGACCCCTACCTGGAGCTGGGGTGCTGCCACTTGAGAGTTGCCTGAGAGAACCTCAAACTGCCACATCATCTTTCAGGTCCTCCTGAGACTTTATAGAATGGTAAGTCTTGTTCCCACTTTCCTTTATTCAACACCATTTCATTTGAGTTCCGCCATAAATTTATCACTCGTAGTGTAGAAGTACAAAGGATCAATTAGAGAAATTGTATTGGGCACTTGAGTTTTGCAGTAAGTTTCTATAAAAATATTTTGGTCAAGACTTAGCTCTGTGAAGAGCTCAGCACTAACAGCCTGAAACTCTTTGCTAAGATCCTCCCCACCATTCTCTACCAGCTCTTTCAACAGCTTCTTAGATCTTTGCATTGTTTCCACAGTGTCCCATTTCTGTCATTGGTGGGAAGCTGGCTCTGTCCTGTAGGAGAAGGCAGAAACCAGGTAAGTTTCTCTTGCCCAGGTGAAATAGTTGACATAAAATGTTGTCCCTGACCTGTCATTCTCTACACATTCAAGAGATTTGTATACAGGACCCCACTTAGTTGAAGGTACCATGTGCCAGTACAGACACCAGTACTTCATGCTTCATCCTTAAGCATGTCTTAAACAATTTTCCCACAAGTTTGGGTCCTTCTGATGGCTTTGCAAGATGAGCATCAAATGGGAAGTGAAACTTATGACAGTCTGTTTGGTGAGAGCCACTACACACTCTGCTTGGTCAACTGCCTAGATTTAGCCTTCAGCCACCTGCACTGAATGCTGCTGCCCTTCAGGAAAAGGACGCCATAGAGCAACAGGAAGAGTTCAAATGCAGGTGCTCAAGGAGCCCATATGTGGCCCCACCTGGAGTAGATTGGAGGAACAAAGAGGCCAGGCAGGGATTCCCGGTGGAGCTCAAAGCAGCAGCACCCAAACTCTGTCCTCATTTACATCAGATATGTTTTGTGAAGTTGCAGTTCATACAAGCAAACTAACTGAAAAGGGGTGATCTTAACATTGCATGTACATTCTACAAAGTAAAACTCCTCATTTTGAAATCCTGGATGAGAAAAAAAATCAATTGGATTTTAAATCCATTCACATTTTTACAAGAAATTTTAATATTACATTTGTAAATGAAAGAAAAGAAAGAGCTGTTAGGTTCTTTAGCTACAATGTAAAAGAGTGGGATTGAAAAAGATTTTAATATTTGTATTACCTACTTACGTAACTAAAATATCTCATCAATTATGGTTATGGAAAATTGAAGACATCATTATTAATAACCATAATTGAACACTGACAGTTATCCGCAGTTATTTCAAGTATACAATCAGAAATCAAAAAGCTACATTTATTGAAACAACTTCAAAAATTATAAAAATTGAAGATTTTTAAGTGTATTCCTTCTAAATTCATATTTAACATATTTCTTACTTAATAACTTCTATTTCATTTTTCTTATAATCATACTAGAGGTCCAGTGCACGGATTCATGCACCAGTGGGTCCCTTGGCCTGGCCTGCATGGATCAGGCCAAAAGTGGCAGTCTGACATCCTCTGAAGGGTCCTGGAGTATAAGAGGGCACACTGCAAAGTTGCTGTTGCTCAGTAGCTCCTGCATTGAGCATCTGCCCCATGGTGGTCAGTGCACGTCATAGCTATCGGACGGTTAGACGGTCATACAGTCACTTAGGCTTTTATATAGATAGATAATACAGAGAAAATGTTATTTTTTCCCATGAAGCCCATATATCCTAATCCCCTTCCAGTTTACTACTGTGTCCCTAACAAAAAAACATCATTTTCCCTGCATGCCATGATATCAAAAAGGTTGAGAAGTGCTGCCTAGTCCATGGAGAAGTAATATATGCTCCATCTCTACAGTTGCTTCCAAGGTCCTTAAGACCCTGCACTATTATATACCACATGCATCTGCCTGCTCAGGATCCATTCCCCACATATAAAGCCTATTTCCCCTCCACCTAAAGAGAGCATGGCCTTGGGAATGCCTTCCCCCACTCCCATTCTTTGAGCCAGCCCTTTCTAGATAGTCTCTGAGCAGCAAGATCTCTGAGCCCTGGGCAGCAAAATTCACAGCCATGGCCACCAAATCCCACGTTGTCCTGGTTGTTGATGTGTGTTATAGCCCTTTCCTCACTACTACCACTAATTAACCTGTTCTTAAAAGTACTAGGCTGGGAACAGAATGAGGCAGGGAATTATAGAAAACACCTGCTTTTTCTGTTGGTCCAAGGCAGAAGGACCCCTAATCTCCTGGTCACTCTAGAACAGTGGTTCTCAACCTATGGGTCGCGACCCCTTTGGGGGTCGAACAACCCTTTCACAGGGGTCGCCTAAGACCATTGGAAAACATATATAATTACATATTGTTTTGTGATTAATCACTATGCTTTAATTATGTTCAATTTGTAACAATGAAAATACATTCTGCATATCAGATATTTACATTATGATTCATAACAGTAGCAAAATTACAGTTATGAAGTAGCAACAGAAATAATTTTATGGTTGGGGGTCACCACAACATGAGGAACTGTATTAAAGGGTCGCATCATTAGGAAGGTTGAGAACCACTACTCTAGAAGAAGGGTCCTGACACTGGATCATCAGACATTATGTACAGAAGATGTCATCAGTATGTACAACGTAGCTGACGCCATGAGTGCCCTGCATAGTCCTAAAGAGCAAGGGTCCCAAAATTTACAGAAAATGAGCAAGAATCTTACTCTGCCCTTATCTAGTCCCATGGATAACTTGTGCCCCTTACCTGCCCAAGAGTGAGATTCCTGCATTCCTTCCTTTCTTTCCCCCTTGCATTAAGTCTCCAAGTTCTCTTTTATTTATTTTTTATTATGATGAAAAACATATAACATACAATTTTCCATCTTTTTTTAATTATAGTTCACATTCAATATTATTCTGTATTAGATTCAGGTGCACAACATAGTCGTTAGCCAGTGGTTCTCAACCTTCCTAATGCCGCCACCCTTTAATACAGTTCCTCATGTGTGGTGACCCCCAACCATAAAATTATTTTCGTTGCTACTTCATAACTGTAATTTTGCTACTGTTATGAATCATAATGTAAATATATGCTATATGTGTTTTCCGATGGTCACAACCCACAGGTTGAGAACCGGACAATCATATATTTTACAGAGTGGTCCTCCTGATATTTCAAGTACCGCCCCACCCCAGCCTGTACATAGCTATTACATTATTACCTTTTTCCTCCATTGACCTCCCCTGGCCAATCTCACCCCCCAGCACATGCCCTCACCCCCCTAGTGACTGTGTCCATTGGTAATGCTTACATGCATGCATACACGTCCTTTGGTTGACCTCTTACCCCCCCCCCCCACCCTTACCCTCCCTGCCTTCCCTCTGAGGTTTGACAGTAAGTTTGATGCTTCTCTGTCTATGGATCTATTGTTGTTCATTAGATTCCACATATGAGTGAGATCATGTGATACTTATCTTTATCGGACTGGCTTATTTCGCTTTGCATAATGCTCTCCAGGTTCATCCATGCTGTTACAAATAGTAAGAGTTCCTTATTTTTTACAGTTGACTATTATTCCATTGTGTAGATGTACCATGGTTTTTTAATCCATTCATCTGCTGATGGGCACTTAGGCTATTTCCAAATCTTAGCTATGGCAAATTGTGCTGCTATGAATACAGGGGTGCATATATCCTTTCTGATTGGTGTTTCTGGTTTCTTGGGAAATATTCCTAGAAGTGGGATGACTGGGTCAAATGGGAGTTCCATTTTTAATATTTTGAGGAAACTCCATACTGTTTTCCACAGTAGCTGCACCAGTCTGCATTCCCACCAGCAATGCACAAAGGTTCCTTTTTCTCCCCATCTTTGCCAGCACTTGTTTGTTGATTTGTTCATGATGGCCATTCTGACAGGTGTGAGATGGTACCTCCTTGTCATTTTGATTTGCATCTCTCAGATGATTAGTGACTTTGAGAATTTTTTCATATATCTCTTGGCCTTCTGTATGTCCTCTTTTGGAAAGGGCTATTTAGGTCCTTTGCCCATTTTTTGATTGGGTTGTTTATCTTCCTTTTGTTAAATTGTATACATTCCCTGTAAATTTTGGAGATTAAATCCTTATTGGAGATAACATTGGCAAATATGTTCTCCCATGCAGTGGGCTTTTTTGTTGTTTTGTTGATGGTTTCTTTTGCTGTGCAGAAGCTTTTTATTTTGATGTAGTTCCATTTGTTTATTTTCTCCTTAATTTCCATTGCTATAGGAGCCATATCAGTAAAGATATTGCTACACCATATGGCTGATATTTTTCTGCCTGTGTTTTACACCAAGGTTATTATGCTTTCCTGTCTTACATTTAAGTTCTTTATCCATTTTGTTTATTTTTGTGTATGGTGTAAGTTGATTGTCTAGTTTCATTTTTTTGCATGTATCTGTCCAATTTTCCTAACACCATTTATTGAAGAGACTGTTTTGACTCCATTTTTTGTTCATGCCTCCTTTGTCAAATATTAATTGAGCATAATGGCTTGGGTTGACTTCTGGGTTCTCTGTTCTGATTTATATGTCTGTCCTTGTGTCAGTACCAGGCAGTTTTGAGGACAGTGGTTTTGTAGTATATCTTGACATCTGGTATTGAGATCCCTCCTACTTTGTTCTTTCTCAGAATAGCTTTTGCTTCTTAGGGAGCCTGGCTAGAGGTTCATCAATCTTGTTTATCTTTTCAAAGAACAAGCTCTTGGTTTTATTGATCTTTCGTAGTGTTTCTTTGGTCTATGTCATTTATTTCTGCTCTTATCTTTATTTTTTCCTTCCTTCTGCTCACTCTGGGCTTTTCTTGCTGCTCTCTTTCTAATTCTTTAAATTGTAGAGTTAGATAATTTATTACAAGTTTTTATTGTTTTTTGAGGTAGGCCTGTAGTGCTATGAACTTCCCTCTCAGGACTGCTCTCACTGTGTCCCATAGATTTTGGATTGTTGTGTTTCATTGTCATTTGTTTCCAGGATGTTTATAAGTTCTTCTTTGATCTCTTTGGTAGCCCAATCATTGTTTAATAGCATGCTATTTAGCCTCCAAGTGTTTGAAATTTTTTTATTGTTTTTATTGTAGTTTATTTCTAATATTATACCATTGTGATCTGAAAAGATGCTTGATATTATTTCAATCTTCTTGAAATTGGAGAGATTTTGCCTTTGTCCTAATATGTGGTCTATCTTTGAGAATGTCCCATGTGCACTTGAGAAGAATGTATATTCTGTAGCCTGGGGGTGAAATGTTCTGAAGATGTCAATTAAGTCCATCTGATCTAGTAAGTCATTTAGAATTGCTGTTTCTTTGCTGACTTCTTGTCTAGAGGATTTATCCACTAATGTCAATGGAGTATTAAAGTCCCCTACTGTGATTGTATTGCTGTCAATCTCTCCTTTGATATCTTCCAGAAGTTTTTTTATGTATTTAGATGTTCCTGCATTGGGTGCATATATGTATGTTTACCAGAGTTATATCCTCTTGTTGTATCGATCCCTTTAGTGTTATGAAGTAGCCCTCCTATCTCTTGTTATGGCCTTCACTTTGAGGTCTATTTTGTCAGATATAAGTATTGCTACCCCAGCTTTTTTTTCATTTCCGTTTGCCTAAAAGATATCCATCCCTTCACTTTCAGTCTGTGTGAGTCCCTTGTTCTGAGGTGTGTCTCTTGTAGACCCCATATATATGGGTCACATTTTCTTATCATTAAGCCACTCCGTGTCTTTTGATTAGAGCACTTAATCCACTTATGTTTATGGTTATTATTGATAGGTACTTGTTTGTATCCATTTTTATTCTTTGAGCCTGTGTTCCTTCTTGCCTTTCTATTTCTTCTTTTTACCACAGTCCCTTTAGCATTTCTTACATTGCTGTGTTGGTAGTGATAAACTCCCTTAGCCTTTTTTGTCTGTGAAGCTTTTGACTTCCCCTTCAAGTTTTAATGACAGCCTTGCTGGATAGAGTATTTTTGGACTCGGTCCCTTGCTTTGCAATGCTTTGTATACTTCATTCCATTCCCTTCTGGCCTGATGTGTTTCTGTTGAAAAATCATTAGATTATCTAATGGGAGTTCCTTTGTAGGTTACTTTCTGTCTCTCTCTTGCAGGCCCTAAGGTTCTTTCTTTGTCATTAACGTTTACTATTGTAATTACAACATGTCTTGGTGTGGATCTTTTGGGTTCATCTTCTTTGGGATTCTGTGCTTGTGTGACTTTTTTCTTTTCCAAATCAGGGAAGTTTTCTGTCATTTCTTCAAATAGGTTTTCTAATCCTTGCTCTTCTTGTCATTCTGGCACTCCTATTATATGTATCTTACTTTGTTCCATGTTGTCCTAAAGCTCCCTTAGACTCTTCTCCTGCTTTCTAATTTATTTCTTTACTAGCTTTTCAGATTCAGTGTGTTTTGCTGCCCTATCTTCAAATTCACTAATTCGGTCTTCCACTTCTTGTAGTCTACTGTTGAAACCTTCCATCGTGTTTTTTTATTATAGCTATATAATTTTTTTATTTTCTCCTGAATCTTACATAAGTTGTTGATCTTTTCATCCATCCGGTTTATGAACTGTATGACCATTATTCTGAATTCTTTTTCTGAGAAATTGAATGCCTCTGTTTCATTTAGTTTCTTTTCTGGTGATCCTGCCTTTTCTTTCCTTGGGGAGTTGTTTCTTTATCTCCCCATTCTTGCTATCACTGGTCTGAGGCTCACTGTCAGGATGTGCAGAGCTGGGTGATGCCATGGTCTTGGCAGGCAGGGAACAGTCAGAGGATGGCCTGCATAACACATGGGGACAGGGCGTCGCTGCAGCTTGGAGGTCAGGGGACTCAGTCAGAGGCTGGCCTGCATGATGCATGGGGCTGGGATGATGCTGTGGGCTTGGCGGGCAGGGGACTCAGAACCTCACCTGTAGGACTCATGGGGCCAGGGCCTATGTCGCTGTTATGGTGGGCAGGGAGTGCAGTTCCAGGTTTATTGGTGGGACCTGCAGGGATGGGGCGACACTATGGGCTTGGTAGGCGGTGGTGACTCAGTTCAAGACCCAACAGTGGGATGCCCTGGAATGACATGGTAGTCTGGTGAAAGAGGAGTGCACTCCAGGTCCCATATGAGCCCATGTCTGAGGAGGCTCGAGTCCTGATTTCTGTGGGTCTGTAGCTAAGGTAGCAGGTCTTTGGCTGGAGTGCTTGTGGGGTCTGGGTGGTGGTGAGGCCGGGCTCCTAGTCACAACAGCTCTCCCCTTCAAGATGGCATGGTTTCTGTTGAGTTGGATGCCCGGAAGTGATTTCAGCAGTAGCAGGAGCTCTCCATCTAAGAGAGCCTGGTCTTCCAGCACTGAATGCCCTGCAGGATCAAACTGTCCCTCACTCACACACACATACACACACACACACACACACACACACACACACCACAAGTCCACACACTTCCCTTTTGCTCCCTCACTCACTCCCTCACCGCCTTCCTGCTAGATGCTATCTTTTCTCTCCCTCAGAGTTCTCTTTTATTTCTCTCCTCATAACAGTGTTTTCCTCCTTGTCCAATGAGTCATCAGTCAAAGACTTGGGATTGCCCTGCCTCAGACACCTGAAGAGGCAGTGAGTCTCTACTATGTATCATAGCAGCCTCATCTCACTCTTCCTCTGCCTTCAGATGGTTACAGGTATGAATTATTATATGAGTTTCTGATTCTCTGATATATAAGAATAAGGAAAAAACAAAAGGGGGGTAACGCTATAATGGAAAATTTGGACAAAAGAACCAATGATTGGAGATCCTGGAAAGTAAAGAACTTAATGTTATTCTGCTTACTAAGTACCAGGCAGTATACTAGGCATTTTTACTTGTATCTCATGGTCCAGGCCTGCACTGGTGTGTGTGTGTGTGTGTGTGTGTGTGTGTGTGTTGTGTGTGTATATACATCCAAATACAAATGTGCATGCAGTGGGGCAAAGGTTGAGAGAGAGAGAAAGCAAAAGAGCCCAGATGATAATAAAGAAGCATAAGTTCTTCAAGACTTAAGATAATGTAGAATAAGATTGGTAAAATTTAGCTTGTATGCATCCATATTCTCATCCCATGCTCATGGCAAATTGTATTAATTCTCAAACATCTTTACCACTCATCTACTTCAGATTCTTTCTCAACACAGTTATTCACTATCCATCCAGAGCCATCTGAGGTCCTGTGTTATCCTGAGCTGAGGGAGCTAGTAAATCTATTCCCCATCTCCTGCAGTCACATCCCTTAGGTCCCCCCAGGGTGAGTTAAGTGAGGAGCCTAGGGCACAAATTATAAAGAGGCACTTCCCGTCAACAGCTTGCCAACCCTGGACATGTACCCCAAATGTAACTGTCTCCTAAATATTAGTGCCCTAAGTCCTTTACTTGCCTCAGCTTAGCCAGGCCTAGACCTCTTACGTTCAACATCCCCAGCTGTCTGCTAGCGCTATGTGTATGTTCATGTCACAAAAGTGAACCCCAGGATCCAGCAGCTATGTCCTTTCAGACCCTGTTCCCAGGATTGGTTAGGATGGAAAAAACCAATCATGTATATAATCAATTCCACTTCATCTGAACAAATTCTGCCCACAGCCCACCCTGACTCCATTTCTGTTTCCTTTTCAGGAAAATTCCAAGCCCATGGGCCCAATGAAGCTTTGGTGGCCATGCTGGGTGGTGATGCTGAGCTACCCTGCTTCCTCATGCGTCATCAAAGTATTAAAAATATGAAAATTAGCTGGACTCGATCCCTACCCTCCCAGGTGGTGCACCTGTATGAGGATGGAAGGGACAAGCCTGAAGAAACCATGGAGGAGTATCATGGGAGGACAGAGCTTGTGAAAAATGTCATGCATAAGGGGACTGTGGTCCTGAGAATCTTTAATGTTCGACCCTCTGACAGTGGGCAGTATCGCTGTGCATTCCAACATGGTTCCTTCTACAGTGATACAGTGATTGAGCTGAAAGTGGCAGGTAATGGCCCACATTGATCCCTTTGACACCCCACAGGGGTGAGTTTATTCTGGGATGGGCTCCTTCCTCTGTTCCAATTTTCCTTAGAAATATAAAGAATTTACAGGATAAAGCAAGATGGCCATTAGTTCTTTTCACCCATTACTCCATAAATCACTGCTTGGGGCTAAAGAAAAGATAATAAAGAGATTCATAGTGAAAGTCAAGAAATAGGCAGGGGCCATTTGTGTTGGATTTTGTTGGACTCCTCTCTAGCCCAGGAGTCTAGGTCCCATACATTATTGCCAAGACTTTTTTTCAGAGCCTCTGTTTCCTGTTCTGCACACCAAGGTCTAATCAGCAGCAAAAACTCTTGAGAAGCAGGGGAGGGATGTGTGTGTAGGAAAATGAGCTTAGGACCTGACTTCTCTTTCTTACTCTTCCCAGCTCTTGGCTCACATCCTCAGTTCCATGTGGAAGTCACTAAGTCCAGCCAACTCCGATTAGAGTGCAAGTCAGAGGGCTGGTTCCCTCAGCCAAAGGTCCAGTGGATGGACTCTGAGGGAGGAGAAATTCCAGCTCAATCTGAGACTCATACTCAGGATAAAGGTGACTTGTTCCACGTAACAACATCACTGGTACTCAGAGAACCTTCTCAGAAGAATCTGATATGTTCTATCTGGAACCCAGTACTGAATCAGAAAAAGGAAGAACAATTGTCCATAGCAGGTCAGTTTTCTCTCTCCCCTCACTGTGCCACAAAAAGGGCTTGAATGCTCACATCCACACCTCTCTTCACTTTCTCCCACATGTTGTATGTTTGATCACAGCTGCTTTTAGCAGCATTTATACCTATTATAAAGTCTGGTATTTGCAAATTTTTTATTTGGTTCTCTTATGTGTGGCATTTTATTTCTAAGAAAAGAAGAAGAACACAATAATTTCTACAGCCATATTCATATTAGAAATCTAAACATTTAAATTTAAGTGAGATGTGGGGCTATTCTAGGTAATGACAAGGCCATAAATGGCCATGAGAGCAAGTGGAGAAAAGTGGAGTCAAAGTGAGGACCTACGTAATTTGGCCACTCTCTCCAGCTCTCACATTTCATCCCAGTTTGTCTCCCTTTCTCTCGCTGAGCTCTGGGCACACTGGCTTTGACAAGTTCTCAAAGGTACCAAGCTTTTTCTTAAATCGAGCCTTCACACTTGCTCCCTCCTCTAAATGGGACACTCTCTTCTGGATTTTTTCTTAGTTTAATTTATTTATAATTTGAGGGGGTGACATGTGGGTTCATTCCAAAATCCTGCTATGTCCCTAACTCCAGTCTCCCTCTTCCCCTTCCATACTCTCTCTTCATTGCTTCATCCCTTCCTTCCTGAACTGTTTTACACCCCAGGACACACACTGCATCATTTACTTCTATTATAGAGGAAAACAACTTTCTTTAACTCCTACTTCCAAATTTGTCTCTCCAGACCCATTAAACACTCAGCTGAACCAAGGGCCTTTCATATAGTAACCTTAGAAAGAGGTTAAAATAAAAGTGTGACGAAAATAATGTCTATTTGCCAGTACAATATCCTCATACATTCTAAACAGAAAGTCAGAGGACACTGACAAATAGAAAGGGAATTAAAATTTGTCTAAGGCAGTTTGTCCATCCAAACCAGGTGTAGCTGAGCACCAAACTCTCACCAAACTCAAGTAACTCGAGTTCTCAGTCTCCTAGGGCAGAACTGTTTTCAGAGAAAGATTAACTGGCATCAAGTTTGAGATCTAGGGAGAGGGCAAATTAAATAGGTCTTCACTTTGACTCCACTTTTCTCTACTTGCTCTCATGGCCATCTCTAGATGTGTCATGACCTAGAATTGTCCTACATGTAACTTAAACTCAAAATTTTATATTTCCAATACGAATATGGTTGCATAAGTCAGGGTGTTCCCCAGAACATGATACTCCATTTTTAGGAGGTAGTTCTTCAATTAGTCTCTCTATTCTTCATTTGGATAACTACTATTTATTCTCTAGTTTTGGATGAAATATTACTTCCTTAGAGAGTCTTACTTTTACTGCCTCTCCAGCTGAATTAGGTTGCAGCATTCTTCTCTTTTATACTACAATGTTGATTTCATAACACTGGTACTAAAACAGATGCACTTATACATAAATTTCCTTGTGCATTAATATTCATTGTAAATGTCACTCAGTATGCAGTAAATTTCCTGAAGATGGGAGGCATAATTTAAAATCATTCTAAACTGCCTGGATGGAGTGGCTCAGTGGTTGAGAATCGACCTAGGAACTAGGAGGTCATGGTTGGATTTCCTGTTATGGCACATGCTCAGGTTGCAGGCTCAAACCCCAGTAGGAGGCGTGCAAGAGGCAGTTAATCAATGGTTCTTTCTCATCACTGATGTTTCTGTCTCTCTCTTCCTCTCCCTTCCTCTCTGAAATCAATAAAAATATATTTTTAAAAACATAATTCTCATAAAAATAAATAGAAATCAGGGGCCATAATTTTAATTAACTCATAAGTGAGAGAAAGAGCCTCTGACAAAACTGGTTCTATTGATTTTTTACAGAGAGGAAGAGAGAGGGATAGAGTGTTAGGAACATCAATGAGAGAGAAACAAAAATCAGCTGCCTCCTGCACACCCGCTACTGAGGATGTGCCCACAACCAAGGTACATGCCCTTGACTGGAATCAAACCTAGGACCCTTCAGTCTGCAGGCTGATGCTCTATCCACTGGGCCAAACCAGTCAGGGCTTCAGATGATCTTTAGATACATTTATTACATAATGCTCTAGCATGATAATAAGACATGGAATTTGGTTTTTTGCCTTATTTCCATATCGTAGGCACTTTTTCTCAACATAGGCTTCTCTGAGTTAATATTGCACCTGATGACTGAAGAGGGAGTAGAAGCTGTCCAGTAAGAATGGTAAAGGGAAAGGCAACAAGTGTTCCAGGAATAGGGACAGTGCAGAGACCCACTTCACTTCAATCGCGCACAGCCAGTGTCAGACCTTGGGCTTCATCCAAAAGTAAAAGTGTTTTAGTTCTAAAACATTAAATACCAATGTCTCACTTTTTGAGCATAGTTTCCAATTCTTCAAACTTTATACTTTACCTCTTCTTACACAGGCTTTTCAGCCTCATAGAGACCTCTGGTCCCTTGATTCTTTCATGCTATTCCAGGTACCAGCTTCAGCCTTCTTTAAACTCCATGGGTTACCTCCCTGACCTAATCTTTTGTCAATTCTGTTACATGTCGTGACACTGCTACTCTTCCAAGAAAGAAATTAATTTATTTGCTTAAATTTATTTGCTGAGCAAATAAGCTGAATAAGATAATATTTGAATGAATGCTTGAACTTACTAGTTAACCATATTTGGAGAGGGAAATTGAGATAGAGGGAGGATCCACAATGTATTTCTGTTAGAGGGAATATGATTGGGGATCCACTGAGCAAGAAGTGAATGTGATAACAACTTTCTTGGGAAACTAATTGTGGGACATCTGTGTTTTAGTTGTTGAGCCCATCAGTACAACAGTCAATGAGCCCATCAATACTACAGTCATTCCTGTGGTTACATCTTTGGCAGCACTTCTGATAATGCTGATTTCCATTAGACTTTATTTACGAAACAACAGGCTCAAAAACTGGTCCAAAAACAGGTAAAGGTATTCTTTTTCTAATATACAATCATCCCTTCTCAGAGATATCTGTCCTTCACCTTTCTGCTTAGGAACAACATAAAAATCAACCAAGGTCTATTCAGAGGAAGTCACACCAATGAGACTCTCAACCATAAAATATGAAAAATAAACTTTATTTATAGAACTTCTGTGTAGATTAAAAGAAATGCTTTACATGAAGCATTCTTGCCTTGCACTACCACAAAGGTATTCAATGAAAGGCTATCATTATTATTGTTGTTGTTGTTAGTAATGTTGTGACAGAATAAGTAGGAAGACAGAAGTAAATGGAAAGATGATGGAAGGATTAAATATTCATGATACACTAAATATCCATGAGGCATTTGAAGCACTCATTTATGAGATCTTAAATTGACCACCCATGGGAAATACTTATTTTTCTATCAACAACTTTTGCACAAGAAATAAGGGTAAAATTTATAGCTGCTCATTAGGCCAACAAAGAGCTACAACTATGCTAGGTATACTTGCCCCACAAGTATGCGTGTTGGCCCCAGGTAATACATTATGAGCCCCCTTATTCAAGATACCTTTAGTCTTTAAAACCACACAATCAGCAGCGGATTGATGAGGCAGAGAAAAACAAGGCCTGTAAACACTGCTCAATTTTTTTTGAGACTTTACATGGTGTGCTTGCAAACTCTCCTAAGTGTTCATCTAAATCATCTCTTTCCCTTGGCATTTTGCTAAATCTTAAATTGATTCAATAAACTGTGTATTTATAAACAAACAAACAAACAAACAAACAAACAAACTGTGTATTTTTGCCCTGGCTAATGTAGATCATTGGTTAGAGTGTTGGCCCGAGAAACAAAAGATCATGGGTTCACCTCCAGGCCAAGGGCACATACCTGGGTTGCATGTTCAATCTCTGGCTCCAGTATGGGTGTGTGCAGGAGGTAACCTATCAATGTGTTTCTTTATCCCTCTCACACAGGTATCTCTCTCTCTCTCTCTCTCTCTCTCTCTCTCTCTCTCTCTCTCTCTCTCATGCCCCCCTCCTTCTTTTCTGCTCTAAAAAAAAAAAAGAGAAACACAAAAACAATGAAAAATATATGCTCAGGTGAGGATTAACAAATAAATAAATAAGTAAACTCTGTATTTTGAGTTTAGTAATTTGGCATAGAGTTGTTTAAAACATTTTCTTTTTTTTTAATATTTTTTTATTGATTAAGATATTACATATGTGTACCCTCTACTCCCCCCCCCCCCCCCCCCCGCTCATCCCCTCACCCCCCCGTTGTCCGTGTCCATTGGTTAGGCCTATATGCTTGCATATAAGTCCTTTGGTTGATCCCTCCCCCTTGCCCCCACCCTCCCCTACCTTCCCTCCAAGGCCCGACAGTCCAATCAATGCCTCTCCGTCTCTGGATCAGTCCTTGTTCATCAGTTTATGTTGTTCATTATATTCCACAAATAAGTGAGATCTTGTGGTATTTATCCGCTCTCCAGTTCCATCGATGCTGTGGCAAATGGTAAGAGTTCCTTTTTCCTCTTCCTCTTCTTAAAGAATACCTTTCAGCATTTCATATAATGCTGGTTTGGTGGTGATGAACTCCTTTAGCTTTTTCTTATCCGTGAAGCTCTTTATCTGACCTTCCATTCTGAATGATAGCTTTGCTGGATAAAGTAATCTTGGTTTCAGGTTCTTGCTATTCATCTCTTTGAATATTTCTTGCCACTCTCTTCTGGCCTGCATGGTTTCTGTTGAGAAATCAGCTGACAGTCGTATGGGTACTCCCTTGTAGGTAACTGACTGTCTTTCTCTTGCTGCTTTTAAGATTCTCTCTTTATCTTTTGCTCTTGGCATTTTAATTATGATGTGTCTTGGTGTGGTCCTCTTTGGATTCCTTTTGTTTGGGGTTCTCTGCGCTTCCTGGACTTGTAGGTCCATTTCTTTCACCAGGTGGGGGAAGTTTTCTGTCATTATTTCTTCAAAAAGGTTTTCAATATCTTGCCCTCTCTCTCCTTCTGGTACCCCTATAATTCTGATGTTGGTACGCTTGAAGTTGTCCCAGAGGTTCCTTACACTATCTTCATATTTTTTGAATCTCTTTTCTTTTTTCTTTTTCGGTTGGGTATTTTTTGTTTCTTTGTATTTCAAATCTTTGACTTGATTCTTGGGATCCTCTTGTCTGCTGTTGGATCTCTGTAAATTATTCTTTATTTCAGTCAGTGTATGCTTAATTTCTAGTTGATCCTTTTTCATGTCCTCCATGGTCTCACTATACTCCTTGAGGGATTCATTAAATTTATCGGCGGTTTCCATAAAATTCTTGACAAACCTTATAAACGTGGCCTTGAACTCCATATCCAGTCGTCTGCCCTCCTCTGTTTCTGCCAATTGTGACCTGTTTCTTTGTCTCCGCATTTTGGCTGCTTCCCTGTGTTGATAGAGTGGCCCTGCGCGCCAGGTGTCCTGTAGGGCCCAGTAGCTCAGCCTCCCCAGTTACCTGGGGTGGACACTCTTGGTGCACTCTTGGTGCCTTGGTTGATGTAGGATCACTGGGAGGAATTGACCTCCAGGCCAATTGGCTGTGGGAAGCAGCTGTGTCTGAAGTGGGAGAATGGTCCCCCTCTGACCACTGGGTACAGTGGCTCCTGGATCTAAGGAGGTGCTAATTCAGCCCCTGCCTGAGGCCTCACAGCCTGGGCCACAAAGAGGCTCAGCTGTGAAGCAATGCAAGCCGCTGCGGGGCCTTGGGCCTTCTCTTGGAAGTTCCGGGTCTGCTTGGCTGGGCTATAGTTAGGTACATTCACATGCAAAAGCCTCTGCTGCAGCCTGGGTGGGGCGGGGTCTCAGGGAGTCAAAAGGGCGGAGAAAGAAACTATGGCTGATTCTCTGCGCCCGGAGTCGCGCGTCTCAGTGTCCCGGTAACAGCTGCAAGCACCTCTGAGGGAAATCCGCCCTCAAGTTCGCCCGCTGCCCCCTGACAGAGCAGCCTCTCCCCGTATGAGTCCTGGGTCCCCAGAGACTTCCCAGAACCGGAGATCAGAGCAGTCGGGAGCTTGTGATTCAAAAAGACAGCCGCGTCCTCAGGTGCCACCCCCTTTCCGTGCGCGCGAGCCGCCGCCGTACCTCTGCACTCAGCCTCCGCAGCTCCTCTGGCTCTCAGCGTGCTTTTCTTTTCTTCTAGTTGTAGAAATTACACTCAGCCAGCCTTCCTGTTTTTCTGGACAATGTTTGCTCCGTCCTTTGGGATAATTTTCAATTGCTGTGGGAGGCGACTATTTCCCGGTGTTTATCTATGCCGACATCTTAGTTTCTCTCCAAAACATTTTCTTATTGCTCTTTTAATGTCTAAAGTGTCTGTAGTAATGTCCCCTCCTGATATAGAAATTTTGTGTTTTTTATCTTTCTTCCTTGATTAAGCCACCTAGAAATTTATCAATTTTATTAATATTTTCAAATATCTTTTTATATCATTATTTGCTAGTAATATTTCATTGATTTTTGCTCTTAATTTAATTATATCCTTCCTTCTTTGTGTTTAATTTGGTCTTCTTTTGAGAGTGGAAGGGAGGGGAAGAGACAGAGAGAGAGAAACATTGATGTGAGAGACACACAACAATTGGTTGCCTCCTGCATGCAAGAATCAAGGCTGCAATGGAGGTATATGCCCTTGACTGGAATTGAACCCAAGATCCTTCAGTCCTCGGGCTGATGCTCTATCCACTGAGCCAAATCTGCCAGCGCTAGAAGCTTCTTAAGTGATTGGTTTTTTTACACTACTTCTTTCCTAATATCAGCACTTAAACATTTAATACTATAAATTCCTTTCTAAAAGGGTACTATGCTAAGTGAAATAAGTCTGACAAAGACAAATACCATATGATTTCACTTATGTGTGGAATCTAGAGGACAAAATAAATGAACAAGCAAAACAAAAACAGACTCAGAGAACAAACTAATGGTTGCCAGATAGGAAGGCAACCTGGATGGGTGGGTAAAAAAGATGAAGAGATTAAGAAGTACAAATTTGTAGTTACAAAGTAGTCACAGGCATGTATAGTACAGCACATGGGATATAGTTAATAATATTGTAATAACTACATATGGGGTCAGATGTGTACTAGACTTATCAGGGTGATCACTTCATATGTTATATAAATGTCTAACCACTGTGCTATGCACCTGAAAGTAATCCTATATAATAAAATGCTAATATGCAAATTGATCAAATAGTGGAACGACCGGTCACTATGACCCGCACTAACCACCAGGGGGCAGATACTCAACACAGGAGCTGCCCCCTGGTGGTCAGTGTGCTGCCACTGGGGAAGCACCGCTCAGCCAGAAGCCGGGCTCACGGCTGGCAAGCGCAATGGCAGTGGCAAGGGCCTCTCCCACTACCGTGGCAGCGTTAAGGATGTCCAACTGATGTGGGGAGTGGGCCTAGCCATCATTTGAACATCCCCTGAGGGCTCCCGGACTGCGAGAGGGCACAGGCCGGGTTGAGAGGAACCCCCCTCCAAGTGCATGAATTTCATGCACCAGGCCTCTAGTATAAAATAATATTGAGTCTCAAAAAAACCCAAAACCTTTAACATTGGGGCTATCAGAGCCTTCCATTTTGGATGAGTATGTGAACAAATTAGACTATTCCACAGTAGTTGACCAATTCTCTCCAATACCCATAACTATCATTTAAAAACCTATCATTAAAAAATCTTTGAACCCAATTCAAAATATGGTGAATAAAATGTACAAATAAAATTTCCTCTAGCTTTAGCTGTATCTCATGAATTGTAATGTAACCCAGGTATGTGCCCTTGACTATGAATCAAACCTATGACCCTTTGGTCTGAGGACAAACGTTCCCTAATCACTGAGCAAAGTGGCCAGGGCATGTGTTGTATTTTTATTATTCAGTTCAAACATTTTCTAATTTCCCTTGTTATTTATTCTTTGATCTATAGGTTCTTTATAAATGTGTTAATTTCCATCTAATATCATTGCCCTTCTACCTGAAGAAACTTTTACATTTCTTGCTGTGTGTGAATGCTGGTAACAAATTCTCATGGCTTTTGTTAGCCAAAGAAGCCTTTCTTTCCACTTTTTTTTTCTTAAGGCTATTTTCACTGGATATAGAGCAAGTCTAGAGTAGACTTTATTGTTAAAGCTAGTTTAGTCCTATTCCTGTCAATCTTTCTGGGCTCTCTACTAAAAAGAAAGGTATCTCCACTCTGACTAGTTGGAACTATAATGTCTTTCAGTTCTGTGCGAGCTCTGAGGATTGTCCAGTTAAAGTTCCCATTAGTATTTTGCCTCACGTCATATATAACACAGTATTCAGCAACCAGTTCAGAAAATCCCTGTGTAGATTTCTGGATCTCTCTCTCTCTCTCTCTCTCTCTCTCTCTCTCTCTCTCTCTCTCTCTCTGCCTAGCTTCCTCTTCTCTAGTATTCTGCTCCAAAAATTCTACCCCTCAGCCTCCCTGAACTCTGATCCTGGTCTCTTTATCTTCACAAGGCAGCTCTGTCCACGGGATTCTCTCCTCTGCTCTGCAGTCTAGAAACAGTCTCAATACAGTAGGTTGAAAAATTATGTTGTTGTTGTTTGCTAAGGATCATAAACCTGTGAGGCTATTATTTAATGTCTGAAACAGTTTTAAAATATGTTTTATCTGATTTTATTAGTGTTTATGCCAGGAGGGCATGTCTAGTCCCAGTTACTTCATTATAGCTGGAAGGATGTCTATTATTCTTTCTACAGATGGAAATAGTCCTTTGACTTCTATGACCCTATTAAAGGTCCTCCTGCCCTTAGAGCCTGCCCAAGAGGCTACAGGAAAGAGCTTAGGAAGGCCAAACACAAAGTGAGAGGCAGGCTGTCATGGGCCCTGAGCATCCAGGCACTCCTCCCAGGACTAGGCTGAAGTAAGGCAGGTGCCTAAGACACAACATTTAGGGAGACACTAACTCAGGTTCACATAAATGCTGCCCCTGTTCTTGCATGACACTGAGAATAAATGCCTCCTTCTACTTCACATCACCTGCCTACACTAGTCCCAGCTCTGCCCTGGGCATTCTTGCTAAGTGTGCAAAGAATGCAATGCCCGGGGTTCTCTACTTGGATCACTTCTCAAGGCTGAGTTTGCAGTGAGCAACCTTGAGAAATAAAATAATTTCTTTTCTGAGCAAAAAGCAAACTTGTTTCCTCATGTTATAGAAGCGGTAAACACCAGAACGACACCCACCATCGCACCTGCCAGGCCACTCCTCCCGTGAACAGGGATTATTCCGCAGTCCCTGCCGACCACTTGGAGTTCTATGCTGAGTCCGACTCTGAGGGCGCCAGTGCCAACGCCCCCGGGCCTGCCATCCTGGCCTATGCCTGTGTTGCTGCCACCAACCCTGACCAGGACGGTGCCAGGACACACGCGCCCGGAACTGCCCCAGCCTCCCAGGAGGAGCACAATACCAGCCCTGACCAGGACAGTGCCAGCGCGGACCCACCCAGGACCACCCTTGGCAACGCTGCCATCGGAGCAGACAGCCCCAAGGCCACCGATACAGATCTTGACCCAGAAGCCGCCTGCACCTACCCGCCTGGGACAGTCTCCGCCCCCCAGGACCACACTACCAACCCTGACCAGGACGGTGCCTGCGTGGACCCGCCCGGGACTGCCCTCCCCAATGCCATCCCCAAGGCCACCAATGCAGACCTTGACCCAGAAGCCGCCTACACCTACCTGCCTGGGGCAGCCCCGGCTGAGGCCCATGACACCCTCTCCTCCAGCGTCTCGAAAGCCTTTGCGAAGGTTCGGCTCTTCTTCAAATATGACCCTAAGAAGAAGGCGGAACTCCACGGCATTACGGAGAGATTCACTGGCCTGTCCATGGGTCTCTATTTGCAGAAGGCTCTCGAGGGAATTTCCTGCGTGAACTCACAAATAAGCTGCAGCCAGACTCAGTCTCCAGGATCAACCACCCATGCAAAGCAGGCACCCTCTAGAAAACCTCTCCAACTTCAACAAGGCCATAGTCAGCCACCTTGAACCCCGGGGAGCGGTTCCAGCCCAATGACCTGCTTGAGAGCCACATGAGGCAGGAGCAGGTGTCTCCCCTGGCTCAGGCTCTGGCCAAGACCAAGGGGCTGCCTGTGGCATGGACATCGGCATCAACTACATGGAAAAGCAGGAGCGGAACGTGGATGATGCCACCTTGAAGGTGAGCCAGCACATCATGGGGCTCCAGAGGGGCACCAGTAAGTGTGCCAGCCCTTCAGGTATGATGCCATGTGGCATGAGAAGGCACATATGTCTACCTCTGCAAGGATCATGTCCTTCCACCCATGGGCCATGCAACCATCTGCCTGCAAAGGGCCACTGTTAATGTAAGGAATATTCAAACCTGTAAAGACTTTTTGTGAGCTCATTTGCACTAAACTGTCGACAATTGCTGGGAAGCAGAATCTCAATAGATTCAGATAATGCCCCAGAGAACGGCAGTTCTTCCCCTTGTTGTATACATTACAATGAAAGTGTTAGGGGCAGAAATAGAATATTGGGGACCAGCTATATTTATAAGCTATATTTATAAGAAATATAAATCATGCTCTATTAACCTCGATTGCCTTGTTCTGATTAAACAAAGGATACCTGGCTGGGAGTTGTATGCCCCCAGGACCTTGGAGTCAACCTTGGAATAGGGTCCATTCTCATTCAAGAACTGCCTATTATCAGGGAAATATTAACAACCTTGTTGCCCAAACAATGGAGTTCTTCCCAGCCCAGTTTTACCTCTTTCTTTAAATTTGGATGCCTTTTTTAGGGTGAGGGCAGACTAGAAGAGGTCAATAGGGAAAAGGGGAACATATACAATACTTTCAACAATCAAGATTTTTAAAAAATAAATTTGGATGCCTTTTATTTTTTCTTCTTGTCTGATTGCTGTGGCTTGAATAAGAGTGGTGAAAGTGGTCATTCTTGCCTTGTTCCTGCTCTTAAGGGAAATGTTCTTAGATTTTCCCCATTGAGTCTAATGTTAGCTGAGGCTTTGTCATATTTGGCCTTTATTATGCTGAGACATGTTCCCTATATTCTCACTTTGCTCAGAATTTTTATCATAAACGGATGCTGGATTTTGTAAGAAGCTTTTTATGCACCTATTAATATTTTTATCATTCATTTTGTTTATGTGATATATATTAATTGATTTGTGGATATTGTACCAACCTTGCATCCCAGCAGTAAATCATGGTTAACTTAATATCCTGCTTGGTGGTTCCAAATTTTGGTCATTATCTTGTTTGGTTGTATTCACTGCTTTATTTCTTAATAATTCTTTTCTTTTTTCTTGCTTTTTGCGTATCTCATAATGTTTGACTGAATGATGGACATTCTATGCAAAAGAACAGGAGAAAATGAGAGAAGTAATATGTATACATTTAAATAGCTCACTTTGCCATCTGACAAGCCACTAGTGTGTGGGATTGAGTCCATTTAGTCAGCATTGAGCTGGGTGTGTTGGTGTTTTGTTGCTGTAACTGCGTGAAGTACACCACAGACCACATTAAGCAATTCTTAATGTGAGGCTTGAGGTGTCAGGAATCTCTCTGAGTGTACACTTTCAACTTTTAGCAGGCACTATCTACCTTTATCACACATGGGCGGGGGGGGGGGCGGGGGTCTCTGTTATTGGTCTCAGAGTAAGATGATATGGTTTGTATGTTGTAAGATGTGTTCTGAGGGCATTGGAAGTGCTTGGTTTCCCTGCTCCAGGCTCAGTCTTAGGCAAGCCCTATGCACTTGAACTACAGAAGTGGAACTTTCTCAGCCTTTCTTCTCCTTCCCACTGTGACAGGTGAATTCTGCCTTACAGGTGCTCTTATATGGGTAACTTTCCTGCCCCTCCCTTAATGGAGAAAGGCTTTCATTTTCTACAATGTGGTATCTCTAGCTCAAGAGAGTTCCTACCCTTCCCCACCAGTAAAAGATTCTTTTGCTTCTACCCATTTCCCAGCAGAAATCCTATAAAAGGTTCAATAAGTTTTCCTACCCCATCCCAGTAGCTGACAACTTTTACTTCACATTAGAAAAGAGCCTGGGAAGTGGATGGGGTTCTGTGTCTATGTCCCAAGGGTTACTCTTCCTGGATCCTGCCCTGCCTCTATCTTCTCATGAGCACTTGGTGGACACCTGCAGATAATGGCTGGTAAGGGAGTGTGAACCTTCCAAGAATTCCAAACTGTCCTACTAACAGTTACTCAATCTTTAGTAGTCTATTAAAATCCCAGTCTTTCTTTCCTTCTTTTTGTGTTTTCCAACAGAAAAAGAGTTCATGTGTTCTATCTCCCCTTGGAGAGGCCTGTCACCCTCTGGAACTCATTTCACCTTCTTGCCTCATTACCTAGTTCTCTGAAGGGCTCCAAAAAGCCTATGGTTTTATAGATCATCCTGATTTACCTGTTTGTTAAGGTATAAGTGATAGTCTCTTGTGGATTTTATAAATGGAAGAAGAACTCAGCGTTTTTTAAAAAGCTGAAACTGGTGCCTGTGGGTCCAGGCATACAAATGCTGCCACATCCAACTCTCCCATAATCTCCATCACTGCTCTAGATAATCTCATCAGAGGTACCAGAAAGCATCATTTGTTGCACTCTCTGTCCACCTTGATTTTACAAGCAAGAGTATAGTCCAGGAACTCTAGATGGCCCACCAAGGCTGTCCTAGTACATCTCTAGTCCCAGACCCACCTCAGCCCTGTGGCGTGCTTCCAAGACTTTCCGTAGCTCATGCCGTTTCCTGGCATACCTCTGGGCCCCAGAGAAGCTTGCCCCCTGGGACTTCCTATCATCCTTGCTCATGCCAGGACTCCCAGTGGCTCATATCCACTCTGGCTTCAGCTCTGGACCCCAGCAGGCTTTCTCCTGGGACTATCAGCCATTGGAGCTAGCTCCAACTACAGCTCCTGCCTGTGAGGCTTATCTCCTAGACTTCCCGCAGACCATGCCCACTTCAGCTATAGGTCCAGGCTCTGGCACAACTTTCCCTTAGCACTTCTACCAGCTCCAGCTCCAGCTCCAGCTCCAATTGGCTTGCCAAGTTGGCCTTGCCCCGAAGTCTATGTGCAACCCATGGCAGTCCAGCTCCAGCTTCAGCTGGCCAGAGATACCCCGTACACACAGTCTACAAAAGGGAAGCTACTACGCAAGACCACTCTAAGACTGGGAGTGGTTGCTGTTTCACCCAATTCATGGAAACAGTCACCAAGAGACGGCCAAAGTGAGGAAATAGAGAAATATGTTCCAAGCAAAAGAATGAGATGAAACCCCAGAAAATGAAGATAAGCAATGTACCAGATAAAGAGTTCAAAGCACTGGTTATAAAAATGTTCAACAAGCATGGCAAACGTGGCCCAGTGACTGGGCATTGACCTATGAACGAGGTCACAGTTGGATTCCTGGTCTGGGCACATGCCAGGGTTGCAGGCTTGATTCTCAGTGTGGGGCATGCAGGAGGCAGCCCATCAATGATTCTCTCTCATCATTGATGTTTCTATCTTTCTCCCTCTCCCTTCCTCTCTGAAATCAATAAAAACGTATTTTTTAGAAAGAGAGATGGTTTCCAGAAGGAAGTAGGGGGGTGGGAGGATGGATGAAGAAAGGGTAGGGGATTAAAAAGTACAAACTTTTAGTTATAAAATAATTCACAGACCCTGGCCAGGTAGCTCAATTTTTTGGAGCATCATTCTGATACACCAAGCTTGTAGTTTTGATCCCCAGTCAGGGCACATACAACAATCAACAATGAATGCAAATGTAAGCAGAATAAGAAATCTATCCTTCTCTCTTTCTCTCTCTTTCCCTTCCTCCCCCTCTCTCTAAAATCAGTAATTTTTTTTAAAAAGTCACAGGGATATAATGTACAACATAAGGAATACAGTCAATAATATCATAATAGCTGTGTAAAATGACAGATGATTTCTAGAATTATCAGTTTATCTATATAATAAAAGCCTAAGCGACCATTACAGCAGAACGACCAGAACAACCGGTCGCTATGATGCGCACTGACCACCAGGGGGCAGATGCTCAATGCAGGAGCTGCCCCCTGGTGGTCAGTGCGCTCCCACAGGGGGAGTGCCGCTCAGCCAGAAGCTGGGCTCATGGCTGGAGAGTACAGTGGTGGTGGCGAGAGCCTTTCCTGCCTCTGTGGCAGCGCTAAGGATCAGCAAGCTGAACGGTAAGGAGCCAGCAGGCATACAGTATGGAGCAAGGGGTCCTGGACTGAGAGAGGGATGTTCAACTGCCAACTTAGGCCCAATCCCCATGGATCAGGCCTAAGCTGGCTGGCAGACATCCCCCAAGGGGTCCTGGACTGCGAGAGGGTGCAGGCCAGGCTGAGGGGACCACCACCACCCCGCACCCCCCAAGTGCACCGGGCCTCTAGTAAGGTATAAATATTGAATCACTATGTTTTATACCTGTAACTAATATAATGTTGTATTTCAACTATAATTAAAATAAATTTTAAAAACCCCAAAACATTAAAAAAATTATTTTACAAAGAGAAATAACCCAGATGTGAGGCTTAGTATGGCTTCAAAATTACTATCTATGATCATTTATCTGCAGCTATACCAATTTACATTCCCACCAACCATTTAGCAGGGTTTCCTTTTCTCTACAGCCTTGCCAACACTTGTTATCTCTGGTATTTTTTATAATAGCCATCCTAACAGGTCTGAGGTGACATCTCATTGTGTTTTTATATGCAGTTCCTTAATGACTAGTGATGTTATGGACCTTTTCATATTCCTGTTTGCCAATTGTATGTCAGGAGAAATGTATATTCATATCCTTTGTCCATTTTTTTATTTTTTTAAATATATTTTATTGATTTTTTACAGAGAGGAAGGGAGAGAGATAGAGAGTTAGAAACATCGATGAGAGAGAGACATCGACCAGCCGCCTCCTGCACATCTCCTACTGGGGATGTGCCCGCAACCCAGGTACATGCCCTTGACCGGAATCGAACCTGGGACCTTTCAGTTCTCAGGCCGACGCTCTATCTACTGAGCCAAACCGGTTTCGGCCCTTTGTCCATTTTTAATGGGTTATTTGGTGTTTTGCTAATGAGTTGTAGGAGTTTCTTATATATTTTGGATATTAACCCCTTACCAGACATATACTTTACAAATCCTTTTCTCCCACTCAGTAGGATGTCTTTTCATTCTGTTGATTGTATCCTTTGCTGTGCAGAAGCTTTTTATCCTACTTGTCTATTTGCACTTTTGTTGCCATATCAAAATAAAGTCATTCCCAATTAGCTTTCCCCCCTATTTTTTTCTAGGAGTTTTACAGTTTCAGAGTTTACATTTAAGTCTTCATACATTTCGAGTTGATTTTTGTGTATGGGGTAAGATAGGGTCCAATTTCAATCTTTTCATGTGACTATCCAGTTTTCCCAACACCATTTATTAAAGAGTCTATTCTTTCCCCATTGTGTACTCTTGGCACCTGTAAACAATTAGTTGATATATGGATGGGTTTATTTCTGGGATCTCTATTCTGTCCCATTGGTCTATGTGTCTGTTTTGATTGCCATAGGTTTGTAATATAGTTTAAAATGTGAACATTTGATGCTTCCAGCTTTGTCCTTCTTTCTCAAGATTGCTTTGGCTATTAGAATTTCTTGGTGACTCTATATGAATTTTAGGATTGGTATGGTATTTTTTATTTCTGGGGTAAAAAATGCCATTGATTCTTAACACACTGTGGACCAGTAGTTTTACTGCTAGGTTTACCCAGTGGCCAGATAAGTTTCTATTGAATGAGTACAAAAAATGTTTTACATAAATGTTAAAGGCACAATTTAAAATTAAATACCCATTGCATTTTGAAGTTATTTATTATATGTTCTTACAAGTTAATATCTTTTTAAAGTATGATACTTTGTAAAACACTGTGTAATATGAAGTGAGAATTTTCCTGACCCATCCTCAATGTTTAATAGGGCCTGCAGTGAATCTATAGATCATTTGGGGTAGTGTGGACATTTTAACAATATTAATTCTTCCAATCCATGAACTCAGGAATATCTTTCATTTATTTGTGTTTTCTTCAATTTTTTATATCAATGTTTTATAGTTTTCAGTATGCAGAAATTTCATCCCCTTGGTTACATTTATTCCTGAGTATTTATTATTTTTATGCAATTGTAAATGGGATTATTTTCTTCATTTGGGGGGACAGAGAGGATGAGTAAATTCATCAAAGTCAAACCACTAGTAAATGGAGGAACTAATACTTAAATCTGGTTCTGACAGACACCTAAATCCATGTTCTCTATTAAAACTCCATTGCTTTATAGTAAGTTAATGACAAGTATGTACATTTTTCTCCAAAACTTCATTCTGGTAAACTTTTTAAGGTTTTTATTAGGTCTAGCTCTTTGACAAGCTCTAAGCAGAGGAAAGACCTACAAAAATGTATACTGATTTATTAATACCCAAACCAACTTCACTACAGAATGAAGGCCTCCTAAAACTTTTGAATAATTACATCCTGATGAACCTCAATGAAGATCCTCTATGTCATCGGGGTAAGTGTACAAAAGGCCAGGGAAGTAGATGGCTTGGCAGAACACCGGGTCTTGTAGGCCCAATTAAATCAGGCTCACTCACATGGTGACTTGAGACTTTTTCCAAAGCCCCTCTATGTATAGGACTCCTCAACTTAAGAAGCTAAGCCTTGTTACAGGGAAAGGAATATCACCCACTCCTATTTTCATGCTAATGGTCCCACCAGCATAAAAAGGGGGGCAGTGAAAGTGATGACACTGATCTAATAATCTGGGGGCCAATATTACCAACTTCCTGAAAGGAGCCCACAGAATGGCCTGACACAGATACACAAAATGCAGCCAGGAAACAACTGGGACCTTAGCAACAAGGCAGAAACTGGCTCCTCTCCCCATGAAGACCTGTTTTATGAGAATTTTCTACTTTTTCAGTTAGGTCCCACCACCTCCCCCAAAGAAAGCTGCAGCCCTTTTTTTCCAGCTTTACTGATATATAATTGATATTAAAATACCGTGTTAGTTTAAGGTGTATAATGCTTTGATTTGATACACTTATAATATGCTAATTAGACCAAACAGCCAAATGACCATCCAGATGACATTCCAGACGATCATCTGGACAACCTTTCAGACAAAGCCGGGACTGTGAGGGCTAGCCAAGGCTGCAAGGGGCTACTGTGAATAATGGTGCAATGAACATTGGGGTGCTGATATACTTTCAAGATCCTGTTTCCCCTTTCTTTTGAATATATACCCAGAAGTAGGATTGCTGAATTTTTAAAAGTAGACAAAGCACATAAGAATAACACTTCAAGAGTTACAGAGCCTCAGCATACAAAAATATACTTCACAAACTTTCACATGATCTTCATAACAGCAGACTAAGGCAAATGTTAAAACTCCCACGTTCAAAATGAGGAAAGTGAAATTCAGGGATATGAGTCCACTTGACAAAACATTTGAAGTAGCAAGGAGAATGAAACGAGTCACTGCCTCCTCTATTAGCCTGTGAGCACCATGAAGGTTAAGATTCTTTATATTCTACCACACCACAGCTATGTTGTTAATATATCAGCAAAAGGATGAAATTAAAGATGTTCCCTAAAAAGCAACATTCCGTGCATCTCAGCACACAATTTAGTTTCCTGAATCCAGACTACTGGGCCTGGGTTTCAAAACCCAAAACTTCAAGTTTCCTCTCCCAGTGGTCCTCCCTGTCTCTCACCACTACCTCCCCCACTTGGCAGGCTCTAGTCCAGGGGTGGGCAAACTTTTTGACTCGAGGGCCACAATGGGTTCTTAAACTGGACCGGAGGGCCGGAACAAAAGCATGGATGGAGTGTTTGTGTGAACTAATATAAATTCAAAGTAAACATCATTACATAAAAGGGTACTGTCTTTTTTTTTTTTTTTTTTTTAGTTTTATTCATTTCAAATGGGCCGTAGTCTGCCCACGGCTGCTCTAGTCCTATCTCACATCGTGTTGCTGCCTTGCCTCAGTATCATCACTGCCTGGGACCATGTAATGCCCTGCCCTGTTTTCCAGATAAAGATTTTTGCCCCTAATACCAGCTCAGATCAAATCACAATCATCACAACCTCTTAGGCTCTTGGCCATGTCTATCAGGGATCAGCCTGAAAGACAGCTTAACTTTCTCCAGCTCCAGCCCTAAGTCCAACTCCATTCACTCTACAAGGCCTGATATCAAGGTCCTGCACCTTGTAGTAGAGGCAATGTAGGGTAGGCAATGATTATAGTCTTTGGAGTCAGGCAGACAGATCTGGATTCAAATCCCATTATATAAAACAGACAACTTATTTTAGCTCCATAAACTTCTATTTTATTTTCTGCCCATGGAGAATGATACTATATACCTTGAGAGGAATCAGCACAGTTCGTTCAAGGTCATAACTCTCATTTTTACTTGATCAAAATTCTTCCTAATGTTATTTAAGGATAATTTTACATTTAAATTCAATGGGAAGAAATTGCCTTACTACCTAAAAATAGCTAACACCCTTTAAGGAATGAATAAAGGACTAAATGAATGATGAAATAATTGAAAAAAATCAATCAAACCATTGGATATACTTGATATAGATGAATTCATTCAATGAAACAAATATATATTAACTACTTTTATGTCCTAGGCACTGTGAACAAGGAAGACAGGATCCTTTCCCATATGGAGAGGTTAGTCCAACAATTTCTCTCTCCTTTCTTCGGTTTTTGACATGAAATCTATTATGACATTGAACTAACTACATTGAACTACTTATTTTGTAAGCTGCCTCCTCTACTAGACTGTGAGCACCATGAAGGTAAAAGCTAGGTCTTGACCACCTGCCTCAGGGCCTGATAAGGATTAATGACTTCATGTCCCATCCCTCATGGAGATTTTGCTGTCTCCTTAGGACTTTCCTTAAGTTTGCACAATCCTGTTTTTGCCCCCTGACCAAAATTCAGGCAGGAGGAGGCCCTAGAATTTATCCCTCTTGATCTGGTGGGAATAAAGGTTTAGGTAGGGAAACACTTTTGTGTCCAGTACAATTTATGGATCCAGAGAGAAAAAAATTATATATATAAAAGAGAAATGTTGATATGTGATAGAAAGATAAGTCCAAAATAGTATGCCAACTGAAGAGAGCCAAGTGATTGATAAGGGCCAAAGAGGGCACTGGGGAGCAAGGCGTGGTGGATTGGGGCAAGCCCATGGTGATGCCCAAATTAACTATGGAGATCCGGAGCCAGTCTTTATGTATCCTCCTACCATGTACTTGAGTAAGTGGGCCCAGAGTAGCTAAAGGTATAGAACTATGTGGACACTGTTACCTTCCCCAGTGACCAGACAAAATTTGGACCAAGACTGAGTAAACTTGGGAGTGGCCACTCTTTCCTGGACAGGAGTATTAGCTCTGGGCGGACTTAGCTTAACGAAGAGAATAAATTCAATCAGTTGTTGGACACCTGAACAAACAGAATGTTCCAGGGTGTCTTCGCCTTCTTTCTGATGTCATAGTTGGGGAAAGGACAGATAATAAGGACTAATGATTATTTGCACTTACTAGTACAACAGATGGAGAGCAGGAAGCTTGGATGCAACTGCCTCAACCCTGTCAGAACTTGTAGCTGCAGATCGTGGACACCTGAGAGCATGTGATTTCAACTGTTTCACAGAGGAACCCTTCTGAGTAAGGGTGCCCAGTAGGTCATTTCATAAAGCAGACAGCAGCAGAGCTCTTGTGGCTGGAGTGAGGCTATAAGGTCTTCAAGGCCAACTGCTCAGCCCCCTCCTGGTTCCTTGAGGTTGGTAGGGGTGGGCAGAAGGGAGCAGGCATGGAGAGAGAGCTGGGAAAAGGATGAGGAGGTTGTGGTTCATAAAGAGAAACCACAATGCTGCAGAGCATTTAGGGATTGGATAGTGTTTCCAGGTTTTACATGTCAAAACAATGGTGAATGAGAATGATCAGGAATGAATAAGAGCTGGCTGCCAGGATCCTCCTTAACCATGGTGATTATCTCCAGCCAAAGTCAACAGGCAGCAGACGATAAGAGACACATTAGTTCTTCTGTTCACAATTCATTTAGAGCTTTGTCTTTTTAAATGTGGAAGCCAATTTATTCAGACTTTCGGGTTTCTAGCAGCAGAGGGGCATTTGTCCCTTATCTCTCATCCTCTCTGACTTCTCAGAAACAGAGAGGAAAAGGTGCCAAACCAGCTGGTCAGAAAGGTCTGAGTTCACATAGAACCTTCTTTCAAAAGCTTTGGAAACAGAAGCCTGTGTAACTGCATTCACCTGTGGCCCAGCACCTTCAGAGTCCCCATCTGCCACCACACCCCTGCTATGGGCAGCTGCTTCCCAGCTACAGTGGGTGCCACGCTTCAGACTAGAGAGGGAAATAAACCATTACCATTTATCACCTGTCAGAAATTCAGACTCCACTTGTCCTGAACAGCACAGCCAGACACACAAAAATCAACTACTGGTCAGAGGACAGGAGGGCATGAAGGAGAGCCAAGGTGCCTGTATCCCACTCACAGGGAAGAAGACGGGAACGTAACAGAATGTTTCTAGACTCTCTTCCTGTCCTTGAACTAAACAGGAAGGTGAAGTCTTCCATGTGTGATGCTCATTAGGAATAAAAAGATCTGGCTGAGGGTCTCCATTCTACCCCGTAATGGTGTGCCTTCCGGAAATTTACTTGATTCTTCTGAAACCTGGTTCCTTCACCTTAGAACAGCGGTTCTCAACCTGTGGGTAGCCAACCTGTGGGTCGCGACCCCTTTGGGGATCGAACAACCTTTTCACAGGGGTCGCCTAAGACCATCGGAAAACAGATATATAATTACATATTGTTTTTGTGATTAATCTCTATGCTTTAATTATGTTCAATTTGTACAATGAAAATACATCCTGCATATCAGATATTTACATTATGGTTCATAACAGTAGCAAAATTACAGTTATGAAGTAGCACGAAAATAATCTTATGGTTGGGGGTCACCACAACATGAGGAACTGTATTAAAGGGTCGCGGCATTAGGAAGGTTGAGAACCACTGCCTTAGAAGGAGGATAATATGAACACCTGCTTCTAGGTTTTTGTGAAGGTCAACTAAGGAATGTGATGAGCTTTATGATCTATAAAGCACTGTGTATGTGGTTATTAAGAAAGTCTAAAGACTTTCTGGAGATGATCTGAGTATGTTTACCACTTTACCATTCCCCGGTCTCTGCTCCTTCCTAGGTATGACGTTTGCCCAATGCAACTGAAGGAGCCAGTGACTTCAGCTCTGCCGAGATGACAGCTCAATCAGATGACCAAAGGAGGGTGCAAGGTATAGCACAAGGCTTTACAGGTCCATAGCTTGGGGTCCCAGTACTGCCTGCTGCTTACCAGCTGTGTGACTTCTGATACAATATCGATCTCCAAGTTTCTATATAAGACAGGGCTAATGGTACACACCTTCGAGATAGATTAAGTGACTCACTGTCTAAATGCCTAGCTTATCATAGTGTGAGGTAAAGATAAGTAAATCTGATGGTCCCAGATCTGTCTCTTGCTTCAACAGTGTTTGGATCAAACAGAATCAGGGACGCCCCTTCTTCCAGCCTCCGACCACTCTCCAGCTTCTTAGCCAGTCACCCCTTTGGAACCACCTCTGAGACAGGCCAACACACCACAGGTTTTTGTTTTTTACCTTAATTCCTTATTGCCGAACAACCATGAGCTCCCAAATTCGTCAGAATTATTCCACTGAGATGGAGGCTGCCATCAACTACCTGGCCAGCCTGCAGCTGCAGCCCCCTACACCTACCTCTCTCTGGGCTTCTATTTCAACCACGATGATGCGGCTCTGGAGGGTGTGGGCCACTTCCTCTGTGAGTTGGAGAAGCGAGGGCTCCAAGCGGCTCTTAAAGTTGCAAAACCAGCACAGTGGCCGCATTTACTCCCAGGACGTGCTGAAGCTTCCCAAGATGAGTGGGCAAAACTCAGGGCGCCCTCGCCTTGGAGAGGAACCTGAACCAGGCCCTTTGGGAGCTGCAGGCCCTGGGTTCTACCCGTGCAGACCCTCATCGCTGTGACTTCCTGCAGAACCACTTCCTGGGTGAGCAGGTGAAACTCATCAAGAAGATGAGTGATCACCTGACTCACCTTTGCAGGCTGGCTGGCCCCAGGCTGGGTGGGAGAGTATCTCTTTTAAAGGTTCGCCCTCAAGCACAGCCAGGAGCCTTTGGAGCCCTCTGCATCCCCCTGGCTTTTGTCTGACCCTTTCTCCCAAACCCCTAGACATTCTTTTAGCCACCATGAGGCCCACTCTCATACATTGGACCAAATGGAAACAATAAAGCTTTTTGCAGAAAAAAAAATAACAACAGCAATAAGTATAATCTTGTTTGCCAAGTTCACCAAAACAAAACATCTAGAAATTCGTATACGTGTAATAAGGAGGCAGATTTAACAAACTACCATCTCATATTTTTAATTGCTCCAATCTTCCTCAAAATATGCCTAGTACATAGAACAGTGATGACGAACCTTTTGAGCTCGGCGTGTCAGCATTTTGAAAAACCCTAACTTAACTCTGGTGCCGTGTCACATATAGAAATTTTTTGATATTTGCAACCATAGTAAAACAAAGAGTTATATTTTTGATATTTATTTTATGTATTTAAATGCCATTTAACAAAGAAAAATCAACCCAAAAAAATGAGTTCACGTGTTACCTCTGACACGTGTGTCATAGGTTCGCCATCACCGACATAGAAGGAAACCAATAAATAGTCATTTCATTTTAACTGTACATGACCACCGTGGGTCCTCCTAAAGACCCAATTTTTCTTGATGGAAAGTCCCAGGTTGCCAAGACTGGTTTGGCTCAGTGGATAGAGCGTCGGCCTGCGGACTGAAGGGTCCCGGGTTTGATTCCGGTCGGGGGCATGTACCTGGGTTGCGGGCATATCCCCAGTAGGAGATGTGCAGGAGGCAGCTGATCGATGTTTCTCTCTCATTGATGTTTCTAGCTCTCTATCTCTCTCCCTTCCTCTCTGTAAAAAATCAATAAAATATATATAAAAAAAAAAAAAGTCCCAGGTACATTCCCACCTAGACTACAAGCTCCATGAGGGTAGAGACTGCACCTGCCCCATTCATAGTTCTGTCTCAGTATCCGGCATGATGCCTACTACATAGTGGGTGCCCGGGAAATGGCTGTTGAATGAATAAATTAGTAATGAGTGATGAAATAAAGGCCCTACAGCTCAGGCCCAAAATGCCATTGTCATGTCCAGAACATCTCCCTGTACTTTTCTGGGGGAAGGCTTAGAGCTGCTCACTTCCTTTAGCAGTTGGCAGACAGAAACTGCTAGTTCATCACCCTGGCCCAGCCAGCTGGGCTCCGCCCTCCATGGCTCGCCTTGGGTTAGAGGGAGAACAAGAAGGGCAACTATAGATCGTGTTTCAGTGAGGGGGACAACACTTCCTTCCGCAAAGAAAATATCTTCTTTAGTCACCTTCACCTCAGCTCAGTAGAGTTCCCCATCAGCCAGCTTTGTCCCCGACTCTTTCTCCTCGTTCTCAGGAAGCCAGGAGCCAGGGCCCACTCCCTCTTTTCTGGTGTGTGGTCTGAGTTTCAATTCTGTCTGGCAGACAGTATGGAGGACTCCAGGTCAGCAGGGTCATCAGAATGCTAAGCGCAAATCTGATTGATGAGCAAGTGTCAGAGGGAATGAATGGGAGCCTTAATTAATGACTTCTGCCCTGTTTCAAAGAAAGGCTCCCTTACACCCAGTCCTTGCTTTTCTCTGAAGAAAAAGAAAATTGGGGTGGGGTGAGGAACTGAGGAAGAAAAGGAGGGAAAAACACCCCTATAATCCAAAGTTTTCTAAACAACATAAAGGAAACTTCAAAGACAGACATGGTCAGTTTTTTATGTGCGAGACCGGTTCAGTGATTCTCCCCTCTCTTTGTTTCCATGGACAGCTAGGCTCCATTCCAAAGCTAAAAAATAAAAGGCCACATTGTTCTGAGGGGAGCTAGCCTTTACAAGAAATTTCCTCCTCGCCACTGGGATAAATTAACTGCCTCAGCCCTGGGTGCCCCGGGAGCATTTCTCCCAGGATGGCTCAGCAGGCCAGCCTCCCACTCCTGCTCTGCTCACTCTTACCAGAAAACAAGCATAGTCCACCGAGTCCACCTAAAGGGCATGGCAAGTGACAGGTGTGTTGAAAGATCACAAGTCAGCATGATAATGTGTAAACAGGTCTAACCAAGGTCCATGTGTAACAAAGGGGTAGCATTCGGTTACAGAAGAATTCCTAGAAGAGGAGGTGCCCAAACTGAGATTTATGTTTGGAAATACTGATTTCAATTCAGCATTCAATATCTGTCACGTGCCTGGTTATGGAGCTGGCTGTTGCAATAGACTATAAAGACAGTTCAGCAAGTCACTTAAACTCTGCCCTTAGAATCCTCTCCTACAAAGTGGATTTCCTAATATCTACTTCCAGGGATTGCTGAGAAAGCAAAAAATAAATAAATAAATAAATAAATAAAATAAGAGAACAGGTACAATTCTTATATAATACTTGGCATTCAGAAGTTAATCAAGGATAGTTTAGAAAAGGGGTGGGGATTTAGTCTCTTCCTGGAGACCCTCCCAGCTTAGTGAGAACAACATGAAAAAACAAGTAATTACATTGTCTTAGTCAGTTCTAGCTGCTATAACAAATTAGCATAGAACGTGTGTCTTATAAACAACAGAAATTTACTTCTCACAGTTCTGGAGGCTGAAGGCCAAGGTCAGCATGCCAGTATGGTCAGAACCTGGGAGGCCCTCTTCCGGGTTACAGACTGCTGCCTTCTCACTGTGTCTTCATTCGTGAGGGCCCCACACTCATAATCTAATCACCTCCCCAAAGCCCCAAGTTGGCAATAGATTGGATGGACATGAGGTTGAGGGCAGAGGAAGAAGTCAAAGATGCCTGAGGGTGGGCATGGTGGCAGGAAGATGGCAATGCTCCAAATCAATCTCATGGGGAACAAGGCAGGGCCATTCATTCAAAGCACAGGTGAAAAAGCAGGCTGAGTGGATGCATAAAGCCAATCCAATCGTGCGTTTACATGCTTGCATGCTTCTGGAAGTGATGAGCTGGGGGGAGGACATGTAGCTGGCTTTGGCCTACCAGCTTCAAATTATAGCAGACCCCACCTCTGCTGTTCCATCACTTTTTTGAATTACTATTGAAACCCTCATCAGATATTCCTCTAGCAACCTTGACACACTTGCTGTCAGTTTAAAGATCAGAAAGCTGGAACAATGAATAGCCATTTACTGAAAAATTATAGGTTTGTTTTAATTAAGTTAATTAACTTAACTTATTGTGTTTGAGTTAACTTCCAGGGATTCGGGCTGCTGAATTTCATGAAAACATCTGAAACTAGTAAGTCAAATTGTTTTCCACCCAGGCTGGGGAGTTTAGTTGGTCAGAGCTTTGTCCCAATAGGCCAAGGTTTCGGGTTCGACCTCCGGTCAATGCACATGCAAGAGGCAATCAATGAATGCATCAATAGGAGGAACAACAAGTTGATGTCTCTCTCTCTCTCTCTCTCAAATAAATAAAATTTTAAAAAATAAATATATAGTTAAATTCAGAATATTCATGTTGTAATGGTGATAGGTAAATCATTTACAACTCTAATGGGAACATTAAAACATAAAAGCATTAAAAATAATTTTAAGTACAGCAGTTTGTTAATTTAATGGATACACAATAATTTTATGAGGCCAGCATTACCCTGATACCACAACCAAATGAGGGCAATACAAGAAAAGGAAATCACAGCTCTGGCTGATTGTTCAGTGGTTAGATCATTGGCTTTCAGATCAAAGGGTCCTGGGTTTGATTCCTGGCCACAGGCACATACCTCAGTTGCAGGCTTGATCCTCGGCCCCAGGTGGGGAGCCTGCGGGAGGCAGCCAGTTGATGTGTCTCTCTCACATCGATATGTCTCTCTCACATTTATATTTCTCTCTGTTTTTCCCCTCTCTCTTCCACTCTGAACATCAATGGAAAAATATCCTCAGGTGAGTATTAACAAAAACAAATTAGAAAGGAGAAAGTAAAACTTCCTCTATTTGCAGATGTTATGGTAATATATATAGTAAAACCCTAAAAACTTCACCAGAAGACTGTAAGAAGTAATCATCAATTTCAGTAAATTTGAAGGATATAAACTCAACCTTAAAAATTCAGTTTGGCCCTGACAGTTTTGCTCAGTGGCTAGAGCATCGGCCTGCAGACTGAAGGGTCCGAGTTCGATTCCAGTCAAGGCATGTATGTACCTTGGTTTCGGGCACCTCCCCAGTGGGGGGTGTGCAGGAGGCAGCTGGTGGATGTTTCTCTCTCATCGATGTTTCTAACTCTCTCTCCCTCTCCCTTCCTCTCTGTAAAAAATCAATAAAATATATATATTTTTAAAAAGCTCAAGTTCCTTTAAAAAAAGAAGAAAAAAAGCTCAAGTTCCTTTAAAAAACAAAAAAGTCAGTTTGTTTCTATACACTAACAAGGAACTATCAGAAAGAGAAATTAATGTTTATTTATATTAGCATCAAAAACAATAAAATATTTAGGAATAAACTTAACCATAGAATCCAAATATCTATACACTGTAAGAGCCTTATAAAAGAAACTAAAAGATACAGGGTATATGTAAAAGATATTCCATGCTCATGAACTGGAAGAATTAATATTGTTAAAGTTTTTGTATTATTCAAAGCAATCTACAGGATGTAATTTTTTTTTTTTTTACCACACCCAACCAAAATTCCAATGGCATTTTTCACAGAAAAAGAACAAATAATCCTAAAATGTGCATGGAACCACAGAAGACTTCAAATAACCAAAGCATTTTTTTAAAAGAACAATGTGAAGGCATCACACTTTCTAATTTTAAAATATACCACAATGTTATAGTAATCAAAACAGTATGGTACTAGTATAAAAACAAATATATTAACCAGTGAAACAGAATAAAGAGCTCAGAAATAAACCCACACATTATGGTAAACTGATCTTCAATAAGGGTGCCATTAATACACAATGAGGAAAGGGTTGTCTTTTCAATAAATGGTGCTGGGAAACTGGATAGCCACATGCAAGAGAATAAAATTGGACCCTATTTTATACCATATATTAATTTAAACTCAAAATAGATTAAAAACTTAAAAGTAAGGCCTGAAACAGTCCTAGAAAAAAAACATTGGGAAAATGTTTCTTGGCATTGGCCTTGGCAATGATTTCTTCGATGTGATACCAAAAGCAAGGGTGACAAAAACAAACATAAACAAGTGGGACTATATCAAACTAAAAAGCTTCTGCACAGCAAAGGAAACCATCAACAAACTGAAAAGGCAGCCTATGAAATGAGAAAAAATATATGCAAATCATATGACTAATAACTGGTTAATGTTGATAATATTTTTTATTGCTTAAAGTATTACAAAGAGTATTACATATTCTGCTTTTTTTTCTTCTTTTTTTTCTTTTTTCCCCCTCAACAATCCCCCAGCCACCCCTACCCCCCAGTGTCTTATGTCCATTGGTTATGCTTATATGCACGCATACAAGTAATGTTGAAAATATTTAAGAAACTCCTACAAACAGCAAAAAACAACCCAAATTAAAAATGGGCAAAGGCCTGAACAGACATTTCTATAAAGGAGAAAATATTTAAAGATTATAACATTAAGAGTTCAATTAAAACACAAGCCATAGATATATGTGCTTGCAACTTTTCTCCACAAGAGTTCTTTGAAAAAGTTAAATTACTTCAAAAAATATTTTGAATGATTTTTTAAAAAATATTTTTCAAAATGATGGTGCATAGCTAGGATCATTTCTGGATGCAATGGAGAAAAACTAATTCATTACAAACAATAGGTACTTTAATCACTGGATCATATTGCTTTCCTGAAATACATGAGAAAGACTTGAATACAGAGCCTGAGGAAGAGAGAAATAAAAAAAATAAAGGAAATCTGAGTTTCAGGCTGGGGACAAGAGGACCTAGACCACTCACACCCCTCTGTGTGTGGAAAGTTCTGTCACATCTAGACTGCTATTACTTGTCCTTTCTCCTTAATCTGCTTGGATGTCCCACTGCACTGTCCCACAGCACTGTCATTCCTCAAGTCCCCAAACCAAGTTCTCATTTTTCCACTCCCCTACATCCCCTTTCTACCCTCAGTTGATTGGACTTGACCCTGGAGGTGACAGTAGTCAGTGTTCTGTAACCACCAATTCAAGGGCAAGGTCTATGCAGATGTATCTGTAATCTCACACGGTGTCTACCACAGGCAGGTACTCCATACTTACATATTGAGTGATAATTAGAAATGCATTTATGGTGATGATGACTAAACCATTTGAGACTTTTTTTTTTTTTAGCAAGAAAATGACTGAAGATTTGAATTTAAAAGGATTACTGTGGCTGCAGTGTGCAAAATCTCCTGTAGCAGGTTTTCTCAACTACAGCGCTCCTGATATTGGAGCCGGTTAATTCTTTGCTCTGGGGCTGTCCTGTGCTTTGCAGGGTGTTTAGCAGCATCCTTGGCTCCTACCCACTAAGTTCCAGTGGCACTTCCCTCCACAATTATCACATCCAAAAATGCCACTCATGATTTTGGCAATGTTCTCTGGGAACCAAAATTGCCCTTGGACGAGAACCACTGTCCGAGAGGGAAAAGAAGGTAACGATCAGTCTGACCATTCACTGGATAATGTTATAGAAGGAAGAAAAGTACAATTACATTGATGAAAATGTCTATGTGCTGGGATTTCACATAAGGTTTCATATTTTTAAAAGGGATCTGAAATAAGAGAGCCCCACTCCCACACCACTTGCCCCCTGAAATCCCTTCAGGGTTACCTGAGGTCAAGCTCCCAAATGATTAAACCCTAAGACAGACACCATCCCTTTCCCTGACCTCACTTGAGTGCAGTGAAGTCTAATTCCCACGCCATGTCAAAGAGGAGTGTTTGACACTGCTTCCTGGATATTAATTTGTTATTCTAGAGAAGCCTCCAAATCAAGGTCCAGTCAGTTAAGGATGAATATGCAGAGGTTCTTTGACATAAGCTCCAGGACTTGTCCAAGCCCTCAGCCACCTGTGGAGAGCCTCTCCCTGGGGACTCTACAAGAGCTGGGCTAAAACCTGAATGCCAGAGCTGGTCTGTTTTTCTGGTGGGGCCCAGCTCAGAGGGCCCTGGCAGGTGCCTCCACAGTCACTCAGCAGCCTGGGGACTTGGTTTGCTCGTCTCTGCTCCCACCAACACCCGCTGGTCACTGCTGGTATTAATAACATAAACAGCAGGAAGCTTCGCACCAGAATCAGGGCTGTCTGGATAATTATCTAGTGGCCAAGGGCTAGTCAGTAAATTACTCTGTGACCTGGGAATTCAGCAGGTTACACCATCACTCAGGCCTGCTCACTTTATTACTCTCCCCTCCTGCTGCACAGACATTTATTGGTCTCGCTTATATTCAGAGCATTGATTTCATGCCTTTTTGTTTTCCGTCTTGGAGGTGAGAAGTAGCCCCTTTGGGGAGACCGGTTCTCAGGTCAGTGGGATGGCGGCAATGGCGTGTGGAGGGGAATATTGGAGATTTTGTTTTCTGCCCAGCACAGCAGCACCTACTCCCTGTGGCACTCCCAAACATATTTCAATTTTTCTGAGTTGTGACACTTTCTGATGTTAGGATGTACTATCCCTGGTCTCTCCTGTTTGGACATGTTTTCTGAAATATGTTATCACAAGTTTTTTTCCATAGCTTGAAGCAAACGGCCTGCACCTGCAGAAGATAAGATGCTAAGAAACACTCCCCAACCAATTCGGGCACTCCCCTCTGCCTGACTGAGTTGTGCGCCCACCAGATATCCTGCTATCTTCTAAGGACGTCCTGTTGTTCAGGCAGCTCCCCCAGCTGACTGATGCAACCCTGACCTAGTCCCTATGTAGGAGAACTTAAACACTCCCTCGGGACTGACACCGACACACTGGTCTCAGCCCGCTGTGAGAGAATGCAATAACATTTCTTAAACTCTCCACAATGTCTTGGCTTGGCTCCTATTGGCCCAGACCTAAATCTAGTAAACTGCCTCTACAAGTAACCTTGCATATTGGAGAAAATAAAAAATGTCATCACTCCCACTTCACACACTGCACTTGAGCTACGTCAAATGGGAATGGCACATTCAATGGAATTCTCCCAAGTGCAGTATCTGTCCTTCGGGCATTTGCAGTAACTGTTCCCTCTATTTCGAGCACTCTTTGCCCTGCCCTTCACCACACTTTTAGTTGTCTTTCAGCTCTTATCACAGATGTCACTCCCCTCCCAGAAAGCTTTTCCTCACCCATTCAGAACATAGTTGGCTTACACATGCCCCTTCTGAGCTGCCATAGCATCCTATTCCTTATTATATGACTAATTTCATCTGTTGCAATTACCTGTGTTTTTCATTGTCCTGTCTTCTGGATTGTGAACTCCGGGAGAACAAGAACGTGCTAACATCTATACCCGGCCCCCATTTAAAGTAGCCAATGAGAATTAATGAATAGACATAGGAAGGTATCCCCTAACTCTACCTTCCAGGCAAACCCGATTCCCAGCTTCAGCTCAGCTAACTCACATATCCAACCCCACTTTCGGAAGAGAGCGGTCACGAAGGTTCCCAGGGGGGAACTTACAGCTTCAGCTGAGGACTGTGTTTCAATTCCCTGGATTATTCACTACATCTCTCCCTCTTTTCAATTCACCAATTTCCATAAATGAACCTGACGATAATCCTGTAACTCTCATTTAATGTTCACTCTAACTCCATAATTCATCCGAAAAGCAAATATCCCTGGCTCAGCTGATGAAAGTACTCTATAACCTTGATTAAGACATTTATGTGCACTCAGCCTTGATTTGCTCTTGAAAGAATTAGTAATCGCTTAAATGCTTTCCATCCTAAAAGTTTTTCTGATTCTAAAATTTAAAGTATTTTGTGCGATTCTGCACAATAAAGGTGGCAATGATTCCCACCTTGCTGCAAAACCTTTTTGAACAAATAGGACCTAAACCTAGTAATTCATTAAAATAAATAATTTAGCTACTTTTTCCACAAAGGTGCAGTGTGAGAGATCATAATCTGGCCCTTAGTTACTCCTCCCACTGTCCCTTCCACCACTGATCACAAACTGCTCTGGTTCCTCTCTGCACACTTTCTAGCCAACATGCTTTCCATCTGCCGCTCCATCTGCCTGGAATACCCTTTCTCCTCTGTACACCTGGCAAACTTCAAATTCTGTCTTGAAACCCAGCTTTGGTCAATTCCTCAGGGAGGTCTTCCTTGACTTGAGTTGCAGCACAGCACAATGACCAAGAGTTCAGACTAGAACAGCAGACAGATCGGGACTCTAATTTGGCCCATCACTTGCCAGCTGTGGTTCTGTGAAAACCTGACCTAATTGATCAGACTGAGCCTCAGCCTCCTCACCTGTTAAATGGGCAAGTTAGCTCCTACCTCATAGGTCTATAGGGATTGAATGGCATAACCCAAGTAAAGAATTTGGCCCAGCTCCTGGCAAATAATAAGCACTGTGTGAAATTTAGCCATTGTTATTAGTGACCCCACGTTAGGATTAATCACTTCTGATACACATTTATCAAGCTGAATTTTACATGCCTGTCTCTCATACAAGGCTGTGACCGCCTTCAAGTTCAGACTTGTTCATACCCATATTCCCAGAACTGTGCGTGATGCACTGCACATAGTAAACAGCTAACAAGTGTTTTGTTGAGTGAAATTGAATTATACATTTAGAAAACTGGTGTGCTTTTAAAAGAACAAAAATTAAAAATACTTTAAATAAAGTAAGATAAAATAAAAAGTATACAGCATGGTATCAGATCTCCTAGATTGGCTGTGACAGTTTCGCATTCATGCTCATATTTTCACTTTGGTTCTCGTAGTGAATTCATGTGGCAGATATTATTATCCCGAGTTCACAAATGAGAGAACAGACTCAGAGGGATGTCATTTTGGCCCAAAGTCACAGAGCAAGTTGCAGAACCCTACTAAGTATTACTTTTCTCCCCTCTTATACTTCCCTTGCCCACCCTCACCCCAACCCCCCAAAAAGAAATACTTAAACCACTCTTTAAAAACCTCAGGCCAGTGTGTTCAGTGGTTAGGCGTTGATCCATGAACCAGGAGGTCATGGTTCCATTCCTGATCAGGGCACATTCCTGGGTTGAGGGCTCGATCCCCAGTAGGGGGGCATGCAGGAGATAGCTAATGGATGATTCTTTCTCATCATTAATGTTTCTATCTCTCTTTCCCTCTCCCTCTGAAATCAATAAAAACATATTTTAAAAAATAAAATAAAAATCAATAAAAAGCCTTTTAAGAAAACCTCATGTGTGAGATTTTAAGCTTCCACAAATGATCCCTCACCCAGCACCCAATGAAATCAATCACTGGGCAAGGGCCCTTCTCGGAGATGCCTTCCCACTGGTGACCGCAGCCCTGGCTTCTACACGTGCTGTGGAGAAAGCATGCATACGCCCTGTGTTTTGCCCTCAGCATTCAGAGGAGGCACTGGTTTCTGCAAGTGCTTTGGGCTTCTCCAGGCTTTTCCTGTGCTTTTGTGCAGCTGAGAAGATGAAGCAAGGGTATCAAAAGCTGCAAACAGTCCTTACCTCTGGAGACAGGCATTTACTGGAAAAAAGACCAGACCAATGGCTTCCCAGAGCATTGTTCAGCCACATTAGAGAAAGGATTAAGCAGATACATTCAGCTATTCTAACAGATTTTCTTTAAGCCTTGAATACGCCTCTCACACTCGCTCAGATAATCACATTAGTTTTGTCGTTAAAAGATCCCTTTTATAGAAAGTACCTAAACCGCTTAAACCACCCAGAGAGGTTGCATACATTATCAAACACCAAGACAAACAAAAGGGATTTTCTGTCCCATCTCTCAGTTTTCCTTGCTCCTCAAAAATTGGGGAATCAAGGTAGAAATGAGTTTGCGAATGGACAGTGGCAGGACAGCCATCCTCACTCCTTTCCCTGGGCTGTCCCTCAGCAGTCTGAACTGGGAAGGCTGACACATTCCTTCAGCATTGGGGCCCAGCAGAAAACAAAAGACAGAGATGAAGACAGCAGGGCAAGGAGCGGTTAGAAAGAAGTGGGCTTGCCTCTCTGCCACAGGAAATTGCATTTGGAACCAAGGAAAAGAGAAAAACCACAAGATTTGGGATCAACTAACGGCCAGTAACTAGGTCTGTGGCCAAGGGTGGGGGTGAAAGAGAGTTCGTTCCTTCATTTCTGTTGGCCTCATGGTGCTACTTTATAAAATGGAGATATTACCTGCCATCCCTCCCACCCAGGCTTATTGAAGGGCTCAAATAAGAAAGGCAGGCAGCAGAGTTCTGAGGCCTATAAGTATTATATAAGCATTAGACAGGTTTCCTTTGGCTCTTTTATGGCCCGCAAATGATAGGAGCTGTTTTTTCAGAGTAACATGATTGGTACATAATGGGTGCTTAATCATTGTCTTAATAAATAGTGCTTTTATAGCCTTTCTCACTAAGCCCCATCCACCTGAAAACTCTCACCCTACAAGTCCCAGTTCAAATGTTGCTTCGCCTTTAAAGCATTCCTGACCTTCAGGATGGATTCATCGTTTCTGCTTTCAGCTAACAGCATCCTGAATGCCACACAAATTCTTAGCCCCGTGTATTTAATCTGACATTGTGGTCATCTCTCATTAAAATTGAGCTTCTGAAAAACAACAGAGCTTGCATTTTTATTCTTACTACCTACACTGTACCTGCATAGAGTTAACATTCAATAAATATTGGGGTTATTTGGCCCGGGGAGGAGAAATTCAAAGAATCAATTAAGGACCAGTTTTGGCCCTAGCCGGTTTGGCTCAGTGGATAGAGTGTCGGTCTGCAGACTAAAAGGTCCCAGGTTCGATTCTAGTCAAGGAACATGCCTGGGTTGGGAGCTCGGTCCGACGTGCAGGAGGCAGCCAATCAATGGTTCCCTCTCATTATTGATGTTTCTATCTTTCCCTTCTTCTCCCTTCCTCTATGAAATAAAAATATATATTTAAAAACAACAACAAAAAACAGTTTTGCCTTGGCCAGTGTGGCTCAGATGGTTGGGCATTGTCCCTTATACCAAAAGGTTGATTGCAAGTTCAATTCCCGGTCAGGGCACATGGCTGTTGTGGGCTTGATCCCCAGTAGGGGGCATGCAGGAGGCAGATGATTGATGTTTCTCTATCTCCCTCTCCGTCCTTTTCCCTAAAAATCAATAAAAAGAATCATAAAAAAAAAAAAAAGATCCAGTCTCCAAAATAAAGGTTATTAAGTTTAGAGAAGAGGGTATCTGTACTACAATGTTTAGGCTGTAGGCTGTACAGTCTACACATTGTGCTTTTGTGTTTTTTAGAGTGTAGGATTATTGGATGAATTGAATTAACAATCAATTTTTCATCTCCTTTGCAACATAAACCTTGAGGAAAGGGCCTTAAATTATGAGAGAGATTTAGGTTAGACATCAACACTATTACCATTTTCGGCCACATAGTTCTGTGTTGTGGGAGTTTGTCCTTTGTATAGTTTGGTTCTTAGCAGAATCTCTGGTGTCTACTCCTTAGATGCCAGCAGCAACTCCCCCTTTCCCAGAGTTGTGGCAAATAATGTCTCCTGACATTGTTAAAGGTCCCCTGCCGGCCAAAAGTGCTGCCAGTTGAAAACCACTGGCTTAGACTTAAAGAGTAAACTCCTGCAGGTGAGGGTTTGTGACCTCAGAAAAGGAGACAAAAGAGATGGTGGAAATCTGCTGAGTGCCTTCAATACAAAGCACGATATTTTACTAGTTTATGTTGTACCATGCATTCTAACAGTAGGTGGATTGACCCAATGAACTGACATCAGAGTAACATATAAAATGTCTCTGTCAACTGTAAAGGAACCATAGGAATTCGTTGGCCTTTGCTGATGAAAAAGGAAGCCATTTACCTAACCATCTGGATACTTCGCTATATTGCACTCATTTAAGTGTGCTTATTGTCTACCTATCAGTGTCATAGCATCTGAATATCACCTGAGCAAAAGTTTCATTTGGAGTTTAATATCTTGGAGTTACTGATTGCTAGTTTTTTATAAACCTTTCTTTGGCTATTTATGTCAGATTTCAGGAGTTATAAAACAAAGAAAAATGGTTAAAACCACTTTTCCAAGCCACAGAGGAAAATTAGTAACGGATGCAAACGTCTTTGTGGTCAAAATACCTGACTCTCTGCCTCCACAAAGCTGGTGAGCTACAGTTGATCCAATAGTGCACTCATGAGCCAAGAAGGATGATAGTAAATTCAGGTGTCTGAGCTTATTTTTTTCAAACTAGTATTTCATGTGTGTTATAAAACATCCTTCATTCCTTTTTCCCTGTTCAATTGTCTACTACAGTAAGTAAACTATCTATCTGGCAAAATTTTGGCTGACAGTCTTTATCCAGACAATAAAATCTATTTCTAGATTAAGCCAGATCAGTATATATACCAGTGGTATATTTCATTAGTTCATTATGAAATAATTGTTTGGGCCGTAACCGGTTTGGCTCAGTGGATAGAGCGTCGGCCTGCAGACTGAAGGGTCCCAGGTTTGATTCTGATCAAGGGCATGTACCTTGGTTGCGGGCACATCCCCAGTAGGTGTGCAGGAGGCAGCTGATAGATATTTCTCTCTCATCAATGTTTCTAACTATCTCCCTTTCTGTAAAAAAAAAAAAAAATCAATAAAGTATATTTTAAAAATAAATAAAATAATTGTTTGGTGTTGACTTTCCTCTGCACTGAAGGATCGAATAAGGATGAATACAGTGAAATTTAGCAATATATGTAGAGAAGTTGAAGATATCATTCATTATATTACACTTTCCCCTTTCTGAGGCTCTTTTAAGAAGTTCCTGCCTGGGCTTCTCCAGGCTGACTGGTCTGGTTTTATCTCAACCACAGCATGAACTGTTTAACTGACTTTGGTTTCCTCTTTGCAGATGGCTGCTAGAAAGCTTAGAGCCAAAGTATTTTGGTCCCATCTTCAGAAAATATAGAAAACTCCATGGCAGCATTTCCCAATAGGTGTCTGGCAAAGCACTAGCTCTTCAAATGCTGAAAAAAAAGTGTTTCAGATCAAATTAAGTTTGGAAAATGTCACATTCCTGTTGATTCACAATGCATGTGACATATCAAAGTTTTGAGAGATTCTGTAATAAAGATTCCTGCTTAAGTTTATTTCAACCATGTTCAAACACCAAATGATACCCCCTTTTATGTAACACCCACTTACAACTGGCCTTTCTAGCATTCTATGGAGCCTTTTCAATAAATGCTGCTTTGTAGTTTGCATTCCTAGATCCATGTTACATCTCTATTCCTTGTAAATGTTTAATTTATATCTTTAAATCACCTGAAATACTTTCAGAACCAGGTGTGACAAAAAAATTTAAATGAATAGACAAACATGTTAGTTCTATGACCTTGTACAAGTAACTCTCCAGGCCTGTTTCTTATTGAAGATGCTAGCCATGTTAAACACACACATAAAACTAAATGATCCCAAGATTGCTTTCCAGTGCTGCTGTTGTAAGTGTCTAGCCTCCCATCTGCACTATTAGACAGCAAAATTTATGGAACCAGCTCCCTCTGGGACCCCTTGCATTGAAAAGTGGCTCTGGAGAAACCCAGTCACTTCAATGGCTATTTCTAGTCAGTGTTCTCTTCTCACCTAACATTAAGGCAACTACATTCAGCCCCTTAAGAACGACCGCCAGACTGAAATGGGAGAGGGAGCCCGGGACATGCCATTGAAGTGAGGGAAAACCAGTGAGTCCAAGTTCTAGAGGTTTTGAGTACTAGGAGATCCCCTTTCCAAAATTCAGGGAAGCCCAGGGAAGGAAATCACGTGAGCAGAGATGGATGGGAAGCTTGGCCTTTCCACCCTGAAATGCACCTATTTATATAAATTTGCAGAGGGCCTACTGAGACCTGGCTGCCAGGCCCCATGCTGGATGCTGATCAGAAGGAAGAAGACACAGTCCCTACTCTCAGAGAGCTTGATCTTCCTGAAAAGAGGGTAAGAACATTTAGCAAAATATTACAATTTGGGGTATGTGTACTAAATTAGAGGTGGTCAGGCAGCTTTTAAGGTACTGGAGATACAGAGATGAACAAGCCAGACAATCCCTGATATGGTAGGTGTGAACCAAAATCCACTTCTTTTAGGAAAGCTGAGTAAGACTTCACAGGGGAAGTAATCAATTGGATCTGGGCTTGAAAGATACACAGAAGTTTGCCAGTGAAAAGACTGAAGGGTAATGCTGAGAATGAAATATTTTAGACAGAGGAGTGGCATTTTAGAATGATGGGAAGTTTGGTGTGGCTGAATCCCAGGGTGTTAGAACGTGAAGGGTGGCAGTAAGAATGGGAAATGAGTGCAGAGAAGTAGATCCCAATTTGAGCAAAGGCTGTACCAGGGATCAGGTGGTGGGTCGGCAGTGGAGTCATAAGGGCTTAAGTTGTAGGAGAATAAGGATGTTTGGGGATTTCTTAAGAATGTATCATAGGCCCTAGCTGGTTTGGCTCAGTGCATAGAGCATCAGCCTGCGGACTAAAGGGTCGTGGGTTTGATTCCAGTCAAGGGCATGTACCTTGGTTTCGTGTTCCTCCCTGGTCCAACTCTGGTCAGGGTGCCTGCAGGAGGCAACCAATTCACATTGATGTTTCTCTCTGTCTTTCCCACTTTCTCTAAAAGTCAATGGAAAAATAACCTCAGATGAGGATTAAAAATAAATTTAAAATTTAAAAAAAAATTAGAAAAGAATGTATCATAGTAGGTACAATACCATAGCAGTTCCTGAAGTATGTTTTCTGAACACAAGTTCCTTGACAACACATTCCATGCTTTTATTACGATCTATTCGCCATGGCTTTCCAGCCCGAACTGGACTTCAGATCTTTATACCCAACAGCCCTACTTGACAGCTAACTCTACTTGTTTTTTTCAAAAGTGCACGAAACTCAGCAAAATGAAATTAAACTTATAATCTTTCTGCCAAACCCGGCCATCCTCTGGTGCTCTCTTTCCAGTGTATGACACCACCATCTATTCAAGTGCACAAGCCAGAAATTATCACCCTTGACCCCTACCCAACTCATATCTCATATAGAACTCATCACCAAATCCCATTGACATGCCTTACTAAATCCCTCTCACATTTATCCACTTCACATTTTCACCTCTACCACCCTAGTCAAAGGGTGTCTCTTACCTGGACAGCTGCAACAGCAGTCTCCTACATCACATGCTTGCCCCTTACATTGCACACTCCACTTGACAGCAGAGTGATTTTTTTAGTTTATTACAATATTGTTGACTATATTTCCTATGCTATATATTACATCTTCATAACTTATTTTATAACTGGAAATGTATATCTCTATACCCTTCTTCCCACACTCCTAAGACTAGACACCATAAAGCTCCTAGAAGAAAACATAGTCAATAAACTCTTTGACACAGGTCTCAGAAAAAAATTTGAATCTGTCTCCCCAGGCAAGGGCAACAAAAGCAAAACTAAACAAACAGGATTACATCAAACTAAAAAGCTTTTGCACAGCAAGGGAAATGACTGACAAAACAAAAAGGCAATCTACTGAATGGGAGAAGTTATTTGCAAATGATATATCCAATTAGGGGTTAATATTCAAAATATATAAAGAACTCATACAACTCAACATAAAAAAAATCCAATTAAAAAGTGAGCAGAGTACCTTAATAGACATTTGTCCAGAACGATCATTTTAAATAAAAATATATTCATGTCACTCTCCTGATTAAGGACCATCAATTCTTTATGACTCCTGACCATGGTCTACTTTAGTGAGCTTTTTCCTGCCACATCTCCAAACTCATCTCATGTCACTTTCTGGTCATCTGCAATCCCATTACAGAGGCCTTTTTTCAGTTCCTTGAATATGCTACACTCAGGGTTTTGCACATGCTGTTTTCTCCACTTCTCTTCCTAGTTAGCTCCCATTCGTCATTTAGATAACAGTTAAGACATCACATCTCAAAAATGAAGTCCTATTCCCATCCCACAGACTAACGCAGATTCCCTGGTAAATACCTTAAGAGCCCTCATTCTTCACAGCACATAATTATAGCAATTCAGTGTGTAATTTGACACTTTGTATCTTTCTCCCAGGAGAATGTAAACTTTATTAAGATAGATACAATCAAACCTCAGTTCTCCAATATCTCCCATCTTGAACAATTCAGTTCTCAACCAAGTTGTGTGTGTGTGTGGGGGGGGGGGGGGGGGGTAGGGCAGGCATGTATCGGTTATTGAACAAAACTTGGTTCTCAACCTAACAACCTTTTCATGCTTATAGCTGTATGATTAATCACCTGTCTCTCAGGTGACAAAGGAGAAAATGAGCTAGTATGAGTCAGTTTACCACTAAACCTCCTATTGTTAATATTTCAGGAAATTGTGCTGTGAATATTTTCATTGTTTTTGCTTTTGTTGCTCTTATCCTATCTAATAATAGACAAACATGGCAATTGACCATACCTCCGCTACACTTCCCATTGGCTAATCAGCAGGATATGAAAATTAACCCAACCAAGATGGCGGCCGGCAGCCACGCAGCTGAAGTGAGCAGGAGGCTTTCTTGCTCCAGTGATGGAGGAAGCCAAGCTTCCTCCCTGCTGCGGCCCGGCTCTGAGCTCCACTCTAAGCAACAAAGTTGCAATTATAGAAGCTAAACAAACCCCAGAAACCTGCTTTCAGCAGGCCGTGGCCTCGGAGCTGGAGTGGCAACACCGTTTCAATTATAGAAGGTAAATAAATCCCAGAATAAAAAAAAAGAAAAAAAGGAGAGGCTGGGAGCTTCCATCGCTGGCTTGGCCAGCCTGAAAACGGCCCTCAGCCCCTCATCCAGACTGGCCAGGCACCCCAGTGGGGACCCCCACCCTGAAGGAGGTGTGACCAGCTGCAAACAGCCATCAGCCCCTCACCCAGTCTGGCCAGGCACCCAAGCAGGACCCCCACCATGATCTGGGACACCCTTCAGGGCAAACCAGCCGGCCCCCACCCGTGCACCAGGCGTCTATCTTATATGGTAAAAGGGTAATATGCAAACTGACCCTAACAGCAGAAAGACTGGGAATGACTGGTCACTATGACACACACTGACCACCAGGGGGGCAGATGCTCAATGCAGGAGCTGCCCTCTGGTGGTCAATGAGCTCCCACATGGAGGAGCTCTGCTCAGCCATAAGCTAGGCTGATGGCTGCCAGTACAGCGGTGGTGGTTGGAGCCTCTCCTGCCTCCTCAGCAGCGCTAAGGATGTCCGACTGCAGCTTAGGTCTGCTCTCCACTGGCAAGTGGACATCCCCAGAGGGCTGCCGGGCTGCCAGAGGGATGTCTGATTGCCAGCTTAGGCCCAATCCCCTGAGGAACAGGCCTAAGCCAGCAGGTGGTCATCCCCCGAGGGGTCCGACTGCGAGAGGGCACAGGCCGGGCTGAGGCGCCCCCCCCCCCCCCACTGCATAAATTTTTGTGCACCGGGCCTCTAGTTATTAATAAATACATACCAGTAAGTCACCATGGATCCTAAGAAGGTTAGTGATAGCAACAAAGTGAAAGGGAAAGTTGTGAGAACAATGATAGAGCTTTAAAAAGAAATAATTGCAAAGCATGATAAAGTTGTTTGCATGTCTGATCTGGCTACTGAGTATGGCATGGCTACTAGCACAATTTTAAAACATAAAGAGTCCATCAAGAGTGCTGATGTTGCTAAGGGTGTGAAAGTGCTCATGAAACAGCAACCACAGGTAATTAAGAAAGGTTAAAACAGGGAATCATTTGGGGGTCTGGAACAGATTAATTCCATTTACATTATTTCTAATGAGAAAAAAATGATTCAGTTCTTGAACAAATTGCTTCTTGAACAACCTTATGGAATAAATTAAGTTCAAGAACCTAGGTTCTACTGTATTGTGCTTACTGTTTTTACCATTGAATTTTCCAGGTTCTAGAACAATGCCATACACCTTGTAGCTCTGTAAATAAGAGTAAAACAAACCCCTTGGCAATGGGCAAGGAGACACATGATTGGTGGTGCTTCTCTTATATCAGTCAGGGGCAAAGCAGACTACAGTCTTTGTTCATCCTAGCTTGATGCCTGTATTTGTGACCAGAGCTGTTTCATGCCTGGGGCACATAAGTAAATTTAAAAAGTAGGAAAAGTTGCACTCTCAATTACCATTTTGGTGAATTATAATACATATTTACAGATTTAAAAAACCCAACTGATTAATTTTGTTTAATCCATTATTTTCCAAACTTGCTTAACTAGGGATCTTTCTACTACACAAGTCATTGGCATTTTGTTGGATGCCTGTGTTCCCAGAAACACTGTGTGATAGATACATACTGAGTTGACTGAACTTCTTCCCTTTCATCCCAAATAGTGTCTCTGATGCCATGTTTTTATGACTTTGCCCCTTCCTAACCACCTGAGACTTGTGGGTTTGTGAGGTGGTGTAGCCTTCCGTACCTGAGGACACCATTTTGGGAAGTCACCATGGGCCCTGTGCAAGCAAAGAAGAGGAAATTGGTCTGCAGAGAGACTGGAGCAGCAATGGGAAGAGAAATGATGAGCAGGGCTCCCATACTCAAATGGGATCAGGCGGGACAACAGGAGTGAGGTGACCTAAAGGGGCATGCCCTGTTCGAAGAAACTGAAATTCAGAATTCTTTCAACCAGTAATTTTCAAAGTGTGACCCAACACTCAGCATCACCTGGGGAATTGTTAGAAATGCAACTTGCGAAGACCCACTCTAAGACTTACTCATTACAAACTCTGGGGTGGGGCTTATCAATCGCTGTTTTAGGAAGCCCTCCAGGTAATTCTGATGCATATGTACACTTCAGACTGCTAGCCAAACTAAACATCTGAGAAGCAAATCTCCCCCACAGGCTGAAAACTGGTGACCTCTGTTCCAAGTGAGAGAGAGAAATAGCAGTCTTGACTTTTAATGACTTTCAAGACCCCAGTTCCATTCCCTCGTGATTCCTAATTACCCAAGTCCTCGAGCTATTCCTGCAGTTTCAATAAATTCCCTCTTTTGCTTAAACTGGTCAGGTTTTATTTTTTTAATCCAAAGGTTAACTTACACCAATAAAATGAAAACAACAAACCACCCTGCATTCAAGGCGGCCTAGTGTCGCCAAAGATGAGCTGTGAGACCTTATACAAGTTATTTCTCTCTGTGCAACAATGCCATCTACCTACAAATGATGGAATTGGACTGAGAATCTGAAGTGCCTTTGCTAATATGCTAGACTAGACATTGCCTCCTCTGGATAATCTCTTGACTATACAGAACCTTTAAGAAAGATCCTTAATTTTCCTTAGTTTTAACCACTGATTCTATGTAGTTAAAGTAACAAAAACAAAATAAAAACCACCCCATCTCTCTTTGTCTCTCTTTCCTGGTCTTTCAAAAGCATCATCTATTAATTAGAGGGATGCTTTAAATAAGGTTTATTTGATGTTCTAATTCTTTTTCAATTTAAAAGTAAATTTCAGCATATTCTAATTAGGCTAACTTTAATTATGGTTGCCATCTGTCATGAAATGTACATAGAAAAAAAAAACCACGTACAGAAGACCAAATTATACTTGCAGAAAAGTAGTCTCTTTTTTGGCAATTATTTTCTTTACAAAAATTCGATTCACCCAAAGAATTAATATGATATGAAGTGGCAAAGTATTTTAAAGATTTTAAACAAGTAAAAAGGTTTCAAGGAAAACACACTAAAATCAACAGCATCCTAAAATAAATAGTAAGAATATCATCTAGAAAGCCCATAAACCTTGCATTATATAACTTGTTAGTTGACAAAGAATAAAAACTAGAAACTAGTATTGTTTTGACTCTTAAATTCCCACATCAGCAGACTTTTCTCTGATGTTGAAATGAAAGTAGTGACCAAATGCTTTGATGGACAACTCATTACAATGAGAACTGAAGGCTTCTGAAACCAGACAAAGATTTTTCTGTATCTCCCGGATGCCAGGGAAAATAAGGGAAATATTTCAATCCCTCACCCAAGAATTAAACTTTATACATGCATTCTTTTAAAAAATAAGTACTTTAGAAATGATCAAGGCACATTTTTTAAAAAGCAGAAAATGCTCTCAAGGCAAGGTAAAGAAAAAAATGTTTTGAGGAAAAATAAAAAGAAACAAGGGGAAAGAACTCTTTCAACAGAGTAGAAACTGTTAGTCTCTCTCTGTGTCCCTGAAAGGTTTTGATCCAACACTATTTGTTATCCTAGAAAAGCTCTTCTGAAGAAAGGTTTCAGTGTAAGAACTGCTTGAAAGAAGCCAACCCTTTGGAAGTAGTAACGGCTTGGCCATTTATTAATGTCAAATATGCTGCCCGCATGAATTAGTCAGCTTGTCTTTTGCACGCCATACAGAAAAGATCTCGTGCACCTGCCTCTTAGTGCCCTGACACTTCTGGCTTGAATGGCAGCTGCAACGACTACCAGAAAATACAATTTTAAAAAATGCTGAACATAACTACATTCTACCTTCTGATAGCTGATTAATCAATTTTTAAAGGCTTCTTACTGAAGTATCATCAGTGACCATAGCATATAAAAGCTTGCTCTGATGTAAAATGAAGCAAAACACAGTTATTTTCCTAAAGTGGCAAAATGGAACCAAATTACCACAAAACTGACCTTAGGAACAAAGAGAAATGGAGCAGAAACAGGCCAGATTTCTTACTGGCAGTACCACAGTGGCAAATATCCCAGAACTAAGAAGAGCTGCCAAACGGAAAAGAGAAAATTAAAGGACTTTCCAAAAACAGCCAAGCCCAGTGCACACAGCATTCCCCACAGCTGGAATGAGCTTAAGGAGCAACACACAGGTATAAGGTCCAGCCTTATTCTTTATTTACAGCACAGTTCAAAGCCTGTAAATCAAGTACAAAAGAAACAGTTCCTATATCCTGGATTGGCATCGGATACCCTTCCTATCAGCTACAATTACATCATTTTTATCTATTTTCTGCTTTTCCTTTTGGGAGGGCAGGGGTGTGGAATAATAAATGAGCCAGAGACTTGTCTCAAAAGCAAAAGAAATCCCTGCTTGCAGAGAAACAAAGGAACTGACTCTAACTCTTGTGAAAGGCAGTCAGGAACTCTGCTCCAGTTATGAGGGCCACTGATGGTGAAGGACAGCTGTCACAAAAAAATTCTTCCTGGAAGAGGTGAGGTGCAAAGATGGCTAGAACCTGGGGTGTGGGGTGGCTGCTGTCACCACCATCACCCTCTCTTCTATCTCAAATTTTTGCCCCACCAAATCTAATGATAAAAAAGGGAAAGTAGATATGCGTAGAAAACCAAAGTGAATGGGAATGTGGGTGGAATGAACATAAAAGAAACTGAAAATGATCAAAAGTTGTTCAGTGCTTCTTCCTCGGAGAGGCATAGAAATCTCTAATCCACTGCTTCATGTATTTAACTTCCAAGGAGCGGGCTAATAGCACGGTCATAGGGTCAAAGGCATTGTTGGCTCGGAGATCTAGATGATGGGCCCCCTCTGGGATAATGATGGCAACCAAGGTGTTTGTGATGTTCTTGGTTACTCCACCTCCTGACCAGGGGTCTAGATCACCATTGCTATGTGAGGGAAAGAAGAAAAAATAAGATTGTTAGTTTTTCATACCTATATCCAGATAAGATAGAAGAAACCTACTTTATGCACAATAACTAAAATTACAAGCTTATATATAAATGGGGGATTTGATCTGATTGAATCTGTCTATAGACATGTGATTCACACTGGAGTTCTACAATATTTCTAAAACCAAGTACAAGAAATAGGACCAGCCCAGCAGGCACGGCTTAGTAGTTGAGTGTCAACCTACGAATCAGGAGGTCATGGTTCGATTACTAGTCAAGGCATATGCCCAGGTTGCAGGCTCGATCCCCACTGGAGGATGTACAGGAGGCAGCCGTCAAAGATTCCAATGATTCTCTCTCATCAGTGATGTTTCTAGCTCTCTCTCCTCCCTTCCTCTCTGACATCAATTATTTATATATTACATATATATATATATATATGTAATTTTTTAAGGAAAGAAATAGGACCAAAAAATGAAGGTGGTGCCCGATGAGTCAACCCAGATTGTAGTGGAAAGTGGAATTTAAAAGCCTAAATTCCAATCCCAGCTTCATCACTCAAAAGCCATATGACCTTCCTCCTCTATAAAAGAGAGATAACAAGGCCAATCTCATAAGATTGCTGTATGGGTTAAACAAGATAGTACTGTGGGTATATTTAATAAGCACAAGTGTCAGGCACATTGCAGTTCCTCAATTAATGCCACTTTCCTAGGAGCCAACTATCGGAAAGTGATAAATAAAAACTCTCATATTTGAAATGATAATTATCTTTTAGCTCTTAAAAAAAAAAGCAACCCTTCATTTTTCATACACTACTTTCTTTGTAATACAGTACTTTGGGAAATAGGGTGACTGAACTGAAAAATTTCCTCCAAATCTGAACCAGAAAACTTGGTCATTATTCAAAGACTCCCATTTTACATTAGCTTTAAAGTTACAGAAATGCTATTAAGCTATTCATCTTGGCTGGTTCATACAACACTTTTCACTGTAAACAGGATCAATCCTTGAAGCAGGCTATTTAGTTTAGCTTAGTAAAAATCCAATACAATCACAGACAGCATCCTTAATAATATTTCACAGCTTTGTTGAGATGTATTTCACCACAAGTTACCCATTTAATGTAGAATTCAATGGTTTTTAGTATATTCAGAGTTTTGTAACCATTATCACAATTTTAGAACATTTTCATCCTGAAAAGAAACCCATTATTAGCTATTGGTAACTAATAATCCCCATTCCCCTCCCCCCAAACTCCCTCACTCAGCTACAGGCAACCACTAACCTACTCTTTGTATCTATGGATTTGTCTAATATGGACATTTCATATACTAGTAAATGGAATTATATAATAGGTGGTCTTTCATGATTGGCTTCTTTCACTGTGGCATAATGTTTTCAGGTTTCATCTATGTTGCAGTATGTATCAGTACATTATTCCTTTTTATTGCCAAATAATATTCCATTGTATGAATATGCCACATTTTATTTATCCATTCATCCGATGTAAATTTGTGTTGTCCCCACTTTTTTTTCTATTGTGTATATTGCTCCAATGAACATTCATATACAAGTTTTTACATGGATACATGTTTTCATTTCTCTTGGGTACAGACTGACCTAAGTATGGAATTTCTGGTATATATGGTGACTTAACCTTGTGAAGAACTGTCTAACTGTTTTCCAAAGTGACTGCACCATTTTACATTTCCCATTAGCAACATATGAGAGTTCCTACTTTTTTATACCCTTGCCAACATTTATGTTTTTGTTTTTTACATTTTTAAATTTAAGTATAGTTGGTATACAATATTACATTAGTTATATAAGTTTCAGGTGTACATATAGCAATTCAACATTCTATACCTTTCAAAGTGATCACCTCACTCATTCTGGTAATCACCTATTACCGTGCAAACTTATCACAATAGTTTTATTGACTATATTTCCCTTCACCTTTTTCACCTATCCCCTCATTCTCTAATTACAGCCATCTCATGTGGGTAGGAAATGAATCATATTGTGGCTTTGATTTGCATTTCCCAATTTTTAAACTGGGTCATCAATTAAATCATTTGATCCATTCTGAGTTAATATTTTGATATGGTACAAAATAGGGATCCAATTTCATTGTTTTGCATGTGAATATTCAGTTTTCCCAGCACCATTTCTTGAAAAGCCTATTCTTTCCCCAATGAACTATATTGGCATTCTTGTCTGAAAATCAAGTGACCATATATATAAAGGTTGACTTCTGGATTATCAATTATCTTCCACTGGTCTATATGTCTATCTTTATGCAAGTGTCACACTGTATTGATTATAGTAGCTTTATAACAACTTTGAAACCAGAAAGTATGAGTTCAAAACGCAGAAAGTAAGAGTTCTTCATATCTGTTCTTCCTTTACAAGATTGTTTTGGCTCTTCTAGGTCCCTTGCATTTTTTATATACATTTGAATGCTAGCTTGTCAATTTCTGAAAAAAGAAACAGCTGGGATCTTTGTAGGGATTACTGAATCTGTATATCAGTTTGTGGAGTACTGACATCTTAGCAATATTACTTCTTCCATAAGTATATGAAATGTCTTTCCATTATTTAGACCTTTAATTTCTTCCAACAATGTTTTGTAGTTTTCAGTATATACATGTCACACTTTTTCTGTTAAGCTTATTCCTAAATATTTCATTCTTGACATTATTGTAAACCTAATTGTTCCCTGGTGTTATTAACTCCACACATGTATAGACTGGGTTAGAGTTTACAAAGTCTTTCACATTTGACCCTTAGAACAATCTTGTGAGGTAGGTTTAGTGATAATTCTTTTATAGGTAAGAAAACTAACACCCAACTCATTCAGCTAGCAATGGCAAATCTTTCATACAAGCATAGTTTTTATAGCCTAGTCCAGTACTTGGTTTTATACTACATTACATTTCACAGACATGTGACTGCTGTAGGAAATCAGCAGCACATACCTTCTTGACTTGTGTGGTGCACAGTAAAAAGAGCATGAACTTTGGGATCAGACACACCTGGGTTCCAGTCCCAAGTCAGCCTCTCATCTTCCTAATCTCATGGAAGCTTATTCTCAATATAAAATAGAGACCAAAATACGTGGATTTATGTATCTGGTCCATGGCATTGTAGGTTTAGACTTCCCCCTTATATGGCACCTCTTGGAAAATCTTTATCTCCCTATGACTTGAAATAACAGGACATTTTTATGTATGTTCTTTCATCTCTGTCAATGGCACCTTGTCCTAGTTGCTCAGGCCAAAAAAGTTGGTGTCACTCTTTAATCTATTTATTTCTCACCCAATCTGTCAACAAATCTTGTCAGCTATATATTCAAATATATCCAGAATTTCAACACCTCTCACCATATTCACTGCCACCACTCTGACCCAAGTCTCCATTACCTCTAGCCTGACTAGCCTTTTACTGACCTTTCTCACTACTCTTATCTCCCTACTATCAGTAGGGTAGGAAATGAATCTTATTGTGGCTTTGATCCTATTAAATTTGATCCTAATAAAACCTGAATCAGATTATGTCACTCCTTTGCTCAAAACAGTCCAAGTTTTCCCATCTCATTCAAAGTAAAAATCAAAGACCTTACTAGGACCTACAAGTCTCTCATTAACTACTCCAGCCACACTGACCTCCTTCCTGTCCCTGGAGGAGAACATGCTGAGCACATTTACCTCTCAAGGCCTTTGCCCTTGCTAATTCCTCTTTGTGGAGTGTCCCTACCCCACCACACTCGTAGCTATCGAGGTACTCCTGCCAGATCATTTTCCAAAAGTCACCCCTGGTGAAGTCTTCCTTGGTCATTCCCATCTAAAATTTCAAACCTGCCTCTCTTATACCCCCATTTCACAGCCCTCTTCCCTGGTTTATTTTTCCTCCTTAGCATGTATCTCCTAACATACTTATAGGTGCTATTTTGTTTATTATCTATCTCTCAAACTAGAACTGCCCAAGGGCAGGAATTTTTGTCTGCTTTGTTTATTACAGTAGCTTCAGCATCTGGTACTCATAGGAGCCATGCGAATGTTTACTGAATGAGTGAAAAAAGAATGTGAATGTCTAGTTGTCTTTGCCAGATACCAGATGCCCTAATCAAAAGAGATCTATAAATACATGTATACAAGGTCAGGAACATGTAAATCACTTCAGTACTTTTTACATGAAAAAGCAGAGTTAATATAAGTGATTAATATAAATATAGAGACTGACTTCACCTGTGTGTAGCAGTGGCAAGAATAATTAACTAAGTCAGCAGGTCTAAGTTTTTATACCCTTATTAGCCACATGATTTGGGGTAAGTCATCTGACCCCTATGACCCTCAATTCCAACATGCATTACCCGCCCCCCCAAAAAAATTTTAAAGATAATGTCCCTCCCTCATAGAGATATTGTAGGGTCCAAGTTAAATATTATATATGAAAGTTATAAACTATAAAATATCACATAAATGTGCAGCATTATAATTATCATCATATTTTGTAGCCTGAGAAGTGTTACTACTTCTGAGAAGTATATGAATCATGAAAAGGAACGTGAAACCATTTCTCATAGAAATTGGGTCAGAAAACTAATGCAATCAGTTTTTTCTAGGCAAATGTACAAATTAAATGAAAAATATGCAGTTAGGTACATTAAATATATATGTGTTTGAAATGCAACTTTAAATTCTCACCACAAATTTTCACTTTTCTTAAGAAAAAGAAATTTCAATTTCAACTTAATAACATCATGCTGGGGGGGGGGGGGGGGAGAATCAATCCAAAAATGTATTTTTTTGGTTTTACTAAAAACAAAAGGCAAAACTCACATGCAAAATAGGATCCTTAGTTTTCAACTACCAAATGTATTTTTAAAGTAAACTACACAAGGGGTTAGATTCTCTTGAGTGAACAAATAGCCTTTATCATTATTTCAATTTGACAGGACCAACCCGATTAGGAAACTCTCCATTATTTGCAAAACAAAAAAGCCATCCTAACAGCCACATAATAAGCAAACTGCATTTGATTTAAAAGGTCATCTGAATCAGCCTAGTGACTTAGCAACAGTGTTTGGAGTTGCTGAGCGACCTAAGATGCACATGGACTTGAATTTCTTGGTCCTAGACATGAGAAAGCTAAACCAGTCACTGGGAAATTTACAAAGAAAAAAAAAGTAATAATAGCTTTCATGAGAAAATCTAATTGCCTGGATAAAATTTCCAACAGTGAGCCTCACTTAATTGCTGGCAACAATTAATTTGCCTGAAAAATTATGTTAAACTAATCAGCTTCTCAGGAATTCCCTTTCAGATTTATATTTAAATAACTGAGAATGACCATTGGGGTAACATAATTTCTTACCAATTAAGGATGGGGGGAAAATTAATCCTTCCAACAAAACCACTATGGAAAAAAACTGCTGAAATGAAACCATTAATAGCTACTATTTCTTGAGTCTTCGTTCATTCAGCAAATGTTTATGGAGTGCCTACTCTGTGGCAGGCACTGACTGGGCATAGGGAATTCAGCAGTGAACAAACAAAAATCTCTTCCCTCACAGTGCCCCCTTCCATAACAGTCTACCTACTCCCTGAAATAAACCTGTCAGGAAGTCACTCTCTCTATATATAAAAGCCTAATATGCTAAGTGTCTGAATGATTGGTCAACCGGTCGGCCGACTGCTCAACCAGTCACTATGACACACACTGACCACCAGAGGGCAGATGCTCCAACCGGCAGGTTAGCTTGCTGCTGGGGTCTGGCTGATCAGGACTGGGTAAGACGGGCTGGACACGCCCTGGAGCCCTCCCACGGTCCCTCCCTGGCCTCCAAAATATTTCTTCTAAGTAATTTCCTTTCAATGTGCACAAATTCATGCACCAGTTTTCTAATAATATAAATTGGCAATCTGCCTGAGGCTAGACAACTAACTTGGTGAAAAAGGAAAAATAGCACCCAGGTCTCTCTGACTTCAAAGCCCAAGCTCTTAACCTGCAAATCATCAATCCAACAAATATAGACTGAACTTTCCAATCAGAGAAGCAGTCATGCTTGGATTTGTGTGAGGCAACCTGAGGAGAGAAGCATGAACATAAAGATATTTTCACATGGTTCCTTGGACATTTTCTCACTCATTGACCAGAAATGTTTCCTAGCTGGTGGCCACGAAGTACACAGAACAGAGACACCCAAGGCTGCTCCTTTACTTTGGGAATGTGCTTCCTTCAGAAAAACAGGAGAATTCTGAATTTTTAAATAACCTAAATTTTTTTGCACTGGATTTTTCAGCTAGCAACATATGGAAAAATATTTCTTTTAAACGTAGAATTGCCATGGCAGAAAGATATACCAGCATCTTCACACAGTCCTGCTTTTATACTTGCATATGCCTCTGAAACCTTCCTGAGCTTCATGTCATTCCTCATCCTCATCAATACACTTATTGCACATTCATTATGTGCCAGTCCCTGTAGCAGGTGCTAAAGGCACAGAGATGATCAAGACAGTCTCTGCCATTAAGAAGTTCACAATCTCATGGGGGCAGAAAGTCTGTTTTTATAATGAACTGTTAGAAAGTCCTTTCTTATACTGAACTAAAAGTTTTATAATTTCCACCTATGTGTTTCAGTTCTTTCGCCCAAATTTTCCTCACAAAAAATCTATCCCCCTTCCAGTGATGATGATGATGATGATTCTTATTTTGATGGCCTGAAGAAAATAATAGAACAGAACAAATGGATAACTAAAATACATATCTGTAATAGTTGAACCCAATAAAGAAGGAAAATGTATTTGAACAAAACTCATATATTAAAATGTTCATACAGACTCCACTTTATAATTCAACTTGAACTTCAGCTTTGTAAGGTCAAAGCAAGGAAGGGTGACCTCAGAATGTTAGCATGCAAGAGAAATCCATGTAAATACTACATAGAGATTAGCTCCTAAAGAAAAACAAAAAAAATGACAAAGTACTTTCTCCTCGGAGGAACAAAGATAAGCTTGGAGACCCTAGGTTTGTACTTAAACTTTCTTCAGTCCTCTCAGTCCTTTTACATTTCCCTAATTTCAAACACCCGCATTTGGCACCATTTCCTTAAATGCTCTAAATAGTTTATTTGTACAAATGCCACTTTTATAAGGCTGAGCCGAAGACTATAGCTGTGAAGAATCCTATTGAGCACAAGGAACACGACTTAAGGAAATTAAACAAAAAGAACCTAAGTTTTCCACTAAAGTGTTTCACCTTTTATTTTGGGTAGGTACTCTGCTGGATCAGAAAATAGCATCAACCCAATAAACTAGATTGCAAAGTGAACAGTGTTATGGGCCTAAACCCAAGCAGGGATCCTTTGGTCAAAACAGCACTCCTTATTCCTAAAAGCTATTGAGCATGTCCCAAAGATCAAATTTAACTCTGTCTATAAAAGCTTGTAAAAGAATGACATTTGTACTTATACAATAGCTCCAGGTTAAGAGATGTGTATAGGTATCTCTCTACTATTTCCATATAGATTTGGAAATACACTTTTTTATTAACTAGTTGCTGTTCTTAATAGCTGTCAGCCTGATGTACAAGCCAAAACAAGGAAATTTTGAAGTGGCAATCAGATACACTCAGAGTCTACTCAAATAACTCTGATGTGAACCAATACCACCAATGTCACCATAAGAGCAGTACAATGTAGACGAACAAACGGGATTTTTGTGGTCAATAAGGCCAAGGTTGAAATCTGGTTTTATTAGTAACTAAAATAAAGCTGGATGAACTTTGGCAAGTGACTGAACACAGTGACCCTCACTTTCCTCCTCAGGAAAAAGGAACTATAACAACTACTTCACAAGATTGTTGTAAGGGTTCAAATTTTGGTAATTTATTTAAAGTTCCTGATATAGTTTCTGAAACAGAACAGATTGGGTACTTCAAAAGTATTTGTTAAATGGATACTAAAAATTTTTTATTACCATTAATAACAATAGTAACAAAAGTAAGGCAAATTGTGAACAAATGATGCTTCATTTTGTGCTGAGGAATTTTTAAGAATATTTTCATTTTCTTGCTGTGCTGTTTTTAAGCCTTTAACCATGGTGGTAATAGAGTGTAAAATCATATCTCTACTCTGCATCCTCTTTCTGTCTTCTTTTTCTCCTCCTCCTCCTCCTTCTCCTCCTCCTCCTCCTCCTCCTCCTTCTCCACCTCCTCCTCCTTCTCCTCCTCCTCCTCTTCCTTTTTAGGGAAATTTTAGAAGAGTTTATTTGAGCCAAACTGATGACATGCCTGGAAGCAAGATCTCAAATGCTCCCAGCATCCTCTATCTTTCAAGTAATAGGTAAACAGGATACCATTGGTTGTATTCTATATTATTTTATTGTCCAACATTTTCCTGACTCTATTTTCTCAGCTATTCTACAAATGTCTCTAACAACAAAGTTTTTCTTTGGAATAGCAATAACTCACCTGAAAATGATGTTCGTGTGGGAACTGATGTTTTTGCCTCCATACATAGAAGTGATCCAGGAGGGCCTTGGTTTCACACCCCACTGTTTAAAACATTCATCTGAAAATGTCTTCAAGTCCCACGGTTGAGGTTCAAACATGTCATCAATACCATTGGTACAAAAGGGCATGACGATTTCTGTGCAGGCCTGAGAAAGCAACCCATAAGAGTCTAGTGAAAAAATAAGGCACAAAGAAATTAAATAAATTTGTCCAAAGTCATACACTAGTGAGCAACAAAGCCAGAGTTTGAACTGGCTTCAGAGTTCCTGCTCTTTACCTCTCTGTGTCATACCACCTCTCATTGCTCCTGGAAAGGCTCAGTTGAGAAATCACAGAAGTTAGAGCTATATATTCCTTCTTTGTAAACTGGTTTGTTTGTTTTTTCACATCTATTATCATATTGAATCTTCAAAACAACTCTGGAAAGTATTCTTATTCTTATTATTCTCATTGTACAGATGAAAGAACAAAATCTCAGAGGAATCAAGATAGACCCCCCCTTCATTTATGTGTCCATAAAATGTTTCCTTTATAGGACTTATCAAGACCTATTATAATATTAGTTGCGCTTCTTTTTCAACAAGATACATTTGATGGTAAGATCGATCACATCTTACTTATCTTTGTATCTTTGGAGCCTAGAAGGGTGCCTAACCGATGATAAGTACGCAGAATATATTTGGCGATGATTAAATACATGAGTGAATGAATGAATGAGGAAACTTATCATGGCTTCAGAGTGAGACCACACTGAGATCCAGGTTAGGTGATAAAATCTTGTGAACTCTGTTGCAGCCAGCCATATCAATGAAAAGTAAGTTCCACTTGGAGAAATTATACACACTTACCTGATAGCTCCAACCCAGGGATCCCAGACTGCTAGTTGATGTCTCTGACATATTCAGGCATCTCGCCTGGCCTGAATAATTGTAATATACATTCAGAGCTTGGAAAATATTCTGTAGCAACTTTTTATCAGATAAATTGGGATTTTTCAAATATTGGCACACCACCTGTCATTTTAGAGAAATAAAAAGAAGAGTGAGAACATAAATATAAATCTTAATATATAAAAAGCCAGGGGCCATCACAACCAAAACAACCAGAGGGACAACCAAACAGTAGGCTGTGTGGGGTGGCAAGGCCGGCAGGGGGTTTAGTGAGGGACGACCAAACAAATGAACAGCAGGCTGCATGGGGCGGTCAGGCCGGCGGGGGGGTAGGGGAGGGTAGTTGGGGGTGACCAGGCAGGCAGAGGGGAGCAGTTGGGGGTGACCAGGCTGCTGGGGAGGGGGGGCAGTAAGGCGCGACCAGGCAGGCAGGCAGGTGAGCAGTTAGGAGCCGGCAGTCCTGGATTGTGAGAGGGATGTCCCGGATTAGAGAGGGTATAGGCTGGGCTGAGGGCCCCCCCCGCCCCAGCCCCCGCACAAATTTCGTGCACTGGGCCTCTAGTTATAGTATAATAAAACAAAAGACATAGGACTTTAATTTGATCATAAAAGGTAAGCATTTAACTACTTGACAATTTCTGTCTTTTGAGTATAATCACCTTAACAGATTAATAAACCTTTTAACTACTCCCTAAACTATAGAAGTAAACCAAAGTCATTTGCATAGCATGCAAAGTCCTCCCTACCTACCACTCTAGCTTTAACTCCTGCAACCTTTGCTGCAGCCTAGAAAAATCATTTTCAGCCCACTAAGCTCTTTCCTTCCTCTTTGCTTTTGCACATCCCTTCTCTCTCTCTCTCCAATTCACCTAAGCTGGCAAACACCAACTCATCTTCCACAATACTCAGCTCAAGTATCACCTCCCCTATGAGGCCATCATTGCCTATGCCCCTCAAGTCAGGAGAACTAAGTCACTCCCTCCTTCATGCTTCACTATGCCCTGTGCCTTTTCTTATCAGAGCCCCTGTAATGCTGTACAGCACTCATTGATTCCAGAGTGTCTCCCTCACCACTTACTTAAGCAAGATAACTAGTAATGAAATGTTTGCTGAATGAATGACTACAATTTTATAAAAATACAAAATTTATAAAATGTCATATGGAAAAACTATACCATGCTTCAATGTCTAGCAGTGGTTCTCAACCTGTGGGTCATGAACAATGAAAATATATCCTGCATATCAGATATTTACATTACGATTCATAATAGTAGTAAAATTACAGTTATGAAGTAGCAACGAAAATAATTTTATGGTTGGGGGTCACTACAACATGAGGAACTGTATTAAAGGGTAGTGGCATTAGGAAGGTTGAGAACCACACTGGTGTGATAAGCAGATCAGGCAGCTCCCCAGCTCCCAAATACTCCCATCACTGGACTATACTCAGTACCTGAAATTTAGTACTAAAAATCAAAGACAATTCTCAGGGTTGGAAATGAAGGCAGGGACTATCTAAGACAGGGGCATGGAAAACTTTCGAGGGCATGTAAATATTCCATATCTTCCTAGGGGTCTGGGTTACACAACAAACAGTAGACTTACAACTTGTACATTTTACTGTATGTAAATTTTACCTTAAAAAAATCAAACAAATACTGAACTCTAGTTAATGACATTAAAGCTGATTTTAGGAGGTGTGTAAATGTCTTCAACTTAATTTCGAAATGCATTTAAGAATAAGATGAAAAGAAGGATGATAAGTGAATCCATTTGATATAATATATCAATTAAAGCAAAATATTATTTATAGAACTTAGGTGGTAGGCTTATGGGTATTCACTGTCCAATTATTTCAACTTTACTGAATTTTTTTTCACAATAAAATGTTGGGGGGAAATCACAGGTAATGGAATCAAAGCTGAATAACAACAACAACAACAATTGCTACTGATTACTGAGCCCTAGTTTACAACCATTACATCACTTAAGCCTCAAACAATCCTATCAGATGTATTATTGTCCACTATTTTACATGAAGAAACTGATTCTTAGGTTAAATCACTTTATTTAAGGTTATCCAGCAAGTAAATGGTAGGACCTAGATTCAACACCAGATGTCTCTGGTCATAAAATATACATCTTACTCATGTCACACAGCTTAGGCTGTATCCCCTATAAAACTGCAAAGAGCCCCAAAGGCAAGGGAAACACATTACGTTTCCATCTTCTATTAATACCTTCACATGAATTTAGTGATCTGGTCCTTTCTCATTTCAGATAAAATATCTATATAATAGGCAAGTTCTGACAAAAAAAAAAAAATAGATGAATCCAGAAAAGAAGAAGCCTGGAATAAAGGAACTCAGTTACCCCACTTCAGAGAGAGATTCTGGGCAGGAGGAGCCACCAGACCTGGTCTGGGCACATGCTCCCAGTCAGGAAAGGAGGACACTGAGAAAGGAGTAAGTGGCCACAAGCGAACACAGTCTCTCAGCACAGTTCTGCCTACAACCAGCTTCCAGTAACACTTGCCTGGAAAAAGGGAAACTTGAGACAGAGAAAATGAATTACAGAAAAAAATTAAATGCCTCTCTGCAAATGTATTCAGCACAACAATATTTCTATGCAATGTTAAATGATACTGTGTGAAATAAAAGGTTTTAGGAAATTTTAGGAAATGTATTAGCAAACATGAAGTTTTCTTGACTGGGGGATTTCTCTGAGTCTGTAACATGCTTAATTACAATGTGACTTGCCAAAAGGGAGATGGAGTATGCATTTTCCCAGTAAGTTTTTGATAATATTGAGTGTGAGAAAAGTCATAAATTAAGATGTACAAATAACTGGACATACTGTACCTTAAAAAAGTAACTGTGAGGCCATACACCAAGGTTTAGGGCAGTGGTCGGCAAACTCATTAGTCAATAGAGCCAAATATCAACAGTACTTCTTCAAAATAGACTCGCCCAGGCTAAAAACCGACTTCGGCGCATGGGCCATGAAGTTTCAATCGTACTGTATGTACGTGCCCGCACGTGGTATTTTGTGGAAGAGCCACACTCAAGGGGCCGAAGAGCCGCATGTGGCTCGTGAGCCGCAGTTTGCCGACCACGGGTTTAGGGTATACATAAAGAAATGAATTATGCTAAACTGAGAGCCTCATAAAACTACTGAGCCTAAAGTAATAAGTAAATGCAAGTCAAAGAAAAAAAGGCAAAACAGTGTTTTACTATTCTGACAACTCTCAATTATTCATGGCAAGTAAAAAAAAACCAAAACCTAATTGTATAGCATTTTTCTCAGAAAATGTTCCTAAGAAATATAGCAATCAGAAATAACCAAGAAAATATGGAAATCAAGAACCAGAATTCATTAAACTACCTATTTCCAACAGTTGATCAGCATTCTTTCCTATATGTGGACACCAACGGTGGATTCAGCTCTTTCAAAATGCAGCACAAAACTACAGAGTAAACACATGGCACGCAGAGAAGAGCATTATGTTCAAGCACAGCATGGTAGATGAGGCAGGGTGGCAATGCAAACTGGGCAGGGAATGCGGTGCTGACGTGCAGCAATAAGTGGCCTCAAACTCTGTTAAAGAACAGTCGCAAGTGAGCATGACTCACATGTTGGCATCAGATCCCCTCTCAGCACTAGAACACTGGGCCTCTGTCAGGTGAAGAAAAGGAGTCCCCATGAATAGCCATCTCTACAAATAGCAGTTACTGTCACTCCTTAAAAGACACAAGCAAGGCTGGGGACCGGCACCGCTTGACAATACTTAGTGTTTGGGCAGCTCCAGTTACACAAAGAGAAAGAAGATCATGGTCTTAAACTTGGCCTCTGATAGTAGAAATTCCATGTCCAGCTTGCTGTCCACTGTGAGGTCAGAGCACCCTTAAAATATTCAGTCCGCTTCTGAGCACCACACTTTAAGAAGGACACTGACTAACATGAGAGTCCAGAGAGGAACAATCAGGATGGGGAGTTGAGGAAAATTAAAGAAACCCTACAATTGGTCATCTGTATCATTCTCAATCTTTATTACAAATAAGCCTACAATAAACATCCTTGGGAATAAATGTTTACATATATCCTTAATTCTTTTCTTGAGAGAAAGTACTGGTTCAAAGGAAATAAACATCTTTAAGGCCTTTGCAACATCCCATCAAATTACCCTATAGAAAGGAAGTATCCATTTATAAGTCTACCAATGCCAAGCCAATTCCAGCATGTCAGCAAGGGCTGAATCTGGAGTGGCTGAAGGGCATTTCCCCAAATCTGAAAAGGGATGATTGCTTGCTGCCAGACAGATAAGGACATCTCAATCTGCATGTTATTGCCTCCTACTGGCCAAACACCTCAACAGCCGCAGGCTAATTCCCCCATTCTGACAATGCTTGTGTATACGGAAACCTTACCCTTTGACGTGTGTATCTCTGCCTGGCCTTAGGACAATTTGTGTTAATAAAAAGCAAGGGGTCACCAAACCGGTTTGGCTCAGTGGATAGATAGAGGGTCTGCCTGCAGACTGAAGGGTCCCAGGTTCGATTCCGGTCAAGGGCATGTACCTTGGTTGCAGGCACATCCCCAGTAGGAGGTGTGCAGGAGGCGGCTGGTCGATGTTTCTCTCTCATCGATGTTTCTAACTCTTTATCCCTCTCCCTTCCTCTCTGTAAAAAATCAATAAAATATATTTGAAAAAAAAAAAGGCAAGGGGTCCTGAGATGAGGAGAACTTAGTTCCTTTAGCTAAATCTTCTCTGACTCCCAATAATGACTTTCAAAATTATGTTTCATCTCTGGACTCTTTATTAAGTTACACACAGCACCTTCTCCATATTGCTGAACCCTTTTAGATGCTGGAACAAGAATCCTGGCATACTAATATGCTAGTAGAAGCCAAAATAATATCACTTAAAATTTTTTTGGAAAAACATTGGCAAATTCACTAAGGGAATGTTGTTATTTTAGGTGGTTCAAAATTAGTTCCTTTCTATCTCAAAGAGACTGTAAGTTTAAGCATTATTCTCTAGCATAAAAACAAAACAAAACAGAATATCTACATATCTCTATGCCTTTCCTTAACAATTTTGGTAGCAAAAAGTAAATAAAGCTTTCCAAAAAATACTGAAGTCATACCAGCAAAACCTCAACATTAGTCCCATACTTACTTAGTCAAAGACTGTAGTAATTAAAAAAGAGATATTCATATACTTTTATTTTATTAAAGACTTATAGAATGCACAAAACACTATGTGAAGGTTGAACCCTATGAAATTGCCATGTTAATAAGTCAAACACAGTCAAATATTGGCATATTTGGTTCAATTTCATGTAAGACTTCAACTTAAGCGTGATAATTTGTAGATATTACCCACCTGATAAGGGCAAGCACTTAGTCTGTGGATTGTTGACTTGAAAGCTGTGATCTAATCAGACAATAAGGACAGAGTCGCTGCCAACCACTTCCATCCAAAATACTCAACACCAATATAGCCCCTGTACCATATTTCCTATTTATTTTATGGACACTAACAAATACCATCTTCTGAACAATTTCTACATGAGATACTGCATAAGGCCATAAACTCATTTCTATGGGGGTAACTGAGGCTGAGGCTGCTAGTATAACTACTGAATGTTTCTTGAGGTCAGTACTTTCCCTATAATGACCCAGGAAGAAACATATAATGACAGTCTGCAGGAAGAAAGAAGCTCACAATTTATTTATTTATTTATTTTTCAAATATATTTTATTGATTTTTTACAGATAGGAAGGGAGAGGGATAGAGAGTTAGAAACATCGATCAGCCCTGGCTGGTTTGGCTCAGTGGATAGAGCATCGGCCTGCGGACTCAAGGGTCCCAGGTTCGATTCCAGTCAAGGGCATGTACGTTGGTTGCGGGCACATCCCCAGTGCGGGGTGTACAGGAGGCAGCGGATCGATGTTTCTCTCTCATCGATGTTTCTAACTCTCTATCCCTCTCCCTTCCTCTCTGTAAAAGATCAATAAAATATATTTTTTTAAAAAAAAAAGAAACATAGATCAGCTGCCTCCTGCACACCTCCTACTGGGGATGTGCCCGCAACCAAGGTACATGCCCTTGACCAGAATCGAACCTGGGACCTTTCAGCCCACAGGCCGATGCTCTATCCACTGAGCCAAACCAGTTAGGGCCAAGCTCACAATTTAAAAATCAGTTCTGGCTGTGGCTGGTTTGGCTCAGTGGATAGAGGGTCTGCCTGCGAACTAAATGGTCCCAGGTTTGATTCCGGTCAAGGTCACATGCCTGGGTTGTGGCTCACTCCCCAATGGGGAGCGCGCAGGAGGCAGCCCATCAATAATTCTCTCTCATCGTTGATGTTCCTATCTCTCTATCCCTCTCCCTTCCTCTCTGAAAACAACTAAAAAATATATATTTTTAAAAATCAATTCTGAACCCAGGCTTTGGCCACAACATCCTGGTATAACAATCCGTCTCCCTGATATTATATAGTAATAAAAATAGTTGGTCCTTTGCGCTAGCATTGACTTAGTGCTTACTATACACCTGGTCCTATTAAATCTTCATAATGATGCTAATAAGCATTACAATGACTATTATCCCCAGTTCACAGATAAAGAAACTAAAACACACAATGGTTTTAAGAGAATTGCTCAGATCAGACAAGAAGAAGAAATAAAAGGCATCCAAATTGGAAAAGAAGAAGTAAAACTGTCATTATTCGCAGATGACATGATTGTATACATAGAAAGCCCTAAAGACTCCATAAAAAACTACTAGATTTAATAAACGAATTTGGCAATGTAGCAGGATACAAAATTCACACCCAGAAATCTATGGCTTTTTTATACACCAATAATGAACTCACCGAAAGAGAAACAACAAAAACAATCCCATTTACCATTGCACACACAAAAAAATTAAGATACCTAGGAATAAACTTAACTAAGGAGATAAAAGACCTGTATTCAAAAACTATAGGACACTAAAAAAAGAGATAGAGGGAGATATAAACAAATGGAAGAATTAACGTGTTCACGGATTGCTAGAATCAATATCATTAAAATGTCCATACTACTCAAAGCAATCTACAGATTTAATGCAATCTCCATTAAAATACTAACACCATATTTCACAAACCTAGAACAAACTCTCCAAAAATTCACATGGAATAAAAAAAAGATCCCAAATAGCCACAGCAATCTTGAGAAAGAAGAACAAAGTTGGAGGGATCACAATACCAGATATCAAGCTATATTACAAAGCCACTGTTCTCAAAACTGCCTGGTATTGGCACAAGAACTGACATATAGACCAATGGAACAGAACAGAGAACCCAGAAATCAACCCAAGCCATTATGCTCAATTAATATTTGACAAAGGAGGCAAGACTATAAAATGGAATTGACAGTCTCTTCAATAAAAGGTGTGGGAAAATTGGACAGATACATGCAAAAAAAATGAAACTAGACCACCAACTTACAAAAATAAACTCAAAATGGATAAATAACTTAAATGTAAGATGGGAAACCATAAAAATCTTGGAAGAATCCATAGGCAGCAAAATATCAGACATATGTCGTAGCAATATTTTTACCTGTACAGCTCCTAGGGCAATGGAAACTAAGGAAAAAATAAACAAATGGGACTACATCAAAATAAAAAACCTCTGCACAGCAAAAGAAACCATCAACAAAACAACAAGAAAGCCCACTGCATGGGAGAACATATTTGCCAATGTTCTCTCTGATAAGGGTTTAATCTCCAAAGTTTATAGGGAACTCATACAACTTAAACAAAAGAAGATAAACAATTCAATCAAAAAATGGGCAAAGGACTTAAATAGACCCTTTCAAAAGTGGACATACAGAAGGCCAAGAGATATATGAAAACATGCTCAAAATCACTAATCTTCTGAGAGATGCAAATCAAAACAACAATGAGGTATCATCTCACACCTGTCAAAATGGCTATCATCAACAATCAACAAACGACAAGTGCTGGCAAGGATGTGTAGAAAAAGGAAACCTCGTGCACTGCTTGGGAATGCAGACTGGTGCAGCCACTGTGGAAAGCAGTATGGAGTTTCCTCAAAAGATTAAACATGGAAATGCTATTTGACCCAGTAACCCCACTTCTAGGACTATATCCCAAGAAATCAGAAATACCAATCACAAAGGACATATGCATCCTATGTTACAGCAGCACAATTTACAATAGCTAAGATTTGGAAACAGTCCAAGTGCCCATCAGATGAGTGGTCTAAAAAATAGTGGTACATCTAAAAATGGAATACTATGCTGCTGTAAAAGAAAGAACTCTTACCATTCACAACAGCATAGATGGACATGGAGAGCATTATGCTAAGTGAAAAAAGCCAGTCAGAGAAAAATAAATATCGCATGATCTCACTCATTTGTGGAATATAATGAACAACATAAACTGATGAACAAAAACAGATCCAGAGGAGAGGAGAGGAGAAGGGGAGGAGAGGAGAGGGGGAGGAGAGGAGAGGGGGAGGAGAGGGGAAAGGAGAGGAGGGGAAGAGGGGGAGAGGGAAAGAGGGGGGGAGGTTCACGGCTGGCAAGCGCAACGGTCCTCTCTGGCCTCTGTGGCAGCACTAAGGATGTTCTTCTGCTGGCTTAGGCTGGCTCCATCAGTCAGACATCCCCCAAGGGCTCCCAGGCTGTGAGAGGGTGCAGGCCAGGCTGAGGGAACCCCCCTCCCGAGTGCACAAATGTCATGCACCGGGCCTCTAGTACTATATATAATACTTTAAAATAGTACTATATATAATACTTTAAACAATAAATAATTTTTTAAAAGACTTATTTATAGGTCTATGTTTTCTCAAATACTATAAATTGTGAAAGCTGACCTATATCGAAGTATAGCACTTTCTAAACAGGCTTGATACATAGTAATAAATAGAAAATAAAAGCTAGAGAGAAAAAAAGAGAGAGAGAATTGCTCAAACCCATACAGCCAGAGTGGCAGAACTGGGATTCAAATACAGACGCACTCTGAAGCTTAACTACTACACTACACATACTCAACTTTAAAGTTACAGTGTCAGAGACAAATAACAACATAAACAGTGCCTAAATATACCTGCAATCTCATGCTTATTTATTTATATTTGCCAATTACAGCTGACATTCAATATTATTTTATATTTGTTTCGGGTGTACAGCATAGCAGTTAAATACTTATATAATTTAGGAAATGATTCCCCCCAGTAAGTCTTGTACCCCTGGCACCATACATAGTTATTACATTATTGACTCTATTCCCTAGGCTGTACTTTACATCCCCATGACTATTTTCACACTTAATTTTTAAACAAATTTCTTTTATCCTTAGACTATATTTTTCTAAGTTTATTTGTTTTCAGTAAACACTTAGAAGGGATTCTGTGTCACTATAAAATCATAAGACTTTTTTATTATGCTATAGTAAGAAGAAAACTGTAAAACAATGTGAGGCTCAAGAATCACATGAAATGAACAAACTAAATTCATTTTCTGTTTTCTAAAACAAAGGTAAACATTCAGGAAAAACTTTTAAAGTGCATTAGAAATCCATTTTAATATGTGTGGTTTTTAAGAGTGTAGAAATTGTGGAGATGATAGAACATTCTACCCTCAGTACCATACTAATCAGCTCTGCACCCAAATATTGCTCAGAAGCTTTAAGTGTCCCCATCTCTGAGGATAAGCATTTGAATATGAAAAAAAAGGGGGGCAAGGAACATTTTTTAAAAGAGGAAGGAAAGAAGATAGGTTTAAAAAAAAAAAAAAGACGAATCTCCTCTCAGAGAGTATGGTCCATCCACATTAGAGAAAGGATTAAGCAGATACATTCAGCTTTTCTAACAGATTTTTATTCTCTAAGGTTTCAATACCCCTCTCACACTCACTCAGTTAATCACATTAGTTTTGTCATTAAAAGCTCCCTTTTCATTGAATGCACCTAAACTGGCTTAAACCACCCAGAGAGGTCGAATACATTACCAAACACTAAGACAAACGGAAGAGATTTTCTATTTTATGTCTTATTATTTCACAATATCTATCTGCATGCTCAGAAGGCTAAGCTAAAAGATTTGGTAAGTTATCAGCTAAAAAACATTTCCAAAATAAACAAACTCTGCTACACCCTGTAAAACTGCTCTTTAAACTGAGATGAGAGCTAGTTTGATGCTGACAGAACAGTCAAGTGACAGAGGGGTTTTCTAATTCCCTTTTCTCTTCTTCCTGGTGTCCTATTGGCCAAGTCCATGATTATTTCTGCATAAATGTTGCAGCTTCTGTTAGCAGTAAACAAAGCAAATGGAATCTATATGTGCAAAGCCCAAAGACAAATTAAAAAGAGCAATTCTTGAGTTGAGACGAAAACTTGAATTCATTCGCTGCCTATGGATCCTTCAGAACTGTACATGGTCCAGACAGAAATGGAAATCACCTGCTTTTTTTCATAACTCAACTGTTACTTATTATCTCACTATCCTAAGCCTGCATGGGATATAAAAATGAAACTCAGACACAGATAACAATATGAGGTGGTTATCAGAGGGAAGGGGGGAGGTGTTAGTAAAGGGTAAAGGGGCTAAATATATGATGATGAAAGATTATTTGACTTTGGGTGGTTGGCACATAATGCAATATACAGGTAATGTACCATAGAAATGTACACTAGAAACCACATAATCTTATTAATCAGTGTCACTCCTATAAATTTAATTTAAAAAATGAAATGGACACTTTCAAGGAAAAAAGAAAAGAAAAGGATGGCTGTTTGTCAGCCCTTTAAAAAGGAGGAAGTGTATCAGAGGGAGGAGGAGTCCTAGTTAAATGGAACTATCCAAGTGAAAGAGCCGTCTCCAACTGGGTAATGTTCCAGGGATTAATGGGTGGGGAGAACAGAGAGGGGGGTCAAGAAAGGAGAAATAGAATGAACAGTGAAAGAAAGTGATCTGAAGCTAAAAGTTTGGGAGGAAGACAAGTAGTGGAAAAATCCTGAAATCGGGATGAAACCGAAGACAGATGTAGGCAATCAAAGTTTCTCAAGCAAGAAACAGAGAGAAGTTTATTTTGGGTGCAGTTCAGACAAGAAACAGAATCATAAATGTATCATAAGCAATCAAAAAATTCTTAATATGACAAAAGAAGGATAAAGTCAGTAAGAAATAATTGAAGAAAATTACAAGAACTAGTCCTGGATAAAAAAAATAAAAATAAAAGATGATTTGGTACAGACACAAAGTTATTTTGCCCTAAAAAATAAATTTTTATACTGTATATATACAAAAGATAAAAGAAGGATTGTGCTAAATCAAAAACAGATGACAAAACATTTGAGATATATTCCAGTAAGTTTGAGTGATTATTTAAGAGAGAGAAAAAAAGGAATATTTATTTACATTTAAGACTCAATAGAAAAAATATCTCAAAAAGAACATTAAAGAAATGGGGAGAAAACCAAAGTTAGACTATTCACTGTTCCAAATCATAAACAAACGAAAGAAGTGTATCATACCTTTTTTCTAAATCAGATTGGCAAACTACAGCCCCCAGGCCAAATCCAGCCCAATTCCTGTTTTATAAATACTAAGTAATATTGAAACACAATCATCATAATTCATTTACATATGTGTATGGCTTTCTGCTACTTTCTTGCTACACCTGTGACAGAAACCATATGGCCCACAAAACCTAAAATATTTACTAGATATAACAAGAGAATTCCCCATGTTCTAACCATCTAACAATTCATTTGTTCTTCAGGTGGGTGTAAAGATGCAGATGTAATTCTTACTTTGTATACAGAATACAGAATTAAATCTGATAGCTGTCACACTATGGCCAGCAACCAACCCAACCAAACCTTTAATCAAGTCTTCTACTCCAGTACAATGTGCTAGATTAGATCCTAGGCTTTGAACAATGGGAGACCTGAGTTCAAATCCCACATCCACCACCCTCTTTGATGAACTTAAATTTCCTCTCCATAAAACTGGGAATATACCTCTTTTTCTCACAGTATTTTTGTGAGGAATAAATGAGATAGTGTATATGAAAGTGCTTTATAAACAGTAAAATGATAAGGCATTATTACCACATAGACATAGTATATGGAGACTGGTTCAGATTTAGTTTTTCTCATTATTTTGATTCATGAGAGAGATCTCCTCTTTTAAATAATTTTGTATTATCAAAATTCAGTTTAATTCTGTACACATTTACCTCTGGCCTGCTATGTGTAAGACACCCACTAATCACTCCACTTTTTATTATTTATTTACTTATTTATTGATTTATCATTATTCAACTTTGTAGATAAAGATAAATATCTCTAATAGCAAATGACCTTGTTCCATTTAAGTTACAAAGTTTTAAGCAAGGTGTACATTTAATAGCTTAAAGGGACAGTTATATTAAAAGTGCTTTGAAACCTGGTTCTCATATTACCAATTCTATTCACATTTCCAGCACTCATTCTGGCTGTAGAGTCAGCCATATTCTCTATACTTAATAACCATCAAGTTGGCCGCCCTTTGCTTTTAAAACTAAGAGGAATGTTCTTTACAAATGAATGTTTTAAAAAGAACACATACAGCCCTAGCTGGTTTGGCTCAGTGGATAGAGCGTCGGCCTGCGGACTGAAGGGTCCCAGGTTCGATTCCGGCCAAGGGCACATGCCTGGGTTGTGGGCTTGACCCCCAGTAGGGGATGTGCAGGAGGCAGCTGATCGATGATTCTCTCTCATCATTGATGTTTCTGTCTCTCTCTCCCTCTCCCTTCCTCTCTGAAATCAATAAAAATAAATTTTTTTAAAAAAAGAACACATACAATGATGAATTTTGGTATACAAGAACCCTAAAATGTATTACACTTTCCAGAGTGTTTTCACATCCAGTATTTTATCTGATCCTCAGCACAGTCCCATGGAGAATGTAAGTACCATTATTCCGTTCTGCAGAGGAAGACATGGAGGCTTGGAAGAAGAGAGCCTTGCCCAAGGTCACACAGCTGCTATGTGGTAGTTCTGGATCAAAGATCCAGTCAGTGTTTTTTCCACTCTACCTTGCTGCATGTGGATCACCCTTTTATGATGTATGTAGCACTTAGAATACATAAGTAGTCAACTGAATCATAGTTTGTTATGAGAGCAGCTTCCACTCATTAAACACTGACCATATATTATATAGCTCTATGTGTCTCACATACATCACAAAGATTAAATAAATTGAATATGCTAACTGCATAGCACAGGACTTGACACATGATAATTATCCCATTAACAGCAACTATTGGTCTCATTTCTAATTTGTATAACTCTGTAATCTTTGCATTTTATCTCTATTATTAATATGAAGAAACTGAGGTTCCAAAAAGTTCAGTCACATGTCCAAGGTTGAGTAACCAGAATGTGACAGAAGCCAGGATTCCTGCCCAGATTTGAGTACTCCAGAGTCCCTTTGTCACTGAGATTTCCATTGATACTGGACATCAGGGAATGCACACACACAAAAATGGAAAAGTATGTTATTGAAAGTGATTGAGGAAAGGACATTTTCCTGTTACCTTGATTGGCCAAGCAGGCAAAGGCTGTAAAAAGTTAGATTCGTAAGGGTAGTCCACCATTGCCAGATTTACCCAGGTTTCAGAGATCCAATCTTTCAAATGCTGAACATCCTGAGCATTTTTTAATGGTGTACATAAGTGAAGGGCTTCAGAAAGCCAATCCAATCCAGTACCTGCGAATGGTGAAACATACAAAGCACTACTCAACATAAGGTTTTATAGATTCTTCATTTGATATTTTAGAAAACTCAACCTTCTACACCACTTCTCCAAGAATATTTTTCAACATCCATAAGATGTTTTTAGAGCAACTGCATAACCCCAGATAGACAAGTTGCCAATCCTCTGGAGTTTACCAGAATGCATACTTTTAATTAGTCCCTATTTTAAAGATACTATGGAAATGAATAAAAAATCAAGTGGAAATTTTCTATAGTATAGAGCAATGAAAAGGCACAAACTACAACTAAATAAAAGAAAAGGATGTGTCTGACAAATAAAGCATTGACAAAAGACAGCACACACACACACAAAAAGACATACTATGCAATTCCAATGACTAAAAAATTCAAGAGCAAGCAAAATCAAGTTATGGTTTTAGAAGTCAGGATAGTGATTAGCCTGGGAAATGCCAAGATAGTAACTAGAAAGGGCACAAGAGGACTTCTGAGAGGATTTCTTGATCTAGATGCTAATTACACAACATATTTGCTTTGTGAAAATTCATCAAGCAATGTATTTTGATTTGTGTGCTTTTCAGAATGTTATATTTAAATATGTATGTTATACTTAAAAGTTTCTAGAAAATGTGTGAAATGTGGAATTTAACAAGTGAAAGGGAAAAAAAACAAAAAAACACCACATTATTTTATTCTCTTAATTAAAGCTTACCATTTCTTGTGAGTCGATTAATGGCATCCCAGGAACTTTGGATGCTCTCTGAACAATTTGGGCCACTTCTCTTAAAATCTGTAGTTACAATTTTCATAAATACACCACAAGGTACTATATCTTCAAACTGCCAGATAGGGGCAGAGGCTGCAAGAGCTCTAAATGGTAATAAAATAATGAAAGAGAAAAGACGGGAAAAGGAAACTCATCAAATTCAAGTTTTTGTTGGTTAATTTTGTTTTAATTCTCACCTGAGGACATGTTTAGAGAGAGGAAGGGAGACAGAGAGGAAAAGAGAAATACTGATCTGTGATGTTGCCTTCCCTATGCTCCCTGACTGGGAATCAAACCCCAAACTCAGGTATGTGCCCTGATCGGGAACCAAACTGGCAACCTTTCGGTGCATGGGAGGATGCTCGCCCAACTGAGCCACTCCTGCCAGGCCAAATTCAAGTTTTAAATTTGAAACTGATTCTGAACAAAAATAGTGAAAAAATAACAGTTGTAAATGAGAAAGAAACTAGGAATCTCAGTACAATAGAATGGTACATGTTTTACCCAAAACAAATCTCTAAGTTTGCCTTGACAACCATTAAGAAGTACTCATGTCCAACATAAATGCATTTACCCAACCACGATATGAGGATATTTCATCCTGAACCAGGCTGCAAGCATGCCACCATAAGAGCCCCCCAGGGCAATGAAAGGTTGATTTTCAGCTCCTGGAATTGTCCTTTTCAAGTGTTTGATTAACTCTGCAAAATCAGCTAGAGCTTGTTCCGATGTCAGAAAATTCAAGTGTGTGGAATCCTAAAGAAAAATAACAAAGAACATGGGTATAAATGTGCACATAATAGCAGCTTAGGCATAGCACAGATCCAGTAAAAAGCCAGAGTCAGATAAGCTTTTCTCCAAATAGAATTTCTAGGCAGTTGAGTTAAAATGCATAGTCAAAGTCATAGCAATGCTGATGTAAAGTAATTTTAAGTTTGTGGCAAGAACATAATGTATTTGCATTCAAATATAATTTCCATTAAATGTTATTTACCAAAGACCTAGTTGAGGTGGTAGAAACAATAGAAATAAACTGCAAATAATGTTTAACAACAAATATAATAAAATACAATACTAAACTTAAGGCAACTGCCGTATTACAATTTTATTTTGAATCTTCAAACATTTACAACAGGCAAAGGTAAACTAAATCCTGTGGAAAACTAAAGAATCATTAGTAAAAATAAAATCCATCCTTCTTTATCAGAAAAATTATTTGTTTGTTTGTTTACTGTACTTTTATTGATTTCAGAGAAGAAGGGAGAAGGAGAGAGAGATTGAAACATCAATGATGAGAATCATTGATCAGTTGCCTCCTGCATGCCCCCTACTGGAGATCAAGCTCATAACCTGGGCATGTGCCTTGAACCATGACCATGTGGTTCATAGATCAATGCTCAACCACTGAGCCACATCAGCCGGGCTGTTTGCTGTTTGCTGTTTTGTTAATCCTCACTTGAGGATATTTTTCTATTGCTTTTCAGGGAGAGAGAAAGAGAGACACATTGACTGGCTGCTTCCCACACGCACCCTGACTAGGAGTGGGGAGTGAACCTGCAACCCAAGTATGTACCCTTGACTGCAATTGAACCCGAGACCCTTCCATGCATAGGCCAACACTCTAACAACTCAGCAATACTGGCCAGGGAAGAAAAATTATTATTATTATGTCTAATATACCAACAACTGAAACAAATTAGTTTGCCTGATCTAAATAACATAAAATTAGAGTTAAAAAACAACAATTATGGAGCAACTATTTTCAGGCATTGGAAAACAGAAACACAAGACCTTGATACCTCAGAAAAGGATATTCATAAAGGAAGTGCCATAATCATCTAGCTCTCTGCCTAGAGTCTTATTACACTAGGGCAGCGGTCGGCAAACTCATTAGTCAACAGAGCCAAATATCAACAGTACAACGATTGAAATTTCTTTTGAGAGCCAAATTTTTTAAACTTAAACTATATAGGTAGGTACATTGTTATTAACTTAATAAGGGTACTCCTAAGGCTTAGGAAGAGCCACACTCAAGGGGCCAAAGAGCCGCATGTGGCTCGAGAGCCACAGTTTGCCGACCACGGCACTAGGGAAACTAATGAGATATCTCCCTTTAAAAACTCAACATTAATTCCTCTCCCTTTGAACTTGGGCTGAACTTAGTGACTTGCTTCAAAGAAACAGATTGTGATAGAAGTGATATGTGACTTCCACTGTTAGGTCAGAAAAAGCACGTAAGTTTCACCTTGCTCTCTTGGATTGTCAACTTTGAGGGAAGCTAGTCGCCATGTCATGAAGCCACTCAAGTAGGCCTTGAGTGAGCCACTCAAGATAAACTGAGGCCTCTTGCTAACATCCAGTACCAGGTTGACACTAATGTGATCCTCCATAAGTGGAGAGGGACCTCCAACCCCAGTCAAGCCTTCGGGTGACTAACGCACCAGCTGCCATCTTAACTTCACAAGACCCCCTGAAACAGAACCACCTACCTGAGTCACTCTTAATTCCTTACCCACAGGAACTGTAAGATAATGTTTATTGTTGTGTTAAGCCACTAAGGTTTGAGGTACATTGGTACATAGCAAAAGATAACTGATACAGCTGTATACCTATATTAGGCTATTTGACCCTCATACTTTGGTCTCACCACTCTGACTCCTTCCATCATTTGGTACATTTGGAATCACATAGTTCCCATCTTTCCTATGTATGTCACCTACTCTTTTAGCCTTCTGACTTCTTACCTCCCCTCTCATTGCCTATCACTATTCTTTACGTGTTTTCACAGAATTATATATATTTGTATGACATTTTTTTCCAATCCTTGCATAATATTTGTAATATCCTACAGGCAACTGATAAGTTCTGTGAGCACACAAAAAGAAAAAAATTATTAAAGAGAGCTCTTAGCTCCATTTAACTAACAAAGTATGAACCATAGGGTCCTAAGAGAGGAGGTTATGTTTCTATCTGCAACAAACTGACTACTTCCCAATGATTTCAGGAACTGTCAACTCCCTTAATCAGATAATTATGCAAAATAATAAGCTAAAATATGCAAACCAACATATATCAACAAATTGTTCTACTTTTCATTTATAACATGAAGACGTTTTGTTTATTTATAATACAAGGTAATAAAACCTCTGAGAACAAAATTAAAATACTCCTTTCAAAACAGGCAGCTGAGAAAAATAACTGACCCCAAGTTCTTCTAACTCAGAGTTCCTCAAAAGCATGGTATGTGTATACTATTGGTATGTATGATGATCTTAGGGATTACACAAACACTTTAAATTTAATACTTGTTTTAATATAATTTAGAAAAAAATAACTGGTACATAAAACCCTTGTTAAGTTAGTGTTAACTTTGAAAAGTGAGCTGTTTAAAGAAAAATATGAAATAAATAATAGTGCACATGGCAAAATAATATTATAGCCAGAATCACAGGATATTACAAGAATGACTCAGTTGAGGAAAAAGGGTCCTGGTTTATTAGGTGTAGAGTCTATGGCCAAGGCCAAAGCTCCTTATGAGAACAGGAAAGGTCAAAAGGGAATCCACGTGGCCAAGTGGCCACATTGAATCATAGAGATTGTTTGTCCTTATTTTACTGAAAAACACCTTATTAAACAAACATTTCAGTTCCCATTATATTTTTTCCAATGGTAGACCCAATATTTTAAGTGTATAATTTACTGACATTTTTGAAACAATGAAAAGTTCCCTCCACAGTCGCTGGAGCCATAGATTAAGGTTTGCCTGAGGAAGGCTAGCCTCATCACACTGAGTTAAAAGCTGATCAACATTAGAAATGATAATAATATGGTTTTAAAGAGTCTCAATCTGTTCAAACTGTATATAAAAGTGAAAGATTAAGTATAAATTATTGAAATTTTAGGTAGTTCAAGTTAAAGCTTTCATTTCTTTCTTACAGTGGTATTGTCATTAGAAAAACGTTCTAAAATTTTAAAAACTTTTAAACTTAAAAGTAAAAAAGCACACTTACCCGGAATGAGTCAGCACCAAAGGGTAGAGACTGTCCATAGTATCTATGTTCAGCAAACACCAACATAGCTTTCAGTTCCTCAGCCACATCCCACATGAACCCCTAGAAAGAATTTACAAATTCAGAGGATAATATCAGGATATGAAAGTTATTAAACCTTTTTGCAACTCATATGAAACCGATGTTAAATAGACCAAAAAGAGCTCTCTGAGAACCACATAATTTATGTTTGTTCTACAAATAAATGACATCATTGCTGTTTCACTGTTGCACAACAATCTCACTGTATTAAAGTAAAACAATTAAAAATAAGCCCAAGTTGCTCAACCACGACTCATTCCAACTCTCCTTATTCTGACACTCTAGTCATAGAATCAACATTATGTCTAAAATAGTCTTCAAGTTGTACTGTGTGCCAAATAGTCTAAGAAAGAGCTGAGGATGTCTCATTCCACGGCCTACTCATTTACAACATAAAAAAGAGTACAAATAAGCATACTGGACTCATTTGCATTTTATATTAATCTTATTTACTTGAAAATAAATAGTAACTAGTTCAGGAGTAATGGGGGGATAAGGACACATATGTAATACCTTAATCAATAAAGAAATTTAAAAAAAATAAATAAATAGTAACTAGCAATAGCTAATATTAATTGAGTGCTTACAATGTGTCAGGCACTGTTCTGAACACTTTATATGTATCAATTCACTCAATTTGCACAACAATCTAGAGCAGTGGTTCTCAACTTTCTGGCCCTTTAAATACAGTTCCTCGTGTTGGGACCCAACCATAAAATTATTTTCGTTGCTACTTCATAACTGTAATGTTGCTACTGTTATGAATCGTAATGTCAATATCTGATATGCAGGATGGTCTTAGGCGACCCCTATGAAAGGGTCGTTCCAACGCCAAAGGGGTCGCAACCCACAGGTTGAAGAACCGCTGATCTAGAGATATGCATTTTGATTATTGCCATTTTACAGACAAGGTCACTGAGGCACAAGAGTTTAAATAACCTGGGTTGCAATATTTGCTTATATGTGTGTCTTACCCTACCAGCCTATGAGCTGCTTAAGGGTAAGGGCCATCCATCAAAACAGCCGGACCCTCTGTGGAGTTAACCCCAAGCTTTGAAAAGAAACAATTTAATTGGACTGATTCACACTGTAATAAGTGATTAATTCACCTTAACTTCAGGGGTATTTTTATTTTTCAAAAGAGGTCTATGTAATATGGTAACATTTAATAAAATTTTGTGGTAGCATTGCTCTAAGTACCTGATTCTTATTTAATTCTCACAATAACTCTACAGACATTATTACCATACCCATTTAACAGACGAGAAAACTGAGGCACAGAATAAGAAACTGGCCCAAAGTCACACAAGATAGTGGCAAAATCAAAATTCAAGCCTTATCAGTCTGGCTGAAGTCTTCATTCTTGACTACCATGATATACTGTCTCTCAATAAATGAATTACCAGACTATGTGAATATGCAACTAGAACATTTTAGTAAGTAAAGGACCCAGAATCTATCTTTCTAGGACCTGGCTCTAGTCAGTTCTCTGAAACTGTTCCTACACTATCTATTCCTTTCTACCACTTCTGAGGTCAGAGATTCTCCAGCAAGCCTTCAATCAGACCGCAGTGTCAGTGAAGGCAGTGGCGGCCTTGGCATAAAAGGGAAGTCACACAGGAAAAAGAAAGGGCTACAAGGCAGACTCGGTGTTTCACAGAAAACCAGAGCAGGAATCTGACAGAAAATAAGTTCTGATTTCATTTGTCTCCGATCTAAGAGAAACAGACATCCTAGCATCTCATTTCTCAGAGAATTATTTTATTTTCAAGTAACATATTTAGACTCTTAACATTCCTAAGGAAATTATCATAAATGTGGTGTGCAAATAACACAGTATGATTGGGTTCATACCTTTGCTTTCAATTCAGTTCAGTTCAACATTTACTGAGACCTCCTGAATACCAGGCACCATGCCAGACAACAGCAGAGGAGAAAACATGATTTCATGCCCACTTTAAGGTAATTCACAGATTAGGTTTTGGGTAGAAAGTTGACATATTCTTGTCATAGCTCTGGCACATTATAAAGGAAAATTTCATGTGTCCTAAATTAAGTTTTGTTAATGGACTTAAGTATTATTATAAAAGATAATATAAAACATACAAAGGAAAGCAAGCTAACAACTATACCATTTTGACCCTCATAAACATAAGAAAAATGGTAAAACAATGAAGCTAAATTAAAATATAGCTATAACTTTACCTTTGTCCATTCCTATTTGGCAATTAAACTTGTATTTTTATTTGCTTTGATCAGGTTTTATTCATTCACTCATTTAACAAATATTTATTGAGCACCTACTATATACCTAGCAGTCCTGGACTCTGAGAATATAATACTGAATATACAAAAATATGTGCCTTTGTATTTACATTCCAGAGACCATAATAAAAGTAAAATAACTGTATGCCATAACATTCCTGTTCCCATTTTCTTAATATTTTTGTTCATTCAAAAAAGAAGGTAGGGTTTCAAAAAATTTTTTTTTTAATTCAACTGTCTAAATATAGTATTTCATTATTTCATGTGAAATTCTTTAAGGCAAAACATGCAGGCTTAGTGGACATCAGTATTTATTCTTTTGTGAACTGCCTATTCATGGTATTTTGGGTTTCTTTTCTATTTTTTTCTATTGAGTTTATCTTCTTGTTATTTTTTTAAAGAGCTTCACAATTAAGGACAATAATACTTGGTCATATATGCTGCAAAATACTTTTCCAGTTTATCATGATAAATAGAGCATAGGAACTTCACAAATCTGCACATACCGTATTGTTGCAAAACCAGATAATGTCCCCTTCGTTACCAGTGTAGAAAAGTATTGATCCACCCTCTTTCCTCCAGTGTTGATCAGCTATTAGGTACCGCTGATTAAAAGTTTTATCATTCTTAAATCCAAAATGATCAATCTATGACAAAAACAAAAACAGACAAGACACATATTTCAAAGAAAAGTAATTAAATGAGATAAACAAAAAAATAATTAAATGTATTTTTCTATTAAAATCAACCTACGGTACAAAAATTATACTTCATTTGATTTTACTATTAGTAGTAATATTGATAGTTATTTTTTATATTGTAAGATGAAACAAATTATTTTCTTTATATTGCAAGATAGCAATGTTGTTGGTGGTCAAGATTTTCAGTATAAGAGAAAAGATACAATTATAAAATCAAATAGCTACTTTAAAACACATTGATGTTAAAATTAAATTGGAAATACTGATGTGAACTCATCATTTTTTCTAAATTTTTATTGGGGTGGTATTGGTTATAAAATTATATAGGTTTCAAGTGTACAATTCTATATTACATCATCTCCCAAAGTTAAGTCTCCGGTCTCCATTTATCCCCCTTTACCTTCTCTTACATACTCCCCCACCCCCTTTCCCTCTAGTAATCACCATACTGTTGTTTGTGTATATGAGTTGTTGTTTCCCACCCAGCCCCTTAATCCCTTCACCTTTTTCATCCAAACTCCCAAACCCCACCCCTCTGACTGTTGTCAGTCTGTTTTTGTATTTATGAGTCAGTTTCTATTTTGTGAGCCCATTAATTTTTAAAATCTCATTATCCAAACTTTCAAAAATCAAAATTCAAAAACGAAATAGACCACTGAAAAGTCTATAAACATTGTCACCCCAGTAACACTTGACATTTCAAGGGCCAGGATTTTAATGTCTAATACCATTCCCCACTAAAAGGAACTAGGGCTTGTTATTGATGTGTCTGACTAACATTTGGGTCAAGGAAGCTAGTAGATGAAGCTATGTCTCTTGCTGTTCAAGGAAGCAAGGAAGTGCTCAAAAATTAATGGAGTTATGTCTAAGAGGCATAGGAACCAACTACAAAAGATTATCACTGGGTAAAGTTTTAACAAATTGAATATAAAACAAACTGAGCATAAAGAAAATAGTAGTAGTTGATCAAAATATTCAATTCATGAAAATCCATTAGTCCATAAGGGTATCAAAGAAGAGAAAGCAAGGAAAATATGCATTTGTTACCATTTAAGGTGTCTATTAAACCAACTCCTTTGAAATTGAAATACAAAAGAGTAAAGAACTCAACATTTAACCTACCTTTTCCAAAGAATTGTATTTCAGTGTACCAAATAGTCCCAGTTGATGAAAAAGAACTCTGTTCAATCAAATGTCAGCCATTGCAGAAGCAATGACAGAAATAGAAAAATCATAGTTTTGTAATCCCTAATGAAGTTACTGACTCAGGTAAAAATTACCAAATGGTGCTAAAAGCATTAGGAGAGTGAATGATAGAGGAATGAAGATTCATATTAGTGCCAAAGTAGTATCATAGAGAATACTACATTTTCACAAAGGGAAAATGTAACTTCACAATGGAAGAATCAGGCTAGCATCACCTTAATCTAGTTATCAAAGTGAGTGAGCATCACTAACAGTGAGATAGGCAGGGGTTCTGTATCTCTTCCCATGGTACAACACAAAGCACGAATCACCTATGATGAATTCTTTTTTTTTTTCTGCTAAATTGCCCTTCAAAAGACTATCAATTTACATTTCTACTAACAGTCTATGAGTGCCTGCTTCCCTTCATCTTCATCAACGCTAGATAACATTAGTCTTTAAGATTTTTGCCAATCTGAAGGGCGTAAAAACATTTTAAAAAGCAAATTCTTGATAAATTACTTAGTTTGAACGTTTTTCCAGATGTTTACTTGCAATTAATATTCCCTCTTTTGTGAATTGCTTATTTGTAGCCTTTGTCCACTTCTCAATTGGAATATTGGTGTTTTAATTTATCAGTTTGCAGGTGTTCTTTTTTTTTTTAAATCCTCGCCCAAGGATATTTTTCCATTGATCTTTTAGAGAGAGTAAGAGAGAAGGAAAGACAGAGAGAAACACATTGATTGGTTGCCTCCGCATGAGCCCTGACTGGGGCCCAGGTGGGGCGGAGCCTGCAACACAGGTACCTGCCCTTGGCCAGAATTGAAGCTGGGACCCTTGGGTCTGTAGGCCAACCTCTATCCACTGACCCAAACTGGCTAGAGCTGCAGGTGTTCTTTATAGAAATTATGGATATTAAGTCTATGGCTGTTTTTGCTTGCCTTGACTTTATTTAAAGTATCATTTGCTGTGTGAAGTATTGGAGGAGGGCCACCTTTTTACCAAGCATTATGTTCCTGTGTGGAAGGAGGTCTACCTTCCCATGTGGAAGGCTCCTGGCCTCTTACCCCACCTTCTAGGTCTTCCCCAAGGGAAGGAGAACAACTCGACATGTTGAAAACTTTGGCGAAAACGCTCAGCTCAGACCCATCCTCTGTCCTCTCTGTGAAAACGCACTCATCCTTCTCTGTTCCTCCATACCATGAGTGTTACAGGGGCAAGCCCTCACAGGCTGACCTCAGGGGTGAAATATCAGCAAGCCTGCTTCCCTAGCAGACCCCAGCCATGTGGTCCAGTATCAGTTGTGGTGGTAATAAGAGTAATATTTATATTTCCATCTGCCACACTCCTGTGTCTATCTCTTAATAAGTTCTTGTGTCAGTTATAGTCCAAACAGAAAACAGAAGGCACATTCAAATTAGAATAATTCAGGAGACTTAATAAAGGGACTATTTACGAAGGTATGGGCAGAGAATAGGGGAGATAAGCAGGATAGTGCAGCAACCTATGTGTAGTACAGCAGAGCTTTTACCACTCCTAGGCCTAAAAGGGTGAATGGGATGGGGGAATGGCTACTGAAATCCTCTGTCACCAAGAATATAAACTTCAAGCTACAGTAAACATAGTTTCTTTCCAAAACCTAATGGCTTAGAATACTAGGGGCATTGTGCCCTCTGCTGTTGAAAATTGGGACCTACATACCACTTCCAACTCTGCCTCCTAGAGTTTTATAAATCACATGAAAGGGGACAAGGGCCTTCGAAACTATTTGATCTGTGTTGTTCAGCTGAAGAAACTAGGCTCAAAGGTCAAGTGACTTTGTCACAAGTCAGAAGCAGAGCTGTAACTTTTAATTATTTTTGTAATTTGGTTTAGGTGGTCTAAGAAATTTTAAAGAGATGCTTCCATCCTTCACCTTGCAGAGGAAAGATCCATGAGATGAGCAAGCAAGGTACAAAAAGAACATTCTTTAAATAAAGTTTGTTGTGACAAAAATAATGATCTGGACTTGAGAACTCAAAAATGAAGTCCACATACAGAAAAGCCTATGAGAACATTACATCTGGTAGACACAGTTTTAGTGGCAATTTCGGAACAACAGGGGTAAGGGGGACAGAGTATCTACTATGTGCCTGGCACCATGCTGGTGCTTTCCACAGATCACTCTCATCCTCCCAGTCACCCTCTGGGGCACTTTTCATTATGCCAGTATTACAATAAGAGTGTTGAAGCTCAAAGAGGTCAGATAACTAGACCAAGATAACATCCTATATAATAAAAGGGTAATATGCAAATCAACCAAACAGCAGAAGGACCAGTCACTATGATGTGCACTGACCAACAGGGGGTAGATGCTCAATGCAGGAGCTGCTGCTCAGCCACAAGCTGTGCTGATGGCTGGCAAGCACAGCGGCGGTGGCAGGAGCCTCTCCAGCCTCCTGCAGCACTAAGGGTGTCCCACAAGGGATCCCAGACTGCTAAAGGGCACAGGCCAGGCTGAGGGGACCCCCCGCCCCCCCCCCCACCACCAAGTGCATGAATGCCTCTAGTAACTAATAAATAAAAGTCAAATACAATTATTTTTCATGTGCTTTTATCCCCTAAACAATCCTACCTCCAACAAAAGCCTGCTTTTGTCAGTATTACACTATTGTAGACAGGGGCTGAGTACAAAGTTCAAACTTTGTTAGGGGACACTAGGGTATCTGTCTCCTAAATCTGCAAAATGAAGAACATATCCCCCAGCCATTTACTAATGGCTACAATGAAGAATATGTAGGATATCAGTGTTTTCAGTGACCTCAGTAATGGTTACTATACTGCTACTTTTAACTCATTTAATTAGGCCACTGATAAGAAACAGAATCACATTGACTCTCACTCAGTAGCCTTTAGTTTTAGAAACTCCGTATACAGTTTGCTTTATCTATGGACACAGATATATGATAACAGATAAGTGAAATTTTACTAAAGATATGAAAAGTATACTCAGAGATATACAGGACAAAAAAAATGAACTCACTCCTCCAATAAATCAAAGCACCTTGAAGGAGGGCACTCTGGTTTCCAATTCTAATCTAGAAATGTGAAAATGAAATAAGACCCTTTTTTTCCATTTGATATGTGTCCTATATTAATTCTGGAACTGTGGCATTACACTTAGAGTTCCTAAATGTAGAGAATGATACCATTTCTGGGTAAGCTTGATCTCCTCTTCAAGGAGAGGGAAGGGCACAATTTTCAAAGAAGGAACCACAACCTGGAAGGAAGGTGAGGTTTAGGTAGGTCCTAACCCAGTGATGGCAAACCTTTTGAGCTCGGCGTGTCAGCATTTTGAAAAACCCTAACTTAACTCTGGTGCCATGTCACATATGGAAATTTTTTATATTTGCAACTATAGTAAAACAAAGATTTATATTTTTGATATGTATTTTGTATATTTAAATGCCATTTAACAAAGAAAAATCAACCAAAAAATGAATTCGCATGTCACCTCTGATACGCGTGTCATAGGTTCGCCATCACTGCCCTAGCTTATAGCTCCGTGGTTCTCAACCTTCCTAATGCCGCGACCCTTTAATACAGTTCCTCATGTTGGGGTGACCCCCAATTTCATTGTTACAAATTGAACGTAATTAAAGCAGTGATTAATCACAAAAACAATATGTAATTATATATGTGTTTTCCAATGGTCTTAGGCGACCCACAGGTTGAGAACCACTGCACCTGGAGAGGGGTAGATATCTACAAGTGGAGTCCTACTAAGTTAAGTTGTCCCTTACACAGTAGTTCCCCAGAGCTGGGACAGAATGGGAGAGCAAGTCATATCTTAGGAGTCAGGTCATGGATGACTCCCATTAATTTCCACCTCATATGTCAGGGCCATTAAAAAGTCCTGCTTAAGTGTTTACCTTTGTTCATCTCTACTATGAAGATATCAGGAAGAACTGGAGACTTTTAAAGAACTAAAAGGAAGACAGTATTCCTTGAGGACAGTGTAATGGTGACAAGGGAAATGGTCCCAAGTCCCTCTAAGACAACGGTGAGTATAAAAAGAATTGTCCTTCCCCTCCAACGAAGAAGCTCTCTTCATTGCCAATCTTAACAGGTCTAGTTTCCATTTTCACAAAGAAGGTGAGAGTTTCTTCAGATATAACCTTCAAATAAAGCCATTGTTCCATGTAGTAAGACACTGCTCTTCTTTACACACACCTTATGTTCATATTAACCAGGAGAATGATATTCCCTCCTTCTATACTTTCTTGATAACCTTCCCCTAACTTTAAAAAGAAGGCTCTTATTTAAAGAGAAATGACCAGGGGAAAGGAAGAAAAGGAGAGGCTTGGGGGAGTCCACCATGGAAAATTTTGGCTAAGTGTAGTCTCCTATACTTATAAACGGATAGTTAGAAAGGCAAGAACACAATAGCTGCCACAGTGCTTCTGTACAAGACAGATACTTTATAAGTAATTATTAGATAAGTGCAGTTCAAATCTTCCAAATCAGTAATTCCCCACATTTCTTGTTATATTAAAATTTTCATAGACATGTTCTATCTTAGTACCTGGTGCTTGAGAAAATATATGAGAAGCTATTATAAATTCAATAGTAGTATAAATTAATATCATACAACAAAATCAAATTATATTTTTTAAATGTACTTGGCAGGAAATGGATTCAAACACCTGCTCCAATAGCTGATCAGTTCTCACTAACCCCCTTTTCCCTCACCAAGGATTGTGGGTTCCAAACAGGGAGTCACATTCTAATTTACCAAAATTCTATGAAAACAAAATACTGTCCGTTCTACTGCTACAGCAGAGGTGGAGATACCCTGCCCTCGAGAACACTGAAATGTTCCAGTAAATCAAGAAACAGCATGTTTTGTCAAACAAGAGTTGAGTGTTTCATCAGATAAAGATTCCAGTATCACCTGCTGACTAAACAACTCCAGAAAGCACCACATGATCAAAAATTTCCGACTTTTGTGCCACTATAATTACCTGGTTACAACATAACCTTCCAAATTAGAGATAAAGTGCTGCTGTGATTATAAAACACATAAATATTACATCATAAAAGTGTGGCCATCAGAGGGCGCTGTAGTATAAGAAATAAAGTAGGAGAGCCCATGAAGGTTTAAATAGATTCATAATATTTTAGGACAGGAAGGGAACTTAGATATTCAGTCCAAACTCTTAAGTGAAAAAACAGAGATCCAGAAATGCCAATTATTTTAAATCTTTCTTTTTAAAATAAAGATATATTCACATCATTCAAATATGGCATTCATCATCATTTTTAAAGTCAGGGATTAAAATTTACCCTATTAGAAGTCAGGATAGTGGTTATCCTTGCAGGGAGAAAGTGACTCTAAGAAAAAAAATGAAGGGATTCTGTAGTAAGATAGTGCATTTTTCAATATGTATAATAAGATAATTAACAAATAGCTTTGTTACTATTTAAGCTTTCCTTTAAGATATATTTTATATCTTAAGATTTATTTTATAATGTACATATGGTGTTTACATTTATATTTCACTATAGTCAACTGTAAATTATATTGCACCAAGTCACATCTATATTAAATGTTTCTTTCATTTAAAAATATGTGTTGCGTACTCTTAAGTGACAGACATTAAGGAAAGAGTACTGAGTAAGATACAATTCCATCTCTCAAGTTTTGAATCTAACAAAATGAACATACTAATAGACAACTGCATGATGGTGTGATTAGGTTCTATATACAAAGTGCTGTGGAAGCTCAGTAGAGGAAGTTACCATCCTGCCTGAGAAAATCATGGAATGCTGCACCAAGGAGATGACATCTGAGCTGAACCCTGACAAGAAACAAGATTTTTTTCAGCCCTAACTGGTTTGGCTCAGTGGACAGAATGTCGGCCTGCAGACTAAAGGGTCCCAAGTTCAATTCTGGTCAAGGGCATGTACCTTGGTTGTGGGCACATCCCGAGTAGGGGGTGTGCAGGAGGCAGCTGATGATGTTTCTCTTTTATCGATGTTTCTAATTCTCTATCCCTCTCCCTCCTCTCTGTAAAAAATCGATAAATTTAAAATAAAAATAAAAATAAGATTTTTTCAGGTACAGAAGAGCATTTTAAGCAAAGGGAGCATGATGAATGGTGAAGAACAAAAATAGTCAGGAGCTGTTGTTGTTTTATGGCAGGAGGTATATACTAGTAGTTTATGAGGGTAAGATTAGATTCATCATGCTGCCACTAGATGTAGATATGAAAATCTTCCAATAAAGAAATAACTGAAATCTGAAATTGCCTCTCTAAATAAATCAGCAGTGAATAAAATCAGTCCACTAGAAACAGAGCCTAATGAGGCAGAGACTTTAGTCAGTTTTGTTAAATCCCCAGGAGACTAGAATAATGTCTGGCAAATAGTAGATCAGTGAATATGTAGAGAATGAATGAATGCAAAATTGGTATAAAAATAGACCAAACCCAGCTTCAAAGAACAGCATGATTCAAAATAATGATAATGGAGATCAAAGTTCCCAAGATCAAGTTTGTGGGGTTCTTTTAGTACATGGGTCTGTTACTGGCTGTGGAAGAGTTGCAGAATGCTGTAGTTGGATGTGCCTTTTGCCCAGTGACAAGTCACATGCCTAAGGAAGAATCCAAGCATAAAATCTAAAAGTAGTTCATCACAGTTTGGCCTCATCCAGGCTGCTGAGGAAGCAGAAACTGCATGCCCTCTGCTGGAGGTAGAAATGAGAAGATAAACAACTACACATTAATATAGACAAAAGGCCAGAATCTGGGTGGAGGGTCAGGAAAGGGCTAATCAGCATTTTACTAAAGTATGTAACCGGAAGTATACCAGATCTTATGACAGGGTTACTCAGTTTTTAGGGTTGATAGGATTTAAGGCTGTGGCTCTCAGCCAGTGCACAGTTATTTAACCTGAATGACAGCCTCTTGTAAAATGTATATCGTAACGACCCATTCAGCAACATACTTGAATTCAGTAAACCTAAATATGCTGCAAAATGTTGATTTGATCAATATGTAAAATACACTTTTTCAACAACTGAGTTTCATGAAGAAGGAAGAAACCTGAGAAGGGTATAATGCCCAAGGGCAATAAAGTACTAGAGGGAATAGTTGAGACTATAAGTGAGAGAGGGGTTCCATGATGCAAAAAGATTATGTGGTGGCAGGAGGGAATGGGGTCCATAGCATAGATGGAGGGATTTGACTTGGACAGGCTGTTCTGTGGAAAACGACCTGGAGAAAGATGATAAAGAAAGGGAGAAAGTGTAAACAAAAGGCTACTAAAAGGTTCAGGTGAGAGATGATGGCAAGACTAATAAATAAGCCAGATTTCAAACCCAAGTCTCTCTTCAATTGCTACATATATAACACATAAACAATGTTCACTGCCGGGAGCCGGTCCATGCTTGCTGTTTCAAGGGACCTGGCATATATGGCATACTGTTCTTAATATGTTTGCTCACCTTCTTGGCACTATGTGTTTTAACCAAGGTCTCTGAGAAAGGTTGTTTCCCCAGGTAGGGATTTTCCCCTGAAGTTAGGGAGGGAATAAAACCTCTTAACTAAATGCCAGGTGGGTAATTAATCACTTTAACTACGAACAATCATGCTTAAGCTACATAATCTTTACTCCCTGGAATGGAGATAAGAAACGCCCTAACCTTTGTAATAGAGATTGATAGGATTGAATCAACTGGTATAAATACAGATGTAACAAGACAGCAAGAGACAGAGAGAGAGACAGAACCTAGGCACAGAACCTACACAGAATGTTCTCTAGGGACAGAAGAACTTCGCTGAAGAGAACATGGCAAAAGATCCTGGACTGAACCTGACTACAGAAATTGGCAAGAGAACCTGACTAGAACCTGGTGACTGAACCTGGCTGGAGAACCTGGACAGAACCTGACTGGAGAACCTAGCGAGGGAACATGGCTACAGAGCCTGGCTGGAGAACCTGGAGAACCTGGCTGGAGAACCTAGCAAGAGACCATGGACACAGAACCTGGCTGGAGATCCTAAACAGAACTTCGCTGGAGATCCAGACCAGAACTTTGCTGGAGATCCTGGCTAGGCTGCTGATCAACTGAACGCTGTCTCCGTGTCATTCCTTCTTCGCCGACTTCGTCCACACCTTTGGGGACCCCTGGACCCGCTGGGGTTGGACCCCAGCAGTTCACTTTCCAAAATTATACACTCTGGAAATATCACAATGAAAAAGGGCCCAATGTATGACATCAGCAGTATTCACATAATAGCAATCAACAAAAATAAGTCTTTTGAACAGCTGTAACCACCTCTACCGCCCTTTTATAACTGATTCTGCACTGACACTGACTGTGGGAATTTTAAGAGAAAGAGCCCCACTAAACTGGTGAGAGCGTCCCAAGACCATTAGGTTCCCGCTAACATCTCATGGAAGTTAACAAAGTAGATTCTATTTCCACTCTTTTCCTTCAGATACTATTTAAAGAAACTTTACAAAATGAGAATCTAATAGTTCTCAAACTTTAGTCCCTGCTTCCCTCTGGTGAGACAAGACATCAGGTTCCCAATCTTGACCTAGTTCCCTCTGTTAAATTAATAAACTACTTTTTTTAAAAAGATACTACAGCTGAAACCGGTTTGGCTCAGTGGATAGAGCGTCAGCCTGCGGACTGAAGGGTCCCAGGTTCGATTCCGGGCAAGGGCATGTACCTTGGTTGCGGGCATATCCCCAGTAGGAGATGTGCAGGAGGCAGCTGATCGATGTTTCTCTCTCATTGATGTTTCTAACTCTCTATCTCACTCCCTTCCTCTCTGTAAAAAAAATAAATAAAATATATTTAAAAAAAAAAAAAGAACTACATACAAACAAGATATTACAACATAATGCCAAAATGCATCTCCTCCTTTTGCACAGAGGACCTGCTATGATTCACACTGGAAGAACCACTGGAAGAAACCTATAGCATTCTCTTTTTAGAGATTGCTTTAAAAATAATTATTCTTATTACAATGATTAATAACTGATTTTAGAAGCTTTAAGCATCTGAAAAATTAAATTTTACAAAATCCCCATATGAAGAGTATCCACAAAAGGAAGCAACTGAAAAAAGTAGCTGCCTAAGCTTTTTCCTCTTGGGGAACTCCAACATCAAATGTTTGGTCATGGTTTCACTATACAATGGCCTCTAGAGAATTTTTATCATCAACTCTATAGACTATTCATTGTTTTCAGCATTTATCCGGTCTGAATTATAGGGCACCTTAAAAAAGATAAAGGAAGGGAAAAGGATATCCTCAGCTAAAACCAAAAAGCTCAGAACAATAGCAGCAAGTTCAAACAGGACCAAGTTGCCTCTTTGATTACTTTCAGGTGCTTTTGCCACCACGTCACCATCCTGTGTAGCAACTTCCCAGAGCTAATAGGATGTAGAGAGAAATGAGAGTCAGTGATTAAAGTCATTCATTCATTCATTTACTCAAATATTTCTTGAGTGCCTACCTTGAGATAAATGCTAGAAATACAACAGTGAACAAACTGAGTATGGTCACTGCCCTCCTAGTACTATCTTCTATATATATAAAAGCGTGTCTGTCCGACTGTCCGACCAGTAGCTATGATGTGCACTGACCACCAGGGAGCAGACGCTCAATGCAGGAGCTGCCATGACACACACTGGACATTTAAAAAGAAACAGCAACATGGACCTGGCACCAACAAACCAACACTCAGTTTCCCCCACGTAGGACACAGGCCCCACCACCACCCTGGAGCAACAGCCCACCAAATCGCAGCCAATACTGCAAAGACCCCATGCCACAAAATACAGCCCACAGCCCAGCCCAGCCCAGAAATGGTTGCTGTGGGTGCCAGGTAATGACGTCACATAGCAGCGCCCAGCTTTTTCTCCCTAGTAACTAGCCTCCTTGGAGTATCTTCAGCCCAGGAACACAACTTGCTTTATAGCCAGGTGCAAACATTATACACTTTAACCAAAATCTGTGAAGCGTTTTCCTATGCCTCATCTCATTTGATCCTCACAGAAGTCCTGGAGTAGATAGATAGGAGGCTCGGTGGAATCCTATTTTCTTTTCATTAGCCAGAAAACGGAGATTTAGAAAGTTTAGAAACTTGACCCGACTGAAAGAAAGTAAGAAATGATGGACGTTGAAAATGACTTCAGGTTTTCTCACTGCACAGAATATAGTCAAACAATGCTGCAGTTAAATATTTCACCCTTTGTTCTCCCTGCGTGATCTACAATAATAATCTGCTTCAGTTTGATATTTACTGCTGTGTTGCTGACAATTACCTGAAAAAGAAGTTGGGGTGCTTCACTGGGCTGGAAAAAGTTAACTAAATCAGAAAGCAGGTCTAATTAAGCAAGTTTATTTATATACCAAGTGTGCCAGTTAATAATGCAGACTTTGTAATCAAAGAAAACATGATAATTTCAAGAGAAACATCAAAAGTGCTTTATTCAAAGTAATGTCCATCACCATCTACACATTTCCCCCATCTTTCAGGTAATTTGTGGATACCGTCCCAATAGAACTTTTCTTGTTTTGAGGCAAACCATTCAGAGACCAAATTTTCCACTTCTTTGTATGTTTTGAAGTGCTGTTCAGAAAGTGCATATGCCATCAATAGGAACAAGTGGTAATCTGAAGGAGCAAGATCTGGTGAATACAGAGGGTGGGTTAATACTTCCCAGGCAAGATCTTTTAAGGTGACTTTAACTGGTTTTGAAGTGTGTGAAAGTGCATCATCATGAAGCAAATTTACTTTGCCATATCTTCTGGCACATTCTGGTCATTTCACGATCAAAGCGTGGTTCAAATTGATTATTTGTTGTCTGTAGCAATCAGTATCAACGGTTTCACCTGGTTTTAGAAGCTCATAATACACCACACCTTCCTGATCTCACCAAACACAGAACATTGTCTTCTTTCCGAAGCAATTTGGCCTTGCAGTCGATGTTGATGGTTGAACTGGATCAACCCATGATTTTGTGTATATGGGATTCTCAAAACAAATCCACTTTTCATCGCCAGTCACAATTTGATTCAAAAAAGACTTTCTTTCGTGCCGTTGAAGCAACATTTTACTGATGACTTTTCGGTTTTCCATTTGTCTTTTGTTCAGTTGATGTGGCACCCATTTTCCTTCCTTTAAAATCTTTCCCATTGCTTGTAAATGATCGGAAATAGTTTGCTGAACAACGTTTAATCTTTCTGCAAGTTGGTTTTGAGTTTGACACACATTTCATCCAATAATGCTTATAATTGTTGGTCTTCAAACTTTCTCGGTTAACCTGGACCTTCTTTGTCTTTCACATCGAAATCATCACTTTTAAAGCGTTTAAACCAGGGTGGGCAAACTTTTTGACTCGAGGGCCACAATGGGTTCTTAAACTGGACCGGAGGGCCGGAACAAAAGCATGGATGGAGTGTTTGTGTGAACTAATATAAATTCAAAGTAAACATCATTACATAAAAGGGTACGGTCTTTTTTTTTTTTAGTTTTATTCATTTCAAACGGGCCGGATCCGGCCCGAGGGCCGTAGTTTGCCCACGGCTGGTTTAAACCATCATTCACAAGTATCTTGAGATGGAGCATGTTCACCATAAGCTTCCCGAAGTATTTAGCAGCACTTTTTTTTCAAAATAAAGTAATGAATTAAAACTTCCCGCAAATGCTTTTTTTTGGCATGAAACGACATTTTTAAGCATAAAAATATCTATGATGTTAACACCTTCAGAAAATTTGACATATGAAGTTCTGAAGCTTGTTGTCAGTACAACAAATAGCATACATATCAAATCGCATATATATCAACATAACTCCACCTATTGAAAAAAATCTGGCCCTTGCTGGTTTGGCTCAATGGATAGAGCATCAGCCTGCGAACTGAAGGGTCCCAGGTTCGATTCCCGCCAGGGCACATGCATGGGTTGCAGGCTCGATCCCCAGTAGGGGGCGTGCAGGAGGCAGCTGATCAATGATTATCTCTCACCATTGATGTTTCTCTCTCTCTCTCTCCCTCTCCCTTCCTCTCTAAAATCAATAAAATATATTAAAAATATATTTTAAAAAATCCACATTATTAACCGGTACACCTAGTATATAAAGCTCTCACTGGCACCAATTGCATACATGCGCTTCCATCTGTCATTGTCGATTGTGAATTTGGTTGACACTTCTATTATAGAGAAAGGGTGAATAGCGATACTAAAATATTTCTTCTAATTAATTTCCTTTCAATGTGCACAAATCCGTGCACTGGGATACTAGTAGTCTAATAAAGAAACAGACAACAAATAAGCAAATCTATATATATAAAAGCCTAAGCAACTGTTACGACCAAACAACCAGAACAACCAGTCGACCAGTCACTCTGATGCACCAGACCACCAGGGGGCAGATGCTCAATGCAGGAGCTTCCCCCTGGTGGTCAGTGCGCTCCCACAGCCAACCTTCCACAGCTGCTCCCCCTGGCCTGCCACCCCGATCAGCCCCAATTGGGGGGACCAGCTGACCAACCTCTCGCGAACGCTCCCCCCGGCCGCTCCCCCCGGCTGGCCCTGATAGGCCTCGATCACTGGCCAGGCCAAGGGACCCCACTCATGCACAAATTCATGCACCAGGCCTCTAGTACACAAATAAAGAAACACTTAGAAACTGTAATTGTGCAGCTTTGACTCTGACAGAGAATAACAGAGGTAGACCTAATTAGGCCTTTAATCTCCACAGCCTTCTAGTTAGGTACGCCAACTATGTGAAAAGGTCCACGGGATATTATTCAATGCCACTTCTTACAGGAAGCATTCCTGGGCCTTTCTGCCTTCTTTGTGCTCCACAGTAATTTTATTTCTATTATAGTGCTTTTTAACTGGTGGGGCAAAAGTAAGGCTTACAGTTAGGAGTACATGAAACAGTTTATTCTTGTATTATTGTTTAATTGTTATATTATTTTCCATACAAACTACATACTTTTGCCCACCCAGTATAGCTTTGCACTAGTTATCTATATACATATAGTATACCTGCTATACTATTATAAACCCCAACACTAGTAACCCCATAAAAGATGCTAGAATCTACTGATCAAACCATGTGTATTATTCCCACCTGCCTCTCTGAATAATGTAAGGGCTGCACTAAGGACTGTAAATGCACAGTCCCTCATTTGCTCTTCAGAGAAACCCTATGAAGTGGAGAGGCTGCATTTTCCCCACCATGCCAGCTGCCTCCCCTTTCTTGTTCATGTCTGAATCCCACAGCCCAAAGCACAATGGGCACAGGACTTGTTCCATCAGACTTCTGAGTTAAGTTGAGTTGAGTTGAGTTGAGTTGAGTTGAGTTGAGTGAGTTGAGTTGAAGAGGTGAAAAGTATAGTATGACACCAATGAAACTCTTACTTTTCTACCAGGTGTTTTAACCTCAGAAAATGTAAACAGATCCTAAAATTATCAACTTAAATCCAACTCAACATTGAAATCGTAGAAGAGTGGTAAACACATAGGTGACTGTGATTATTGATTCTCCTTAGCAAGGACAAGGCCCTTTCATACTCACCATTTCTCAAGGCCTAATGCATGTGACTGGATACAAGGATAAAAGTCACAGTCTTTGTTCTCAAAGAGGCCACAGTCTAGTGGAGACAAGCAAGCAAAGAAACTATTTCCACACAAAGCATGCACATTGTGGATGTGGGTAAGCACAGGGTGTTTGCTATGGCAGCAAAGAGGAGATGTAACCCAATTAACTGCTGGTACAGGAGGCTGCAGTGAAGGCAAACTCGGAGGAGCTAGTAATGCTATACAAGGACCCTGCCCACCTCTTCCAACCTCATCTTCTACCACTTGCACCTCTCCTACTTCATAATTCAGAAATCCTCTGGACATAATATGCTTGCTCAAGTCCCCAAGCTGGTGCCCTTGAATTTCCACCTGCCTGTAATATCCTCCTCCCATGTCATTATGGAAAACTCCTACTTCACCCTCCATCCAGCCAAGTGTTCACTCAAGCACTGCCCCCTCAGCAAAGCTTTCGAGGACAAGCCCAGGTCCCCAGGGACGTGCTCCTTCTCCAGTGGAAACACCCAGCTTTGTAGCCTGACAGTTCTAGGTTAAAATTCTGATCATGCTGCTTTCAAGTTCGGTGAATTCCAGCAATTTTTTCACATCTCTGATCCTCAGTTGAGTAACTGTAAATGGCTACTAATATTTTCCTTGATTCAAGGTAGTATGTGTACAAATCCCTGACCACAATAAAGGCTCAAAATTTATTATACCAAATACCCTCTGATGGTTGATCAATAATTTTATCTTGTGGTATTAAAAGCACACGCACAAAAGTGCATTACAACTATACAGGTATTTTCACATTTGGCATCTGACCCTAGAGAACCTAAAACACAGTTTGATGATACATTTTACCCAGATACAATACTCTTTCCATTAAGGCAGTAAAAATAATGTAAGGTAGCCTTTATATAAAGGATCTTCTATAAAGGAAATGAGCCACCACAAAGAATGGAACCAAGAAGAGCTTTGTCTCAAAGGCTCATTTCATTTAAAAATTAAATTATTTTTTAAAAAATCAATGAAAAGTAAACATTCTGAGGAAAATTACTCAGGAGTAATAATAATCTGCCCTAATATTATATTGTATGTTACCAGTAATTGAAAAATAAAAAATAATTTAAAAAATAAGTTTGCCAACATTACTTATTACAGAATATTGCCTGACTTGAAAACTATAATCCAGGCAGCCTACAATGACAGGTATTTATAACTATTCACAAGTGATAATATTTTCGTCCCATAGCTTAGTACCCCTAGGAGCTCCTCATTTTTAAAATAGTCCTTTTACTCATCCCCCAAATAAATGAGTATTAAAGAAGAAATAAATTTTCTCCCTTACGGTATCCTGTTAGTGTTTAGAAATACAATTGAAGTCAGAAAACCTCAACTGCAAGCACTGCTATTACTATGAGCACATAAACACCAAGAAAGAAAACATAACAGTGAATAAAGAGAAACTGGATGTATATTATTCCCACCTGCCCTTATCATAAACAAACAAAAAAACTCTTTGAAATGATTTAACTATCAAGGGAAAATCTATGATTGTTAAGTGATACCCAAGTCCTTTCTCCCCCAAACAGAATCATCTTCCTACAACAAGAATTAGTTTTCACCATGCAATTCTCCCTCCACTGAACTCACGCTATACACTTCTCTTGCAAGACTTTACAACTCACCCCTGTAGTAAAGATTTTTTTAAAATATATTTTATTGATTTTTTTACAGAGAGGAAGGGAGAGAGAGATAGAGAGTTAGAAACATCGATGAGAGAGAAACATCAACCAGCTGCCTCCTGCACACCCCCTACTGGGGATGTGCCTGCAACCAAGGTACATGCCCTTGACCAGAATCGAACCTGGGACCCTTCAGCCCACAGGCTGACGCTCTATCCACTGAGCTAAACCGGTTAGAGCTGTAGTAAAGATTTTTGCTTCCAAGCCTTACCTCTCCATTACAGGAGAAACTTTCATCTTTGTAAGGCCCGGATATTCTAGATTAATGTTATATAAATGGAGGGAGTGGGTTATAGGCTAAGTTTAGTGGGTCATAGTATTTCTCTAACTACAAATTATGTCTATCAGGAAATTTAAAAAATCTAAACATCCTGAACCATAATCCCCTGTGGATGTATTAATTCTGAAACACATATGCTTTCTACTTGAGGATAAGTGCCTGTGAAATCATACTAAGACAGGGGTGGGCAAACTTTTTGACTCGAGGGCCACAATGGGTTCTTAAACTGGACCAGAGGGCCGGAACAAAAGCATGGATGGAGTGTTTGTGTGAACTAATATAAATTCAAAGTAAACATCATTACATAAAAGGGTACGGTCTTTTATCTCAATAGTTTTATTCATTTCAAACGGCCGGATACGGCCCGTGGGCCGTAGTTTGCCCACGGCTGTACTAAGACATAATTACAGTTTGGGCAGCAAGAACCATTTCACAAAGCAGGGCACAGTTAACAGCCAAATGAATGCTACAGACAATAAGTACTAGGGGAGCTCAAAGGATAGCTCATGCTAGGCTGCGTCAGTGGGAAAAGTTTCCTGAGGAGGTGGGGTGTAAGCAGGACCCACTGAAGCCTGGATTGGAAAAAAAAGGAGAGGAAAAACATTGTGCCAGCTGGCCTGGATGGAGGCTGAAAGAACAGAGGCAATGGAAGAGGTTATTGTAATAGTTTAGCTTGGAATTATATGGGCCTGTATTAGGTGGTAACCCAGGAATATAAAGGAAGGGACAGAAATAGGGAATCCTGTAAAGGTCTTGGTGATTAATTGAATTTGGGTGTAGAAGTAAAGGTGAGGAAATCAGATGATTCTAAAGTACCCTATCCTAGGTAACCAGGAGGAGATAGTGTCATTAATAGTTAGTTGTCAAGCGATAGTCACTGGTGCCAATCCAATGCCAACAGGAATCTCCAATTTGGGGTGTGGAGAAGGAAACTTTGTTCAGTGCAAACTGCTCAATTTTGATACAGCACAGCTCTAGGGAGGCCCTGAAGCAAGACCCCTCTCTGGCTAGACAGTTCTGCTTTGCTCTGCTCTGCTTGCTCTGGTACGTCCTACACCAGGCTGCTCCTGTGAGACATCTTCAGTGTTTCAGTTCCAGCTGAGGAAACACAGTGGAAAGGGAAAGCTGGCTTATATAGAAAGTCCCCACCCTTGGTCCAATTAGTCCATCCTCATGTAAATGAGGACTCTAAATCCTCCAAGTTTGATTGGTCCAAAAGGCACTGTCCTGATTGGCCAGAATGCAGCTGCTCTGGTCAGTGAAGATGCTTATGGGGATATAGTTACATAGCTCTGATTAGATTGAGAAAAATCTCAGTCCTATGGGTTAAAATACAATTTCAGGAACTCCTTTATGGGTTGGCTCAGCTGTCAGGAATACAGTGCGGACAGGCAATTCAGTGAAGGCTTCTGCTTGAGGTTTGTGTGAAAAGCCCCTGATTAGAAACACCTGCTGGGTTTTGCTTTTAAATTTAAACCCAGTCCGTCAGTCACCAGGAGCTCTTCTTAGTAGGTTTCTTCTTTCTCAGGGACCACAGAGTAATGTGAAATAAATCAAGAGTTTTAGAAGGGAGTGTCATATAATAATATTTGTTATTAAAGTTTAACTTGCTTTGAACACTTATCCTCTGGGTTGCATTTAGATATCTATATTAGGAATCCTAAGCAGTAAAAGCAGCATCCTATTCTTTTTTGTTGTTGTTAATCCTCACTCTAGGATATTTTTCCCATTGATTTTTAGAGAAAGTGAAAAGGTGAGGCGGGGAGAGAGAGGGAGAACTCGATCTGAGAGACACATCAATCTGTTGCCTCCTGCATACTGCACCAACCAGGGCCTGGGATTGAACCTGCAACCCAGGTATGTGCCCTTGACCAAGAATCGAACACGCAACCTTTTGGTGTGCAGACTGATGCTCTAACCACTGAGGACACCTGTCAGGGCTCTTTTTTTTTTTTTAATAAGAGAACATTTATTTAGAAAATCATAGAGGTACAAGAAGTAATTCATAGAAGAAATGGGATTAGGAAACAAGTAATTGAGGCAAAAGAAGGGCCCTTGGATCTTAGAAGTGAGGAAGATAAAGATGACACACTAGGGGAATGGAGTGGAGGAAGGGGGAGGAAAAAGGTTCAGGCATGTTCCCAGAAGGGAAAGCAGCCTGGGTCTTCCATCCTAAGGGTTTTAAGAGCGGAGATTTTAGGGGAGGTCGCAGGGGAAGATCTTAATAGAATGTTCAGCAGCTTTTCAGGTATGTCCTTTCAGGGTTGGGGTCTTCACTGATTGACTGGTTGGCACCGGGGTAGGGGTTCATTACTCAGTGCAGCTGGTCCTGAGGTCAGCTGATGCATCACTCATCTGGTTTTGCTGCTTTTCTGGGCCTGGAGATGGAATACAACTGAGATCTAGATATTATCTCTAGGAAGGAAAGGTCAGGGGTTCAAACCACATGATCAGTGATAATATTTTTTATACATTTCTTAACAGAAGGGAACAAGAAAGCACTAAATAGGCCAGAGACCTTGAAGATCAAAGGTATATTTAAAGAATAAAACATTGCAGGAAGACCAAGAGGAAAGAGTAAAAAGACATATATATTTGGCTAGGGTGTGAAGTGGAGAAACAAGATCACCTGGAAACAGAAACTATAGTTAAATAAATGACTATAAATTCATATTAATATTAATTTGACTGCAAAAAGCCCTTCTGGAAACCATAACCCATACTTTGTGGCAAATAACTCCCCTGGCATCTCAGCGAATATTCATTTCACCATGTTACACTCACGTTCTTCAGAGATGGACTAAAGCACTGGGAGCACATAAGTAACAGCAATAGGCGTTTGCACTTAACATTTGCGGTAAGACAGGACATGCATAGTATGCAGTGCCATCCTCTCGTCTCAGCTCCACATGTACAGAGCTTGGTGCTGTGGCCTCCCAGGTCCACACATGAAACCCAAGGTTGCTGTCCTTGAGGAGATTATAGAAAAGTGCTTGGCAAATATGAATTCCTTCTCTGTTAAGGTATGGTCATTTTCTGGGAACATTTGAGACCTTGCTCCCTGGCATATGTTGTCAATTTAGCTTAAATAAACTCTTAAAATTTTTCAAAATATAAAGTGTGGTCATTTTTTAGAAATTAGACTACATAAAAAGGCAAACAAAAGGTCTGTTTTGGTTTGCTGGGGCTGTACTGGTCATTGTCATTAAAGCCAACTGTTCAAGAGAAAGAAAACATCAAACGCCAAAGTAATCACTACTGCTTTCCAAAGTTATTGTATGAGCTGCTCCCTTAAAGGAAAAGGCCATTAGTGCTCAGGAAGTGGCAGAGCTTTCCGACAGTTTAAACAGACAGTGTCTGCAGTGTGACCCATGGCTCAAACTGCATAAAAATAAAAATTCACTGACAAATAATAACAAGTACTTCCTCACTTTCCTATCTGCTGAATCAGAGCCATTGTTTGGGCTGTAGTTCCTTGTTTAAATCACAAGGATACTGGCCAAACATGCTAGTTATACAGCATCAGGAAAACCGAACAAATGCAAATTGTGTCAAGGCTTAAATACACATATGCACACACACACACTAAAATTTAACCAGTACCAAGGGGGTCTTTCAAAAACTTTGGGTTTTTTTCCTCCTGAAAACGGCAAACATTCTGTGATACAGTGAAAAGAGAAGGGGATTTGAAGAGAGATCTGAGTTTGAGTGTCCATTGTGCAATCGATTAGGTCTATTTAAACTTGAACAAGTTACTTCATGTCTTTGGCTTGTTTTCTTGTATGTACAATGAAAACAGTAATAACTATCCCAGAGAAGTCTTGTGATGATGAAGTTGGATAATACATGTGTGCAAGTGTCCAGCAAGGGCCTGAAGAGAAAGCTTGATATATTACTAATATATTTTTGAAGCATATTATAAGCATGCACCACAAGTGTGAAATCACTGCCAAACACATATGCAAGCATATACAATAATATTATATTTTAATATTGAAAGAAATTATGACATAAACTTTAACAATTTGCTCTGAATGTTCACTTAAAAAACCATGACCTTGCAAAGTAAAAAAAAGAAGAAAAAATTGCACCTATCTTGGAGCTGATGACAGGGCAGTGACTTGGTGACAGTGAGGATCTCTCTTACACACCCAATATGATGTGTCCTAGTATGTGATATGCTTTGCTTTTGACTTTCTGTCCAATTACCAGTGCTGTGACAGTGCAATATACTATTAATACAAATTCATCCCTGTAGAAATTACGTAGCTCTGAGGAAAGGTACATATGGCAGAAATAAAACGTGAGTGCTTTGGATATCCTATTTATAAAGATTTTTAAAACAATTTGTGATAACACTTTGACCACTTCATATGCTGAAGATTATAAATCCACATCTCAGGGACTACTTTTTTTCTCTTACATGGCAGAATAATATCATTACAATCATGGTTCAACAACCAGGTCTCTCATCAAAGAAGTTAAAGAGATTAGCTTAAAATTTCAGTCTAATGTCCTTTAAAATGATAATACTTTATTATAAACAGAAGAATAGTGCTATTATTCTATACATGGTATTAAAAGATGAGACCAGTATCCAGGCTCTTAAATGAAAGAAAATATCTACACACAGTCAATTGGATTTGATTTACTAATCCAAGGAATGGTAGTCTTTCAAAAGCAGAGTGCCAAACAGGTGACCTCGGTCCCTTTGAATTACTGAACAGGAGGTGTGGTATGCAAGCACCTCTGTAAGAGGAGTGAAGGATGAATATATGGCAGCATAGATTAGGGACATTTACATGAATCTTACTTAACTTATTCTAGCCAATTGTTGTACACAGACTGTTGTACACAGGGAAAGCTTAAGATGAAAGATGTGCTAATGGAATTAAGGTAAACTACCCTGAGTAAGCTTAAGGGGACAAAGTTATAAAGTAGTAAAATCACTCCTGCCTCACCAATTTAGTCTCCTCCTTTATTCCCTTGGAGAGTGCCTTTTTGATCATCAATGGCAATCTCTTAACAACTTTTGCTCTACAATGTACAGAACCACCCCAAAATATCTCAGTCTGTTTTATCTGAGGTTTCATAGTCCCTTTTGACTGCTAACATAGTTGCCATTCATTAAAAGCTCTTCTTTCCATAACACAAAGCTAAAATGAGAACAAAATTCTGTGTTTTTTTAAACCTCCTTTTTTTTCTCTCTCTCTCCAAAATTACCCAACCTGGTATTAGAAAGACAATTGAGATTCCTCAACTTTATTATTGTCTAATCTGGATTTCCTTAATAAATGTGACTTCCACGACTATCTTAAAATCAGGACATGAATTACAAAACTTCTGTCTATCCCAAATATATGGCTAGTACAGAGGCAACATGGAGCAAAAGCTCTAATGTCAACAGAGCTCTGTTTAAATCCTGGTGCTATCACCATCACTTATCAGCTATGTGATCATGGATATATGACTTCATCTCTGAGCCCTTTATCCCTCTATAAAACAACTAGAGGACTGATGCATGAAATTCATGCAAGGGGCTCAGCCCTCGCAGCCCCGTCTGGCCCTCGCAGCCCCGTCTGGCCCTTGTAGCCCCTCGCAGCCTCGGCCAGCCCTTGCAGCCCCTCACAGCCTCGGCAGGCCCTCACAGAACTGGCTTCGTCTGGAAGGTCATCCGGACGGTCGTTCTGCTGTTCGGTCTAATTAGCATATTAGCTCTTTATTATATAGGATGTAGTACCTCCCTGAAGAAAAAATATATTAAGAGCACTTATGCAGTACCTGCCACAAGGTAAATGCATCTACTCTGCTCAACATGTGCAGCATGCTCTGCCCCACTAACCCATATGGGTACTTCAACACCAAGTTATGTTCTTAAAGTCAATGAATGCTTCAGAGAAGAATAGCCATACCACAGGTGTGCAAATGGAAAAAGTGACAATACTGACCTCAGTGTTGAGGGCTTCAGCCTCCTTCCTCATCTCTGGCCTGCTGTCTCAGTCTTACTGATCTCTCTTCAGTTCCTCCAACATGACCTACTCTTTACTAACTCATGATCTTATATATGATATACCCTCTACCTGGACAGAAATTTCAGTTATCTCCCTTCTTCTAGCTAACTCCTGCTCAGCTTTCTGGTTTCTGCTTTAACACCACTGCTGCCTAGCATATTCCCTAATACCCAAAACTGAGGACTCCACTGTAGATCCCACCACAAACTACTTCCTTAAAGCACATCATTCTTATAACTACTTGTCCCCATCCTCTTTCCCACTAAACTGTAACTTTCATGAAATCTGTCTTTGTTTTAACACAGCTATAAACACAATGTACAGCACATAGGAAGAGTTTGATAAATATTTATTAAATAAATATGTAACTATGCTGCTTTACTATATAAATGTATATCACATCTGCTGTAATAGAGTGATACTTCATTTTATTATATAACAAAATTACAGCTGTGACTGGTTTGGCTCAGTGAATAGAGCGTCAGCCTGCGGACTGAGGGGTCCCGGGTTCGATTCCGGTCAAGTCCATGTACCTTGGTTGCGGGCACATCCCCAGTGGGGGATGTGCAGGAGGCAGCTGATCGATGTTTCTCTCTCATCGATGTTTCTGACTCTCTGTCCCTCTCCCTTCCTCTCTGTGAAAAATCAATAAAATATATTTTAAAAAAAAATTACAGAACAGGTCAGAGAAAGCTCCTAAAGAAATCTGACAAACAAATCTGCCTTTTACTAACCCATATGGATAGTTCTCACAATATGAGCAGCCAGAAAAAGACTTCTCCAGTTGCAGGACCACAGGGCAACTTGGAATTGACGTGTACATAATAGACAGTAAGGATTTACAAATATATGTAGTGAATTGGCCTCTGTTTGCGAATGAAAAACCAAAATCATAAAAACAACTGCCTTTACTTTTTCTCTCTAAAAAATATGGGCCGTACACAATTACCACAGAAGTAGCCTTTAAGGAGACATTTTTCCCAATGTGTTCATTCTTCACCCATCTCTTAACCCTCACTCATACACAAAACAAAACAAATAAACATAGGAACTGCTGCACTCCCTCCCATGACGCTTTCTCTGTAGATATTTGTGAGAAGAGTCAGCACAGACAAGTAGCCACAACTTCCAGATCATCAAAATAAGAGAATGAAAACAAGCAGCACTATTTTTATTTACATGACATTCTGCTTTATTCCCCTAAAGGAATGAGATAGTTGGGAATCAAGTTTTTATATTCTTTCTTTACACATGCACCCTCCTTACCTCAGTGTGTAGGGAAGCAGGAAAAGGAAGAGGGGAAGAGATATAGATTCAATAAACATTCATGAAGATGATACTGTTAAGTAAAACAATGTGCAGTATGCTATGGAGGAGTATGGATACTTACAAGACAGGGTTCCTGCTTTAAAAGGGGATTAAAACAAGGATACAAAAGGTTTTAACATAAAGCTAGAGTAAGAACTATGCCAAAAGGGAAGGACAAAGAAAGATCTTATCAATCACACACTTTCTAGGAGATTAAGAAAAGGCCCTAGGCGGGGAGCATTCCAGATCTTGCTCCCCAGAATATGTCATCAGTTTGGCTCAAATAAACTCATTAATAAAAAAAGAAAAAAGAACTGGCCCCAGGAAGCAGTGTCTGAGATGGGATTAAGAAGGGAAGGGCATGAAAGAGTCATTCCAGGCAAAGGGAACAATGTGGGCTAAAGCATAGAAAAAACAAAGGAAGGGACATGTGTGCAGAATAGATTAGCAAACTAAAAAGGTGGGTTGGGGCTATACGGTGGAAGGTCTTGAATGCCATAGGACTTTGTTCTCGTTTTTTTTTCTTTCAGGGTTTTGTTCTTAATAAAGCAAACAATAAGGAACCATTGCAAGTTCTGAGCAGAAGAATGGTTTGCCTAGAGGAGAGCTGATTTGTGACCCATGGAGACTGCAGTGGAAGGAGAACTACAGGTACCAAGGAGGACCTGTTAAGACTCAGGAAGGCAGTAATAGAGATCACAATAAAGGTGAGGGTGGTAGAAGTGAAAATACTCTGAGGATGGAATCAACCCAACTTGATAATTACAAGAAATATGGGAGAAGTAAGAGCCAAAAATAACTGACATTTCAAGCTTTTTAGGAACTTTATACTTTCGAATCCTTCTCTGGTCCAGTGTCCCTCCCTGAGAGAAACCTTCCTAAGATAAAGCCTTTCCCATCCACTGGATACCATATTTACATTCAAATCTAAACTTTGCTTATTTAATGTTTGTTTGCTTATTGTCTATTTATTTCCTAATCAGAAAATAAGCTCCACATGAGCAGTCCATCTATTGTCTCCAGTACCATGCCTGGCATATATACAGACCCTCAGTAAATATTTTTTTTAAAATATATTTTATTGATTTTTTACAGAGAGGAAGGGAGTGAGATAGAGAGCTAGAAACATCGATGAGAGAGAAACATCGATCAGCTGCCTCCTGCACATCTCCCACCAGGGATGTGCCCGCAACCCAAGTACATGCCCTTGACCGGAATCGAACCCGGGACCTTTCAGTCCGCAGGCCGACGCTCTATCCACTGAGCCAAACCGGTCTCGGCAATATTTTTTAACTAGAGGCACAATGCACGAAATTTGTGGAAGGTGTTCGGCCCTCACAGCCCCGGCTGCCTTGGCCAGCCCTCGCAGCATCGGCTGGCCCTCGCAGTCCCTTGCAGCATCGGCCGGCCCTCGCAGCCTCAGCTGGCCCTGGCAGCCCCGGCTTCATCTGGAATGCCGTCCGGACCGTCATTGGGCTGTTCAGTCTAATTAGTATATTAGCTCTTTATTATATAGGATGATAACAGTATCACCGGGAGAAACTTGGAGCAAGTCATCATAAGTCTGGTTCTGAGTCAGACCTACAAAACCTCCAAGAAGAAATATCAGGATGCAGACTGAGGTTGTGATTAAAACCCATAAAACTTGGTGCCTTGGTTTCCCCATCTATAAACTGGGGATAGCAGTACCAAGAGTTCATAAGGTCACTGAGAATTAATGAGCTAATAGGTGTGAAGAGTTTAGAACACTGCCTACTTCATAATAAGAGCTCAATAAATATTATTATTGTTATGATTAGTCTTAGAGAAATGGGTCAAAACACATGATATAGAGAGAAATCTACAACTATGGATTTGGGAATGATCTACAAAGTAACCCTGAGAGGAACCATGAGCTCCTATCTGTGAAAAGCCGACAGATAGGAGGGGTTGAAGACATATGAAAATACATACCCTGGTCCTATTTAGGTAACCTTAATTCCTCCCCCTCTCTTTTACACAGGTACTGATATCTCTGGAAACCTTTTTTTTTAATTTCCTCTCCCCCTCTTCTCTCTTATCCAGTAAAACCTGAGGTTGAAATGAAGTAGAAAAAAAACAATGTCCTCTTTTCCTCTCCATCTCCACTCAAATGAGTTCTTCATCCTTGCCCCCAGTTGTATATGGAAGACAAGGGTGTAAAATAATTAAGAAAAAGATGCAAAGCAGCCATGGCTAGGAAGCAAAAGAGGAACAAGCATAGTCCACATGTTTACCGAGAGTCATGGTGCTAAGTGATGCACAGTCTGGAGTCCAAAGGCCGGCTTCTAAACTCTGCTCATACTGCCTATGTGAGCCAGGAAAGGTCAAATGCTCCTTTAACAACACTTTTTAAAAAATGGATTATAAAATAATGTAGGTTCGTTATAGATAATTTGAAAAATATAGAAGAGTATAAAGAATAAAATGAAACATCACCCAGTTAATATTTTAGTATATTTTCTTCCACTCTTTCTCTGTGCAGCTATAAACATATTTTTAAACATATTTGACTCTCAAGTGGTAGCTGATTTTTCTCTCTCAAACCTTTCCCACCACTGGGCCTGAAAGTGAAAATAGATTATTCTCCTTGTTCCTAATTCTTCCCACCTTTCCCTAACTCACTGCCTTTAAATATCCTATCCAATAATAGACAAACATGGTAATTGACCGTACCTTCACTACACCTCCCACTGACTAATCAGTGTGCTATGCAAATTAACTGCCAACAAAGATGGCGGCTAATTTGCATACTGCAGGCAGGACGGGCCAGCGCGAGCCGCCATCCGAGCCCCCGTGTGCCACCTAAGCCCCGCCGCCAGCTAGGACCCCCATGTGTGGCCCTGGGCAGCAGGACCCCCGTGTGCGGCCCTGGGCAGGCGGGGCTTGGCGGCAAGATTGGCCTGAGAAAGCCCTATTCTTGCAGGAATATTCCTGCAATGGGCTTCTAGTTATGTAATAAAACTGCACCACCCCACTACCCCTCTTGCTATAATCATCACCCGCCCCCCATTCACTTCCCCTCATTCCTTGAAGATTTTATCTCCTGTTCACTGTCACTCCAACATAAAGCCATTCAAAATTCTTAGTGATTTCTATTTCCTAGCCTCTTGGTTCCTTTTTATCCTCTGCTCCAATGACCTTCTCATGGTTAAAGCCTAGATCTTGTCACTCCCAGTAATTGCAATCCCACCATACACTTAATTGCAGACATTCTAGTACTTCCCCATATCTTTTCACTTCACTCCCTCTACTACCATGATTCCTCAAATCCTCCCACCTCATATATTAGTACCAGTAACCCACCTTTTCCCTGTCCCTTATCTCATCCTCATACCCACTTTACTCAGCTTAAATTCCATGGTGCATGAGCATAATCATTCCCTTGCACATATCCCTCAGTCCCCATGTCTCTTTCTCATTTTGTTTTAGTCATTTTGTGAAACAAAGGGCAACACTGGTTAAAAAGAACTCCCCACCAACTTCATACCCATACCCAAGAAACTGAATATAGCTAGAGAAATGTACAGCCATGTCAAGTGGTCTTACTAACTTTCATGAGACTTCAAGACAGCCCTGCAATCAAATTCTATTTCCCTAGTCCATTTACATCCTTCTCTGATAGAGGAGTATTTACGCTCTCTCTCCTCCTCACTGTCCTCATTCCCTACTATTCTCTCCTGTGGGTATGTCTCTCCAGTCATACTAACCTCCTTGAAGTTGCACCTGCCTAGCACACACCAACCTCAGGGATTTTTTTAACTTTCTCTTCCTCATGCCTTAAATGCTCTTCCCCCAGTGCCTAGAATAGTGCATAGCACACAGTGGACACTTAATAAAAACTGAGTAAATGAGTTTGGAAACACATTGTTCAATCAATTTTCTATTTTGCTTTTTTCATTTACCACTAATTCATGACTATTAAACTCCATCCTTTTTATCAGACTAATATATTCCATTTTATAGATAGACCACAAATCATCTACAATCTAGAAATGAGAAATCAGAACATTTGCAAGTGGGAAATTTTGGATATTTCCTCCTTTGATCTTTCTGAACCTCAGTAGTTTCATCTCTAAAAATAAGGATAATATCAACCACACAGGAGCATTGTAGAGACTGAAAATGTAATATAAGTACTGCGTGCTAACTGATTGCGCCTCTGGAGCTCCAGAATGTGTAATATAAATACATAGAGACATCAGTTTGTTACAACTACTTAGATGTCAATTGAATGAAATATCCTAGATTAAAACAGAACTCACAATATTGTCCTTAATGACTTGCTCAAAACACTTAATCTCTATTAACCTCAATTATAACATCTATTTTTAAAACATGATTGTGATAATTGAAAACAAATATGTAAAAGGGCTTAGCATATCTGGCCCAGATTAAAAAATCAATAAATGTTCATTTATTCACTGCTCATAAATAAGAACTAGGATTTTTCTTAAATTGTGAACCATAAGAAGAAAAATTTTTATAAATCCCCCAATAATATATAGATTACCAATGCAGAATTTGACTTTTTGATGAACAATTAATGAATACTTACAAAGCATGCTTAAGATTTTTTAATAAAAATCTGTAACAATTTTATATCTTTTATTATTAAAAAAAGACAGGTAAAACAATTATTTTTAATTACTAAATAACAATATTAATAAATGAATTCATTTATTTGTCATGTGCTTCAATAAATAAATATATATATATATACACACACACATATATGTGTATATACTATATATATATATATATATATATATATATATATATATATGTCAGGTCAGTGAATTATGATAATGATAAGTGCAAGAAAACATTGAGTAGACCAGACTCACTTCAGAAATATTCTTTGAAGAAATCTGTAAGTTGTTGCCATATACTAGTATATGCCTATACATTACAAATTTATCAGTGCTTTTCCATATTTTCAGACACAAGTTTGAGTATATGCTACAGGAATGGTCAACAAATACAATGTAAGGTTCTCAAGATGTAATCAACCTGCCTTGTTATATAAGTCAGGATATGCTAAGACCTCCCTAAGAACTAGCCCAGTATCAGACATGTAAAAGGACTGGCTGAATCCTGTGTAGGTGGATAGGTGGATGAGTAAGTGACTAATTGAGTTGTTCCTTCTTGGCACTCCAAAGTCAATACTTTTTGTCTCCCACCCTGTGATTAGATGCAGTAATATAACCTGTTCTGGCCAATGAATTGTGAAAAGAAGTGACATGTGTCATTTTCATGCTGGAGCATTTATATGCTGGCACAAATTCTTCCAGGTTCTTTTTCCACTGCTACAATGATTATGAGAGCAAATATCGAGAGGAAGTTTCTATCAGTCCCTCAGTCTCCAAAAGAATATAATAAGCAGAACCCACTGCTCATCCCAATGAAAAGACAGTATGAATCACATTTTTGTTGGGGTAAGTCATGAAAATTTTGGAGTTTTGTTCAGCATTATAACCTACCCTGTTCTGACTTATGCAATAACCGAGGTAATGGTATTTATTTTAGAACGAGAAATTTGTGGGAGTTTATTTTCAAAAAACCAAAACTGTACAGTTTAGCAATTTATCGTGAACATGTAAATTAATCTCTCTATATGATAGCTCTCTCACCTACAAAATCCTATATAATAAAGAGGTAATATGCAAATTGACCCTCACTCCATTACACCATCACAAGATGGCTATGCCCACAGCGGGAGGCGGGGTTCCCGTAACAAGCGATCAACAGGGACCTGAGACTGCGTGGAAACAGGCTGGGGGGCCTGAGCCTGCGCCCTATGCCCCGACACTGAGCCAGGGGACCTGAGGCTGTGCCCCCCGCCCAGTGGGGCTTGATGGAGGACCTGAGGCTGCGCCCCCCCACCCAGCAGGGCTAGATGGGGGACCGACCTGAGGCTGTGCCTCCTGCCGGGCGCTGGGCCCCCTGCCAGGTGCTGGGCCGGGGGACCTGAGGCTGCGCCCCCTGCCCGATGGGGCTTGATGGGGGTGGGGCCGGCCGGGTCTGGATCTTGCCCAATGGGTGTGGGGCCAGCTGGGTCTGGGTCTTGCATGATTTCAAGGTGCACGCAGGTGGGCAGGGACTTGACTCTCGGTCCCATGGCATGCCCCAGACTCTGACAGGAGGAAGATTTTATATACATTTTACTAATTTTCTTTCATCTCTGATACTTCTATTATAGAAAAAGAGCAAATAGCAATATTAAAATATTTCCTCTAATTAATTCCCTTTTAATGTGCATGAATTTCGTGCACCGGGCCACTAATAGGACAATAATAGTCTACCTCATAGAGCAGGTATAGGGATTAAATAAGTTAATGTCTATTAAGTATTTAGCAGAATACGTAGGACATATAAAGCTTTCAATAAATGGTAGCAGATTGTTATTATTAATACATTAGATATTTATGTACTGCATATTTCATTTTACTCTCCCACCTCTTACTCCTTATTCATTTTAATTTATAGCAAATTTTTTCTATTCAATAAACTTTTATTAAGAACTACTATGTAGAGGGCACTATGCAAAACATTAGGAATGAAGACAAGTAAGATAAGACATATCATCAGTGATTCTTCTTACCTATAATTCTTCTTTCTTCTCCAATTCACTCATAATCAAGCAAACTTTAAAATCATAAACATAAATACAATGTTCTGTGTTATAAATAGTGTCAGTGGCAGAGTTAATTTTAAAAAAAAACAACCAAACACTTAACATGATATGAGTCTGGATTTTATTCAATATTGAGATGGAAAAATTTGTTTAGGTCTTATTTACCAAAGGCAATCAATACTAGGGCAAAAAATAGACTTGTGCCCTCATCCCTACTACTCCTAATACAGTGCCCTATAGACAAGAGGCCCACAATGAACAGAATTACAGGTATCGGAGATCAGCAAATCCAATCCTCTTTCCTTATATGTTAGTACAGCGAGATCTAGAGTTAAGCAACTTGCCCAAAGTCATAACCTGAGCTGATACCAGAACCCAAACTTTGAAAATGCTTTAAGTGCCTAAAGCATAAAGTCCTATAATATGCTGAGAGAGAAATATAAACATAACAATGCAAAACCTAAAATTAATTTTTACTGAAAGTGCATTTTAGCATTAACTGGTAAAATATTCAAAACTCAGATATCAAAAAGATAGTGTAATTAAGAAGAGAAGGTACCTGCAAAAACCTGAAAGAATACATTATCATATATTCTACTCTATAATCCAAATTCAAAATAACATAGAAAAAAGTTTCATATGCCTTTCTTTATGTATCAATCTTGTGAGTAAGAAAATTATTTTAAGCAAGGAAACATGTCAATTTCTATACCTTATTTACAAGTGTACTAAATTATATCCCACTGGTATGTACTATATTTTAACAGAAAAGAGTTCACACAGATTTTCATATTTTTCAGAGTAACTATTTTAGATCATGAAAAGGGATGACTTAAATATTTTATTCTGAGTGGAGAGGAAGTAAGTTAAAGCCATGTACATTAAGAAACTACAAGATAGACCCTAGCTGGGTACCTCAGTTGGTTAGAGCATTGTCCCGATATGCCAAGGTTGTGGGTTTGATCCTGGTCAGGGCACATACAAGAATCAACCAATGAATGCATAAATAAGTGGCACAACAAAACTTTCTCTCTCTCTCTGTCTCTCTCAAAAAACAAACAAAAAACTTACGAGATAAAATAATATTTACCATTCATTGAGTGTTTATTAAATGACATAAACTGTGCTAAATAAGTACCTTACACGTACCAACTCATTTCACAACAAATGGGTACAATGGGTAATATAATTATCTCCATTTTGCTGATTATAAAAATGGAAGCTCAGAGTAATTTGTCTAAAGTTACTCAGATAGTGATAACAGAATTCATTCTCAAACCGATATGGTATTCAAATTCTATCAAATACTGACCTTCAGTAATTTAGATCAAGGTCAATTCATCATTTCTAAGGGGTGGGCTACATGATCTCTATGACCCCTTCTGACAATGATTCTGTGAGCAAAAACAGGAATCAGTTCAGAATTCACATAATATCTGTGCCACTATACTCTAGGTCTAAGGAGAAGGCCATCAATAGATAAACCAATAATAAGACAAGAAGGGGGCGGGGGGGTTAAGAAGACAAGAGCAATAGGCTCTTCCAAGGGTCCTGACATAGACACATTTTACTAGCCATCTGGGCCACTGTGACAAGAGTAGGAAAGGGGAACTGCAATAGAAATTGAAAGGAGAACTGTATCAAGCCCACTGATACTGCCTCACAGCAGACAAGGAGGAAGCTGTGGAGAGGCCTACAAGAGTCAGTGGCCGTGAGCTCAATGCTGGGCTAAGCTGAGCGTTCTAACATAAATACTGGTCAGTAGTTAAATAGGAACAATTGAGCATAGATGACTAACCACTAGGTTTCTAGAATAAGCATTTCCACAACTGGCACGCATTTGGATCAATCTGAAATGTGTAATACTATGCTTTCATGTGTTAAGTCTCACAACAACCTTGGTAGACGTGATGGTTAATTTTACATGTCAACTTGGCTGGGCCACAGTGTCAAACATTATTCTGGATGTTTCTATGAAGGTGTTTTTTTTGTTTGTAATTAACATTTCAATCAGTGAAGCAGATTATTGAGTAAAGCATATCTACCCTTCATGATACAGGTGGGACTCATCCAATCATGTAAAAGCCTAAATATCACAAAAACTGACCTGTCCTGAGCAAGAAGGAAGTCTCCAAGCATACTTCCTTTGGACTCAAACTGCAACTCTTCCTTGGCTCTCCCTGCAAATTTTGGACTTACCAAACCTCCATAATCATATGAGCCAACTGCTTAAAATAATCAATCTCTCTTTGTGGAGACACACACAAACACACACACACTATTAGTTCTGTTTCTCTAGAGAACCCTGATTTATACAGTAGATATTGCTCTTTATGTCACCACTCATGAAAATGACAGCCTGAAAGAACCCATTCTCTCTTTTTTTAAAAAAATATATTTTTATTGATTTCAGAGAAGAAGGGTGAGGGAGAGAGAGAAACATCAATGATGAAAGAATCACTGATCAGCTGCCCCTGCACGACCCCTTCTTGGGATCCAGCCACAAGCTGGGCACATGCCCTGACCAGGAATCCAACAGTGACCTCCTAGTTCATAGGTCAAAGTTCAACCACTGAGCCATGCCCACATGGTGGACCGATTCTCTTTCCCCACAATATCACACAGTAAGATGCCCTCAGGACTCACAGTCCAGTCTGAGGGGCAAGCTAGGAGGTAGAAGGTAGTGAGAAGCAGGAAAACCTTGTAACCACAAGTCACACATCCCAAGGAGTCTTTTACAAAACATATATCCTGGAGCCTTGATGTGCCCAAGTGATGAGCTATTCTTTGTCTGGTCTCCTGGTTGAGTTATTTTGAATAAAAGAAATGAAATAGCCCTCCTAGATCAACATTTGAAGACTTTCAAAGAAGAGGCAGGGGCTACATATACGTTCAGTCCTACGGAGAAAGGGGAAGATTAAAAACTCTTAATAAAAGGGCTACAAAATCAACTTTGAGCTGAGCATAGGATGACAAGTTGGTGTTTTAGGTTAAATATTAGATACCAGAGGCCCGATGCATGAAACTGGTGCAAGGGGCTCAGACCTCGCAGTCCCGACTTGGACTGGAAGGTCGTCCGGACAGTGGTCCGGAAAAATATCGGGAGGGTGGTTCTGCTGTTCTAATTAGCATATTAGCTCTTGATTATATAGAATCACCGAATAAGATACTGGAAGTTTATATTTAAGGGCAGCTTTGTGATAAAGGATGACTACTACGGCGGAGTAGGGAGCAGAGCTGGCATTAAATAAGTTGGATTTGGCGGGAGGTCAAGGGAATTTGAATTAGAGCATCCTCAGAGAGCAGGACTCGAAGTGACTGTCCAGGTCAATTACAGAAGCGTATGGAGCCAGGACTGAGAGTAAATTCTTGGTACCGGGAGGAGAGATTTTTAAACAGAACTAGGTTTGGGGCCACCCTCTAGAAAATGTGATCCAGAGATGGGACAAGTCACAGGCATTAGGGGCCTGAAATGCCGGGCGGGCTCCGGTGCCTGGGTCCCGTCGGTGGGGCGGGAGAACGCCAAGCCCCAGTCCTTTCCTAGCCCCTTACCCAGCCTTACCTTCTGCTCAATGTAGTGAATCGAGTACTTCATGACTACAGAGGAGCGGGATGTAAAGCTGGTGGACAAGTGCAGGTTGCTGAGGGCCTTTAGTGCTGGCGGCACGGGGATGGCGAGCCCGGGCATCAGGAAAGCCAGGAGTAGAAGCAGGACGAGGCGCCCCATGGCTCAGGCTGGCGGCTGCAGTGCGGGTGGGAGGTAGACGGGCAGATGCGCCCAGCCCGGGGCTCCGCCCACCACCCATTGGCTCCGCCCCCGGGAAACCCACAGTCGCCCGGCCCCTCCGCAGCCCCGCCCAATCCCCCCCCCCCCCCCCCCGATCACCCGGGTCACCCCCGCCCCGGCCCCAGCCCCGCCCCAAGGGCGCCACCACATTTCATTTTCCCCTCTTGTGCCCTCTCCACTTTAGTGTCCACCCTCCTTTCGGTGACTCCAAGTCTGCTCTCATCATCCCGGGCCCCCGGACCGACCGAGGACTCCCATCCTCACCGACATCGCCCTCTTTCCTCCTGCTCACCCTACATTCTCGCCTTTATCGTCACCTCCCATCCCTACCCTGTCCGTCTTCCACTGCCACACCGTTTGCCCTCCATAAATCCAATACAGTGGGGCCTTGACTTACGAGTTTAATTCGTTCCGAGACCGAGCTCGTTAAGGAGCTCGTTAACTCAAATTACTCTTTCAACTCAAAGCAAAAAATCCGCCGAGAGATAGCTGGTATCTCAAAAAACTCGTTAGTCGGGACACTCGTAAGTCAAGGCCCCACTGTACACTGGTAATAAGAACAGCTCCCGTGGCAACTTATGGATCGTTCACCACATGTCACTATGTCGCTGGGCATAACGCAGCGCACACATCATCTCCTCTCGCTCGCCTTTCACGGCAATCTTTCCGTGTGACTGCTGTTCCCATTATAGAAACCGGTCGGGACAGGTGCGGGGCTGCACTGGGTCACTCAGAAGTGGAGCGCCCGGCCCCCCGGCTCCACCCCAGTAAGTCCAACCCCCTCCTGCGGGGCCCTATCCGCGGAGCAGCCCGACCCTCCGGGCAGCCCACACCACCCGTCCCTTCAGAGAGGTCGCGGGAGGCCCCCACGGCCCCCGAATCCCGCTCGGCCCGGTCCCTTCTCCCGCCTCCCGCTGTCCCCATCCTCGGGCCGCGCCATCCCCTCGGGCAGAGCCCCCGCCGGACTTCGCGGCCCCACCCACCGCTTCTTCACCCAGCGGTCACCCTGCGTCAGTCACCTCGCCGAAGCCCCGCCCGAGGGGCGGCTCCACCCCTCTCCGCGGCACCCCTGGCCCAGCGGGCTCCGCGCCGCCCCACGGCCCCTAACAGGCAGTACCACTGCTCCGCCAGCCGGGGAAAACCTCGTCACACCTGCCCCTCCTCCCACTTCGACGAAAAGGTCGGTCCCAAACGTTCACAGCATATCCTGGTTAATCTCCACCCTCCGCGGCGCCGTCTGCTGATTGGCTCTCAGGAGCCACGGCCGGAGCGTCACTTCCGGCGGAAGGAAGCGCGGGAGGTTCGATTGGAGTCGGCTCTGCCTGCCTCCGGGAGTGTTGCCCGGGCAGGGTCCGCGTCCTCGGCCTGCGGTGAGTGGCTGCGGGGAGAGGGTTCGGGGAGGGCGAGGCCCCGAAACTCCTAACGAACCCCTTAACCTCACTACGAGTGAGACTCAGAGCATTCCTTGTTGTTTTCCCAGGAGTCCGCCTCTTCTTGAGAAGGGCGGTCATTTTCATTTTAGACCGTGCTCTTGCCGTCGCTGGGCCGGCGTTTATTGAGCATTTACTTACTGTGCTACCGATCTAGACACGGCTGAGCATCTGGAACTGGACATACAGGAAGGACAATGGACACTGCGGCTTTGGAGGTGCTCAGGGATACATACGTGCTGCCGAGGGGTCTTGTCCAAACTGCTCTGATGGCCCAGAGGGAAAAGTGAGTAACTGAGCGGTCGGCTCAAAGCAGAAACGTGCGAGTTTTCTAGCTTCCTTCCCATCGCTCACATCTAGCCAGTCGCTCTGACAGGAGCCTCCCAGCTGGTTCTCCTTTCGATCTTGTTTCCTTCCAAGCCAGGCTCCGCACTGCCAGGCGGGTAACGCCCAGATCTGGCCCGGGCCCGCCCCCTTTAAAACCTTCCCTTCGCTCGGATCTTCCCTCGGATGGAAATCTAAGCTCCTTCGCATGGCTTACGGGCCCTTCTTGTCGGGCCTCTGCCCACCCCTCCAGCTTTGTTTTTCAGCACTCTAGCCCCAGGTTCCAGCCATACAGGATGGCTCTTTGCGTTCTTCAGATGCACCATCTCCCTCACCTCCAGTTAGTTATTCATTCTGCGGATAATTTTTAAGTGATTCTCTCCTCTGTGCCAAGAACTGCGAGGTGCTGGGATTCCAGTGGTTAACAAGATAGATTCCTGCCCTCATGGAACTTAACCCTTCTGTAGATGGACTTTAGAGGAATAACAGGGGAACCTATCTGAATCAGGTTGGTCTGGGAAGGCCTCTGAGAAGTTGACACTTACATCGAGGCCTATGAGATGAGAATAATCTAGGCATTGAACAGGAAAGGAAGAACATTCCAGAGTGAATAGATTGTACAGCGGCCCTGAGGCCAAAAAGAGCCTGGCATCTTCATGTTCAAGAGCCTAAGAAACGACCAATGTTGCTGGAATATATTCAGAAAGAACGGTTGTATGAGATGAGTCTGGAGAGATTGGCAAAGATCAGACCACTTAGTTAGGACGTTAATGGAGCAACATAAGCAGGAGGTAATGGTGGTTTGCATTAAGGTGGTGGCAGCTTAAGGTGGGGTTGGGCAGGGGGGAGGGAGAAGTGAATGATGGTTTTTAGATAAGGAAATAGACTCAAGCATTTACCTGCGCGTGTATTGTGGGACTTGAGGCAAACAGGAATGAAAGATGACTCCTAGGTTAACTCCTGAGTTACTGATGGAGAGTAGTGCCATTTACTGATACGGAGAAAACTACAAGTAAAGAGGTTTGAGAGGAAACTAAGAATTCAGGTATTTTGCCTATTAAAACTTGAGATGTTTGTGAGACATCCAAATACTGTTGGCTCTCAGATAAGCAGTACAGATAATGGAATTCTGGAGCTTGCAAATATTGTGTGCACCTTTGTGTCACTTCATTGGCAATTATACATTGCCTTAGCCAATGGATTATAAATTCCTTGAACACAAGCCTGTTTTTTCTGTCTGTACCCCTGTTCCCTTCCCAATCCCTGGAATAGTACTTTACCTGTTGTGGACGAAAAGGGGCCACATGCTAACCTGACTGCGTGGAAGCCTTGCAAACTCAGAGACCTAAAGTAACTACAAAGGATGGTCTGAAATTAAACCTTTTAAAATTAAAAAGCAGTTTATGGTGGGTACTCATAGCCTAGGCTGGTATCTTCCCTGACAAAGGTCAGTCTTTACCTTAACTGAGCCTACTGTCTTTTTGCATCTACAGTAACATATAGTTGGAATGTCAAAGTAATTTTCCTTTTTTCGGACCCCTCAAAGCACAGACACCACTCTGGGGAGACCACAAATCCCCTCGTTATTATTGAGTTAATTGTTGACTGTTCACTATCCTGCACTCACCTAAGTAAAAGGAGTATGCGTCTTATCATTTTACCTTTTATCCAATTCCAGAGGTTTCCCCGCTTTGCTTTCTCCCACCTCTCTAATCTATCACCAGTGGATTTCATGTAACCCACTTACATCTGCTCTTTTGATGGTAATGTATAAAACACGATCCAAAACTGCCATTCTCTGGAGCATTATCTCAATCCATTGAGATTCTGCTTCCCAACAATTGTCAACACTTTGGCTCAAATAAACTCAGAAAAATTCTTCACAGGTTTGAATGCTTATGTTAACACTATCATAATTGCAGTGGACAAACTGTGTGTTGTACTCACTAAGATTTTCCTGAATAATGTTTCTAAATATTATTCACCAATATTTCTCTCTAGGTTTTGTCTCTTTGTTTTTTGTTTATTTAATTTTCCATCTCCTGCCTGCCTCTCTCTTCCCTTTCTAGAGTTTTCATATGAGGTTAGTTAACAGCCGTGGGCAAACTATGGCCCGTTTGAAATGAATAAAACTAAAAATAAAAAAGACCATACCCTTTATGTAATGATGTTTACTTTGAATTTATATTAGTTCACACAAACACTCCATCCATGCTTTTGTTCCGGCCCTCCGGTCCAGTTTAAGAACCCATTGTGGCCCTCGAGTCAAAAAGTTTGCCCACCCCTGGGTTAGTAAATCATTTCTCAGGGACATCTTATGACTGCCTGTAGAAAAATTAGACCAAGTATGTGCCCTTGAAGGAAACCATTAGATAACACTTTAATTCCTATTTGTATTCCATGGTTAAGTGTTTATTCCATAAAACACTCTTATGTGATTTCTCCCCTCTGATCATTTTTGAAAATAGTTGTAAATATTATTTGTAAAGTTATCAGATCCCCTACTGTCTCAGGTATGACCCCAGTCCACCACCCTAACCCTAACCCATAGGACCCAGAGCTGATGTGACATGACTCCCAAGGCTTTCAGAAAAGGACCTAATTTCCACACTCACAGGACCCAGAGCTGATGTAACTGGACCCCCTGCTGTCTCAGAGAAAGACCCTTCCCCTCACTCACAAGAACCAGAGGTGATGTGGCAAGACCCTCCCTGCTCTCAGAGTGGAAGAGCTCCATACACTCAGGTGCACGCTGCCAGAAAGTGCTCTTCTCTGCTGTCATCTAGTGTACTTCTTGGGACTAGACGCTTATTCACTAAGCATCTGCTCTTATCATTTTGTAAGGACCCTATGAATTCCTCAAGGCACCTTATATCCCTACCTCAGAATGTCTCATATGCCCTTAATAGTAGGTCCCAAAGCGTATGTGGCAGGACCCACTACTCTCTCAGGTGGGACTCCTTCCCATAGTAACAGGATCCAAAGCTCATGTGACAGGATCCACTACCAAACTAGCAAGACCAAGAGCTGGTTTGACAGGAACCACTATTGTCTCAGACAGGGACCTCTGTCCACAGTCACAGGACCCAGAACTGAGCTCATGTTACAGGACTTTAAATAATTTTCCCAACATGAATATGACCCAGAGCTGATGTGAGTGGACCCTCTACTCTCAGAGTGGGTCCCCTTTCAAAACCGATGCATACTACCAGCTAGTGTGATCTTAGGAATAACATCTGAGTTGAGGCCGCCAGTAAATATTCTTCTTTGCTGCCATCTAGTGTACATCCTGGGAATAGCACCTTTTACTAAGCCTCTGCTTTTACAATTTTGCAAGGACACTTTTAAGGTACCTTACATCGTCCCTAGCTCAGAATGTATTATATACCCAAATTTCCTTTCTATCTCTGATCCTCTTATGCATTTGGAGTCTCTGACTCTCTCATGTATGTGAGGTTTTCATACATATATATGTCTTAAATTTGATTATTTTCTGTTGCTAATTTGTCTCGTATATATTTGATTAGATCAGGAAATAGAACCTTGAGGTTAGAGGGAAGTTTGTTCTTTTCCCACATAAGTAAATAATCAGACATTTAATAGTAGGTAAATTTTGGGAGTACATCAACATCACTGTTTCCTGAAATAAGGGTTAACAATTTAACTAAACTAACTTATTCTCAGGACTGAGTGAATATATCAGTGAAATATGGAACAATCCAGTAATTTAACTTGTGGATGTAAAACTTTTATTTCAAGTTTCAAAGGTGGGAATGAAGAGGGCCAAATTTTGTGCCTGGAGTGTTGATTTTAAGCTGGTTGTTAAGAAACAAAAGACTGAGAAAGAACCGATGGTTCTCATCTCATTTTTTCCTAAGGTATTTAGTTGGAAAAATCTGGTTTAGGAAGAGAATGTTAGCATAATCACCTTAGCTTTAGAAATTCAGACCCCACGCAGGAGTTTATTGACCTCCTTACCTCCCCCGCCCCATGTGCTATTGCGTTGGGGGTTGCCTTAAAAAAGTATCCTGCCATGTATGTGCACTTTTTTAAAATTACCTGCTTATAGCCCATTTCATCTAAAGTCTAAGACCCTGTTCCCCCATTTTCCAAAATGTCCTATATACCCAATATTACCTCATTGTTTTTGCTATTCATTTGCATGCAAACTCCCCTTCACATGTATTAAACTTTGAATTTCGTGTTAATTTGATTATTAGCCCAGCTGTTAGAACTTACAAAGTGTGAGGAAATTTTTTTAAAATATATTTTTATTGACTTCAGAGAGGAAGGGACAGGGAGAGAGAGATAGAAACATCAATGATGAGAGAGAATCATTGATCGGCTGCCTCCTGCACGCCCCCACACTGGGGATCGAACCCAAAACCTGGGTGTGTGCCCTTCACTGGAATCGAGCCCGGGACCCTTCAGTCCGCAGGCCAACGCTCTATCCACTGAGCCAAACCAGCTAGGGCAGGAAAATATTTTTTTTATCCACAGTACTGATGAACCAGCCATATGAAATTAATGGCAAAGACACTGCTAACTTCTGGAAACTGCTGCACCTGAAGGATCATGAACATCTGCCAGCAAAGGTAGGCATTATTTTATTCACTCTGTCCGCCCTCCTGGTCTATTTCTGCAGTGTTTGGTAGAATTTAGAAGTGCTTTGAGTTATTTTTCTCTTTTCTGCATTTGTGAAGCTAGCTGCATGAACTTAGAGTGTCATGAGTTTTCTTTATTGAGTCATGAGTCTGTTTACATCATGAGGATCTGGTTCAGCCTCTGTGTCTGGCAGCAACTGGGGTCCATTGTCCGCCTCCAACTCTGGAGTGTGGCTATAAGGTCTTGGTTATGGATCTGGGTTCCATCCCCAGGGTCTGTCCATCACATACTTGGTGGAGCCAGAAAAAAACCCTCAGCTCCAGGTCTCTCCTCACCTGTTTCCCCAGGCACTCTTCTGCCCATCACATTGAGAAGACTAAAAAGGGCTAATTCAAATGTAACCCTGATATTTTGGGGGCTAGCAATTGGAATCCATGCCATGTGGTCTGGTATCAAATCTTTTTAGCTATGTGTCTGGGGTCTGGAGACTGTGGGTGTGGCTTTATGTCCTGGGTTTATAGGTTAAAAGACAAGGAGAAACCTGGAGGCAAATTTTCTCTCCTGGCTCCAGCCATGGTGTGAAGGGCCAAGGATGTCTTGAGATTAATGGGCCAGGAGAGTCCTTAAGCTGAATTCTGCATCTTGGCTCTAACCAGGTTGTCCAGGCGAAAAGGGCAAGACCTGGAGGCAAGTAATTCATCCTGACACCAGCCCAGCGTGTTGTTGCAGAAGACCCAAGAAAACCAAGCGACGCTTTAAAGAAATGGAGGGACACTGTTTAATTACGCCAGCAGACCCAGGGAATAGCCTTCCAAATCTGATTACCGAAACATTCAGGGGGCTTCTTTTTATATCTTCCTGTGGTATTTTTGTTATGCCCAGATTTCAAGATCCCCCAAGACAGACCACTAGGGAGCCGAGTCTGATGCAAAAGCATAGAGTCTTTTATTCAAGCCCGGGACTTGGTCCCCCTCCATGCCTCCATTACTGGATGCAAGAGAGAGCCCCAAGTCCCAAGGGAACAAAGAATTTATAGGGCTTGGGGCCGGGGGGTGGGGGCACACACAGACCACTGATTTGGCCGATTCCGTTGGTTGAGTGAGGGCCGGGGGCTAGTGACACAAGGGCAGGGTGCAGCTAGGGTCTGGTTACACAAAGACAGGGGGGTGGCTAGCATACTCTTGGCCTTGGGCTAGTTTCCCCTGCTTTCCCATTGGCTGAGATAAGGGCAGGCTGAGTAACTGATACATTCAGCAGCTTTTTCTTGGAAGAGGGGATAAGGACACAGCTATCAGTCCTGTTCTGTCCTTTCAATTTTGTCCCGAAAATATGGATTATGCTTCCAGTCCTTTTCATGGGCCTTGCAAGAAGGCCCCCAAGTGTTTGGGGTCTCCAGTCGATATCCGATGGTTTGGCCTGGCACCAGCGTTAATATCCCTCCCTCCAGGGCAGTGCACTGTTCACAGTTTTATGGCCTCTGTAACAGGTTCCGCAAGTCCAGTTTCTGGGAAGGAGGTAATGACTTAATTATAGGTTATCTAGAATCTTGCTGGCATGGATTCCAATTGCTAGCCCCCAAAATATCAGGGTTACATTTGAATTAGCTCTTTTTAGCCTTCTCAATGTGATGGGCAGAAGAGTGCCTGGGGAAACAGGTGAGGAGAGACCTGGAGCTGATGGGGTTTTTTCTGGCTCCACCAAGTATGTGATGGACAGAGGGTAGGTATCCTGAGGTCAAGGTTGAGGAGGGACCTGGAGTCAATTTCTTCATCTCAGATTTAGCCTAGCCTGTGATGGACAGTAGGCCTGACTGCTTGGGGAAAGGGATGAGAAGAGACCTAAATGCATTGCTTCATCCACTTCCAGCCAACCTGTGAGAGGTAGTGGGGGTGCCTGGGGTAAGGAGCAAGGTGAAACTTGGAGGCAGTTTCTCCATCCATCTGAGGATCAGAGGGGATGCCTGTGGTAAAGGGTGCACTCAGCTGGCTAGAGTTCTGTAAACACTTTCTCCACTCTGTTTTCACATGAGCATTTTTTCTGGACCAGTTTCCCCTAGAACAGTGGTTCTCAACCTGTGGGTCGCAACCCCTTTGGTGGTTGAATGACCCTTTCACAGGGGTTGCCTAAGACCATCCTGAATATCAGATATTTACATTACAATTCATAACAGTAGCAACATTACAGTTATGAAGTAGCAACGAAAATAATTTTATGGTTGGGTCACAACATGAGGAACTGTATTTAAAGGGCCAGAAGGTTGAGAACCACTGCCCTAGAACATGTCCTTCAGGCCCAATTTAATGAGCACTTCACATGAGACCATCTTTTGTGAGCACATCTTATGGACCAGTTCGCTAAGGACATGTTCTTTGGCCCAAATTTAAGTGAGAACTTCCAGTGCAGCCACATATTGTGAGCACAGCTTCCAAGCTGGTCTCCCGGGGACACATCCTCCAGGCTCAAATTGAGCACTTCCTGTGAGACCACTTTTTGTGAGCACTGCCTCTGGACCAGATTTGGGAGTGCACTACTTTCCCATCCCAGTTTACCTGAGTGCAGAGCAAAAGGAACACATGAATCATCCTGCTGCACTTGCAGACATTTGGTTGCTTTTGTTCTGAGAGAACTTGCTTTTCCTCAATATCTATCCCAGGAGGTGCCACCCTAGGAGGGAAAGGTGAGGGGATGTCTCCTATGCAAGGACTGCTCAGGGGGCAGGGGCGGTCTTCAGAGGGCCTAGCAAACTTTGCTGGAAGGGATTGCTGTGGGAAATTGCTGTGTGGGGGGTTTTTTTGTTTATTTGTTTTCAGTTAATTTTTGGTGGTTCACAGCAGTGTGTGAGGTCAGGGCTGGTCCTCTGAGGGTCATGGAGAGACCTGAATGCAAATTGGCAATTCTAGGTGTAGCCAGTGTTTGAGGAGCAGAGGGGTCCCTGGGTGAGGGGTGCAATTCAGCCAGCTGGTGTGCAGTGCTGTGCACACTTTGTCCTGGCTGGTTTCTCCTGAGCATTTCCTCCAGACTGTTTTCGGGGCACAGGTCCTCATTGCCCAGTTTAAGTGAGCAATTATGAGCACTTCTTCCTGAAGGGTTCCCTGGGGACTTTTTTTCCTTTTTGGCCCAATTTAAATGAGCACTTTCTGTGGGGCCACTTTTCGGGACGCATGCAATGGACTGGAACCAGGAATCAGAGTATTGGTTCCTGGCTCCCTGTATGTGAGCATTCAAAGCAGAGTGAGAACCGTCTTGCCACACTTTCAGGACGTGTGTGCATCTGTTCTCGGAAACTGGGTTCACCTTTTTTTTTTTTTTTAATTTTATTTTATTGATATTTTTACAGAGAGGAAGGGAGAGAGATAGAGAGTTAGAAACATAGATGAGAAAGAAACATCCATCAGCTGCCTCCTGCACATCTCCCACTGGGGATGTGCCCGCAACCCAGGTACATGCCCTTGACCGGAATCGAACCTGGGACCCTTCAGTCCGCAGGCCGACGCTCTATCCACTGAGCCAAACCGGTTTTGGCTGGGTTCACCTTAATATGTACTGGGCTTTGAGGAGACTGTGAGGCCACACCTGTGCTCTGTGTATGTGGGTACTGCCTCCCTTCCCCCAGGAGACACTGCCAGGGGAAGAAAATGTGAGCAGAAGCGACCTTTGTGTGAGGACCGCTGAGAGGCGGGACCCAGGGCTGTTGTTCCTCTAGGCACCTAGCTGGAAGGGTTTGTTGATTTAATTATTCAAAACTGTAATGTTGCCCCATATTCCCAATAAAGGGTGAAACCAAAGTCCAAAAATAAATAAATAAAAGCTGCTTGCTGTTTCTGTTGCTGATTGTGGCATGATCAAGCTATCTTTGACCGGGATGTTACTGGTTTGAGAAGTTCATCATAAGGTGCCGAAACCTTTTATGGCTAAGGTTCAGGATCCGAAGGAGGGGCCGACGCACAAGTGAAAATAGTATACAAGAAATATGAATTTAGCAGGCATGGGGGGCCAGGTGGAAACCTCTCTCTAGGAGAGACACACCCACTTCTGGTTTGGTCCACTATTTATGTACTTGAATAAACATTTGTCCTTTAGCAATGCATACAGGCAGATCAAAGGTAAAGTTTGGTAAACAGTATAAGGATTATCAGGTTAGGAAATTGCCTTGAGCCATTGAGCCCACAGCAGGGCAATATTATGCTGATTTTCAGCCCTGCTGAATATCAAAGTCGTTGGCCTTCCAGTGGGTCTTCTGTATTAATATGCTAACTACTGTTGGTTTTAGCCTCTGGCAATAAGACCCTTTGGTTAAAGAAAGCAAAGAAGTATCCACACATTGTCATGGGCATAGGGGGTGAGAAACAAAATTTATTTTTTGGCTATTGAGAATTTAAAGTTTATTTATTTATTTATTTATTTACTTACTTATTTATTTAATCCTGACCTTGGGATAGGCTTATTGATTTTAGAGAAAGAGGAAGGGGAGAGAGAGAGACATGATGTGAGAGAGAAATATCAATCAGTTGCCTCCTGTATTGCTCTTATCCGGGATGGAACCCAAAACCTAGATATGTGCCCCTACCAGGAATCAAACCTGCAAACTTTTTGGTGTATGGGAGGATGCTCCAACCAACTGAGCCACCCAGCCAGGGAAAAGGTTTAAATACTGTTTGGAGGTGAAGTTCCAGATATTTATCAGTTACTCATTTATTTGAATCATCAGGTTTTTTCAGGGAGGTTTCTAGATAGAAAAGTGGACAGAGATTATTTCTTTTTGAAGACTAAAGTTATTAAACACTCTGGCCAACAGGCCGAAAAGGACAACAAAAAAAACCCCAAATGATTTTCACAGTAAGGAAGGGGTCAGATATCTGGACTCAACATAAAAACCCATATTGTTGCAGGGAGGTGAAGAGTGTGTGGCTGATGCTGATACCCTCTCCTGGGCAGTCACACTGATACCATAGAGGGACCGTGCAATTCAGAGCCCAAACCAAGAGCCATTTAAAGTGGTAGTAGGAGAGAAAGGGACTATTAGTAATTAAATTGGGAAAGAGGCATAAATTGGGATTGTCCTGGCCAGACTGGAGTACAAACCCTAGAAATGTGGGGCACATTGGTGTCCCCTGCTGCTATAGCACTTCCTGTGGTGCACACACCTTTGTACCCAGTGTGTGGGCTTCCTGATTTCAGAGCAATGCCCTACAGTAGTAGCAAAAGTCCTGAGTATCATGACCCTTTAATTTGTGGGGAATCCAAAGTGCTATTTGAACTTGAGTAAGCCCTGTGATAAACTGTGATAAACTGGAACTAATTCCTGGGCCCACGGTGAAAAATATGTGTCTTAGCCCTGGCCAGTATGGCTTGGTCGTCCTGTACACCAAAAGGTCACCGGTTGGATTCCTGGATGGGGCACATACCCAGGTTGCAGATTCGGTCCCCAATGGGGGAGGGTAGAGAAGGCAACCCATCGATGTTTCTCTCATATCTCTGTTTCTCTTTCCCTCCCTCTCCCTTATCCTCTCTACAATCAATAAAAATAAATAAATATGTGTCTTATAATGAGTAGTTAAGAGCCATAGGGCCATTTGATTAACATAAAACAGGATCTAACTGTTACAAATAAGGATACATCAGTGTTGGAATTAATGACTGACCATGTGAAAAAGGGGTTACATTAATGATATAATTACATATGATAATGCAATTAATTAGTAACTCCATTTCTTCCTAAGGCATGCACTGGTTTTCTGATAATTAATTTGTTTCAAAATAATCTGAGGCTTTTTCAGTTTCACATGTGGGCCAGATGAGTTGGTGCCCTGTTAAGTTTTACATTTTTCCTGACAGCCCAGAGAGCTAAGAAACTTCAAAGCTATGTGACCATAAATTAATATTTATGTACTGGGCATTCATTAAACTGTGGAAGGAAGACATTTCTAAATGCAGTGTTTATTATTTTAAGTCTTTTTGTTAACGATATTGTAGAAAATTCAGGCATGTGAATATATTTGGCAGTTTAAATGGAAGATAGACAAAATGACAAATTATAATTAAAAATAAAGCCATAGCCCTAGCCGGTTTGGCTCAGTGGATAGAGCTTCGGCCTGTGGACTGAAAGGTCCCAGGTTTGATTCCAGTCAAGGTCACATGCCCAGGTTTCGGGCTCGATCCCCAGTAGGGGGTGTGCAGGAGGCAGCAGATCAATGATTCTCACTCATCATTGATGTTTCTATCTCTCTCTCCCTCTCCCTTCCTCTCTGAAATCAATAAAAAATATATATTAAAAAATAAAATAAAGCCATAAACAATAGAAGAGATTTAAGACAATTAGGCTTACTTAATTAAGTTGAATTGCCATTCCTTTCTTGCTCAAAGTCAGAAAAAAAATACCAAGTTTCAGCATTTTAGGAAGAGGAACAAGCTTTTTCTTTTATCAAAATTCATCAGACCCGAGACTGTCCAAGTTGCTCAGTTAGTTAGGGCGTCAACCCCATACACCAAGATTGCGGGTTCTATCCAGTCAGAACACAAACAAGAATCAGCCAATTAATGCATAAATAAGTGGAACAACAAATTGATGTTTCTCTCCCTTTTTCTCTCTCTGAAATCAATAAGTAAAGGTCATCAGACCTGGGAGTTGGCAGAAAGGGTCAAAAGCTACAGAACAGCAAGGAAAGATAGCTTATTCTCCAAAGCAATGAGTGGCTGCCTGTCCTTTGGAACTTTCTCTACCTCTGTTTCTGTGAATTTGCTAAGTAAATGGGAATTTATTCCCCCAGATGGTAAAAGGATTTCCTGATGGTAATGGAACAAAGTTACATTAAAAGTACAAGTAGGTATAAGAAATTGAGGATTAATTGATTACTTTTTTTCATAAAGTAACAAAATTAGCAAATTATTATAATAGAATAAAGCTCTACTAGATTTAATTGTATACCTTGCTCTTTAGAGATTTATTTAATTGGAAATTCTTTTCCTCTGGTTCAGGATCAGCTTCTTTTTCTCTTAGCACTTTTATTCTGTACTACAGAATGTGCCACATTCTGTTCCTTAGATGAAGTAATGTAAATGTGTTTCCTCAGTACACTGGCATTATTCTCTGATGCTCAGTGAAAGCACTTGTCTTTCATCCTTTGATCCTCCCTTTCTCCCAATTGATTTGTGGCTGATAATAAGTTTATAGTTGAAACAAGATAAAGGGGTTTTAAAACCAAGAATTCAGGTGCCCCATACATTAGCCTTGTTCTGCTGCAGCCCCCTGTGCACCTGCTCCACTCTTTCACCACACCACCCCTACTTAGCCTCCCACCAGAATATGGTTTGCTGACTATGATGGAGCTGAAATAAATGTAATAGTATATCACCAACCTCCCTAATAAAATAAAAAAGAAAGATAAATTGCAAGAAATACCACATATGAAATTGTTAAGTCTATCATTGTGCTTGCCTAACTTTAGTATTTACTCATTCCCAATGCTTCATTCAGTTATGCATCAAACATGGATTCACTATATTGCAAGTCAAGCAGGAGAGAGAGAGACAAAGCAAACTAGATGACAAGTATCATAAAGGAAACACTATGGAAACAGCAAAGAATAACTAACAGTAACTATCTAAAAGGATATTATTATATTTTTGTCCACCAGACAATGAATGGGAAGGTTTTTTCGCAATTTTCTGGGGTTTACAAGGTAAAACACAAATATTTGATAACCTTTTTCATTTCAGTTCTCAAATTTGTTAGTTATAATTTTCTAGACATACTTATTTTATCCACTAGAGTGCAGTAAATCCTTAAAGACAGTTTAACCAACCTTCCTTTTAAAAATATAGCAATTAGTTCTTATACATTTAACTTAGAAATTAATTCCCAAATATTTCTGCTTGTATGTTTTTCATTTATTGGTAAGTTGTCTGCCCAGTTAGTGAACATTTTAGGACAGGAAGTGTCTTATTTTTTTAAATTTCCCCACAACACTTGGCACAGTGTCCTAGTCATCATACAGGTTTAACCCATTTCCTAAAATTTGAATTTGATAATAGTTTTGTGAAGAATATGATTTGATGCATGCCAATATAGTTTTGGTACAATATAAAATTTTATTTTAGAACTCTAAATAAAATCATCTCTGCTCATATGACCACAATTAAAGAAAATAAATCCAAAATGAGTATAAAATGTAAGCAATGGTTAAAATAAGTCTTAATTAAGGCATCATATATGAAACTATTCTGTGTACTGTAATGTATTTGGACATATAAAATTATTTTGTGATTTGGTAAAATGGTGTTTTATGTCGAATGGTATTTGTTGGAACTGGCTCAAGAAGAGGAAAAGTGAAAATCAGGAAAAAATTTAATAACTAAAGATCAGATTGACAAATTTTGAGATAGGCGTGGGGATATAAAAAGATGGTCCTTGCTCTGGTTCCTGAAAAACACATATTAAACAAGTTTTTGCTGTGGCTCAGTCGGTAGGAGTGTCATCCCATACACTGAAAGGTCTTGGGTTTGATTCCCAGTCAAGGCACATGCCTAGGTTGTGGCTTCAATCCCCAGCCCCAGTTGGAGCCCATGGGAGAGGAAACTGATTGAAGTTTCTCTCTCTCCCTGTCTCTGTCTCTGTGTGTGTGTGTCTCTCTCTCCCCTTCTCCCACCTTCCCCATCCCCTCTCTCTAAAAATCAATGAAAATGTCCTTGGGTGAGGATTTAAAAAAAGAAAAAACGTTTAAAAAGCACACAAACAAATTTACTATAAGTTGGTAAGTGGTAAATTAAAAAGTAGGATTAACCCTAGCTGGTTTGACTCAGTGGATAGAGTGTTGGCCTGTGTATTGAAGGGTCCGAGGTTCAATTTAAGTCAAGGGCACATGCCCGTGTTGTGGGCTCAATCCCCAGTACGGGGTGTGCAGGAGGCAGCTGATCAATGATTCTCTCTCGTTATTGATATTTCTCTCTCTCTCTCTCCCTCTCCCTTCTTCTCTGAAATCAATAAAAATATTTTTTAAATAAATAAATAAAGTAGGATTACTAAACCTGCGAAAGCTTCCAGGAGAAGAAGAGCCCTGAAAAGAATTTTAAAGAAGAATAAGCTTTAGTAAGGAGAGTGAAAGAACATTTTGGGCAGAGGGAGGATTCAGGGCGGGGGCAGGGGAGAGGGGGAAAGAACACACACACAAAGAAATGTGAAACATTGCGGTAGGGGAGTGTTTGAAGGTGGGCAAGGGAATAAGGAACACAACTCAGATTGCTATTTTGTGTTCTCTAGCATAAATTACTAGCACATAAATAACAACGAAGAGAGACTCAAGAGAGAACACATTGGGGAGAATAAACCAAATAGAAGAGAGGAAAAAAACATGTAAGACTATAGAAGTACAGTAGTATAAGATGTGGGGAAAAAGAAAAGTCATTCTTTTTGTTAATAAAGAAAGGCTTTGAAGAGAGCTTTCAATGAAAAGGAGGAAAATCCTATTATATGACATATAAAATGTTCTTAAATTGCGTGGTTCTGCTTATAGTTTTTTATGTATTCACTGAATACTTATAGTGAATTCACTGTGTGCTAAGCACTGGGGATACAGTAGAGCACAGGATAGACCAGGTCCCTGTCTTTATGAAGCTTTCAGACTAGCAGGGGAAGAACAAACCAAAATGAGTAAGCAATGCATATGTAGAATAGATGCATTCTCATGGTTGCTTATGTCACGAGCATGATTAGCACCATGAAGAAATAAGATAGGTGATACATGTCACAGAAACTAAGAGGTGTACTTGAGATAAAGTGGGGCTCTCTAAAGGGGTTAACATTAGAGTTAAAGATTGAAGGATGAGGATGAACCAGCTATTTGAAGAACTAAGGGAAGAAAATTTTAGGCACAGAGAAATGTAAGAAGCCTGAGAAGAGAAACCATTTGGTGTACTTGAGCAGAAAGAAGGCTAGTGTGGCTTGAAGTGCAGTGATCAAGGTGAAGTCAAGGAGGTGGAGCTAAGTGACCTAGGGCCTCATAGGGCATTGTAAGGAATTGAGGCTTCATTCTAAATAGCAGGATTTTAAACAGGTAAGAGATGACATTTTTAGGAGGGAGCTTTGCTCTATGTTATATCTCATAGCTTACAGGTAGGTGTGCCATTGTGTTACACCCTATACCCTAAACTGGATTTTAGAGGAGAGGTAGAAGGCAGATGCTTTTTTTCTGACCCTTCTTTTTGCCTTCCCCTTGATCCAATATCACCTTCTCTACCTTGTCCTTAGAGATTGCCATGTGGCCTAAAATGAAAACCAAATCTAGGAATGCAAATGTGCTTTTGGTAGGACCTTACTAGTCTTATATTTAAGGACCCCAAAGTAAGGATAACAACAAAGAATTAGGCAATATCAGCCTTTTTTTCTGCTCCCTTTAATAAGGCAGCTCAGTGAGTTATATAAATCTACTAGAGGCCCGATGCACAAAATTCGTGCAAGAGTAGGCCTTCCTTCCCCTGGCTGCTGGCACAGGCTTCCTTCGCAGCCCCAGCTTTGTTCAGAAGGACATCCTGGAGGACGTCCAGTCTAATTAGCATATTACACTTTTATTATTATAGATTTATCTTTCATTTCAAGTGTCTTACTGCCTTAGGTGGCAAGATTTTATTTTCATAGAAATGTCATTTTGATTATGGGCAAGATTAGTATCACTTTAAGATCTCCCTTTATCATCACCACATTTCTAAATTTCTGATTATCCCTTGAAGAGTTATGCCTAAAAGTTTCTATTATGATTTTTAACTGTGACTTTTGTCAAAGTTTGTGGATGCCAGTCTCAGAAACAGTTCCACCCCTACTCAGAAATTGAAAGCTTTTGCCATTTGTTTATAAATGAAAATTTATTGATACAACTTTATTTTGAACATGTGCAGAGACATTTATTTTATACTATAATTAAGCTAATCAGTTTTAAATGTTGGTAAACAAACCAACATTTGAAATTTTTAAGAGTATAAAAGAGTAGAATGTTGTTATTTTATTTTTTTACTAGAGGCTTAGTGCATAGATTCATGCACCAGTGGCATCTCTCAGCCTCGCCTGCGGGGATTGGGCCAAAACCAGCTCTCCGACATCTCCCAAGGGGTCCCAGATTGCCAGAGGGTGCAGGCCAGGCCGAGGGACCCCACCGATGCACAATCGGGGCCGGGGAGGGACTGTGGGAGGGCTCCAGGGCATGTCCGGCCCATCTCGCCCAGTCCAGATTGGCCTGACCCCAGCAGCAAGCTAACCTACTGGTTGGAGTGTCTGCCCCCTAGTGGTTAGTGTGCATCATAATGACTGTTCGAATGGTCAAACGAATGATCAGACTTAGCATATTAGGCTTTTATGATATAGGATTTCTCAAATATGTTTTATACAAGCATCTTAAAGCACTTTGAACTCTCATTTCACCATATAACATTTTGCTTTTTCTGCTTGCAAAATATGAATTTTCTTTCTCTTTAAGCTGTGTAAAAATGTACACACTGAGATCCAATAAAGTTCTATATAGCTTTTCTTATAAAGATGTGAAAAAAGCTAAATGACTTTTCCTGAATTATTGAGAATGAAATATTTATTCAGAAACAGAATGTTTGTTTGAACTATTCTGTTTTAAATTTTATTTTCTTTCTATTAATACTTTTAAATAAGCATGAAAAGAAAATTAGTTTTTCAGTACATTGACATTTACTAGAAAAGACATCTCTTGGCTTTGCCGTGGAGGTTAAGAGGTTTTCTTCAGAAATGAATTATGCACCTACAATTAAAGATTTGCCACTCACCCCAGTGACTATTTTGTTTTTCAGGCCACAACGTGAATACATGAATAGAAGAAGAAAATTTCTTCTTGCCTCAGTTCTTGCTCTCCAAAATTCAAGTTTTATATATCCTTCATGTCAAAAGTGCTTCTCTCGGATAATCTTAGTGTCCAAAAGGTAAAAGTAAAGTCTGTAAACACAAGAGAGGAAATACAAGTCAGTTGCAAGCTGCTGCAGGAAACAGAAATTCCCCACTTTCATTTCTCCACTGAAGATTTCATTTCCACCTAAAGATTTTTTTTAATTCCAAATGCTTAGTGATAAAAACTATAGTAGGTACTTTGTATTTAATAAGGTTAGCTTTCTTCTTTGTTTTAACCTCCAAGATTTAGAGCAGTGGTGGTTTTCAAATTACATTCTGTAGAGCCTTAAAGGTTCGTGCTTCTAGACTGGGAGATGGGAACTAGAGAAGGAATAATAGATAGTGCTAACAAGTAGGATGGGCTCTGACCCCCACTTTCATTTCAGCAAGACTTCCATTCTCATCCTTCTGTTAGGGTTCCAAGATTTCATTTGAAAAGGTTCCATGATGTATATAAAGATGCAGACACATAGATGTACAGATATAAAAAATATATGTATGGGAAGTTTTTGATCATTCATATAAAATCATACACACACACACACACACACGTATGTGAATATGATACTCTTTTCATATGAAGGACCACATTAACTGTGTATATGTGTGTGTGCGCTCTTCCAAAAATAATGAGTAAGGGGTGGTACTTAGTTATCCATATAAGCTATTCACCTAACCCAAACAGATGTGAATTGCCCTTCTAAGTTACTTAATGGGACCCATAGTTTCTTTAGTCTAGAAATCTTTCTCTGATACTAAGAACTTTCTTTTCCTGTCTTAAAATGTGAATTGTAGCTCAGACGCTTATCTATCCTCTCTCCTATCCCTTCCCACCCCACTGTTCAGCCACCCAAAAAGTTTTTATCATTTATTTAAACAAGTCGAATTGAATTTCACACATATTGATCATAGTTTTCTCCTATTGGGGGGAAGTGGTATGTAAAGCCTTAAAGTACTTTTCAATTACAGTTCACATTCAGTATTATTTTGTATTAGTTTTAGCGTTTCAGGTGTACAGCATAGTAATTAGATAATCATATACCTTACAAAGTGTTCCTCCTTATATTTCTAGTACCCATCTGACACCATACTGAATTATTACAATATTATTGACTATTTGCTGTACTTTACATCCCTGTGACTATTTTGTAACTGCCAATTTGTACTACTTAATCTTTTCATCTTTTTTACCCCAACCCCATTTCCCTCTGGCTACCATCAGTCTGTTTTTTGTATCTATAAGCCTGTTTCTGTTTTCTTTGCTCATTTATATTGTTCTTAAGGTTCCACATGTAAGTGAAATCCTATGGAATTTGTCTTTCTCTGACTGACTTATTTCACTTAGCATAATAGCCTCTAGGTCCATCCATGCTGTCACAAATGGTAAGGTTTCGTTCTTTTTTATGGCTGAGTAGTATCCTATACAATAAAAGCCTAATATGCTAAGTGTCCAGTCATCCAGTTGGCCATGCAACCAATCAAAGCATAATATGCTAATGATATGCTAAGGCTGCTCAACTGCTCACTATGACATGCACTGACCACAAGGGGGCAGATGCTCTAACCAGCAGGTTAGCTTGCTGCTGGGGTCTGGCCAATCAGGACTGAGTGAGATGGGCCAGACATGCCCTGCAGCCTTCCTATGGTCCCTCCCCAGCTGGCCAACCTCCCACATTCCTCTCTGCTCCGGATCGTGCACCCTTGGGGGTCCCTCAGCCTGGCCTGTGCCCTCTCGCAATCTGGGACCCCTCTGGGAATGTTGGAGAGCTGGTTTCAGCCCCACGGTGAACTACTGGTCACTATGACATGCGCTGACCATGGAGCAGATGCTCAATGCAGGAGCTGCCCCCTGGTGGTCAGTGCGCTCCCACAGGGGGAGTGCCGCTCAGCCAGAAGCCAGGGCAGCTTGTTAAAAATGCAGGATTTGGGGCCTTGACCCAGACTTAGATTCCAAGTGATTTGTATACATATTAAAGTTCAAGCTCTGATGTGTATTACTCCACACTAACATTTATTTGTTTCAATCAGCCTTATTCCCAAAGGATTAAAGGAAATCATATACATAAATATCTACATATACAGGGCATCCCAAAAAAATGTATACAGGGTGTCTGTAGATTCTATTACATTTTGAAAATGAAATGAAATGTTAACACTGGCTTTATAATTATATTTTTTTGTGTATACATATTTTGGGGGCACCCTGTATAAAGCTATATATAATTTAGTGTTTATATGCATTCATATTAGTAAACTTATTTTTTTGTTTTGTTTTAAATAATTCTTTATTGTTGAAAGTATTACATGTCCCCCTTCTTCCCCCACTGACTCCCTCCAGGACACCCCCACCCCCCACCACCACAGGCCTTTAGCACCCTATTGTCTCTGTCCATGGGTTATATATATGCACTCAAGATCTTTGGTTGATTACCTCCCTCCCACCCACTCACCCTCCCCCGCCTTCCTTCTGAGATTCCACACTCTGTTCCATGCTCTGGATCCACACTGTTCATCACTTTATTTTGTTACTTACATTCCACATATAAGTGCGGTCATGTGATACTTGTCTTTCTATGATTGACTTATTTCACTTAGCATGATACTCTCCAGGTCCCCCCATGCTGTCTCAAAGGGTAAGAGATTCTTCTTTTTTGCTGCTGCATAGTATTCCATGGTATAAATGTACTACAGCTTTTTTATCCACTCATCTACGGATGGGCACTTGGGCTGTTTCCAGATCTTAGCTATTGTAAATTATGCTGCTATGAACATAGGAGTGCATACATTCTTTCTGATTGGTGCTTTGGGTTTCTTAGGATATATTACTAGAAGTGGGATCACTGGGTCAAATGGCAGTTCCATATTTAATTTTTTGAGGAAACTCCCTACCGTTTTCCATAATGGTTGCACCAGTCTACATTCCCACCAGCAATGTACTAGGGTTCCCTTTTCTCCACATCCTCGCCCGCACTTGTCGTTTGTTGATAGTAGTCATTCTGATAGGTGTGAGATGGTACCTCATTGTGGTTTTGATTTGCATCTCTTGGATGATCAGTGACTTTGAGCATTTTTCTTATGTCTCTTGGCCATCTGTATGTTCTCTTTGGAGAAGTGTCTATTTAGGTCCTTTGCCCATTTTTTTCATTGGATTGTTTGTCTTTCTTTTGTTAAGCTGTATGAGTTCCTTATATATTTTGGATATTAACCCTTTATCAAATGTGTCATTGCCAAATATGAGTAAACCTAGTTTTTGTTAGGCTATCATTGATACTCTATTTGAAAGATAGTTCATTACTAACCATATTGTTCTTATAGTTATCATAAGGCATCATGCAAGAAAAATCTCCAGGGTAGACATCCAAAGCCTTGGATCTGGGTCATAAAATTCACTAACTTTGTCACCTTGGGCAAAAATTCACCCCAGTTATTCCTTACATAAATGGGAATAAATGGCCTTGTTTACATATCAGAATGAAAGAATGTATGTTACAAACATTTATGAACTGCAAAATGCTGATGCCTATTAAGATTTGCTAAGAATATTATATTTGCCCTAATCGGTTTGGCTCAGTGGATAGAGCGTTGGCCTGCAGACTCAAGGGTCCCAGGTTTGATTCCGGTCAAGGGCATGTACCTTGGTTGCGGACACATCCCCAGTAGGGAGTGTGCAGGAGGCAGCTGATCGATGTTTCTCTCATCGATGTTTCTAACTCTCTATCCCTCGCCCTTTCTCTCTGTAAAAAAATCAATAAAATATATTTTTAAAAAATAGAATATTACATTAGACTTGAATGCATTATTAATATATAATTTTTAAAGAAGGTATATTTATAGCCAAATTACAACACAACTCCAGCAGATTTGGGTAAGATTACATGAATGGAATGGCACAGATCCATCCTCAGTGTAGCAAAAAAATAATTATCACAAATCTAATAATGAATCAGTAACTTCTTATATAAAGGATTAACCTTTGTTCAAAATAGTCACCTTGGTCCTGTGGAGTTTAGGCTTCCCTGGTGGCTATATGGCAGCAATCAAATATTTACACTTTATCTTTATTTTCTATTTGCATTTTCTATTTGCTTTTTTAAGCTAGATCAGTGATTTTCAACTGGTGTGCCACAAGAATTTTTAAAACATGTAATGCCTAACTATTTAGTCAGGGGCACTCGCCTCTTTTTCCTTAGATTGTCAAATAAAAAATGGCAACAGCCAATACAACAATAGCCATCTTGTGTGGATGAATCAAAATTATACCTATTTTTTTGTCAGATTGGCAAAGTATGTATTTTTTGATGTGCTGCAGAATTTTAGTAATTATTTTATGTGTGCCATGAAATAAAAAAGGTTGATAATCGCTAAGCAACAAAAGAACAAAAACAACAGTTATCCATTACCAAAAGATATTTTCATTGGTCAGTTTGCTAAATTAAGAATGTAAGTTCTAAGACATTATTGCAAACAATTAAAAAGGAGGGAAACATTTCATAGAAGTGACAATATCATTACAATATTGAATGTAATTATTAGAAAGAAGCAGACTAACTTATTAATTGGCAATAGATGTTTTCTTTACTTTCTTTTGTTTTATCTCCTCTTATCCTTCTTCAACCCTGAATTTTACTGATGAGGAAATCACAGTTTAAGGGATTTAGTAAAATATTCCAAGACCAGACATTTAGTACATGACAGTAAAGTTACACTTAATACAGTTTTTTTTTTCACCAGGAAGACATTGGCCATAATTACACATTGCCTTAGAAACAGGTTAATCAAGATGTTTTGTACCTCTTTGTAATCTGATAAATTCTTAGGATATCACAGAGAATTTAAAAAAGTAAGTTATTTTTAAAATGGTGAGAAAAATGTAACTGGGTTCTCTATATATACATTTTTATTAATTGTTTCAAGATGATTAATTATTTTTCAATAGAAGATAGACATTAATTTTCAGGTCTTCTGTTGGTGTGGTGTTTACTTCATTATTTAGTTTGCACATACCCGCAACTCCAGACTATAATGTGCCGCACTTTGTTCATGATGATTTAGCTACCCAATAAGAACATCTCTCTCACCGCCCCCCTAAACCCTCCAAACACACACACACATTCCCTTCACTTTTCTGTCATTTTGGTGCTACTTAATTTAAATCAGTGAAAGCAGCTGTTATGAGTAAAGAAATTTAAAAGAGATTAATCTGAAATAGTTTAAGATGAATGTAAGTTGTATAGAAACATTTGTATACAAAACGTTATTTTATTAATTTTTACTTTTCCAGATTTTTTTTCATCATATGAAAAAAAAAATTAGTGAACATTTCTATACTTTTTTCTTCCACTTTTCCAGGTCTAATTGTCCAAAATGTGGTTCTACTGGTGAAGCTGAAAATGCCAGTTACAGATACAGACTTTCCATAAAAGTTGCAGAATCAAATAAATTATTTGGCATTACTGTTTTTGGAAGCTGCTTAGACGCATTTTTTGGTCTTACAGCCACTGATTTGCATAGGTAAGATTATTTAAATCATACCTTTTCCTATTAGTATATTAATACAATTTTAAAATAATGTGTTTTTAAGGTAATAAACATTTAGTAAAAAAGATGACCTCATTGACTACTCAACTGCAGATCATCAGTTTCTTTAAATGATCATCGAGAAATAGATGTTTATTTCCTGAATATTCTATCTAATAATAGACAAACATGGTAATTGACCATACCTCCACTATGCTTCCCATTGGCTAATCAGCAGGATATGCAAATTAACTGCCAACAAAGATGGCGGCCGGCAGCCACGCAGCTGAAGCGAACATGAAGCTTGCTTGCTCCAGTGATGGAGGAAGCCAAGGTTCCCCGCCTGCCGCGGCCCAGCTCTGAGCTCTAGAAGCAACAATGTTTCAATTATAGAAGCTAAACAAACCCCAGATACCTGCTTTCAGCCGGTCAGAGCTTAGAACGCCAGTGATGGCAACAGAGTTTCATTTATAAAAGCTAAACAAACCCAGATACCTGCTTTCAGCCAGCCGCAGCCTCAGAGCTGGAGCTGGGCCTCAGAGCTGGAGCCGGCTCTCAGCTCCAGTGACAGCTATAGAAGGTAAATAAAACCCAGAATAAAAAAAAAAAAAGAAAGAAAAAAGAGGCTGGAGCTTCAGTCACCCGCCAGCCTGAAAACGGCCCTCAGCCCATCACCCAGGCTGGCCAGGCACCCCAGTGGGATCTTCCACCCTGAAGGGGGTGTGACCAGCTGCAAACAGCCATCAGCCCATCATCCAGGCTGGTCAGGCACCCCAGTGGGACCCCCACCCTGATCCGGATCACCCTTCAGGGCAAACCAGCCGGCCCCCACCCGTGCACCAGGCCTCTGTCCTATATAGTAAAAGGGTAATATGCAAACTGACCCTAACAGCAGAAAGACTGGGAATGACTGGTCACTATGACACACACTGACCACCAGGGGGCAGACGCTCAATGCAGGAGGTGCCCTCTGGTGGTCAGTGCGCTCTCACAGGGGGGTGCTCTGCTCAGCCACAAGCCAGGCTGATGGCTGCCAGTACAGCGGTGGTGGTGGGAACCTCTCCTGCCTCCTCAGCAGCGCTAAGGATGTCTGATTGCAGCTTAGGTCTGCTCCCCGCTGGCAAATGGACATCCCCCGAGGGCTCCCGGGCTGCCAGAGGGATATCTGATTGCCATCTTAGGCCCAATCCCCCAGGGAGCAGGTCTAAGCCAGCAAGTGGTCACCCCTGAGGGGTCCCAGACGCCGAGAGGGCACAGGCCGGGCTGAGGGACCCCCTCCCCCCGAGTGCACAAATTTTTGTGCACTGGGCCTCTAGTATAGTGATAATGTTAAACCAAGCTCCTTTTATCCAGGCCAACTAAGCTGTGATTAGAATACTAAATTACAAAACTCTAATCCAAGTTAGAGGACATAGAATAAGAAAGTAAAATTGTTTCTTTTTTTTTTTAATATATTTTATTGATTTTTTACAGAGAGGAAGGGAGAGGGATAGAGAGTTAGAAACATCGATGAGAGAGAAACATCAATCAACTGCCTCCCTGCACAACCCCCACTGGGGATGTGGCCAAAACCAAAGTACATGCCCTTGACCAGAATCAAACCTGGGACCCTTCAGTCTGCAGGCTGATGCTCTATCCACTGAGCCAGACCGGTTAGGGCAGTAAAATTGTTTCAAACTGAGGGGTTATCCAGGTTGATATTTACATTCAAGTGGCCAACATCCCTTGAGGCAGAAGAAGCCATTTGTGGGAATATTTGCATTCCAGAAGTTGAAATTTTGTTATTTCTCTCATTATAACTTCACCTGCATAGTTTGACATTTTATGATGTTGTCCTGAAATGCAAGGATATATTTAAGTAGTCTTCTACCCTCATCCCCTAATCCCTAACAGAAGAAATGTCTGTCTGTCTCCTTATTGTTGAGAACTGACTCATTTGAAGAAAGGGACAGCAGAGGGACCATAGGATCGCCAGGGAAGATGAAGGACTCCCCTCTGCTTTGATGAGGACTAGAGATCCCACTACTACTTCCACTGCTGCTTCTAGAATAATTGCTGGGCCTGATTCCTAGGCAGGCATCTGTTTTATTCACATTTGATCAATTGTTTTTGTCTTCCTAGCTATGGGAAACTAGAGGGAACAAAATGCCTAGCTTTTAAAGTCACTTTAAAAAAAAATTTTTTTTCAGAAAAGAAGGGAGAGAGAGGGAAACATCAATGATGAGAGAGAATCATTGATCGGCTGCCTCCTACACCCCTCCCCCCCTACTGGGGATCAAGCCCACAACCCCGGGCATGTGCCCTTGACCGGAATCAAACCTGGGACTCCAGTCCACAGGCCTATGCTCTATCCACCGAGCCAAACCAGCCAGGGCTAAAGTCACTTTTTTAAATATGTAACTCAAAAGGTTCATGTTGCATTTTCAAACTAATTGTTCATATATTCTAACTTTATGGCAAGTTAAAATTTCAAAGTTTATCTCTTCACACTTTTTCTTTTTTTCCAATCAAGATACATTCAGGATTCCAGTGAAATTCCAGGAGCACTGGATAGGGATGCAACTCAGAACCTATTAACTAAAGCAGTGGAAACTTGCTTTGTTGGACAGAGTTTTATTTTTGGAGTGACGGTAATTTCTTCTAGCTTTCTTCTGTTCTGTTAACATTTCCACTGTAATGAAATGATTTTAATTCTCTAAACAGTTTCTAGGAGTCATAAATGTGAGATCCTGTAGAAGCACTTTAGACTGTGTAAAAATAGGCTATAGGTTAAACACCATGTGCGACAACTTCCTCTTTCAAAAGTCAGAAGAGTCTAGTTTAAATGTTTTCAGAGCTTTAAAAATCTAACTTTATGTAAATTCAGAAGTGTTAGATATTTGTTTATCTGCATATTCATAACTAATAATAGGTTAGAAAGGATGGTTTTAAATAATTATAAAAGTGACAATATAAGTTGAAAATAATGTACTAATTCTGAAGGAGTAATCCTTTCCTGTTTCATCTATGCTAAAGGGAACAAATATAAATTTTATCCACATTGGAATTAGGGTTTAAAAATAAGAACAAAGCACTCCCTAACAGCACAGTGAGAAAGACCAAAGGGAAGGTGAAGCCAGGAGTTACAGAGCTTTTCTTTGTTAAACCTTAGACAGTTCTTTATCTTTTTTTTTTTAATAGGTTAGAACATTCCCTTAAGCACTCAAAGTTTATGGAAGTTAATGACAAATATAATAGCTATCATTTATTGAGCAACTACTATTTCCTAAGCAGTGCAGTTTTCCATGTTATTACAAATACAATAAACTTGCATTTTTTTAAATCTCTAGCTTATAAATGAGAAAACTAAGGCTCAAAAAGGTTAAATAAGTTGTCCAAAGTCACAACACTAGTAAATGTTAGAACTGGGATTTGAATACAAGTCTCTTTACTCCAGAGTTTGCTTCTCTTACTTATACTACTGTGTCTATAACACTAGGTGATTGAAATTATTTTAAATCTGTTTCACATTCTAGTCAAAGGAAGAAAAATTTATTCTCATTTAAATGTATTAACTTCTTTTGCAGAATTTTGAAAAACAACATGGGCAAGGTTCAGATTCCAGTACCTTCTTAGAACAGTGCCTTGGCCGTAGGAGAGAAATTAAAGAGCTACTAGCTTGCCAGATTGTCCTACCAGACCCGAGTGTCGCAGGCTTCACTGTCATTGACTATTTCCGGCAGCTTGTGCAGCTTTCCAATTTCAGGAAACTCCATGGTGGCTTCCAGGCACCTACGAGCCACCTGCTTGCTTTAGAACACTCAAGTAGTGATCTCAGCAGCATGTGTAGCCTTGACAGCAGCTCTGATTTTGTGGAATCCCATGGCAGAGATAACTTTTTAATGTCCTGGCAGTCATCACTTGAACTCACTTCCATTGTTTCACAGCTAACAGATGAGGATAATTTTTCAGCTTCAGAACAAAGCAAGGCCTTTGATACTCTTCACCAGAACAGAAAGTGCATTTCCTTGGCAGAGGCCACTGGTTCAGGTGGTTGCCATGATGCCATTCAGTGTTCATGGAGCCTTGTTTCATATATGGATAAAAAGAGCACAGCACAAAAGTTAGGTGATGAACTTGGCTTACAAGCTAATCAGCCAAGTGCAGTACACAGCAGTCATCATGAAATTGGAGTTACTGGTTCTAATTTATTCTTGAAAATGCAAGAGTCCCATGAGCCAAGTAATACAAAATCCTTCCACAGTGCAGTAGAAATTAAAAAGAGAAATTCCCAGCATGAGCTAACAGGTCATGATATCAGTACTCCCTTCAGCCTTCAGGAAAGATCTGTGTGTTGTCCACCTATATCACTCAGACTTGAAGAAATAGCTAGTGGTTCCCAGGATTATGACCCCAAGATTTGGGATGATCTGCCACTCTCTGAAAGCTTAAACAAATTTCTGGCAGTCATCGAAAGTGAGATTGCTGTAACTCCGGTGGATGCCAGCAGTAGGAAGCCTCATCTAGATAATGGCATCGATGAATTACATGCAGACCTCAGCAGTTTATCTGTGACTCCCCAGGGAACTGCTGGAGCCTTGCTTACACCACCTATAGCGTTAAGAGTATCACAAGCAACAGTCAGAGCAAACTCTGGCAAAGGTAACTTCCTTTCCAACTGTGAAGCAAATCCAGCTGCTAGTTTTCAGGAGTCACAACCAGATAACACAGCAGAGGCTGTCTCTGTAGGTAGAAATGGAAGAGATATTTCTGAATGTTTTCCAGCAAATGCTTCTCTGTCAGCTCTGTTTCCAGCTTCAAAAGGTTTAGGAACAACATCTACTCTTAGGAAGTCTACCAGAATTCCACCACGTAGTGCTACGATTTCACATACACACAGTACTTCAGAGAGTGACCATTCTTGTCTCAATAGCAAGTATTTTAATGGATGTGGAGAAAAATCACCTTTGGAAATGAGTGAGAAGTGGATGACGTTGTGTTCCAGGAGGTATAATGATGTTTCTGACCTTTGCAGCTTAGACAATAAACAATGTAGGAGATGGCCAAAGAACCAAGGTGACAGTCTTACAATTTGCAGGAAACTTACATATTCCTTAGAAGCTCTTTGCAGCGGTCCAAGTAGAAGTACAGATGCATTGAAAGAAATGCCTTATGGACATATCAGAAATAACTTAACACAGACCTATGTTCCTGGTCATGAAAGCAGCTACAATGCTTCTGCTGATCTCTTTGATGATAGTGCTAAAGAAATGGACATGGCAACAGAAACCACCAAAGAGTCACAGGATGTTTTGTTACGATGGGGAAAGTCTTCGGCAGAAAGTCAGCATATAGAATCTGATTTTTCACTGAGGTCACTGTCTGAAAACTTCAGCCAATCTTCACAAAAATTATCCTTGCCAAACATGCCTGCCCCAATGAATCCAAAAACATGCTCTTCACCACATTTTCCATCAGATTCAGAAAGTGATGTTGAAGATAGTCAGGACTTTGTTCCATGTTCACAGTCAACTCCTGTTGCAGGATTCCACCAAACAAGAATTCATGGGGTGAAAGGAGCTTTCAAGAAACTACCTTCCTTTTATGTGGATCTTGATACTAACTATAAAGAAACAAGGATTTCCTCTGAAAATGAGGCACAGCAAGCCACTCCCAGGTCTCAAAAAATTATAAAAACACCCAGCCAGAAATCCAAAAGCCCTGTTATACCTGGTGTTACACAACCAGAGGTTGTCAACAACTGTTCTATTGCTGAGTGCTTTGAATCTGACATTGATGAATGGGTCCCTCCTACCACAAAAAAAGCATTTCTTCCCGATATGCTTGGATTCCAAGCCGTGGGTCTAAGAAAATGCCTTGCTGCTTGTAATTCTCCTGATCAGAACACATTACCGAGAAAGAAACTGAAGTGTATCAAACAAAGAACCAATAAACGTTTCATTAAGAAAGAGTTAAATTTAAAGAACACGCTTACAGCAGTAGTTGCAAACCAGAAAACTCCTAACTACAGCAGTACACACTCAGGCTGGATTTCCAAAGAGTCAGTGTTGGGACTTGGTTATGGTTCAGAAGTCAGATGTTGCCTTTCGTTTTCAGAAAATTGGCCACCTTCAGTGCCTGAAACTAAAAATGCTTGGTCTCCTGAATTGTTTTCACAGAAAGTCACCTCAACCCAGTGGCTGAACCTTTAAAGGTTTGTTTGGAACATTTGCCTCCACTGGCATGGGAAGCATTCTTCCCATTTTGAACACTTGAAGAGACACAAATAGAAAAGAGGTGCTGTCTTTTAAAAATGTTTATAGAGCAATTGTTTTTCTGTGTTTTATCCAGAATATTCTGATCTGGATAACTTGGCACTTTATATTTTTGATTGTATGTTAGTAATATTGTTGGTTTTGCCTGTTAAAATTATTTGTTAAACTCACATGTACATTCAGAAATAAAGCCTTTACAAAGCAAAACTTAAAATCCTCATTAATTGGTCAGCTCAGCTCAGGAAAATGCCTGTTGTGTATTAGGCCAACCACTCTGTCAAGTTTGTGATACCAAGCCTACAAGATCACTTATCTCAAAAGATTTTGTTCCACTAGGTAACAGACATATTACAGTTTCACTATAATGCAGCAGATGCAATGAAAGAGGTTTTTAATGGCTATTACAAACATTCATGTTGCTATGGGATCCTGATAGAGAAGCAGTTAACCCAGCAGAATCTGGGCTGGGGGTAAGAAAAAAGGTCAATAAAAACTGAGTAGTTAGAGTTAAATGTGAACCTGTGACTATTTTATTTAATAAATATTCATTATATGCTTGCTTCATTCCAGGTACTGGGAACACAAAAGTGAAAGCCAAGCTCTTTCCCTCAAGAAACTCATGGGTTAGTAAACAAACAGCATCTGATAGTTCTGTGATTGGAGATAAGCTTATAGTGCTAATAAGAGCAAAAATCAGGAGAAGTTTGTAGACACTCAAGTCCCCAGCAGCCCCTCAGCCAAACCTTTAGCTGTGAAACCTGTACTCTGTTCAGCTCCCTGTGCCATTCCCCACAGCATCTATTCCAAATCTTCATTCTCTTCACGCCACCAACCTACTGCTCCTCTTCTTGCTTCCTCCTTCATGGAGAAGCTTGAGATCACCTGTTGTTTCCCCCACTTTCCGCGCCCATACCTACTCATCTATATCTGTACTCATCACAGCTTCTTCCCTCTAATCTCAGAAAATGATGCACACCTTCTATTTAGTGCTGATCTTTCTCGTGTTTGGCTGTTAATCAATTACCAGTATACCCATCTTTACCTTCTCGCTGTCTTGTTTCTCTTCCTCTCCCTAACTTTTCACTTTGAAAATTTACAAACACGTAGGAGTTGAAAGAATAGAACAGTACAATGATACAGCATCTATACATACCACTTATAACCAGTTTTGTTTAATGTTTTGCCTTTTGCATGTATGTGGATTTGCTTTCAATATATCTGTATAGATCTATATAGTTTTTGCTGAGCCATTTGAATTTAAGCTGTGGATAGGACATTTCATCCCTAAGTACGTCAACAAATTTCCTTAAAAAAGACTAACTACATAACTACAATATAATTATCACACCAAAGAAAAATAGCAATAGTTCTCCAGGATCTAATATTCAGCTCATATTCAAATTTTTCTACTTGTCCCTAAATTGTCTTATAATTGTAGTTGATATTATTTAACGAGGATTTTATTATAAAGTTTGTCCATGATATATGGTTATGTCTCCTGTCTTTTTCTAGAACTCTTATTCTCTATTACATTAACTTTATGAGAAAATTAGACCATTGTTTTGTAGAATGTCCTACATTTTAGATTTATGTATTTGCCTAATTTTAGTATACATACCCTGTCTCTCTTTCCCCCAATATTTCCTGTAAATAAAACGTTGCCCATCAATATATCCTAAGAATCCCGAAACACCAATCTAAAAGAATATATGCAACAATATGTTCATAGCGCCCTGACCAGTTTGGCTCAGTGGAAAGAGCATTGGCCTGCGGACTGAAAGGTCCCAGGTTCGATTCCGGTCAAAGGCATGTACCTTGGTTGCGGGCACATCTCCAGTAGGGAGTGTGCAGGAGGCAGCTGATCGATGCTTCTCTCTCATCGATGTTTCTAACTCTCTATCCCTCTCCCTTCCTCTCTGTAAAAAATCAATAAAAAATATTTTTAAAAAAATATGTTCATAGCAGTGCTATTTACTATAGCTAAGATTTGGAAACAGCCCAAGTGCCCATCAGTAGATGAGAGGATAAAAAAAGATGTGGTACATTTATACCATGGAATACTTTGCAGCTGTAAAAAAGAAGGATCTGTTATCCTTTGAGACAGCATGAAGGGACCTGGAAAGTATGCTAAGTGAAATAAGCCAGTCAGAAAGACAAGTAGCACATGATCTCACTTTTATGTGGAATCTAATTAACAAACTGACCAACAAAATAGATCCAGAGACATGGAAGCATGGAACAGATTGATAAATCTCAGGGAAAGAGGGTGGGGCAGGGGGAAGAGATTAACCAGGGAATTTATGTGCATGTATGCATAACCCATGGATAAACAATAGTGTAGCCTGGCATAGGGAGTGCAGGGTGAAGGGGGTCATTGGCAGTGGCGGGGAAAGGGGTGCATTTGTAATACTTTCAACAATAAAGATGCATAAATAAAAGTAAAAGATGTTGTCCATCAGATCTCACCATTGTAAAAGTACATTTGTGTGTTTCTTGTTTTTTTAAGAGTAAAGAGTATCACACTTTCCTGCCAGTAGTGTTGAATGAGTTTTCTTTTCCTTCTCACTAACTCAAGAAATTTTTTCAGTGATTCAGTTACACTTGTTCTTTTTAATACTCCATGCTACCTCCCTGCTAATACTCTTGTTCATAGCCAGTCTCCTTTAAAAAATAGTTACTGTCAACGTGAGCATCATTCATTATTCAAGCTGCTGCCATGTGTTCTTTCTCCCCCACCTTTAGTGGTGGCTATAGTGTCGTAGTTTTCTAACTCAAATCCAATGAATTTGTCATTCCTTTTTTTATTTCTGTACTTTCTCTACGTTCAAAATACCATTTTCATGGTTTCTGGCTTTTTAGTTTTGCTCTGCTTTGATCATAGCTGCCTACAAGGCGAATGTTTTTTGTAGGACCCTTGTCTCTCTATATGTGAACAATTTTATTTTTAAAGTCTATTATAAAATTTATGAGCCCAAGTAAGGAAAACTGGTTTGTCAATGAAGATATAGAATAATGGATAGAGAAAAAGTGCATGTAAATATTTTTTAGAGTATACATGCATCATTTCTTCTTCAAGCCTTGGAAATAGTCTCATGTTTATTATCAAATGTGTCATTTCTAGCTAGTTTCATAATCTCCCACTACAATAAGAGTAGCAATGTTGCTATTACTCACAAAGCCATGACTGTTTGTATTGAACCATATAGATCTTGCCTCTACAGGTCCTTAATACCATTTTTTAATGCTGGTTACATCATTATTCTTATGCTGCATTCATTGTGCCTGTGAATACTGGCTTCCAATGACTCAAAGGTTGTTACTGTGCTTCATTGATAATCACCAAAAATGCAAGTCGTACCCAGAGTGTGCAGGAAAGTGTGGGTAATCATTTTTTTGTCATATTATATTTACCATTTGAACTTTTATAGCGTAAGCATAGAACACATACTCCAGCCATGTCGTCTCCTGAATGTTTTAAGCTGTAATTACTGTATTCTTCGCCATACTTAGAAGAAAAGGCAAAAGGCTCATGGGTGGAACAAGAAGAACAGTTTTATTTGTGTAAGAATGTCATTCCTTCATCAGCATATCTTAAGCCAAATTCTGGCCCAACACAAAGTGTATAACTGTCTGAGAGGAGTAGGGTAATCTCCCTGGTGCAAATGGACAGGGTAAAGAACACTGCCACCACCTCACAAGCCTGGGGGTCTACAGACTAGAGGTAGCATCATAAATGGGACAAAGAAAAGTGAGAGCTAATGAACAGCCCCCCCCCCCCCTCCACACACACACACAATACAATCCCAGGGGTCCAGGTGACCTTCAGTAGTCCTGAACCCTGAATTTATACTATGTCCAATATGATAGTCACCTAAAAGCTATTCAATACCATTCTGGCAGCCTAATCTTGTACAGTTGGTACTGTTCTGTGAAAGAAATATTGCTCAGCTAGTAAGAATGGTCCACTCTTCAGACCCAGGAGAATTCTATAGGCAAAAGACCCGGAGCTCCCCCTGGCATTCAGTCCACACCAAACTTGGGTCAAAGGAGAGAAATGACATCTATTTCACACACCAAAGTGAAACTTAGAAAATCTCAAGAGGTACTTCTGACAACCAGGTCCCCCATGGGATCAAATCCAGGCTCAGGTTGGCTTGCTCAGTCCCAGGCAATGGAAGAGGATTTACAAAATCTTGAAGAAGGCAATCTAAGTCACAAGTATTCGTGACGTGTGGGGGGCTGGGGCAGGATCCCTACTTAGATCTCAAAGGTACTGTCTAACCTCCCCCCGTCATTATCCTTGACTGCCTCCTATTTGCCTTAACTTAGTGTTCTATTATTGTCCCTTCTACATATACTCGTTGGTTGAATTCATTCACTCATCTATACGTACCACCCATAAGCTGTTTAATTTGAAGTCTCTTCTATCTAGACCAGTGATTCCCAACCTTCCTAATGCCGTGACCCTTTAATACAGTTCCTCATGTTGTGGTGACCCCCAATTTCATTGTTACAAATTGAACATAATTAAAGCATAGTGATTAATCACAAAAACAATATGTAACTATGTGTTTTCTGATGGTCTTAGGCAACCTCTGTGAAAGGGTCATTCGACACCCCAAAGGGGTCGCAACCCACAGGTTGAGAACCGCTGATCTAGACTTTCTCCTGAGACTAAGCATGTACATTAGTGTTTGTTATTGTTCAGTTCAAAATCCTATATAATAAAAGCCTAATATGCTAAGTGTCTGGTCATGCAGTCAGCTGTTCAATGAAAGCATAATATGCTAATGATATGCTAAGGCTGCTCAACTGCTTGCTATGACGTGCACTGGCCACCAGGGGGGCAGATAGTCGACCAGTCATTATGACGTGCACTGACCACCAGGGGGCAGATGCGCTGATCGGTAGGTTAGCTTGCAGCTGGGGTCTGGATGATTGGGACTAAGCAAGAAGGGCCAGAGGCCTAGAGCCCTCCCCACCTGGTCAAACTCCCGCATCCTTCCCCTGCTCTGATAGTGCACTGGTGGGGTCCCTCGGCCTGGCCTGTGCCCTCTCACAATCTCGGACCCCTTGAGGAATGTCAGAGAGCTGGTTTTGGCCCAATCCCGCAGGCCAGGCTGAGGGACCCCACTGGTGCATGAATTTGTACACCAGGCCTCTAGTATTTTATAATTTCCATGTGGTTTCTTTGATGTATGAGTTTTTTACAAATGTGCTCCTTAATTTCCAAACAGAAAAGGATTTTATATTATTTCAGCCCTTTGAAATTTGTTGAGACTTGTTTAGTGGCCCAATCTGTAGTCAGTTTTTGAAAATGTCCCCCATGTGTTTGAAAAGAACATGTGTTCTGCAGTTATTGGGCAAAGAATTTTTTTTTAATCCTCACCCAAGGATATGCTTTCTTGATGTTTTAGAGAGAGAGAAAGAGAGAAGCATCGGTTGATTGCCTCCCATATGCACTCTGACAGGGCACATACCCAAGTATTTTATGTGTACTAGATACGTTAACCATGTTGCTCAAATTATATATGTACTGATTTTCCCCATTCTATTAATTACTGAAAGAGGAATTTTTAAATCTCTGTGATTGTGAATGCATATTATTTCTCATTTTAGTTTTGTAGTTTTTATTTTATTTGGAGGCCATTAGTAGGTACAAATTCAATCTTGTATCTTCCTAGTGGACTAAAAATTTAAACATGGAAGTCCCGTTTCATTACTATTAATGTTTTTGTCCTTAAAACTAATTATCATTGTACTGCATTAGCTTTGTTTTGGTTAGTATTTGCATGAGGTTTTTGTTTTTGTTGTTCATTTCTTTTTCTATCTCTATTTTTTTGTCTTAGATGTGCTTCTTGGAAGGCTTGAATAGTTGGGTTTTGTTCTGTTGTCCAGTTTGACAATCTGTCCTCTTATTGGAATGTTAGTCTGTTAACAATTAATGTAATGATTAAAATATATTTGGGTTTATCATACTTTATATTTCCTATTTATCTTGTCTACTGAATGTTGTTTTTGTTCTTTTTTTTCCTGTTGATTATTTTTTTACCATTTCTATTTGTTTTTTTTCTCCTAGGTTTGGAAGTTAAGTGCTGTTTCTTTTTGTTTTCTACCCTAGAAATTACAACATATATGCTTAGTTTATCAAAATACATATGGCCCCTGACTTATGATGTTTCCACTTGTAACTTTGACTTTAAGACGGTGTGAAAGTGACATATATTCAATAGAAACCATACCTCAAATTTTGAATTTTGACCTTTCCCTAGGCTAGAGAGATGCTGTAAGATACTCTCTCGTGAGGACAAGCAGTGGCAGCGAGCCGCAGCTCCTAGTCAGCCGCAGTCATGAGAGTAAACAGCCCAGTACTCCGTCGTGCACTATGTTGCCAGCTTTTCCTGGATACTATATTCAGTAAAGTACATGAGATATTCAACACTATTACAAAATGGGTTGTTTGAGGATTTTGCCCAACCATAGGCTAATGTAAGTGCTCTGAGCATGTTTACAGTAGGCTAGGCTAAGCTATAATATTCAATAGATTAAGCGTATGAAATGCATTTTTGACTTATTAATGCATATTTCCAACTTACCATTGTAAGTGGAGGAGCATCTGTAATTACAAAACCAACCAACCAGAAATATGAAAATAGATATTGCCCAAGATTGTTAAAACAGAAACCCCAAAATTAGCACTGGCTGGAAAAGCATTTTCCACTCTTTAAAGATCTAAACTTAAAGTTCATGTGATTAGCAAAATAGTCATAAGTCAGCAGACCCTTAACCAGATTACTTTTCTCAAGGCTTGCAATCCAACTGGTACCAGATGAAGGGATTGGTTGAAAGCGTTTGGACAAATATTAATTTGAACAAGCTAAATGGACATGATTAAGTTAACTAGAGTCAAATACCGTTGACAGTGTGTTATAACTCCTTGATCTGGGGGTATTTCAGATATAACAAAGGGAAAGTGGATATGCTTACTCTGCTATTAAACCTATAACTCTGAGTAGCCAATTGGTCCGATTAATCAGACATCATCTGCTATTGACTGAATGTTTGTGCTCCCCTCCCCAAATTCCTATGTTAAAACCTAATCCCCAATATGATTGTATTTGGAGGGGACGCCTTTTGGAAGGATTTAGGTCATGAGGACAAAGCCCTCATGAATAGGATTAGTGCCATTATAAAAAGGTCACAGGGAGCTCCCTCACCCCTTCTGAGCACCAATAAACTTGGTAGAATGTTAGGCCACATACAGTTGTTAGTTCTTACGGTTTCATCTCCAAGATCACAGTCAGAAAGGCTAGCTAGCCTGTGTCTTTAAGCTTATTTTTACCTACATGTGAAAACATAACTATTCTCTGGGAAGCCTGAATAAATTCCAGATATGAACATTTAGATAGGAGTCTTATATAACTAACATGTGGTTTCCTGTAAGTAATGAAAATAAGATATTTCAGTTCTTGAAATATTCAGAGGTGAGCACCTGGCCAAAAGCACGGGCACATGGTGTGGTTTAAATATAGTTCCAGTTTCTATCTTTCAGCTGCAGATGTACTTGAGGGTATAGAGATAGCATATATCAGGTATAGTTTGTGGGTAGCAGATGTGGAATAATTGAGTCAACTAATGATAGTGATCCTCAAGGTTTTTCAAAACACCGATTTCCAATTTGCCCAGGAATTGCCCAAATGAGAATATAGAACCATATAATGTGTTTTAGCCAGAAAGGATCTTAAAGTTATCTAATCTAGTTTAACAGGGCTCCTCAGTGTCAGAACTGAAACTAGAATTTATGACTCCTCGTTCTCAGTGTAATAATACTCCTTCCAGTATGTCATCAGATAAAGCATCTTTCTCGCCATTAGAAATAATTAGCACATTCACATCCTGAGTATAGCAGAGTAGTCTTATTTAGGGTGCTAAGAGGCCTTAAAGATTATTCCGTCTAACCCCTTGTTTTACAGAGGAGAAATCCATGGTGCAAAATTTTAAATGAATTGTCCAGGTTAGTCAGAGAATCGACAAACTCAGGCCTCCAGATGGCCAAATCCAGAGCACATTCCATGTCACACTGAAAGACATTAGTGTACTTAAAGCTTATTTGCTTTTTACGAACTTTGATAGCATATCATCCTCCAAATGTGGGCAACAGGAAATGTTTATTTATATACAAGTACATGGGAGAGCAATTTCCATTCATCTTGTTTAAAAAATTCTGTTACAAATAAAGTTACCGATACATTCATCCTTTGCACACAAAATACATTCTTTTTACTTTGACTCTCAGTATGAATTATGTCTTAATAATAAACACTTAATCTACAATGGACAGTCAGGTGGTTTGGCTATTTGACAATCATTTTTTTCCAAGAAGGAAAATCCAAACTTTAAAAGACAGTTGATATATAAAGGAAATTGTATGTTAAAAGCACTCCTTCATTGAGTCCTAGAAGATTGAATGAGTATTTTCCTCTCCAGCGTGATCTATAGCTGTCCTTTAAAACAATGCAGAGGACTTTAGAAATTCTCCATATAATAACTCAGTTTCTATAAGACTGAAGTGGTCTTCATGAAATTATCATATCTAAATATTAGGCTTGTAGAAAAATTCTTATGGACATATGTAGGGGTCTCCTATTGAACAATTGATTTAAGATTATAGGTTGCATTCCCTAAATAGGAGTTTAAGAAGTTCTGCTAGACTAATTGCTTTTAAGAGAGATGTAAAAACATATGCCCACACAGGAAACTTGTTCGTGATGTCCATAGCAGCATTATCTATAATAGCCCCAAAGTGGAAACCAACCCCAGTATCTATCCACTGATGAATGGGCAAATAAAATGTGGTATATACATATAATGAAGTATTATTTAAAATGACTATGTCATAAAATGAATGTATTGATTCATGCTACAACATAAAACTTGAAAACAGTATGCTAAATTTAGAAAGAAGTCAGACACAAAAGACCACATATTGTATAATTCTATTTATATGAAATGGATAGGCAAATCTGTAAGTAAGTAAATTAGTGCTTCCCAGATGCTTTGGCGGGGGAGGTGGGGGGGAGGGGGCTGGCAGGGAGGAGGAGGAGAGTGACTGCTAATGAGCATGGAGTTTCTTTTTGGGATGATGGTTCTGGAGATAGTGGTAATGATTGTACAACTTTGTGAAACTACTAAATAACACTGAACTGTACACTTTAAGGGGGTAAACTATATGGTTCTAAGTACTTTCACTATAAGCATCTTTACTCGTCACTGTGTAGGCCATTATAAGGACTAGCTAAGATTTATATATAATACAAAACTGAGAAAACTTCATCAATGGGAATATAAAACCAAACTGACGACTAGCTTAAATACATTAAGTCGTAAATACATTAAGGCAATTGATTCGTCAATGAAGAAACCAAACCAACCAAACAAAACCAAACTGTCAACCAGTTATTTTATCTTTTTTTACAGTGGCTGATATATCAATGGAGAAATGAAACCAAAGACAAACGTTTTTTTATCATTTACAGCAAAATTGCCTTATGAACAATTAGTTGTGGCAAAAACATTTGTGGCAAAAATGTTTCCAGCTAAGATGCTACAACAAAGATGTCTACAGCAAAAATGCCATACATAGAATTATATGGTTTGTGAATTATATCTTAATTTTAAAATTTAAAATGTTTTGTTTAGATTCCTGTTTCCTATCCCTCCTTTTTAATATTGGTTGAAGTTTTCATACACAATCACCTTTCTACAGAATGTTTGTAGCTAATTGTACTCAGGTCATTATAGGCTTATGTTTCTAACAGACTTTTTATTAAGGGGAAAAGAACATGATCATATACGACATGGTACAATGTACTGCTAATATCTGATATTAACATTTAAAACCAAGTCTTATGTTTGCATTGAAGCTGATGGTTAGATTTCATATACTGGTGTATTCAGATATTACTGAGAGCATATGCTTAAAACCAACAGCCAAATATTAAGAATTGAGTTCATAAGATTTGATGACTAGCATGTTTGTCAAACTGTGTGCGTGCTAAGATCCATGTTTTAATGAAATGAGATAGGAAATTGGAGGGGGGGCTGTCAAGGATTTTTTAAGTCTTCATAAAACAGTTTCTCTAAATATTTTTACTAGCTGCTGAGAAGACCTCCAGAATGATATATTTTGCATATTATTTCACCCCTGTACTAAAAAAAAAATCATGCATTAAAGTGTATGCAACAATATATATGGGGCACACTTTTCCCTTTAGATTATCAAAAATCTCTTCTTAACCTTTTATTATCTGAAATTTTGAGGGTTTATTAGTGTTTTCTTTCCTAAAAGTGTGCAATCTTATACACTTACCCTTATGTAAATGTATTGACAAATATATTTATGTAGCTCCCTTACATATTATCAAAGGAGTTCCAATAATCTGGTATGTCTAGAGGACACTTCAGTGAGCAGAAATTAGAAGCCAGCATTCTAGTGATTTGAAATTTTCTACAACAGGGGATATGAAAGCCCCAACATGCCTTAAAGGGATAAGAGGATTTTTTAAAATTTTTCATTTAAATGAATTAACATTCGTTGTCAAATAGCCTACAAGAAAGTTCCACCAGCATTCGGCAATTGTATAGGAGAGGAGAATATTTATTCTTAATGATTACAGTTCAGAAAGCAATGGGTTTAGCAGCTGTTTTTCAGAAGGCTTATCAAGTCTTGCTATTGTTATCTAATTCAGGCATAAGTAACCTTAAACAAAAGCTATGCACCATTCAACCAACTAGTGACAAATTATCCTAACAAACCAGATTCATATCTTTTGTTATTCTGTACATGAATTTTTGCTTAATTAGGCATTTGGTATTCCAATTTTTATTTCAGAATTTAGTGCACACATAAAAAAGGAAAGAAACCCAGCTAAATTTCGATGTTGGTATGTGTGTCCATCAAATAATGTCATTTATGAAATTAAATTCTAAAAGCAGATTACCACTGGAATTATGACTCCATTTTTACCAAGAGGAAGAAACAAGAGCCACACAACCAAAATAATTCTTCAGAAGCACACTTTGTTATCAATTACATTACACAAGGAAGAAAAATACATGGATAATTCAAGAGTTAACCAACAGTAAGATTATGATCTAAATATCATACCAATAAGAAGCTAAGAGTTTATAAATACCTATCCTGACATTCCCTCGAGGAATAATTATTATCACCTTGATGAGCTTTTCTGACTGTCATTTTAAAAAATGAGGCAAAGGGGCAATAATAAATGCCAAACATGGCCCCTTAAAAAGAAGATAGGATCAACCCATTTTTCTTCCCATGAATAGGATCAGGAAGAAACAGGTTCAAATTGCACTGTGAGGTATTTCAGTAATAAGGTTAAGTTTCCTGATAGAAGAGTTTACAACCCTGGAATTACCTATTGGGAGAGAGAGAGAGAGAGAAAGAGAGAATGCCTTTCCTGAAATATGTAAAGAAATGAAGAGTCTCTTGGGTAACAGTAATACCCAAAGGCAAACTGATGGACCAAATAAGTGACTTCTTTCTAAGACCCTTTCAGAAATGGAGCTCTTTTCTTTGAAATCATAAGGGTTTCCTTATTTTGTCCAAAGGATCTATGCTTGCATGAGATCATCCAAATTCTGCTCTTAATCAAAGATGAGAAACCTAATATTTGAGTGCTTACTGTTTACTAATTTTCATAATCATCCTAACAGGTATTATATGTCTATCATCAATGAGGAAACTGACACTCAAGAGATTGTGCTTTGCATAAAGTTACAGCTAACTCATGGCAGTACTAGGACTCCTGACACCTAGCCTAGTGTTTCCCCTTCTGTACAGCTCCCTACATCACTCCCTTATGTGTCAGAATCACAACCCACTAAGGATTCCATCAGGAACTAGAATACAACATCTCCAAAAAATCTGCTTTAACTCAGTGGGAAAGTAAAATTTGACTCATGCACCTCAGGAAGTCAATTAATGAAGAGGTGGCTAGCTTTTATGTTCTGTCCTCTCAGCCAAAGTAATCAAAGGGTTTCACCCAAACTCAAGTGTTCCTATTGATGCAAGACCAATGACTTTTTTAAAAATAGATATTTTTTTATTGATTTCAGAAGGAAAGGGAGAGGGACAGAGGGATAGAAATATCAATGATGAGAGAGAATCATTGGTTTGCTGCCTCCTGCACTGGGGATCGAGCCTGCAAGCTGGGCATGTGCCCTGACCAGGAATCAAACCAAGACCTCCTGGTTCATAGGTCGACAACACTCAACCACTGAGCCACACCAACCGGGTGAAACCAATGACTTTTTAATAAAGGCCAATGAATCTATCAGCGTAGAAAGGATGTATATTATTTTGCAGATGGAATTTTTGGGTCATGGGATTTATTGGCAAATGTTGCTTATAGTTATTTCTGATTTTCAAAGACTGTGTTTTGTTACATTCTATATGAAGCAATTTGGCCTCCTTTCTGTTAAAATCACTTTCAGATCATGGTTGTTGTTTTTTTTTCAAGAGAATAAAACCAAATGTCATTTGAGATTTTTCCAAAATAGAACTTGGGGACCGTTTATGCCAGTGACCCACCAGCCCATCTCTGATGGGAGCTGCAAAACTTCATGTTGGTATATTTATGGGACCTTCAACTGAAGATGCTGCTCTACTAAAAAGGCCTATCCTGAAATCCTGTAGAGACATCAATTATTTACTAACCTGAGTCTGGTTTATTTCTGGCAAGTGACAAACACACAATTTTCATGATTTCATGTAACTTCTACTAAAACAATACCTTTTTAAAAATGTCTAACTCAAGAACCAGTTTGTGATTTCAACAGGACATCAATGGATGGACTGACAAAGCAACCCCAGCCTAGGGCATAATGGCAAGTAACCTTGGCCTAACAACATGTAACCAACATCCTTCCTGGAGGGTAGGATTCACTTTTGATAGAAGAGCAAAGCCTTTTTGTTTCAAATTGTTAGCTGTGGGTCAACAAATATTTAACTGAGCATGTTATAAAGGGACAAAGCACTAGAACATAGAATCTTAAGTTACTAGGTCATCTGGTCCAACGCCTAATCTTTCTGGGATCCTTTCTACATCATCTTTGCTGAGCTCGTATCTAACCTCTACTAGAAAGACTATTACTGAAGCAGCCCCTTCCACAGTGAACATGATGGAGCCCACCTCTGTGGCCCTATGGCCTCTGTTTAATGGGCATCAATACACCCCTTCGAACCAGAGCCTTGCTCTAACGCACTAATTGTATTCCCCCTCTTTCCCAAGCTAAATCTCCCAAAATCCTTCAAATATTCAAATGCCTTAAATGTTCAATTCCTTCACATCTTTGTTATGCCTCAATTTGTTTCTTATTTCAAAGTATGGCTTCCAGGAATGCTTATAACACTCCAGCATCTTAGGAAAGGAGATGAAGTGTCATCTCCCTTGGTCTAACATTACTACATTAATTAGTTGCCTCAGGGGATGATAAGTTCTTAATTCAGTATACTTCCTACCCAATGTGAAGAATGTAAGAGAATTCAATTTTCCTTCCAAACACAGGCTCATGTGACAGAAATGAGACCTGAAAAGAAAACATCCCTCTCTTATCCCCAAATTAGTGTTCAGCTATACTGCTAGGACTGAAGGATGGGACACACATGGTTTTTTCACTGCTTTTGATTTTCTAGTTAAATGTTAGAAGTATTATTAGGCTTGCATTAAAACACATCTGTCTGGCCTGGCCAGTGTTTCTCAGTGGTAGAGCATCGATTTATGAACCAGGAGGTCACAGTTTGATTCCCAGTCAAGGCACATGCCCAGTTGTGGGCTCAATCCCCAGTGTGAGGTGTGCAGGAGGCAGCCAATCCATGATTCCCTCTCATCATGAATGTTTCTCTCTCTCCCTCTCCCTTCCTCTCTGAAATCAATAAAAATAAATAAACATCTGTCTGGACTATGGTTGAGGAAAATAAGTAACCAATTCTAGATGAAAGGGCAAACCCCAGAGGAGCTCTTCCAGAGCTAATGTGGCTGGTTTATAATAAAAAAAAAAGATGTTTGGGTTTTAGTTGGAAGACCAATTCAAAATCACAACTGGTATTTATTCAGAATGATTCATTACCTGAAAGTGGATGCTGCATCTGGAAGAATTATGAGATGGCTAAAAGGGGAAACGAGGCAAATCATTAATCTAACACTGGAGGTCACCAGTGTCCTCCAAGGACATACATTCATGAACAGAAAATGCATCCAGTTTTCTATTAAATTCCCCCTCCACCCTCTCAGAAGTCTTTATTGGCTAAAATAATTCTAATCCAAATATCTAACTTTGGCCAGTGGCTTTTACCAAATCCTAAATCAGAAATTAAGACGTCAAATCAATCCATTTGACTTTTCATTTTTCGTTTTCTTGCCACTTTACTCAAGAAGAGATGTGAACGTGAAAGTCTAAAAGGGGAAAAGTAAGGCCAGGAAAAGCTAATAGGCTAACCTAAGTAATCCACAGAAAGGGAAATTGGCCCTACATAATCAAAATTAAATGTTAACATAATTCAACACATCTAATAAAAGCATATAAAGGGGAAAAAATCCTTGCATAGGTAAAAGAGCAAGCACAAAATCCTTTGAGGATGCGGTCGACACAAAGCCATAATAAATCATTAATATCAGTAAGCTGTATGATTTCACAGATGTTCCCAAACCTGACTTCATGACATGAATAGGATACATTTTTATTGCAATGTATTTAGTAACTTTATTAAATGAAAAAGATGACACCAAAAATGGAAATAGACATGGAATCTGATCGTCTTCAAATTACTAGTAAGCCAAACTGATTTATGAGAAAGTAACTCTCTTTTTCATTCACCACTAAATGAGAATTCATTTGCATTTAAGAAGACTCATCTTAGCAAATATTGCCATGACAGTAAGAACTAGAAGGCAAACCAGTAAGCTTAGGCCCTGGCCTGGTTAAGAAGACCACATTTAATTAGGGTCCTTTCTCTAGGTCTTTCTGAGAAATTTCTATTTAACCAAAAAAGTTCCCCTTGGCACTAAGTTATTTATTCAGCTACACTTACTAAACACCTAACATTTTATCAGGGATTATCCTCAAACTTGAACTACATCAGTGAATAAGTGTCCATAAGGTCTAATCTAGAATTTACACAACTAAAGATTAAAAAAAAAAAAAAAAAAGCCCTACATTCTCATGTGTCCTGCTGATGGGCCATGGATGGGTGACTGTACGTTACAGAAAGGCTAGAAGGTGTAACGGGGAAGAAAGAGGCCAAGAGCAGAGCTTTCTAATCCCCTTCTAAGTGCAGCCAAAGGTAGACAGGGGAGGGTGAGCTTTGGGGAATAAGAATTGCAGATGCTAATGAACAACATAAACTGATGAACAAAAACAGATCCAGAGACAGAGAAGGATCGATTCGACCTTCAAACCTCAGAGGGAAGGCAGGGGAGGGTGGGGGTAAGGGGGAGAGATCAACCAAAGGACTTGTATGCATGCATATAAGCCTAACCAATGGGCACATACACTGGGGTGGGGGTGGGGGTGAGGGCCCGAGAAGGGGGTTGGGGGGCAGTGGGGGAATAAGAACACATATGTAATACCTTAATCAGAAAAAAATAGAATTTCAGATGCTAGAATGACTAGAAGCTGTTATTTTACATAAATGTGTCCAATCTAATAAGGTCCTATCCTCTTAGTTCACAAAGCAACTTCAATTTCAATACACTTGCTGCTGTGAGACAAAGTTGGGTCATGATGTCCTATGGTAACTGGATGTTTGCCCTAATTAAAAGATAATAAATCTAAATATAGGGACATTTCTGTACAGTTTAAAAACAGAAGCTCTTCCCACCTTGATCAACTTGTTTTCTGAATACCTTTAGTTGTTGGCTTAGTGGGGAAGAGGGAGACGGAAAGGCAGCAGTTATAATGATTTTGGTTGGTGTTTATTAAAATTATTTTTCTTTCTTGTAGAGAGAGATTCTAAAATAAAAAAAACCATTCAAACTTCTGGGATCTCTCTTACCCATACAATCAGGACAAACACAGTAGGGCCAACCAAAAGTACCAGTCCCTTAAAGAATAATGTATAGTCACATGTGCAAGAGGTGGGTCATTCTGAAACAGGCTAGAGAATGCTAGAAATGCTCTATCAATACCGTCTCTGCATGACTCATTTCTTTAAAATTAGCTTTCAAACATCAACCTATCAGGACCGAGATTGCCACCATCTACAGAATCAGTGGAATTGCATATTATATCCTTATCCCATTACTCATCCCTCAGTTATGCTAAGCAGCAAGCTACATAAACATCTGACAGCATCAACAACATACAGGTTTAATTATTTTCCCAATTTGCATTTATATCAGTGAACAAATTGGAAGGTATCAAAGTATGGCACTGAAGACATAATACATATTCAGCAGCCTGTCTTCCATTTTTGAATCCTGGTTTAAAATTGGCTAAGTAAAGGCATATACACCTCCATTTGAATTGGAGATTTGCAGTAACACATGCATATAAGGAAAGGAGGGAGTTCGGAAGAGGGAAGGAGGAAAGAAGAAAAGAAGGGAGAGACCAGAAAAGACAGGGAGGAAAAGAGAATAGAAACAGGAAAGAAGGTATGTATGGTCTGAAGGTGACATTACTACACAAAGGAGGTGACAAATGACAACTGAACCTGCTTCCGCAAGCAGAAACTTTCTAAGGTTATCATTGAAGATACAAAAATGGTTCATGAGAGTTTTCATCTGTTGCTGTTTTCACTTATCATACTAAAAACCTACAAAACCCCAGGCCTTGGTCTGTCCAAGAAAGATAGTACCAGAAAGAGAAAGATGTGACCCGCTCAAGGGTTGTGCTCTGCTTGGAGCTCTGCACTGCAGTCCATGAATCCACAGTATTTTGGTCAGATCTGGTCTGTTTCCTCACACGTACTCATAGAGTCTTAGAGCTAATCTTTCATATCAGAATATTATATCAACCATTCTTGTTTTTTGTTTTTCAAATTTTTTCATTTACTCAAAGGGCAGGAAAGATGAGAAAATAGAAGAAAATGGTAAGATTTAGAGGGGAACGTGAAAGGAAAGTATTCTCTTTTCCAACAAATCCACCCTAGAAAAGGTATAACAAGACTTTGAGAAAGAGTGCTGATTCATGGACTTCCCTTAATTTTTTTTTTTATTTCTATGAAATACATTTAAGGACATCAATGTACTAAAACATTTGGTCTGTGAAATAGCGGAATCATTAGCACCAAAAGGAGTCATGAGCTTGTATATATCATTAAAACAATAAATGTTAACTCTTGGTCATGGGTAAAGGTTTTTTCCATCTTTACATCCCAAAGTTCTTGAAAGTGCCTGTAGACAAGAGAAATAACACTTCAGAATCTCCATGGGGTCATCGATACGCACCACAGAGACAGTACTTGGCCTTCCCAGTTTTGGTTTATCTGGTGGACAAGAAAACCAAGGTCCCCAAGAACAGCCCCCACATGCACCCACTGGTGTGCAGGAGGGATTCCCCTGGACTGTGTGCAGGAATGCGCTTTTGCTTGCTTTTTTTATAAAACAAAAGCAACATGCTCTGCAGGTCATGGAGCGCCTAGTGCAATCGTCTCCTTGCTCTGACTCCAGACTGCAAAAGGATGAAACCATTATATGTTCTGCTAATCCCGGCCTGTGGACTACGCCCTTGGCCTGCCATGCTTTGTAAACTCAGGAGTCAGAAGGTCTGAGAGCGGGAGCCATCATCGTCACCAGATCTCCCCAGCAATTTGCGGCCCATTGGGACAGCTGATGATTCCTCTTGCTTCTCCTTGCCTCGGCCTTTAGTTGAAGTTACAACAAGTCAAATAGCTGATGCTTTTCCCTTCTCCAGGTAAGGGTGATGATACACTGTTCACAAGTGTGTTCTGCCTGGCTTCCCTGATGAGGCGACACGCCAAGTCAAGGAAGAGTTTCTCCACGTTATCCGATTCCTTGGCTGAGGTCTCCAGATAATACATGTCCTGGGCTTCTGAGAATTCTTCAGCTCTCTGCTGGGAGACCTCTCTCCTTTCAGCCAGATCAATCTTGTTGCCTAAAACAGTGGTAAAATCACAGATGGAATCATTTGACTTTTTGCAGGCTCGGAAACAGCAAAATTCAATTCCATATCTGAAGTCAAACCAGACAGATGGGCTTGGTAAAGCCAAGTAATGGGAGTATAATTACTGGAATGTTTATTTTAAAATACCAGTGCCATATGTAATGGCAAAGAACTGGAAACAGCCCAAATGTCCATCATTTAGGCACTGGCTAAATGCACTATAATAGACCCGTCCGTAGTTATTTGTCACTGTGAAAAGCAATAAAGGACCTGTCTATATGCTGCCAGGTGAGACACTAGGATATATTGTTAAATGAATAAAACAAAGTAGAAAAAAGTGTATATAACATACAACTGTATATCTAAGAACAAGGATGAAAAATATATACACAGTTTGTTTGCTTATTTTTAATGGGACAATAAACCATAATCTTAATTTTAAAGATAATGATTACCCATTAAAGGAATAAGGTTAATAAGCCTGGCCAGTGTGGCTCAGTGTTTGAGCGTTGACCTATGAACCAGGAGGTCGATTCCTGGTCAGGGTTGCAGGAGGTAGCCAATCAATGATTCTCTCTCATCATTGATGTTTCTATCTCTCTCTCCTCCCTCTCCCTTCCTCTCTGAAATAAAAAAAATAATATATATTTTTAAAGGGGGTAGGGAGGAATAGGAACGAGAACTCTCTAAATATACCTTATTTTATAAATTTGACTCATAATTTTATAAATGTTTTACATAATTATGTAATTAATAACTATACAATTAACATGGAATTAAATTTAAAAAGCAATTCCTAAAATTGAAAGCAAAATTAAACAAGTGAGCCTGTTTATCCTGAAGCAGCACAACCACACAGAGAAACGATTTCATGTGAGTTTAAGAGACCGTGATTTAACTATGCATCCCTAGTCACAGATACTCCAAGAACAAAAAGAACTGAAGGAAAGAAATCTTAAATTCTTGCAGTAATCATCTTGTCAGCAGTAGTACAGGCATTGTTATTCTGAGGCTGCTATGTTTGTTGGGGATAAAGTAAGTGAGTGATTATGCAGGTGTCACCGGGACAGGGATTTTTGGCATGAGAAAAAGGATATACAGATGTAAGATTAACAAGGTTAAGTAAAATTTCTGAAGTTCTAAATTATACATGGAAGTACCCACATGAACAATTCATGGTGTACTTTATCTTTCCAACAATTTACCTGCAACTGAAATAGGTACCCTTGGCTGGGAATCGAACCCCAGGCCCTTTGGTCTGCAGGCCGGTGCTCTAACCATTGCTCAACCGGCCTGGGCTTATTGGATGTATTTGTTACCATAGAAAATCATGGGTTGTTTTTTGCTTTCCCCCCATACTAAACAGAGGTTTACTCTCCTACAAAATGAAATAAACTGCAGAACTTCCCTCAGTAGATTCTTACAGAAAATTAAGAATTTCTGAAGTCAGCATAAATGCAAGAAGGGACAAAATTAGCCACAGTCCATTTTTTAGGCAAAAAACAATTGCTTCAATAATGAATTCCTTCTCAACTTAAGAGATACATTTTACTTCTAGACCAGCAGTTTCATGATCTCGTAATTAGATTTAAAATAATGTTTAGCAGCCCACATAACTTCATGGCAGTCTTATCTTCTTTCCTAGAGCCTACAATGATAGAAAAATCAATCAGCAATATTTTCTACTTTCCTAAACCATCACCATGGGATAGGACTTATTTAATTTTCTCTTCAATTGCAGAACTGAATGCTGGCTGACTGCTTGAATTATATAGCCGTAGATTATATTCTTGGAATGTACCAAGATACAAGCTTTATGTGATTATACATTCTCTGATGCCCAAAAATAAATTTCCCTCCTCGTTAGTCCTTACTTACCCACTAGCACAGTGATGACCTTGTTGCTGGCATATTGTTCTATTTCCCGCAGCCACTCAGGAAGGCAACGGAAGGATTCCTCACAGGTTATGTCATAGGTGAGGATCAAGGCATTGGCGCTTCGGTAATAACTCTGAGTAATGGACCGAAATCTCTCCTGACCTGCTGTGTCCCAGATCTGAAGCTGTAAAGGCATACAAGAAGGATCAGGTTGGAGAAGCAGAAAAGAAAGAAAGCATTGCTTGACTTTAGTTTAGAAGTGGAAACACCTTCACCCAAATCATTTCATTGTTATTTTCAGCCCTAAGAAAAAAAGCACTTACAATTTTTTTTTATTTTTTTATTTTTATCTGTTGTGTGTGTGTCTGGTTAGGGATAGGGGTTTGTTTAGTTTTTTGTTGTTTTGTGTGTATGTGTGTGTGTGTGTGTGTGTGTGTTCTTTGTTAGATTATTTAAAAGTTTCCCCTTTATTCTTTTTTAAAAATATATTTTTATTTATTTCAGAGAGGGAGGGAGAGGGAGAGAGATAGAAACATCAATGATGAGAGAGAATAATTGATTGGCTGCGTCCTGCACGCCCCCTAATGGGGATCAAGCATGCAACCCAGGCATGTGCCCTTGACGGAATCGAACCCAGGACCCCTTAGTCCATAGGCCAATGCTCTATCCACTGAACCAAACCAGCTAGGGCCCTTTCATTCTTTTTTTCTTTTCTTTTCTTTTTTATTGAATTTATTGGAGTGACATTGGTTCATGAAAGCGTACAGGTTTCAAGTGTGCAACTCAACAAAGTATCATCTGCACAATGCATCATGGGCCCATCACCCAAGCAAAGTCTCTTTCCATCTCCATTTCCCCTCACCCTTCGCCCACCTCCACCTACCTCCGCCCCTGTTGGCTATCACCACACTGTTGTCTGTGTCTACAAGCATGTATTATGTGTCAAGCTCCATTTCAATCACTTTACATGTAATAACTCATCAATCCTCACAATGACTATGAGGTAGGTACTTGAACTGTATCCAATGCTCACATGACGCACAAAGACATTAATTAACTTGCTCAACATCTCACAGCCAGTATGTTCCAGAGCCAATTCACCTGGCAGTTTGGTCCCAGAGTCCCTGCTCTTAACCACAATGCAATATGTAAGAGGCAGGACACAGGGAGAGCTGTCATTCAGTCAGCAATTGGAGAGGGAGAAAATCCAACTTCACCACCTTTTCCAGTTCAAAGTTCAAATGAATGTATTAAGGTATTATCTTTGTTCATGAAAACAGGAAGGGTGCCACGGCAGACAAAAATAATAATTTTCTTCCACCACTTTTAAGCTCTGTGACCTTGAGCAAGTCACTTAGTCTCTTTAGGCTTCAGCAGTTTCTTTATAAAAAGAGGTTAATAAACCAGCTGAAAGTGCACATTTTCTGAAGTCATCTATCAGTTCTATGGCCTAATAAAATAACCAAAAAAGAAAGGCAAAACACTTCTCACTTCTCCCCGAATTTCCCTGCACAGAACAGAAGATACTGAAAGACGACTGTCCTCCAGAGAGCCCACTGAGTCAGAACAAATCAGAAGACCTCGAGAAATAACAATGATAGTCTTCCCTTCTAATTGCATAAACTCCACACATTGAGAAATGCAGTTTCACCCCCTATAAACAGAACATCATTTCCTCAGAGAAGGCCTCTGGCACCCTCGGATGAGGCAGGCTCCCCATCCTCAGCCCCATATTCTCTCCTGTAACCCACCCTGTAATTCTCACGGCACCTGACACATTTGAACCATTCACTTATCTCTAATAACTTGTTTATCAGCTGTCTGCCTCACTAAACTGAAAGCTTCATGAGGGAGAAGCCAGGGTCCATTTCCCTCACAGTTTTCCCTGCACCAAACAGCATGTCTGGCAAATAATAGAGTGTTCAGCTTTTTACGAAGATGGCGCTGAAAGCTAAGAAGGAAGTCCCTGCCCCTCCCAAAGCCGAAGCCAAAGCAAAGGCTTTGAAGGCAAAGAAAGCAGTGTTGAAAGGCGTCCACAGCCACACACAAAAGAAGATCCGCACGTCACCCACCTTCCGATGGCCAAAGACACTTAGGCTCCAGAGGCAGCCTAAATACCCTCGGAAGAGCGTGCCCAGGAGAAACAAGCTTGCCCACTACACCATCACCAAATTCCCCCTGACTACCGAGTCAGCCATGAAGAAGATAGAAGACAATAATACACTAGTGTTCATTGTGGATGTCAAGGCCAACAAGCATCAGATCAAACAGGCTGTGAGGAAGCTCTATGACATGAAGTGGCCAAGGTCAACACCCTGATCAGGCCTGATGGCGAGAAGAAGGCATATGTTTGACTGGCTCCTGACTATGATGCTTTGGATGTTGCCAACAAAATTGGAATCATCTAAACTGAGTCCAGCTGCCTAATTCTAAATATAAAAATGTTACACTGTAAAAAAAAAAAAAAAAAAAAAAAGAGTGTTCAAATATGAATCGATGCTCTGGCCTAATCCTCACAGCAATCCAGTGGGTTAGGTAGGTACATAGGTTCATGCCTCCCCTTCCTGACCAGGAAACTCCACCTCCTAATGGTTACTCACAAAGCTGGGACTGAGACTGCAGGCCTTCTCGTTCCCAGCTGAGAACTCACTTCATACGACTGTGCTGTTTGCTCCCAGAGACTGATTTACATGGGCATCGGCATCCAGAGAGGCTGAGGCAGGCAGGGTCACCCACTGCTCACACCAGTTTAGCCGAGGAAACTGAGTGGCTGGTAGCCCCTGCTGCCAATCAGCGACCCAAAGGCTCTCTGATTTGGAGTTGCAGCTGCTCTGTGACGGTGTACATGGAAGTGTGTGCACACTGAAGGCGACCATACAGATGTTCTGGCTTTTGCCGGGACAAAGGTTATTTCTCCCCTGCCCCAAATGTACCGACGTGGTTCCCCTCTGCCAGGATCTTAGAACAACAGACTATTGTTTTAGTGACTCACTGAGCCTCTGAAAACTCTTGTGATGGGATCTAACACTGTCAGTCAATAGAAAGCAGTGTGATCTCATGACTGGCACATCTTGAGAACAGCCTCAAGGATTAAAGCCATTGAAATATTTCCTAAAAGTGTAATTGCATTGCCTTGCCAAGATGCTTTCTCATAGGAGGCTACCCATTTCTAGCCTGACAGTTGATTCTTGAGGATATCCATATTCCATTGCCTTTATCTTTTAGTTCAGTTTTGCTACGCTCTCTGCAATTTATTCATTCCTTCTCAGCATTTATAGCTCATTAATATGTGCAGGACACTATACTAAGCACTGGCAGGATACAAAGATGAGTAAAACACAACCCCTGATCTCAAAGAGCTCACAGTCTGCAGGAAAGATAAACACAATATTAACTAACCATAATAACATATGAGATGTCCTTTTAAAGAGGCACCAGCAGGAGAAAGTGCCTCCTAGCGTTAGTCTCATGCCAGTCTGTTCTCATTGCCACAGCCAAGGGCTGACCACTCTCACCTCCGGCATGGGGCCAGGCTACTTACACCTCTGTTGCCTCACCGTCACAATAACCTACTGCAATCATTGGTTTACTAGTGTGTCTCCTTACTAGACTGAGTTCTTTAAGGGCAAGGACTGTCTCTTACTTTATACCCCAGTGCCTTCCTAACATAGTACGTGGTACACGGTGGACACATTTGAGTAATGGCTAGTGACAAAGGATTGTGGAATCACAAAAGAAGGATTAATTTTGTGTAGGATATTAAAGATGTTTTCATAGATAAAATGTTTGACCTAGGTGATAGGAAGTTACTAGGGAGCAAGGTGCTTTACCTAACACAGTGCTTGGAACAAAGCATCTACTATAATAGAGGACAGATAAATAAATGGATAGATGGGTGGTCGAATAAGCAAATATATGTGCATGCTTTCAAGACTTTCCTTTCTATGCAAAATACACCTGATTAGAGAGAAAAAAGTCTACTACTATAATTAATCTCCTAAAGTTAAAATGTGGTAGGCTAGCTTAGAGTTTTACTTATTATGCATCCTACATAATAAAAGTGTAATATGCAAATTGACCAAACGGCAGAATGACCAGTCAGTGGGAGGTGGGGCCAGCGAGCAGGCTGCACCAGGCCAGCCAAGGCACTTGCCAGCAGGCAGAGGGAGAGAACAGTGATGCAGGGGGAGGAAAAGCGGGGGGGGGGGGGGGGGGCGCTGGCAACCATCCGTGGTGAATGGGCGATTGGGGGGCCTGCCCAGTCACCTCCCACAGAGAGAGGCCACCAGTACAGCTGCAGTGGGGTGATGGGGCCAGCCCCGGGCTGATCCCACAGAGAAAGGCCGGGCAGAGGCCTCAGCGGGGTGATGGGGGCGGTGCCATCCCCTGATTCTGATGGGCCTGCCAGGTTGCCTCCCGCAGAGGGAGGCCAGACTGGCTTAAGCCATCAGTAGGACATCCCCTGAGGACTCCTGGACTGTGAGAGGGTACAGGCCGAGCTGAGGGACTCACACCTCCCCCCCCCCCCCGCCCCGCAGTGCACAAATTTTTGTGCACTGGGCCTCTAGTTTATTTATGATAGACTAAAAAAGATCAATGGAGAGGAGAAAATTCTGTATGCTTTAGTTATATTTTCTGTGCAAGGTCACCTTCATTAATGCAGAGCACCTTAAGAAAAGGGCCTCTTGCTCAGTTTTGCCTTTATTGGCTTGGCACTTAACTTAATAGCTGTAAGAATCTTTCTAAAACTTTTTTATTTTCTGTCTTCAATCCTGGGAGCCATTCTAGAAAGAATGAGACTTATGGAGGAGCTTGGGGGGTGATGAGAAGTCAGGAGAGAAACCTCGGTTCTGGTCCTGCCCTGCCACTCGTGGATTTCATGCCGTTTCTGTTTCCCAGAGCCCCAGCTCTCCATCACTAATGTATTTGGTGTAAATGTCTGCAGTGAGGAGACACTTGGGGGAGACACTGGAGAGCTTCTGTCCCTCACTCAGGAGCCTCATCCTCACACTCCTCTGTGTGTCTCTGGAATGCTACAGAGGCACCCTGGAGCCTCTCTGCCTTTCCCCAACCATTTGAGGGCAGGAATGCAGGTGCACACGAGAGATGCAAATGACGGGGACTCAAACTTGGAGTGCTTGGGTTGGGATCTAGCTGGGCTGATGCCACGGTTTCACTGTAGAGCTGCTGCCAGGGCTGTGGAATCTTTCCATGGGCCTCAGCTCTGAAAGACCTGACAGTGGAATTTCACAAACTCTCAGGAGCAAGTCTCTCTACCCTCCTTCCGTGTGATTCATCTCATTTCAACCTTTCCATCACCTTCTTTCTTTCCTTGCTCCAAGGTGACAAGCTTATTCTGCCTTCCTTCCCTTCTTCTTTCATGGCAGTGGAGACCCTGGGGAGGCAGTGGGGTGATTCAGATCCTGCCTATCTCCTACCTCCCTTCCTAACTGTGAAGCCACAGATAAATAAGTCACTCAGCCTCTCTGAAACCTAAAAAATGAAGATAATTTACTATATTTGCCTCACAACAGTTATAGTAAGGATTAAGTCAAACAGGATGACACACGCAGAATCACCTAGCAAAGGGACTGACACATACTGGGCACTTGATAGGCACCATCTCCCTTCTCCTGTTGTTGACACCATAGTTCTCACAGGTACCGAACTATCCAGAGGCCACAAAGGGGAAGGGGGAGGTCATGCATCCCTCCTGAACCCCTCATAGTATCTCTCCCTTGCTAGGAACAGGGGGATGATGGGAGACAGGACATGATCCATGCGACTGAATGACCCATACATAACCAGTGTAGGCATCCACTGGCTCTTCATGGGCTGCCGTTCAGCAGAGGTAGCACCGCCTCCTGGCCCATCTCAGGAGAGAGATCCCAACAAGAAATGTCTGCCTTGTTTTTTAGCATCACCTCTGATGTGATGAAGACATTATAAACTTGCCTTAGCCCTTCTTTCTCTGTCTTCCTATCTGTAAATGCATCATCTTCAGCCCCTTCCTGCTCCCATAAAGGGAATGAGCTCTGTTGGGAAATAAGCTGCCGTGACTGAGTATATTATTTTCAATGAGGGTTTCAATTAGGAGACATGACAAATGTTATGAAAACACCATTTCCTCTCACATAGCACAATGAAAGCCTTATTGAACACTTAGCATCTTACCTTTACTTTTTCACCATTAATCTCCACGGTCTTAATCATAAAATCAACTCCAATTGTGGCTCCTTGACCTGGGGGGAAAAGACCCTAAAGAAGAAATAATGGGAAATAATAATTAAGCAAATCTTACAATTACATAAAATTTTCCCACTTCCCCCACCACCAGTCCCTTCCTTTGGGTGAGTTAACCAGCAGAAAAAAGAACCCTAGTTAGTGTCCCGGGAGCCCTGTTTCATTTAACATCACATGTATGTGTGTTTGGAAGGAAAGAGAAAAGAGGGAGGAAAAGGGAGAGAGAAATTCTGAAAGAAAAAGAAAGAAATGGAAAGGGGGACAAATAAGGGAGAAGAAGACAGAGGATGAAGGGAGAGAATTGGGAAAGGGCAGAGGTGGGGGATCTGGTTTCAAAAAATGAAACAAAAATATCAGACATAAGGCTAAGATTGAGTTGCATTGAGCCACTGGGATGAGATCAGGATTGTTAGGGGGAAGGCAAAATGGGTGGGTTCTCTAAAAGAGGTAAGATCAAGGAAGATTCAAACTAGTTCTCAATCTAGGGCATGGACATTCATGGGAGGGGACAACAGAGAAACAACAGGAACGCAGTATGAGAAAAACGAACAAGACAATGAAGCTTTGGATTTCCCCTGCCCTCAGGGTGATAACCATATTACTGCATGAGATCAGGGCCAATGATACTGGGAAGATAACTGAAGAAACCAGTCATTCAGGGAGAAAGACCAGTAGAAGTAGCACTAAACCCACGGAGGTAACAGCCTAGGATCTCTGTTGACTTCAGGCAAACTAGTTACCTAATCTGGGCTTCAAATCCAGTGAGTTTGAGGCTGATGTAAGCATTTCAAAACAAAACAAAACAAAAAAAAAGGTTTATCGCAAACTAGAAGCTACACTAGGTTCTGTCAAAATCACGTGTGTAACGTAATTGACTGTTACATATTATTCCTGTAAGCTTAGGGAGGAAGTTCTATCAAGAAAGAACACTTCACCTAGTTTCTCTTCCCTCGTCACTTACATTCCAGAATTTCCAGAAATTAAAGTAAAATGGATTTTATTGGCTCTGGCAGCTAAGATTGGACCATCTTTAATTAAATGCATTCCTTAACAAGAGAAATCTCTAATTAATGTTTAATCTTAAAAGACTGAGCTTCAAAACAACAGAAAATGTTCCATTGCATGTCTGCAAAAGATGCAAACATAAACATTCGTAACTTTACTTACAAATATTGAATCAATTTTCTTCTATTTTGGTTTGGCTCAAACACAAGGCTGCCAAGCTTCAAGTTTACAGCTCCAGCTGTTTTGCAGTCTAACAAATGCCACAAAATAAAACAAATCCTTTGCAATGTCTCCTCCCCTCACTTCGCTCCCCAACTCCTCCTGCCTCAGAAACAGCTGAATCCAATTCATTTTAACTGTCTACTAAATAACAAAACCACACATAATCCTGCCTATGAAATGTGAACCTTAAGGGGGAGCTAAGGGACTAGGAGGGGAAAAAAGTACACAGAAATGAAAAATAAGGGGTGATGTGCTTACTGGTAAAAATCTTTAAAAAAATGGAAGTGTTTTGTTTGTTTTTTTACCTCTAATGACAAAGTTTATGCTTTTAAAAAGAAATGCAAGATGCCTATGGTTTCAGAGGTTAGAACATACAGAAGATAAAAATGATCAGGCTGAGAACCAGGAGACCTGGGTCTAATACTAGCTTTGCCACTAACATTGATATGTGATACTAAGAAGTCATTTCATCCCTCTAGACCTGAGGTTTTCACCCATAAAATGAGAGGAGTGAGCTCTTTAAGGGATCTTTTGGCAGTAAGAGATGGTCAAAGGAATGACTGAAAACTTCTCTACATTTCTGCAGTCTTGTCCTCCTGCCAAAAGCAGGAAAAACTGCTAATGTTGGGTGGAAGTAAAATCAGTTGGAGTTTCCAATATGACGCCACAGTGGTTTTGACTGAGCCCAGATGCATAAGCTTGCTACTTTTGATTTCACAAGGCTGAGATTTAGCAAAAAGCACGAGACCTATTGTGTTCACTGTCATGGGGAAAACCCTGACATTTCCAAAGGTGACTCTCTGTCTTATCTGTTTGTCTTATCCAATCTGCCTTTCCAGGTTTTCCCAGAACCACAGACTGTTATTGCTGTGAGGGGTCTTGAAGATCACCAGGCCCCTCATGTCCATCAGGAAGGCAGGTGGGGGGTAACCTACCCGGGCTCAGAGATGAGCCAAGGGCAGAGCTGGCACGAGGACCTGCGTCCTGACTCTCAAGCCAATGTCCTTTCTACGGCACCAGCTTGCTCTATGCCTCAGATAAAAGAGCTAGTCTCAACTTGCCCAACTAGCACTTTGTGAAAACTGCAAGATGCATGTATGATAATCCCAAAAAGGATGCCATTCATATCTTTTCTGGAAAAACACAAAAGAAGGTCAACAACCTCAGAACAATTTCCCACAATTTCTGTATAAAACCAAGTATATAATCTCTGGCAATAATTCTCAAAAGGGCAGCCCCAAAGGAAATTTGTACTTAGATCATAAGATAAGGACTCAACCCAGAGCAGACATTTTATTTAATTCAAGTAGTACTTCACTGTTCTCAATTCATTCCCATTTAACAGATCTAGAAAAATCAGCATATTTGGTTCTGAACCAAAACAATTCCCTCCATTTTCTGGGGGACTTGAGAATACAATCTGATTGGTTTAATTTGTATTGAGTTTCAACAATTGAATATAAAAATCAAAATAAATGAACAAGAAATCTAATGAACAAAATAAACTGATGAATAACATAGAATCAGAGGCATGGAAACATGGGACAGACTGATGGAAGGAAGGGGGGAGAAGGGGTGGGAAGACATTAACCAAAGATCTTATATGCATGTATGCATTACCTATGGGCACAGACTATAGGGTGGTGAAGGCCTAGGATAGGGTGAGAACTGGATGGAGGGAAGCAATTGGGGGGAGGGGGGATATCTGTAATCCTCTCAACAATAAAGATTTTTTTAAAATTAATATTTAGGTTTAATTTGATATCCAGATTCATTTGTTTCCTCCTTTGGATTATTATTAATTAATAATCTATTTATTAATCTGATAATTTGTTTTTTAAATCCTCATCTGGGGATATGTTTATTGCTTTGAGAGAAAGGAAGAAAGGGAGGGAGGGAGGGGAAGAGAGAGAGAGAGAGAGATACTCAATGTGAAAGAGAAACATTGATCAGTTGCTTCCCATATGCACTCTGACTGAAGATGGAACTCGAAACTTAGATATGTGCCCTGACCGAGAATCACATCCAAAATCTTTTGGTGTACGGGATGATGTTCCAACCAACTAAGCCACCCGGCCAGGGCCTAATCATATATTTCTGATGCCACACACTGAAAACAAAACTACTTGCCCCTTTTTATTAAAAGAAGCAACAAGACCATAGAAGGGTGGTGGTGACCCAGAGAGCCATGCTTCCTTAAGGTGGTTTAAAAGCTTTAGCCTAGCCCTAACCGGTTTGGCTCAGTGGATAGAGCATCGGCCTGCAGACTGAAAGGTCCCAGGTTGGATTCCGGTCAAGGGCATGTACCTTGGTTGCGGGCACATCCCCAGTAGGGGGTGTGCAGGAGGCAGCTAGTCGATGTTTCTCTCTCATCGATGTTTCTAACTCTCTTATCCCTCTCCCTTCCTCTCTGTAAAAAATCAATAAAATATATTTAAAAAAAAAAAAAAGCTCTAGCCTAGGCTACAAAGCTGGTGCTCTTTCAAACGGAGCATTAATAACTGGCAGCCAAGAAGCTGGCATGGGGCCAGTCACCTATCCTGTTATTTCTCCTAACCCCACAGGCCACACCGAGAAAGCCAATCTTGGACTTCCGAGTTCTCTTACCTGAGTGAATCGTCGGACTAGGCACGTCTTCCCCACACCAGCATTGCCAATTAAAACAATCTTAAACAGGAAATCATAATCTTCCATACTCATTTACACAGCTGCAAGGCAAACAAACACAGGCAAGAGTGAGATGGGGCCTGGTCAGACTTGCCCACAGAGCTGAAGCTGCGCCGGCCCTGTCTCCTCAGGAAAAGCAGGTCTGACTCATTTGAAGAGCAATTTAATGCTCCCCTCTGGTGACTCTGCCGGGGAGAGAGGAACACAGGTGTTTGGTCACAGATGGACTTTATTCCTCCCCAGCCACCTCAGACCACAGAGAGTAAATGACACAGATGTTCTTTCGCCTGGTAACCTTTACACTTCCAAGTAGTCAGGTCGCAGGTCGCTCGTGTGATAAGATGTGTTTTCGCATGGAAAGGACATTACAGGTCTATGTGCAGAGAAGCTGGGGTGCAAGGCAGCAAGGCAAAGAAGAGTCCATCTCTTTCTCTCTGAATTTCTCACTGATCTTCCCCAAATATAAGTTAAACACCTTCATCATTCCTCTGTCCTAAACTTCACTTGCTATACACAGTTATTTGTTCAAATGTCTATCCTATCCTTGAGGAAAGGGCTTACATCTTTCAGCTCTATTTTCCTAGATCATGGAACAGAGTTACACCTAGTAAATGGTGCCTCTAGAATGAAATAATTCATTAATGGTCATATTGCTTAAGTCAGTGACGGCGAACCTTTTGAGCTCGGCGTGTCAGCATTTTGAAAAACCCTAACTTAACTCTGGTGCTGTGTCACATATAGAAATTTTTTGATATTTGCAACCATAGTAAAACAAAGATTTATATTTTTTATATTTATTTTATATATTTAAATGCCATTTAACAAAGAAAAATCAAACAAAAAAATGAGTTCGCGTGTCACCTCTGACACGCGTGTCATAGCTTCGCCATCACTGGCTTAAGTTATAGCCTTAGTTTCTCCAACTGTGCTAAGAAGAATACTATAGCTCTACTTCAGAGGGCTGTTGTGAAGATTTTTTTAAAACCCACTATATAATAGAGTCTTAGAATCCATAAAGCCCCATCCTAGTGAAAATAATTGTGGTCTATTGAGTACCTACAATAGTACTGTGCTAATCACCATACAGAGATCTCTGCCCTCGGGACCAACATGACAAAAGCTAAACAACAACAACAAAGTTCAATTCAATTCCAATCAGTAACAGAGCTCATTTCATAAGGTGCAGGCAGAACAAGCCTGGTGGACTCTGGAGGAGGAGGGAAAGGGTGACAGCAAGCCATGAGGGGAAGGATGCTAGGAGAGCCAGAGAAGCCTCAGCCAGCTGGGGAGCAAATGACTCAGGGCTGCGGGACAGAAGCAGAGCCCACTGTACTGTCACCTGTCAGATAGCAAGAGGAATAAGTTCCCTGTGTGCAACGGTGTGTTCTCTGTGGATCATAATTTCAACTGGTCCTTGGAAAGATGACTTGACAACCAGGCCAAATGCAGCTGGCAGCTCATTTGGGATTCTGTCTCAGTTCAGGGGACCATGAAAGGAAAACACTTCTCTGTCAAGAACCTGGGTTCATAAGAAGTCATTGTACTTGCTATATGCCAGGCAAGGTACTTGGCACCTTATGTATATTTCCATATGTTCTCATAAGTCTATGAGGTGGGTATTTATGTTCCCTACTTTACAAGTGAGTAAACAGAAGATAAAGGAAATTAAGAGGATAGCCTGAAGTCATCAAAAGAACTCTAGCATTGGAGCCAGAGAAACCTAGATTCACACCCTGACTGTGCTGCCTTTTAAGTCTGTGCCTTGAAGGCAAGTGAAAATTTTTTAGAGTCTTAACTTCACCACCAGCAAAATGGGGTTAATAACACCTAGACCACAGAGTTGTGATGCTTGAAGTAATTAATGAAAAGTCCCACGGACAGTATCTGGCTCTTAGTCACCCCAAATCCTCACTGTGACTCACACATTTTCCATGGTCTGGTTTCTGCCTTCATTATTGTCAGCACCATCTCTGCCCATACTGTAGGCTCATTAGATTTTTTTTTAATTGATTTCAGAGAGGAAGGAAGAGGGAGAGAGAGATAGAAACACCCACAATGAAAGAGAATCATGGATCAGCTGCCTCCTGCAAGTCCCCACTAGGGATCAAACCCACAACCCAGGCATGTGCCCTTGACCGGAATCTAACCCGGCACCTTTCAGTTCACAGGCCGACACTATCCACTGAGCAAAACCGGCTAGGGCTCACAAGATTTCTTCAGTTTCTTAAACACCACACAGAATGCAACCTTCCTCACCACTCCCAGCCCAGGTAACTTTTATTCCTCCCTTAGATCTCAGATTAAACATTGCTCTCTCTGATGTGCTTCTCTGACCTATGAGGGGGGGCTGGGCACCTGCTATATGCTCCACCAATACCATTCTCCTCTCCTTTAGTAGTACTCATCATGCTTTACTGTATTTAATCATATACATCTGTCTCCAACAGCATGTCTCAGCACCTCGGCCACATACATATACACACACACACACACACACACACACACACACACACACAAAACCGTGAGCAGCATGAGAGTAATGAAGTTGTTCAGTCCTGATCCCAACCCGTCCCCATCATCGTCATTTCACTCTATATTATTAATTCATTTCATCCTCCAAACGATCCTATCTGCTGGACACTATTAGCAGCCTAACTTGACAGATGGGGATACTGAGCAGAAGAGAAGGTAAATAAAAAGTTGTTAAGACCTCACTTAAGTTGTTAAGACAGCCTGGGTTCATTTCCCTGAACTACTGCCCTGTAGTGCCTTTCACAGTACCTGGCTCCTAGTAGGAGCTTAAGAAAGATCTGACACATTAAATGATGAAGGGTAAGCACTTAAGAAACATGTGATTTCCGTTCTCTCTCGGGCTTCCAATCCAAAACTCTTTTCCACCGCACTGTGGTAATCTAAATAAGAATCAAGGTCAAACTCTGAACAAAAACTCACGGACAGAGTATGTTCATTAAAACACAAGCTGTTAACAATGAAAAGAAAAGAAAACGCAGAGACAGCACAAGGATAGCAGAAAGATTTGAGGCTCTGTGGACCACCCACGGACCACAGCTCCCTGTCTTCATGAGCCTATAAACAGGGAACACAGGATGGGGCTGCATTCTTTTTCTGAGCTTAGGCTGTTTGCCACACGTTTACTTCTCCATCTTTGGCAGAGGCCAAAGAAACAAGCAGAGAATCCAGAGATCAGCGTCCAAATATAACAACCTGAGGAAGAGGGCTCCTAAGAGAAGGTTAACAGTGCCCAAATCATGCCCCTTCAGGAAAGGAAGGCAAATGTTACCTGGTCCGAGTCCACGGTCATCATCAAGTCTCATGTAGTTACCACCTGGAGTGAGCCACAGAATAAAAATTAAGGCCCTTCTCATTCTATAAGAAATTACTTTAATGCTCTATTGAATTTTTTTTTAAATAAACATCTGGGAGGAAAGTGTTTGGACTCTTTAAAAATGCAGGCTAAGGCTGGACTGTAAACTCCAGGTTACCTGCTGTGGTTACTGTTTTCTTTCCAATAGAAAACACAAGGCTGAGTGAAAAGCTCACACAATTCTCTGGAAACTGCACTCTGAGGAAGCTCTTCTGCTTGGTAAGTAATGTAACAGCTCAGGCATCACCGATCACCAGGTGATGAGGCAGCTTCCCAGGAAGAGAAACCCATTCAGAAGCAGTCAGTTACACCCACCCCTAAACGGGCAGCAAAGTCACACCTTGTCTGGGAAGCAAGCACCTTCCAAGACATGCCACTGGCCAGGCGCTACTCTAGAAACTGTATATTCTATTATTGATGATGATGATGATGATGATGGCTGACACTTACTCAATGTTTGTGATGTGCCAGGTTCTGTTCTACAGGTATTCACTCATTTAAGCCTCACAACAATCCTACAAGGGAGGGACTATTATCATCCCTGGCTTTCAGAAGATGAAACTGAGGCACAGAGAGGTTGTGCTAAAGATATACAGCTAGTTAGTCTTAGGACCAAGATTCAACCCTAGACCCATCAAACTCCAAAGCCCAACTCCTTCCAAAGTAGATGCCACTGCCCCTTGCCTCATGGTTAATAGCACTCTATCTGTCATGAGGGCGGAGGCTCAGGTGAATGGAAGCCCAGCCCCTTTGAACTACGGTGCTCTAGGATCTCCCCGCTCTGGAAGCAGCACCCCACACTGATAGGTTCACACCCTGATTCCAGATCTACAAGCACTGCTCCTCACTGTGCCCTCGAGCTCAGGTTTCTTTTAGGAGCTGGACCCAGACTTCTCCCTGCACAGGACGCCCACAATTCCATCATCGTTCATCCATGTAACCAAGTACCAGGCACCGGGGATAGAGACAGGACCATGACTCAGATAAACAAGCAAAACCCCAAATGACATGCTCGCCACAATAGCGCTAAATAAATGGAGATATGCCTAAGGTTCAAAACAGGAAAATTAGACAAAGGAGAGAAAAAATGAGTTTAAAAAAGATACAGGAACCATGTACTTTGCAAAGATTAAAAAGAAGAAAATTTGGGGGTGGGGGGGAGGATGGGAGCGGTTAATGGGGGGAAAAAGCAAACCTATGTAATACTTTCAACAATAAAGATTTTAAAAAAAAAGACAAGAAAAAAATTCTGGGCAATGTGATTTTGGCAACATAAATCATTTATCAAAGTGACCTTTTAAAAAACAAAACAAAATTGTTTTCACCGTTGTGCATCAGAACACTTCCCCCTTGTCCTTCTGGTCTAATATAACAGATAAAGTCAAGGCTTCTGGTGAATAAAAAGCAAAATCCCTGTCCTGCCTTCTGATCCCCAGCCCCTGCCCAAGAAAAAGATAATTTGAGGACGTGTCCTTGTTCAAAAACCATGTGCCTCACTCAGGTCCTTTCCCTCTCCCAGTCTCAACTGAGACTCTGTAAACTGGAGAAGGGGGAGCAGGAGGAAAGGGTTGGGTGGACAGGTGCCACTACCCCTCCCCAGGACAGCCATTCTCTCATACCACACAGGCAGCAAGACAGTGAAATCAGGAGACCCGAGTCTGCTGCAGAGCTGTGTTAAGTTTCCTCCTCCATAAAATGGGGATACTATTAGAGCCTCGATCACTGAATTGCTTGGGAGGCAAATAAAATAATAAGTGAAATAGTGATCCTTTTTAAAATGAAATAATCACATTTTTTAACCCTCTGACAAGAGTCATATATACAGATTACAGGACATACAGCCAAACAGAAAGGAAAGAAAATCACTTATAATCTTTCCCTCCCCACACCTCCTCCTGGGGATAAGGACAGTTAACATTGTGGTCTATACAACCTTCTAGTTTTATTCCTATATACTCACATCTATGTGTATTTATTTCTATATACTCACATCTATATTTCATAAATGTATGGCTTGTAAAACAAAAATGGAATCAATCCTAGCCGGTTTTGCTCAGTGGGTAGAGCGTTGGCCTGCAGACTGAAGGGTCCCGGGTTCGATTCCAGTCAGGGGCACATTTGCAGGCTTGATCCCCAGTAGGGGGTGTGCAGGAGGCAGCCAATCAATGATTCTCTCTCATCATTGATGTTTCTATCTTTCTCTCCATCTCCCTTCCTCTCTGAAATCAATAAAAATATATTTAAAAACAAAAACAAAAACGGAATCATAACATTATACAAAGTTGTTGTTTTTTTCTATAGAGAAGTATTTTCCCAAAACCCAACATAAGAATTCATGGTTTACAATTATAGACTGTCAGCATCCATTCAGCACTTGCTCCTATAACCTTAAATACCCAGAAATGGAGAGGGGAAGGATAGTGACATACCTTTGAGAAATACTACCTACTACAACCCAACGCTGGAGATTTAAAAGTTTCTAAAAATTCCCACAATTAAAAAAACTGGCCAACCTTGTTTAATCCAGGGTTTACCAAGCATGATTGTAGCTCAGAATTATTTTCTCATATAACACCGTTTAATGTCCTTTGCTACTAAGGCTCCATTAAATATTAGTGTAATCAAGTCTATTTTACAGCATTTGAAATCGGGGCCATATAGGTAGGGTTGCTAGATGAAGGAAGGGAGTAAGGAAGAAAGGAAGGAGGGAAGAAGGGAAAGAAGGAGAGAAAGGCCACCAGTTAAATTTGCATTTCAGGTAGCAACAAATAAATTTTAATATGTTTATTCCAAATATGACATGGGCATATGAATAATTTTTTAGTATAGAAGTGTGACCCAAATATTGTGTGGGACATACTTACACTAAAAAAATTATTGGTTGTTTGTCTGAAATTCCAATTTAACTGGGCATCCCTATATTTTATCCGGCAACCCCACCCAGGGAAAATTTGAGTCAGCAAGTCCAGTAGAAACAGAGGCCCTAAACACAACACCAAGCCCACCCAGAAGCTGCGGAGGGAGATGGGCAGAGCATAAGAAGCAGAATACGCCTGATGAACCCGAACAACCAAATAGAGAAAATAAAAAGGGGCAGCACGTGACACTGAAGAAGGCATTTCTGAGCTGGGGCTCTTTAGATGCTGGGCAACACTCGGGGACTGGGCTCAGTCTGGCATTTGGGGCTCTGAAGGCAAAGTCTCTCCCTCATGGACAACCCCAGCCACTGTGGGCCTTCCTTCAAGTACATCTAGGCGCGTGCACCTGCCCGGCGGAGAAGGGAGTGCTCTACATGTCTACTGCCCCAACTGTCCTTAAGGACAAGAAGCATGCTTCAACAAGACACTCGTGTCTGTATATTCCACCTTGTGCTCAAGATGTATACACTGAATTGAAAGCATTTGATCCATCTTTTGCTCTAACAAGGTTCTGTCTCAGGAAGCTCATTATTGCTTAATTACCAGAAGGCAATTACTAAACATTACTATAATCAACTGCTGCAAGCTTCCTTGCTTTACACCGGCTGTTAATTTCATATTATTGCAAGGTAATTATGCTCCTTGGCTAGGGGTATCAAACACGCCCCCCCCACCCCCCCGCCCCTGTGCCATTCTGCCCCGCATTCACTGAGCCATATTCTCCAGCCTTTTCATATGGTCCCTTACAGGGTACACAATGCTTTCACAGATGTGATCTCATCCAGACCTGCCAATATCTCATGGACTGGCTCTGGTCATTCAATATGCAGGTGAGGAAACTGAAGGTTTGGGTGACAAAGTGACTCACCCTAAATCACACCCTAGTGAGTTTTGAGGTAACTTTTGTCTCCTAACCACCTGGAACTTCTCCCCTTGCTGGAACACACTATGTAGTCCCAGGTTCCTGAGAATGTGGACCATGATTTGAACACTTAATATGTTCCAGGAACTATGCTGAATGTTTTCCGTATATAATCTTACTTAACCTTCTCAACAGCTCCATTAGATGATTATTATTATTATTCCCTTTATACAGATAAGGAAATTGAGCTTCATAGAGGTTAATTTGGTCAAAATTACAAAACTAGTTAGTAAAAGTGCACAAATCAAAATCCACATCTTTATGGGTAAATGTTAAATTGGAATTCTATCTCACTCTTTATGCTAAAATAAATTGCAGATAAATTAAAGATTTGGATTTTTAAAAATAAAAGCATGAAAGTACTAGAAAAAAGCATGATATATACCAAATCTTAAATTGGCGCTGACCTTCTAAAACTTACTCAAAATCAGGGCCATAAGATAAGGGTGGGGAACCTTTTTTCTGCCAAGAGCCATTTGGATATTTATAACATCATTCACAGGCCACACAAAATCATCAACTTAAAAATTAGCCTGCTATATTTGGTCAAACATTTAATTAACTCACCCCTAACGCCTTGGCAGGGCCAGACCAAATGATTTCGCAGGACTTATGAGGCCCATGGGCTAGACGTACCCCACCCCTGCCATAAAATAAAAAGATTGATGAATGACTAATTAAATCTTTTAAAAATTCTATATGGCATAACAACAAAAATGAACTGATTGCAATACATACAACTAAAGGCTAACTTCCTTAAATGCATAAAGAGTTCCTCCTACAAATCAATAAGAAAAATTGAATAACACAACAGAAAAAAATGGGTAAAGACCATGAGCAGATAGGTTATAAGACAGGAAATAAAAATGGCACTTACATACTTTTTTAATGATCGGCTTCACTCTTTTTTTTAAAATATAGTTTATTGATTTTTTTACAAAGAGTAAGGGAGAGGGATAGAGAGTTAGAAACATCGACCAGCTGCCTCCTGCACACTCCCTACTGGGTATGTGCCCGCAACCAAGGTACATGCCCTTGACCAGATTCGAACCTGGGACCCTTCAGTCTGCAGGCCGACACTCTATCCACTGAGCCAAACCGGCTAGGACCAGCTTCACTCTTAAGAGTAAATCAAACTCTATAAAATTTATCATTCATAATTGTAAATTATAATTATGTTTTAATTTTAAATATAAATTATAATTCATAATGAAAATTATAATGAATGTTTAACCAGAAACCATTTTTCATTGCAGATTGGCAAAGTTCATTCTGTACTGGAGAGAATATGGAACAATGGGGCACTGGTACACTGCTGGTAGGAGGTAAATCAACACCACCTCTATGGAGGGCAATACTGATTTAAAACAGAAAGGCTATTACAAACCCTCTGACCAGCAATTCCACTTCTAGGAATCTATGCTACACTTATACTGATGAATATGTACAAGACACTTGGAATAGAATATTCATTACATTACAACAGTGTTTGCAACAGCAAATGTGAAACAACCTAAAAGTCCAGCAGCAGAAAAATAGTTGTACAATCTGTGGAAACTATACATCAACGTACCACGCAGCCTGCTATGGCAGCTGCAATGTGCAGTAAGTGAAAGAAGGAAGGTGGAAAGTGGTGTGTATAGTAGGAAAAGGGGGCATATTATTATTTATCTGTGGAAGCATGAGGCTCTCTGGAAGGATACAAAAGAAAACCAGCAAGTGTTTGCCTCTGGGGAGGCTTTCGTATCTAGTTCTTTCTAGGAAAAAGATAACCTCCAATCCTAACAAATTATACTCTGCCCTTCTATTCATTCTACAGTAATGCTTAATACAGGGAGAAAGGTCCTTTTTTTAAAAAAAAAAAAAAATCTGTTTGGGGTGCTCTGTTTCTCTGTTCTTTTCTTTGCTCTGCTGCACCCTTTCACATGGCACAGCAGGACTATCCTACCTAGACTCTGGGTACCACTGCTTCTCTATTAAACCATATCTCAGGCCCTAGCCGGTTTGGCTCAGTGGATAGGGCCTGTGGGCCAAAGGGTCTTGGGTTTGATTCCGGTCAAGAGCACATACCTTGGTTGCAGGCTCCTCCCCTGCAAAGGACATCTGCAATGTGCAGTAAGTGGTCAGGGCTCATGCAGGAGGCAACCAATCGATGTGTTTCTCTCCCATCGATGTTTCCCTCTACCTTTCCCTCTCTCTTTCACTCTCCCTAAAAGTCAATGGAAAAATATCCTTGGGTGAGGATTAAAAAAATAAACAAACAAACATATCTCAGCACAGCAAGTCCCTGCACGGTAGATTCATTCCTTCAGACCGATTTCCCTCAAAACCAAGTATCCAGTGTATGACAGCCAAAACCGATGGGTAGAACAATAGTGTATCTGTGTCACTGATAAAAGTAAAACTCTGACACATGTGTATCGAGCATTCCTGCTCTGAAATTACTCTCACTGTACTCTGACACAGAATCTTCCTGAAGAAGCACTCAAATGAGTGAGTTGCCTCCGGCCATGCAGCATGCCAGCAACAGCCAGAAGAGCATTCCTGGTGGTCTGACACCAAATCAGAGCTGCTACTAGGATGAATAAGGTCTGCAAAGATAACTCCCTACTGAGCAAGGCCAAGGGCATAACCTCCATGGAGGCTGGCATGGAGCCATCGATGAGAGGGAGTTCAAAAACAGCCCCTGGGAATATTTTTAAAGACATATAAAACTAAAAACAAAGTAGGCCTGAGACCTTCACAGTACTCTTCATAAAAAGCAAAACCATAAAATATCTTACTATTTATAGTCTTTGTCTATATTGTCTTTTATATTTTCCTATTTCCTGGAAATACACAATACATTTGGGATACCAGACACATAAGAAAACTGAAAATTAAAGCTTTGAAACAGCATGTCATCAGCATTAACCAAAGCAAATGTCTGAATCCGGTTGTTAAAGTAACAATGCTCTGTCACCTTCCAGAGTGAGCAGGTGTCACTGCCCGGAGCATAGGTTGGGTCTCCTACAGGGAGGTGGAAGGAGAAGCGAGGGCCGCTGCACTGGACTCCCCCTGCGTTAACTCCCCAGGCAGAGCTCATTTGTTAGGATACGAAGCACCTGGGCGCAGGTGCTTGACAAAGAGTCTTGGGTGCTCCTGGAAATACTAGCACCTTGCTTCCTGGGGGAAAAGAAAGATACCCTTCCTACTCATTAATTCCTTTCCAAGATGGAGAGATTCTATCTGCAAATCATGTTTATTGAACTGATCTAAAAAAAGGCCCTTCCAGACCCAACTTGCTGTTTCCGTCTGCACAAGCAGGCAAGGCTCCCTCTGTCGTCCTCCTCCAACAATAAACAATACCACCCATAAAGAGCTGGGTTGGGGGGGGAGGTGAGGGGGGGGTTGAGGGAGGGGTTGAGGGAGGGTGTTCCCTGGCTCTCCTTGTTGCTCTCTAAATCAGGGACTGTGTCTAATCTCTCCTCTGCAGAAGCCTTCCTGCTCCTGTCTGGCTGCACCGGAAGGGCCTCCTTATCAGCATCTTCAGTCTCCTCCCTGAGGCTGTGCACACAATGCAGCCTGGCCAAGTGGCCAGAGGTCAGGGCTGCAGCCCACGGTGGGACCTAAGGCCCACCAAGGACAGAGATGTCTCCTTCCCTCCCAGGAGACTCTCTCACTCCTGCTGAACTCTTTTTTTTTTTTTTAATATATTTTATTGATTTTTTACAGAGAGGAAGGGAGAGGGACAGAGAGCCAGAAACATCGATGAGAGAGAAACATCGATCAGCTGCCTCCTGCACACCCCCCACTGGGGATGTGCCCACAACTCAGGTACATGCCCTTGACCGGAATCGAACCTGGGACCCCCCAGTCCGCAGGCTGATGCTCTATCCACTGAGCCAAACAGGTCAGGCCAGCTGAACTCTTATCAGCTGTTTATACAGATTCCCTCTGCACTGGAAGCAATTCCCTCTGCACTGGAAGCAGGACAAAGTAAAAGGGAAGAAGGTGTCCCAGTGCTCTGGGACTCACATAGATGAGGATAAACTACAGGAATTCGCGAGTCTGTGAAGCTTCTCAGAGAAAACTATCTGTCTAAAGCCTAGGAGATCTACACACACCAGCCCATTTCATCCTTGAGACAGCCCTGTTGGGAGGGGTTTCTTAGTTACTGTTACTATCCATAAGCTTTTATGTCTAAACAGCACCTCAGGTTTGCAAGTGCTTTGCTAATTATCGTACCTGCATCTTGGCGAATACCGATGTGGAAGACAAGGTAGATATTCTTTCTCAACATGGTCGCCCAATACACACACATACATACACACACAGCATGCCAAAAGCCATCTGTCACCAAGGTCCACAGATTTTCTTTCAGAAATGTTGCTTGAATTCCCTCTCTGTTCCAGCTTGTCTCTACCACACCCACCTGGCTCAGGCCCTGGTCAGCTGTCACACAGCCTGTCTCCTGTACACTTCTAACCAGGTGAAGTATAACATGGCACAACTTTCCTCAATAGCAAGTTTTCAATTTTCATCAAAAGCCTTAACAATGTGCATACTCTTTGACCTAGCAATTCTGCTTGGGGGACTTTTCCTAAGGAATGATTCCAAGATGTGCACAAAGATTTCTTCACAAGAAAGTTCATTCCAGTATGACTTAAAATAAACCCCGCAAATGGAGAAAGGAGTAAACTGCCATCCAACAATAGAGAAGAGATCATACTTTCATAGAGCCACATGATGTAACATGATGAAATATATACTTGAAAGGAAATACATTTTTTATTGATTTTCCTTTTGTGGGGTGGGGTGGGGAGGAGAAAGAGAAAGGGAGGGAGGAAGAAAGGGAGAGAGATGGGAACATCAAATGAGAGAGAAACATCAAACGGCTGCCTCCTGCACACCCCCTCCTGGAGTTGTAGGGGATCGAGCCTGCAACTTGGGCATGTGCCCTGACTGGGAATTGAACTGGGGACCTCAACCACTGATTCACACCAGCAGGGCAGGAAATACATTTTTTAAATGCTTACCACTGGGTGGCAGGATTATAGTTTATGTCCTTCTTTATAGGTTTATGTCTTTTCTAAATTTTCTTCAATAAATATGAAATTTAGAAATAATACACTTTGTTAAAATACCAGTGACCATCCACATTCAACTGGCCCTTCCAGAAATCATGATCTTACTTGGTACAAGCCAAAGCCATCACAGAGTTCAAAGCTGTCATGCACTAAGCTCACTGCTGGGAAATCACTTTAGGGAAAGAACTGAACCAACTCAAAGTGCTAAGTGAACAAAAATGCTCACTACGTCGTATCTAAGAGAATTGGAAACAATCCAAATGTCCAATGAGGGATAGTTCAGCGTGGAACATCAACACCCTGGAATGCAGCGCAGCCGTTAGAAATGCCAATTATGAAAACTATGTAGAAATATGAAATAATGTTGACAATGGGCTATAAAATAAAAGGAATACACAAAGCTGCATTTGTCAGGACTGCGGCTATGAAAAATAAGCATGCATGTGAACAAGGGCACTTCAAACATAAGAACATGTGTTGTATTAGGATTATGGGATTACAAGGAGCTTATTTTTTTAAGTTTTTTTCATTTTTAAGTACATTTTTAACATTTTGCATGTACCACTGACACATTTTTTTATTTAATGTAGAAAACATAGCACAGGGGAAAATAAATTCCCAAAAGGAACATAATCACTGTCAGCATTTTGATATGCTTCTCCCTCTTTTTCCTGTACCCTGGGTGGGTTTGTTTGGTTTTTATCCGTGTAATCATGTTCAAGTTTTCTTAAAAGTAGCTACAAAATCATTTTGGTTTTTTGAAGAATCCATGAACTTAGCATAAGATCTAAACATCGTGGTGGTTTTTTTCAAGTGTTACCAAGAGACCTGGCCTACTATAATGTCTGCGTGTAACAACAACAAAGCAGAAATATTTCACCATTGTGACAGAATAGACAGATTGGTCAAAGTTCCTAATGCTTGCAGAAAACTCATAAGCCTATTTCAGTAGCCATAAACCAGGAACATGCATTACAAAAGCTGATGTAGTTGGAAATTAAAAGGGATTTTACCAGACTGAAAACAAAGATGCAATGATGAACTATGTTTTCAGATCAGAAAAAGCTTGAAGGGAACAAATCCAATCGGTCATTGGGTCCAGAATATTTAACCTCTTTACATCTCTCACATCCATACTCTCCTATGCACTTGCCCTGACCTTCATGGGGGCCAGCCTCGCACACCTGGGCTGCAGCTGCCCTGTGCTGCCTGCTCACTCTGCCTTCTTCTCACTTCCCCCTCATGCAGACCTCCCTCCACTCTGCTGTCATCAGGCATAGGCCTAACCGTGCCCCTCCTCCTGGGAGAGAAACAGGGACGGGGAAATCGCATTTAAGCAACACTTGGGCTCTGCAGCCCATGAGTGAGTGTGGGCCCTGAAGAAAGTGAGAGGGGCAGCTGAGTCTGCTGTCACCACTGAGGGGCTCAGTTTCCACAGGACTGTGACACACTTTTGTGCTTTTCAAACACCAGGGCCCACCGAGACAAGCCGACTATTCATCTCTTACATGTCTACCAGACACTGCCCTCTGTTCCAGGGCTGGGGGAAAGCCGCTGTGTTGGGCTGACTGAGACATGAAATGCCACTGCTAACATAGCAAACATCACTCAGGCACTCCTCACTTCTAGAAGAAATGTAACTGCACTTTTGGCCTTAGATGCTTTTATTTTATTTTTTTAATATCTCTTTATTGATTTCAGAGAGGAAGGTAGAGGGAGAGAGAGACCGAAACATCAATGATGACAGAGAATCATTGATCGGCTGCCTGCTGCCTCATTGGTGATCGAGCCCACAAACAGGGTAGATGCCCTGTCTGGGAATCGAACTGTGACTTCTTGGTCCATAGGTCACCACTCAACCATTGAGCCACACAGGCCTGGCAGCCGTAGATGCTTTTAGAAACCAACTCCTATACAAGAGGCAATGGGACTCCACAGCAACCTTCCCAAAGAGTGAAGCTGACCATGTCATTTCCACACTTAGATCTGCTCCGCTGCTCCCTGATGCCTATACAAAGCCATTTGAAAGGAGGTACGGTGCCCTGGTGAAAGGAAGTATGGTGCCCTGGTGATAAGGGTGAGCTATTGAGCCAAGCTGCCTCAGTCTGTGTCCTGCCTCTGCCTTTGGGGCCTTTGGGCAAGTCCCCTATTATCCTGGTGCCTAAGTTTGTTTATTTGTAAACAGGGGTAATAATAGTACCTGTTCCAAAGGTGGTTGTGCAATCAAAGGAATTAATGTAATTCAGCATGAAGAAGTGAACCTGGCACAGAGGAAGCAGTCAGTAAATATTAGGTGTTGCCCAGCCAGTGTGGCGCAGTAGTTGAGCATTGGCCCATAAACCAGGAGGTCACAGTTCGATTCTGATCAGGGCACATGCCTGAGGTTATGGGCTTAATCCCCAGTAGGGGGCATGCAGGAGGCAGCCAATGGATGATTCTCTCTCATCGTTGATATTTCTATCTTTCTCTCCCTCTCCCTTCCTCTCTCTGAAATGAATAAAAACATTAAAAAAAAATAAATAAATGTTAGGTGCAGGTCCTGTCATTGTTACTGTTGGAGAAAGTTCACAGTCCCTAGCAGGGCACACAAAGCCATCCACAACTCAGCTGCTGCTCATCTCTCTGGCTTTGTTTCTCATGACTTTTGAGTTTCTACCACCTGTTGTGACCACACAGCCACACCAGGCTCCCAGAGTGCGGAGCCTGAGGCAGGTTCATCCTCCACACCTTGACTCACACACCCATTCTCTCCTTGTTGGCTGGAGAGCAGCCACACATCTCTGAAACCCACCTCCCCCTCCATGTGCATTAGTCACCCACGCCTTTGTGCCTCCACTATATTCTAAGGAGACTCTCTCTATGAACACTTCATTATCCTCACCGGTTTATGTATCCTGCTTTCCCCACTAGACCTTAAGGACAGAGGCTCCTATGAATTCTTATCTGTGTCCCCATTGCCGGGCACTCAGTTGTCCCTAAATAAATATTTATTCAATAAATGCAAAAGAAAAAGTGATCAGGACACACAAAAGCTGGAAATGCTTTTCAGAAAACCTAAACAACAGGAGAGGAAATCAAACCCCTAAACACTTTGATCCTATGGAGAATTAATTGGCAAAGATCATATAACCAAAGAGAAGAAGAAAATTATAATTTCCCAAGAGAAAGCCAAACCTTGTTATAATGCAGTATCTCTGTGTGTATGGGGAAGTGGGGGACAAAAGATACATTAATAATGGTTCTAAACTAGCTTATGTTGACTATTCATTGGATAATGCTTTTTAAGCCTTTTCTTCAACAAACAGAGTCATAGCTTTATTTTGTCCAGAGTGTGGGTTATTTAAATAAAAAATACTGCAGGAGGTGCAGACTGTAAGAAAGAAAGACAATTAACTAATCTTTGTTCAATGTCTATGATGAGCCGGATACTTAGAAAATAATAGTTTCCATTTATTAAATACAGTGTGCTCAACACAGAACTATTCACTTTACATGTATTATCAAATTAGATCATGCAAGTCCTCAACAACTCCGAGACATGAGTATTGGCCTTTCCATTTTACAGATAGGAAAAACATATTCACTCATTCCATCCATCTATACCAGGGGTGGGCAAACTTTTTGACTCGAGGGCCACAATGGGTTCTTAAACTGGACCGGTGGGCCGGAACAAAAGCATGGATGGAGTGTTTGTGTGAACTAATATAAATTCAAAGTAAACATCATTACATAAAAGGGTACGGTCTTTTTTTTCAATAGTTTTATTCATTTCAAACGGGCCGGATCCGGCCCGCGGGCCGTAGTTTGCCCACGGCTGATCTATACTGAGCATCTACTGTGAGCCAGTCAGTCACTGGTCCAGGATCCACAGTGAAGAACAAGCCAAGTCCCCCCATCATAGAACATACATCCTAGGGGGGCAGAAAACAGAGCAATGAATGAATGAGGGATGAACATATAGATAAATAAACAAGAAGAATATCAGATAGTGACAAGTGCTACTAGAGAATTAAAACAGGAGGAAGGGACAGAGGCTGACTAAGTAACTATTGTAGACCAGGCTGTCCGAGAAGGCCTCTCTGAGATGGCTATATTTAAGTTGATATTTGAATATGAAAGAGCCAAGCACATAAAGATGAAAGAAGAACATTTCAGACTGAAATAACAGCTGGTGCAGAAGCCCTAAAGTGAAAATGAACTTGGCATGTTCCAGGAATCAAAAGTAATGAAGCTGGGTATTTGGTCAATAAGAAGAGGCTAAGAGACTGACATGGGCAGGTCATAGGTCACATAGAAAGTAGTGGCCTCAGATTTGGCAATATGAAGGTCATTAGTGGACACAGATAAGAATAGTCCTGGTGGAATGATAGGAAGAGATTAGAGTGAGAGGAAGAAGTCAAAGCAAAAAAAAACAAACAAAAAAAACTATGGACAACTTTTAAGTTTTAGTGAGAAAATAAAAAAAAAACCTAAAAGATAGCTAGAGAGACTGGACAAAAATCGTGCACCTATGAATGAGGACAGTGGATGGGGAGTGAGGGAGGAGGGTGGGGTGGGAACTGGGTGGAGGGGAGTTATGGGGGGGAAAAAGAGGAACAAATGTAACAATCTGAACAATAAAGATTTAATTAATAAAAAAAATAAAGTCTCTTTTAGCTTCAAAAATAAAAAAAAATAAAATAAAAGATAGCTAGAGAAAAATACAATGTCAACAGAATTTAAAATAAATGATAAAATTAGAAAAGGTTTGGAATTTGTTATTTTGCTTTCAGATAAGAAAGATTAGAACATGCTTATTTGCTACCAATAATTACCCAGGGATGAGGGTAAATTTAATGATGGCAAACAGAGGGGACATAATTATAAGATCAGGTCTATAAGACTAGTCTTAATGAAGTTAATAATGTGCACTAGGAAAAAAAATTGGTAGGTAGAGGAGCTGGGGTACTAATCCAGGTGTGTTTTGACTCGAAGGTGCATCCTCTTTCTACCACACCATTGACTATAATATATACAGGGTGAGGCAAAAGCCAGTGTACAGTTGTTTTTATGGAAAATAAAACAATAGTAAATAATATTACAAGAATTAACTGTGTTTTGCATACTCACAACAGTAAACCTATTTTTGTCCCAGCCTGTATAACACAATAGTATTTGGAAAAATATCCCAACTCCAACCTCTGAAGTGAATCATAACAGAGATGGAAGGAATATTTAGAGAAGTAAAAGCCAACACAAACACTCCCTTCTTCTGTGTAAGCAAGTTCTATTTCTCATTCAGACTTCTATTACATTTTCACTCAAATGTCATGGCTTTAGTCCTACTAACTATAGGACCCTCAACTGTTGTTGCCCTTTTATGTTCATAGTGGGTTTGAGGAGAGGATGAGGACACTGAAATTAATCCCCGTACACTGTAAGGGAAATCTCTCAAGTAACTGCAATAAGGTAGTAAAAAGATTTTTTAAATGCCAGTTGTGTATAGTCAGCTAAAGTGAAGATGGAAATTAAGGAACGTGATCGTTTTTGTTTCCTTCCTCTTTCCATGAATATCTGAAAAAGCAAGTGGCATGCCTGTGCCTCTTGTTATGTTTCCCATGCTCACTCCTACTCTACCACATGGTGGCACAACCTCACCCCTCCAGCCCCATCTTCTGTCACCTGGCTTCCCATTATCTGTTCTAGTTTCCCTTCTCCTTCAGGACAACATAGATGCCCTCTCTCCCATGAAGTCCTCCTTGGTCTCTCCTTCTCTGAATCTGATGGCACTAAGTTCTAGCTCTTGATCATATTAATGCTCAAAACTATTCTCTGATTCAGTAGGAAATTCAAACTATTTTCAGTAGGAAATTCAATATAATCATTGGCCATGGTTACTTTGAGAGGTCACTTAGGGAAGATTCAGATAGATTTGAGTTGAAATTATGGCTCTGTTCAACTTCTGACAAACTGGGTAATCTTGGGCAAGTCACTTTCTGAAACTCAATTCCCCCACCTAGAAAATGAGAATAATACTACCTACTACCCACCACCTGGGTATGTAGCCAAAATGTGTCAGATAGCTCACTTTTCTGCTGAAAACTCTACAATGGCTTTCCATGGTTTTCGAAATCAAGTCCCAAACTCTTCAGCATGTTTAAAACATCATCTCAACTCCTCTAGTGTCACTTCCCACCTAACTCACATTTCATACTCCAGTAACAATAAATTCCTCAGGATATTTCTCAGCCCATGCTGTTATTTATTTAGTTAGGTATTTGGTTAGTTAGTTATATTTGTGTAGTATATGTTTATTTTTGGTCCCTTCAAACCCTGCACTCTTGTTCCACCTTGCTCAGACATAACTCTCCCAGAAGCTTTTCTGGACTTGTCACCTTCCCCCCATATACAGGTGAAGTTCTCCCATGATACCCTGGCCACAGCTTAATCATTGCAGTTACCCCACTGCAATGATTATTTATTTTATTACAATTTATTTATTTATTACAATTACTTATTTGCAAGACTATCTAGTCCATAAAACTAAGGTCCCTTCAGGGAAAGGCCTGAATTTTAGTCATCTTTGTGTCCCCAGCACAGTGCTTGGTACATACAGGTACTTACTCTTACTTCACTTTTCTGATGCCCTATTTCTTCATCTATGAAATGAGAAAAATATCATCTACTTGAAAGGTTAGAGTTAAGGTTAAGTATTCAAAGCTGACCACAGGGTGGCTGGCATACAACCAGCCTTCAGTACATTTGATTAATGTTCTCAGCATCTCCTGATTGAGCTTTCCGAATCTGTCCTTCAGGACCAGGCTCTATGCTGGCCCTGTGCCCTTGCTGTGAGCCCTCTCCCCACCCATATCCCTCAGCAGTGAGAGTCCCACTCGGCCAGTGCCCTCTGGACTCTGTGGATGACTCAGCTAGGGCACCAAATGCAAACGTTTCTTGAGCACCTTTGTACAAGGCAATGTCCCCGATGCAGTGGAAGTGATACAACATGTATACAGAATTTATGTAGGGAAAAGGTGAAGGGACAATCAGACAAATGAAGGCAGTGCAATTCAGAAAAGGAAAAGGGTATATATCTGGGGGAGACAGGAAAGCCTTGGAGGAAGTGGCATTTGAACTAGACCTCAAAGGATGAATTTAAGCTGAGGGGCTATTTCCAGAGTTGTATGTGTTCTTCAAAACACAAAACTCAAATCACCTGCTCATCGGAAGAAAAGTAAATTTAGGGCGCTAGCCAGTTTGGCTCAGTGGAATGAAGGGTCTTGGGTTCAATTCCGGTCAAGGGCACATGCCCCACTTGTGGGCTTGATCCCCAGTAGGGAGCGTGCAGGAGGTTGCCGATCAATGATTCTCTCTCATCACTGATGTTTCAGTTTCTCTCTCTCCCTCTCCCTTCCTCTCTGAAATCAATGAAAATACTTTCTTTTTTAAAAGTAAATTTAGGGAGTTCTGACCACTACATAGCCCTCTAGGAGACCCACACGCACAGTGGCAAGGCTCTGAGAAGTCTTGAAGTAAGGAACTCTATTTAACTTAGTTGAATCCAGCACCCAAAATTTGACCACAAGTTCTCTACTTCTTTCTCTCTGGAGGATCACAGCATCTTGAGTAACAAACTTTAAGAAAAAACAGGTTAAGTATTACCGTTGCAAAGTTATATTCTGCAATAGGACCTCTCATAGATAACACCTTAACACCAGATTTTTAAGTACTGTAATCAGTAATTTAAAAAATTCTCCTGGCATTTTGCCCAAAGGGAAAAAGCTACGGAAGATTGTGCAGAGCTAAGTAGCTGTCAAAACAACAAATACCTGCCCTGTCCAGTGTGGCTCAGCTGGTTGGAGCACCCTCCTGTGCACCAAAGAGTCACATTGTCGATTCCCTGTTCGAGGTGTACATGGGATGCAACCGATGTTTCTCTCCCTCTCCTTTCCTCTCTCTCTAAAATCAACAAAAAGCATATTCTGGCGGGGGGTGGGAGGGGAGGCATATACTCGGGTGAGGGTTAAATAAATAAATAAATTCCCTCACCCTTAAAAGAAAACAAATACCCTCCTTCTGCAGTTGTGAGGTAGACTGCAGACCACAAGTCTTTCTTTCTTTAATTTAATTTTTTCCCATCACCATTTATCCCTCCTATCTTCCACCTCCACCCCCTCACTCCCTCTCACACCCCCCTCCTCTAACCACAAGCCTTTCTATCAAGGGAAACAAGGCATCTCTGACAAAGTCCATTCCTTCTTTGGTAGGATGTTTACACTCCAATAGCCACCCTCCCTCCCTCTCCAACCTGCTGACTAAGTGAGAAACACCAGACTTGAAAGCAAAGGGAACAGCATTGCGTAACAGCAAGCCACCAGACGAGGCATGCTTTGCTCCTTAATATTTACCAAACGGTGGTGTCAATAAAAGGCGAGAAGGAAAGGGGCATTGTCTGCTGTCTGTCCCCACCCTGGAAGCACAGTGTTCAGCAATCCAGTCTGCGAGTTAACAAATGTGCACTGGCAGCGAGGCATCGTGCTCATGATTCAGAGACAAACAGACACAGTCCCACCCGCAAACCCGGCTTCGCGGGGAAATGGGCAGGTAAACAAACTGCAATGCAGCACACAAAGTGCAAGCAAACAACTCTGTAATAAGAGGGGAGCACAAAACGCCAGCAAGGCACAAATGCAGGACTCCTTAACTTTGCCTAGACTCAAGGTCAGAAGGAAGGCGAGGTAAAATAAGAGGAGTCCCCTTAGTGCTCAGAAGATTGAAAATGAGTTGTGAAGGCAAAAAAAAAAAAAAAAAATCAAAACATACATAACTAAATGAAATAGGGCTCTAGGGTTGAGTAGATCAGGGTAGGATAGAGCACCACTGGGGTGGGGGGGCAGGGGGCGGGGGGGGGGGCGGGGGGGGGGCGCGTGGGCAGGCGACACCGAGAGCAGCGGGTCTTCCTGAGCCTGCGGCACACAGAACAGCTGCATCTAATTTCACTTGCTCCTAAAACCCACAGAAAGTAGGTGGAGTGTTGTTTTCTTCTTAATAACATAACCGTGCAAGTACAGGGGAAAAGGAGACTGGCTTAGCAGATTCAAGAAATCTGAACCCTAAACCAGATGCAGGGAAAGCTGAGAACTGAGCCGATTGAAACCACAGAATCTTTCCAGGCCTCGACTGGCAGTCCCGTGTACCTAGGGGCATAGGATGCTACAATGACGAAGACAAGAGTAAAAGCCGCTGGAAAGCAGTCCCTACCTATCCCCACTGGCAGAATTCTGGATGCTTAGTCTCTGGAGAACATAAAACAGAAACGTATTTACTTTACAACCATCTGGGAAAAGGGGTTGGGGGATACAGATGAAACAAAAACGTCCATGAAGTGATCACTGGTGAACGTGGGTGATGGGAACATGGGGGTTCACTGTACTAGCCTCTCTACTTCTGTAAATCTTTGATATTTTCCATAATAAAAAGTAAGAGTATCTCTGGTCCAGAAGTACCCAGCACGTCTGAAGGGAAGCATAACGAAGGGCACGTGTCTACACACGTGGAGTGCCCCACACCTTCCTGACTACCAGACACTGTCGGGTAGAACCACACACCGCAACGAGGAGCGGAAGACTCCTCCTGGGCAAACACAACCTAGGGAAACTGAAGATGCTGCCTCAGGGGCTCCCCAAAACAGCCCAGCCCAATCATGCCATAGGGAGGCTCAGAGTTAATCATCTTCATCCCATACTCAGTTTCCTGACAGCTTTTTTTTTTTTTGACAGCTTTATTATGATAGAACTCACATAATCAATTCACCTTCTTAAAGTGTATAATTCAATGGTAGTAAGTATACTCACAGAGTGTACAACCATCACCACTGGGATGGTTTATTAAGATATAATTCACATACTCAATTCCCTCTTCTAAAGTGTACAATTCAGCAGTGTTTAGTATATTCATAGAGTTGTACAACCATCACCACCATCAATTTTAGGACATTTTCATCACTGCCTCCCAAAGAAAACCCTATACCCATTAGCAGTCACTCTGCATTTCAGCTACTCTCCAGCCCCAGGCAACTACTAATCTGTTTTCTGTCTGTATAGATTTGCCTATTCTAGACATTTCACATAAATGAAATCATACACTGTGGGGTCTTTTATGAGTGGCTTCTTTCACTTACCACAATGTCGAGATCTTGACAGCTTTTATTTCCCCCCACCCCTCCTGCAATTGGAGTGACATCTTGGGAAAGCCTCTAATAAAGACACAGACCACAGTAAACACAAAAAGAGCAACTTGAAGGAAACAGATATTATGTGGGAGGGGGAGAATGCCATTAATATTCTCACACACAAAAAATAAAACTGCCTCCATGAAGTGAAAATAGGATACTATAAAAAGGAAACAGAAAACAAAACAAAAAACAGAGCTCTTAGAAGATGACAACTCAATAGCAAAAATTTTTTAAAAACCACACCTCAATAAAGGGATTAAAAGATAAAGTTGAGGAAATCTGCCAGTGTAGTCAAAAGATAAAGATAAGGAAAACAAGAGAGAGAAGTTGAAAATAGGAGAGAGAAGTTAATATTCTAAAGCAAGCATGTCAAACTCCCAGCCTGTGGGCCACATGCCTCGTTTATTTGGCCTGTGTTAGCCTTTGAGTTTGACATGCTTGTTCTAGAGGACCAGTACAGGGTGTTTCCTATCAGAATAAGAGAAATTCCCAAGAGAGAATAGAAAAGAAAGGAAAATCATGATGAATCAATGTAATTCGACAAAACTGTGAAGAACAGAGGGGTGCAGGTTGCCAGGTTGAAAGGGCCCAGCACACAGCACAATGTGAAATGACTGTGAATTTGCAGAAACTGCGAAGAGAAGATTCTACAAGCTGGAGGATGTCCTTCACCAAGTGGTAAACAAGAATCAGAGGACCTAGTAGAGACAAGAAACTGAGGACCCCCAGATAACTACCACATGAAGAAGCTAGCCAGCCCAGAGAAGTATAACTCCAGGGAGAAACACACTGAAGATGGCCATCGCCACCAACCCCTCTGCCATTAAACCCTCTTTATTCTAAATATTTAAAATGTATGATTATAAAATTTTCAAACATGCTCAAAAGTAGAACCTCAATACCCATCACCCAGATTCAACAATGATGAACATTTTGGCCTGTTTACTTGATCTAGCCTTTATTCTCTCTTTGCTTAAATATTTTAAAACAAACTCCAATCATATTTCAACTCTATGTACTCCTGAACCCATCTCTACATTACCCATTTTCTAACATCACAACACTACTATCATACCTAGAAAATTAACAATAATCCCTTGATATTAGTCCATAATAAAATTTCCCCAACATCTCAAAAACACCTTTTAACAGGCAGACTGTTATAGGCTGCTAAATTGTGTCCTACACACACACACACACACACACACACACACACACACACATTTTTATGTTGAAGCTCTAACCCCAGTACCTCAAAATGGGACTGTAATTGAAGATAAGGCCTCTAAAGGCCTAATCTAACCCCCCTGGTGTCCTTGTAAGAGGAGATTAGGACACACACACACACCAGGTCTGCATGTGACAGAGGGATAACCATGTACAGAGGTGGGAAGAGGGCAGTCATTTGAAAGCCAAGGACAGAGGCCTCAGAGGAAACCAACTTTTACAGCACCTTCATCTTGGGTTTCCAGCCTCCGGAACGATAAGAAAATAAACTTATCTTGTTTAAACTACCCAATCTGTGATGTTTTGTTATGGTACCTAACAAACTAACACACAGACTATCCAAATAAAAACAAGATTTATATAGTACATTTGAAAATGTTCCATGTGCACTTTAGAAGAATGTATATTCTGTAGCTTTGGGGTGGAATGTTCTGAAGATGTCAATTAGTTCCATCTATTCTAGAGTGTCATTTAGGATTGTTGTTTCCTTGTTGATTTTTTTTGTCTAGAAGATTTATCCAGTGATGTCCGTGGGGTATTGAAGTCCCCTACTATAAATATATATAACACATTTGGTTATCATTCCTAAACCACGTTATTTTTTTCATGCTATTGACTTCATGCAGAGGCCAAGTCAGTTGTTTAACACTAAATTTATGTGTTTGGTTTCTTAGAGTGTGACTTAACTTGTCATCCTTTCCCCTGTATTCCCAATAAATTAAAGTCAGCTCTAGAGGTTTGATCAGATGGAAGGGTCAACTTTTACGTAAGAATATTCCATAGGTGGTATACTACATACTCTCTTTTGATCCTGACAAATTATGATAAATAAACTTGGTTCAGATTCTTTCCTATTTGCTTTGACCATGTGCTGATGAAGTATCTTGCTTGTCCCCTCCCTGCTGTCTGTTTGGTTAGCTGATGGCATTCACTTCATCCCACAGAGAGCTAGAGATAGGCCATAGAGATACTAGGAGTAGAAAAGACAGAGCAGTCCTCTCTCTGTGATCATATCCTACCAGACGGCCAGTACCTGGCCCACACTACCACCCCATCAGATGCCCCAATTGTGGTTAGTGCCATATTTCCTAGGATTCACTCACAATCTTGCCCATTGACTTCCCCATTAGGACCTTTGGAACTCACGGGGAAGCTAAAGCCAGACTATGACTCTGAGTAAGTTCAGCTTATTTTTGGATCTAAAAGTGGCAACGTCATCCTTTTCTTATAAAGCTTGCTAGATTTATGCTTGCATCTTTGTTTAAAAAAAACTAAACAATGTATAGTTTAGTAATACAAACATGGGTGATTAACCCGTAAAGAAAAGTACAGGAATGATGAACACAAAAATCCAGCTAGTCACTGCCTCTGGTGAGGAAGGAAGGAGACAGGATCTGGAGACAGAGAATACAGAAGCAGCTTCTAAGGTACCAATAATACTCAACTTGATAAACTGGATGGTAGATACACAAGTTTCATTCTATTCTTCTACTTTGAACTGTAAGTGTGTATTTAAAATACTCTTTGGGCCGAAACCGGTTTGGCTCAGTGGATAGAGCATCAGCCTGCGGACTGAAAGGTCCCAGGTTCGATTCCGGTCAAGGGCATGTACCTGGGTTGCGGGCATATCCCCAGTAGGAGATGTGCAGGAGGCAGCTGATCGATGTTTCTCTCTCATCGATGTTTCTAACTCTCTATCTCTCTCCCTTCCTCTCTGTAAAAAATCAATAAAATATATTAAAAAAATAATAAATAAAAAAATAAAATACTCTTTGGTATGTATGTGTTCTATATTAATTATTATACGTGAGCAGTGTCCTCTGGCTAAAACACAGGGCTTGAAGAGTAGAGTGAAAGGGAAAAGACTGGAAATGGAATTGACTCTGCGGGCAACTGGGAGCCTCAGTGATGCTCTCTCAGGAGTATCTATAGGGGACATTTGTATCCAAGATCAATTACAATGGCTTTCTCACAGCCTGTCTGTCCATCAAGAATGATGTCAAAAATCCTTTTTTTTTCCTACTAAGCTACTCAAAGATGAAATGTCTGGCATTGTAAGCCTTTCACTGGGAAACATAATAATGTGTTTGGTGTATTTTTCCAAAGAGAGAAGATTCAACTTCCTCTAGGGAATACATCTGCCTCAAATTCTTAAATGACACAAAGCTGGGAGGGATGCAGACAAATGTTCTAGATGGCAGAATTGGGACATAAAATGGCAGGTCAAATCTAGTTCAATTTATATCAACATCTACCGTTTAGTGAGAACATATGATATGCCAAGAGCTTTTCATAATTTATCTCATTTTATCCTCACAACCCCACTGGGAAGCTGAGACCCAGAGAAGTAACTTGCCCAAGGTCACAAAGCATGCCAATAGCAGGGTCATGATTTGAACCTAGGTTTTCAGATTAAAGTTTCAATCTCAAGTGAGATTTCTTCAGCTACTAGAAGATTTGGAAACAACCTAAGTGCCCATCAGCAGAGGAGTGGATTAAAAAACTGTGGTACATCTACACAATGGAATACTACGCCACTATAAAAAAGAAGCAACTTTTACAACAGCAGGGATGGAACTGGAGAGCATTATGCTAAGCGAAATAAGCCAGTTGGAGAAAGAAAAATATCACATGATCTCACTCTTACGTAAGATATAATGATCAACATAATTTGATGAACAAAAATAGATCCAGAGACAAATGGCAGGGGCGGTGGGGGGTTTAGAGAGCAACCAAATGACTTGTATGCATGCATATTAGCATAACCAGTGGACACAGACACTGGGGTGGTGGGGGCTTGCCTGGGGTGGAAATGGCTGGGGGGGGGGGGGGGGAGTGTCAATCGGGAGGGAAAAGGAGACATATGTAAAACTTTAGACAATAAAAAAAAGGGAAAAAATTTAACATTTAAAAACCAAATCCTCTTTACTCAATTCACTCTGTCAAACTCAGAGAACTGCCACCCAATTTCCATCTCCTTGGGCATATGAGGGTATCAGCACCTCAGAAAAATGATTAGACCAGACTGATCTCATTCATGAATGTAACTAACATTCAAGGACCCTCTGACAGCTGCCAGGAAACTCCTGTCTGCCTCAAGAGCAAGTCTGTCATCAAGAGTAAGTTGTAAAAGGGTTCCCAGCTCGGCTATGTCTGCCTCCCCATCTGTATTTAATACTTTGCCAAATTCAAGCTCTGCTGTTGTAGATGGGGGTCCCTTACACAAAGGCTGCTGAGCAAGACCCTTTAATCAGCCTGTTCCCCCACCTTCAACCTTCTCTCGTCTTCAGGGCCACTGTGATTTGATGGGTGTGTGAGGCTGAGAGAACAGCACAACCAGCTCCAACGCACAGTCATAGCCAATGGAGCAATCCCGAAAGACAGCCAGAGAATTTTAATGAAAACCAGAAAACTCCAGGCCGCAAAGTCCAACTGCAGTCCAACTGCCAGCCCCTCCTCCTGCAGCTAAGAATCCCTGAGCCAGCACAGCCCCAAAAAGCAGGGAGAAAAATCCATTTAGCATTCAGAAACCTTCCACAGCAACCACTTTCCAGGGTCATTTAGGTGAGAGGCAAGGCACGTGCTAAATGCAATAGGACACAGGGTACCTAAGAGGCACAGGGTGTGGCAGCAGCAGATGAGCCAACAGATTATGAAACAGTCGTTTATAAAAAAAATTAAAAAGCGCCTCTTTCTTCTGCCAAAGCTGTCTGAATACAGCTGCATACAAGGTTGGTGAGGAATCTTAACAAGCTTAAAGGGACCGTACTTCAGATACTCAAGAACCAGAGGTGAAGGAAAAGAATATTTTGAGCACTTACTATGTGTCAGGCGCTCTTATCTCATTTTACCTTCACCTTGTGGTGGGAATTATACACTGCATGTAACAGATAAGAACACTGACTCAGGTTAGATAACTTGTCCAAGGCACACAGCAGGCAGGAGTGAACCAAGACTCAAAGTTCAGTGTGCATGAGGCTCATCAGAAATAAACGCAGAATCCTGACCTGTCCTACCAGATAAAAAGAATCATCATTTACTGAACATGGGCTATGGGCCTGTAACTAAGCTAGGATTTTTGCATGCACGATATCATCTAATCCTCACAGCAACCATATAAGCTAGGAATTATTATTATCTTCATTTTCAGTGAGGAAACTAAGGCTGGATGTTAAATAATTTGGCCAAGGTCATGACTTTGCCAGCATTTGATCCCAGGTCTATCTGATTTTAGAGCCCCCATGTTAAAACACTCACCCTAAGAGCCTACAGAGGGGAACCACCGAGGCCATCATGCCAAGCCAGCAAGTTGCATAGAAACTTCTGCCCCCTTCCCAGCAGGTAATCCATGTGCCAGGGTTACCCTGTAATTCCTCCGAGGGTTCCTTAGTGGCAGCACAGACGCCCTGGCTCAGGATAGGCTGACAGTGACAGTTCTCCTTTCCCATGATCTGTGGGCTCTGCTGACACTGCATGTGTGAAGGAGAAGGCTACCACCATGATCCTGGGATGCTTGTGAGTCCAGAAGCTGACAGCTCCCTTCTGCAGGCTCTGCTCCACAGACTCACACACCTAACAGCAGCTTCCACTCCTCCACCCGCTGAAAAACAGCTCACAGGCTATTTGTATTCTTAACAGGAGACCATGTGCCTCCTCTTAGGCAACTATGATTTCCCAAGGGAAGACAACTGTCTAGAGCAGCCGTGGGCAAACTACGGCCCGCGGGCCGGATCCGGCCCGTTTGAAATGAATAAAACTATTGAAATAAAAGACCGTACCCTTTTTTGTAATGATGTTTACTTTGAATTTATATTAGTTCACACAAACACCCCATCCATGCTTTTGTTCCAGCCCTCCGGTCCAGTGTAAGAACCCATTGTGGCCCTCGAGTCAAAAAGTTTGCCCACCCCTGGTCTAGAGCATCCCAATCCATCTAGACAAGAGATTTGCCACAACAAGGTCACATTTGAGCATTTAGTTTTGGGGGCTGTATTCAGTGGCCCAGTGAAGGCTCTGGGCTTGGCACCCCTGGGTTATCAGACTGAGTATCACTCCGCACAACTGATATCCAGGGTTAGAACTGTCTTCCCAGCCAGGCAAGCATTACATCAGAGGAGTCACAGGCATCTTACACCTGACTGTGAGTCACACACATAGGAACACTATATAAACAGTTCCATTAATCAGGCTGAAACTTCACAGAACTCTTGTACACGTGCTCAGAATAAAGCCCCAGGCTTTGAGGTGGACTGGACATCTAATGTGTGTCAGGTAATGTGACAGGTACATTCACAGATGATATCTTAATTAATCTTCATAACATTCTGTGAGGTAGATAAGATTGCTAGTATACAGGTGCAGCAACAAAAGCCCAGAGGTTAACATAATTTGCCCAAAGTCACACCAAAAGTGGCAAAGTTCAAATACACTATTAAAAAAATATTTTTATTTATTTATTGAGAGAAAAACCAATTTGTTACTGCACTTATTGATACATTCACCGGTTGCCTTTTGGATGTGCCCTGACTGGTGATCAAACACACAAACTTGGTGTATTGGGACAACGCTCAACTCCATTTTTAATGACTCCACAACCTTACATTCAGTCACTCATGAGGCCATTCATTATTCCTCAGACATTTATGGAGCACCTTCTACGGACAGCTACTGTGCTACTGTAGAGGATACAACAGCCAGCATTGTATCCTAGGTCCAGTCACCAAGAACTTACATTTTCATGAGGAAAGAAGGCAGGGTGATCTGAAGAATGGTTACAGGATGGCGAGGTTAGGGGCTCAGATAAGGGATCAGGACAGGTCTCTCTGAGGAAGTGGCCTCTGAGCTGAGATCTGAAAGATGAGAATGAGCCAGCCATTTGCAGAGCTCAGAAAAGCCGCACACAAGCAGAAGGACCAGTGCAAGGGCCATCTGCAGGAAGACGCTGGGCGTATCAGAGAACATACAGGCCACCAGGACCAAGGCTGAGTGAGCAACAAAGAAAAAGAATGTTTGAGATGAGGCAGGCCTACTTGACCACAGAAAAGAGTTTGGATTTTGTCATAAGGGCAATGGAAAATCAAAAAAGTGTTTTAATTCGGGGAGTGACAATCTGATTTGTGCCTTAAAGAGAGAGTTCTGGTGGCAGAGGGAGTGCAGGGAGGGGGCAGAGTTAGGAATGAGGGCAGACACAAGAGAGGAGTTGGGCTGATGTAAGGAAGGGATGTCTCCTGGTCAGAGCTGGGGAAGTGGAATGAGGTTCCCCAGGTGCTGATGACTTTCCTGTCATTGGAAGTGTTCAAGAATAAACCAGACGACCCCTTGGCTACATGGTTAAAGAATTCAATAATTGGGTGGACAAATCCTCCTAAGCCTAAAATCCTTCTAAACCCTAGAATTCTGTGGTTTTAAGATAAAATCTTTATTAATCTGACTTTCAGAACTGGAGTTGCCACAACTTCCTTGGTAAATCCTACCTTTCAAAAGGCAACTGAGAACAATATTAGCTTATTTCAGTCCATATAAAGTGACTCCTACTTTACTTCTTAGTGTCACGCATTTGCTGAAAGGCTTTGGTGTAAGTAAAAAGCACAAACTATGGAATCAGACAGCCGAGACCAGCTCTGAGATATCTGGCAAGTTATTTAAATCCTTAGAGTTTTAGTTTCTTTCTTTGAAAAATGGGAAAAATAATGCCTAGTCCAGGATAATTGCTATGAGAACAAAGTCTAATGTCTGAAACATTATAATAAGAATAATGATAAATGGCATTTATTGAGCGATGACTGTATGCTTGCATGTACTATGTGATCTAGGGGCATTTTGTCATCTAATCCTTTAAAAAAACCCAGAAGGTAAGCACTATTACTATCCCAACATTAAAAATTAGGGAACTATTTCTAGAGGTTAAATAACTTATCCGAGAGTCATATAGCTATTTATTGCTCAAATTACTAAAAAAAAAAACAGGCAAATAACAAACTTCAACAAAAGTTGAAAGAAAGAAAAAACAAAGAAACCTATACTATTTATACAACTTGAGAAAAAGATGTAACCTACTGTTAAATTTAACAATCCATTTAATTCGCTGATTACACATTTAGTAAATATTTATTGAACATATAAATGAATAAGTGAATGAATAAATCATTCCAACAAACCTGTATTCCAACAAACCAGACAGAGATTTTACATCAATTTAATTGAGAGTTTGCCATAAAACCACAATCTTCGAACTGCAGATAAATTGCCAACATAATGACCCATAGTCCATAAAGGAAGGTCCTGCCTGGCCGGCGTGGCTCAACGGTTGAGCATTGACCTATGAACCAGGAGGTCATGATTCGATTCCAGGTCAGGGCAAATGCCTGGGTTGCGGGCTCGATCCCCAGCGAGGGGTGTGCAGGAGGTAGCAGATCAATGATTCTCTCTCCTCACTGATGTTTCTATCTCTCTCTCCCCCTTTCTCTCTGAAATCAATAAAAATATATGTTTTTAAAAAAGAAGGACCTAAGAAATGTCATTCTCATACAGACCAAAAAAAGCAGGAATAACTGTTGTTCTTTCTTTGGAAAGTCAAACTGTTAGAGGAGTACTCAGGGCAGTTGGAAGAAGACAGAGCGCACAATAAATGGAAGCCTAGAAGAAGTGGTCTCAAAGAAAAGATGAGAAGCCGTCCAAAGGAGGCAGAATCTAAGAGAGCAAAGCCTGACTTAATAACCAGGAATTACTGATGGACTTCCTTACAATTGTGGGAAAGGATACTAAGTTTCAAGGGCATTTGGATGAATGGACTAAAGAGGAAGGGAACATGGTCTTTTTAAAAGTTTGGTGATAAAAAGGAGAGAAAAGTCCTAGCCAGTTTCTCTCAGTGGATAGAGCATTGGTCTGCGGACTGAAGGGTCCCAGGTTCGATTCCGGTCAAGGACACATGCCTGGGTTGCAGGCTCGATCCCCAGTAGGGGGCATCCCGGCAGGAGGCAGCCGATTAATGATTCTCATCATTGATGTTTCTATCTCTCTCCCTCTCCCTTCCTCTCTAAAATCAATAAAAAAAAAATTTTTTTTAAAGGAAAGGGAAAAGCAGAAGGATGCTGGTAAGTATAGAAGGTGAGGAACAGGAGCCAAAAGAAGAGAAGCTGAAGACAGAACACAGATGAAGATACAAGAAAGAACTAGGAGGACCAGACCTAAGGAAGTGAAGGGCAGGACAGACTACACAGGGAAAGGCTACCCTTGGGAAAAGAGAGGTCACCTTCTACACTGTGACAAGAATGAAGAAGGAGAGACTAATGTACGGGCATAGTGAAAGTTACTCTGATTCAAGCTTGATGAATACAAAGAGTGACTGATAGATAATGCCATTTGAACTTAAAAGGATATTGATTTTCTTGGGCCACTCATAAATTGCTATCGAAAAGAACAGCCATCATTTGGACCTACATTTTATACAATTAAAAATCAGGCTTATTGAGATGTGCTTACATTCTGTTTCTTAATTTGGGTGCTAGTGCACTGGTGTGTTCAGTTTGAAAACTTCATCAAGCTATATTATGTGTGCACTTCTCTGTACGTTCATTCTATTTCAATAAACAGTTTTATTAACTTAGGATCATCACTCCTGTACTCTTCATACAGTTTTTTAAAAAGTAACTCAACCTCAAGAAAATTATATATTCTTTAGACAGGCAACATTCCTTACCATTCTTTTAGATCTTCCATAGTAATAAATTCAAGATTACATATACAGTAGGTATCTAAACAATATATGTTGATGTGATTGGAAGAACTTTAGCACTTAATGTCCAGACTTAATACAAATCTATCTCCAGGAGGAGACACCTTTATAATTGTGAAACCTGGCAGACCCCACCTTAGCCAAATGAGCATCACCAATAATGGAATAAACTAACATATATGCCTCTCCTTGTGAAGCTATTTAGAATTCCTGCCAAAAATGTTTAACCTACATATAACCATGGAGAAATAACTAGACAAATTCAGGTTGTGAGATATTTTAAGAAAACAGGCCTAGAATCTTAATCTTAAAAATATCTACACTAATAAAAGAGAAAAATGGTAATTGGCGTACGACGATACACTTTTCATTGGCTAATCAGGGCTATATGCAAATTAACTGCCAACTATGATTGGCAGTTAACTGCCAACTAAGATTGGCAGTTAACTGCCAACAAGATGGCGGCTAATTTGCATATGTAGGCACAATGCAGGGAGGCGAAAGGGAAAGCAGGAAGAAGCCCCCTGCCACTGACAGTGATCGGAAACCCAGGGGGGAGCTAAGAGCTGGGGGGCAGGGCAAAGGCGGCCCTGGGGCCGCCTTTGCCCTGCCCCCGAGCCATGATCAGAGAATCAGGCACCTTTGCCGCCCTGGCCAGTGATAGCAGGAAGTAGGGGTGGAGCCAGCGACGGCAGCTGGGCACGGTCGAAGCTGGCAGTCCCAGGAGCTAGGGGTCCCTTGCCTGGGCCTAAAGCGAAGCCCAAGATCGCGGCGCCCCCCGCTGCCACTGCAGGTCCCCGCTGCCTGAGCCGGACGCCTAGGCCAGAGGCGTTAGGCCTGGGCAGGGGCGGAGCCTGCAACCGCGGGGAGCTGGGGATCCCCTGCCCAGGCCTGACACCTCTGCCGGAGGCCTCAGGCCTGGTCAAGGGGCCGATCCGGTGATTGGTGATCGGAGGGTGATGAGGGTCAACTCCTCTGGCTGAGGCATCAGGCCTGGGTTGGGGGTGGAGCCGGGGATTGGGGGGATATGATGGTCCCCTTGCCCAGGCCTGAAGCCTGGGTCAGAGGCGTCAAGCTTGGGCGGGGGGTGGAGCAAACGATCAGAGGGAGATGGGGGTCCCCTGCCCAGGCATGATTCCTGGGCCAGAGGCCTCAGGCTGGGCAGGGGCCAGAGCCAGTGATCGGGGGGGAAATGAGGGTCCCCTGCCCAAGCCTGACGCTTCTGTCAGAGGCGTCAGGCCTGGGCAAGGGGCCGATCCTGCGATCGGAGGGTGATGGGGGTCAACGCCTGAGGGCTCCCAGTATGTGAGAGGGGCAGGCTGGGCTGAGGGACACTTTCCCCCACACACACACCCAGTGCACGAATTTCGTGCACCGGGCCCCTAGTTAATGTCATAAAATACAAAAAAGAGGGAAACCTATGAAAAGAGACTATAAAAAAGAGATTAAAGATGCATAGCAACTAAATTTAATGTGCAATCTTTGAGTAGACCTTAGATTAAAAACAAACCAACAACTACACTGTTAACATTATTAAACTAACATCATTAATATTCTTTGAACAATGGGGGTTTGCAAAAATGCTGCAATTGTTCATGCCCGTGTATCCAGGCCCCTGAGCAATATGACTTTCAGCTCCTCTCATTAAGAGGAGCTTCTGACTGGTTTTGACCAAAAGACTGCAATAGAAGTTATACTGTGCAAGGTCCAAGCCTAGGCCTCAAAAGGCTTTGCACACTTCCACTCTCTCTTAGAATCTGGCTATTCACCATGGGACCAAGCCTAGGCTATTCTGCTAGACTTCACAGGGGTCGCCTAAGACCATTGGAAAGCACATATATAATTACATATTGCTTTTGTGATTGATCACTATGCTTTAATTATGTTCAATTTGTAACAATGAAATTGGGGGTCACCACAACATGAGGAACTGTATTAAAGGGTCGCGGCATTAGGAAGATTGAGAACCACTGTGCTAGAGGATGGAAGACCCTTTGGAGCAGAGATAAGCCATCCAAACTAAGATCAACTTAGACCAGCCAGCCTCTGATAGATCCAGCAGTTGACTGCAGACTTTGAGGGGACCCAGCCAAGATCAGCTGGTCCTGATGCAAATTAGAACTATCCATATGACTCACAGAATCATGAGAATTAATAAATGGTGGTTTCGTCTCGCTGACGTGGCTCAGTGGCTGAGCATCAACCTATGAACCAGGAGGTCACAGTTTGATTCCCAGTCAGGGCACATGCCTGGGTTTGGGGCTCAATCCCCAGCAGGGGACATGCAGGAGGCAGCTGATCAATCACTCTCTCGTCGTTGATGTTCCTAACTCCCTCTACTTTCCTCTCTGAAATCAATTAAAATTTTTTTTGGAAAAACAAATAAATGGTGGATTTGTTATACAGCAAATGTTAACTGATTAAAGATGAGATTTAAATATAGACTGTATTATGGAATCAATGTTTAATTTCTCAGGCATGATAAAGCTGTTGTGGTGATGTAAAAACATGTCCTTATACTCAGGAGATAAATACTGACATATTTAGAGATCAAGTATCATGACATCTGCCCCCCCCCCAAAAAAAACATAAATCTGCATATATAAAAATAAAGCACATGTGACAAAATATTAAGAATTAGTAAATTTAAGAATTTTTGAGTGTTCTTTGTACTAATCTATTCATTTGAAATTTTTGAAAATGAAAAGTTAGAAATCTACATGTGTACCTATCTCCAGAACATGGTGACTCTGAATGCTTATTTGGTAACACAGCAGCCAGCACATAATGAACAGATCGTTCTCCTCCTTTTGTGCTGTCCTCCACCTCCTACCCCTTTCTTACTGAAAGCGGCTACTACTGCTGAAGAGGGAGGTGGAGTAAATCAGGGGCAAACCCTGGTAGAGTTAAAAGAAAGATTTATTAATACATAAGACATGTTTAAAAGTAGGTATAGCCCTGGCTGGGTGGCTCAGTTGGCTGGAGCATCATTTCATACACCAAAAGGTTTTGGTTCCATTCCTGGTCAGGGAACACACCTAGGTTTTGGGTTTGATCCCTATAGAGGCTTGTACAGGAGGCAATGGATCGATGTTTCTATCCTACATCAATGTTTCCCTCTCTCTCTCTCTCTCTCTCTCTCTCTCTCTCTCTCTCTCTCTCTCCCTTCCTCTCTCTCCCTAAATATCAATTTAAAAAAATATCCTCAGGTGAGGATTAAAAAATAAATAAATAAAAATTTTAAAGTAGGTATTAATAGCAAGGCATCACTGAGGATTTCTCCCTGGTATAATTAAAAAACATTTGTGGTGGTTGGCTGAAACTTGAAAAGAAAAAAGCATTGGCAAGACAAATGGGGAGGTCTCTAAAATATTTTGTGTTAGAAAACAAATATTCATGTGTTTCTATTTTAAGGGATTTCTCATACGCCTACAAATGAGAAGATTATCTTGTATTACATCTCTTCCCCCTGAAAGGCCCTCAAACAAATAAATGGTGGTTTATCTTTACCAATAGAGCCTGAATCTGTTTTTCCACAACCTAATGAAAGCCTCCTTTATTTAATGTGGATTTTCCTCCAAGTGATATGCAGCAATTATTAATGCTATGTATTGACGTTATGAATCAACCCAGGGGCCTAGGTTCAAAGGATATAAGCTTTCTGAGCTGAAATCCAAGAATCTCAGTTTTTCTATGCCATATAGAGATACTCTGCTTACAATGAATGGCAAACAATGCCCATGCTGTTCTTTATATAAAAAGCAATAATCTAGAGAGAGAGGTTTTGGTGGGTTTTTGGTTTTTTTTAGAACAAGCTCTACAAATGTGTTAAAATGTCTTTGACTTCAAAAACTTCCAATCAAACAAGCCCAAATATTACCACTGTTCAGTGAGAAAAACATTCAACTTATAAGGAAAGAACACATCAGAAGCTACTGTACATCTAATGAGTTGGTTGTTCTCATCTGTCAGAACTAAAAGAATTCATGCAGCAAAGATATTTGTTTTGGGCATTATTTGGCTCAAAGCCAAGTCCATGCCCACGCTTTCTTACAGAATCCCTCAGTTCCCTAGCCCACAAACCCCAGGATGCCTCAGACTATAGTTTGAAACTACAACTTTAAATTACATGTTTGTGAAAAAAAAAAAAAAAAAGAAGGTACCTCATGCAGAGAGAATCTTCCAGATGCCTCTACAAACTTCAGCAGATTCAGAGAAACCAACCAGGCTGTCACATCTTCAAGGAACCTTTGATGTTCAAAGAGAATTCTACTGTGCACATTAATTCTCAAAGCTGTTCAGTGACACCATAAAGACAGCTGCAGAACAATACACTTTCCTGGCCCACATCTGCATATTAGCACATACAACTGGTGACGGGATAAGTCATCAGAAGACCTGGGCATGGCTCTAGCTCACCACTGAGTTCCAATTCACTTGTCCCTAAAAGTGTCAACTGCCTGACTCATTGATTCACTCATTGTGCAAACATCGATTGGGCAAATTTTACTTAATCTATTCAAGCTTAGTTTCCTCAGTTTTAAAATAAGGATGGTAATTGTACCCATTACATTGGGTTATTGGCAGAATTAAATGAAATAATACATACTACTACACATGTCAATAAACTTTCAATAAATATTAGCTATAATTATTATTCCTTATTATTATCTGGGTGGATATACTAGATATCTTTTAAAGTCTTTTGTAACCCTGAGATTCATTCTATGAATTAATTGTGTGACCCAGAAATTTAACATCTCTGAGCCTCAAGCTCTTTATATGTAAAATGAAAGGGTATATAGTTACGTGATCTCTAAGGTCCTTACAACTCTAGAATAGTAAAAGGCTCCATGGTTGATATTATATGATTTCAGATGTGTCTCAGTGCCACTGCTTAGATAAACTGGTATGTCAAAGCAACTGCCAAATAAACCATCTTTCTCTGGTGTCGGTCTGAATCTCCTTTCACTTTTGTTCTTTTAATCTCATAACCCACCCCTGCATACATAGGATGTATACAAGGTATGAGTCCCCAAAGAGAAAAACAAGCAAGTGGGGAGGAAGCCAGACCCTGTCCCCTTCCTTTAGGCTGGGCAGTGCATCCAAAACGCAATTGGGGGAGGTGCAATGAATGAATGAACTCATTCATTCACCCACAGAAGCATCTACATACTGAGGACAGAGTGACTTCCTGTGCCTCCCGGCACCCACCACTTGTCTCCATATGCACTTTCCACACTGCCATCTTATCTGCGCCAGTTACTAAGCTGACTGATGCCTGGGACTTTGTCATGCTAAGTTTGCATCCTAATCCCAGGCACAGTGCCGCCCTAGAAGAATGTGGTAGGCATTCAATAAGTTAAAAATTAACTAAAATTCATACTTCCCTCAGTACCAAAACTAGCCGTTTGCAAAATGACTAGGCACTTTGGGGATCCTTACTTAAGGGTCACCAATCCAACAATATCAAGAACTAGCTGTGTGACTATGGGGGCGGGGGGCGGGTGGACAATGAGGGGAGTAATCATTTCACCCTCTGGCTCTCAGTTTCCCCTTTGATTAAAAAAAAAAACAAAAACTGGAGGAGAATTTAGATCAGGGACTGGCAAAGTATAAAACTATGGCTCATGGATCAAATCCAGCCTATGTGCCCCCTCCCCACGGTTTAGAATAGTTTTCACTCTTTTTTAAAATCCTTACCAGAGGATATGTTTATTGATTTGAGAGAGAGAGAGAGAGAGAGAGAGAGAGAAGAAACATGAATCAATCAGTTGCCTCCCGTACATGCCCCACCAAGGATAGAACCCGAAACGTAAGTATATGTAAGTATATGCCCTGACAGGGAATTGAACCTGCAACCTTTTGGTGTATGGGACAATGCTCCAACCAACAGAGCCACTCTGCCAAGGCGGGTCGCATTTTCAAATGGTTATAAAAGCAAACAAAGAATAATATACATCAGAAACTGTTTGTGGTCCCCTAAAATGAATACACTTATTCTCAGACGCGTAGATTATCTCTAAATTTCTTTCAACCCGGGAATTTTAGCATTCTAATTCTGCTGGGTTTCCTTGAACAGTCCAATTCCGGCTTCTTGTACAGAGTATTCTCCCGTCTGAAGAAATACTGGAGGCAAAGCAGGAACTCAATTGATATTTGTTTAATTGAATAAATGGATTCCGCAGAAGTAATCCTAAGAACTAAGTCTTCCACCAAAAGGGCCGATGCGTATCAAATGACCGCCTAGTAAAATACCTCCACAATCGACTGCCCGCAACAAGGGGAACATGCAGCTCGATTGGCCCTTTGGATGAGAACAGTCCCTGTACCAGCCTGGAGCTCAGATAACCAGGATTAAGACTTACCTTGTTTTAGCAAATAAAAAATACATGTAGCCATCCCCTGAACAAACCCCTTGGGCAAATTATAAAGCTATCTAGAAGTAGCTATCAGAATCACAGATCATCTGAACAGATCATCTTAATAGCCGTGGACCCACGAGAATAAATTCCATCCACAATAAGGCACATAGAATCATTTAGCACACAACATTCTGTTTCTCTTTCCCTCTGTTGTTAAGACTACATAATACTAAAACGAGGAATTCAAACAGTTATGTCAGGGCAGCAGGCCAAGGAAAGCCTAGAATATATGACCCCATTAACACTAATGGAAGTTGGAGCAAGGTAAAATAGAAAATAAAGCTCCCTGCCTCCATTCTCACTGCCCATACTTTAAAATAAACAGCCAACAATTATTCTTTTAATGTTCCTCCTCTGTACACACATAAATCACTCCCGGGGATATACCTTTTGCTGATTTCAAAAGATGAGCTTTTTGTTCTCTTTTTCCCCCTGCCCTTTGCTCTTCCTCTTCCTGTATGCCTACAAAGCGTTTTCCTGAAGGGGGCGAGGGCTGCTTTTCTGCCATCTCTCACTGAGTACCTCCAGTACAAACAGAGCTCACTCCAACCTCGTACTGTGTCAGACTGTCCTTAGAAACTGCAAGGTGGACGTAGAGATTCCATCCTCTTTACTTTCCTCTAAAGAAGCTACTTGGAGCCCTAGACAATTTGGCTAATGGATAGAGTGTCAGCCTGGGGACTAAAGCATCCTGGGTTCGATTCCAGTCAAGGGCACATGCCTGGGTTGCAGGCTCGGTCCCCAGTAGGGGGCGAGCAGGAGGCAGCCAATCAATGATTCTCATCATTGATGTTTTAATCTCTCCCTTCTCCTTCCTCTGTAAAATCAATAAAAAAAATATATATATATATATACAAAGCAGCAGCAGCAGCTACTTGGAGCTCTCTCTCCTCTCAACTGACCAGAGGCCTGAAGGCCCCCCTTGACCAATAATAAAGTAGATTCACACGTTTCACTCCCTAACCCCATGCACCATGCTCCAGACACACTGACCCGGAAGGTTAAGGAATAAAAGCCTGTATGCTCAGTGGTTATTTCCAGGCTCTTCATAAACCAGAGGAGAGAATAATAGTTAGTTAAAGATTGGATTGTCTTCCTGACTCATTAGGTGAGCTTTTTCTAAGAGTCAGAAGACAGACAGACACTAGCCCTCTGCGGTCCTCTGTATAAACCTCAAAAAATTCCCTTTATTTCCCAGTCTTCTTGTTGTTTTCATGAGCTTTTTAAATGGATCAAAATGGGTTTATGTCCTGGCTGATGTGGCTCAGTTGGTTGAGCATCCTCCCCTGCACCAAAAGGTCACAGGTTGGGTTCCTGGTCGGGGCATCTGCCCAGGTTGCAGGTTCGGTCCCCGATAGTGATGGGTACAGGAGGCAACTCATCAATGTTTCTCTCTCACATCTATGTTTCTTTCTCTCACTACCTCTCCCATCTTCTCTCTCTAAAATCAATGAAAACGTATTTTTTAAAAGTGGGTTCAATCTTAGCTGAAAGATAAGGATAATCTTTGCTTGAAAGAGAAGGATCCAGTACTCAGGTTACAGTGTTGGATTCTGGGATTCTCTAAGGAAAAGCCCAGCAATGGCTGTTCTCTGATCCCTGGTTCCAAACAGCCTCACCCACATTTTCTCCAAATCCCACCACTGTAAACCTTGTTTCACGTGGGCCCAGCATGGCCCTGAGTGCCTGCATCAGCCCTTCTTGGCGGCTCCTGCTCTTCTCCTGTGGAGCATGTGATCCAGAGAAGCCACTTGGGCCTGAAAAATCATCAGTGGGTGAAAAAGCATCTCTGGAAGGAGCCTTGTAGAGGGCCGCCTGGGAGACACCTAGGCATTTTCTTATAATTATTGTCAGCTGAACTCAGAGCATAGGCAGAGCCATGCCCTGGGAACATGCTTCCCCAATAAGGCTGGACATGTTAATCAGGCAGGGGCGTAACTAGGTATGTAAATCTAGGCCTTTAAAATAAACCTGCTGTGTGGCTCAGCCTGCTTTTTGCCGCCTCTCCATCAGAGAGGATGGCGCCCACCTGGCCCCAGCTTAAAATCTATTTCTGCGTCTTGGTCTTTCTTTAATTTCTTAATCCCCAGCTCCTCCACTCAGCAAATGGACTGCTTCCTTTTCCATGCGGGACATGGAAAAGAGAGAAACAGCCCCCCACAGAGCCTAGGTGATTAATGTACAGAAATGCAGGCTGCCTTCACTGCAAGATAAAACTGCTACCTACTTACTTTCTCTATAAAGGGCTTCACAGATTATTCATTAATACTTGCATAAAGAAGAGATCCACATGTGCCTTTTGAATGTGAAGTTTAATAGGAAGTTTGAGATGATTCAAACAGGCGTTGGAAAACACGTTGGCCTACTTAATATTATCATGTATATATGAGAAAACTGTATATTAATACTCAAAACAGACTACTGTTTATTCTTTTAACAGTGTACAATCCTCTTGGTAAACACAGTACAGCCATTCTTACTCTTCAAAGCAGAATTGACCATTCCCTCTGCTTTACGGCCCCATGCACCCTTTAAAAACTTTAATATCCAGACCTGTGACCCTTTATTTACACATCCGTTTCTATGATTGTCTCCCCACACCCTACAGCTTCTACTACCCCAGCGGTACGTCCCTTGAGGACAAGGACCTCATCTTATTTCTTCTTGAGCCCTTAGTGCCTAACAGTGTGCCTAGCACACAGCAGATACTACATAACATCAGGATGGAAAAGGGGGAGAGGTGGTAAACATTAAGAGGGTGGAAACTGAATCTGTTTTATTCATTGTTACCTGGCCTATAAATACTTTTTAAAAAATATATATTTATTGGTTGATTTCAGAGAGGAAGGGAGAAGGAGAGAGAGACAGAAGCATCAATAATGAGAGAGAATCATTGATCGGCTGCCTCCTGCCTGCCCCCCACTGGGGATCGAGCCCACAACCCAGGCATGTGTCCTTGGCCAGAATCGAACCTGGGACACTTAAGTCCGCAGGCTGATGCTCTATCCACTGAGCCAAGCTGGCTAGGGCCTATAAATACTTTTTAATTAATGGATGGACTAAAGAAACAAAGGAGCAGTAGTACTGAGGCATGAAAGTAGAGGTTCTGAAGTAATAAATATCATCTTTTATTCATTCTAAAAACATTTTTCCTTATATTTTGACAGCCTGAAAATTAGGATGCACTTTACAATGAAAGGCATCTTGGCATTGTGTCCTAGTTTATTTGGAACCTTGTTTTTTCTTTCTTTCTCAGTAATACATAGAATATAGTCATGCACATTATAAATGACTAGAGGCCCGGTGCACAAAATTTTGTGCACTTGGAGGGGAGGGAGGGTCCCTCAGCCCAGCCTGTGCCCTCTTGCAGTCTGGGACTCCTCGGGAGATAACGACCTGCTGGCTTAGGCCTGCTCCCAGGTGGCAGAGGGCAGGCCCAATCCCTAGGTGCAGCCCCTGGTTGGGCTCAGAGCAGGGCTGATTGGGGAGTTGGGGCACCACCCCTTGCCATGCACAGAGCAGGGCGGATCGGGAGATTGCGATGCCACCGCCAGTCACACTCAGGGTAGGGCCGATTGGGGGGGTTGGGGGACCACCCCCTGTCACACTCAAGGCAGGTTCTATGGGGAGGTTGCGGCGCCACCCCCTGTCACTCACAGAGCAGGGCCCAATGGGGGGTTGGGGAGCTCCCCCCTGTCACACACAGAGCAGGGCCCATCAGGGGGTTGGGGAGCTCCCCCCTGTCACGCACAGAGCAGGGCCCATCAGGGGGTTGAGGAGCTCTCTCCTGTCACTCACAGAGCAGGGCCGATAGGTGAGTTGGGGCACCGCCCCCGTCACACACAGAGCAGGGCGGATCGGGGGTTGGGGCGCCGCATGCTGTCACACTCAGGGCAGGGCTGATGGGGAGGTTATGGCTCTACCCCATCACACACAGAGCAGGGCCCGTGGGGGGGGGGGGCGCCGCACCCTGTCATACACAGAGCAGGGCCGATCAGGGGGTTGGGGCGCCGCCACTGTCACACTCAGGGCAGGGCCGATCAGGGGGTTGGGGCACCGCAGCCTGTCACACACAGAGCCGCAGGGCAATCAGGGGGTTGGGAAGCTCCCCCCTATCAGGCACAGAGCAGGGCTGATCAGGGGTTTGGGGCGCCTTCCCCTGTCACAAACAGAGCAGGGCGGATAGGGAGGTTGTGGCCCCGCCCCCTGTCACACACAGAGCCACAGGGTGATCAGGGGGTTTGGGCGCTGCCCCCTGTCACGCTGATCCCGGTGCCAGGAGGCCTCGCAGCTCCGCTGATCCGGGTGCTGAGAGGCATATTACCCTTTTACTATATAGGATAGAGGCCTGGTGCACGGGTAGGGGCCGGCTGGTTTGCCCTGAAGGGTGTCTTGGATCAGGGTGGGGGTCCCCACTGGGGTGTCTGGCCAGTCTGGGTGAGGGGCTGAGGGCTGTTTTCAGGCTAGCAGGTGACTGAAGCTCCCAACCGCTCCTTTTTTTCTTTTTTTTTTATTCTGGGCCAGCTTTAGCTCTGTGGCTTGGCTCCAGCTCTTAGGCCTCAGCTGCTGAAAGCAGGTATCTGGTTTGTTTGGGTTCTATAATCGAAACACTGTTTCAACTCCAGCTCTAAGATTCTGGCTGGCTAAAAGCAGGTTTCTGGGGTTTTGTTTAGCTTCTATATTTGTAACAATGTTTCAAACTGCAAGCTCAGAGGCCGGCAGTGGCAGGCGGGGAACGTTGGAGTCCTCCGTCACTGAAGCAAGCAAGCCTCATGTTTGCTTCAAGCTGCCTGGCTGCCGGCCGCCATCTTACCTGGCAGTTAATTTGCATATCTCCCTGATTAGCCAATGGGAAGGGTAGTGGACGTACGGCTAATTACCATGTTTCTCTTTTATTAGATAGGATGATGTCTTAGTGTCAGTGAAATACAATCAGTTGATGTAGCTGTGGAAAGAAGGGTTAAAAAGATGATTATAAAACTGCACTGAAAAAACAAAGAAGGAAAAAACAAGCCCGGTCAGTGTGGCTCCGTGGTTGTACATCAACCAAGGAACCAGGAGGTCATGGTTCAATTCCAGATCAGGGCACAAGCCCAGGTTGCAGGCTTGATCCTCAGTAGGGGGCGTGCAAGAGGCAGCCAATTGATGATTCTCTCATTGAAATTAAAAAACAAATAAATATATCTTTAAAAGCCAGAAGTTCTTTAAAAAAAAAAAAAAAAAAGCTCAGGAATAATCCTGGCCATGCTCCCTGCTGTGTAGGAGAGAAACAAAAGCAAGAAACAGAATATTGACATCATTTGAGTCCCTGTGTGGCTCAAACTAGCTACATGCTCACCAAACCTATTTCTTTTTCTTTTTGGGCAAACAGGCCATATTTCTCAGCCTTGCTTTATCATTATGTGAGCCATGTACTGAGTAGTAATTGATGGAATAAGGACAGAAGTGATATAAGCCACTTCCAGATTTGGCCCATGAGAACCTCCCACATGAGATCCTTCAATCTCCTTCTCCATCTGCAGGTTAAAAGGAGAGAACTTTGAGACATCTAGAGGCCAAGGGATCCACAAGATGGAAGGATCCTGGCTTCCTGAAACATAGAAGGTAGCCTAACCAGGACACATCATGTTGAAGTGTTATTCAGACAAGAAATAAACTTTGTGTTAAGCACCGAAACTTGAGAGTTGTTATATCTCTAATGTCTCCTGATTCCAGTTGCACCCATCTTTCCATGGTTACATGAAATACCCTAGTGTTCTTCCCATAAATTCCCTCTTTGCCCAAGCCAGGTTGAGTTAGGATCTTGCATCTACAACATAAAAGAGCTCTGAGAGCTTAGCTGGTTAGAACATCCTCTCAATATCCCAAGGTTGTGGGTTCGATCCCCTGGTCAGGGCACATAGAAGAATCAACTAATGAATGTATAAATAAGTGGAACAACAAATCAATGATTCATTCTCTCTCTCTCTCTCTCTCTCTCTCTCTCTCTCTCTCTCCTCTCTCTCCCTCTCTAAAATCAATAAATAATTTTTTTAAAAGAGTTTTGAGGAACATAGTCAAGAAGAATAAACTGCAATCATTTGAAATGGCATGAAGATTGAAGTAAGCAATCCCCAAATGTCTAGAAAATTTCTCATAAGAGTAATAATTCCAACAAATTAATGACAATCCACAAAAGACTCTTTTCAATTTCAAGAGTTACTACTAGCTCTAAAATCATGAACCACTTAGTGGCTCTGTGGTGTGGCTCTGTGGTTGAGCATCGACCTATGAACCAGGAGGTCATGTTCTACTCCCAGTCAGGGTACATACCTAGATTGTGGGCTCAATCCCCAGCAGGGGGCATTGAGGGAGGTAGCCAAGCAATGCTTCTCTCTTATCATTAATGTTTCTATCCCATTCTCCCTCGCCCTTCCTCTCTGAAATCAATAAAAATAGATTTAAAAATAATAAAAAATAAAATCATGAACCATTTACAGTGTGATACTCTCTCTTCCTTCTCATTTTATTACCAGAAGCATGTACCAAGTTGTAATAGCCCTCCCTCAGGGTTTACTTACTATCAGATACCCTCTGGAATCCTCAAACATACAGAATCCTAACTAGCAAGATAAACCTCATTTATCTTACATAGCCAGCTCTGCTGTCCCATGATTTATTGGGAAAATGGATCGACATAGAGCTCTAAGAATTCAAATAATTACTCTGGGCTAAATAGCTCTGGGTATAAGTATACAACCCTGGCCAGAGTTTTCAAAGATAAATATTCAAGAATTAGCAAAGCTTCTGGGAACATTTATAAGACCATAAATGAAAAGATTACAAAATAAACAGGAGAGTGACGTGATGAATGCCTCCTTGAGCACTGAAAAGGTCTGCCAGAAACTGGGGGCCAGTGATGACAGAGCATGCATCCTGTTCAGTTCCCAGAAACGTTGATCATGAAGCCAAAATTGTTTTATAACAGCACGCACTGACATCTGTGATATATTCTACGGGCTTGTTATAAAGCACTTTTATACTATACATTGAGTTATTTGATTCTCAGACCAACAGTGTGAAGATGAGATTTCATCAGCCCTTCATTGACAGCTAAGAACACAGGCTCAGACAGGTCAAGTGCTCATGGCCCCAGGGTTTGTGACTTGAGCCAAGACTTGAGATCCAGTCTCCAAATTCCAGAACCTCTGTCCATTTCACTATGGACTTCCAGGGCAGAGGAATGGCCTGGCTGGGCAAGATTTTTTCCCAGTGCCATAATTCTTCAACCCATGTTGGAGGTTGGTTTGCTCTGTTTCATGTAATCATATGTGGGAACTTTCCAGAGGGTTAAAGGGCCTGGGATAGATGCCTGGCCTGCCTCCAAAACCAGCTGGGAAAATATTCCCTGACAAGATACCATAGCTTATGCCCACAGGGAGGCCTTGCGCGAGGAGGAGGGAGCCTGAGGCATGGGTTAGAAGTGCTGAGACCTCCATGTGATTTTCTCAAAATCACACAGTTGGAGGCTTCTGAGACCCAGACAGCAAGGTCTCTCAGGACTCCAAAGATAGACTACAGGGAGAATGAGCTAAAGGTACCCTTTGTTGGAGAGGGAGAGGGGATCAACTACATAGACTGAGCTGGCCTCAATCAGCATTCTCTAACATGATTTTTTAAAATGATTGTAAAGAGAGAGAGAGAGAGAGAGGGAGAGGAAATCATCAATTAGTTGTTCCATTTATTTATGCATTCATTGGTTGATTCTTGCATGTGCCCTGAAGAGAGATCAAACCCACAACCTTAGCATATCAGCTCTAACCAACTGAGCTACCTGGACAGGGCTCTCAGATGATTTTTTTTTAAATATATTTTATTGATTTCTTACAGAGAGGAAGGGAGAGGGATAGAGAGTTAGAAAAATCGATGAGAGAGAAACATCGATCAGCTGTCTCCTGCACACCCCCTACTGGGGATGTGCCCACAACCCAGGTACATGCCCTTGGCCAGAATCGAACCTGGGACCCTTCAGTCCACAGGCCGACGCTGTATCCACTGAGCCAAACTGGTTTCGGCTCAGATGATTTTTAAGAGCCACTTGTAAGAGACAAATTTGTCAAAAGCAAACATTCATATACTGCCTGAGAAAGGCAAGAAAGGGAAATAATTGACAGTTTAGTAAGAGCATTTATCCCTGGAGGCTGGTGATCTATCAACTCAGAAGGAAGACACAGGACATTCGGGGAGCTGTCTTTCAGCATGTTGAAAAGTGTGAAGAGCTGGCCTCTCCTGACTACTGTTACTTCCTGGGCTCCAAGGATGAGAGGGAGGTCCCATATACCAGTGAAGTTGCTCCAGAAATAGAAAACCCAAGATCCTGAAGAAACATGGGTTAGTGTAAGGGGCAAAGGCTTTGATTTTAACAACCTGTGCTTGAACCACTGCTCAGACTTTAGTCAGCTGTGACCTGAAGCAAGTCACAACCTCTTTGAGCTTCAGTTTCTATATCTGTAAAGGATAAGAACGCTTATTTTAAAGGACTGTGGGGAGGATAAAACAAAATTATGAATCTAAGGGGCATAGCACAGTGCCCGATACACAGTAGCTGTGTATCAATAAAATGTTAGCTCCTAAGTTTTCCCCCTCAATCAATCCCCTAATATTGGAATTCTAATACTTATTCATTCTAATTATTATTAATCTACTGGCCCTTAGTAATATTGAAAAAATCACATATATTATCCAATATCTTTTTTAAAATATGTCCTATTGATTTTTTAGAGAGAGTGGAAGGGAGAGGGATAGAGAGATAGAAACACCCATGATAAGAGAGGAACATCATCTATCAGCTGCCTCCTGCACACCCCCCATAGGGGATCGACCCTGCAACTGGGCATGTGCCCTGACGGGGAATCAAGCCAGTGGCTTCTGGGTTCCTGGCTCAATGCTCAACCACTGAGTACACCGGCGGGGCAGTTATCCAATATCTTGACCATTTCACTTGCCTCTTTGAAATATAACCATCAAAAACAACCAAAAAGACAGACAAAAAATAAGCAAAAGAATGAAATATAAATCAAATAACTCTGGGCCCTTGGGCCTCTTACTAGTCTACTTTATGCTTCAAGAAAGAAAGGAAAGAAAGGAAGGAAGGAAGGAAGGAAGGAAGGAAGGAAGGAAGGAAGGAAGGAAGAAAGAAAGAAAGAAAGAAAGAAAGAAAGAAAGAAAGAAAGAAAGAAAGAAAGAAAGAAAGAAAGAAAAAGAAAGGAGGGAGGGGGGAGAAGGAAAGAAGGGAGGGAGGGAGGGAGGGAGGGAGGGAGGGAGGGAGGGGAGGGGGGAGAAGGAAAGAAGGAAGGAGACAACTCAAAGGTCTCTTTTCAACTTTATAATTTTCCTCCAATCTGAAAGAGAATCCAAACCTTATAGATCTTTGGCACATAGCTGTACTTAACAATGGTCAAATTCAACTAAACTTTCCACAAGGCTTAAAATAAAAAGGAATTCTGACTTTACCAATGTTTTCTTAAACTTAATAAATACGGCCATAGGGACAAGAGGAAGGATATACAGTTCTTGTGATCTTTTTTATGTTATCTTCCTGATCTGTAGAACCATTTCTTCTTGACATCCTCTATCCAAGACGGGGTCAGGCACCCCTCCTCCATGCTTCAGTATTCTATTTATACCACTACCAGCACTATGACCATACTGTACAACAATCATCCATTGTATGTCTCCTTCTCTAGATTACACTCTCCTTTCAGGCAAGAACAGTGCGCTGTGAAATATCAATTACCAGTATCCACCAGCACAGTAACTGGTATATAATAGATACTAAATTAGTGTTGGATGGATGGATGGATGGATGGATGGATGGATGGATTGATGGAGGAAGGGGTGAATGGGATTTTTAATATGGGAGAAACATTAGCATTAATCTCGTCTACAAGGTCTTCGTTTCACAGATAAGGAAGAAGCCTCAGAGCTGTGAGATAATTCAGCCAAGGTAGCCTCATAAGCAGCTAGAAGATGACAAGTGGTGGCAGTCATGCCTTTTTGACTTTGAGTTCAAAGACAGCTATCATTTATCACTCACCACCAAGGGGAGGCAGGAAAGCTTGGAGGACACAGCATAGACTCCACAGGCAAAGTCTTCTTGTTCCTGCTGCCTGTCAGTCATGTGACTTTGGGCAAGTTACTTCATTTCTGACTCACAATTTCTGCATCTGTTAATTGGGACTATTAATAACTTCAGAGTTGTTGGGGGTATTAAATCTGCCAACATACACAAAGTGCCCAGCATAGCACTATGTGTTAAATAAATGTTTACTGAGTGAATCATGAATAAGTCCCTGTCCAACATACCACGACCTCATGAATGTGGTTTAGACTTTGCATTTAAGTCTCTGCCCACATGGAAGGTGGCTGGGACACCATAATTACAGGACCATGTACTTGGAAATTTGTTCCTTGCTAGAATCGGATCTTAAGGCAGCACCAAGTAGCCTCAATAACTTTGCTCACTGTTCCCTTCACCTGGGATGCCCTTCCCACCTTCCTCATTGCCACACAAATCTTACCCATCTCCCACTGCCCAGCCATATCCACCCTATGAAGGAAGCCATCTCTAATTCCTATGAATTCATTAGACATTCCTGACTCATAAGTTAGTTTCCACCACATAGTGGAAGGGTATATCTGTTTGGGGTTTATAATTTGTGGTAAAATACACATAATATAAAATTTACCATCTTAACCACTTTAAGTGCACAGTTCAGTACTGTCAGGTATAGTCATACTGTTATGCAACTAATCGCCAGAACTTTTTCATTTAGCAAAAGTGAAACTCTATACCCATTAAACAATAACTTCCCAATTGCTCCCTCCACCCCAGCCTCTGGCAACCACCATTCTACTTTCGGTTTCTATGAGTTTCACTCCTCTAGGTAACTCAGTAAGTGAAATGATAAAATATTTGCCCATTTATGTCAGATTTATTTCACTTAGCACAATGTCTTCCAGGTTCACCTACGTTTTAGCATGTGTCATAATTTCCTTCCTTTTCAAGACTGAATAACATTCCACTGTAAGTACATACCACATTTTGCTTATCCATTCATCTGTTGATGGACACTTGGGTTGCTTCCACCTTTTTAGCTATTGTGAATAATGTTGCTATGAACATGGGTGTACACGGGTGCATCTGTTTTTCTCTTTTACTTGAATGTGAACTTCTTAAGGACAAAGAAAGGGTCTCAATCATCTTTACAGTTCTCAAGGTGGCTGACAGGTAATGGGCACTCAATAAGTACCTATCGAGTAAATAAGACAGGGCTGCTCCAAACATGAAGTGAAAAAGTAATCAGCTTCCATACAAATTTGCAAAAGGGCAGAATCACAGCAGAAAAGCACAGACTTAGCAATAAGACAGTCTTGATTTCTGATCTTGGATCTGCCTCTTACTAGTCATAGGACCTTATGCATTCTATTTTTTTAATATGTTTTTATTGATTTCAGAGAGGAAGGAAGAGGGAGAGAGAAATAGAAACATCTATGATGAGAGAGAATCATGGATCGGCTGCCTCCCGCAAGTCTCCCACTGGGGATCGAGCCCACAACCTGGGCATGTGCCCTTGACCGGAATCGAACCTGGGACCCTTCAGTCCGCAGGCTGACACTCTATCCACTGAGCCATACTGGCTTGAGCAGGACCTTATGTATTTTAATAAGCTCTCAGAGTTTCAACTTCCTCATGTGGTTTTGCCACAATTAAATGCTATAACTTAATGTAAAGCAGCACAGCTCTTGGCACATCACAAACTTTGAAACCTTGCCAATATTATTTTATAAAGTTATATAATAAAAGTCACTTACTTCACATGCAAACATACCACTTAACTTCCTGACCATGATAACTTTAAAAGCAAAGAGCATGGAGTATTCTGAGACCGAAGAATTTATGGCAAGAAACAGTCAAAAAAGGCACTTTCACAGCAGTAACAATGAACCCAATTGGTACCACTGAATGTGGAATCTTGACCTATACGGTTACAACTCTAGTAGCTGGAAATCACTTCAAAGGCACAGACCTAAATGTTATACTAAGGGTCATCTCACTTAGCACAGCAGCCTGTCCAAGATCTCATAAATGTTTTTTAATCAGGATTACTTGAGGCTTTTGTTTTTTTGGTACCCCGGCTAAATTGATTTTGAATTTAATCATTCATGTTGTAAAGCTTTTAGCAAAAAGATGGAAGAAATAAATAGCCCCTTATTACTATTTCAGACAGAAATATTTATTTTAATCTGTCTCAAAGGAAACTGAACTCCCCACTCTCCTCCCAGTTCCTCTAGGACATGAATTCCTTTTGAGGTTGCTATCTGCATTTTCCAGACCAGAAACATTCCTTCCAAGGTTAGCTCTTAGAAAGTAGTTTTTTAAGTATTAGAAGAAAAAGCTTATTCAAGTTTCTGTCTGCCATAACAATTAACATCTGACATGGCTAATTAAAATGGCTCTCTGAGACAAAAATAGGAAACTTGATTGTGTGGTGGAGGAGAGGGAAGGGAAGGAAAAGAAAAGGTAAATGGAAGTTGCCTGAATGCTAATATCAGCCCGAATGTGGCCCTAAGTGAACAACCCCTAACTTTCCTAGAACAATCATGACTTCATGTAAATGTAACACTATACTAAGATGATTTGTTACATGAAAAACAAAATGAGATTTAATAAATGTATTTGTAAAATTTTGCAATTAAGTGAATTTATAAGTAAAGAAAAAAATTCTTTGTCAGACCATGAATTACAATTTTGGATTCAGAACAATGCTGTCACCATATCTCATGCGTCAATTTTAATTTGGCTCCCCAGCAATGGCTAAGAGCTACTGGCTGCCTTGTCCATCAAGGTCCACCATGATGGTCCACCATGAAGGGTACCATGCTAAGACTTGACAATCAGGGGCCTATTTTATCTTCACAACAACCCTATGCTCTAGGTATTGGCATCGCCTCTCCCTCCTTTTCTACCTTTTTATTTTAAATTAATTTCAGACATACCAAAAGAAAAAAAAAAGGCAAAAAAATGAGGAATTCATATATATATTTCACCCAGATTACCTATAGGTTAATATTTTCTCACATTTGCTTTATCATTCTCTCTCTGTAAATAGATATTATATTACCACTAACTACTTAGCATTTCCTTGAAAATAAGGACATTCTCACCCTGGCTTGTGTCAGCTCACACGTGGAAGGATCTCGGGTTTGATTCCCAGTCAAGGGCACATACCTGGGTTGCAAGTTTGATGCCTGGCTCCAGTCAGGGCATGTGTGGGAGGCAACCAATCTGTGTCTCTCTCACATTGATGTTTCTCTCTCTCTCTCTATCTCTCTCTCTCCTCCAACTTTTTCCCTTCCACTCTCTCTAAAAATCAATGGATGCCAAAACCGGTTTGGCTCAGTGGATAGAGCGTCGGCTTGCGGACTGAAAGGTCCCAGGTTCGATTCCGGTCAAGGGCATGTACCTGGGTTGCGGGCACATCCCCAGTAGAAGATGTGCAGGAGGCAGCTGATCGATGTTTCTCTCTCATCGATGTTTCTAACTCTCTATCTCTCTCCCTTTCTCTCTGTAAAAAATCAATAAAATATATATATAAAAAATAAGAATGGAGTACTAATTTATGCTACAACACGCTAAACCTTGAAAGATTATGCTAATGAAAAAAACCATTTATATAAAATGTCCAAAATAGGCAAATCTATAGACAGGAAGATTAGTGGTTGCCTGGGGCTGAGGTTCTGGGGTGAAAAAGATGGTAAATGACTGATAATGAGTGCAGAATTTCTTTTTGGGATAATGAAAATGTTCTAAATTGAGTCTAGTGATGTTGACACAACTCTGTCAACATACTGAAAACTACTGAGTTGTATACTTTCAATGAGTGAATTGTGTGATGTGTGAATTATATTTCAATAAAGCTATTTTAAAAGTCAGCATTACATAAAATAGTAAATCTTAAGAAATCTCATTACACACACACACCACTCACCCCTACTGCCCTGTACAAGTAACCAATTTATTTTACACCCTTCCAAGGAATCTTCATGCAAACTGAAATATGTGTAGCCCCATTTCTTTCACAAAATATGCCCTGTTCTGCCACCTTCTTTCTTTCACTTAACATATCATTGGAGATCTCTCCATATCAGTACCTCAAGAATACCCTAATTCTTGTCTGTAGTTTCATAGTTTCCCCTCTGTGAACGTATCCATTCATTTAACCAGTTTCCCACTGATGCACACTTAGGCTATTCCCAATCATTCGCTATCACCAACAATGATGCAATGCTTTTAACCTGGTCTCATCAGATGACTCTCTGTTCCTGGACTGCCAGGAAGCACTGTGAGTAGCAGGAAGCAGTTAGAGTTAGTCAGAACTGAGTTTGCATCTGGCCCCGTCTGCTAACTAGCTATGTGACCTGGGAAGATTATCTGTACTTTCTGAGCCTTAATTTTCTCACTTATAAAGTGGTCAAAATCCCACCTACTTTATTAGGTTGCTTTTATTTTTATTTTTAAATATATTTTATTGATTTTTTACAGAGAGAAAGGGAGAGAGATAGAGAGTTAGAAACATCGATCAGCTGCCTCCTGCACATCTCCTACTGGGGATGTGCCCACAACCAAGGTACATGCCCTTGACCGGAATCAAACCTGGGACCTTTCAGTCCTCAGGCCGACGTTCTATCCACTGAGCCAAACCGGTTTCGGCTAGGTTGCTTTTAGAGTTAAGTAAGATAAGACAGATACCTTGTGACCAAGGTTGAAATAATTTGTGTGTCAAAAAGCATAAGGTTGGGGGGAAAAAAGAAGACAGAAGGTTGGTAATGGATTATAACAAACACATTGGGTGGATAAGAGAATCCAGAAGTCCAAGTGATACAAAAAAAAAAAAAAAAGGAAGAAGAGGAGGAAAGCTGAAAGCTAACCGATCAGGAAAACACCAATAGATACCCATTGACCAAGGCAAGGATTATCAATACGTAGATGTTAAAACCATTGGATGAAAGTTGCAGCGGAACAGGATATCTAAACAAGCTCAAATGATAACCCCACAGATAATGTTATTAATTACAAACAGAAAACATTATCTTTACAATGCAGAGATCTGGCAACACCACCTACCCAAACGATCAAACCTCCCATACCAGTGATGTTACAAACTCACATTATGTGTCACCAAATATGATGCAAGGGAGGGATGCAGCATTCCCTATGGGGAATTCTTACCACAAACGTTTAACCTGAGTCTCATAGTGAGGGGGGAAAATCAGACAAATCCAACTTACAGTCTACAACAAGGCAACAGACTTGGAATCTTCAAAATTTCAATGTCATAAGAGACAAAAAAAAAAAAGGCAGGGGTACTGTGATATGTTAAAGGAAACTAAAGAGACACAACTACGGTATGTAATCCTTCTTTCCATCTTGGGTTCCAAAACAAAGATTATAACAACGTTGGAACGACTGGGAAAGTCTGAAAAATATTATTGTTTCAATGTAATGGTGTTGTGGTTACACAGGAGAATGTCCTTGTTCTTAAGAGATACATGCTCCAGTGTTTGGAGATAAAGTGTTGTCATGTCTACGACTCAGTTTCAAGTAATTTGGAATTGGGGGGGGGGGGGGGGGGGAGGGGAAGAGGGCGGGAATGTGTGTGCATAGATAAAGAAAGCAAATGAATCTAGATGAAGGGTGCATGGGTGGTTGCTGTAATATTTTTGCAATTTTTCCATATGTTTGAAAATGTTCAAAATAAGTTGGGGGAAAATCAAATAAAACACATAAGCCATCTAGTACCCAATAGATGCCATGACAGTTCACATCATGGCTTCAGCTAACTCAACAAATCTACAGAAAGCTCCTTCCCCCATGCCTCTAGGACTAGGTACAATGACTCGCATTAAAGGAAAGGCCACCAGCCAGTCCTTACCTTCATGAAGTTTATATTTTTGATCAGAAGTTAAGGCAAAAACAGGAAGCAGCTGAAGAAGCAGTATGGGTTTTGGTTCCAGAAAAATCTACCTAGTACCTACATCTGCAAAAATTTTTAAGCTAGGTAACTTTAAAAAAACAAAACAAGTTACCTAACCTCACTAAGAATTGTTTCCTCATTTATATGGAAAAACTGAACTCAAATCTTCTACCTAGGAAAGCATATATAACACGCCATTGTGAAGCATCTCTTATTTTAGAGATTCTCTTTAAAAGATATTAGTCTCCTAGAATAAAAGTGGGGGAGAAGGAAAACTGGATGGGTCCACCTTTGTTTCCCTATCAGAACACCCAATGCAGGGCCTTGCATTTAGCTTATGCTCACAAATATTGGTTGAAGAAGTAACGACAGACTGTATGAGACAGATGCTTCTTAGGCTGCAAATTGCATTAAAGAAAATATCAAGAGGAGCTGGCCCAGTCAGAGACAGCAGCACCTTCACAAAAGCACATACATTTGCCAAAATCTTTAATACACGTTATCTCATTTGAGCCTCACAATAATCCCCATTTCATAGATGAAGAAACTGCAGCTTAAAAAGATAAATTACCCACTTAGCACACAACTCAAATGTGTGCTTGCTCCACTCAGACACAAAAGAAAGGGAATAACTGGCTAACAGAATTGAAATAATTCACAGCCTATGATCCTTACAATCTCTTCCTCAGGGTTTTTGCTGGGGCAGAGTGAGTCACCTGAACTCATACCTTTTTTACCAGAAAAATGCCGAAAACCTGCCCTGGGATTGCTTCTATTGATATTCAGAAAGAGAAACAATCAGGCCTTTTAACCACCTGCTTCAGATATTTAAAAAGTGAAGCTTCAATTCCCCTTTCTATTGTGGTTGTGTGACTGAGATGGAGCGGAACTAAGCAGAAGAGGTTATTTTCATCTCAAGATTGACGGTGTCCACATTTTAGTGAAGTGAACCATAACTCAAAAATAAAATTTCCTGCAGAATTTTCTGGGGAAAACTCTTGGCTGCGTTATTCTTTCAGTTCACTTTTTAAACATCATGCCGTGCTACAGCTTAGATAATGTGTTTTACTTTTGCAGAGGTTTCCATGTTATTTACATATCAACCTTATATTACAGCCACCTCAAAAACCAGCAGGAAGTCTGCGATTCCATTTTTGCCCACCTTCTGTCTACCCATCACAAGTTTCTTCCCTTAGTAAAAGAGTTTAGCTCCAGTGGCTAAGTAACTTGACAAAGGTATATAGAAATGGCTCTCTCAAAGACCGTTAATAGGAATTCAATTGTCAAGGGACAATTAAAGGGGAACTGTTCATGCCACCTGACCCAGTATTTCTACCCTTAGAAAATGTATTCTACAAAAATAGTCCTACAAATTCATCAAAAAAAGATGCATATGCAAATATTCACTGCAGCAGTGCCCAACAGCCATTAAAATGGATAAATCAGAGCAACATGCAAATATGTGGGACAAATGCCCAAAATATATTAAGTTAAAGGAAGCAAGCAAAATATGTATGTATGTATTATACTAATATCATTAGCATATGTGTAGGAAAAAAATGACAGAGGAATATACATAAAAATCTCAACAGGGTGAAATTAAGGGGAACTTTTCTTATGTAGTTCATTGTGTATTTCTATAATAAATTTTGATTAATCTTATATCTAGAATTTTTAAAAAATAAAATTAACGTATATATTTATGTGCCCTTCCTCATCCTTTCCTCTTCACTTTGGAACCAGCTAGTTTGCAGCTCCACCTGCATTACTACTAATAATAATATCGAAGGTAGGATGCCAGCTGTAGAAGCCTGCATTCTTTTTTTAAATATGTTTTACTGAGTTTAGAGAGAGAGAGAGGAAGAGAGAGGGATAGATAGAAACATTGATGAGAGAGAAACATCAATTGGCTGCCACCTGCACGCCTGCCACTGAAGATCAGGGCTGAAACCTGGGCATGTGCCCTGACCGGGAATCGAATAGCGACCTCTTTGGTTCATGGGTCAATGCTCAACCACTGAGCCACCCTGGCCAGGCAAAGTCTGCATCCTTATAGAATACTAGAGACCCGGGGTGCACGAAGTCGCACGCGGTTAGGGTCCCCAGACCTAGCCTGGCCTCCGTCGCATGGCCTCTGCCGCCCTGCGACACTACGTGAAGCTCCCCGCCCCAGGACCTCCACGATGCTCGCAGCCCCTCGACTGCTCTGTGAGGCTCCCCCCAACCCCTGTCCCTCAACTGCTCCGTGAAGCTTGCTGCCACCCCGCGAAGCTCGCCGCTGGACACTCTGCGAAACTCCCCCCGCCCCACGACTGCTTTGCGAAACTCGCTGCCTCCCGGGTGACTGCTCCGCTAAGCTCATGGCCACCCAGCAAAGTAGCCCGCCACTGCCGCTCAACAGTCCCCAGTCCCGCCCCACCGCCAGCCCACCCTCATGGTGAGCGGCTCAGGGGCCGGGGGAGGGGGTGGACCGAGAGGTGCTCCATGAACTTCATGGTGACTGGTCGCCCCTTCGGTCGTGATGGCACCTAGCTCTTTATATATATTAGGATATACAGGATCATGTTTAGAAAAGATACAAAGATCACTTACAATGCCCCCCAACAAATGGTATTCCAGCACATAGGCTGATTAAGTACTTGTAGGGACCAAGAAAATCACTACCTTCTGAAGCAGCCCTTGATGTCTTCTAGCTTTGCTGTAACAAAGACCAAGGCCATAACATGTCAGACTAAACAGAAGGTACCATTACCACATTCAAGAAAACTAACATTGTAACTGATTATCTAATCGGCAGCTCCCATTCAATTTCCCAAAATGTCTTTTATAGCTTTTTAAGTCCGGGATCCAACCAAGGATTACATGTTGCATTTGGTTGTCACAACTTTTTAGTCTCCTTTAGTCTAGATCAGCCACCCACACATTTTGTTTTATTTCGTTTTGTTTGTCTTTCATGACATTGACATTTTCAAAGATCGCAGGCCAGCTGTTTTACAGTATGTCCCGCAATCTGGATTTCACTGATTATTTCTTCATGATTAGATTTAGGTCAAACATTTCTGGCAAGAATTCTACATCAATGATGTTGTATACTTTCCGTTGCAACAGGTTTTCTAGTTACACTAAGTATATTTTACTCGTTTTATCACTGTGGGCACTAAGCAAGCTTCAGCCAATAAATAAAATATTCAAAACAATAAATGCATTTAATGTTAAAAACAGCTACCATGAGCACCAGGCATAGTGCCAGACATTTAAAATATATTATCTGCCCTAGCCCAACTAGCTAGTTTGGCTCAGTGGATAGAGTATCAGCCTGCTGGCTGAAAGGTCCCAGGTTTGACTCCCATCAAGGGCACATGCCCAGGTTGCAAGCACAATCCCCAGTAGGGGGCATGCAGGAGGCGGCTGATCAATGATTCTCTCTCATCATTGATGTTTCTCTCTCTCTCTCTCTCTCTCTCTCTCTCTCTCTCTCTCTCTCTCCCTCTCCCTCTCCCTCTCCCTCTCCCTCTCCTTTCCTCTCTGAAAGCAATAAAAATACATTTAAAAAATAGATTATCTCATTTAACCCTCACAACAATCTTGTGAAGAAACAAAGGTTCGAAGAAGTTAAGTAACTTGCCCAAGGACACACATGTGTATGCACATGAGAACTCACACAGACACACTTTAACATATGATCTCAGGGGTTCATGTTCTCCCTGAGAATCCTCCATGGACAAGTTAAGAACCCCTGCCTCAGCCTACTCTTGCAGAGGCCTATCTAGTTTTAAAAGTTGGATTCCTATGAAGAAGAAACTGAAAATAAATTAGCTATGGTCCACATAAAATTCTTCCATACTTGGAAATGTTCTTATTTGGAGATGGGCCACATTTTCATCACAGCCAAGAATATAGGACAGTGGTTCCATGAATTATTATAATATTGCCCTCGTCGCCGGTTGGCTCAGTCGCTTAAAGCATCATCCCCATATGCCAAGGTTGCGGGTTCAATTCCTGGTCAGGGCATATGCCTGAGTTGCAGGCTCAATCCCCAGTTGGGGGTGTGCAGGAGGCAGCTGGTCAATGATTCTCTCTCATCACTGATATTTCTATTTCTCTCTTCTTTCCTCTCTGAAATAAATAAAATATAGATATGTATTTTAAAATAAAAATTTAAAAATAAATCTAATCCATATTTATTTTTAAAAATCAATCAATGAATACATAAATAAGTGGAACAACAAATTGATGTTTTAAAAATTATAATACTGCCCTAACGGGTTTGGCTCAGTGGATAGAGCATCGGCCTGGGGACTGAAGGGTCCCAGGTTCGATTTCGGTCAAGGGCATGTACCTTCGTTGCCGGCACATCCCCAGTAGGAGGCGTGCAGGAGGCAGCTGATTGATGTTTCTCTCTCATCGATGTTTCTAACTCTCTATCCCTCTCCCTTTCTCTCTGTAAAAAATCAATAAAATATATTTTAAAAAATTATAATATTGTGTTTTTATTGTTTGTCTTCTTTAAAATTTTTTTATATATTTCTTTATTGATTTCAGAGAAGAAGGGAGAGAGAGATAGAAACATCAATGATGAGAGAGAATCATTGATCGGCTGCCTCCTGCAGGCCCCCAATTGGGGATCAAGCCCGCAACCCAGGCATGTGCCCTTGGTTAGAATCGAAGCTTGGACCCTTCAGTTCACAGGTTGACGCTCTACCCACTGAGCAAATCCAGCTAGGGCTATTGTTTGTCTTCTTTAAACCATTCTCCAACAAAGTAAGAAAATAAAGAAAATGTAAAAAAAAAAATTATAAAGCTAAATATATTCTTAATTTTTAAATTATGCTCTTCCTACAGCTTTTGGTATTAAATGTCCTTTATGAGATAAAAGTCAAAGGGGACATTAAAAAAATAACTATTGTCAACCACTCACACCCCCCCATTATATCTTATTTTTAAAAATTCTACATATCTATAAAATTCAAAAGTCTAAGACCCATTGATTTAGCGAACTATATACAGTTAACATTATTTCTGAGAAACTAACTTGAATAAAGGAAGTGAAGATCAAAAGGAAACCAGATTTGAAATATTTCTGAATTTCCCCAAATTCATCCACAAAACATCTCAAAGGCTTCAGATCTCAGGAATACATGTTAATGGACTTGTTAAAAACATTTCACATTAGACATTTGCATTACTAATTGCTCTCTTTCAATATTTTGATATTTCCTGCTTTTGAATGGGCCCTTAGTAACCTAGGTTAGTTCACTCAATCAACAAATACTCATACTCCCTAATTTATGCAAGGTACTCCATTAGGTGCCTGGGGACACAGTCTAGAGCAGCGGTTCTCAACCTGGGGGTCGAACGACCCTTTCACAGGGGTCGCCTAAGACCATCGGAAAACACATATATAATTACATATTGTTTTTGTGATTAATCACTATGCTTTAATTATGTTCAATTTGTAACAATGAAATTGGGGGTCACCACAACATGAGGAACTGTATTAAAGGGTTATAGCATTAGGAAGGTTGAGAACCACTGGTCTGGAGAGTTCTTTCTTACCTCATGTCAAAGATCAAGTGTCACAAGCCACTGTAGACACAATCCCTTCCCCCAGGAAAGAAGAATAAAAGCATCTCTTGGGGCTGTGCTCTTCTATCGAGGCCTACATACCTCTCTGTATGTGGTTATTTGTCTTTCTCCCTCAACTCTTCCAAAGCAAACACTACCTTATCAGTGCTCTCTTCCTAGCACAGTGCACATATAGCTGGAGATCGGTATAAATTCGTGGAATACATATATTTTACAGATGAGAAAAACAAAGGTCAGAAAAAGAATATGACATGTCCAACATCATACAGCTAATAAATAAGTAGTACCTGGTCTTAGAAAGCTCTCACCAGAGCTCTCGTCTATTCCACCATGCCACATCATACATGCAGACAGGGTGAGAGAAAGATCTTAGATGTCTTCCTGGAACTTCAAACTCAACATGTCCAAAAGTCACTCCTTCTTGAAAAAAAGCAAACAAAAATCTGGTCCCCCATCCAGTGTTCTCATTCTCTATACATGACATCCTTAGTGGCTTAAGAAAAAACTCAAGTTAACTTGACTCTCTTCTCCCTATCCTCACATCCAGTCAATTAATAATCTTATCAATTATAATCTTCAAACTTTGTGTCTCTCTCATCTCATTCCTTCTCTCCAAGCCCTCTGCCACCACCCTGGATCCAAGCCACCATCATTATTTACGTAGACAACAAAAATGACTTACCACTTGGTCACACGTTCTGTTTGGCCAATTCTCTCCAATCTCTTCTTCCCTTAACAGCCACAGATATGTTTTTAATATCTTTCTACATATTACATTGAACCAACTACATATGTAATTGAACCTCCCATTACCATCCTAGAGTATTTGCACTCACTCAAGTCTCTTGAAATGTCACTTTCTACTGGAAACTTTCCCTGACTCCTCTGCACAAGGGGAGAGCACCAGTTAGGCACTCCCGTTCCACCTTGTAATACACCCCCCTTGTCAGTAACATTCATCACACTTGCAATAACGTGTTTAATGATTGTCTCCCTATTAGAATATAAACTCCATGAGGGCAAGAGAAGCTTCTCTTTTCCCTGATGTATCCACAGACCTTAGAACGCAGTAGCTGCTGAATTAATATTTATTGTCAGAATGATAGGCTGGGCCCAGATTGTAGCAGGCCAAGTAAATCAAGGGGAGAGGATCATTATCCCTTTGTAAAGATATAAACTAAAATAGAAAGAACTGCATAGTTATTCAAGAGCACAGAAATAGCATTTCTCCTCCCTAAAACACTAAAAAACGTGGTTGGGAAAGGGAGCTTCCTAGAAGAAAAATACTAGAAATGAGAAGGTGGTATAGAGAGGTCTAGGATGACAGCTTCTGAAACTGCTTGTCATACTAGTTGCTTCTAGATAATTAGACATTGGACTTTCCATGCCCAGAGAAGCACTCATGTTAAACAAACAAGCATAACTCCCACCACACTCTTCTTCTAAAGAGGGGGAAATAAAATAACAAACTTTGTTTCTAAAATAACAAATTAGAAACCACAGGAGAGAAAGATGTCTTTGCTCAAGGTGTCCCCCCTGGATAATGCTCCTCAGCAATCAACAGAGAAGGGAGCGGGGGAAAGGCAGACTTCCCACCACTTACTGGAACAGGGATAAGGAGGGGGGAAAGTATTAAATGAGGCAAAGCCATTTGAAATCCATTTATTCCTTGGGAATCATGAGAACATTCCAGGTAAAGCATTTTAAAACCTTGCTAACCCATTGGCAGTTCTTAATAAAGGTAGCAATACAGTTGGCATGAGCTCTACTGCAACATGTCACTGTCCACATGCTGCCACAGAAGCCACAAACCAGGCCAAGGGGTCAGGCTCGTTGTTGCTCATCCTGCCAAGCACCAACTGAAAGACAGGGAAAGGACAAAGCCTCCTCAAAGAGCACTCTGTGGAATAAATATGCACACTGCCTCCACGTAGCCTGGAGTTTCTGGGTAGGGTAGAGAATGGGCGGGGAGGGTATTCAGAGACTGGAAAGAAACTTAAAGAAATAGATGTGATATACCGGTGATGAGAGGGAGATTCTGAAACACAGAGGAAAAATGAGAATTGCAAATGGAGACATGGGAAAAGAAACTGAACGAACTTCGAGTGATGTAGAAGGGTCAGGAAAGGAAGGTACAGGGGAAACGAGTAAGGTGCCCCCAAAAAGCAATAGAGAAACACAAAGCAGACAGTAAGCAAGAGAAAGGCAAAGCCAGGCAGCCCATCTTTTCCCAAATCCAAAAGCTGGTCACTGCATTCCAATAAATCACTCTACTACAAAGCCCATACAATGGATTGTCCTTTGCATTCAGTAACAAGCAGCATTAAATGAAGCATCACCCAGCTGTAACTTTGGAGATCTAAGGATCAGAATTAAAAACGAACAAAATCAATTCAGCAGCAGAAGATAACCAGTAAAGACTTCCCCCGAATTCCTGGCTTGACTATAAAAAGGTTTGGCATTTTAGAGTTAAGCGTAAAGTGCCTGGCATTTCTCCTTCTTTTGACATTCTAAGAGGGGGGTGTGGTTGACCCCAGGTCTATTCATTTCCAAGGGTGTAGATCTCTCAGCTAAGACTGGCCCCATCTGTTCTTGAGTCAGCCAGTTGTTTATGTCAAAGTAACATATTTATTGCACTAATCATCCTAATTACTTACAAGAAGAGAGCCAACATCATACAACACAGAACGCTTTCTGTCCTGTTAAATGTGTTGGTTCCTTTAAGAAGAAAACAAAACAAAATAAACAAACAAAAAATAACACTACTATGCTCCTTGGTTTCCTTGGCCAGGATCACTCTTCGGTGGGTACCTTTCAGTAATGGCAAATGAAGGTTAACTGTGCTTCTAACTTTCCCTTCCCTAAAGCGTTACAATGAACCCAGGTTTCCTTAATGATCCCTTCTCCAAACCGTTATTCGTGCCTGGTGACTGTGCCTCAGGAAACAGCAGCTCATTATGGTACCGCTGCCAGTGGCAAGGAGCCTATTGCCATGTAATTTAAAACACTCACACAAGCACAAATCTGTCAGCTCCACTCCCAAACAATCCTGAAATCCTGCAATAGGGAAAAGAACGCTGAGCGAAACGGCTGCCTCCAGCAGCCGAAGAGAAGCTTCCCGAGACACGTGAAACATTTCTGACTGGCACGGAGTGCACCATTAAAGGACACTGTCACCTCAAATCCGCAGAAAAGGCGAGGCAAGCGACATAGACACACATGCAAAATAGAGCCCCACAAAACTTAGCCCACTGAGAAGCGGCACGCTCCGCTTAAAAGCGAAGAGCGTGTGCTCGCCCAAGCGACACAGAAATGTCCTAAAGTAGTGCGAGCACATTAAATCACTGTCTCCATTTCTCCCCACGCATCGCCCCTTCCCACTCAAACCTCAGCACGCGGGCCGTTGGTGACAGGACTGCAGTGGTCCCCCACCTCAGCCTTCTTCTGATTCTCCAAGAGCACTTCCCAACATCCTCCGAGCCCAGCCCCCTCTCTCGGCTTCAGGAAGGTTGAGGGGAGTTGCGACTGGAGAATTGGCAGGCATCGGTCCTCCCGCGGGGGAAGGTTGCCGGAGTTGTTCTGCACAGTGACCCAAATTGCACAGAGCTTTCCGCTTAGCAGCGTTGGCGATCACCTCCCTAATCCTTCCCCCGAACCCCCATCTTCCCAAAAGAAAAACCTTGAGAATTAAGCGGGAGGTATAACTTGGTAGAACCATTTGAATAAATCACTTCAACTCACCTGGTTTGGGATATTTCTCCCCACCCCAGGCATAAACAGAAATGATATGCGAACGAGTCACGCACGCAACGTAAGATGGTGCGAAGCCTTAGTCCAAGGGCTGGAGTCAGTCCCTGCCCTGATGCCGCTGCTACTCTTAGCTCAGCTGGAGCGAGCGGCAATCACAAGCCCAGCAGCAGCAGGGGGGTGGATAGACCGTAGCACAATGAATGCAGTGGGGTTTTTGCAATGACATCATCCCTCTGTCCAAAAGGCCCCAATAGCCATGCTCAGGAGCGCTGCATTCTGGGAATTGTAGTCTTCTTCAAGCCTGTTCGGAATCTTGAGGCTGCTGTCGGAACTACAATGCCCAGAATGCACCGAGGTCGGACGCACCCAGAGCGAACTGAGGCAGCGAACGAATCTCGGCCGCCATATTGGGGGAGCCTGGCGATTCTGCGGAGCCGCAGAGGCTTTAGGAAGCGCGGGAGGCGAGTGGTGGAGCACTGGGGACGGTGAGGTGGAGAATAAGCCCGTAGAAGATCGGGGGCCGGAGTCTGGGAACCGGGAGGTGGAGGTTTCATCTGGAGACAGATGTAGGGCGGGCCTGGCTGGAGGCGGCTTCCAGAGGTCGAATGGGCCTCGTCCTCACGGCTCTGCGGGGCTTGCCTAGGCCCCCTACGCCTCTTGCTCCATTTTCTAAGGAAGATACTAGAGGAGTCAGTTCACGTCTGGGCTCGGAGCATCATTTAGACCCTCTGACAGGACCGTCGGGGAGAGGGGGGGGTCGATATCTTTGTTGGGATGCGGGGGCCCCGGACGGCGACCTTCTTGCCTGCGGTCGGAGGAGATTCCACCCACAGAGTTGGGCTGTCCCCTCCAGACGTATGTTTAACTTCTTAATTTATTTTCCGTACTCCTTCCAAAGGTTTCGGACCCTCGTTGGGTTTTCATGCAGAGTGATTTGCAAAAGGGTCTAAGGAAGTCGATGCTGGAAGGTAGGCAAGCTGCAGAGGGTCGGACGGTGCTTCGGGGCGGACCGCGCTCTGGCCCCGCGGCTGAGGAAGGATACGGAGCGGCCGAAAGGATGAGCACGCCCGGGTGAAAATGGCATCCTCGCACCTGCCGGCGGAAGCGGGGAGGTGTGGAAGCGGGTATTACGACGGCGGGCGATCGTTTCCCGAGTAGCTCGGGGTCTTGGGTAAAACCCGGAGAGTGTTCGCCCAAATCCTGCGGAGATGGGATGCTCATTACTTACTTAGCACGGATCACCGGCTGACTGAAGTGTGTGGCACTCCCTAATTACCGCTGCTGAACAACTGATTTTTTAAACGAAGTAACTGAAATCAAAAATCACTGGTCCTGGAAGTGGTTTTGTCTAGGGCCTCGAATGACCTGCGTGTCAATGGTGTTACTAAAGCAATGCTGTGTGTTTATTTTTCAGAGCCTGTCTGCACTGTGGAAAGGTGGGCGCCTTCTCTTCCTCCAGAGGGTGTCTGCAGGGTTGAAAATGCTGATGTACTCTATGCTGTTTGTCTTCCTCCGTTTTGCACCTCATTCTGAAAACAAAAGTAACTAGTTATTTTGGGTCAGTAAGGTAGGCACTTCACACGACTAGAAGTTAATAAAACTGTAGCTGGTAAACAAATTCTCTTATCAAAGAAAGGCTAGGCGCGATGATTCCAGACGATGAACGCATGGTAGAAATAGTCTCTTCAATGTGAGCAGTTTTGTGAGGAATGATCTTATATGTCACGTTTCCGGGGAACAAGTCACAAGATGAGTGGCTTTGTTTTATTTTTAAACAAAGATAGCACGTATTGGTCTCATTTATCTATGAATATAACCATGGGAAGGGCTCATGCAAATAATTCTGTTACTCAAAAATACCTTTGAAGGTAACGGTGGTAAGTATACAAAAAGGAACAAAGTGTTTACTATTTTATTTCTGACCTTCAATATGACTATAGAAGTGTTTCAAGCTTAATAGATATAAAATAGATTAGACAGGTTTACATTTAGGCTTAATTTCAAAACTTCAATTATTTTTAGGAGTTGGTTATACAAAGTGTTTTTGTGTCTTATACAAAATTATTGTGACTTGCTCATTTATATTTCTTGAAGCAATAACCTCCTCAATTTGAGTTACTATGGAAGACAAATTTGTGGGGGGAAGAAACACCAACAAATTTCTTAGAAATGTGTGAGAGTGAGACCTATGTAATGCACTGATTTCTGTAATTTGTCATGTGTTTGGGTAGTTTGAAGTTTTTCTAGCCTTATATCCAATGGACATCTAACCATGGAGAAATGAAATGAATCTAGTTGATAGCTACAGTAAGAAAGATTTCATGAGTTACCCTTAAGTTTTTTCGGGGAGGGAGGATCTATACTATTTTTTTAGAAATTTCATTTACAAAATTAATATTTGAGGAGTCAGTGTTGTCAGCTTCTAAAACAATAACCTCAGTGTCCCAAAGAAAACACTGGGTTAGGAAAACTGAAAAGTGGAATTAGGACAGCCTTAAGTAGATACAGAAACCTACTCTTCTCATCGCTCAAAAGAGAATTAGGGGGGATAAATGTGATGGAAAAAAATAAAATAGGATTAGTACATTGATTTTTATTATAATTATAGGTAGATTATTAAGTAGTATTACATTGTCAATTGCTTAAAGAGCAAGGATTTTTTCCAACAGGGTTAAGTGTCAGGATCACCTATAGAACTCGAAAAATACATAGTTATTGCCCACCCATCCCTGCCTAATTCTGTAGGGTTGGAACTAATTATTGTGTATTTTTTAAATTATAGGTGACATGATGGATATCTATAATACTGTAAACAGTATTGGCAAAGATTTTAGGTTTATTACAGATTATATCCATAAATGAATTGTGATATATATAGATGAGGAAATCACCCAGGGATCAATTTATACTTGATAGTTGGGGAGAGAGAAAGAATATCAAAATATCTTGACTTACCTGGATATTTCTTAGAGTAAGGATTTAGTCTAATGCTAAGGAAGTAATAATAAGATACACTTTTCGGTAAGAGTGTAATGCAATCACGAAATTATGGTAAAGCTATTCAGATATTTAAAAGAAGACTCTAGACAGGCAGCCAGATACTAGAATTTTCTGAAAATAATTTTTAGTAAGTCCCTAAATTTTAAAAATTGTTGATTTAATCTTAGTACTCTTTTTTAAAGGGAAGAATGATGATTTTTATTTTTTTTAAATATATTTTATTGATTTTTTTTACAGAGAGGAAGGGAGAGGGATAGAGAGTTAGAAACATTGATGAGAAAGAAACATTGATCAGCTGCCTCCTGCACACTCCCTACTGGGGATGTGCCTGCAACCAAGGTATATGCCCTTTGACCAGAACTGAACCTGGGACCCTTGAGTCCGCAGGCTGACACTCTATCCACTGAGCCAAACCGGTTAGGGCTTAGTACTCTTGATATTTGGGTGCAACATATGTAATATAGTATCTTTTAAAAAATAAATAGATTTTTATTGCCCTAGCCCAAGGGTGGGCAAACTTTTTGACTCGAGGGCCACAATGGGTTCTTAAACTGGACCGGAGGGCCGGAACAAAAGCATGGATGGAGTGTTTGTGTGACCTAATATAAATTCAAAGTAAACATCATTACATAAAAGGGTATGGTCTTTCTTTTTTTTTTTTTTAGTTTTATTCATTTCAAACGGGCCAGATCCGCCCGCGGGCCGTGTTTGCCCACGGCTGCCTTAGCCGGTTTGGTTCAGTGGATAGAGCGTGGGTGCATGGACTGAAGGATCTCGAGTTTGATTCCAGTCAAGAGCAGGTACCTTGGTTGCAGAGAAATAGAAGCATCAATGATGAGAGAATCATTGATTGGCTGCCTCCTACACACTTCCTATTGGGGGTGGAGCTGTAACCTGGGCGTCTGCCCTGAGCAGAAATCAAACTGACGTCCTGGTTCATACTCAACCACTGAGCCACACTGGCCGGGTATAGTATCTTTTTTGCTCCAAATTTTACTCCGTTACTAAGTTTGGAATCTTCACATTCAAAATCCTGTAGCATTCTTTGATCTGTATCTGCTAAAGAATAAAGGTAAGACTCGAGAGAACAGCATTTGAAATGTTTAAAGCAGCCCTAAGATTCACACAGTTAGGGTCTGTCTGCTTTAGAGGAAGGAGGTCCTCTTGGAGATGGTAAGTGAAGACTGACTTTAGAGTTTTGGAGAATATTAGTGACCTCTGGCTTCCTACTGCTTCAGTTTGAAATCTGTCTTGAATGCCTTGCACAGTATCACAGAAATTAGCAACATTCTTTGCCTCGGTGATAATAGCCTCAGGGGTGTGGGAGAGGATTAAACAGAATAATCTATATAAAGCATTTAGCCTAGACCTTGGGAACATATAAGTTTGTGTGTGTGTGTGTGTGTGTGTGTGTTTGTTTACATTTTTATGAAGTAGCCCTGGAGTAGTTAGGTGTGTGTGTTCACATTTTTAGGAAGTAGCCCCAGAGTAGTTAGGATCAAGATACCTTTTCAGGCCTCACCTTAGGTGGAGTTGAATGTTTTCTGAAGTGTACATTTCTATAAGCGGACACAAATGAGCAATACCGTACAGGGTTCAGCATTTGGCGTTTCACTCATTCTGTAAACTTTTTAGTATTTCACATTTTAAACATTTTACTTTGAGTTAATATTCAGGAAAAGAAAGTATATTTTCTAGTCTTGTTTAGTTGACCCACTGTTGTATTTGTAGCAAATTGGCATAATTTTAGCTTCAGGCTTAATGTGCAACTAAAGGTAAATGCAGTAAATACCCCAAAGTCAAGATTTGAAATCTAAATGCCTGTAGTTAATGATTAACCAGAAAAGTCTGCCCTCTATTCTGTGGTTTTCTTTCTTTTTGTAGGTTTCGATGATTGAAAACATTTATTTTTAAGAATTAAGTATATGAACATGAACTTAATCAAATATAAATATATCCCTGAATATATCCATTTAATAATAAACTCACTAGGTGATTCTTCTCCACCTAATTTTACTTGAAAACACCAAGGTGAGATAATTTACCAAAGGCAGGCCTCTTAAGTGTAGCCCCCTCTTCTGTGTTCCTAATTCAGTCTTCTTTCCATTATGCTCAGTACATCTTATTTTTGTTGAAATTTCAAGACAGTTACCAATTTTTTGTTGTTAATCCTCACCCAAGGATATGTTTTCCATTGGTTTTTGGGGGGGGGGAGGGACGGGGTGTGCGGAGAGAAACGATGTGAGAGACACATTGATTGGTTGCTTCCTGAGGCCAGGGAGCAACCTAAGTATGTGCCCTTGACCAGGAATCAAACCCTCAACCTTTGGTGCTCTGGCCAATACTATACACAGACACACTGACCAGGCAAATGCCAAATATTTTTTAATGTTTTTTTTGTACATATTCAGTGAAGAATGTAATCCAACCACATGAACAAGTATTGCTTAACCAAGGTGTATCATAGTTTTCTTAGGGAAATGAGCAAGTTATATGATCCTTGTCTTTAAGGCATTTGATTAAAAATATTTTTGGATAAGGAACCCTACAGTACTCTTATAGACATTCAAAGTATCAATATTTGGAGAGTGCCGTTTAACCAGTTGTAAATCCATTTCATTCTCTTTTTTTGTATATATATTTTTTATTCCTTTCAGAAAGGGAGAGGGAGAGAGATAGAAACATCAGTGATGAGAGAAATCACTGATTGGCTGCCTCCTGCATGTCCCATACTGGGGATCAAGCCCACAACCTGAACATGTGCCCTTGACCAGAATCGAACCTGGGACCCTTCAGTCCGCAAGCCGATGCTCTATCCACTGAGCCAAATCAGCTAGGGCCATTTCATTCTTTAAGTATGGAGTAATTATCAGGTACAAGGCTCAGGATACAACGAAGATTATGATCCTTCAGACCATTAGACTCAACCTTTTTAGTGTCATTTTCAAAAGAAATTTTTAAAGAACAGTATGTTGTGTTACAAAGGGAGCCAATATTGAAATATCAAAAATTGAAATTCATGGTATGCTTTATTAACTCATTAAGATCTAGCACTGGCTGTAATTTCAACATTGAACATAAAATACTTCAAGTTGTCAACATTTTCTGTGGACACTACTCTGGTCTGTTACCTACATTCAAATTTTATTTTATTTGAAGTTATTAAAAATAGAGATGTAATTTTTTCCTATCCAAGTTCATGGACCTCCTGAATTCTGTGACCCCCTGATGCACAGCCCTGTTTTAAATTTTTAATGACAGGAACTTTCTCTTTTTCACTGTTGCATGTCAGACCTGATTAAGAACTTCAGAGTCCTGCTCACTGAAAAACTTGTGATGCCTTGCTTCTATTTCAAAGTCAAATTATACCACAAAGTGGATTTAAGGAAGTTCTCGTATTTCTCATGGTGGAGACAGACACTTTTTAGGACTTACCTCCTTTTGTTTTATTAGGAACAGGCAGGGAAAGTGGCTGCTTTTACTATTGTCTCAAAGTGTGTGTTTAGTATCCAAGCTTGTCTGTATCCACTATACTTGGTACATAGTAAAAGCTCAGTAACAGTAGGATGAATGAATGGACCTTTGACATAAGAGGTTCACAGTTTTGAGAACATCGGGTACAACATGAAAAAGGGAATACTAGAGTAAGGACTAAATGCTTTATTTGCTGTAGTAAATGAACAGTTTGCAGGGGTTGTTTGTAAATCGCTGTGTCCTAGACAATTAAAAGATAGGGCGAACATCTTCGAGTGGTCCCACTGGTGTGTAAGCTCCATGAGGTAAGGTGTATGTGTTTTCATTATAGCTGGTGGTACTACAAAAGCCCAGGAAAGTGCCTGGCGCACCCAACAAGTTTATCTTCACCTAATCAGCCTCAATTCTGGTACCTCCCTAGACACTGCTCAAAACATTCCAGCATTAACCTACCTCCAGCTGTGGAAAGTAAGAAACCTCTTAGACATTCAATAAGTAAAGGAGGTATTTTCTCCTAAATAGAAATCTAATAACTGCTACAAGTATATTTTTAGCTACCATTTTCATTCAACAGTACTTAGGTAAAAATCACCTCCATTTTTTAAAAAATTTTTATTGATTTCAGAGAGAAGGGAGAGAGAGAGACGTCAGTGATGAGAATCATTAATCAGTTGCCTTCTGCAAGCCCCGCACTGGGGACCGAGCCTGCAACCCGGACATGTGCCCTGATCAGGAATCAAACCCTGACCTCTTGGTTCATAGGTCAGCACTCAACCAGTTAGCCACACTGGCCTGGGTCACCTCCATTCTTTTTTTTTTCTTTTTTTCTTTTTTTTTTTAATATATATTTTACTGAATTTTTACAGAAAGGAAGGGAGAGAGATAGAGAGTTAGAAACATCGATGAGAGAGAAACATCGATCAGCCGCCTCCTGCACATCTCCCACTGGGGACGTGCCCACAACCCAGGTACATGCCCTTGACCGGAATCGAACCTGGGACCCTTCAGTCCGCAAGCCGACGCTCTATCCACTGAGCCAAACCGGTTTCAGCCCATTCTTAAATTAAGGCACAAATCTCAAGTTCACCAATTAACAAGTAGAGGAATTAAGAATAGAACTCATGCTCTGGCTGGGTAGCTCAGTTGGTTAGAGCATCCTCCGAATACACGAAGGTTGCGAATTTGATCCCTTGTCAGGGCACAAAAATAACCAATGAATGTATAGATAGGTGGAACAACAAAATGTTTTTCCCTCTAAAATCAATAGCAAAAAATAAAAAGAGTAGAACCCAGGTTGTTGACTTTCAAGATCTATATAAGAACTGCTACTAGTATCTTAGGAGAAATGAGAAAGTAAATGTCCCAGACTTAAAGTATCTCCCATTTGGCGGAAGACTGTTCTTTCCCCCCGCATTTCCCAAGGAAATAAAACAGCCATATGAAACAAAGACCATATGGTGAAACAAAAGTTCCATAACTATTTAAAGCAAGTTTTTAAAAATAGCTAAGCTGGAGTTCATCCTGCAATTTGCTCTGCCTTCACAGTGTACTTGGTATCTTTTCATCTTTTCTACCCTCTAAAAAACATTTCAAGTTTTCTGGGGTTTGTGTTGGTAATTTACAGCTGAAAGGATTTAATAGCTTTTCTCTTCCTCCCTCTCCACCCCTTAAGGATATCAATGGGTTTGTTTCTTCATAGCTTGTATAGGTAGAAAGCTGTAAAGCAGTTAAGACAAAAACATTGGACTGAAAAAAAATGCTAAAGTGAATAGTGATGTTCAAGACCTTTTTTTTCCTTTTTTTTTCTGTGTCTTTTATTTTTTTTAAATATTTTTTATTGATTAAGATATTACATATGTGTACCCTCTACCCCCCCCCCCCGCCCCCCCCGCTCATGCCCTCACCCCCCCGTTGTCCGTGTCCATTGGTTAGGCCTATATGCTTGCATATAAGTCCTTTGGTTGATCTTTCCCCCTTGCCCCCACCCTCCCCTACCTTCCCTCCAAGGCCCGACAGTCCAATCAATGCCTCTCCGTCTCTGGATCAGTCCTTGTTCATCAGTTTATGTTATTCATTATATTCCACAAATGAGTGAGATCCTGTGGTATTTATCCGCTCTCCAGTTCCATCCATGCTGTGGCAAATGGTAAGAGTTCCTTTTTCTTCTTCCTCTTCTTAAAGAATACCTTTCAGCATTTCATATAATGCTGGTTTGGTGGTGATGAACTCCTTTAGCTTTTTCTTATCCGTGAAGCTCTTTATCTGACCTTCCATTCTGAATGATAGCTTTGCTGGATAAAGTAATCTTGGTTGCAGGTTCTTGCTATTCATCTCTTTGAATATTTCTTGCCACTCTCTTCTGGCCTGCATGGTTTCTGTTGAGAAATCAGCTGACAGTCGAATGGGTACTCCCTTGTAGGTAACTGACTGTCTTTCTCTTGCTGCTTTTAAGATTCTCTCTTTGTCTTTTGCTCTTGGCATTTTAATTATGATATGTCTTGGTGTGGTCCTCTTTGGATTCCTTTTGTTTGGGGTTCTCTGCGCTTCCTGGACTTGTAGGTCCATTTCTTTCACCAGGTGGGGGAAGTTTTCTGTCATTATTTCTTCAAAAAGGTTTTCAATATCTTGCCCTCTCTCTCCTTCTGGTACCCCTATAATTCTGATGTTGGTACGCTTGAAGTTGTCCCAGAGGTTCCTTACACTATCTTCATATTTTTTGAATCTCTTTTCTTTTTTCTTTTTCGGTTGGGTATTTTTTGTTTCTTTGTATTCCAAATCTTTGACTTGATTCTTGGGATCCTCTTGTCTGCTGTTGGATCTCTGTAAATTATTCTTTATTTCAGTTAGTGTATGCTTAATTTCTAGTTGGTCCTTTTTCATGTCCTCCATGGTCTCACTATACTCCTTGAGGGATTCATTAAATTTATCGGCGGTTTCCATAAAATTCTTGAAAAACCTTATAAACGTGGCCTTGAACTCTATATCCAGTCGTTTGCTTTCCTCCGTTTCTGCCATTTGTGACCTGTTTCTTTGTCTCCGCATTTTGGCTGCTTCCCTGTGTTGATAGAGTGGCCTGCGCGCCAGGTGTCCTGTAGGGCCCAGTGGCTCAGCCTCCCCAGTTACCTGGGGTGGACACTCTTGGTGCACTCTTGGTGCCTTGGTTGTTGTAGGATCACTGGGAGGAATTGACCTCCAGGCCAATTGGCTGTGGGAATCAGCTGTGTCTGAAGTGGGAGAATGGTCCCCCTCTGACCACTGGGTACAGTGGCTCCTGGATCTAAGGAGGTGCTAATTCAGCCCCTGCCTGAGGCCACACAGCAGGAGCCACGAAGAGGCTCAGCTGTGAAGCAATGCAAGCCGCTGCGGGGCCTTGGGCCTTCTCTTGAAAGTTCCGGGTCTTCCTGGCTGGGCTGTAGTTAGGTACATTCACATGCAAAAGCCTCTGCCGCAGCCTGGGTGGGGCGGGGTCTCAGGGAGTCAAAGGGCGGAGAAAGCAGCTATGGTGATTCTCCGCGCCCGGAGTCGCGCGTCTCAGTGTCCCGGTAACGGCTGCAAGCACCTCTGAGGGAAAGTTGCCCTCAAGTTCGCCCGCTGCCGCCTGACAGACCAGCTTCTCCCCGTATGAGTCCTGGGTCACCAGAGACTTCCCGGAACCGGAGTTCAGAGCAGTCGGGAGCTTGTGATTCAAAAAGACAGCCGCGTCCTCAGATGCCACCCCCTTTCCGCGCGCGCGCGCGAGCCGCCGCCATACCTCTGCACTTCACCTCCGCAGCTCCTCTGGCTCTCAGCGTGCTTTTCTTTTCTTGTAGTTGTAGAAATTACACTCAGCCAGCCTTCCTGTTGTTCTGGACGATGTTTGCTCCGTCCTTTGGGATATTTTTCAATTGTTGTGTGAGGCGACTATTTCCCAGTGTTTATCTATGCTGCCATCTTAGTTTCTCCCCCCTTTCTGTCGATGTTTAAGACCTTTTGATCCACATGGGGCACACTAGATCAATATTTAAATTAGTACATCAATATTTGTCAACTTCCAACTTAAAGAAGTAGAACTTTGCTTTACCAATGAGGAAATTGAGCAGCTTGGAAGTACAATTTGGCCTGATCTGTGCTGATGTAAAGCTATTTATCGGCTGAGCATTCACTTCACTGCAGAAGTATTGTTTGACACCGGTGTGCTGACTTAGACCCTGCTGGGGACATTTCATAATACAGTGTGTTAGAGGCACCTCTCAGACACCAGAGAGGTGTTACCGGACAGCGCCCTGAGTCCTTGGGAGAGGGCTGTCCCCAACCTCGATCCTTTATTGTTTTGTATGAGGCCAATTAAAACAATTCAAGCATGCAACTTTATTAGAGAAGCAAAGCAAGCAAACCTACACATCTGGTTTACGAAGCGCAGATGGCTCTCAGCTAATCTCAAGAGTTGGTTGGGGGTCTGAGGCGTTATCTACCCTCCTGTCTAAAGGTTTCAAAATTCCTTTGCTGAGTATTTTGATACAGATTAATTCTCAAGGTCCCTTTTTACTTTGTTGTGGATTTCCCAGAATTCATAAGAAGCACCTAGCAACTTTATCTTGCCACGCCTTGAGACTGCTGGCTTCTCTGCTTATGGAGTAAAACCCCTGTTTTTCTCTCCCCCTTTCTGCATTCTCTCCTCAGGGAGGTTTTTAACCATTTGCTCTCAAGTGTCCTTGGCTGGAGAAGATAGGCTTGTTAGAACGTTGCAAATTGGCCATACTGGCCTGCTTCTGTTAACCCATTCCTCCTGCCCTGGAACTGTAATACAGTATAAGGACCTTCCAGGGAATTTCTGAATTCTGCATCACACCTGTTCTCAAGGGTTTAGGATAAGGGATTGTCCACCTATAGTTATTTCCTTTTCACAATAGTCATCTAGGTGATTTGGTACTAAAAGCATAAACACTGACAATGTGCCTCAGACATTACAGAACAATTTTAATTTTCAGTATTTTTTAACTTGTAGTTCTTGTGCAGGCTACATGACACAATTTTATATTTTGAAAATAATGATGAATATACTGAATCATTTAGTTCTTGACCTGGAAAAGGTAGAACCAGTGACTAATTGTGGGCCAATGAAGAGAATTAAAAGCTACCTTTAAAATTAACAGTGCTCCCCAAGAGCTGATTACCATGTCTAGGACAATTTGATTCTACCTTCCAACTCCCTGTTAGCACAAAGTTGCAAAATAACTGGCTCATAAACCAGAAAGTTGCCTTTGGTGGCCAGATGTTATTTTTACCTGTAGTTAATACACTCTTCTGCCTGGCACTTACACAGTAGATACGCAGCAAATTGTTTAATGGATCAACAAGTTGTAAGTTGTTAAATTATAACACTAATGGATTGTTTAATCCTTTAAGCAGTAACTGACATCACCCCTTATCACCTGATTATTTTGTGACAGATTCTGTGCTAATGAAGTAGACTTTGAGACAATGAAGGAAATAGAACATTGCTTGATGAAGTTCTTCAAGTTTTGGACAGGGAACTGAATTGGAATCCTTGATTCCCAGTGCAGAGAAGACCATGATATTTGAGAATAAAATATTTATTGATAGCGGGGCTTTATGCCATTATGTGTTTCATGTCATTACCATAAAGCCATTACTGCAACACTTAAGTTAATTTTCTAAAGGAAACCTGCAAAATTACTCCAGAATGGCTGTTTTGGTGACATTATTTACTGTTTTCCTTTGGGACCTGATTCTTTATGTAAAGAATTTTAAGATGCAACTTTGTCAAAGGCTGTACCATCCTCAATTTCTTTAAAAAAAGAAAGAAAGAAAGAAAGAAAGAAAGAAAGAAAGAAAGAAAGAAAGAAAAGAAAGAAACATATACTCTGCAATTAGGTAAAGCATTTTTAGATAGACTACCTCCATCTGGTCTGTTCTGTCACCCAGTAAGGTGTTTTATCATCAGTCACAGTTCTATGAAGAGATATTAAAGGGTCTCATGTTGTACATTATAGCACTAATGTTCATAACAAAATATTAAGATAAGTTGAAGATTTCCATCATCAGCCTACACTCAATCTTTCCCTACCTCTGCCCTCTTATTTCCCACTTGTTTGTATACCATAAACTACATTGCGAGTGCATAGCCACTACATTGTTAAATTCCTTTGAGAGCAAGAACTATACCATACTTATTTTCACATTTCCTTCTGTGCTTAAACACTTTTGTTTCTTCAGATATTCATTGAGTATCCACTAGGTGTCAGATATACTAGGCAGATTCTGGGGACACCAAGATAACTAAACACAAACATGCCTTTAGGAGGCTAACAGTCGTGGGGGTGGGGAGTGGGGGAATAGATCTATAAGCCAAAAAAGCTGCAGTATAATATATTGTAGTAGAATAGGAGATTTCCTGGTTTAAGAGAACTACCATTTCCAAAAATATCGCCCTAATAAGGCAGCCTCCTCTGTGACCAAATTTCCACCATTATAATATCATTTTTTATAAGACTACTATTGCCTCTGGGCAGGAAAACTAAGGGTTATTAATGAGCTATGAAATTACTTTCTCCCCTCTTTTAAAAATTTTCTGTTAATTTAAAATGTTTAATACGTTAAGACTTATTCTTTTGATGTATAATTCTATGCATTTTAACAAATGTGTAGAGTTGTATGATCACTACATAGAACAGTTCCATTACCCCCAAAAATTTATTGTGCTGCCCCTTTTGTAAATTTTTTTGTGGTAAAAAATAATTTTATTTTTCAAAAACTAATGTTCATTCCATGTACAACTTATTAAAAAAAGGCATTTGGGACAGTATCTTTTCTATAAGACTCTATAGAAATATAGATATCCAAAGAGGGGCTAAATTGCCCTGGCCAGTTTGGCTCAGTGGATAGATGGTCAGCCTGTGGACCAAAGGGTCCCAGGTTCGATTCCAGTCAAAGGCACATACCTTGGTTGCAGGCTCCTCTCTGGCCCAGGCCCTGGTCAGGGCTCGTGCAGGAGGCAACCAAACAATGTGTTTCTCTCACACTGATGTTTCTGTCTTTCCCTTTCTCATCCACTCTCTCTAGAAAAAGCATGGAAAAATATCCTTGGGTGAGGATTTAAAAAAACAAACAGAGGGGCTAAATCATTACACCATTATTAGTCATCTTCACCTTAGTTTATAGATCAAGTTGTTAGAAATAAGATTCACAAAGGTATATATAGTGTTGTATGTGTGTTAGGTTAGGAAGAGGATGGGGTGAGTGGATGGAGTTGGAGATCAAGGTTTGACAATGTGTTCTGAACAATGTGCATGCAATGACAGATACAGGAAGTGTGTTTTGAGTAGTATTAAGGGCTCTTGGTTCTCAAAGATAGGGGGCACCAAAGAAAGGAAATGAGCCCTGAAGAGGGCTGGCCTTCATGTAAAGTTTGATCTGACATACAGAACTGGGATTCCAGTACTGACTTGGCCAGTAATTTGTCTTGAAAAGTCACTTCCCCTTTCTGGGACTCAATTTCATCATTTATAATAAATAAGGTTAGATTAATTATATTCCAAAGTCTAATTCAGTGTTCTCCAATTACAAGTAAAAGCGTGTGTGTGTGTTTCCTGAGTTTCTACCTTTTTTTTTTTTTTTGAGAATATGTTTATTAAAGCTGGGGAAGTGAAACAAGGGAGGGCTTAGGGTAGAAGAAGCAACAGAAGAGAAACTAGGCAGGGCCGCTTTGGCTCTCTAGAAAGTTATGGGAAAGAAGCCAAGGCGAGGCCACCGTCAGCTCACTGGAGAGTCAGAGAAAAGGGGCCTTGGGGACAGGGTCAGGAAGTTAACCCAGGATGAGCTGCTGCTGCTCACTGCTCCCCGCAGAGTTTAGGAGATGCACGCCTGTGGGGAAAGAGTAGGAAGGGAAAGGCGAGGGCGTGCTCCCAGGAGGGAGTACCTGCTCTGTCCAATTTTAACTGAAGAGACACATATGTAGATGACAAAACCAAATGCTAGCAAGCATTACGATCTCTTAAAATTTCATGTATGTTGCCCTGGCCAGGTAGTTCAGTTGGTTAGAGTATCATTCTGATACACCAAGGTTGTGGGTTCTATCCCTGGTCAGGGCACATACAAGAAGCAACCAATGAATGCATAAATAAGTGGAACAACAAATTTATGTCTCTCTCAAATTTTTTTTTAACTTTCATGTAAGTTGATGTCAAAAGTTGCAAAGTTAAGGCTGATCTGAACTGGACACCTGTGATAGAGCTCTCTGATCCTCAGCCTTCTCATTTATAGAATGACTGTATATACCAGTAATGGCAAACCTTTGACACGTGTGTCAGAGGTGACACGCAAACTCATTTTTTTGGCTGATTTTTCTATGTTAAATGGCAATTAAATATATAAAATAAATATCAAAAATATGTCTTTGTTTTACTATGGTTGCAAATATCAAAAAAATTCTGTATGTGACACAGCACCAGAGTTAAGTTAGGGTTTTTCAAAATGCTGACATGCCGAGCTCAAAAGGTTCACCATCACTGGTATATACTCTAATGTTCCCTGTAGTTCTCACATGTTATGTCTGTGAAACCTGTTAAAACTTACCAGTGTTGCTTCTTTTTTTTTTTAATATATTTTATTGATTCTTTACAGAGAAGAAGGGAGAGGGATAGAGAGTTAGAAACATCGATGAGAGAGAAACATCGATTAGCTGCCTCCTGCACGCCTCCCACTGGGGATGTGCCCGCAACCAAGGTACATGCCCTTGACCGGAATCGAACCTGGGACCCTTGAGTCCGCAGGCTGACGCTCTATCCACTGAGCCAAACCGGTTCGGCACCAGTGTTGCTTCTATTCTCACTTCTGCTGAGTCTGCACCTGTTGTTCTGATTTTGAATATCTTGGTTTATTTTTATTAGCCACTATTCATTTAGTACCTTCTATGTGCCAGAGCTTTTAATGTAAGGTATTTGACCTACATTACTTAAGGACTTTTATAGTGCTGCCATCCTTTACAGATACACAGATACAGGGAAATCACATCGTGCCTCCTATTCCCATCCTGGATAATATAGTCAGTCCTAAGGCAAGATTTTCTTTTAATAAATATTAAAAGCACAAAGGCCCTGGCCGGTGTGCTCAGTGATTAGAGCGTCGACCATGCACCGAAGGGTCACGGGTTGGGTTCCCAGTCAAAAGCATGTACTTGGGTTGCAGGCTAGAGCGCTCACCCCAGTTCGGGGCATGTGCAGGAGACACCCAATCTGATAAGTCTCTCTCACATCAATGTTTCTCCCTCCCTCCCTCCCTCTCTTTCACTCTCAGTCTAAAAATCAAAGGAAAAAAATATCCTTGGCTGAAGATTAACAATAACAAAAAAGTAGCACTAAAGAAGGGAGAAGATGTATGTTGTTTTAAACTGATAGTGAAGGAAAATGAACTAATGGTTGATAGCTTACTGTTAGGCACTTTATAAATACCTATCTTTTTCAGGTGATTGAGATAAGCAGATAAAAAAATCACAGAGCCTGATTGTTTTGATAACAAAAAGGAGAAAAACTGTTTCATACCATTAATTATTGAAAATTTTCAGAATATTTGTTTTTCACGTTATTCTCTACTATGAGGGCACGGATGGCATGGTGCTCTATGTAGGGTTTGGTGGATGTTTGTTGAATGAATAGGGATTTTTCTCATACCCTAACGTAGTGGTTCTTAGGGTCCATTAACCTCTTAGAATATTAGAAAAGCTATGGACCTCCTCCATGTACACAAAAAGAAACAACCACATCCCTCTCACCTTAACCACCTTCACATCTGTACAGGTATTTGGAATGTTTTTAGCCCTTCTAAAATCCCTTTATGTGCCACAGGTGAAGAACTCAACCCAGAAAACATTTCTGGGTATCCAGGCAGCCTACAAACATAGTTCCATAAATTTATAGTGTTACCATCCTTTCTTGGTCCTGTACATATTAGGGAGAATCATATTATGCCTCCTGAGCATTAACTAATGGTCATGTTCAATTTTCTTTTTATGATCAAAGATTGTTTTCAACTTGCTTTTAGGTTTATTAATATGTGCTACAACCAAAGGATCAGCATCTTTATCTTTTCAAGGTTTTTGAAGTAAGGATTATGTGATTTTAAAGATGAAGAAATTAAGGTTTCGCCGAAACCGGTTTGGCTCAGTGGATAGAGCGTCGGCCTGCGGACTGAAAGGTCCCAGGTTCGATTCCGGTCAAGGGCATGTACCTGGGTTGCGGGCACATCCCCAGTAGGAGGTGTGCAGGAGGCAGCTGATCGATGTTTCTCTCTCATCGATGTTTCTAACTCTCTATCTCTCTCCCTTCCTCTCTGTAAAAAATCAATAAAATATATTAAAAAAAAAGAAAAGAAATTAAGGTTTGTCCCAAAGCTTACCTTACGTGAGTAACATTATCTCTGGCTTTCTATTATTACCTCTCTGTGTTCAGAAACCCACTTAAAACACTGTTAGGCTAGCGTCCTCATCAGTGAAATTTCATCTATATAGAGAAAGATGATGACAAATGTTCCTTGTCTCCTAGTGGAGGAGAATGACATGTGAAACACAGAGTTCATCCTTGAACAAGCCCGGGTTAGAGGTGCCGACCTCCTGGCAGTAGAAAATTCTGGTATAACTACAGTCAGCTCTCTACACACAGGGATTCCCAATCAAAGACTTGACTCTTGAACAGGTCAACTGAAAAAAAACCCAATATAGAGTGGACCCATGTTCAAGGGACAACTATAAAAAATTCCAAATATGATATGAGAACTACCCCATAAAGTTGTGAGGGTCAGACTGGTTAAAGGTAAAGTAAATGCTGTGTAAAGTCTAAGGTTTTTAAAGTACACGTGGCTCTTACCTGATATAAAATCCTCAGAACCTAATATAGTCCAAAATGCTTGCCTAATCTCCCATAGTGTTGTCCCTTTTATAGATGACAACAAGACTGCATCTCATCGGGCTTGTGAGAGAAGAAACTTGAGTTGTTTACTATTAATATTAAACTGGGAAACAGGGAGTTTTTGATCAAATAAATTAATGTTTGAGCGCTGACTCTGTGCCAGGGGCTTTTTAATTTTACACAAAAGCTTTCTAAGTGTGAGTGAGAGAATCTCCATTGTTCGCTTACTGAAAGCTTCACAGTTACAGATAACGTTTAATCTCTTCCTCTAAGCAAAGTTTCACTCAGAAGTTTCTCAATATTTATAACAACTCTGTAAAATACTGTTAATATTACCATCCCTAATTTATCAATAAGAAATTTGGAATCTTAAGAGATTGGAGCCCTAGCTGGTTTGGCTCAGGGGATAGAGCATCAGCCTGCAGACTGGAGGGTCCCAGGTTCGATTCTGGTCAAGGGCACATGCCTGGGTTGTGGGCTTGATCCCCAATAGGGGGCGTGCAGGAGGCAGCCAATCAATGATTCTCATCATTGATGTTTCTATCTTTCCCTCTCCCTCCCTCTCTGAAATCAATAAAAATATATTTTTTTAAAAAGAGATTGGAAAATTTGTCCAACAATATGATAAAGCTAAGACTTTGAACTCTGGCTGATTTGACTCCAAAGTCTGTACTTCGTTCAAATACGCTACCAAAGCTTCCAAGCATTATTATCGTTAATCATTCTTGGTTTTTGCATAGTAAGTGTGGCTGGCGGGGGCGGAGCGGGGGGGTAAGATGGAATTAGTTGGGAGGGTTTAAGGGGGAGTTACTGGGCCATTTCTGATAGGTGATGCCTTCCTTTGCAAACAAGTTTTTTGTGAAATCAGGTTGGAAGGATAAGTAAGGCTGAGGAAGGTGGAGGTGGTGTGGTTGAGCCTGTTCAGGAACTGATTACATCTGAGACTCTGTTCCTTTTGCCTGCCAGCTGACTCAGAGCTGGCTGATGGCCAAGCCCAGGCAGGTTGATTTCATGGGCTGTGTACTTCAAAGGATCTGATTCCTGGCACTGCTATGCACATTGCTTTTCAGAGGGCACAGTCTTACGGGAGAGGGAACAGGATGGTCTCCATGAAGTGTTTGCGAAAGGCCTAGGCAGTGTTTGCTTTAAATCCAAATACACACAGCTTTGTTCTATCTCTGAGCACAGTTGAAAATTAGGTATTTAAACCATAAGTATTCCTCTACACTCTACAGTAAACACAGCGGTTAGAATATGGGCCTGAGAGTCAGATTCTAATCTTGGCTCTACCACTCATCTGTGGATAAATAAGTAGGCTTCAGTTTCCTCACGTATGAAATGGGGATTAAAGTAATACCTACTTCATATGGTTGTTGTGCAGATTAGACACATATAAAGCATATACCACAGTACCTGAGACATAGTAAACACTTGAAACATTATTATTTATAAAAAACTCATATTTTATAAGAGCTCAAGCCAAATAAATTAATTGGTTTAACACTCTTTCACTTAATGTACACTGAAAAGGTACTTAGTATTTTGTTGGGTGGGAGGGATGGAGAAAACAGGTGTTGTGTTGAACACCTAAAATGAGCCATATATATATATATTTTTTTTCCTTTGGGGAAATTGATTTTTATTCTTCAAACTCCAAACTTACATCCAGCATAGCCAGGGACTCGGCAAAGACATTTTTGTGAATAGCATTTTGCTCTGTCATCCCTAAGAACTAACAGAGAACTGGCTCAAATTAAGGAGTGTAGATGTGTAGATTTTGGGATTGGGGCACCATAGCACTGAACCAAATATTTTTAAAATACATTATCCCATTTCAGGTTCACAGGAACCCTATGAGATATTTTCCCACTTTATAGATGAGACCCTAGATTGACAGAGGTATAGTTATATGCCTAAGATCATATCGTCAGCACTAATTACAAAGCCTATGAATAAGACAGCCTTTATCCCCACCAGAACATGTTATTCAGCAGGCAGGCAGACACATAAGTATGTACATTCAAAGTGCTGTTTTTGAGTTTTATACTAGGTGCTTTGGAGCACAGAGGAGGGAAGGTGAATTGGGAGTAGAGGTGGGGTGGTTAAGGTAGTCCCCTTCACAGGAATAATTGCTGATAATAGAGGGGCTTCAGGTGGGAATGAGGTAGGGGCTGTTGTGGGTAGAGAAGGAGTTAAGAGAAGTCTTTTGAGTTTTCTCAAGTAGCAATGAAAGGGGGATTAGAAGAAGGGCTTTCTGGAATTTCTCAAGTCAATGTGACTGCCTGTTAGATCCAGCATTATAATTGCAGCAAATATTATGGTTGTAAAAAACTGTCTCCAGAGAGACCACAGATTATGTTTACTTGAGGTGAAATAGTGGTGGTTATTATATAAATGATGTCTCTCTACATCAGAATGATCTGAACCTCCTTGGGCTTTTGGACCTAATAATAATAGCAACTAACTCTCATTGCATGATCACTAGATACTAGTCACTGTGTTCATAGGCCAGAACTCTTAACTGGAGAACGGTGAAAGGCTTTGTCTAAGTCAGGACAGTAGTCCCCCCTTATTTGTGTTTTATATTTCAAGGTTTCAGTTACCTGCCATCAACCATGGTCTGAAAATATTAAATGGAAAATTCCAGAAAAAAATAATTCATAAGTTTTAAATTGCATGCTTTTCTGAGTACTATGATAAAATCTTGTTCCTTCCTGCTCCATTTCTCGTGGGATGTAAAACATTCCTTTGTCTAGCATGTCATGCTGTATATAATACCCATCCCATTAGTTGGTTAATAGCCTGTTGGTTATCAGATCTACTATCACAGTTCTTGTGTTCAAATAACGCTTGTAGTAGCCTAACACGTCATAATACCCATGTCATTTACCTCACTTTATCTCATCATGTAGGCATTGTATCATTTCACATCATCACAAGAAGAATGAGTACAGTACAATAGATATTTTGAGAGAGACCATTACATAACTATAACAGTATCTAAACTAATAAAAGGGTAATATGCTAATTAGACTAGGTCAACTGGACATCTTCCAGACATCCAACTTCCTTCTGGACAAAGCCATAGTGGCAGGGGCCGAGGCAGAGGTGGTTAGGGCGATCAGGCTGGCAGGGGAGCAAGCAGCTAAGGGAGAAATCAGGCCAGCAGGGGAGAGCAGTTAGGGGGCGATCAGGCCGGCAGGGGAGGGCAGTTGGTGGTGATCAGGTCGGTAGGCAGAGGTGGTAAGGGGTGAGCAGGCAGGCAGGTGAGCGGTTAAGAGCCAGCGGTCCCGGATTATGAGAGGGATGTCCGACTGTGGGATCAGGCCTAAACTGGCAGTCAGACATCCCCCGAGGAGTCCCAGATTGGAGAGGGTGCAGGCCGGGCTGAGGGACAACCCCCCCCCCCCCTGCACAAATTTCATGCACTGGGCTTCTAGTATTATTATAATAATTCTGTTTTATGATTAGTTATTGTTAATCTCTTATTGTGCCTAATTTACAAATTAAGCGTTATATATGTACTAGAGGCCCGATGCATGAAATTCGTGCAAGAGTAGGCCTTCCTTCCCCCAGCTGCCGGCACCAGCTTCCCTCTGGCACCCAGGACCCAGGCTTCCCTCACCTGGGTGTCCCAAAATTCACACAAGATTTGAATTTTACGCCATTTGTGCCGTAAAGTGTTGCCAATGAAAAAAAAAGATAGCATGACAGCTGACAGTTCAGGGTTATTAAAAATGGAGCACTACAGGAAAGAACAATGCGTTTTCATTGTTGAGTAATATTTTAAATATAATGGAGGTTTGGCAGCTACATTTCGCAATTTTTGTGCAAAATATGATCGGAATAGTGATTTAACTTCATCAACTGTGAAGAGATTAATTAAAAAATTTAGGGAGACTGGATCAATTAGTGATCTTAAACACTCTGGCCATCCTTCAACAAGTCATACAACACAAAACATCCAAGCAGTTCATGAGAGTGTTGCTGAGAGTCCAAGGACATCAATTCAGCACTATTGTCAAGAATTGGACATTTCGAGAAGATCTCTACAGAGTATTCTCATGAAAGATTTGCATCTTCATGCTTACAAAGTTCAATTGACTCAAGAACTGAAGCCTACTGACCACGCACAGCGAATGGAGTTTGTTGAATGGATTATGGAACAACAACAAGTAGATGCTGATTTTTCTAACAAAATCATCTTCAGCGATGAGGCTCATTTTCATCTTGATGGCTTGGTTAATCGACAAAATTGTCGCATTTGGGGTTCAGAAAATCCACGAGTGATTGTTGAAAAACAAATGTATCCACAACGTGTCACTGTTTGGTGTGGATATGGGGCTGGAGGCATCATCGAAACTTCTTTGAAAATGCGGCTGCTCAGGCAATAACAGTTAATGGTGCTCACTATCGTGACATGATAATCCATTTACCCGATATCCTATTCCATACATAACCCTATACTGTATACTTTATGAATCAATAAAAAATTTACAATTTTTAATTATAAACCTGTGTTTTCTATCAAAATTACTTCTTGCGTGAATTTTGGGACACTCTTTATGTTCTCCTCTCTTTCTCTTTCATTCTTATTTGTAAGGTTGATTCCTATAGAATTACATGAGTAGCTACTTAGCTCTTGGCTTCCCATTTTCTCCTCAAATACAGGTAAATTATTTCTTCTTGACTTTGGTGAATCAGAATATTAGCACAGCCTCCCAAGACTATTTCCTGCTATTACCCTTATCATGCTCCTCCCCTCAGTCATGTTTCCAAAACATTCAGGAGCTGGGTAATTCGTTTTGAAACCTTGATAAATGTTCTTTGCTTAAAGGAAACAAACAAGTGTTCAGATACACCTGATTTCAAGTCCTGGAATAACATTGGTCAGTTATTCCACTTGTTAGGAGTCACAGGTAAAATGGAGATGGTAAACCACTTTGTGAGATTGCTGAGAAAACCCATTTTGATCTGACTTGTGAATATGGATACAAAAATCTTAGTAAAATACTGCTGAGCTAAATCTAAAATAGACATAAACATGTATTTACATCAGGAATATAAGATTGGTTTAGTATTTTTAAAAGTCAGAAATGTAATTTGTACCTTAACTGATTGATGGGATAAACACATGTAACCATTTCAGAGATGCAGAAAACATTTTTTTTAAAAAATATATTTTATTGATTTTTTACAGAGAGGAAGGGACAGGGATAGAGAGTTAGAAACATCGAGAAACCAAGATGGCGGCATAGGTTAACACTGGAGATTGCTGCCTCACACAACCACTTCAAAAAACAACTAAAAGACGGAACGGACATCATCCAGAACCACAGGAAGGCTGGCTGAGTGGAAATTCTACAACTAGGAGGAAAGAAAATATCATACCCAGACTCAGAGGAGGTGCAGTGCCGAAGTGAAATACTAAGGTACGGAGTGCACACGGAGCGGGCTGGAGCGGAGGGCGCGGTTGTTGTTTTCAATCGGGAGGGAGTTTCAGACTCTGAGCTCCAGAGCCGGGCAAGTCTCTAGGGACCCAGACTCAAACGGGAGAAGCGGGACTGTCTGGCTTCGGTCGGAACTCGAAGACAGCTTTCTCTCCGAGGTTTGCAGTGGTTGCTGGGACTCTGTGAGGCAGAGCCCCTAGGGACGGAACTGAGAGCAGCCATAACTGCTCGCTCCAGCCCGCCCTGTAGATCCCCGGGGACCCGCCCCACCCAAGCCCTGCGCAGAGCCATTTGCCGGATAGCCTCAGGCAAACGCTAGATTAGCACCACCCTAGAGATCCAGCACAGAAGCTCTCCCACTGCAGACACAGCGGACTCTCATAGCCAGTTAGCCTGGAGGTCAAATCACCCCCGGTATTGCCGACAACAATCAAGGCTTAAATACAAGACTGCGCACAAAGACCACTAGGGGGTGCACCAAGAAAGCATAAAAAAATGCAGAGACAAAGAAACAGGACAAAACTGTCAATGGAGGATATTGAGTTCAGAACCACACTTTTAAGGTCTCTTAAGAACTGTCTAGAAGCCGCCGATAAATGTAGTGAGATCCTCAAGAAATCTAATAAGATCCTCAATGTTATGATAAAGAACCAACTAGAAATTAAGCATACACGGACTGAAATAACGAATACTATACAGACTCCCAACAGCAGACCAGAGGAGCGCAAGAATCAAGGCAATGATTTGAAATGCAAAGAAGCAAAAAACACCCAACCGGAAAAGCAAAATGAAAAAAGAATCCGAAAATACGAAGATAGTGTAAGGAGCCTCTGGGACAGCTTCAAGCGTACCAACATCAGAATTATAGGGTTGCCAGAAGATGAGAGAGAGCAAGATATTGAAAACCTATTTGAAGAAATAATGACAGAAAACTTCCCCTACCTGGTGAAAGAAATAGACTTACAACCCCGGGAAGCGCAGAGAACCCCAAACAAAAGGAATCCAAAGAGGACCACACCAAGACACATCATCATTAAAATGCCAAGAGCAAAAGACAAAGAGAGACTCTTAAGAGCAGCAAGAGAAAGAAACTCAGTTACCTACAAGGGAGTACCCATACGACTGTCAGCTGATTTCTCAACAGAAACTTTGCAGGCCAGAAGGGAGTGGCAAGAAATATTCAAAGTGATGAATACCAAGAACCTACAACCAAGATTACTTTATCCAGCAAAGCTATCATTCAGAACTGAAGGTCAGATAAAGAGCTTCACAGATAAGGAAAAGCTAAAGGAGTTCATCACCACCAAACCAGTATTATATGAAATGCTGAAAGGTATCCTTTAAGAAGAGGAAGAAGAAGAGAAAGGTAAAGATACAAATTATGAACAACAAATATGCATCTATCAACAAGTGAATCTAAGAATCAAGTGAATAAATAATCTGGTGATCATAATAGAATCAGGGACATAGAAAGGGAATGGACTATTCTTGGGGGGGAAAGGGGTGTGGGAGATGCGGGAAGAGACTGGACAAAAATCGTGCACCTATGGATGAGGACAGTGGGTGGGGAGTGAGGGCGGAGGGTGGGGCGGGAACTGGGAGGAGGGGAGTTATGGGGGGAAAAAAGAGGAACAAATGTAATAATCTGAACAATAAAGATTTAATTTAAAAAAAAAAAAGAAAAAAAGAAACATCGATGAGAGAGAGAAACATCGATCAGCTGCCTCTTGCACGCCCCCTACTGGGGATGTGCCCGCAACCAAGGTACATGCCCTTGACCGGAATCGAACCAGGGACCCCTCAGTCCGCAGGCCACGCTCTATCCACTGAGCCAAACCGGTGCTGGCAGAAAACATTTTTTTTTATAAAATTCAACATCCACCCATAAAAACAAAACTCTTGGCAAATTGTAAATAGAACTTTGAAAACTGATAAAGGATATCTAAAAACCTTATATTTAAGGAAGCAAGAGCTTTTTTAAGTTGATAAAGGATAACTTTTAGAAGTATATCATACTAAATGGTTAAAAGATGAAAATTTCTCTTTGAAATAAAAAATAAGACTTCCTTTACTTACCATTGCCCTGGAGGTGCTAGACAGCTCAGTAAAGCAAGAAAAATCCATAAATAAAAGGTATTAAGGATTGGAAAGGAAGAAAGAAAATCCAAACACAACTATAAGTGAATTGACTTAAGAGCTTAGAAAGTTTACTGAATACAAGACTAATATATAAAAATCAATTGCATTTTTATATACCAGCTACAAATAATTTTTAAATTGTCTGAAATAGATAACTTTTAATAGCATTAAAAGTATCAAATACCCAGGAATAACAAAAGATGAGGCTATCTCTAGGAAGAAGACTAAAACTTTATTCATAGACATCAGAAAAGACATAAATAAATGGAGAAAAAGCCCATGTTCAGACACACTCCTTCACCCTGCTTCTTACTGCTCTGGATATAGCACTCGACCTGGATTCCCAAGTCCCAGTGTCTCAGAAGCCTTCCTTGCACTGTTGTGTGCAATCTTGGACAAGAGCTCACTGTCACCAGCTCTTATGGCCAGGAACACTTACCTGGGGTTGCATGGTAGACATTGATCTTTGAAAGTCCTGGGGAAGCCCAACTCATCTCCAAACAGGAGAATAGTCATTGTTTGCAGACAGGTTCTGTCTATTCAAATCACATTCCTTCATTTGACCCTTAGTACAAGCCCATCAGGAAAGGATTTGTACTATTCCCACTTCATATGTGAGAAAGCTGAGGCTCCTCCAGGGTAATGGCAACCAAAGACCCACAGTCTGTCATGGACTCAACCCCAGCGCTTTCGACATCAATGTAATGCAGTATCTTCTAGAGAAACAATATATTTTTGAGAACAGCCCTGTCCTACCGCATTTATCAGGACAAATGCAGTGTCTTATGGATTCTTGAATCTTTTTTGACTAGGCAAATCTTTTCCTGATGCCTCTATTCTCAAACAACTGAGTTTCTGTAGGCATTATATTTTACATCTTAAGAAGAGAAGGGATGGAGAGAGAAAAGAAGGGACTTTGCAGTGTTTGCTTCACAAGTTGGCAGCTGATTTTTGTAGACAAGCCAAAATCTCCTTTTGCTGGCCTGTGAAGTGAGATAATAGATTGATTTCTCTCTCTCTCAGGCGTTTGAGGATTCAGTAAAGTAAAACGTGAAAAGAGCTTACTTAGCACAGTGCCTAGCACAGAGTATTTGCTCAATATGTGCTAGCTATCATTATTGGCAACTACTACACCACAAGAAGATAATCCTGCAGCTTTACAAACAGAGTATCGCCCGGGTCAGGGCAGAGAAAGTCAACACCAGACTGACTGCAGCCTTTTCCCCTGGAGGACTACAGTGGGGGGTGGACACTCAGGAGCTGGCTAAGTTGTTTTGGTTCTCAGCATGTAATTTATAAGATAAGCTATATTGTTTAAGACATCTCCCTTGTTCATTCTTTTATTTTTTTACTCGATAGAACTTTGCTGAAGAGCTGGCTACGTAGCAGTATGCTAGTCACTGAGAATGGAAAGAAATACACCACAAGGTAGCATTGCACAGGGAAGGCTCTGGTGATCATCTCAGGCAGCACAGCTTTGGGATCCAAGACTGTTCTTTTGGAGGAAGACGGGGAAACTACCAGGTATCATGGGAAAAGTATGAGCTTTTACCCTAGTCGGATTGGCTCAGTGGATAGAGCGTCAGCCTGTGGACCAAAGGGTCCCAGGTTTGATTCCTGTTAAGGGCACATACCTTAGTTGCAGGCTCCTTCCTGGCCTGGGCCCTGGTTAGGGCCTGTGCAGGAGGCTGCCAATTGATGTGTTTCTCTCACATTGATGTTTCTCTCTCTCTTTCCCTCTCTCTTCCACTCTTCCTAAAAAATCAATGGAAAATTACCCTCAGGTGAGGATTAACAAAGAAAAGAGAAAAGGAATGCCAAAACTGGTTTGGCTCAGTGGATAGAGCGTCGGCCTGCAGACTGAAAGGTCCCAGGTTCGATTCCAGTCAAGGGCATGTACCTTGGTTGCGGGCATATCCCCAGAAGGAGATGTGCAGGAGGCAGCTGATTGATGTTTCTCTCTCATCGATGTTTCTAACTCTCTATCTCCCTTCCTCTCTGTAAAAAATCAATAAAATATATTTTTTTAAAAAAAAAGGAAAGAAAAGAGAAAGGGAAGAGCTTTGGTATCAGAGGGATTTGAGGTTTCAATCTATGTAAACTTGAACAAATCCTTCATAATTCTAAACCTCCATTTCTTCATCTGTTAAATGGGAATGATAGCTCACCATGAAGACTTACTATGAAGACTCAGTGTTGTCATTTACATGCAGTACCTGGCCCTCCTCATGAAAATGATCTGGCTCTCTGGCCCTTCAACTTCTCCAGGCCAAGTTACTTTTTAAAAAAAACTCCTTTGTAATTTCATTTTCCTTTTAAATCTGACCTTAATTTGCTATAAAACCTGTTCTCTAACATATAATAATAAAATGCAGAAGTGGGTGGAACACACAGTGTACTTTGCCCCCAACCAGGAAGCCACCCTCCCACTCCTCTTCCCACATAACCACTGTTGTTTCAAGCACGGACTACAAAGGCTAGTCATCCTTAATTGTCCATAACCAAGCATTTCAGGCCTTCTCTGCTTAGTACATCAAAAGGAGCCCATTTGGTGCAGGTGGACTATTGGCTCTTTATCCCTCAGCAACTGGTCAGACTGTGCGGAGGGAAAAAGGATCTTGTAAGGAAGTTGACTCTAAAGGAATGCTGAGTATGTCGTTCTTGGGCTCTTGATGCATCAGGACAAATGTCCTTTGTCCTCTTCTGGATAGTGATGGCATGCTTCTTTGTGTCTATTTGAATCCTGCTCTAAACATTGAGAAAGTTGTTGTTTTCATTTATTTACTTAATTGTGTATTCACTTGTTCACTCAGTAAACATTTATTGACCACCATTTATGTGCCAGATCTGGGGAAATAGCAATGAGAAAGACTGACAGACTAAACCCCTATCCTCATGAAGTTTACATCTTACCATGGTAAATAAACCCCCAAAACCCCACACAAACAAATAAAAAATGAGGGCACTAAACAGGGGAATGTGTAAAAGAGTAATTGGGTAGGATGGGAGGCAATCAGAGTAGTCAGAGTGGGGCTTTTCAGAGGAGGGAATATTTAAATTGAGCCCCGAGGTGCCAATTATGCGAAGAGCCAGGAAAATTCTTTCTAGGCAGATGGAGAAGTAAGTGCAAAGGCCTCTGAGTGGGGGAAGGGCTTGGTGAGTTTAGAGAAATGAAACGGGTATGAAATGGGAGGGGAGAGGCTGGCAGAAGACAAATTAAGCAGGGTTTTGTAAACTTGGAGAATGGATTTTACTTTAAGTGCAATTCATTCAGTAGTCAACACTGAATGCCTAATATACGTCAGGCACTGTTCTAGGTTCTGGGCATGTAGCAGTAACTTTTGAAAGTTATATTCTAGCAGGGAAGACAGGCAGTAAACAAAATAAGTAAAATAACATTTTTTAGATTGTGCTAAGGGGAATACTTTAGCAAACTAGGAAAAAGAGTTAAGAAATGTTGGGTTACAATTTTAGATAAGAGTGGCCAGATAAGGCCTCACTGAAAAAACTAGATTTAAGTAAAAATTTAAAGTGCCCATGTGCTCTCTAGGGCTTGCCCTGGGCCACTCCAATAATTAGAGGTCAGGGAAGTTAAGAGCACCATGAAAGGAGAATGGTGAGAAGCATCTGAAAGAAGAGGAAAATCAGGCAAGTGTCCTTAAAACTGGAAAATGTTTCAGGGAGGAGAGTGCTCAACAGTGTAAAATGCTACAGATATTGAATACAGTTGAGGACTGAGACACGATCATTGGATTTTGCAATGGGGGCATCATTGGTGACCTTGAGAAGAACAATTTTACTTCTGTAGTGGAAGCAAAACCTGGCAGGGATATGTTCAGGAGATGGTTGGAGGAAGGGAACTAGAGACTCTAAATATAGACACTTTCAAGAAGTTTTGGCATATGGTAATGGGATGAAGTGGCCACCTGAGAAGGTAGATCAAAGAGAGTTTTTCATTCAACTTTTAAAAAATGTTTAAACTTACAGAAAAATTGAAAGAATAGTATGACACCCGTATGTATACCCTTCACCTAGTTGCAGAAATTGTTGACATCTTGCCACGTTCGCTTTCTCTCCAGAGAGAGGGTTTTTAAAAAAATATTTTTCAAATTATGAAATATAATGCATATACAGAAAAGTTCACAAAACAAAATATGTAACTCAATAAATGATCACAAAGCAAACACCCACGTAACCACCACCAATATCAAGAAATAGAACACTGCTGGAATCCCCAAAGCTCCTTGTGCACCCTCCCTCCCATCAAAAGGTAATCACCAACCTGAATTTTTATACATAAGAATGTGTGTGGGTACATCTTTTGATGTACATGTGCATACATTTCTTCAGTCTATAGGCCAACGCTCTATCCACTGAGCCAAACCGGTCAGAGCAATGTGCATACATTTCTATTGGGTATATTCCTAGGAGCAGAATTGATGTGTATTGGTATATGCAATTTACTTGCATAGCTAATACTAAAGAGTTTTCCCCATTGGTTGAACCAATTTATATTCTCATCAGCAGTGTATGCGTGCTGTTGCTCCACATCCTTTTCCTTCTTTTTTTTTTTTTTTTTTTTTTAATACTTACCATTTCAGTGGGTGTGTTGTGGCATATCATTGTAGTTTTAATTTACATTTCTCTGAATACTAATGTTTATTGGCCTTTTAGATATCCTCTTTTGTGAGGTGCCTGTTGAAATTTTTTATTTTTATTTATTTCAGTGAAGAAGGGAGAGGGAGAGAGAGAGAGAAATATCAATGATGAGAGAATCATTGATTGGCTGCCTTCTGCACACCCCCTACTGGGGATTGAGCCTGAAATCCAGGCATGTACCCTTGACTGGAATCGAACCTGGGACTGTTCAGTCTGCAGGCCTATGCTCTAGCCACTGAACCAAACCAGCTAGGGCAAGCCTGTTGAAGATTTTTGCCCATTAGTAAAATTGGCTTGTTTAACTTTCTGTTATTGATTTGTAGGTGTTTTCCTTATGTACTGGATATTGCACATATCGTCTCTCAATCTGTGCTTTGCGTTTTCATTTCTTAATGCTATCACTGGATAAATAGAAATTCTTCCTTTAAATATAATCAACTGTTTGGTCTTGTGCTTGTATTGTGCTTTTTGAGTTCTATTTAGATACTCTCCTACATAATCTCCCAGAAGTTGTATTGTCCTGATTTTCATATTTAAGGCTATAATCTACCTGGTGTTGAACTTTGTATGTTATCTTTCCTTTTTATAGCATACTAGAGGCCCGGTGCACGAATTTGTGCACCAGTGGGGTCCCTCGGCCTGGCCTGCGGGATCAGGCCTAAACTGGCTCTCTGACATCCCCCGAGGGGTCCCAGATTGCAAGAGGGCACAGGCCAGGCCGAGGTACCCCACCAGTGCACAATTGGGGCCAGTGAGGGATGCGAGAGGTTGGCCAGCCAGGGAAGGACCGTGGGAGGGCTCCAGGGCATGTCCGGCTCATCTCACTCAGTCCTGATCAGCTGGATCCCAGCAGCAAGCTAACCTACTGGTCGGAGCATCTGCCCCCTGGTGGTCAGTGTACGTCATAGCAACTGGTTGACCGGTCGACTGTCCCCTGGTGGTCAGTGCATGTCATCGTGAGCTGTTGAGCAGCCTTAGCATATCATTAGGATATTACGCTTTGATTGATTGAACAGCCGACAGGTTGACCGGACACTTAGCATATTAGGCTTTTATTATATAAGATAAGATGGACATCTAATGACCCAGCATTACTTACTGAAAGACTGTCCTATTTCCACTGTCTGTTTTGAAATGCTACCTTTGCTATTAATCAGGTGTCCCTGTGGCAGTTTGTTTCTGGTCTTTGTGTTCTATTCCATTGGTCTATTTTCTTTTCTTGCACCATTACTAGGTATTTGCAAAGATTATCATAGCCTATTGGGGTTTATAATTCCCTCTTTTTTTCTTTTTTAACCTGATCTGACACCAAAGTTCCCTCTTTATCCTTGTCAAAATTTGAGAAACTTGAAACTTGTATTTCTGTTATTTTTCTGAAGAATTGTTATGTCATTTCTCTACCTTTACTCCATAATTCAGTATTTTTTTTTGTTTTGTTTTGTTTTTTTCTTTGTAATTTATTTATTTATTTTTTTTTTTAATTAAATCTTTATTGTTCAGATTATTACATTTGTTCCTCTTTTTTCCCCCATAACTCCCCTCCTCCCAGTTCCCGCCCCACCGTCCGCCCTCACTCCCCACCCACTGTCCTCATCCATAGGTGCACGATTTTTGTCCAGTCTCTTCCCGCATCTCCCACACCCCTTTCCCCCACAAGAATAGTCAGTCCATTCCCTTTCTATGTCCCTGATTCTATTATAATCACCAGTTCATTCTGTTCATCGGATTATTTATTCACTTGATTCTTAGATTCACTTGTTGATAGATGCATATTTGTTGTTCATAATTTGTATCTTTACCTTTTTCTTCCTCTTCCTCTTCTTAAAGGATACCTTTCAGCATTTCATATAATCCTGGTTTGGTGGTGATGAACTCCTTTAGCTTTTCCTTATCTGTGAAGCTCTTTATCTGACCTTCAATTCTGAATGATAGCTTTGCTGGATAAAGTAATCTTGGTTGTAGGTTCTTGGTATTCATCACTTTGAATATTTCTTGCCACTCCCTTCTGGCCTGCAAAGTTTCTGTTGAGAAATCAGCTGACAGTCGTATGGGTACTCCCTTGTAGGTAACTGAGTTTCTTTCTCTTGCTGTTTTTAAGATTCTCTCTTTATCTTTTGCTCTTGGCATTTTAATGATGATGTGTCTTGGTGTGGTCCTCTTTGGATTCCTTTTGTTTGGGGTTCTCCGCGCTTCTTGGACCTGTAAGTCCATTTCTTTCACCAGGTAGGGGAAGTTTTCTGTCATTATTTCTTCAAATAGGTTTTCAATATCTTGCTCTCTCTCTCATCTTCTGGCACCCCTATAATTCTGATGTTGGTACGCCTGAAGCTGTCCCAGAGGCTCCTTACACTATCCTCGCATTTTTGGATTCTTTTTTCATTTTGCTTTTCCGGTTGGGTGTTTTTTGCTTCCTCACATTTCAAATCATTGACTTGATTCTTGCGCTCCTCTGTTCTGCTGTCGGGAGTCTGTATAATATTCTTTATTTCAGTCAGTGTATGCTTAATTTCTAGTTGGTTCCCCAATATAACATCGAGGGTCTCATTAGTTTTCTTGTAGATCTCATTAAGTTTATCGGCGGCTTCTAAACAGTTCTTGAGAGACCTTAAAAGTGTGGTTCTGAACTCTAGATCTTCCATTGACAATTTTGTCCTGTTTCTTTGTCTCTGCATTTTGTTATGCTTCCTTGGTGCACCCCCTAGTGGTCTTTGTTCGTGGTCTTATAGTTAAATCTTGATTGTTGTAGCTAATTCCAGGGAGGGTTTGACCTCCAGGCCAAGTGGCTATGAGAATCAGCTGTGTCTGCAGTGAGAGAACTTCTGTCCTCTAGGGAGGTGCTAATCTGGCGTTTGCCTGAGGCTATCCGGCAAATGCCTCTGTGCAGGGCTTGGGCGGGGCAGTCGCACAGGATCAAAAGGGTGGGCCGGAGAGAGCAGTTATGGCGGCTCTCAGTCCTGTCCCCAGGGGCTCTGCCTCTCTGAGTCCCAGCAATGGCTGCAAACCTCGGAGAGAAAGCTGCACTCGCTCTGACCAAAGCCAGACAGTCCCGCTTCTCCCGTTTGAGTCTGGGTCCCTAAAGACTCGCCCGGATCTGGAACTCAGAGTCTGCGACTCCCTCCCGATTGAAAACGCCAACCGCGCCCTCCGCCGCCAGCCCGCTCCGCGCACTCTGCACCTCAGAATTTGACTTCAGCACTGCGCCTCCTCTGAGTGTCCGTATGCGTTTCTCTTTCCTCCTAGTTGTAGGACTTCCACTCAGCCAGCGTTCCAGTGGTTTTGGGTGATGTCCGTTCCGTCTTTTAGTTTCACTTTTGAAGTAGTTGTTCAAAGCAGCAAACTCCGGTGTTAACCTATGCCGCCATCTTGGTTCTCCCTCCATAATTCAGTATTTGAGGAATTAATGTTCATTTGTTTATGGTTAGATATTATTGTTCATATTTTTGGTTTTTGCTTAGTGTTTTTTATAACTGTCTTCATTAAGGACTTAGTACATGAAGTGTATAATTAGCTTTGGGAACAAAAGACTAAACAGCCATGCAATCAATTACCTTGCTAGGCTCAGCAAACACTAGCTTGTTACACTAATGAAAGCATTTATCCAATGAAAAGACTGAGAATAAAATACTAATGCATATGGAAGGAAGCTAGCACTTTGATTAGGACTGAGTGAAATATAAATACATGATTTATCCAAGATAGGCAATGATATAGAGTCTACTTTAGCAGATACTCTATACGATCCAGTTCTAAATAATCAAGTGTTTGTTTTTATTCCAACAGCCCATTACTCTTCCAAAATATTTAATTATGTGTTCACAATCCCAGTCCAATTTAATAGTCAGTATATTTAATGGAGATGTTAACATTTTGTGGAGGCATTTTGTGTAACATTTGAATATGACTATTTTCAGTGTCAACAATCTTAATACGGTTTGACAGGATTTACCAAAGAAGTTGCAAAGAAATGACAAGGGGAAAGAGAAGAGGTTTTTTTCTGTAAAGTGGGGGACCCTAGTCAATTTAGAATGTAGACAGCTGTGAATTATAATGGGTTCCTCTGGGAATTGTTATATTTAAACTAAACTGATGATACAGTAGCTCAGGAAATAATTCCTAGTGCTTTGCAAATGTTGTGGGCAGTTTGCTTCCCTGCATGATGTAAGATAATTTTTTTATCCCTAAAATCATATCTTTAATCCTAGATACCTTGGAACAGTGCAAAGAGCATTGGTTTGCAGTTAGATATGTCTGAGTTTGAATTCTGATACAAATTGGGACAATCCAATGCTTTTTTATTTTGCATGTGTTACTTTTCTAATTGGTTTTGTTTGTTTGTTAATCCTCACCAGAAGATATTTTTCCACTGAATTATTTTTTTCTTAGAGAAAGTGGAAAAGAAGGTGAGAGACAGAGAGAAACATCGATATGAGAGAGATACATTGATTGGTTGCCTCCTGTATGGTCCTGACTGGGGCTGGGGATCAAGCACACCCATACCTTTCTCCCCCCTTTCTTGGGTGTGTATCTCTGCTTTCCTTCTTCTAAGCTCTAAGGGTTCTGAGGAAACTTGCAATCAGGAGAGCAGTAGGCAGCAGCAGCTCATTCCAGGCTAACCCCCTGAACCTGTTTCCAAGGTCCCCTTTTCTCTGACTTTCCAGTGGGCTAACAGTAGCCCCATCTTGCCTCACTTCTGTCACTGTGACCTTTACTTCTCAATGAGTGCATGCTGCCCTGCATGGCTCACTTCTTTCCCATAATGTTTCTACTGCCTAGCCTCTCTTCTGTTGCTTCTTCTATACTAAGCCCTTCCTTTGTTTCACTGTCCCCAGCTTTAATAAATGCATTCTCAAAATAAAAATTAAAAGTAGCACAGACTGAAAGCAGGCCGATCACAAGTTGAAACTAGGTTTTCTCAACAACCGATCATGTGACCTTGGGCAAATTTCTTAACTTTGAGGCTCTGTGTCCTCATTTGCCATGTGTGGTAAAAATATGATAGCTCATCATCAGCACATTTCCAGGCACACAGTAGGTGCTCAAAAAATTTTGCTGAGCACAATAAGTGAATAACATACTTACGATGACTGACATATGGAGGAGATTAATAAATATTAATTTTCTTCCCACTTTCCACCTTTCTCACTTTCAGTTCAGACTATGTGTTGCCCTTTGGTGAATTTTTCTCCTTCAAGATTGCTCCCAGAAGTCACCAAAGCCCATTTTTGACCAGAAAAAAAAAAAAAGCAAAAAGGGAGCATGCAGTGGAAATGTACTCACTTTAGCTTCCAATCCCTCAAAGGATAACCCTGTGTTTCTATTTGTTTGGTCAAGAATAAATCTGTCTAATTTGATTTAGCAGGGAAGTTTTTAATTTTTAAACTGTTTATTTATAGTGTTGTAAAATGGATTAATGGATTAGAAGTAACCAACATAGGGCAACCATTACCAAACAGTACATTAAAATCTTCTCCCACTTTTATTAGGAAGACTCCATGGATCAGTGGTTGAGCACATAGCTTTAACCTTTGACCAACCTAGATTAGAGTCCAAAGTCTGTCACTTATTTTCCTTGTGAGCCTGGCAATTAACTTAACCAGTCTGAGCCTCAATCTGTGAAATGTGGCTAATAAGAGTACCCACCTCATGGTTTTTATAAGGGTTGAATGAAATAATTGTTGTGCTAATGGTGATGCCTAGCACAGGGTTCACTCTCAACAAATCATGGCCATTATCATCATCATCTCATTTAATGTTACTCCACAAGATAGCTACTATTATTGCCTCTATTTCACAGACAAGGAATCAGAGTCTTAGATGATGAATATAGAAATATTTAGCAGCCCTAGCCGGTTTGGCTCAGTGGATAGAGTGTTGCCCAGTGGACTGAAAGGTCCCAGGTTCGATTCTGGTTAAGGGCACATGCCTGACTTACAGACTCATTCCCCAGTAGGGGGCCTGCAGGAGGCAGCAGATCAATGATTCTCTCTCATCATTGATGTTTCTATCTCCCTCTCCCTCCCTTTCTGATACACACATACACACACACACACACAGACACACACACACACACACATATTCAGCATACCACCAGGCAAATGGTAAAATCTCAAAATAGGTGAGCTTAAGAAAGAAAAAAATTAATGGTCCCCAACCTGCAGATCAGGATCTGTAATAAGAACTTCAAGTTGGGCACTGACCTTTTATACTTTGCAGGCATTTTGTGTAGGAAGAGGAAACTGATATGAGTTCCCATGTGCCAGAGTCCCTGTACAGCTAGCATGCAAGCATTGTGGATGCTCGGTAAATATTTGCTAACTAACTACGTGGAGCAGGTGAGTACACAGGGGCTCTATTCTGGATCTTCCCTGTCAGGGGCTGTGCCAGTTCCAATTCCTGCCCCAGGCCATCTCTCTTCACTATGACTGTTCTTCCTCACCTCAAACCTTCAGGAAAATCAACTCTGGGCCTTCCTCATGGAAAGATGAGAGGATATATGCCTGAAGCAAAGTACTTGAGCCTTCCTTGAGATGTCAATCCTGAAAATTTCATCCAAAGATAAAAAACTGGGCTAGTCACATCTAATTGAGAAACTGTGGTAGAGTCTTTATTAAAGGTAAGCCCTAGAAAGACTAACATTGTTGGAGATGAGCAGTACTCATGCTGTTTGGAAACAAAGGTGTTTAAAGACTGAATAAATCAATAATTAAACTTTGAAGACCTTATTTTATTTTTTAAAAAATATTTGGTGCCTTGACTGGAGATCAAACCTGCAACCCTGACATATTGGGATGATGTTCCAACCAACTGAGCCAGCCACCTGGCCAGGGCTGGATACCTTTGTTTAAACAAACAGATGTTTTTGACTTACAGCAAAATTATAAACATGATCCTAAAAATGCATTCACAAATTATAGTTCTTGGTTGACTAGTAAAATTAATTCCAAATTTGAGAGTCCTTTGGGGGATCATAGTTTTTGTTCTCTTCCTTTTATGTCTGTGACAGAACAAACATGTAGGAAAGAATTTGGAAATTTTTTAAATGAAAGCTTGTTTGAAAATCACTTTGTTAGCACTTCAAAGATAGGAACAAAAGTCTAGAAAAAGGAATATTAAAGTAGATAATAGCAGCTTTAGAATTAGACACTCCTTGGCTAGAATGGTAGCGATCTGACCCAATCAATTACTAGTATGTGAGGTCAAGCAAGTAACACTCACACACAACCACATATACATACACACATACCTATCATTGCAGTGAAGTTTACATAGATGGAGACTACAAACTGCTTAGCACAATGATGCGTGGTATACAGTGTGTGTTCAGTAAATGGTTGTAAGAAGGGTTGGAGTTAGAGGCCAAATCCCTTTATAATAAGTTCTTTTATCTACGGGCTCAAGTCCTCAGAAGATGGTTCCCAGAAACAAGGTTTAATTGATATATTTACAAGGAATTGCCTCGAAGACAGGCAGCTGTGACATGAGTCAAGTATGAGATACAGGATGAGAAGGAGGTAGGCCCCAAGTCTTGACCCTAACATTTCATCTCTGAGATTTGGGCCCGCATCTGAAAATAAAGTTCCCAGGATTTTTCTGAATAATTGAAAATATGTTGATCATAACTCATATTCATCATGAAGTACTATTAAAACTATTAATGAGTGCCTCTGTCCTGGCCCTGCATCAGTCATACCCTAAGAAAAGAGAAACCAGCCGAAACCAGTTTGGCTCAGTGGATAGAGCGTCGGCCTGCGTACTGAGAGGTCCCAGGTTCGATTCCGGTCAAGGGCATGTACCTGGGTTGCGGGCATATTCCCAGTAGGAGATGTGCAGGAGGCAGCTGATCGATGATTCTCTCTCATCGATGTTTCTAACTCTCTATCTCTCTCCCTTCTTCTCTGTAAAAAATCAATAAAATATATTTTAAAAAAGAAAAAAAAAGAAAAGAGAAACCATGCTGTAAGTGAGGTGCCAAGTTTCCCATCCGTTGGGTTGCAAAGATCTCATGACCTCACAGCCAATCTTGTATCAGATGTCGAGCCACCAACGTTGCAGGGTAGAGGGAGACATGAAGGAGAGCCCTGACTGACACAAGGAAGTTCTAGGTCAGCTTTCCCAGGTCTGTCAAGCAAGGAACCCTTCACCCTCTTTCATCCTCATCAGGAAAATTCACCACCACTCACAACTTTCTTACAGAAGAAATCCTTTGCAAAGGATCCAGGAACGTGGAGGCAGAGGGGAAGCTGGAGGAAGAAGGCTTTTGCTCCACACTTTCTTTTCAGAAAATATTTCTGCAGTGAGAGCAGACCTTTTCATCTTCATGTCAGTGCAAACAATTCATATGTTTCATGAGCTCTTCCCTTGCAGCCATGGATAGAGCTCTAGAGTGACTCAAGGCTTGGCTTGAAGCACCTGTCCTCTAATTAATGTGTGACCTTCAGCTGATTGCTACTTCCTTTGAACTATGTCTGCTTCTCAAAGCTAACTAAGCAAAGCCAGGAAGATAGAGGAGACATCACTTCTAAGCAAACCCTGTTGCTCTTAGAAGCCACAGTTTTAGTTTCCAATTAGATTCCATCTTGAATTGGTCTCCAAATTTTTTCCCTGAGTTACTCTAGTCTAGCACATAGCTGGTTCTCATGCTTGTTAAAGGACTAACTAGCCCTAGAGATTTGGCTCAGTCGGCAGAGCGTCTGGCTTATGGACCAAAGGGTCCCGGGTTTGATTCCAGTCAAGGGCACATACCTTGGTTGCAAGCTCCTCCTCAGCCTGGGTCCTGGTCAGGGCCCGTGCAAGAGGCAACCAATCAATGTGTTTCTTTCACATCGATGTTTCTCTCTGTCTTTCCCTCTCTCCCACTCTTCCTAAAAATCAATTGAAAATTATCCTCGGGTGAGGATTAACCAAAAAAAAAAGAAAAAAAAAAAAGAACTAACTATAAGAATTCATTGTAGCCCAGCTGGTGAGGCTCAGTGGTTGAGCATTGACCTATGAAGCAGGAGGTCACTGTTTGATTCCCAGTCAGGGCATATGCCCGGGTTACAGGCTCGTCTCCCAGCAGCGGGTGTGCAGGAGACAGCCAGTCAATGATACTCTCTCATCATTGATGTTTCTCTCCCTCTTACCCTCTCCCTCCCTCTCTAAAATCAATAAAAATATATTTTTAAAAATCAAAATAAATAAAACTCACTGTAAGCTCCTGATGAAGCCCCCAAAGTATCCAGAACAGTACAAGGCAAGTGCTTAAGAAAAGCATATCGATTAATTCATCTATTCTGAATTTATTATCTCCTCCTCCTGCTTGATTGCATCTTCTCTTTTTTGGGAAGTTGAAATTTCCTGGCATGTTTTCCATTCACCAACTGCTAATACAAACTGCCATATTCTTGGAGACTTCTGGGATCTCCTCTATAGGTAGTGCTTCTGGATTTAGCAAATGAAAATACAGGTCATCAAGTTAAATTTGAATTTCAGATAAACAACAAATAAATTTTTGATATATATATATCTCCCATAAAACATTTGGTTAATACTATTCTAGCATTTTTTTCACTGTTTAACTAAAATTCAAATGTAGCTGAGGTTTGTATTTCATCTGGCAGCCCTCCTTAGAGGATCTCACCCCAAGCACCAGCACCAACATGCAAGTTGTCTTTTCTCAAAAGTATTCCCTTGAGGCTCTGGCTCATTAATTAGTCCTTTTTCAAACACCTCTGAGAAGACAGCTAGTAGCTGTCTTCCTTCAAGCACAGGCCTTGCTCAGAGCCATGTGCTCAGGAAGAGAGAACAAGCCACCCAGTTTCCTGCTAGATCTCAGACTTCCTTCATTCCGCCAGTGAGCTGCTCTCTCTTGCCTTAGTCATGGGATAGATGATTGGATATTTCATCATTGCTAAGAAATGAGAACATCCCAACACTGTGAGTAGGTTTTACCTGCACTGCACCTGAAGCCAGTTCATCCTTACAAATCTCTCTGCTGCTCTCATTGAAACAGAAACCTCACCTGCTTCTCCAAACACTGAAGACATTTTTTAAAACCTACCTTTTGTGTGTCTCCTAGTGTGCCGAGTCACAAAATCCTAGTTTTGTTCTTATCATTGTTATTTCTTGGACCTGCCAATGTGGTATGTCATCATCAGAGGCCTGGATTGCAGCAACAGCAGCCCAGCCCTCTGGTTCCCTGCGTTTGTGCAACTTCTGGCAAATTTACCCTTATACAGTGTCCTTTTCCTACCTGGGGTTCCCGTTTGGGTAAAGCTGGCATGAGTCTCTATTTCCTGTTTAACCAGTCAATACCAGCCTCTACAGCCCAGCCTTCAAGGCTCCAAGTCTACATAGTGTCCTCTCCGTGTCTGCCTTCTGTACACTGATGCAATCCAGTTTCTATTTGCCAGTCCCTGGGCCTCATCCCTGCTCCTGGCGACAGCCCCATCATTGTATTTGCCTTGAGTCCCTAAATCCCTTCCTCCTCCTCCTCTGAGTCAATCCATGTCCCTAGCCTCCTTCAAAACCCAGCCCATTAGCAGATAACAAAGCTGCTCCTGGGGTGGAGAAGTCCTTTCCAAAGGGAAGAAAGCGAACGAGGAACACATAAAGGCTTTGTTCAGTAGATTTGATTACACAAGAATGAAAAGCTTCTTTATGTCAAAATGTACTATAAACAAAACAAGAGAATCTAGGAAAAAAGTTTGCTACATATAATAGACAAAGTTAATATTCTTAATATCATTTTATAAATCAGTAAGAAAAATAAAAGATATTCGTGTGTGACACAGACATACAATGTAGAAGAGGCCAAAAACATGAAAAACGGTAAAACCTCAGTAGTCTTAGAGAAATGCAAATTAAAATAACAATGATCTTCCCTTTCTTTTTATGAAATGGGCATTTTTAAAAACGATGGTACTCAATGTCGATTTGAGTGTTAAGAACAGGATCTTTCATACATTCTTTAGCAATCAATGTCAGGATGTTCTTTCTTGTCCTTTAAAATAGTATAGGTTTGAAAAATCTCATTACTTTTTACGCTATTAGCAGTGTTTTCCAATATTTCTACAATAAGTATGTATCCTGTTTACACTTTAAAATATATGAAAATGCATTTTTTATATATTTTATTGATTTTTTACAGAGAGGAAGGGAGAGGGGTAGAGAGTCAGAAACATCGATGAGAGAGAAACATTGATCAGCTGCCTCCTGCACACCCCCCACTGGGGATGTGCCCACAACCAAGGTACATGCCCTTGACCAGAATCGAACCTGGGACCCCTGAGTCCACAGGCTGATGCTCTATCCACTGAGCCAAACCGGTTAGGGCTGAAAATGCATTTTTTTAAAAAAAATCTTATAAAAATTAAAGGGAAGATGAGGGAGGAGCAGGAAAGTATATTATCTTAATGGACTCACTTTAGGAATCTCTGATTGCCACTAACTAGCTTTGATTAAACGTTCAAGGCTAGAATCCTCACCTCAGAGAGCTGTTAGGATTAAAACAGAAAATAAGTATGTAACCTGCTACCATAGTATCTGACACTTTGTAAACATTCAAAAAACAGTGGTCTCATTATTATCTGTTGTATTCTAAGCATATAGTTTGTGTTCTGCATGTAGTAGGTGCTCAATTAAAATATCTGCCTGACAGTGTGTTTTTTCATTGATACCTTTAATATTCTTCCCCGCTGACCTCATTCTGTCTTTCCCTTTTCCTTTCCTCCTGCCTGCTCCACATCTGTCCTATCCATCCCGTTTCTCCTTCTCATCACACTCTCTATCTTATGGAACACTCTTTCACAGGTACTCTGAACAGCATTTTTCAAAACCCAACTCCAATAGCCACTGATTTGTCAGCCTTACCTGAAGGTCAGTAGCAGTGACAATGGGCCCGGTCTTCTCTTCACTTGCTCCTTATGTTAACACCTGGCTTGAAACTCATCTGTCCTAGGGATGCCTCCTATGCTTGACAGCACCTGAGTCTGATCACCTGGGAGCTTCCTGGTGGCCTGGGACATGTTTGTCTGTGGGCCTTTTCTTTCCTCCAGGCGGAGGCTAATTCTATGTTACTTAGGATGCTTCCTGCATGTTTTGTGTTAATCAGTCCTATAAATTAAGTTTATAGCATTTTCTAGTCAGCAAAATATCTTCCCTTCCCTTCCTCTTTGCCCCCTTTTCACCTCTTCCACTCCTTTATCCTCCCCCTGAGAATATAACTACTATTTTTTTTTCTCTGACATGAATTTATATTTACTTGGTGCCGGGGTCCAACCCCAGCGGGTCCAGGGGTCCCCAAAGGTGTGGACGGAGTCGGCGAAGAAGGAATGACCCGGAGACGGAATTCAGTTGATCAGCAGCCTAGCCAGGGTCTCCAGCCAGGATCTCCAGCCAAGTTCTGGTCTGGATCTCCAGAGAGGTTCTGCTTAGGATCTCCAGCCAGGTTCTGTGTCCATGTTCTCTTGCTAGGTTTTTCAGCCAGGTTCTCCAGGTTCTCCAGCCAGGTTCTGAAGCCATGTTCCCTCGCTAGGTTCTCCAGCCAGGTTCTGTCCAGGTTCTCCAGCCAGGTTCAGTCACCAGGTTCTAGTCAGGTTCTCTTGCCAATTTCTGTAGTCAGGTTCAGTCCAGGATCTTTTGCCATGTTCTCTCGCTAGGTTCTGTCTCTAGGTTCTGAGGCCAGTTTCTGTCCAGGATCTTTTGCCATGTTCTCTCGCTAGGTTCTGTCTCTAGGTTCTGAGGCCAGTTTCTGTCCAGGATCTTTTGCCATGTTCTCTCCAGCGAAGTTCTTCTGTCTCTAGAGAACGTTCTGTGTAGGTTCTGTGCCTAGGTTCTGTCTCTCATTCTGTCTCTTGCTGTCTTGTAACCTCTGTATTTATACCAGTTGATTCAATCCTATCAATCTCTATTACAAAGGTTAGGGCGTTTCTTATCTCCATTCCAGGGAGTAAAGATTATGTGGCTTAAGCATGATTGTTCATAGTTAAAGTGATTAATTACCCACCTGGCACTTAGTTAAGAGGTTTTATTCCCTCCCTAACTTCAGGGGAAAATCCCTACCTGGGAAACAACCTTTCTCAGAGAGGAGACCTTGGTTAAAACACATAGTGCCAAGAAGGTGAGCAAAAATATTAAGAACAGTATGCCATATATGCCAGGTCCCTTGAAACAGCAAGCATGGACCGGCTCCCGGCAACTTGGGGAAAGTAGGATGAATACTTTTGTGCCTCTGATCCATAAGGCATAATACTGACTATATGTCCTTGTATTATTTCAGAAACATACACTGGACACTTTAGGGTGACTGATAAGAGATAACAGCAGAATGTGATCACGCAACAAGCATTGGATTCTCCCCTCCATATCCTCATACTTATTAAGGTAGATGACTCTGGAGTTTGCCATTAGAACAGATATTTTTTAAAATATATATTTTATTGATTTTTTTTTATAGAGAGGAAGGGAGAGGGATAGAGAGTTAGAAACATTGATGGGAGAGGAACATTGATCAGCTACCTCCTGCACATCTCCTACCAGGGATGTGCCCGCAGCCAAGGTACATGCCCTTGACCGGAATCGAACCTGGGACCTTTTAGTCCACAGGCCGACGCTCTATCCACTGAGCCAAACTGGTTACGGCCATTAGAACAAATTTGAATTCTGTCTGCAATACTGTACTCTCTGAGCTTTAGCTTCTTTGATTGTAAAAAGATGATAACATCTCTCTCAATCAGTGGGAATTAAATGTGTGTAATGGATATAAAACACAATCTAACAGACTATGTATAGGGACACTCCCTAACACAAGGCAAAAATGTGAACTTCCCCTTCCCTTTTCAAGATTCATTTATTCTGTGGTAATTTATAATCCAGTGGACAAAAACAAGACCTACATAGATGAAGGAAACACTAAACACAAAATGAATTTATCAAACACAAAAAATTACTGTAAGCTCTTTGCAAACATTACCTCATTTAATCCTCACAACAGGTATATTATAATGCCAAATTTAAGATGAGGACATTGACATCCCTACAGGTGACACAGTCAGAGGTGGAGCCCAGGCAATCTGGTCCTAGTGCTCATGCTCCACAGCATTGCATCATACTCCTCTCACTCATGCCTTGCACGTAGAAGAAACTGAAGATATATATTTAAGTATCTTTTTCCAACTCCTTTGACCAAATCCAAAAGAACCACCACGTGTTCACTATTCTTCGATCAAAACAGTTGGCTGCTGCCCAGTGAGGTGGCTCAGTGATTGAGTGTTGACCCATGAACCGGGAAGTCACAGTTCGATTCCCAGTCAGGGCACATGCCCTGAGTTGCAAATTCGATCCCCAGTGGGGTGAGTAAAGGAGGCAGCCAGTCAATGATTCTCTCTCGTCATTGATGTTTCTATCTCTCTCTCCCTCTTCCTTCCTCTCTGAAGTAAATAAAAATATATTAAAAAATAAATAAAAGCCGAACCGGTTTGGCTCAGTGGATAGAGCGTCAGCCTGCGGACTCAGGGGTCCCGGGTTCGATTCCGGTCAAGGGCATGTACCTTGGTTGCGGGCACATCCCCACTGGGGGGCGTGCAGGAGGCAGCTGATCGATCTCTCTCATCGATGTTTCTGGCTCTCTATCCCTCTCCCTTCTTCTCTGTGAAAAATCAATAAAATATATTTTAAAAAATAAAAATAAAAATAAATAAATAAAAAACAGTTGGCTGCTTTGCATATTGGCTAAAATTCCAACCCAGTCTGGTGCAGAGGAGCCAGGGAAAAACTGAGGTATCTCTTACTGACAAGAGCTCATTCCCCTAGGACTAATGACTCTGTAATAATAAACACCCTAGGGTGTAAAGAGGGTGACAGTTTTTAAAGGTCCCTTTGGACTCCACACTCTTTTTCAAAAAGAGATCATTTGGAAAGCCCTTTTATATTTGTTTTCTTATTTAATTCTCAAAACTACTTTCTGAAGTATCATTTATAGGCCTAATTTATACTGATGGGGAAACGAGGGCTCCTAAATGTTGAGTTCCCCAAGGTCGGCTCGCCAGGAAGTGACAGGATTTGAACTTTGGACTGTCCAAAGCCACTGATGTTTCCATTCTCCAGCTCTTAGAGTTGGTGATATCCATACGGCTTGGCTGGGAATCTTCCCCTATCCCCACAAAGCCCAGACTCCTCACCTGTGGAGGAGGTCTGGTAACTTGTGTGAACCCATTGTACTGTGGAGTGTGAATCTATCTTTAGGAACACTTGGAAGCACTCTGTGTTCTCAATCAGCAACGAAGGGGTAACTCTGGCAATAACATTTTTTTTCTTAAAACAGAACATTAAGAGTAAGTCTTCTGTACACCAAGTTAGTAGCTCTGATTTAAAGCCAGGATAAGGGGCAGAGAGCATTTTGTTCTAGCTAGTCTGTGGTTCTATCCATCAAATTAATGATACCAAAATACTTTGAAGGTTCAGGCTGACTATATAAAAAACTCATTGTGGCCCTAATCTGTTTGGCTCAGCGGATAGAGCACCGACCCGAGGACTGAAGGGTCCCAAGTTCAATTCCGGTCAAGGGCAGGTACCTCAGTTGCAGGCTAGATCCCCAACATTGGTTGGGGCACGTGCAGGAGACAATCTATCAATGTGTCTCCCTCACATTGATGTTTCTCTCTCTGTGTCTCTGCCCCTCCCTTTCACTCTCTCTAAGGATCAATGAAAACATATCTACAGGTGAGGATTAACAAACAAATAAACACACAAAAAAAAACTCATTGTGGAAGCCCTGGACTTCAATTGCATTTAACCCTGGTTCAATAATGTTATCTCATCTTGTTGGGTAGGTTTTGCTGTGAGTGCCTCATTAAGACATTTGAGCCCTAGCCGGCGTGGCTCAGTGGTTGAGCATTGACCTATGAACAAAGAGGTCATGGTTCTATTCTCGGTGAGGGCACATGCCAGGTTTTGGGCTCAATCCCCAGTGTGGAGCATGCAGGAAGCAGCCGATCAATGATTCTCTTATCATTGGTGTCTCTATCTCTCTCCCTCTCCCTTCCTCTCTGAAATCAATATGTGTGTGTGTGTGTGTGTGTGTCCGCTGAGGGCCTGCCCCCAGCCACACCATGGAGGCTTGGAGCAGGCGCCCCTCTGTGTTGATCTCTCAGGCTCCTGGCCTCCACTGCGTGTTGTTCTCTCCCTTGAGCTGTGGCCAGGGTGGGGTGCTGCCTGCAGGCTGCGCTTTCCTGTTCACAGATTGCTGCGGAGACCCAGGGGCAGGCCCTGCTGGGTGCTGCCTGTGGACCATGTTTTCCTGCTCACGGATCGCCACAGCGATCACGGAGTAGGCCCTGCTGGGGGCTGCCTGCTGGGTGCTGCCTGCAGGCAGCACTTTCCTGCTCGTGGATTGCCACGGTGACCAGGGAGCAGGCCCTGCTGGGTGCTGCCTGCGGGCAGTGATTTCCTGCTCACAGATCACCGCTTGCAGATTGCCATGGCAACTCGGGAGAAGGCCCTCCTGGGAGGCCCAGGCACAGGGGAGGCGAGGATGGAGGCTGGCTGCGGCAGATCGAGCTGTCCTGCCCTGCCTGCAGTATGCAAATTTAACGGCCATCTTTGTTGGGTTAATTTGCATACTCTTCTGATTGGCTGATGGGCATAGCGAAGGTATGATCAATTAGCATCTTTGTATATATATATTAGAGGCCTAGTGCATGAGATTCATGCATGGGGCGGTGGTGGGAGGTGGGGGGTTGTCCCTCAGCCTGGCCTGCACCCTCTCCCAATCCAGGACCCCTCAGGTAGGGACCCTAGGCCTGGCAGGCTGTCACAGACTATCAGGGCTTTCCTTCCCCTGGCTGCCAGCAGCTGGCCCCACCCCTGCCACTACCAGACATCCCTCTCACAGTCGGGGGCTCTTGCAGTCTGAGACCCCTCACTCCTTACTGCCTGCCTGCAGCAGAGGCGGGAGAGGCTCCCATCACTGCCGCTGTGCTCGCCAGCCATGAGCCTGACTTCTGAGCACCGGGGCAGTGGTGGAAGCCTCTCCCACCTCTGAGGCAGTGCTAAGGAGCAGTGAGCCCTGCTTCTGGCTGAGAAGCACTCCCACAGGGGGAGCACACTAACCACCAGGGGGCAGCTTTTGCATTGAGTGTCTGCCCCCGGGTGGTCAGTGCGCATTATGGCGACCAGTCATTCTGTCATCCGGTTGATTTGCATATTGGCCTTTTATTATATAGGATCTGGACATTCGAGGATGTGGCTAAGAATATGGTTGACACCTCTGATATAATATGTCTCATTGAAGTCATCATGGACACTGACTTCTCTTGAAATAAACAATGTAACTACTAGAAGTTTCACAAATGTATATTTTTAAGTAGAATTGTTATTGCATTTAAAAAGACCAAAACAATTCCATCTCAAGGCATTTTTTAAAATCCTTACCTAAAGCTATGTTTATTGATTTTTAGAAAGAGTGGTAGGGAGAGAGAGAGAAACATAGATGTGAGAGAGAAACATCAATTGATTGCATGCGGTATGAGCCCTGAGCAGGGATCAAACCTGAAACCTAGGTATGTGTCCTGACCAGGAATCAACCTCGAAAACTTTTGGTGTATGGGACGATGCTTTAAAAAAAAAAAGTAATAATCAATGTAGAAAAATTGTACAACACAAAGTTATAAAGCAAAGCAATAAAAGAAATCAGCCCAGCCCAGCTGGTATGGCTTAGTGGTTGAGTGTCAACCCATGAACCATGAGGTCATGGTGCGATTCCTTAGAAATATGTATTTGTGGGTTTGATCCCGAGTAGGGGGTGTGTAGGAGGCAGCTGACACATGCTTCCCTCTCATCATTGATGTTTCTATCTCTCCCTCTCCCTTCCTCTCTCTGAAATCAATAAAAATAAACACATATTTAAATCACCCCAGAGACAGTTTATTTCCTTTCCTGGGATACTATCTTAAAATATAGATTCCAGGATTTTACCCTGAATCAACATAATCAGAGTATCTATGGGGAAACCTAGATATGCATTTTTAACCAGCATGCCAGGTAAACCACATCCTAGTGAAGACTCTAGTTAGCATAAGCAAAGCATCTATCGGGTGATTAATTCAAAAATAAATTGATTGCAAAATATACACCCTGGTTCCTGATGAATTATCTTGCTATATAAGGTAATTTAGTTTTATACCCCTTTATCGTTTTTTAAAAAATATATATTTTTATTAATTTCAGAGAGGAAGGAAGAGGGAGAGAGAGATAGAAACATCAATGATGAGAGAGAATCATTGATTGGCTACCTCCTGCACCCCCCACACTGGGAATCAAGCCTGCAACCGGGCATGTGCCCTCACCGGTAATTGAACCATGACCTTCTGGTTCATAGGTTCAACCATTGAGCTCAACCATTGAGCCATGCCAGCTGGGCCCTTTACTGCTTTTTTGTCATTTAGATTTATTAGCTTTTTAAATAGAAATTCTGGCTCAGTATACCTATGGAAGTCATCTGAATAAAAAAATAAGAAACATCAGTTACAGGATTCTATTATTATTATTTTGATTTGGGAATGTATGTGAAAATTTTTATAGTAATAGAAAAAGAACTTTTGTTATTTTTATGGATACTCAGACAGGGGAAGGTCATAGGGCAAAACTAACAGCAAGAATAAAGCAAGTAAATATCACTAAAATAAAATGTAAAATTTTATTTTAGTGATATTTAAATGTGTGAAAAGAAAAACACAAAACATATGAAAAGACTACATCATATGTCATCAGAAAAATGCAAATTATAACAACAATGAGATTCTACTACACACCTATTAAAGTAGCCAAAACCCAGAACACTGACAACTCTAAATGCTGGTGATGATGTGGAGCAACGGGAACTCCATTGCTGGTAGGAATACAAATTGGTACAGTTTGCAGTTTCTTTTTTTTTTTTTTTTAACAAAAACAATTCAACCTCATTTATTGTCATCTTGTAGTAACTCAAGGGCATTGTATGACTAAATGGGTAAGAAATATTCTCCCAACAAAGGACACAAAAAACACAAACTGTATTGCTTCTCAGTAATTCCTCACTTCATTAAGTCATTTCTAGGTGGAGGCAGTTTGGAGCAGAGTAATATTATCTCCTTTTAGCATGATCCGGCCTAGTTGTTTTCTTTTTTTTTTTTTTTTTTAAATATATATTTTATTGATTTTTTACAGAGAGGAAAGGAGAGAGATAGAGAGTTAGAAACATCGATGAGAGAGAAACATCGACCAGCTGCCTCCTGCACACTCCCCACTGGGGATGTGCCCGCAACCAAGGTACATGCCCTTGACCGGAATCGAACCCGGGACCCTTCAGTCCGCAGGCCGACGCTCTATCCACTGAGCCAAACCGGTTTCGGCCTAGTTGTTTTCTTGACTCTGTTTTAGAATGAACCTCTTCTGCATCATCTAATACGAGGTTCATATACTCATCAAAGCCAATGATACAGCCTTCTGTCCGCATATTCACTTGCTCATAAAGCCACACCTGAATCCGAGATCTATTTTGGCCCTGGCCACGGTACGCCATGGTGGAAGCTAACAAAGACCACACGAAGCCGCGCGCTCTCTCTCGGAGCCACTTCTGGAATAAAGAACCTGAAGCGGCAGTTTGCAGTTTCTTAAAAAACTAAACATATCCTTGCCATACAATTCAGCAATCATGCTCCTTGGTATTTACTCAAAGGAACTGAAAATTTATGTCCTCATGAAAACCTGTCCACGAATGTTTATAGCAGTCTTATTCATAATTGCTAAAACTTGGAAACAACCAAGATATTCTACAGTAAGTGAATGGAGAGATAAACAGTGACACTTCCAAACAATGGAATATTATTCAGCACTAAAAAGAAATGAGCTATCAAGTTGTGAAAAGACATGGAGGAATCTGAAATGCATATTACTAAGTGAAAGAAACCAGTTTGAAAAGGCTGTATGCTGTGTGATTTCAAGTATATGATTCTGGAAAAGGCAAAACTATGGAGATATAAAATGGTCAGTTAAGGGGAAAGGAGGGTGAGTAGGTGAAGCACAGAAGACTCTTAGGACAGTGAAGCTACTTCATATGATATTGTAATAGTGGATACATGTCATCATACATTTGTCCAAACCCATAGTATGTACAACACCAAGTGTGGAGCCTAATGTAAACTATGGACTTTGGATAATAATGATGTCAATGTAGGTACAACAACTGTAACAAATCTACTGCTCTTATGGAGGATGTTGATAATGGGAGAGGCTATGCATGTGTGAGGGCCAAGGTATGAGAAAACTCTATACCCTCCTCTCAATTTTTCTGTGAACCTATAACTCCTCCAAAAAAAAGTTTATATTAAAAAATGAAAGAGAAACACAAATAACATGATATAGGGCTTCAAAAGAGGAAGAAATTTGTTAATTATGTATTCATTCTTTCAACAGACATTTATTGAACACCCATTATTGCCAGGTACTGCTAATAAAGGAATGTCTGGGGAAAATTTTTTTTATTATGAGGTATAATCTATACTAATAAAAGCCTAGGTGGTCCTCGTGCCCTCTCATGACACCCTCACATCATCACAAGATGGCCACCCCCACGTCATCACAAGATGGCCACCACAAGATGGCCAGCAGAGGAGGGCATTTGTGGGCAATCAGGCTGGCAGGGGAGGGTAGTTGGGGGCATCCAGGCCAGCAGGGGAGGGCAGTTGTGAGCAATTGGGCTGGCAGGAGAGGGCAGTTGGGAGCAATCGGGCCAGCAGGGGCGCAGTTAGGCGTCAATCAGGCTGGCAGGGGAGTGGTTAGGGGGTGATCAGGCTGGCAGGCAGAAGCAGGGGTGGGCAAACTTTTTGACTCGAGGGCCACAATGGGTTCTTAAACTGGACTCAGAAGAAGGAGCTGCGGCCGTGTTTCCCGTCGTTGCCATGTTAACACTGCTGCTGGTGAAGGAGCGGAGGGGAGAGCAAGAGAACCCTCTGCTCTTTCGGCTCCACGGGCCGGATAGAACAGCCGAAAGGGCCGTAGTTTGCCCACGGCTGAGTTAGGGGCAATCAGGCAGGCAGGCAGGCAAGTGGTTAGGACAGTTGGACATCCCCTGAGTGGTCCCAGATTGGAGAGGGTGCAAGCTGGGCTTAGAGGACACCCCCCCTCCCCCGCATGAATTTCATGCACAATTACCAGGCCTCTAGTTAACATATAACAATGGAAAATTTAAACAATATTGTTGTTTTCCAATAATTACTTCTAGGACTTCAAAGCCTATCTGTCCAGACCTGCTTGGAAGGGAATGTGTTGTAATTACAGAATTTTACATCAAATGATAGTTTCATGAAGGATGGAGGAAAAAAATAGACATTTTTTTATTTCCCACTAAATGTTAAGCATTGTGATACCAGCTTTACAGAATTTATCTCCCTTAATCCTTACAACTTCCAGGGAGGGAGGAAAGTCTTTTTATCTCTAATTTACAGATGAGGAATCTGAGGCTTAACTGTTGAAATAACTTGCTTGAAGTTATACACAAAGTGGTTGGGACTATAGTGAAACTAATTCTACTAATTCTGTTGTGAGTAAATTAATACAAAAGTTTTAATGGTGATTTCTCATAATCTCATGATCTCAGGATTGTTTAAATGTTTTTCAATTTATTGTTTTTAGGAAAATTAAACAATTTTGATAGGGGAGACTGTAGTTACCAAAGCATAAACTGTCCACAAAAAACAATCACAAAAGAGGAAACTCTCAGAAATGTTCAATCATTACTTAACATCCAACTCTTTTCTCCTACGATTTGTGGTTACCCCATTTGCCTTAATGTTCTTCCAATAATCAGATATTGTCCTGGGTAAACTTGTTCCCATAGTTTATTTATTGAATTATCAGTATCTTTAACAGAGAACATCAAGATAGTGAATGTTAAACTTGAGGAAGTATTTATGTTTTCTATTATTAGCAGACCCCTGGAATTAAACGAGTCCAAAGAAACAGACCAGCAGAACAGCCCAGTTAATAGCAGATTAGGACCACAGCCATTTAACTCTGTGGATAGAGCGTCAGCCTGCAGACTGAGGGGTCCCAGGTTTGATTCCAGTCAAGAACACATGCTCTGGTTGTGGGCTCGATCCCCAGTGGGAGACACACAGGAGGGAGCCAATCAATGATTCTCTCCCATCATTGATGTTTCTATCTTTCTCTCCCTCTCTTTTGCTTTCTGAAATCAATAAAAATATTTATTTTTAAAAATAGCAGATTAGGTATAAAATGGTAGATGCAAAATGGATGGTTACAATTCTGAAATTACCCATATTTGTGGAGTGTTGATCCATAAAGTGAATTTGTATCATTATTCATGAACTCTCTGTATTTCAGATTTTGTGACTTTCTATGAAGCTTGGACTATTCCTACTCCTGGGATTGAACTAGATTGAAGTGGGAGCACACTCCATTAGGATAGTTTCTGTAAGGAGAGCAGTTAGTGTTTTGATAAACAGAATTTAAATGAGTACATTTGAAGATCTAATGGATTTATTAAATAATTCATGAGTTGGGTGGGATCTCATCTATCAAGTAGAGAGGTTATTTACTCTGGAGGGGTTATACAAGATGGAAGGCTTTTATAGAAAGAAGAGTGGGACAAGGAAATCATCAACAAGAGAAAAATGAAAGTTCATTGGAGGAAAGAGTTCAGGTGACGACAACTTCTCATTGGCTAAGCTGTGGTGTTTCCATTGGCTGGGCTTGTTGCTGGGTGAAAGAAAAATCCTCTTTCCTCCTGTTGGAGCAATAAATATTTGCATATTCTGTTTGGGAGTGTAAGGGGCCTCTTTTCCTGTTGGAATCCATAACTGAATTAACTGATACTGTAATTGACATGGACTTCCTGTTTGGGGTAATTGACAATGGGAATGGTAGAGCATGAAAGCTTCCCTCTCTATGGGTCTTCCTGACTCTAGTTTCAGTTGAGGTTTCCTGTTTTAATTTTCCCAAGTTCTAGATCAAGAAGTTGTAAGTGATCTAATGAAGAGTCGTCTGTTGGAAAGGTAGAACCATCATCAGGAAGAGTCAAAATAGCATGATTAGGAGCAGGCAGGGAGGAGACCTAAGGGTCATGGAGAGAGAATAGAGAGGAAGACCTGTGTTGCCAGACTTGTCCCTGTGGCTGGGAGTGCCACTACCTCTGGTGCTTAATGTTTCCTATTTGCCCACTAGATCCACTCTTCACTTTCCTTCCCCACTCCATGTCTAGAGCGTCAGTGCCTTCCAGCTCTCAATTAGGTTAGCATAAAGAAAAGCCCTGGTCTGCGAGTGGGGGAAAGGCAGGAAAGGAAGGCAGGGAGAGGTGCTTATTCTCTTGGCTTCCTCCCTGCAGGGCCACTTCTGGCTGACTGAGTCCCTCAACCTGTGCTGGGCTGCATATCTGGCACTTTGGCCAGACGGGTCATGCTGTGCTGTCTGTTCCTAAAACACATAGATAGGAAGGTACTGACATCAGGCCAGACTTTGAGATATGGTTTCATGGCCCCTTCCCAGCACATAGGCCTTCTTTCTCAAAAGGCCCGGAAGTCTCATTCCAAATTTGGGAGACAAAAGACTGGAAAAGGTGTAAATAAAGAGAGTTTCCTCCATATTGGGGGCCCAGAATTTGAAAGACACATTTTCTCTGGGCCTCCACAGAATTTAATAATAAAATGTAACTCCTGTAGTCTGAGCTGCAGTTCGGCCTCTGCTCTGGCAGGGTGCTGTAACTGTAGTCAGCTGACCAGCTTAATAAAGGCTCTTAAATTTAAATTCTGAGTCGGTGGTCTATCTCGCTGAGTGAACCCATAACAAACCAAAGTCACAGTTTCTCTTGAGGGTACCAAATCTCATATTTCTCTCTCTTGATATCTCTCTCTCTATATATATATATATATATTTCCATTGATTTTTAGAGAGAGAAAGACAGAGAGAAATATCAATGTGAGAGAAATACATCGATTGGTTGCCTCCTGCACTCACCCTGACCAGGGCCCGGGCCATGAAGGACCCTGCAACCAAGGCACATGCCCTTGACCAGAATCGAACCCAGGATCCTTTGGTCTGCAGGCCAATACTCTATCCACTGAGCTAAACCAGCTAGGGCTACACATCTCTGTTTTGTTCTAGGTTCTGAAAGCCTTCATTCCCCTTGTCCTTTGGACCTTGGGTTGGTAACAACACAGCTACTATTATCCCCCACTATGTCGTGTGGGACCCTGATCACTTTTTAATAGTCCCTTGATAAATAAATCTTCCTTAGATTTCAGAGTGCTAACTATTTCGCATTGGGATCTTGACTATTACTGCCGGAAGCCAGTCCATCCTTGCTGCTTGACACAGTCGCTACAGGGAAGAAACATCTGCACAGCATATGTTTCAAGGGACCTGGCGTATATGGCATACTGTTCTTAATATGTTTGCTTCCCTTCTTAGCGTTATGTGTTTTAACCAAGGTCACCTCTCCGAGAAAGGTTGTTTCCCCAGGTGGGGATTTTTCCCTGGAGTTAGGGAGGGAATAAAACCCCTTAACTAAGTGCCAGGCGGGTAATTAATCACTTTAACTACGAACAATCACACTTAAGCTACATAATCTTTACTTAGGATAATTTCCTTCAGTTACTTCCTTGTAGCTTAATAGAACAATAGAGTAACCTTGGAATGGAGATAAGAAACGCCCTAACCTTTGGAATAGAATGGATAGGATTAAAATCAACCGGTATAAATACAGATGTGACAAGACAATAAAGACAGAACTTGGCTGGAGATCCTGGCTAGGCTGTTGATCAATTGGGAACCCCAGGACCTGCTGGGGTTGGACCCCAACATATTACACTTCCCAATATTTATTTTCCCCTTATTTGGAAGCAGAATGCTCACTTTTACTTGAGTTCATTGCTATACAACCAAAAATGTATTTTTTCAAGTTTCTCTTGTAGCGAGGCAGGGCCACAGCAGTACAAATGATATATAGTTCTTATATCTCTTTAAAAGGATATAAGAGCTAGCGCTCTCACGTTAATGGTGGGCGGTGGCTTCTGAGTGGGACACCGACAACCGCTGCCCGCACGGGGGAAGTCTCCCTGCTTCTCCCCGCTTTTCGCTCGCTGCCAGTCCTCGCCAGCATGTCCGTGGTGCCGCCCAATCGCTCGCAAACAGACTGGCCGCGGGGGGTCAACCAGTTCGCAACGAGTACATCCAGCAGACCAAGCCCCTCACCTTGGAGCGCACCATCAACCTGTACCCTCTTACCAATTATACTTTTGGTACAAAAGAGCCCCTCTATGAGACGGACAGCTCTGTTGCAGCCAGATTTCAACGCATGAGGGAGGAATTTGATAAAATTGGAATGAGGAGGACTGTAGAAGGGGTTCTGATTGTACATGAGCACCGACTACCCCATGTGCTACTGCTACAGCTGGGAACAACTTTCTTCAAACTACCTGGTAGTGAACTTAACCCAGGAGAAGACAAAGTTGAAGGACTAAAACGCTTAACAACAGAGATACTAGGTCGTCAAGATGGAGTCCTGCAAGACTGGGCCATTGATGACTGCATTGGTAACTGGTGGAGACCAAATTTTGAACCTCTTCAGTATCCATATATTCCTGCACATATTACAAAACCGAAGGAACATAAGAAGTTGTTTTTGGTTCAACTTCAAAAGAAAGCCTTGTTCGCAGTCCCCCAAAATTACAAGCTGGTAGCCGCACCGTTGTTTGAATTGTATGACAACGCACCAGGATATGGACGCATCATTTCTAGTCTCCCTCAGCTTTTGAGCAGGTTCAATTTTATATACAACTGAATTCCTGCACAGTGGAGAAGTAAAAGAAGCCGTCTCTGTGAGCACAGCTCTGCGCAGTCTAGAAAAAACATGGTAGAAGAGGTTTTTTGTTTTATCTCTTTCCCACCCCCTAAATTGCCACCTGCTTTCTATTGTTTGAATAGTAACATTGACATGAAGAACCTAGATAGTGGTGTAAACATATGTGATAATGTTTAATTTGCTTTTGTTTCTACGCATACGTTTTTGTACATTAAAAAAAGTGGACTTCAAAAAAAAAAGTAAAAAAAAAAAAAAAAGGATATAAGAATTATATTCTCTATTCCTCCATCAATAATGTGATTCCTGGAGCTCCAGCGTCTGTTTTGGAACATGAGGATCAGAAGCACACCCTAGAGATGATGTAATAGAATGTTACAAGGAGCCTGGGCTCTGACAACTGAGAACTTGCTATAACAGCCCTGGACCATCTATTTGTTTTGCATAAGGAATAAACTCTATATTGTGCAATGCTCTGTTATATTTGCTTTTTCTGTTATGTGCAGCCAAACAAATCCTAAATAATGTCTTTTTGGAACTGAGATTTTATGCTATGGTAGGTACCTGTCTACATAACCTTTATCACCTTCTAACATTATTTTCCTCCCATTAGAATGTAAGCTCCTTGAGGGTAGGAATTTTGCTTGTTTTGTTGTATCTAGCACTTAGGACGGAGTTCATCATTAGTAGGGGCTCAGTAAATATTTGCTAAAAGCATGAAAAAAACAAAACAAAACACATGAATGCATGTTATCTGGTACAAATTGCAGAGATGCCACTACTGACTGAAGGAGCTACACCAGGAAGTGTTAACTCCTTTACTCATTAACATGTGATGATTACATTGAAGTCTTATTGCTTCACATCTCCATGCCTTTGCATGAGCTACTCATTCTGCCAGGAATGCCTTTTCCCCTTGTACACAAGGTACACTACTACTGATATCTCAAGTTTTAATTTAATTATTACTTTTTCTGGGACACTATTCTCCAGTCCCTGCAAGTAGAGTTGATCTTTATTCAACTCTATTTTCAATTCTTAGTTGAATTACAGCACTTACCACACTGCATTGCATTAATTGTTTACATATCTGCATCCTGGACTAGATTCAGGGGCCTCGAAGGAAAGTCTATAACTTATTTAGCTCTATATTCCTAGCACCTAGCCCTGCCCTTCTCATGGTGAGACTCTATATGTTTTCTGAGTTATTAGCAAGATGACAGAGCTGAGGCTGTGATTTGATTTTTCTAGTGGGAGTAAAAACCGTAAAGACACTTTTGAATTACTTGTTTAGTGGAAACAAATACTGTGCGGGAACATGCCAAGGAAACCTGGTCCCAATCCTGGAAATTCCTCCCTGGTGAACTCTTTAAATAATTTTAGTCTCTTTGAACATCTAAACCCTCAACTATAAACTGGGACCTCATAGGATTGTTGTGAACAAGTCAATGATAGTGGGTGAAAGCTCTTTGTAAATATATTGGTAAGCTTCAGGCAAGAACAAATTTAAATTACCCAAGTGAGGAGTTTGTCCTTTTTAAAACAACCATAATTTATAATCCCAGAATGTTTTCCTACCAGTCCTCTAAGTGCAAAGATATATCTATGCTGTAGTTTAGGTCTCTGCTCCTTATTTGTAGACCTTGGAGAGCCTCCATGAGCTGGGGTAGCTTTCACATTTTAAGGCCTCTTATCTTTTTATTTTAATACTAGAGGCCCGGTGCACAAAAATTTGTGCACTGGGGGGGGGGGGAGGGAGAGAAAGGGGGGACCCTCAGCCCGGCCTGTGCCCTCTTGCAGTCTGGGACCCCTCAGGAGATAACCTGCTGGCTTAGGCCTGTTCCCGGGTGGCAGAGGGCAGGCCCAATCCCTAGGTGCAGCCCCTGGTCGGGCTCAGAGCAGGGCCGATTGGGAGGTTGCGATGCCAGCCTCAGTCACGCTCAGGGTAGGGCCGATTGGGGGGTTGGGGCACCGCCCCCTGTCACACTCAAGGCAGGGTCGATGGGGAGGTTGCAGCGCCACCCCGTTATGCACAGAGCAGGGCCAATCAGGGGTTGGGGAGCTCCCCCCTGTCATGCACAGAGCAGGGCCCATCAGGGGGTTGAGGAGCTCCCCCCATCACTCACAGAGTAGGGCCGATAGGGGAGTTGGGGCACCGCCCCCTGTCACACACAGAGCAGGGCGGATCAGGGGGTTGGGGCACCACCCTCTATCACCCACAGAGCAGGGCCGATCAGGGGGTTGGGGCGCCGCCACTCTCTCACTCAGGGCAGGGCCGATGGGGAGGTTATGGCTCTACCCCGTCACACACAGAGCAGGGCCCGTGGGGGGGAGGGGGGAGCGGGGGATTGGGGCTCCACACACTGTCACACACAGAGCCGCAGGGCGATCAGGGGGTTGGGGAGCTCCCCCCTATCAGGCACAGAGCAGGGCCAATCAGGGGGTTGGGGCGCCTTCCCCTGTCACAAACAGAGCAGGGCGGATAGGGAGGTTGTGGCCCCGCCCCCTGTCACACACAGAGCCGCAGGGCGATCAGGGGGTTTGGGCGCTGCCCCCTGTCACGCTGATCCCGGTGCTGGGAGGCCTATTACCTTTTTACTATATAAAATAGAGGCCTGGTGCATGGGTGGGGGCTGGCTGGTTTGCCCTGAAGGGTGTCCTGGATCAGGGTGGGGTCCCCACTGGGGTGCCTGGCCAGCCTGGATGAGGGGATGATGGCTGTTTGCAGCTGGTCACACACCCTTCAGGGTGGGGGTCCCCACTGGGGTGCCTGGCCAGCCTGGGTGAGGGGCTGAGGGCTGTTTTCAGGCTGGGACTGAAGCTCCCAACTGCTCCTTTTTTTTTCTTTTTTTAATTCTGGGCCAGCTTTAGCTCTGGCTTCAGCTCTGAGGCTTCAGCTGCTGAAAGCAGGTATCTGGTTTTTTTGGGTTCTATAATCGAAACAATGTATAACTCCAGCTCTGAGATCCCGGCCGACTGAAAGCTGGTTTCTGGGATTTTGTTTAGCTTCTATATTTGTTATAATGTTTCTTAAACTGCAAGCTCAGAGGCCGGCAAGGCAGGCGGGGAATGTTGCAGCCCTCTGTCACTGAAGCAAGCAAGCCTCATGTTCAGTTTAAGCTGCCTGGCTGCTGGCCGCCATTTTGGCTGGCAGTTAATTTGCATATCGCCCTGATTAGCCAATGGGAAGGGTAGCGGTCGTAGGCTAATTACCATGTTTCTCTTTTATTAGATAGGACTAGAGGCCCAATGCACGAAATTCATGCAAGAGTAGGCCTTCCTTCCTCCGGCTGCCAGCACTAGTTTCCCTCTGGCATCGGGGACCCAGGCTTTCCTCACAGCCCCTGCTTCATCTGGAAGGTCATCAAGAAGGTCTAATTAGCATATTATGCTTTTATTAATGTTAGGTTAGGTGGCCCAGGAGGCGGCGTAGGAAATAAAGAGAGTCGAGTTAATCAGAAAAGAAAGAAAGGAAAGGCTTTATTCTGTGTCCCCGGGTGACCCACGGGCCCCAATGACAGGGCACATGGATCCGCACCAACAGGGAGGGGGTCGCTTTTTTTATACAGCTGTTCAGTGAGGGTGGGGGAGCATGAGCTGTGGGAGTTCCCACCGTGGGGGTCGTCATGGTTTCCAGGTGTCATCATCTGCCTGGTAGCTGGCCTGTTAGGAATTCCTGGGCGTCACCATCTCCTGGTGCACTGGCCTGTTATGGATTCTAGGAAGGGCCCATTATCTATGTCACCATCTGCTTGGCAGAGGCATGCTCAGCTCCTGGACGCCCTTTTGACCTAACAATTATTATAGATATTTTTATTGATTTCAGAGAGGAAGGAAGAGGGAGAGAGTGATAGAAGCATCAATGATGAGAGAGAATCATTGACCGGCTGCCTCCTGCACATCCCCCATGGGGATCGAGCCTGAAACCCGGTCATGTGCCCTGACTGGGAATCAAACCATGACCTCCTGGTTCATAGCTCATCACTCAACCACTGCATCATGCTGGTAGGGCTGAGGCCTCTCTTCAGGAATCAGCCTTCTTCCTCTCATGAAGCTAGTCCTAGGGATGCATATGCTTCATTTAGGATTAATATTTATGACAATACCTTTCCTTGCCCCCTGAGCATCCAACACTGAATAGCAGCCAGAACCTGAAACCCCCTGGTGCTTGAAATCTGGGTTAAATGGTTCCAGGTCATGGAAGACCCCTCCCTCAGCCTCTCAAAATTGGGCCTTTTCATTGTGAGGTAGTTTAACGTTCACTTTGTTTTTCTCTTGTCCTTGAGCCTCACCTTGATTTGCCCTAGCAGGCTAAAGAGCTTAGCAACTCAGCCAGTGAGAGGGAGTCCTTATGATCCAGTGGGAAGGATGGAAGAAGGGGCAGGAAGGTTACAGTGACAGAAGAGACTTTTATTGGCTACCCTTAGTGCTCAGGGATGTTTGCATGGGCCTCACCTAGAGTTATACTTGGATCAAATGAAAAGATGGGATCAGTAACTCATCCCTGGAATGCTGTCTAGCAACACTGGTGACATAATTGCTATAGTCTGATTCCTCTGGGCTGACTGCTCACAAGGGCTCCCAGCTGTTGTTGGGAAATCCTGAGCATTTTGCAAGTTTCTCCAGTCCTCCCCTCCTGTTGCTTGTTTTCATGATGGTTGTAACTCCCTTTTCCCATTTTCCTTCATAGTGTCTCTAATCTCAGGTTAGTTTTCGGATTGAAACGTCTTCCTATCTGTTAATATGTGGCCCCATGAACACTGGAACAGCTATGGCATTCAGCTTTTCAAACTTCTGCTCCATTCAGACTATTTCTACCACACCTGCCATATTCAATCTTACTTCCTCACTTTTGCCCTCACTACGGCCCTCACCTATAGTGCTCTTCCCTTATTAACCATAAGTCATTCTTCCTTACACAGTTCTCAAGAACCCATTTCAATTTAATTAAACTCTTATCAAACTCCTAGTATTTATTACATGGTAGGCATTGTGTTAGATTGTGGGGACATTAAGGTTAATGAAATGAGAATGTGGCTCCTGACTTCATGGAGCTCACATTCTTGGAGGGAAGGAAGGCAAGAAAACTCATTGACTATAATGTGATCAGAGATATCACTTAATGGCAAGGGAAATACACATGTCTGGAAGAGGTTAGGGCCACTTATGTGTTTTCTACAGAACTATTTTGCCCTGGCTGGGTAGCTCAGTTGGTTAGAGCATCATTCGGATATGCCAAGGTTGTGGGTTCCATCCCTAGTCAGGGCACATCGAAGAATCAACCAATAAATGTATAAATAAGTGTAATGACAAATCGATGTTTCTCTCTAATAAAAATAAATAAATAAAAGTTTTTAACTGTTTTGAACCAGTCAAGCCCACATTTATGTATGTTTTCTGGGAATTCTTGTTATACTTGGAGTCACTTAGCTTAGTTCATGTTATTCTTGTGTCACAAACAGATATAAACCCCTTGAATTTAAGAACCATGTTCTTTTGTATCCCACCCATGGCACATAACATATTATTGAACATAATATTCACTAATACATACTTATTTGGCTTAATTGTTGGTTGCTTGATTTAGGATACAATGGAGTTGGAGAAAGAGCTTGGGTTGGGGAATTAGGCGGCAGGAAGCCAATATGGGTGCAAGATTAATGGACAGATTACAACTGAGGGTAATTGGGTTTCAATCCTTTTCAGGGGACTATATAGAATTTTCCCCAGAGGTGTCTTATGTTTTTTCCCCCCCGCCCTTGACAGTCCCCTAGCCTCCCCTCCTAGAGGTGTCTTATCCAAGGAAGTTGAGGTAGTTATTCACAAATTTCCATCCATCATTAGATGGTGGGCTGCTGAGTTGTTAATGCCCTGCCCATGCGTGGACCAAGCTCAAAGCCTAAGTCCGAGTCACAGGTGCTTAAAATAGAAAGAGATCCTGAGAGTAAGAAAACAGTGAGGGCCAAGGTAATATCAATGGGGCACTGGCAGCAACTGTTGTAATATATATATTACATGCAAAGTGTCCCCTTGGGAGTTCAACTGGAGACCGGGAATTCAATCGCTCACTGTGGCATGTGCTGACCACCAGGGGGAGGCGCAGAACGAAGGAAGGCCCCAATCTGCCCTGATAGATGGCCAGGCCTAGGGACCCTACCTGTGCATGAATTTTGTGCACCAGGCCTCTAGTATACTAATAATATACAAAGGTGTCAATTGAGTCATTGTATATAATAATTAAACACTATACACAACCTACATATATTTTAGAGGGGATTGGCTAAGGATGCCTAACCAACCTTATGACAAAGATATAATTTCTGTTAAGCTTTTTCAAAGACTAAAACCAGGAGTCCTTAACCTAGTCTGGAGGGTGAGAGAAGGCCTCTTTTGGAAAGTGATGGTAGCCATGTATGTTGGGAGGGAAGCTAAGAGGAACAATCCAAGCAGAGGGAGTAGCACTGTAAAGCCCTGAGAAAGGAGGAGGCTTGGAGCTGGGCTTATGTGGCTGGAATATAGAGAATCAGGACAGATTGGCTTCCTGAGGTTCATGGTAGGCAAGGACCAGAGTAAGTGGGATTAGGATTTAGGGAATTGATCCTGGGGACAATGGGAAGCCATGAAAAGGCTTAAGTTTTGCAGCAGATGTTTAGAATGATGGCTCTGGTTGCAGAATATAGAGGGTAGAAACCTACACTACACTGCTTGGCTTCTGAGTTCTTTGGTGAAGTGAAGGGTGTCAAGCTGCCAAGAACATATTTCAAAGCTGATTATTGTTATATTTAAACAAAAGAATGATATACTTAAATGCATAGCCCATGGACATGGGCAATAGGGTAGAGAAGACCTGGGAGTTGAGTAAGGACTGGGAGAAGGGGGGAAATGGGAGATATCTGTAATACTATCAACAATAAAAATATATTTAAAACAAGATATTGTGGAAATCATTATTGGGAAAAAAGAATTATATACTCATTTCAAATAATCAGAGCTACTTTTAAAACATTTTTATTGAATTTATTGGGGTGACATTGATTAATATAATTATATAGGTTTTAAGTGTACAATTCTATAATACATCATCTGTATATTGTTTTGTGTATTCACCACCCAAAGTGCCCCCTTTACCCTCTTCTGTCTTCCATACCCCCTTTTCCTCTGGTAATCAACATGCTGTTGTCAGTGTTTGAATTTCTGTTGTTATTGTTTTGCTTAATTCCTTCATCTTTTTCATGAAGTTCCCTAATCCCCCTCCCCTCTGACAGCTGTCAGCCTCTTATCTTTATCTATTCTATCATAGGGTCTCAGCTAACCCAGTATTTGCCTCTTTGAGTTAGTAAAACCACAACAGTGGTCAAGTAAGGTGAAATTGAAATCAGAAGGCCTGGATCAGTCAACAAATATTCATTGAGTATCTACTGTGTGCCAATTTTAAAGCCTCCTTTAGAGGTAACACTGGACTGGCTTTTTCTTGTCTTAGCTATCTTTCTAAACCACAGACTTTAAAAACAAATGTTTTGAATTATACAGCTTTAGGACTGCTCATGGAAGGATGTATGTGATACCCTAAGTTTAAAAAACAAGTAATAAGTATAATGACCCCATTTTTTGTAAAGATCAAAAAAATAAAATGCTATACACTTTGTGTTTGGGTGTGTGTGTTCATTGAAAAAGACATGGAAGGATTACACATTAAACTATGAACAGTGGTTACCTTGTGACTAAGGACAGCCAGAGGGAATGGTCATTTTTTATTTTTATACTTGTATTTGAATTCTTTAGTATAAGCATGTATTATTTTTATAATTAAAAGATGAGTAAACAATAATGTTAAATGGATAACATTGTTCATGTTATAGCAACAATATATACATTATATACAATGTATAAGTATTATATATACATATACTGTATATGGTATAATATTGTATGGGGAGGGGCAAAAGTAGGTTTACAGTTGTTCCTATGGAAAATAATACAATAATTAATAAATAACAATACAAGAATAAACTGTTTTACATACTTACAACTGTAAACCTACTTTTGCTCCACCCTGTATGTACATTTACTATATATATGGTGTAAATGTTATTCTTGAATGTTATTTACATACACTGGATTCGCATGTTTAAGGGGAAATCCACCTCCTGGCAGTGCTAGTTAATGATCTGTTTTATGTTTTCAAAGAGATTGCTTTTTTAAAAAAACAATAGCTGAGGTTTTTACTTATTTATGTTTTATCATTGGGGTCTGCTGTATATATTTTTAAGTAATTTTTTTATTTTTCAATTACAGTTGATGTACAATATTATATTTGTTTCAGGTGTAGAACCCAGTGATTAGACAATTATATAACTTATCAAAGGGATTGCTTTAAAAACTTTTCAAAAAATCCTCACCCAAGGATATTTTTTTATTGACTTTTAAAGAGAGAGAGAGAGAGAAACATAAAAGTACTTGCCCTGACTGGGGATTGAACCGGAAAACTTTTGGTGTTCAGGAAGATGCTCCAAACAACTGAGCCACCTGGCCAGGGTCAAAGGGATTGCTTTCTAATTCTTTTTTTTTTTTTTTAAATATACTTTATTGATTTTTTACAGAGAGGAAGGGAGAGGGATAGAGAGTTAGAAATATCGATGAGAGAGAAACATCATCGATCAACTGCCTCCTGCACACTCCCTACTGGGGCAATGTGCCTGCAACCAAGGTATGTGCCCTTGACTAGAATCGAACCTGGGACCCTTGAGTCCGCAGGCTGACGCTCTATCCATTGAGCCAAACCGGTTAGGGCGCTTTCTAATTCTTGTTTCCTTATTTCCTTTTGTAATTTCTGTTTAGTATACACATTTCAGTTTTTCTAATGACATAAAAAATTTACATCAGAAGGGTAATTGATTGCCTAGAACAGAGCTTTTTTATTTTAAGACATTTTTTTAGGAGAAATTAACTTCTTTTGCACCCTGTGAACCAAGGGAGAACACTATTTCCTTAAAAAAAAAAAAAAAAGATTAAGTTTCATATCCTTCAGAAATACAATAGTCAATGGGTTTCGTTTTTTAAAATAGTTCTGAAATACCCACTGTTTCCTAGTCAGATGTAGCACTTTTTCATATTACTCTATGAGATTATAATTATGATTGGGCTTTAAATTTCATGAAGGCTGGGTTAAGGGCCTATCAGGTTCACCACTGCAAATAACACAGAGATGGGAAGATAGCTGGGGCTTAATGTTGGTGCAAAGAGGCCATTAGGTGCATATTCTGAAGAAAGAACTGGCACCAAAACTATCATGGGAGAAGTTTCAGGCATTTATTTGTATATTTAAAAATACTGATTATGTAGTTTGTTATCTGTCCTGAGGATATAAAGAAAAATAGTCTTGCCCTAGCCCGTTTGGCCCAGTGGATAGAGCGTCAGCCTGCGGAATGAAGTGTCCAGGGTTCGATTCCCATCAAGGGCTCATGCCTGGGTTGCGGGCTCCGTCTGACGTGCAGGACCCGGCCAATCAGTAATTCCCTCTCATCATTAATGTTTCTATCTCTCTCTTCCTCTCTGAAATCAATAAAAATATATTAGAAAAAGAAAAATAGTCTTGTTATAGTATTGCACATGGTTTGAGTAAGATTGCTACTTCACTCTTGAGTTTTCTGTGTCCTTTGTGGGTGCATAGATTTGTTGCTTTATGTGATGCTAAGCATATATTGTTTACTCTGTGCAGCCTGGGAGTGTTACAAATAGAAGCGAAATTAGAGCTTCGAAAACTTTAAAAATTTTTGAAGCACACTTGCTTGTTAAAAGGAATATTAAAAAGGAGAGGCAGATATGTCCTATACCTCAAAGTTTAGTAATTAAATTCACCTTTAAAATTACAAAGAAAACTGTTAGAGGACTATCTTAGCCCAGACATTTATCTCCCTTCAGAAAACAGGAACTCAGACAATTCCTAAATTTTAACGGTCTATTAAAGCCGAATACCACATTAACAATGGTATGAAATTATTGAGATCAATAATTAGTTTTCGACAATGTTTCGTAGCTTCACATGAGAAAAGACAAGCTCTCCTCCCCCGTTTACTTCTCATTCGTATGCAGTATCACATTAAGAATGAAAAATACATGTCAAAACAATCTTTATGTGTAGTTTATTATATATCAATTATACTTCAATAAAGCTTCTTAAAAAACACAAAACAAAAAAGAAATAAAAATTCTACTTTACAGGGGACAAATAAAGGAATTGCTTCATTTATTTCTTCAGAGCGGTTACTTCTGGGGAACAACAAAGTGTCTCTACAGAGCCTGGTAACCTAAGGAAGCAAATTTTATCTACTTGGTCCTTTTCTTTCTTTCTTTCTTTTTCTTTTTTTTTTTTTAGCCTACATGTGTATTTCTATCTTTACGCGATGGAAAAACAAAACACCGTTTTCGTAGATTGTATTATGCTGCAGTTGCACGACAGAATTAGTTGAATGCTCTGTGCTTGTAGAGTATCATTTCCAGCCTCCAAATAGGATTTTAGAAGCTTGGGAAACAGCCTTAGAGTTGAAATATACACATTTTCCCGACGTGCCCCCAACAGCGTATTCTTAGGCTGTTTCGAAGTGTGTGATGACCAGCGGGGGCTCCTCAAAGATCTCTTCCAAATCCACACACACACCCCCTCTCAATAAAGACCTTTTCCTGGGGATTCAACTCAAGAGAGCCAGCCTAGGTGTTTTTATTTTTTATTATTATTTTTTTAGCCTAAGTGTTTTTGTTGGCGGGTGTGGGCAGCAGCTTGCTGAAACGACTCGAGCGACTCTCCCGAGGTTAAGGGTCAAGTCGGAGTCTCTCTCCCCACCCCCACCCCCGCCCCCCACAACCCCGCTCAGTGCTGGGAGACAGCGGCCGCAGCAGCTGGCCCCGCCCAGGCTCTGGGGAGCACCTGAGCCTCGAGTGGCGAAGGGGATGGGGCGGGCAGGGAGCCTCCGCCCCCCTGGGCCCCCACCCCGCCGCAGGGGAGGGCGGGAGGAGGATGATTGACAAAGCTGATCAGTGGCTTGGGGCTCGCAGAGGGCGGGGCGAAGGGGGGCCGGCTGAGCTTTCCCCTTAAACGGTTGGGTTGGGCCTCGGGAACGGCCTCCCCCGGCCTCCCGGCCTCCCAGAATGGGTTGTTATGGTAACAAATGACCGAACAGTCCCTTACGAACTGGCCAATGAGAGGGCCCGTCTTTCCCACCGCACCTCTGAGCCCGAGGTGTTGCGAAAGCCCCGGTCGGGGCGGCGAGCGGACGGTGTCCGGACGTTCTGCGGAAGAGCGGGGGCGGGGCGTGTGACGGCACCACGACCAGCTTATCACGTTCGTTCTTGCTCAACGGCCCCGCCCCTTTACCGCACATTTCCCCTCCCCTAGCTCATTTCGCACGACGCAGCGGTTGGGAACACAGACATTTTCGGAGCTGGAGCCGCCTGCGCCGGCGCCATTTTGTGCCTGTGGAGAAAGAGGCTCCAGAGGCGGCTGGAAGTGGACGGAGATCACCCGTGAGAGGGCGGCGTTGCGTCCCCGAGGTCCCCCCCGTGTCGTCCCCCAACCCCCCTCCGCGGTCAGCATGTGGTGAGGCCGGAGCCGCGAGAGAGCCGGGGAGAGGAAGCGCAGTCGGCAGGGAGGCGGGGTGTCGAGAGCGGCTTCAGCTTCGGCGGCGGCGGACCTCGGAGGGGGGCCGCGGCGCAATGTCAGAGCCGACGCCGGCCGAGGCCGGTACCGCGGGGGCCCGGGAGGACGCCTGTCGGGATTATCAGTCATCCCTCGAAGACCTGACCTTCAATAGCAAACCGCACATCAATATGCTGACCATTCTAGCCGAGGAGAACCTGCCCTTCGCCAAGGAGATCGTCTCTCTCATCGAGGCCCAAACCGCCAAGGTTTTTATACACCCCGCAGCCTCCTATTCTTCTAATACTCCCTGATTTTAGTGTCAGCCTCATCCCAGGTCTCGCTTCCATCCAAAGGGGGACAGCGTTCCCCTCCAACCCTCCCCCCTCCAACTCTGGCTCGGTCTTGGGCCCAGGCTTCGAGCGTGGGCCTCTCCTGCGGGGAGGGAGTGGGGCGGTGAAGGGTGGAGTCCCACTTCCGCTTACCAGCTCCCTATCTAGGCCACCGCATTGTAGAGCCCGACACCCGCTTCGAATAGAGCCCTGGGGGGGGGGGGACTTGAAGGCAGTTGGTGGTGCGGGGAAGTTGAGAGTTAAAAGGATCTTAAGCCCCTGGGAAGGTGGGGAGTGGTTCCCCCCTCCCCCGGCTCCCCCTCCCAGAGCCCTTTTGGGTGATCTGTGCTGTGTGGGTTGGAAGGAGGTGAAGGGGGACCTGGGAGCGAGCTGCCGGGGGGTGGGCATCGGGCACTGGCCCCGAGTGGAGCAGCCGCTTGTTAGGAGCCCAACATGGCGCCTGCAAAGCACATGATGCAAAAGGGAAGAGAGAAGAAGCCATTCCCTGCCAGCCAGGCAGCTGCTCACACCCGTCAGCCCCGTTTTGGGGTGGGGGCGGCTAGGTAGAACTTCCATCCTCCTCTCGGAGTGCTTTATTCGTCCCCCCAAATGGGCACTTGGGATTGAGGGTGGGGTGTGGGGGGCGGGAGGGAAGGAGGTTTTATCCAACCTGTAGGTGGAGAACTGGCCCATTGGGTAACAAGTACTTGGCAGTTTTTTTTGAAAAGTTCAGTCCCTCCTCTTCCTTCTCTCTTTTTTCCTCCCTTCCCTGATAGCGGAGACGTGCCTTTTCTTCACCCCTTGACAGAAGGGGTCCTCTGCCACCCTATATTTCCCTGTAGTCCTCCTGTTCTGTGCATTCATGTGGGAGTGATATGTCACTTAAAAGTTACTGTTCAACTTGGTTATCATAATGAGTTCTAATAGTTTCCCAGCACTACGTTTTAAGTTCTTTTTCAAGCTTGTACTTATGGTTTAGTTTTTTTCTAGTTGTTAGTGATGGAAATGATCAGGATGAGCCTCCTTTTAGCAGAGTGAACCCCTTTTAAAAGGCCACTTTAACAACAACCACCAAATATATTGTTTAGAGGCGGTTTCTGTCTAGTGTAAAACTGAGTGGTCTGACTAATAAATGGTTTTGAAATGTGTGATTGGTATTATAAAATTTGTGAATAAAACATATAAAATATGTATTTGTCTTTTTTATTTACCTTTGTAAGGTGTAGAATCTGCTTCCAAGACTTATTTTTATTTATCTACGTGGTTGTGTGTTTTAAACAAAAGTCTTTAAGTGACTTGGGTTCATTCTTTAGGTTCCATCCACTCTTGGGTAAATCCATTCACAAGATACACGGTTTCAGGTGGTCCTTTCATACCTTAATTTAAAGAGGATAAAAAGTAAGGTTTCTTTTTGTGTGTGTGGTTTTTTTTTGTTTTGTTTTTTTAAGGGCCCGACAAGTTTGTCATGCTCAGTCTGGCAACTAAAATACAAGCCTTCATTCTCTTTTTCCTGTGAATGTTGGTGTCAAACAGCTATTGTTCTTTTTTTAAAGTATGAGATTTAAAAAGGAAGCATTCCTCATACTCAACATCCTTTTTATTGATACCACAAACATGTTGGACATGAAAACTTAATTTTTGCCTTGTTGAAGGCTTAACTTGACATTGAATGCCTTTTTTAACAAATGAAACCACTTGCATTTTTTAAAAATAACATTGATTTTTAAAATCTAAATACCTAGTATTTGGGGGGATTACTAATATTCCACAGAACCTAATATTTAGTAGCTCAGGTTGTCACTCAAGTTTCTTTGCTGGGTTTTATGGATCCTGAACATCTTCGAGAAGTGAAAAGTAAATGCTGAATATAGTGGTCACATTAAAACTTGTATTTGTGTATGGCTACACGGAGTGGTGAAAATAGATGGACTATTTGCTGATAAAAGACAGCTAAAAATTTTTTGGCACACGTTTCCTGATTATTTTTGTAAAGCCAGATTGAGGAAAAGATGTAAAAGTCACTTTGGGGAAATACCTTAATCAGGGTTGGGGTTGAGGGTGAGGGGAGGGATTTTCTGTCCTTTGGTAGCAAACTGGCTTGGTTTTGTGTTTCTGGAGGTGGATGTTTGTGTCCTTATTCTCTAGCATCTCAGCATTGCTAAACTTAAGGATTCACACTTAATTTGACTCCTCCCATGAGACAGTAGTGGAAAAATATTACATACAGGATTCACTGGACAATAAAAAATTAGCCTACTGAACAGATTTTGGTTTTATAGAGAGCCTGTTGTTTTCATAAGGATCACAATGACTAAAATGGTGTAAAACATGACATGGTAAGATAAAGACACAGCAATAAAGCATTTGACATGTTGATTCTTAATTTACCCACATGCAGTGGCCTTGTGAACCCTTTTATTAGAAGTACCGGAAAAGAAATTTTTCATACAAGGTTATTCAAAGGTTTCCTTAGTCAACTTTGGTTGTAGTAAAGGTTATCAGAAGCAAGAGCACTTCTACACACTTCTATGGGCAATTGGTTTTGTGAAATATGATGGAATTATGTACTGCAGAACTGTGAGCCTACCCTAGCTTCAGGTAGCTATGGGTAAGTGTTGTTCAGGGTTAAGATTCCTATACACGTGGGATGGGTAAATGGGGATAATTTTTTTTTTTTTTTTAAATCATGGATGCTCCTGTGGAGTCGGATTTAACACTTAGTTTATATGGTGTGTCTTAATGCTCCTCAGCAAGTCTGTGAACCTGCTGATGCTTTCTGGAAGCTTGCTGTGCCTTCTAAAGCCAGTGATGGGTAGACATTCCAGTTGAACTGGGGAAACATTTGTTTGCTTTGGAAAGGGCCACCTGTATCCGCATCACCACACTGGCTCTGCACAAATTTAGAACCTCTGGTTTGTGCATGTCAGAGGAAAAATAATTTCGACGGAGAGTCCATGCTGTGAAGAAAATCTTCAGGACAAATCCTGGTTTCCAGAGTCAAGTTCAACCTGATTTACATGACTCAGCGGCCGCTCCATCCAGTTTTTCTTGTATCAGTAACAACTTGCACCTTCCTGCAAGTTTAAAAGTGTTTTTGTTTTTTTTTGCCATTAACTTCATATGTGAAGTATACTTGATTTCTTTGTACATTGGATTATAGAGAAATAATCCTAATGATTTTACAGGTAACAAAAGCTTCATAGACTTTAACATATAAAATATGCTTATGGAAATTAGGGTTTCTGCCAGAAGTCTAAAAACTTCATTGAGTCTAGGTACACCATTGTTAATGTGGGTCACAAAGCTTATACTTGGATTGCAGAAAATATCTCCCTCCTACTTTTTGGTCACTTTAAACAGGTCTTTATCATATGAACCTGAAATTGAGTGTTAAATGAATATACTAGAGATTAAGGTTTTCTTAATGGTGATTTTGAGCTTATTTTGTATGCTCAGCTAAAGATCACTGTAAGAAATCAGTACTTGATTGACCACAAATGTTTCATAAACGTTAATTTTAAATTATCAACAAAAATAGAGGTCTGTATTGTATGTTTAAAAATTCACTTTTAAAAGTATTTTTTGGTGGCAATTCATTATACTAAACTTATCAGTTTCTTTTTATTCAGGCTCCTTCCTCAGAGAAGCTTCCTGTTATGTATCTTATGGATTCTATCGTGAAAAACGTTGGACGAGAGTATCTCACTGCCTTTACTAAAAATCTAGTTGCAACATTTATTTGTGTGTTTGAAAAGGTATATATGCATTTAGAAACATTTGAATTTAAAAAAAAATGTGTTCCTGATTAAATAAATACTTGCCTTTGTGTTGGGTTTTCTTGGGTGGTGAAATGTTTTTTCTCTTGGACATTTACCAAGTACCATGCTTAAGTTAGCGTTTTATGTTAGATTTTTAACTCATTCTAGGAGTTTTACAATATCCATTCAAGATTAGATGACTTGGCTTTTATTTTTATATTTAAATTTATTTTTGGTGAGGGTATTACAGATGTCCCCTATTTTCTCCCCTAGATGACTTTGATTTTAGATGGGCAAAAAGATCTGAAGCTATCAAGAGCATTTCAAATTTCATTGTTTATATTTCTGGTGTTAGGTTGTTGGCTATTCCTATCTGGAAAGAAAAAAAGTGTAATTTACCAGTGTGTCTCAACCTACCATTGATTTCTGAAACTTTCGTGATTTTGTTTGTTTCCTCTTGTTATCCATTCAAGTATGTTTTATATGAATGTTCTAGGTATGTGTGAATAGTGGACCAGTTAATTGCCTTAGGTTATATTGGAAGTACTTTTTAACTTCTTAGTGTTTAGAAGAAAGGTTTGTTAGTTCTAGACCTAGAGATTGTACATTCCTTCAATAACATTGTATCTGGTAGTTTGGTAAATACAGTTATGTTGAGGAGGCCAAGGGATTTGCTGAAGTAATTATCTTCCTGTTAGGCTTTATTTTTCAAATTTAGTAAAAGGGCATTTATAAGATAATTAGGTTTAGAGATTGTTTCCTAACAAGAAATCGGTAGTTCTTATATTTAGAAGTACTCGTGTTTGGAGAAAACTTAAGAGTTGTCAGACTAGGAGAATTGGGATTATTTTGAAAGAACTATTATCAGATAATTTTTACTTGCTTGTTAGAACAGAAAAAGTAGTTGCTACTTGAGCAATTTTTTCCCCTTTAAACTCCTAGAGAAAATAAATACTGCTAAGTAAGTACATGCAGAAGAAATTTGGAAAGCTGTATTTCAGATTGTGTTAAGGAGCTTGTTAATAGTGTATTGTACACCTTTTCTAAATACTGCTTACCTGAGCCTAAGGCCTTAAGGAGAAGTTAACTCTGCATTATAGAAGTTGGGGAGCTAAACCAACTTGGCTTCAGTTTCAATATGTTCAAATTCATTTGGGTGTTTGATAGAATATCTTTACTGAATCTAACTGGGCCTTAAGACCTTACAGTTGATGAAAATGACCTTGTAGTATAATTATTATCTGAAGACTTGAATGTAGTCAAGGCTTTATTATCCTGAAGTTAAATACCTTAGGTTTCTCTGATGGCTAATTTAAAAAATAGTTATGCCCATCATAAGCATGAGCAGTTAAGTTATAAAACTAAGCTCATCAGTGGGTAAGATTTTTAATTTTATTAAGGTGCCTTCCACACCACAAATAGTCTGTTGTGAGGTATCAACCGTATTGTATTGCAGAAGATGGGTTAGTGAGATAGTTTTGTCTTAATTTTAACTTTGCACTACCATGTAAATAATTGAAGAAATTTAAGCCATCAGGTAAACTGTTCCCTACTTTTATGGTCTTATGTTTTGTCCAGAGTAAGAATAACATTAGGAATGCTATTTTAAGACCTAAAATTTGAAAACATTTTGCACTTTTTTTTTCCATGGGTCTCTTTTATTTGGCTACAAGCAAGTGCAAGAAAGTCCATTTATAAGTCTTCCACATCTGCATTCTGGCCGTAAGGGACTTTGAGGTTTTTCTGAAGCACATCACATGAGCATCTGTGGGCTCTATCTGCATATAGTAGTTCTTTGTCTCAGTAATCTCAAAGCCAAACTTCCTGTGTAATTGTACTTTTAAAAGTAGAAAGACTTGCCTAGTGGTTTGCTTTCATGAAGGCTAGGTGATGACAACTTTAATTTTTTTAATTTTTTTTTTTCAGGGAGAAATTTCTTTAACATTTGTAAACTATATCGAATACTGTTGTACATATATTTATGAATGAGCAGTATGAGTGCTCTATGTAAAGTAGAGACTGATCTAGCTTTATACTTAATATTTAAAACATTCTATAGTGACTTAACAAGCCATAGAATTGTTCTGTTGTTCTAGGTGGATGAAAATACTAGAAAAAGTTTATTTAAATTACGTTCCACATGGGATGAGATATTCCCATTGAAGAAACTTTATGCCCTGGATGTCAGAGTCAATTCATTAGATCCTGCTTGGCCTATTAAACCTCTACCCCCCAATGTGAATACATCTAGCATCCATGTGAATCCTAAATTTTTAAATAAATCGGTAAGTTTTACATGAATGGTGTATAACTAATATTTTCAACTGTCAAATTTTGACTTTTCTAAGATTTCTTGCTAGAAAGAAATATCAAAAATATCCTGTGCTTGAAACAGTTTAAATTTGTTTTTTTTCCTCTTCAGGTTCACAGTACATTTAAAAATATGTTCTTGTTTAGGTATAACATATTATCCTTCTTTGGATTTTAAATTCCTGAAAAATTTTCTGTGTGTTTTTAAACATGATTGGCCATTTAAAATTGTGGATGGTATTAAGAGATAAACTCATAATTTTCAGTTCCCTCTTAACCTCCTATTTAGCTGTGATACATAGTTATTTAACAAATAATTTTCTCTCATAGCCTGAAGAGCCTTCAACACCTGGCACAGTGGTCACTTCCCCTAGCATCTCCACTCCTCCAATTGTTCCTGATATACAAAAGAATCTTACCCAAGAACAACTAATAAGGCAGCAGTTACTTGCAAAACAAAAACAGTTATTAGAACTTCAGCAGAAAAAGCTGGAGCTTGAACTAGAGCAAGCTAAAGCACAACTGGTAAGTACAGGAAATCTACATTTTAAATATTTCAATCATGTCTTCTGATAGAGAAGTAATTATTTTGTGTTTGAATTCTCTTAACATGTTACTTTTATTCATAGTGTATTTTCCCACTTTTTCACAAATTATGGTGCATTAGAGCAAGTTTTTATATCCTTACTGTAAAACTCGAATATAAACTGTACACTATTTTCTTCTCAAGTACTTTTCTATTGGATTGCTATCTTTGTAGATAACACCTTAGTTTTGTTAACAATTAAATCATTTAGATTTAGTATCAGTCCCAGTATGGTCGGTGTGTTGTGGCGAATGCTTTTTCAGTCTTGAATCTTTTATGAGCTTGTGCTTCATGAGCAGAAGTCAGGTTCCTAGAAGGAAACAAAAGAAAAGCCACCACAAAATTAACGACTAGGAAGATTACATGTTCATATGCACGAATGACCTTATACAAAGTTATTTTACTTGGCACTTAAGTTTGAGAGTGGGAAGTTCATGAAGGGAGTTTTGTACATTTGTTATTAGTGCCACTTTTTCAATCTACCTAGAGATTATATTATAAAATCCCAAAGTAAAGGACTAGTAAGAAATGACAGGCCACATAGGTAGATGAACTTTCTCTTTTCACTTTAATCTCCACTTAAACATTAGACGTATTCAATGTGAAAACAGTATTAAATAAATGGATTTATTGAATAAAGCATATTCTAGATTTCAATTTCTTGATAGATAATCTGCATGTTTTGCAGTATTAATATGAACATTTACTTTGTATTTCAGGCAGTTTCTCTTAGTGTTCAGCAGGAGACATCCAACTTAGGTCCTGGATCTGCACCATCCAAATTACATGTCTCACAAATTCCCCCTATGGCAGTTAAAGCTCCCCATCAGATTCCTTTGCAACCTGAAAAAAGCCGTGCAGGTCCATCCTTACAAATTCAGGACTTGAAAGGAACAAACCGGGATCCCCGTCTTAATAGGATGAGTCAGCATTCTTCTCATGGAAAAGATCAAAGTCACAGAAAAGAATTTCTAATGAATACATTAAACCAATCTGATATTAAGACAAGTAAAACTATACCTTCTGAAAAACTAAATTCATCCAAACAAGAAAAAAGTAAATCAGGTGAAAAAATAACCAAGAAAGAAGTTGACCAGTTAGATTCTAAATCTAAATCTAAATCTAAATCACCATCACCTTTGAAAAACAAATTCTCTCACACAAAAGACTTGAAAAATCAAGAATCTGAATGTCCAAGGGTGTCTGACATGAGTAAGAGAGATCCAAGATTAAAAAAACATCTTCAAGATAAGACTGATAGCAAAGATGATGATATAAAAGAGAAGAGAAAAACGTCAGAAAAAAAAGATAAAGATGAGCATATGAAATCATCTGAACATAGACTGGTTGGAAGTCGAAATAAAATCGTTAATGGCATTGTACAAAAACAAGATGTAATAACGGAAGACTCAGAAAAACAGGGAACAAAACCGGGGAGATCAAGTACTAGAAAGCGATCAAGATCGAGATCACCCAAGTCTCGGTCACCAATTATACATTCTCCTAAGAGAAGAGATAGGCGGTCACCCAAACGAAGGCAAAGGAGTATGTCTCCAACCTCGACAGCCAAAGCTGGAAAGATTCGCCAATCTGGATGTAAGCAGTCACATATGGAAGACTTTATGCCACCTTCCAGGGAAGAAAGAAATGCTAAGAGAAGTACTAAACAGGATGTTCGAGATCCAAGGCGAATAAAAAAGACTGAAGAGGAACGACCGCAAGAAACTACAAGTCAGCATTCTACAAAGTCAGGCACTGAACCAAAGGAGAATGTAGAAAATTGGTCAAGTTCCAAGTCTAACAAAAGATGGAAATCTGGTTGGGAAGAAAATAAAAGGTAGGATGTTCACATTTTAAATCAAGTGAAATAATATGTGCATTTTAAAATACAGTGTTAACTTAAAAATTGGATAATGTTCATTGAGTGCTGTAATTGTTGCTTTATTTTTTCACTTAATTCTTATGACATCATGGGTTAAATATCATTACTCCTATTTTACAGATTAGGAAAGTGAAGTTTAGAAAGGTTAATCTATGTAAGGCTGCATACCCAGGACATGAAAGAATTAGAATTTATCTGATTTTCCTGACTTAAGATCTTGTGCTCTTAATTAACTTTCATGATTACATACAATCAGTTTAACTAGATTCTTTGAAAAGGATTCTTAAATATGGTCCTGAGTATTTAAATTTTATGAAGTAACATACTGCTTTTATGGTTTCAGCTTACAACAAGGTGACGACCATAGTAAATCTCCTCATCTAAGGCATAGGGAAAGCTGGTCAAGCACTAAAGGAATTTTGTCACCTCGAGCCCCAAAGCAACAGCATCGATTAAGTGTAGATGCCAATCTTCAGATTCCTAAAGAGTTAACTCTTGCAAGCAAAAGAGAATTACTTCAAAAGGTAGTTACTATGATCCCATGTATTCAATATTGTTTTTGTCTAAATATTTTGTAAGTGCTTTTTATATTTAAAATACTTGATTTCTTTTTATCATCCCATGCAGACGAGTGAACGTTTAGCATCTGGTGAAATTACACAGGATGAGTTCCTTGTTGTTGTGCATCAAATTCGACAGCTATTTCAGTATCAAGAAGGTAAACATAGATGCAATGTACGCGATAGTCCTTCAGAAGAAAATAAAGGTGGATTAAAAAAGAAACCTCTCTTATCTGATGCTGAATTAACCTACTATGAACATAAAGCAAAACTGAAAAGGACACAGGTTCAGCATTCATTTCCAAGACTTGATCTCTTAGATCCTGATATTTTTGACTACCCTTTGACTGATGCCTTGTTGTCTGGAATAGAATGTGAGCCATCCAAAAGTAAACATGCAAGTAGGAATAGTGGAGCACAGTTTGACAGAAAAGAACAATTTAGTGAAAGAGCAAGACGTCTTTCTCCTATATCTGGGAGTCGTTCTTATGCTGAGAATCTTTCACCCCATGAGGGCCGGAGAAGACATGACGAGCAAGTCTCTGCTAAAGGTAGAAAGTTAAATCAGATTATGCCTATTGAATCACACAGCAGTGAAGGGAAAATGAACAGCTAAGTGGGGATGGATTTTTTGTGACTGTTCAGACTACCTTTTTTTGTTTCAACTTGTTTTTCCCTCAGAGGGAAGGGAAGAGAGTTAATACTTATAAAACCAACTATATGTTAGGTATTTTACTAGGTTCTTTATATATGTAATCCGATTTAACCCTCACAACAACCCAGCGAAGTATATATTATCCCCATTTTACAGATAGGAAATAAGACCAGAGAAGTTTAACTTGCTTTAAAAAAATAATTAGTAAGTTGACAGAATGGGGATTTTTAAAATCCAGGTGTGTCTGACTTTAGAGGGCATCATTTTACCGGCTGTTTTGATGTTGTCTTTTCCCTCCCCTGTAATGAAGTGAGATAGTTATGGATATTTTTGGATAAGCATTTACATGAATGTAGAAAGATTTGAAGATAATTTTATATAAATTCAGATTCAAGGAAAATAATTTATTTTCTTTTTAAAAGGTGTGCGAGAAGAGCAGAGGTCACCATTCAATGATCGTTTTCCACTTAAGCGACCTAGATATGAAGATGCAGATAAACCATTTGTAGATAGCCCAGCATCACGATTCGCCGGCCTTGATACAAATCAGCGACTTACAGCGTTAGCTGAAGACAGACCGTTATTTGATGGACCTAGTAGGCCATCAGTAACAAGAGATGGCCCAACCAAGATGATTTTTGAAGGACCTAATAAATTAAGCCCTAGAATTGATGGACCTCCTGCACCAGGTTCTCTTCGATTTGATGGGTCACCTGGACAAATGGGGGGAGCTGGTCCTTTGAGATTTGAAGGACCACAAGGTCAGCTAGGAGGCGGGTGTCCTTTGAGATTTGAAGGTCCTCCAGGACCAGTAGGGACACCTTTGCGGTTTGAAGGGCCAATTGGTCAAGCAGGCGGAGGTGGTTTTCGGTTTGAAGGTTCCCCTGGTCTGAGGTTTGAGGGATCTGCAGGTGGTCTAAGATTTGAAGGACCAGGGGGCCAGCCTGTGGGTGGGCTCAGGTTTGAGGGACATCGGGGTCAACCTGTGGGAGGTCTGAGGTTTGAGGGACCTCATGGTCAGCCTGTGGGTGGGCTTAGATTTGATAATCCCCGAGGTCAGCCTGTAAGTGGACATAGATTTGAGGGGGGTCATGGTCCATCAGGAGCTGCAATTAGGTTTGATGGACCTCATGGTCAGCCAGCAGGTGGGATCAGATTTGAGGGCCCTTTGCTACAGCAGGGAGTTGGAATGAGGTTTGAGGGCCCCCATGGTCAGTCAGTAGCTGGTCTGAGGTTTGAAGGACAACATAATCAACTTGGTGGAAACCTTAGGTTTGAGGGTCCACATGGTCAGCCAGGGGTTGGGATCAGGTTTGAGGGACCCTTAGTCCAACAAGGAGGTGGAATGAGGTTTGAGGGTCCTGTTCCAGGAGGTGGACTGAGAATTGAAGGGCCTCTGGGTCAAGGTGGTCCAAGATTTGAAGGTTGTCATGCTTTAAGGTTTGATGGGCAGCCAGGTCAGCCATCACTCTTACCAAGATTTGATGGATTACATGGTCAACCAGGTCCTAGATTTGAAAGAACTGGTCAACCAGGCCCACAGAGATTTGATGGACCACCTGGACAGCAGGTTCAACCAAGATTTGATGGTGTTCCTCAAAGATTTGATGGGCCACAACACCAGCAAGCATCAAGGTTTGATATTCCCCTTGGTCTTCAAGGCGCACGATTTGACAATCATCCTTCACAAAGGCTTGAATCTGTTTCTTTCAATCAGACTGGTCCATATAATGAGCCGCCTGGCAATGCTTTTAATACCCCATCCCAAGGACTGCAATTCCAAAGACACGAACAAATATTTGATTCACCTCAAGGACCAAATTTTAATGGACCACATGGCCCTGGGAACCAGAGTTTCTCAAATCCCCTTAGCAGAGCTTCTGGACACTATTTTGATGAAAAGAATCTTCAAAGTTCTCAATTTGGAAACTTTGGCAATTTACCTGCTCCAATAACAGTAGGAAACATTCAGGCATCTCAACAGGTAAGTCTTGTATTTATTCTAAAATTAGGTTGTGTGGAGATATGAATCGTTTTTAATGTTTTTAGTGTTTGAGGAAGGTCTTCAGGAGACAAGTTCATAGACTGGCAAGTTTTTAATGTACTTCAAAACCCCACATGCTAGGGAAGTGGGAAGAGAGTCTTAGGTCTAAAATTTGCAATTTCATTCAAAAATTGACTTTAGCTATTCCAGTAGCTAGAGAAACCTACTTCTCTCTCTCTCTCTCTCTCTCTCTCTCTCTCTCTCTCTCTCTCTCTCTCTCTCTCTCTCACACACACACACACACACACACACACACATTCACATGTGCGCACATATTCACACTTTTTATTTTTTAATATGTTTTTATTGATTTCAGAGAGGAAGGAAGAGGGAGAGTTAGAAATATCCATAATGAGAGAGAATTATTGATTGGCTGGCTCTTGCAAGTCCCCCACTGGGGATCGAGCCCACAACCTGGGGCATGTGCCTTTGACCGTAATCAACCTGGGACCTTTCAGTTTGCAGGCTGAATGCTCTATCCACAGAGCCAAATTGGCTAGGGCCACACTTTTTTTTTTTTAATGGACTTTTTAGAGTAGTTTTAGGTTTACAGCAAAATCATGCTGTGTAGTATAGATATTTCCTTTATACTTCTTGCCTTCACACCTGGATAGCTTCCCCATTATGTTTTTGTTTGCTTGCTTTAGGCTACAAAGCTAGTAAAGTATATAATTGTGAGGGTGTTTTATAGATCTCTGCTACATTGTAGAACTGTGAGCCTTTATAAGCTTTAAAGTAACCATAGATCTTCTTTTTTAAATTTTACTGATTTCAGAGAGGAAGGGAGAGAGCTAGAGAGGGAGAAACATCAATGATGAGAGAGAATCATTGATTGGCTGCCTCCTGCACACCCCACACTGGGGATCGGGATTGAGCCCGCAACCTGGGCATATGCTGTGACCAGGAGTTGAACTGTGACCTCCTGGTTCATAGGTTTGACACTCAACCACTGAACCACACCGGCCGGGCTAAACCTTGTTTTTTAGATTGCTCTTTAAGAACTTCCTTAGTCTGAGTTAAGAAAATCAAGTTGTCCATGCTTTTACAGCCTATGAATATTTTTCTTCCTCTCTTCCTACTTAGCAGCACCTTCCCAGTCATTCCAGTCAAATAGAAATATTTAATATTAGTATCAACACAGCAACCTGTGACTTCCCGCCCAAATGTATTCATTTTATCACCTAAATATGTACAGTCACTTGTTGGTATTCTTTTGCACTTGCTAACACTTTCTTACTGTGACAAAATCATGTTATACTAGTAACATTGCATGGAAGAAAATGTAAAACTAAAAGAAAGATTTTTAAAATCACATAAGCATTACTATTTTAAAAAATATTTTTATTGATTTCCGAGAGGAAGGGGGAGGTAGAGAGAGAGAGAAACATCAAAGATGAGAGAGAATCATTGATTGGCTGCCTCCTGCGTGCTCCCTACTGGGGATCAAGCCCACAACCCAGGCATGTGCCCATGACCGGAATCAAACCTGGGACCCTTCAGTCCGCAGGCTGACACTCTATCCCCTGAGCCAAACCAGCTAGGGCTTAAATATATTTTTATTGGTTTCAGAGAGGAAGGAAAAGAGGGAGAGAGAGAGAGAAACAGAGAGATACATCAATGAGAGGGAATCATTGATTGGCTGCCTCCTGCATGCCCCCTACTGGGGATTGAACCTGCAACCCCAGCATGTGCCCTTGACCGGAATGGAACCTAGGACCCTTCAGTCTGCAGGCCGATGCTCTATCCACTGAGCCAAACCCGCTAGAGCACATTATAAGCATTATTGATAGAAAGCAAACTTCTGTTGATATCCAATAATTTGAAAAAAAAATTGTTCTGCATAGATTTACTCTATTATGTGTTCTTAAAAGAAATGATACTGCTATTGACATATTTAGGAGTGGGACTTGACTAAGTCTTGCTTGGTACATTATGCTGAATTGGATTTTTTTATATATACATACCACTGAAAGTTAACATGGATACTGAATAAGGCTTATGAATGGATAGTTATTTACATAGCGGAAACATGTTGAAGTCCTACCTCATTCTGAACTACAAATACAGTATTTGTATGCCTGCACAATACTTACTTCATTTTTTTTAACATTCTCTTGATGTCTTTTACAATCTACTTTGTAACCCAAAGTATTATGGCCAAGCAAGATGATCACAAAAGAGTTCAGATTGCTAATTAAAACTGGCTTTTGACACCTGATGTTCAGGAGTTCTGGTCTCATTTTTGCTGCTAACTCTAGCCATTATGACTAAGTATAGGTGACATCTCTGGATGTCAGTTCTTCTATTTGTAAAATAAGAGAAAGCACGAGCAAGTAAAGTGACTTGTATAAGGCCACACAGCTAGTTGTTACTGATACTTTCATGGTGTCTTCAACTTTTCAAAGAAGCTTCACATCCATTCTCAGTTCTTTATAATTCTATGAAACAGATTTGGGAAGGTATTATTGTTCCTTTTTTTTTTGTAGAAAGCCTATAAGTGAAGTGACCCAGTCAGGTTTCACTTGTAAATATTTATTGTAGAAACCAGGCCTTAAGATGTATGTGAATATTTTTATGTGGTAAGTATGTTAAAGTTTTACTTAAAATATGGAACAGATGTTCTTAAAACCAATGTTTCTCTTAAAGGTTCTGACTGGTGTTGCTCAACCAGTACCATTTGGCCAGGGACAACAATTTTTACCAGTTCATCCACAAAATCCTGGAGCATTTGTTCAGAATCCTTCAGGTATGTGCTTGCTGACCTTTGTGTTTTTCAAAAGGCGAATACTTATTGTCTTGTTGAATAGCTACTGAGTTTGTTTACATTATTGATGTGTTCACATTGATCCTATTTACAACTAGGGATGGTTAGCCAGGACTAGTAGACCATTTAAAAGGGGAGGAATGAAACCTATTGGAAGCTGGAAGGGGGAGTGGGGGTGTGGGGTATGGGGTGTGGGGGAGGGATGTGATACTTATGTTAAAGTGATAAATGGCAAACCTCAGAAATCTCATTATTTGATATTTTATGTATATGTGTGATGATTCAATAAACTTTAAGTAAATACTGGGGATATTGCCTTATAAAGTTTATCCATTTATATGTCTTTATGGGCACTCAAATAATAATTATACCCAACATGTTAAAAGAGTAGGAAAAAACTGTGTTTCTCTAGCCAGGTACACTGAAAAGCATCTTTGTTACTCTGGGGTGAAGCATAATAATATCGTTATGGGTATAATAACAATATTGGATACAAGGGCTTTAAAAATAAGTTTTGTTTTTTGAATATATTTTTATTGATTTCAGAGAGGAAAGTAGAGAGAGAAAAGTCGATGTGAGAGAATCATTGATCAGCTGCCACCTGCATGCCCCCTACTGGGGATTGAGCCCACGACTGTGACCTCCTGGTTAATAGGTTGATGCTCAACCACTGAGCAACACCAGCTAGGCTGTTTTATTTTTGAATCTTCAGAAACATGCTTTAACATGGTACTATTCAGTTTACAAGGTTACGGAGTTGTCCAAATCTTCTGAAGTAACTAGGGAAGTCCTAGCCAAGTACTAGTTTATTAATTAGTTCTTAAACAGTGTCATCATAAGGAATTCACTCAATTAATTTGAAAGCTTTTTGTTTTTAATTTCTAGTTTGATTAGGTTAATTAATGTTTTTTGGTATCATTGTAATGAAAGGGAAGGAAAGAATTTGGAATCTAAAGTCAGAAGACCAGCCTTGGAATTTCACTCTATTTCTAGATAGGCAGGTTATTACCACAAATCCTCTCTGGGCTTCATTTTCTTCCTCTCTAGACAGAATATGATAAAAGTCAGTATTTGCCAGAAAAATTTTTATAAGATAATCAATGAGATCATATATGCAAAAGTATTTTGTAACTTAAATACATTATATACATTCTAATGTATTTTACTTTAGAATTTAATTTTTCTTGTTGGGTAGAGGATTTGTTGCATTGAGGTTAGTATGCAAAACTGCAAATTTAAAAACAAAAAGAAGCAAATACTATATATAGTGCCAAACATCTTAGTGTGTTAAAATTATGAATTCATTTTCCTCATAACAATCTAGGAACAATTATTATTACCCTTTTATAGGTAAAGGAAACTGAGGTACAGATAAACAACTTGATCATGTCACACAACTAAAATGTGGGATTTCTAGTTAGGATCTCAGGAGTCTGGTTCCATAGTTCATGTTTTATTTTTTTTTTCATAGTTCATATTTTTGATCACTAAACTTGGCCATCTGAAGACATGTAAATAGCTAGTTAGGACTAAGACAAATAATTCTAATGAAAGGTAAATGTTAAAGTAATGTGTGAAATGCTATTGTAATTGATATCAGGGTTGATTTATTTATTCATTCATGTATTCAGACATTTAATTTGAATAGACATTAATTAGTCTCTGTGTCGAAGGCATTGTGCTAAGTGGAAGAGTATGCAGTGGTTAAGAACAGGGATTATGTGTATTGTGGATGCAAATTGAATTTCTTCCCATGAAGGAATTTTTGGTGTTCCATAACCTTTTCTAGAAGTATAGTGAGATGCAGTGACATACAAATACATTGAAATAATCCTATATATTAAGAGGTAATACGCAAATTGACCCTCACTCCGCAATGCCATCACAAGATGGCAGCGTGCACAGTGGGAGCAGGGCCGTGGGGGCAGGGCTGGTGGCCGCTGGGGTTCCTGTGGCCCTGCCGGGGTACGGGGTAGGGGGTAGGGTCCCGGCGTTGGCTGCTTCGTGCAACTTCTGCCAGTGCACCACGGGGGCGGGGCCGGGCATCCGCTCCTTCGGCCCAGAGGTGTGGGGCATTGGAGCGGCACTCCAGGACTCAGGGCCATCCCATGGCACACTGGCCATGCGGGGCGGGACTCTGGGACTCAGGGCAGTCCCATGGTGCGGTGGGGGGACGGGAGGAGGAGGGGTCCTGGGTCTCCCTCGATTTCATGCTACAGGTCACTAGTACTTTTATAGTTGAGTGAAAGAATCATAATTAGATTAGTGCTTAACAAAGTATGTAATTGAATTGATTCCTTACCAGTGAGCTTAAGGAGATAATTTTTATCTCAATTATTGAGATTTTGATAATCCTCACGCCTATTTAGCAGTAGTTTGAACGGCTCTGCAAGTGCAATAATTCAGCAAAGGTCAGAGTGGCAGGTATACTTGGAGCCACATTGTTCATCTTCCTGCATTATTTCCCCTGGATAGTCATGGGGGGTGGAGGCTGAGGAAGGAGTACTTCCACTTGGGCTTTGAGTATTCATTCCCCACACCCCTCAGTATAGTCAGAAGATGAGGAATAAAAAATTTTAGATACAGTGGGGCCTTGACTTATGAGTTTAATTTGTTCCGTGACGGAGCTCGTAACTCAAATTACTCGTATGTCAAATCAATTTTCACCATTAACAATGAATTGAATGCTGGGCTGATGTTGTGGCGTTCACTGTGACGTTCACTGCGCCAACTAGCGGTGGGGTATCTGAAGCTGGCTCGTAACCCAAATTTAACTCGCAACTAAATTTTAGCGTGGCAAAATATCAGCCGAGAGACAGCTCGTATCTCAAAAAACTCGTTAGTCGGGACACTCGTAAGTCAAGGCCCCACTGTAGTTGGAAATAGAAGTGGCTGGAAGTGATGTGCTGCATTGCATAGAAGGGAGTATGAGTATAAAGTATCTGTGTTTTTTAGTATTTATCCTAAAGTATATTTTTAAGAGGTGATGATTTACTTACCCATCTGTAAAGTTCATTTTAGGAGCTTTTGATGTAATTTATAGTCATCCTTAACAAGAGTTTGTAAAATTTATTGTTGATAGGACATCTTCAAGAAATGAAGAAAACTTTTCATGTTTAGTATAATTTATGTCTTTAAGTTCTTTCATTTTGAGACTCTCATTTTTTTAAAGGAGCCCTTCCTAAGGCATATCCTGATAATCACCTCAGTCAGGTGGATGTAAATGAATTATTTTCAAAACTGCTAAAAACAGGAATTCTCAAATTGTCCCAGCCTGATTCAGCTACAACACGTAAGTATGTTTCCATACTTCATCTCTACAAAGCTCCATTTAGTTATACAGGTGTATGGTATAATATTATATAATGTAAGTTATAAAAGTTCTTACGTACAATCATTGAATTTTTAGGGTATACTCTGTTTTTTTGGAAATCTAATAGAATTGGTTTATAATAAAATTATTTTAAAATTTTCTGAGATGGAATTACTAATTTTGTAGTGAACATTATTTCAATTTATTAACATTTCTATAGATAATGTACAGACTTTTTACTATGTTAATTTAGTTTTTTACAAATAATTTGAATATTGCTGTAGTAAAATTTTGTGAAGATTGACTTTTACAAGGTCAAACCTAATATCCCTTATCAAAATAAGTGATAAATATTTTGGCCAGTAAATAAATAGAAGTTTAGAAGCACTAAATAGACAATATGGGGTTCTCTATTGCTTATAACACTATAGTATTTCCCTATAAAAAAATACGTGGAAGAATGGTATTGAGAAATTGGTGTATTTCTTTTCAATTGAAGAAGTAAATGAAGTTGCTGCTCAGCCTCCCACTGAAGAGGAGGAAGATCAAAATGAAGATCAAGATGTTCCAGATCTTACCAATTTTACAATTGAAGAGTTAAAACAGTATGTAATCTAATTTTTTTTCTAATTTTCTAAGATAAAAAGGGCAATGACTTTACTAACAGTGGACATTATTAGTGCTATTAATTTTACCCCTTATATGCCCCTTTTAAAGTCTAGGAAGCCTGTTTTCTTTTTTTTTAATGTTGTAAAATACACATAACATAAATTTAAGGAAGCCTGTTTTTAAGTCCCCCTTTGAAATATGTTTGCACAAATACTTAGGCCCAAGGCTTCCCCCAAATTTCTATTTTTTCATATCTGTGTTTGGTGTAACAAATACAGATGGTTTAAATATTAGGTATTTATAATCACTCATCTTCTGTTTTAATCATTATTTTTTCTTCATTGATATACTTATGCTTTTGGGGCTAAGAGAATTAAATTTTTGTACTATAGTATTTCAAAAAATTTTTTTAATCTATTTTCCCTTAATAAGTAATACATAGTCATTATGGGAAATTAGAAAATAGAAATCAAGAAAATAAAATTACCTACAATTCCCACTTTACTGATAACCACTCTTAACCTTTGGTGCATATCTTTTTATAATTTTCTATTGCCTATATTAGTTATAAAAGAACATTTAAATTCCATGGTTCCTAGCATTTACTTCTCTTATTTTCTTACAATATACATGCATACACGGTGGGGCAAAAATAGAGGTTTACAGTTGTGAGGACACGAATTTGTATTATTTTTAATGATTTATTATATTACTTTCCATCCAAACAACTCTAAAGCTACTTTTGCTCCACCCTAATTTTCTGGTTTATCATGTTTCTTTTCTTAAAAATTAATTGAAATTTTTATTGAATTTATTGGAGTGACATTGGTTAATAAAATTATAGGTTTCAGGGGTGATTTATCACATTTTTTGATTTATCATGTTTAGAAGTCTTTTGAATTTCTGAAAGTGAAGATTTAGCTAGTTTTTACTGTTTTACCAATTTTCTTCTACAGTTATATAAATATTTTTTATTAAATCATTCACTATTAATATTATGACACTATTTATTTTGTTTGCTGGTATACAAAGTACTAGTATATTGTCCTTTGCTTTATTCTGCTATTTAAAAAATTGTTTGGCGTTCCTAACTTCCCTGTTTGTGGATTTACTTGGTCTGTATGCAATTTCATTCAAAGTAGGGAACCTCTAATTTTAAAAAAATGATTATTGCTGATTTCAGTTTCCCATTAGTCTTCTAATTTTTCTTTTTTGTAATCCATATAATTAGTGCTTCTGTACCTCTTCCAGTATTCTTTAGACCAGGGTGGAGCAGTTGAGTTACTAAGAACTTCAAAAATCTGGAGAGGTGAACTCTAATTATTCTGCCATGTCTGCTTGCTGTGTCCGCCTTGATACTGACACTAGTCTAAGAACAGGCCAACTATTGCTTTATTAGTTAGCACATGGTCATTCCATTTTTAGCCAAAAGGAAATAAGCAATTAGGCCAGGTCTGTCAATTATAGGATAGACTTCATGTTCCAAAATTCACCCAAGTTAAGGAAAGAGTGTCAGTAACATTATTTTGTCACATAATAATGGCATCAGCATTATTAAAATAATAGAAAATGGAAACATTTGTAATTGTCTTTTTTTTTAAGTCCATTAAAAACTAAAGATTCTTTTTTTTGTTTTTTTGAAACAGACGTTATGACAGTGTTATAAATCGACTGTACACTGGTATTCAGTGTTACTCTTGTGGAATGAGGTTTACAACATCACAGACAGATGTTTATGCAGATCACTTGGACTGGCATTATCGGCAAAATAGAACTGAAAAAGACGTTAGCAGAAAAGTCACTCATAGACGTTGGTACTACAGTTTAACAGTACGTAATCCTTATGTCTCTGAACTGTCAACCTTTAAATTCTATCATTCTAAAAGTATACTAGTTTAAATCAAGCATGTCAAAGGCTAACACTGGCCAAATAAACAAGGGTTAAGTTTATGTGGGTCACAAAAAAACAAAAGCTTCAATTTTCATAGAAACATAGGTTTATTTCGATAGAGATATGCTGAATACAAAGGTCTGAAATACATGATTAATCGTTAACATAATAGAACATTTTAATAAAAATTAATATTTCTTCTTGAACATTAACTTACCAGACATTGAATAACTGCACAAATTAATAAGCATAACACAAATAAACCCATTTTTCTTGTTCTCCGAAAGTGAAATATTTCCTGTTGTACACACCAAACAAGTCAGTCCAAGACTAATGACATGGCAATTGGCTGCTAAAATATTCGCTGCTACTGTTAGTGGAGAGAAATGGTGCGCCGGTGTATAAGGGAAATGAATGCAGCACGATTATAGGGATCAGTCATTAGCAAACGTTGTAGTTCATTATTAATAATTATGTAGAACAGGATATTGTAAAAACTAAGTTACAAAATTTTTATTAAAACGTTTCTTACATACCATTATATTGGTTGGGTCACAAATATATTCATTGTGGGCCACATGTGGGCTGCGAGTTTGACATGCTTGGTTTAAATAATTGCTGGGATCTAACTTGTGAATGTTTTGAATAGTATTTGACCTCTAGAATATAAAAGGTTTTTTAAATAAAAGAAATTTGAACAGTATGTATTGTTTTTTGTTGAAATTAGAGAAGAACACAGATTTCTTCTAGGTCTAAAATTCCAAGTTGCTATGACTGATTTTTTTTTAATTGTACATAAAATTTATCTTTTTTAAATTTAGTAGTTGTAAGTCTAGAGGCAATGAAAAATTAATATTAAGGTCTAAAGTGTAATTAGTGGCTTTATATTGTCTATTAGTTATGGGGCTCAAAGAGAATACATAATTTTATTTACTTATTTTGACTCCTTTAAAACAAATATTGTTGAAAGAGAACACATAATTTTATTTTATTTTTTTAAAATATATTTTTATTGATTTTTTACAGAGAGGAAGGGGAAGGGATAGAGAGTTAGAAACATCGATGAGAGAGAAACATCGATCAGCTGCCTCCTGCACACGCCCCACTGGGGATGTGCCCGCAACCAAGGTACATGCCCTTGACCGGAATCGAACCTGGGACCTTTCAGTCCGCAGGCCGACGCTCTATCCCCTGAGCCAAACCGGTTAGGGTGAGAATGCATAATTTTAAATAATATTAAGGTATATTGTAGAAGGCACCCATACCTTTAAGTGGCATTATAATGAGTAATATGCAATAAAAGTTTAGGAACAAACAAAAATATCTTTTAAATCAACTCCTTTTAAGGACTGGATAGAATTTGAGGAAATAGCTGATTTGGAAGAACGTGCAAAGAGCCAGTTTTTTGAAAAGGTGCATGAAGAAGTTGTGCTCAAAACTCAGGAAGCTGCTAAAGAAAAGGAGTTCCAAAGTGTACCGGCAGGGCCAGCTGGAGCAGTGGAGGTAAGAAAAGAATGTTAAATTTTCTACCTCTGGTCATGTCACTCACTTTAAATAAACATTTATTTACATCTCTCTTTCAGTAATACTAAGATTTCATGTAAGCGTTACTTTTCAGTTGTACTCTAATATGATTTGACTTGGGGTTTTATAACCACTGTAGTTATTTACGTAATATCTATCAGTGACTGATAGCAGTGAAATGTTTGCTTTTTTTCCGTGGAAGAATGCAAAATTCTGAGAACTTATTTTGTATCTGTTGTATGTCAAACATTGTTTAAACTTTTCAGATAATTCAAATCCTTCCACTTAATGTTTATGTATTTTTACTCAATGTGTTCTATTAGTACATTTCATTTTATATTACTCTATTTTAGAGTTGTGAAATCTGTCAAGAACAATTTGAACAATACTGGGATGAAGAAGAGGAGGAGTGGCATTTAAAGAATGCCATTAGAGTGGATGGAAAGGTAATTTTCAGTTCTTTATAGGAAGCTTTAAAATTTGTTTTTTTGTAGGGGTAGTTCACCACTTTGAAAGAAACGTTTTAGTTTTTAATAAAAAAAGGTATTTCAGAGGTATTGGAATTTAGTCAGTGTTTGAGTTGGAAGGGATCTTAGCAGTCATCTTGTTCTAGACTCATTTATATAAGAGGTTGCATAACTAGTTAATGATAAACCCAGGACTAAGTCTTCTGAATCTAGTTAGTCTTTCTGCCTAACCACACTTCAATATTCTAAATTTCTGTTTCATTGAAACTGTTACTGCCTTGAAAGCATACCATGTTACCTACTTAAATGCAGAAAGCCAACTTTAAAGAGAAATCAGGATGAAAAATGTTTTAATCCATTTTTGTAAACAACTGATTTTTGTCTTCTTTCCAAACATAGTTATCTTTGGTTTAAATTAGAAAAGAAAATCTTACTAGAGTAGCCATTAGAAATGAATATACATGTGAATATCTACTTTTTTTCTTTTTGCTTCAGATTTATCATCCATCATGTTATGAAGATTATCAAAATGTAAGTTCTTTTTGGTTACTGTTCTCATTAACATTAATAGTTATTTTTTGCATCAGAGCATTATTGCTATTTTAATCTTATATTGGAGTCAGATTGATAGAATCTGATTTAAATTTCTTTATTCCTTGCATTCCATTCACTTCAATCATGATGACGTCTTTTACTACAGCACTAGTCATAGAGAAATGTGAGGAAAACAGATTTGAAGGATCATGATGGGACTCGGTTTCTAGAATTATGGGTAGCATATACTGCTTTTTTTCTTACATACTTCACTCAGCCTTGTAATATAGGAATACTTTTTAAATGGTCACACATGAAATCTGAAAAAGATATCAATGTGTTTCCCTTAGAAATTCAAACTTCTTTTTTAATACTGACCATTTTTTTAATCCAAACAATGGAACAGAACATACTGCCTTTCAAATATTTATTTCATGGGTTCAGAGAGGCAGTTTGGTAGATATATGTAGGCCATCAAAAGATTAGGCTTTTTAGTCTTGTTTTGTGGGGAAGCAGGTATTTCAGTTGCATGTGGTATATGAATGTTTCTTTGCCCATATAATTGTCCTATAAAACTCATTAAATTTTTATTTTGTAGACATCTTCATTTGATTGTACACCATCTCCCAGCAAGACACCAGTTGAAAACCCTTTGAACATTATGTTGAACATTGTCAAAAATGAATTGCAGGAACCCTGTGAAAGTCCCAAAGTTAAGGAAGAACAAATTGATACCCCACCAGCTTGTACAGAGGAGAGCATAGCAACACCCACTGAAATTAAAACTGAAAATGATACAGTTGAGTCAGTTTAAATAAAATGAAAAAGGTATGTTTTTCTTTTTAAAAAAGCTGCTGTTTGGATGTAGGTGAAGAATTTTTTACTGTATATATAGATCTATCTATATAAATTTTCTAGCTGAGGCAGGGCCTTCAGCTATCATTTGGTTAATAAATACATTTTAGTATTTGCATATCCTACTGCCTGCACAGTTTCAGGTGCTTGTTGTGTGAAAGTTCTGTAGATGTGTGCAAATTTAACAAAATGAAATTGTATGTGTAAAAATGTACGATTTTCACTTGTGAAACTGTAAATTATAAATAAAAAATATTTTTGCTACCCCTGGAGTGTAATATTTATGCACACCATCAAATAAAGACAGTGTTTCTGTACTTTTTATTGGGTGAAAATGGAATGAAACAGCAACTTCAACATGATTTTTTTCTGGTAGTTCTCATGACTAAAGCAAAGTCTAAGTTAGTTTTATCCTTCAAAGGGGGGTTGTGAGAGAGTGCTGCAGGACTTTTCTCAAGAAAGCCAGATTTGAAAAAATTTTAGAAACAATAGGACATTTATGCATATATATATATTATATATATATCTCCAGCTATAGAGAACCACCCAGATGTCCTTTTTTGAAAAATATCTAATGAAGCAACTTTTATTCTTTAACTTGGACATTGATGCCATCAAATAATTAACGAATATATTTAAGTACTAAAGGTGACTTTTTTTTAATGACATTTTTCAAATTTGTCATAATTTAATGCAGTGAACATATTTCTATTTTAAGTTACAGGGGAGTCTGTAAGAATGTTCATTTGAAACATGGTTAACCTTTTTCATTTGTTGGTTTTGACTGAATTAGATGGATACCATGAGATGTTAATATTCATACATGTAATAAATAGAATGATGGAGAAACTTGGTTTGTGTCTCTTTATTTCTTGAATGGCTTTAGCTTGTGACTTTTCTTCAGCTTTAAAACATGAAGTGGCACTTATGAGCCTTCTATTGGAGGAAATAGGCATATAAAACTAATGAAAATTATAGTTTGTTGAGCGTTTACTATGTGGTAGGCATTGATAAACATTTTACATATATTCCCTAGGACTTAAAAAAAAAATCCTATATGAGAGATGGTATCCCCACTTTACAGGTGAAATTGAATCACCTACTTAGGTGCAGAACAAGAACATAGAGCTGGCTTTGCTTCATTTTTGTGAACACTATTTCTATAGTTAAGAAAAATGCTAGGATAGAAATAGGCACACCGAACCTCCTGAAGATAGGTTAAACAAGGCTTTATAAAGATGGTGATAGTTAAGCCTTGGGAGATAGCTAGCAGTGGAGTCCAAATTCCTGAGAAGAGTATCTATGGAGAATGAATAGCAAATGTAAACAATGTGTTTTCAAAAATTTTGTATGGTTAAAACCCTGATTATGTAGTCTTGGTCATGATAAGGATTTTTTATTACACTGACAATGGGAGCCACTAGAAATTTTAAACAAGTAATATCCTAATCTGCATCTAAGGTTGGCTTTTCATTTTCAAAAAAACTTTGAGAGATTTTCAAATATAGAGAGGTCCAGTAAGAAAACTGGTTAACTATGTACTGGACTTTAGATGAACTTTTGAATATACAAGCATGGAAGAAATGCTGGGGTCTGAATTGAAAAATGTTGGAAGCTTCCTGTTGTGCCTCTTTTTGGGAAAGCCATCATAGTTTTTATCAAATGCTTAAAAGTACATGACTATCGCCCTGGCTGGTGTAGCTCAATTGGTTGGAGCATTGTCCCAAATCCTGAAAGGTGGTGGGTTTGATTCCCAGTTAGGGCACATACCCAGGTTGTGGGTTTAAGAGGTGACCAATGGATGTTTCTCCCTCTCCAAAATCAATAAAAACATACAAAATTAAAACAAAATACATTTCAATTAAAGTATGTGAAGTCAAACGAAGGTGGCATTTAAACCTAGAATGTATAAAGTAAGAAGTCTCTGGGGGAACATTTAGCTTTGCAGCTAATTGAGAGCAGAATTGAAGTAAAATAGGAAAACTAGTAATGAGGAAAACAATTCAAAGACTGGGTAATCAGGAAAATAGGGGATTGAGAAATATCCCCTAATTATTGAGTGCCAATGCCAGTTGTGATGTGAGGGTAACGGGACAAGAGCTACTCCTAAGAAATTTAACTGGAGATTGAATTGTGGTTATAATTCTAAAAACTCATTGGAAAGAAAGGTTGAAGAGATGACCAGTTGTAGCTGGAAAGACTATCGAAAGCACAAGAGAAATTAGCTTCAGAATGAAGGGACAACTTGGCTGGTATGGCTCAGTGAACCAGGTCACAGGTTCAATTCCTGGTCAGGGCACATTCCTGGGTTGCAGGCTCTATCCCCACTGTGGGGCGTGCAGGAGGCAGCTGATCAATGATTCTTATCGTTCTCTCCCTCTCTCTGAAATCAATAAGTTTTTTTAAAAAAATAGAATGGACAGTATTAAGATGGTCACAGATTTGGGGTCTGGAATTGAGAATTAATTTCTAGTTTTTCTTTGAAGTAGGAGGCTAGATTTAGGGTAGTGATTTAGATGCTTCCCCCTCCTCCAATTAGAGCTGTGCACTAGAATGACAGTGAGTGTTAAGAATACTTATCTCTGGAGAGTCACTTAATAGATTCTCATTCAGAAACACCTCTAGTATTTAAGATGCTCCATAATTATACTCAAAACTAATGTCAATTATATAAATAAAGTTCCAGCCTGGCTCAGTGATTGAGGACCTATGAACCAGATCAGTTTGATTCCGTCAGGGTACATGCGAGGGTTTCAGGCTCAATCCCCATTAGTAGGGGAGCAGGAGGCAAACAATGATTCTCATCATTTGTTTCTCTCTCCCCCTCTCTGAAATCAATACAAATACACTTTTGAAAAAGTTCTAAACGATTCTAACGAACAGGCAAAATCTCCTGATCTAGAATTCAGAGAACACTGAATTTTAGCCCCAAAAGATGGAAAAATAAGTCACAACATAGCACTGGGAACTAGAAATAATTTATACTGCAAAGTGTAGCAAGGAAAGCTGGGAAACTTAAAGATGGAACATTTTCATTTGAAATGAGTTTGTGAGAATAAAAGGAATTGTGTATTTCTCGAAAACTACAAATTTCACTGTTTATACAACGTCAATATAATTTACTTAAAACTTTCATGTTGTGGAAAATACTACAGTGACCTGTTATTCAGCTAATAACAAGCTTTTAGGGATAAAAATAGGACCTAATTACCTATTAAAAGATTCTCATATAACAGCTTAATAAATAGAGAATTCTATTTTCCTGGCTGGCTTTCTTTACAGCCTATTTTAGTGCCTAATAAATGCTCTGAAAGGTTTATACAAAATATTCAGGAAAATATGAGGCATCTAACCATGTCTCCAAGTGAAAAGATTTAGCTGACTAAAAAGGTAATCTGGAGGTAGAAATGGAAAGTCAGACTATTGTCAAGGCCTGAACTTCAGCAGTAGCAGCAAGTTTTTCCCTAATTCTACATGGGGTCAGCTCCCTGAAATAATGGACACTTTGTTGGGCAGGTGAGGAAGAAAAAGTTAAAGAAAAGGCTAAAAAGCATCAGTGGGATGCCCAGAGGGAGAGCAAGAAGGCCTGGAAAGCATGAGGGAACAAAGTAGAGATGGTTACCAAAATCCTTAGTTCAATTTTTGGTCAGGGGTTGGCCCTATTTCCTTCTCTGGAACTAGATGCAGACCTGATTAATTACCCAACTTTGGAAATGCTAAGGTAGACAGGTGGAGGACTATCCACTTTTACTAGTTGGAATCATAATCTTCCTACTTACAAAGGGTTCCAATTATCTGGAATGCTGATGCCCACTTCCCACCTGAAAAACTTCCTTAATGCCAGTCCCTTACTTACCTTGAAATCCTATGCAATCTGGCTTTTACATCCTGGCTTCTTCATTAACATTGCTCTCAAGTATTATGACGCCTTGCCACAACGAATGTGCTTTTATTAGCCTCTTAACCTCTCCTGGCCCATGTACTCCTTAAAGTATCTTTTGCTTTATGTGACAATACATGTCTTCCTGTGCTTTGCCGTTTTTACTTACAAAAAATTAAATTTTAAAATTCAAATGGAAGTATAGGAAAGTCTTCTTTCACATCTTTCCTGTTACATAAAGTAACCACTGAGTTAACAATTTGTTAGGTTCTTTTTTTCATTTACCATTTCTTATAATCCTTTCCATGTTGCTAAATGTATGTAGATGTGTAATTTAGCCATCCTTCCACTGATGAATATTCAAATTTCTAATTATTTACCATTAAAAAGTGTTGCAACGACTATCCTAGTATATATAAGTTATTTTGAAGATTTTACAACTCGATAGTTGCTGGCTCAAGCATAACGTACATTTGGAATTTTGACAGTGTGAAATTGTCCTTCATAGGTCCCACCACTTTAGTTGTTCACCAGCAGTCTTCAGAGTACTTGTTTAGACCACCTCTAAACATTCATTATCCATAGTCTTTTAGTTTTTATCATTGTGATGTCTCAACAGTCTGAGTTTGAGTATCCTCTTTTGCTAATTTGCTCTTGGTATTTTTTATGTTTTTTGCTAATTGAGTTATTCTTTCTCACTGAAAACAAATTTTCTGCATTCTCTTAAGACTTTATAATTGTTAATAACTTTAATTCTGAAATTTCTGTATATGAAAATATTAAAGAACCTATATTTCTCGATTTGAAAAACTCTGCCTCTATAATGGGGTTAGTTCTGGACTCTAGTTACACTAATCTCTTTGTCTAGTCCTGTTCTAATACCACCCTGTTCTAAATAGTCTAGTTTTATAGTTCTAATATGTAAGTGGGTTAAGTCTCATTAATTGATCTTTTCCAAACATGTTTTGGTTAACCTAGCATATTTAATCTTCCAGATAAACTTTAAAATCATCTTGCCAACTTCCACTAAAAAATTACATTAGATTTTTACTTCAAATGCAACAAATTTACTTTCAGGAGAATCCTATCTGCAGTACTGAACCTCCTCACACAGGAACATAGCATCTTTCCCTTTACTCGGTAACATCCATAAATGAAGTTTTGTTTTTCCTATGTAGATTTTGCTTACTTCATAGGTTTATTCTTAGATTTCCCCACTGTTGCTGTTAATGTGAATGAAAGCTTTCTTTACATTTACACATTTATTTTAGTTTATAGGGAATCTTACTTCTGTATGTTGCCCTGCTAGCTCTCCATCTTACTGAACTCTTTTCTAATACTTAATATTTTACAGTTGTCTTATATTTTCCAGGTAAACAATGACATCACTTGTCTTAATTTCTTTTTTTTCAATTTCATACCTTATTTATCTTGCTTATTATTATACTGGGTCCAAAATTCTCAGGACAATGTTGACTTGCAGGACTGACAGTAGATAACCTGGACTATTAACATTAAATGTGCTGTTTATATGTTCCTTCAGTTAAGTAAGCTTCCTTTTATTACTTAATATGAATTTTATCTTCTTTTTGAATAAGTAATAGATGCTAACTTTTCAAGTGATTTTTCAGTATCAATTAAGATCATATAGTTTTTCTCCTTTATTAGGAAATTTTCATTGCTATATTGTCTGTTAACCCATCCTTGTACTGGTAGGATAAACCCAACTTGGTTATGACATTATTCTCTAAATGCACTGTAGGCTTTATAGTTCCCTTAGGATAGCTGTATATACATTGATAAGTGAGACTGAGATGTAAGTTTTTTTCCCCTCCCTCTCCTTATTTATGATACTTCATAGTGGGAAAGTATTCCATTCTTTCTGCTTTGTTCTTGGTAACTTTTGTCAGAGCTACATAGGTCATTCTTTTATGATTATCAGCTTATTAAGGTTTTCTAACTTGAACCAATTTTTTTTTTTGAAATTTACATTTTCCTAGAAAATTATACATCATTTTTCAGGACTATTAGTGTAATTTTACACTAAATCATTTCTGATTTTCAAAAACCCTCATTATCAGTAATATGTTGCCTTTGTTTCCAGTATTGTTTTCGCTCCTTCCTCAGATTTGCTAAGTGTCTATTTATTGTTTTGTTTTTTTTTCAAATACCAGCTATTATTGGGATCAATTTATTTCCTAGTCCATTTGTTTCTGCTTTATTTTTAAATCCTTTAAAATTAATGAGGGCATTTTACTTTTTCTACTTTTCTTCCGTTTCTTTTTCTAATCCTTCCTGTCATGTCTAAGGATGTGCTGCCTCCTTCCCTCCTGAGTTTACCCATACAACAAAGCAAAAATGAAGCCTTTACCATTATTATACAAGTGGCTACAACCACTATATTAATTTGGAGTCAGTCATAGTGGGCTCCAACTCCCCACCTAGTTATGTGATCTTGGCCAAATCTGAGCAGTTTCTTCATCTGTAAAAACAGGAATAATACAGGTTAAGTTTGAAACTATTTGCAAGTCACTTAGCATAGTAACTGTCCCATATTAATAATTCAACAGATGTCTGGTAAAATGACTAATTCCCAAATCCCTTCCAACTGTAAAAAACTTTACTTTCAGTCTATCACTTCATCCACCAGAAAATCAACTCAAAAATCCACCCACTCACCCACACAAGTTAGTGGGCCCTTCCCCCCTTGAACCAAGTATTCTAGATGTCAGGAACTCCAAGACGAATAATGAAAGTCTCTACCTTCCAGAAGCTCAGAGTCCTTGAGGGGTAGGGGTAAGGATCAACTGTTAAACAGGTAATTATAATACAATTGATAAGTGTTTGATATAAAGGTTGTGGGAATTCAGAGGCTTTGAGGAGTATGTGCAGCAAAATCAAAGATCTAGGTAGAAACCCTAGTTCAGGTACTTATTACTTACTAGCTGTGTATTCTCAGGCAATTAACTTTGCACTTTATTTGTAAAAAGCAATAGTAATACTATGCTGGTAGGTTATATTAAGGATTAAGTAACAAATATGATGAAGCACTTAATTCAATGCCATACCCATCATATGAACTCAACAAATGGCAGTTAGTAATATTACAAGAGGCTATGGAACTTAAAAAAAGGCACTGTATTTCAAGAGAGTAAAAATGGGGTCAGGGGAATTTCCCAAATGTGTTCACAGCACAAAACCTGTGGCGAGGCACAGGTCAGGGGGTAAAGGGACTGAGTGAAAAAGGTGAAGGATCTAGTACAGATTAGCAGTCACAAAATAGTTACAGGAATGTTAAGCACAGCATAAGGAATATAGTCAATAATACTGTAATAACTATGTACGGGTCAGGTGGACACTAGAAATATCAGGGGTATTATTTGGTAAAATATATGACTGTCTACCTCCACGCTGTACACCTGAAACTAATACAAAATAATAATGAATGTAATTGAAAAATAAAATTTAAAAAGTTTTGTAGCAAAAAAACCCCCCAAAACAACCAAGGCAACAGTAACAACAAACCCTGTGGCAAAACAATAAAGATGGGAAAAAAAACCAGGGTGAGAGGGGAATCAAGCCGAGTGATGCCCTTGGAGGGCAGGTAATTTTAATTTCTGTATTCTCAGTCCATTTTCATATATTTGAGCCATACTTTTACAATAAATAGTGAATGGAAAAATGCACGTTAAGCAATAGGCTTGGAGAAAAAGATCTGGACTAAACTGTTGAAAGTAAGTATTTTACCGTGAAAGGAATCTTGGATTTGAGTCAGAAAACCTGAAGCAATCTTTCGACTAATGACCTGCATTTTTACACCGGCTCTACCACTTACCTGCTGTTTGGCCTGAGCAAGAGACTGGCACCTTCAATCTCCTCACCTGTAAAATAGGGATAGCACCTACCTTACCAAATTAGTGTGAGAATTAAGTACCAAGCGAGCGATTTTCAAAGGGCCGGGCACTAGTAAGCACTCAATGATACCGGCTGCAGCTGCTAACTTCTCCGCTAGGTCTTTTTCCATATTTGTGAGAAGTCAGGGTTAAGAAGAGCTTTACTTCAACATCCCCAACCTGCACTGAAAAAAATTACACTTGGTTTGCCAAGGACGAAAGGCCCCGCCCGGCACGCGCCATACAGGTCACCTACGCAGACGGCAGTCCTGGGCCTCCACCCGAGCGCGGGGCCGCGGAGGCCGCGGACCACGCCAGCCGTTACAGAGCCGGGGCCAGATCGGGCTGGGCGTGGGCCCGAGCGGAACTTCACCGAAAACGGGTCTCTGCCACCATCCGATTCGTCTGCAGGCCAAGCCTTGCAAAGGGTGAAGGGAGGGAAGCCGGAAGTGACGCCAAGCCGCAAGGAACCGGAAATGACCCTCGCAGGCCGGAAGCCGGAAGTTTATTCGTTTCCAAGGCGACGTCTCCTCCACCGCTCCGACCCGGCGGCCGGAGTCGGGACGCTGGAACGCTCCTTCGAGGAGAGGGTCCCCGTCGACGGCGGCCGCCACCTTAGCGATTCGCGGGGGGACACAGCCAGGGACGGCGGCCGCCGCGCCGGCCCTCTCGTGTGGAGGACAGACGGCCGACCCAGTCACCGCGGCGGCCAGCTTGAGGAAAGAGGGAGTGAAGACCAGGAGTTTTGTCTCAGCGAAGACACGGAAACAATCGGCGAAGAGGACGACGGCCACTGCAGCGTCTCTCCGGGACGAGTGAGAGAGGACGGGGGCCTCTCCAGAAGGGACCCGAGAAGGGTCCTTGAAGACCTGGGCCGCCGCCGCGCTGGTTCCCCTGAGGCAGTCAGGGGAGACGGTGGCCACGGTCATAGCAGCTCGTGGGAGAGTGTGAGGGGAGACCGCGGCCTTCCTAGCACCGACGCCGGTCTCCGTCAGGTCGGCGGCGCCCAGAGCAGTGACTCTGGGGGAGCCGTCGGAGAAGCCGGCACCAGCGACTTCGGGGAGAGGGGCAGCGACGAGCTCCACCGCCGCCTCAGCGGCTCTTGGGGAGGAGGGAGCGTGGATGGCGGCCCCAGCTTCAGTAGTTCCTCGGAAGGAGTGAGTGACGACCGCGACTACGCGGCCAGCGACTCCTCCGGGGTGAGCAGCGGCCGAGGCTACAACCACCGCCTCAGGGGCTTCTGGGAGAGAGAGAGTGCGGACGGAGGGCCCCGCGGCGGGGGCTCCTGGGAGAGGGCCGGGGAGGACGAAGACGGCCGCTGCAGGGGCTCGTGGGGGACAGCGAGTGAAGACCGCCGCAGCAGCAGGGGCCAGGATTCGCCTCCCCCTCGGCGTCCGTGGGATCGCACCATGCCCGGGGTGCCCCCTTCGGGCCCCTCCGCTTCCTTCACGGAGTCGGCAACCCCGTGTGAGTCCCGTTAATTGCCTTGGACGACCCTCGTCGCTGCCACGCGCCCTCTCGCACTTCTGCCCGCATCAGCCTTGCCTTCTCTGGCCGTTCCCTTTCTCCGCTGTCACTCCTCTTTCCGCCTAAGTGACCTGTTTTCAGGAGGTCCCGGACCCAGACCTTCCTCATTTTAGCTTTACTCCCTTTCTTTCCCGCTGCACATTCCCGAAACTTCTCGCCTGGGGATGTCCGCGCTTGTTAAATCTTTTGAACCCTTTTAAGTTCTTACTTGACTTCTCTGAAGCATTTGACCCTGTGGAGATGACATTAGACTGACCTGGTTTTCTTCTTCCCACTCTGCTGACTCTCCCTTTTCTTGGCTGACTTTTCTTCCATCCTCTCCTTAAACGTTGCTTCTCTCCCTCCCTCCCGCCCCCCAGTGCCATCGCTGGCGCTTTATGTTATGTACAATGACTTAAGCCCTACTGAGGACTTCCAAATCTGTGTCATTCATTCAACCATCCAGTAAATATTTATTGAGTGCCGAATATGTGCTCTGTCTTAAGGACATTAAGAAGACAGGCATATTCCTTACCTTCTACTGGGGAAGATAAATACTGAGCAAATAATGACTAGTGTGATGAATATTATAAAGAAGAGTAGAGTGCCATTGGTTCCAGTTTACGGGCATCAGAAAAACCTACCTAACGCTGGACACATCTGCTACTGAGATCTGAACTCCAGAGCTCTCCTCTGAGCTGCAGACTCATGTAGAAGTCCCTTCTGGAACTCTTCTGGGGCACCTTAAGATCCACATGTCTGCAGTGTAATTTTGGCCTTGGCTGGGTGATTCAGTTAGTTGGAGCTTCATCCTCTACACCAAGCATGTCAAACTCAACGGCTAACAAGGTTTAAGTTTATGTGGGCTGCAAAAAAACAAAAGCTTCAATTTTCATAGAAACATATGTTCATTTTGATACTGAATACAAAGGGCTGAACTAAATGAGTAATCGTTAACATAAAGTAATAGGACATTTTAATAAAAATATTTTTTCTTGAACATTAACTTATCAGACACTGAATAACTGCACAAATTAATAAGCGTAATGTAAATAAACCTATTTCTTGTTCTCCGAAAGTGAAATATTTCCTGTTGCGCACACCAAACAAGTCAGTCCAAGACTAATGACATGGCAAATGGTTGCTAAAAATATTCACTGCTAGTATTCGTGAAGAGGAATGGTGTGCCTGCATGTAAGGCACCTAAGGGAAATGAATGCAATGATTATAGTAATCAGTCATTAGTTCGTTATTAATAATCTATGTGTATGAAAGGCTGATATGCAAAGTGTCCCTGCAGGAGTTCCACCGGGAGCCTGGGAGTTCTATCGCTCGCTATGACATGTGCTGACCACCAGGAGGCAGAGCGAAGGAAGGCCCCTGCTGGCAGCTGGAAGGCCCCTATTGGCCCTGATCACCTACCACCTAGGGACCCTACCCATGCATGAATTTCATGCACTAGGCCTCTAGTTATGTATAACAGGATATTGTAAATATTAAGTTACGAAATTTTTATTAAAACGTTTCTTATATACTGATATATTGGCTGGGCTGCAAAAATATTTGTTGTGGGCCCCATGCGGCCCGGGGGCCGCGAGTTTGACATGCTTGCTCTACACCAAAAGGTTGCTGGTTTGATTCCTTATCAGGACACTAGCTAGGTTTTGATTTTGATCCCTGGTCTGGGCGTGTATGGGAGACAACTGATCGATGTTTCTTTCTCTCTCTCTCACTACCCTTCATCTCTTTCTAAAATCAATAAAAACATACCCTTGGGTAAAGATTAAAAAAAAAATAGCCCTACCCTGTTTGGCTCAGTGGATTGAGTGTCGGCCTGCATACTGAAGGGTCCCTGGTTTGATTTTGGTCAAGAGCACATGCCCAGGTTGCGGGCTCCATCCCCATTAGGGGGTGTGCAGGAGGCAGCTGATTAGTAATTCTTATCATTGATGTTTCTCCCTCTCCCTCTCTGAAGTCAATTAAAATATGTTTTAAAAATTCAAAAATAAAATAATTTTGTATTCACAAGTCCTCTCTGTCCTCCAGTGTTTACTGTCTCAATTGTGCCACACCACTCAGAGAACTAAGCCAGACTCCTTGAAGTTATCCCAATACTCTTTCCTTATTTTGCCCACTATTACATCCAAATTCAGTTCAACCTGTTTTTATAGTATTTTTTGAATATTCTGTTTCCAAAGCCATTCTCTGGGTTGAGGATCTCAATCTTTCTGCTGTAGATACCATAGTTATTTTCTTACATAGTCTCCCTGAATCTCTAATGTTGCATTTTTGCTCCCCAATGAATTCCCCTCGCCTGCAGCCAGTCCCATAAATCCAGCATTACAAATCTGATCTTTATTAGTCTTCTGTTTAAAATCCCTCAATGATTCCCCATTTAAGTGCTTGTAGTTGTTCATGGCTCCAGTGGCTTCTGCTCTAGGTGAGCTGAGCTTAACTGTGTTTCTCTGTATTTGCCCATCTTTTCAGATTCAGGGTGGTAGTTTGCTGAGACCTCAGTTCTCTGATCAGTCTAAGAAAAGTTACTGGTTTTCAGTTTGTTTTCTCCTGTGTATAAGGGAATGATACTTACATGCTTTTTAGACATTAGAACTGAAATGGAAGTCTGATTAAGACGATGTTAATCATACACATCTTTGTATTAAATTATTTGGAAAGTCAAAGTGATTTTGTGTTTTCTTTTGTCTTATTGCTTTAGTCTTTTTCTATTTTTTGGCACTGTAATACATTTTAAGCAATTTGATTTTTCAGTAGGCGCCAGGAAGAAGGTGCATTTTAGTAGCATACATGATGCAGTACGCGCTGGAGATGTAAAGCAGCTTTCAGAAATAGTAGAACGTGGAGTCAGCATTAATGAAGTTGATATTCTCCATAAATTTACCCCTTTACATTGGGCAGCACATTCGGGAAGTTTGGAGGTAAGCTAAATAAAACTGGCATAAGTTTACAACTGTTAGCTCTTTTATAAATTTAGCAGTCAGGACTGAAGCATTGCAAATAATTTCTTTTTTAATTCAGTCTATCATTAGGTGTTTTGTTTACTTAACAATGGCTTTATAACATATTATCCCAAAACTTGGTGGCATAACATAACCATTTATTTATGCTCAGGATTGAGCAAGGAGTTTGGCTCTCAGACACAGCTTGTCTCTGCTCCATGATGTCTGGGGCTTCAGCTACAGATTGGAAAGCTGGGGTTGGGTCCTTTTGAAGGCTTGTTCACACAGCTGTCTGGTATATGCTGGCTCTGGGTACCTTAGTTTTTCTTTGTGGGCCTATCTGTGAAGATTCTCCACCTTGCTAGTTTGTACTTCCTCACAGTGTGGTAGCTGGGTTCCAAAGGAAAGCATAAAGGGTAACTTAAAGAGGATAACAGAATGAATACCTCGTTCTCTTAAATCTTAATGTTTTTTGCTATAGTTGCTTCAGATTTTTAGAAAACAAATGGAATATTATAGATACATTTGAAATCCCTGAGCACCCCTCCAGGCACTATTTCTCTCCTTCCAAATCCAGAGACAACTATTACCCTGAATTTGGTGTTTATTATTCCTATCTACATTTTATGCTGTTATTGCATATGATTATATCATTGCTCTAAATGACATATTTTATATAAATGATATAACTAACATTCTGCAGCTTGATACATGTGATTAGATATATGTATGCTAGTTTATTTCTTTCAGCCATATTGTAATAGTCTATTCTTAGACTAATATCAGAATTTATTCATTTTTCCGCTGACGGATATTTAATTGGTTTCAATTTTTATTTTTATTTTTTTTAACTTCTCTTTTTTTATTTTTATTTTTTATTTTTTAAATTAAATCTTTATTGTTCAGATTATTACATTTGTTCCTCTTTTTTTCCCCCCCATAACTCCTCTCCTCCCAGTTCCCGCCCCACCCTCCGCCCTCACTCCCCACCCACTGTCCTCATCCATAGGTGCACGATTTTTGTCCAGTCTCTTCCCACATCTCCCACACCCCTTTCTCCCCCAAGAATAGTCAGTCCATCCACTTTCTATGTCCCTGATTATATTATAATCAACACATTCTGTTCATCAGATTATTTATTCACTTGATTCTTAGATTCACTTGTTGATAGATGCATATTTGTTGTTCATAATTTGTATCTTTACCTTTTTCTTCCTCTTCCTCTTCTTAAAGGATACCTTTCAGCATTTCATATAATACTGGTTTGGTGGTGATGAACTCCTTTAGCTTTTCCTTATCTGTGAAGCTCTTTATCTGACCTTCAATTCTGAACGATAGCTTTGCTGGATAAAGTAATCTTGGTTGTAGGTTCTTGGTATTCATCACTTTGAATATTTCTTGCCACTCCCTTCTGGCCTGCAAAGTTTCTGTTGAGAAATCAGCTGACAGTCGTATAGGTATTCCCTTGTAGGTAACTGAGTTTCTTTCTCTTGCTGCTTTTAAGATTCTCTCTTTATCTTTTGCTCTTGGCATTTTAATTATGATGTGTCTTGGTGTGGTCCTCTTTGGATTCCTTTTGTTTGGGGTTCTCCGCGCTTCTTGGACCTGTAAGTCCATTTCTTTCACCAGGTAGGGGAAGTTTTCTGTCATTATTTCTTCAAATAGGTTTTCAATATCTTGCTCTCTCTCATCTTCTGGCACCCCTATAATTCTGATGTTGGTATGCTTGAAGCTGCCCCAGGGGCTCCTTACACTATCTTCGTATTTTCGGATTCTTTTTTCATTTTGCTTTTCCGGTTGGGTGTTTTTTGCTTCCTCACATTTCAAATCTTTGACTTGATTCTTGTGCTCCTCTGGTCTGCTGTTGGGAGTCTGTATAGTATTCGTTATTTCAGTCCGTGTATGCTTAATTTCTAGTTGGTTCTTTATCATAACATCGAGGGTGTCATTAGATTTGTTGAGGATCTCATTAAGTTTATCAGCGGCTTCTAGACAGTTCTTGAGAGACCTTAAAAGTGTGGTTCTGAACTCTATATCTTCCATTGACAATTTTGTCCTGTTTCTTTGTCTCCGCATTTTTTATGCTTTCTTGGTGCACCCACTAGTGGTCTTTGTGCGCAGTCTTGTTGTAGTTAAGCCTTGATTGTTGTAGTTAATACTGGGGGGGATTTGACCTCCAGGCCAACTGGCTGTCTGGTTTCAATTTTTAGCTAGTACAAGCATTCTTAGTGAATTTTTTTAATGCAAAACTTCTTATTCTTGGACTAGATACAAAGCCAACTAAAATTTTTCTCATGATTCAAGGTTGTGTATGGAGAGCTTATTTTAGCTACTACATTTCCCCAGCCTGTGGGCTGCAGTGGGTCTATTCACTATGCAGACTTTCCCCCCTGCTACACAGGCAGAGACTGCTTTCTATGAATATGGCTTCTCTGTGTGATTTCTTGTTTATTTGGGCTTCTCTGCTTCTTGGAACCAAATCTGGTTTGGAGAATCTCTCTCCACCAGGCTGTGTGCCTCACTTGAATTGTTGTAAACAAGGATTTCCCTTTGGCCTTTTAGTGACTTCCTCTCAGCTGGCAGAAATGTGCCTTGATGGCTCTTTCTGCACATACAGCCCTGGGTGGGGATTTTCTCTGCTGTTTCCTCCCACAGCCCTCTTTGATCTATAATTTGGCAGCTTTCCCATCTGTTTTTGTGGTTTGAGTTTCAGATGTCTTCTACTTTCATCAAAGATGGGGTTTTCTCCCTGTTTTTCTTTCCTTTTTTTGGATAACTTTGAAGAGATGAAATACTGATTTTACTCTGCCGTATTTCAATAGAATAGGACTTCTTGATATACCTTTATTTAATCTATTTCCTGGTATCCTTTCAGCTTCTCTGATTTCTCTCACTTAGGCTTCTTTGGTTAACCTACCCTACCTAAAATATAAAGATAGGTATTTCTATGACTCTGCCTTCTCTCTCCAGGCAGTTTTTTAGACTTCATTGGCTTTATCATCTATATACATAAAAGCCTAAGCGACTGAACAACCCGTTGACTGGTCACTATGATGTGCACTGACCACCAGGGGGCAGACGCTCAATGCAGGAGCTGTCCCCCTGGTGGTCAGTGTGCTTCCACAGCAGGAGTGCTGCCCAGTGGCGTGAGCCTCTCCTGCTTTCATGGCAGCGCTACCAAGTGGCGGCAGCCACAGGCACAGTAGGGTCGGGATGAGCAGGAGCAGTGGTGCCCAGCCTGGGCTCAGGCTCCTCCCTGGCACCTGCCGCTGAGCATACTACTACATCCCCGAGGGGTCCCGGATTGTGAGAGGGCGCAGGCCAGGCTGTAGGACCCTACTGGTGTACAAATCCGTGCACCAGGCCTCCAGTGTCTACATAAAATGCATGGTTTTGCTTCCTCTCCTTAATCCCGGTTTGTATATCGCGCCTGATCAACAGCTCATGCATATCTGACTAGCATTTCAAATTCAGTTGCTATAAAACTAAGCTGTTATTCTTTTCTCTCCCTTTCTTAGTTTTTTCTCAATTTCTTTTTCACCACCTTAAGTATTTGTTTAATAACAACCTCAGGAAAAAACCCCACAGAACTAATATAAAAATATTGTCAGTTGGTGCTCATTGTAATATACAATACAAAGAAATTAATTTCCTCAGAAATCTGAGAAGCACCAAATGTGACCTATTTTGAAAAGTTTGCTTGAGTTGTCTCAATTTTTTATAGAAGCAGTACACATCGATATTTGTGTAGTTGAAGGTGCCCTACATGGTGCACATTGATGCAGTAGGAACTGATCACTAGGTCCTTTGATTCTATTCCATCTTTGTCTTTTGAATTTGTACTCTTCATCCTCATAGCCACCGCCTTAAATCTAATAGATTTTCTTGATTTTTGTCTTGTCTATCTCTAGTTCATATTCTGTATACAAAGTTACCACTCTAAAAACTAAAATCTGATGTTACTTAACTCCTACCTATAGGATAAAGTTCAGACTAATTAATACAGTAGACATATCTCCAATCTCATCTCCCAACATATTTGGACATTTTGAAACTAGACATTTTAGATTATATATTGTGGCAACTCTGGAGTCTGATCCTACTCCTTCACCCCTACCCAGGCATGGTTGTTCCTGTGTGTTTATTTACTCGCCTAAAGTAATTTTGTGGAGTCTGTTTTCCTAACAGTGTGTGGCCACTGCTCAGTTGTTCCCTCTTTTAATTCTTGTTTTTATTTTTCAGCCTGGCTTCCTAGGGTTCACCCCTGGGCCTGCATAGTTTAGTGGTCAGCCAGTGACCTATGAGAGCATGTGCTTAAATACCGTAAGGATTTAATCTTTTACTGATGGGTCTGTGTGGAGGATGTTTTCAAAATTGAAGCAGCTTACAAGCCAGCCCTAACATCTTTTTAAAAAAATAATGTTTGCAAGGCCTCATGTTTAGCCAGGGATATCTTGTCAACTTAGTCCCTCTTCAGTCTTATCTGGGTCTGAGCAGCCTTGTACATGCACACAGCCTTTTAGATCACAAGGGATAAATGGAATCTTAGTAAGGACCACTTTGGCCATCTCATTTTTTGGAATTTTCCATTAATTTTCTGGGTAGTCTTTAGTTTTGTGCATGCCCCAGCCAGTATCATGGCTTTAGGATAGCTCTGATGTTGGCTTTCTTGGATTGTTCTGAGGAGCAGAATTGTTTTTGACAATGTATCTGGGCATGGAATTTTATGTGTTCAGCTCCTAATAAAGTCAACCCCTCCAGCAGAGCAGTGGAGCTGTCCACCTAGTAGATCTCGGCACCATGCAGCAGGGACAGGCGAAGCTGTAGTTTCAGTCTCCTGTTCTTACTGAGATTCAGTAGATTTTTTCATATATGTGCTTCTCATTTTATTATATGCCTTTGGTCAATTTCCAGTCTTTAAATTGTTGTTTTTGACAACTTTGTCTAGTTTTATCATTGCTTCTCAGGGAGGATTTGCCAAGCTCCTTATTTACCCATTTCTGAATTCCTGCTTATTTTTCCATTGATTTTTGATAAGGGTGAACATGTAATCTAATGGAGAACAGATATTAATTTCATTAAATGGTGCTGGCATAATTGAACATTCATATGTAAAAAGAACAAACCTTGACTCATACCTGGCACCATATAGAAAAATGTACTCAAAGCAGATTATAGACAAATTTGAAACTTAATCTTATAAAACTTCTAGAAGAAAGCATAGGAAAAAATCTCTCCAAATCATGTATCTGAACTTGTAACCAGAATAAGAGACTCACAACTCTAGTAACAAAAGAAAAAAAACAAAACAACTAAAAAACAGCAAATAACTTCAATAGACACTCAAAGATAATATAGATGGCAATTGAATACATGAAAAGATATTCATCATCATTAGACATTAAGGAAATACAAATTAAAACCACAAAAAATGCCACTACACACATATTAGAATGACAAAAAAACAAACAAACAAACAAAAACAACCCCCCACAGATAACTCAAGAAATGACAGTATAAAGTATTGGCAAGGATATGTAATAAATGGAACTCTCATACATTGCTGGCAGAAGTATAAAATGATACAGCCACTTTGGAAAACAGTTTGGCAGTTTCTTATAAAGTTGAATATACTTATCTGTGTTCTAGCAATCTCGCTTCCACATACTAGTATTTACCTAGAACAGTTAAAAAAACCTGTACATGAATGTTTATAATGGTTTTATTCCAATATCTAAACAGTGTTAGTACATAGTAGTGTACACACAAATATTTGTTGAATAAATGAATTATTTACAGTGATTATTAGTGAAGTTGAACTTTTTAAAAAATATATATTACTGGCCACTAATCTCTATGACAGGCAAATGATACCTATTGGTAAGCTTTCAACAAATGATAGGACTGTGATTCCAATGATAGTCAATTTTTAAAAAAAGAAACTTCTTGAAGGTAGAGTCTACAAACTTGAACATATAATGACAGTAATACATCTTAAATGAAGATGCATTTGATTCCCACCACCCCCCTTTTTATATAAACCTCTTTTTAGAGAATATCATCAGAATAACAAAGTTTGCCTTGATACAGAAGTTTCTCGACCCATTCAAAATCTATGAAAAAAACAACAAAACAAAAAATAAAATCTATGGCAGAGGTTGCAAACTAGTAGTCCTTAAGTGAATTTGGCTCACACATATGTTTTTTGTTTGGCTTGTACAGTATTGGTCAAACATAAGATTTGGATCAGCACTTTAGTCACAGCAACAACTGGCTGGAATTGAGTGGCATCTGCACCTTATTGACAAAGAATGGCATCTCCAGTTTGTCACAATCCCTACTGCTATTATTTACCCAACAGTAAGGCCTGATGTTGGTGTCCTATCATTGTGCTTGTGCTTACACCTGGCTCCCTCATTCACTTATGATGTTTCTCAGGCTGCAGTACTTCTGGATGACAGACTAAATTTCAAAGATATAAAAATGTTTAAAACATCTATCTTATCACTTATTAACATGGTTATTTTCTTAACTTAGTGTCTTCATTGGCTCCTCTGGCATGGAGCTGATATTAAACAAGCAACTATGAGAGGCTGGACAGCAGCTCACATAGCTGCAATCAGGGGTCAGGATGCTTGTATGCAGGTAATAATTTTGTTTACTTTTTAAAAATTCAATAAGTTTACTTTAGCATAGTTTGTTAAGCTGTTGCTTTTATTCTAATAATTTGATCCTATAGATTTACTTCTAAACAAGAACTTATTGGATTCCATGTCTTAGATATTTTGGTATCAACTATCCACTTAAGCAAATGATATATGAGAAGAGGCCCTTTTATCTTCAAAGTAGTTGATTATCTGTCTAGATTGTTTTAAGGGATGTCACATTCATGCACAGATTATCTCCTTTATAGCTTTCCATGCCTAAAATTCCTTATTTAATGTGTTTCCTAGCCAGAATAGCACATTAATATGTGACAGCTACTCTAATTTATTAATAATTTATTAGAGTAGCTGGATTTAATCAGTGTACAATAGACTGGAATTTGGAGAAATACAAAGTCATATAAGCAAACAGTTCTTGCCTATAAGAAACCTGAGATTCTGTTTGGAATGACAGGAGCTCTGCTCAGTGCATTACAAAGCAATACAAAGCACATTTTATGATTAAGGTTTTAATAAAAAGTACAGATGAGAAGAATTATAGAACTTAGCTGGAGTTAGAGAAAGTATAACTGGAGGAAATACAATTTCAGCTAAGCCTAAGCCTAAAGGAATGGGTTGATTTTAAAGAGGTAAGTAGTAAAGAAGCATTATTGGTAGGGAATATGTCAGGAGCAAATAAAAATAATGATGATCATTTATTGAACATTTTTAATGTGTCAAATCAGTCTCCCATGCATCACCTCATTTAATACAATACTCTTATGAGTTCCACTTTTTATAGATTAGGAAACAGATTCAGAAAGTTAAGTACCTTGCTAAATAAGTGACAAAGCAAGGATTTGAACCTATACTTTGTCCTCTTAATCTCTACGCTGTAATTCTATGTGAAGTCCCTGAATTGGAAAAATAAGATGTGTTCAGGGGATATACTATAACATAAGTTTAACTGAGTGTAGATGGTTTGTTCTGTGGACTGTTACGAAGTTTGGATAAGCTAGTTTGTAAAATGGGAAGTAGAATAGAGATTTAACTTTCATTTATATAGGAAAGAGGTTTTATGCACATACTACATATATATGTATACATTCACATATATATACGCACATATGTATAAATGCACATGGAATGATGTAATGAAAGCACTATTTCAGGAAATTATTCTTTTAAAAAATATATATTTTATTGATTTTTTACAGAGAAGAAGGGAGAGGGATGGAGAGTTAGAAACATCGATGAGAGAGAAATATCGATCAACTGCCTCCTGCACACCTCCCCACTGAGGATGTGCCCGCAACCAAGGTACATGCCCTTGACTGGATTCGAACCTGGGACCCTTCAGTCCGCAGGCCAATGCTCTATTCACTGAGCCAAACCAGTCAGGGCAGGAAATTATTCTTGTGAAATGTATTCAGGATTACCTAGAATGAAGAGAGAGTTTGGAGGCAAGAAGACAAATTAAAGATTTTTGGTGTACTCACTATCGAGGGTGAAATTAGGTGGTGGCAATGAGAAAGAAAATGATTCAAGACATCTTCCAAAGCAGTCATTGACAGAGTATAGTGAGAAGTTAAAGTTTTGAGTCAGAATTATAGCTAATTATGAAACTATAGATAGGGATATCTGGAAGGTTGGGAGATTTGAGAGGGAAGAGGTTGAGTTTAATTTGGCACATTCCAAGTTTAAGGTGCCTGTAGGACATTCAGGTGCAGAAGGTTAAGGCAATTTTAAGGAGGCTGGAGACAAAGATTTGAGGAGTAATGAACTATAGAGAAGAAAATAGAGTATTCTCAAGTGTTGAAGAATGTTACTAGTAGGCATGGGAGGAAGCAGAGAAAAGAGTAAGGAATTTGGAAGAGGAAGTCTGAGAGGTAGAGCCAGGATCCATTAGGGCTGTGCAAGTTTAAGAATTAGGCAGAATATCAGTTGCACGATAAAACTAAGGGGAATAAAGCTTAAGTAATGCCACTGAACTTAAGAGCTCACTGTAGAGTGAGGCTGGCTGTATTTCTCTGCAATGGCGGAGGTGACACTCATTTTGCAGGTGGATTTGGAGTTGAGATATTAATTTGAGAAGTAGGAAGTGAAAATGGTAACTTTAGGAGTCATCGGGTTCCATTTAAGCTTTACTTGATACTTTCCTTCTGAGCAATAGACATTCCCTCTGCCTTGACTGTCCTTCTCTTTCTCAAGGTGACCTCTCCCTTCTCAGAGCAGGTGTGATGCCTTTTTTTGTACTATACTGTTTAGTGCTTGCTTATCAAGGACAGCTTTGTATAATTGATTATCTTTGTCTCTCCACAGCCCTAATTCCCTATGTTAATAAGTCTTTATATTCTTTGTAATGACTTTTAAAACATAGTAAGCACTCAATATATGGTTTGTGATGATTATTAACTAGTTTGTTACTGTGAATCAGACAAGATCATGATGGTTATTCTACCTAAAACTTTTTTTTAAAAAAAAAATACATTTTTATTGATTTCAGAGAGGAAGGGTGAGGAAGAGATAGAAACATCAATGATGAGAGATAATCATTTGACGCGCTGCTTCCTACATGCCTCCTACTGGGGATTGAGTCCAAAACCCGGGCATATGCCCTTGACTGGAATTGAACCCGGGACCGTCAGTCCGCAGCCCTGATGCTCTATCCACTGAGCCAAACCAGCTAGGACACTAGTAATTTTTTAAAGCAATTACTCTGTACGTTAAATAGGGAGATGTACTTGTATCTGATGTAACCCATATACAGAAACTGGGCCAATTGTAAATTCAGATAGAATCTTCTCAGATGTAGTTAGAACTTTGATTTGGAGCTTAGAACTAGTTACTTTAATAATGAAATCCTTTTATTCTATCCAAAACCAAGTTAATAAAAGATTCTGTTTTGAAAAAGTGGAAGTTTAAATTTCAGTTTTACTAGCTTAACATTGAAGTATTTAACTTAGTGGTTATGGATCAGTGCTCATGAAAAGTGCGCTTTATAAATTGTATGTCCATGCTCAAATCAGATTGTGAAATCAGGTATTATAAATATTTCCTGGGCAGTGTTAAAAAGGATCCCAAACATTTTCTTTGGATTAGCTAAGAACTTCTCACACTTTGCCCGTGGCACATATGTAAGAACATAGCAATTACGTAGGTCCGTGGTCGACAAACTGTGGCTCGCGAGCCACATGCGGCTCTTTGGCCCCTTGAGTGTGGCTCTTACACAAAATACCACGTGCGGGCACGCGTACGGTGCGATTGAAACTTCGTGGCCCATGTGCAGAAGTTGGTTTTCGGCCTGGGCGAGTCCATTTTGAAGAAGTACTGTTGATATTTGGCTCTGTTGACTAAAGAGTTTGCCGACCACTGACTAGGTTAATAAATTGCTTGCCTTTAAATAATCTGCAACTACATTTATGATTTAACATAAACTCATTCTTATTTCTCCATTTTTAGGCTCTTATAATCAATGGAGCAAATTTGACAACTAAAGATGATCGTGGTTGCACTCCTTTACATCTTGCTGCGACACATGGACATTCTTTCACTTTACAAATAATGCTCCGGAGTGGAGTGGTGAGGGATTCCTGTTAGTATGTGAGGATGTATAACCATATAAATGATATAGCATTTGGTAGCCCAGTTATCGCTTCCTGACTTTTTAAATATCCTTTATGACTTTAGGGAAGTAATTTGATCTCTCTCTTTAGCTTTTCCATCTTTAAGCATAGGAGTAATAATTTAGATAATCTTCAAAAAACCCCAAAACACCCAGTTAGTAGTGTAAACTATTTCAGAGGCTATGGGGTTCTTCATATCAGCTCAGAGTTTAACTGGGAAGATTCTAAAGCTTCTAAACATATGTTAACCAATGATTGTAAGTCTTTCTGAATTTCTGTGTATAACTCTTATTTCATACTAGTGGCCTGGTGCACGGATTTGTGCACATTGAAAGGAAGTTAATTAGAAGACATATTTTAATATCGCTATTTGCCCTTTCTCTATAATAGAAGTGTCAGAGATGAAAGAAAATTAGTAAATTGTATATGAAAATACATTAATAAATTGATTAATAATAATAACATGATATAAAAACAACAAAGACATGATAAAACAACAAAAACATGATATAAAAACAATATTGATACAAACAATGACTGATAAATTGCTTAAACTTATTCTAGTATCTCCCTATATACCACATTAAGAGTAAAAACATTTTCAGAGTGCTTGACTAATTTCCCTTGTGATGAAATATTTACAGCTCTAATGTCACATACTCTTCAAACTCGAGAGAAAGCAACATATAACTGACCATGTCTGAAAACAGGTTCAGGTAGGAATATTCCTACTCTGTCTAGAGTTTGTCCTTGTGATTTATTAATGGTCATCGCAAATGCTGGCATTATGGGAAACTGTCTTCAAATTAATTTAAATGGGAGGCCAGTGTCAGACGGGGACAAATATTGTGCATGCGCTAGTCAATATTTATTTTTAAATTGCCAGTGTGCATCATATGTACCAGCTGGTCACTTGGCCGGTTGGACGAACGGACGGTCAGTCACTTAGCCTTTTTATTATTATAATCTATATATATAAAAGGCTAATATGCTAAGTGTTTATCTGGGTAACAACGTCACATAGCAACACTCGGCTTCCTCTCCCTAGTGACTGGCCTCCTTCAATTTCTTCAACCCAGGAATATGACTCACTTTATAGCAGGTGGAAACATTTTACACTTCAACCAAATATCTGTGAAGCATTTTCCCATGCCTTATCTCATTTGATCTTCACAGAAGTCCTGTAGTAGATAGATAGCAGACTTGGTGGAATCCTATTTTTTTTTCTTTATTGATTAAGGTATTACATATGTATCCTTATCTCCCATTAACCCCCCACCTCCCACTCATGCCCTATTTTCTTTTCCTTAGCCAGAAAATGGAGATTTAGAAAGCTTAGAAACTTGACCCGACTGAAAAGAAGTAAGAAATGGTGGACCTTGAAAATGACTTCAGGTTTTCTCACTGCGTAGAATATAGTCAAACACTGCTGCAGTTAAATATTTTACCCTTTGTTCTCCCTGCATGATCTACAATAATAATCTGCTTCAGTTTGATATTTACTGCTGTGTTGCTGACAATTACCTGAAAGAGAAGTTGGGGTGCTTCACTGGCTGGAAAAAGTTTAGCTAAATCAGAAAGCAGGTCTAATTAAGCAATTTTATTATATATATATGTGTGTGTGTGTATATATATATATAGATATATATACCTATATCTATATATATATATGGCTAAGTTGACTTGTGCATGCACACTACATATAAAGCGCTCTCTGGTGCCAATCGCACGCGTGTGTTTTGATCTGTCATTGTCAGTTGTGAATTTGGTTGATAGTTCTATTATAGAGAAAGGGCGAATAGTGATATTAAAATATTCTAATTAATTTCCCTTCAATGTGCACGAATTTGTGCACTGGGCCACTAGTCATTTATATCTCCAGAAATTTCATTTATTACATTTGTTTTTAATATTACCCAATGGTTGTAAAAAATAACTTCTGATAAGAAAATAACTACCTATATTGTAGTCATTATTGTAAGAATTGGTGTTTCTATAGAGAAAAAGTAAAAAATCTTAGTATTTTTTCATTAACTTTTTTTTGTTTGTTATTTGCTTTTGTTAATCCTCATCCGAGGATATATTTTTTTCCTATTGATTTTTAGAGAGAATGGAAGGGTGGGGTAGAGACAGAGAGAGAAACATTAATATGAGAGAGACACATTGATTGGTTGCCTGACTATTTTATAAAATTTCATTAGTATGTTATTAGCTTGCGTGTTCAAATCAGTGGTTTCAGTACATTTTTCTTTTATATTTAGTGTTTGCCTTATAGTTTTAAGAACAACATCCAGTTCTTAATTGCTGAGTTAAACTGCTACACTAGTGTTTCCCCTACAAAATGGAAAGAAACTTAGACCTTGTGAATGTTACCACTAGGATCCCAGCATAACTGATGTGAGAGAATGGAAACCTGTACATTATGCATCTTTTCATGGACGACTTGGCTGTTTGCAACTTCTAGTTAAATGGGGATGTGGCATAGAAGATGTGGACTACAATGGAAACCTCCCAGGTATCCACAAAAGCAAATATTTTGGATTTTCATTAATGTAAGCTTTTAAAATATTGATCATGTTTTAAGAAATTTAAACTGTCATCATGCTAATAGTCCCTCACAAAATATAAGTAGTAAGTATGTTAGCATGAGCATTTTTTAAAATCTTATATTACTCCTATATTGTGTGCCTGTCATGTGACCAATTTATTTTTCTGGAACGATATCAGCAAAACAGAAATTGTCAAAATTAAACTTGGATTTTCTCTTCTAGCTAGTTGTTTCCTTCGTCTACTGTGTAGAGTTATTTTTTTAGCTTTATACATCTCTGTCCCACAGACTACTGTATTTTTTTTAATATGTTTATTGATTTTTAGAGAGAGGAAGGGAGAGAGAGAGAGAAACATCGATTTGTTGTTCCACTTATTTATGCAGTCATTGGTTGCTTCTTTATGTACCCTGACCTGAGGTTGAACCCACAACCTTGGCATATTGGGACGATGCTCTAACCAACTGAGCTACCTGGCCAGGGTCCCCCACAGACTGCTTTTAAAAATGTATAAATAGTGGACACTAGTGTATATGAGTTAATTTGCTAACTGCACCTGCAATCAACTGGCCAGTTGAGATCTATACTCTAAACACTGTGTCTTCTAAGAGCTGCTATAGAAATTCATAAAAGGGGTAGGTTACAGTGAGCTTGGAGTGAGGGTTACTAAAATGATACTTGAGTTATGTCTTAAAGGAATTTTTAGCAAACAAATGAATTGGAAGTCTATGCAGAATTATATGAACAGGTTTGATTCAATCTCTTTGCTTCTTAAAATACCCTAGTTCCCTGTGGAGCTCTGATTCCTTACCTTAGCATGCTGGGTCTTCATTATTTGGCTTTTACCTATCTACCTCCCTGGCCTCACCTTCACTCCTTTACTCTGCTATATGTAATCATTTTGCTTCTTTCTTTCTTTTCTTTTTTTTTTTTTAAAAAAAATTGATTTCAGAGAGAGAAAGGAAAGGGAGAGAGAGGTAGAAACATCCATGATGAGATAGATTTATTACTCGGTTGCCTCCTGCACACCTCCTACTAGTGATCAAGCCCACAACCTGGGCAGACCAGGTATTGAACCATGACCTCCTTGTTCATAGGTCAAAACTCAACTACTGATCCACACTGATCGGACTGAAGTACACCCTTTAATGTTCATTTAGTGAAGGTCTGTTGTATAAAAATTTCAGTTTTTGTGTATCTGTAAATTATTATTTTACTCTCATTCTTTTTTAAAATAATTTTTGAATAAAGTTTTAGAAATAAATTTGTGTATATGGCGTAACAAAGCATCCAGTTTCATTTTTTGCATGTATATGTTCAGTTTTCCCAACAACATTTATTGAAGAGATTGTCCTTTTCCCCTTGTATATTCTTGGCTTCTTTGTCATAGATTAATTGACCACATAAGTGTGGGTTTATTTGTCTGTTCCGTTGATCTTTATGTCTTTTTTGTGCTAGTACTATACTGTTTTGGTTTCTATGGCTTTGTAGTATAGTTTGATATCAAGGAGCATGATACCTCCAACTTTGTTCTTCTTTCTCAAGATTGCTTGGGTTATTCGAGGTCTTTTGTGGTTCATATAAATTTTAGGATTATTTGTTGTAGATCTGTGAAAAATGTCATTGGTATTTTGATAGGTATTGCATTGAATTTATAGATTACTTTGGGTAATATAGATAATTTAATGATATTAATCTTTCCAATCCCCATCCTATGGTATTTATTTGTGTTGTCTTCAGTTTTTTTCATCAAAGTCTTAACAGTTTTCAGAATATAGGTCTTTTACCTTCCTGGTTAAATTTATTCCTAGGTATTTTATTCTACTTGATGCAATTATAAATGGGATTGTTTTCTTAATTTCTCTTTCTGATAGTTTGTTATTAGTTGATTAAAGTCTTAAATATAAGACCTAATACCTAGTAGAAAACATAGACAGTAAACTCTTTGACATTGATCTTAGAGATATTTTTTTGGGTATGTCTCCTTCAGCAAGGACACCAAAAGCAAAAATAAGCAAATGGGAATAAATGAAACTAAAAAGCTTTGTATAGCAAAGGAAACCATCAACAAAGTAAAAAGACAGCCTACTGAATGGGAAAAGTTATTTACAAATGATATATTTGATAAGGTGTTAATAACCAAAATACATAACAAATTCATATAACTCAACATCAAAAAAGCCTAAAAAATCCAATTAAAAAATGGGCAGAGGACTGCAATTGACATTTCTGCAAAGAAGACTTACAGATGGCCAACAGACCTATGAAAAGATGCTCAACATCCCTAATCATCAGGGAAATAAAATATATCACACTGTCAGAATGGCTATTATTGAAAAGTCAACCAATAACAAGTGTTGTTGTGGAGAAAAGCAAACCCTCATGCATGATTGGTGGAACTGTAAATTGGTGCACCACTATGTAAAACAGGAGGAAGGTTCATAAAAAAATTGAAAATGAAACTGCCTTATGACCCTGCAATTCCACTTCTGGTATTTACCATAGAAAATAAAAACACTGATTTGAAGATACATGCATCCATATGCTCATTGCAGTATTATTTACAATAGCCAAGATATGGAAGCAACCCAAGTGCCCATCAATAGACAAGTGGATAAAAAAGTGGTGGTACATATATACAATGGAATATTATTCAGCCATTAAAAAGAATAAAATATTGCTATTTGCAGCAATATGAATGGACCTAGAGGGTATGATGCTAATTGAGATAAGTCAGAGAAAGATAAATACCATATGATTTTACTTATATGTGGAGTCTAAAAACAAAACAAAACACCAAGCAGATAAATAAAACAAAACAGAAATAGACTAATAGATACAAAGACCAAACTGATTTTGCCAGAGGGGTGGGGCTGGGGAGATGGGTGAACAAGATGAAGGAGAAAATAAGAGGTATACAAACTTCTCTAAAGACTCCATCAAAAAACTACTAAACCTAATAAATGAATTAGGCAATGTGGCAGGATACAAAATTAACACCCAGAAAACTGGCTTTTTTATACACCAATAATGAACCTACATAAAGAGAAACTAAAAAGACAATCCCATTTACCATTGCAACAAAAAATTAAGATACCTAGGAATAAACTTAACTAAAGAGGTAAAAGACCTCTATTCAGAAAACTACAGGACATTGAAAAAAGAGAGAGAGGAAGACATAAACAAATGGAAGAACATACTATGTTCATGGATTGGTAGAAGCAACATCATTAAAATGTTCATACTATCCAAAGCAATCTATAATTAAATCTTTATTGTTCAGATTATTACATTTGTTCCTCTTTTTTTCCCCCCCATAACTCCTCTCCTCCCAGTTCCCGCCCCACCCTCCGCCCTCACTCCCCACCCACTGTCCTCATCCATAGGTGCACGATTTTTGTCCAGTCTCTTCCCACATCTCCCACACCCCTTTCCCCCCCAAGAATAGTCAGTCCATCCCCTTTCTATGTCCCTGATTCTATTATAATCAACAGTTCATTCTGTTCATCAGATTATTTATTCACTTGATTCTTAGATTCACTTGTTGATAGATGCATATTTGTTGTTCATAATTTGTATCTTTACCTTTTTCTTCCTCTTCCTCTTCTTAAAGGATACCTTTCAGCATTTCATATAATACTGGTTTGGTGGTGATGAACTCCTTTAGTTTTTCCTTATCTGTGAAGCTCTTTATCTGACCTTCAATTCTGAATGATAGCTTTGCTGGATAAAGTAATCTTGGTTGTAGGTTCTTGGTATTCATCACTTTGAATATTTCTTGCCACTCCCTTCTGGCCTGCAAAGTTTCTGTTGAGAAATCAGCTGACAGTCGTATAGGTATTCCCTTGTAGGTAACTGAGTTTCTTTCTCTTGCTGCTTTTAAGATTCTCTCTTTATCTTTTGCTCTTGGCATTTTAATTATGATGTGTCTTGGTGTGGTCCTCTTTGGATTCCTTTTGTTTGGGGTTCTCCGCGCTTCTTGGACCTGTAAGTCCATTTCTTTCACCAGGTAGGGGAAGTTTTCTGTCATTATTTCTTCAAATAGGTTTTCAATATCTTGCTCTCTCTCATCTTCTGGCACCCCTATAATTCTGATGTTGGTACACTTGAAGCTGTCCCAGAGGCTCCTTACACTATCCTCGCATTTTTGGATTCTTTTTTCATTTTGCTTTTCCGGTTGGGTGTTTTTTGCTTCCTCACATTTCAAATCATTGACTTGATTCTTGCGCTCCTCTGGTCTGCTGTTGGGAGTCTGTATAGTATTCGTTATTTCAGTCCGTGTATGCTTAATTTCTAGTTGGTTCCCCAATATAAGATCGAGGGTCTCATTAGTTTTCTTGTAGATCTCATTAAGTTTATCGGCGGCTTCTAAACAGTTCTTGAGAGACCTTAAAAGTGTGGTTCTGAACTCTATATCTTCCATTGACAATTTTGTCCTGTTTCTTTGTCTCCGCATTTTGTTATGCTTTCTTGGTGCACCCACTAGTGGTCTTTGTTCGCAGTCTTATAGTTAAATCTTGATTGTTGTAGCTAATTCCAGGGAGGGTTTGACCTCCAGGCCAAGTGGCTATGAGAATCAGCTGTGTCAGCAGTGAGAGAACTTCTGTCCTCTAGGGAGGTGCTAATCTAGCCTTTGCCTGAGGCTATCCGGCAAATGCCTCTGAGCAGGGCTTGGGCGGGGCGGGTGGCACAGGATCAACAGGGTGGGCCGGAGAGAGCAGTTATGGCGGCTCTCAGTCCTGTCCCCAGGGGCTCTGCCTCCTGAGTCCCAGCAACGGCTGCAAACCTCGGAGAGAAAGCTGCACTCACTCTGACCGAAGCCAGACAGTCCCGCTTCTCCCGTTTGAGTCTGGGTCCCTAAAGACTCGCCTGTATCTGGAGCTCAGAGTCTGCGACTCCCTCCCGATTGAAAACGCCAACCGCGCCCTCCGCCGCCAGCCCGCTCCGCGCACTCTGCACCTCAGAATTTGACTTCAGCACTGCGCCTCCTCTGAGTGTCGGTATGCGTTTCTCTTTCCTCCTAGTTGTAGGACTTCCACTCAGCCAGCGTTCCTGTGGTTCTGGGTGATGTCCCTTCCGTTTTTTGGTTTCACTTTTGAAGTAGTTGTTCAAAGCAGCAAACTCCGGCGTTAACCTATGCCGCCATCTTGGTTCTCTCCCAAAGCAATCTATAGATTCAATGCACTCCCCATTAAAATTCCAATGGCATATTTCACAGACCTAGAACAAACTCTCCAAAAATTCATATGGAATAAAAAAAGACCCCGAATAGCCAAAGCAATCCTGAGAAAGAAAAACAAAGTTGGAGGGATCACAATACCAGATATCAAGCTATAATACAAAGCCATAGTTCTCAAAACTGCCTGGTATTGGCACAAGAACAGACATATAGACCAATGGAACAGAACAGAGAACCCAGAAATCTACTGAAGCCATTATACTCAATTAATATTCGACAAAGGAAGTATGAGCATACAATGGAGTCAATACAGTCTCTGCAATAAATAGTGTTGGGAAAATTGGACAGATACCTGCAAGAAAATGAAACTAGACCACCAACTTACACCATACACAAAAATAAACTCAAAATGGATAAAGGACTTAAACATATGACGGGAAACCATAAAAACCTTAGAAGAATCCATAGGCAGCAAAATATCAGACACATGTCTTAGCAATATCTTTACCGATACAGTTCCTAGGATAATGGATACCAAGGAGAAAATAAACACATCAAAATAAACTACATCAAAATAAAAAGCTTCTGCACAGAAAAAAAACCAAACAAAAACATCAACAAAACAATAAGAGAGCCCACTACATGGGAAAACATTTACCAATGTTGTATACGATGAGGGTTTAATCTCCAACATTTACAGGGAACTCATACAACTTAACAAAAGGAAGATAAATGATCCAATCAAAAAATGGGCAAAGGACCTAACTAGACACTTTTTGAAAGTGGACATACAGAAGGCCAAGAGACATATAAAAACATGCTCAAAGTCACTAATCATTTGAGAGATGGAAATTAAAACAACAATGAGGTAGGTACCATCTCACACCTGTCAGAATGGTTTTCATCAACAAATCAACAAATGACAAGTGCTGTTGAGGATGTGGAGAAAAAGGAACCCTCTTGCACTTCTGGTGGGAATGCAGACTGTGGAAAACAGTATGGCGTTTCCTGAAAAAAATTAAAAATGGAACTCCCATCTGACCCAGTAATCCCATTTCTAGGAATATACCCCAACAAATCAGAAATATTAATCAGAAAGGATATATGTACCCCTATGTTCATAGCAGCACACTTTATAATAGGTAAGCTTTGGAATCAGCCTTAGTGCCCATCAGCAAGTGAGTGGATTAAAAAAACAGTGGTACATCTGCACTATGGAATACTGTGCTGCTGTAAAAAAGAAGGAACTCCTAACATTCGAAACAGCATGGGTGGACATGGAAAGCATTATGCTAAGTGAAATAAGTCAGTCGGAGAAAGATAAATATCACATGATCTCACTCATTTGTGGAATATAGTGAACAAAAATAGATACAGAAGCACAGAAGCATTAAACATACTGTGAAACCTCAGAGGGAAGGCAGGGGAGTGGAAGAGGGGTGGTGGTGGTGGTTAGAGATCAACCAAAGGACTTGTATGCATGCATATAAGGGTAACCAACGGACACAGATAGTAGGAGGGTGAGGGCATGTGCTGTGGGTTGGGAGTGGCTGGGGAGAGGTCAATAGGGGAAAAAGGAGACATGTAATACTTTAAACAATAAAAAATTTAAATTAAGAAAAAGAGGTACAAACTTCTAGTTATAAAATAAATAAGTCACAAGGGTGTAATGCACAGCATAGGGAATTTAGTCAATAATATTGTAATAACTTTGTACAAATGACATATTGTTACTAGACTTATGGTGATCACATCATAAGGTATATAAACGCTGAATCACTAAATTGATCACCTGAAACTCTACTTTAATAAAAAATAAGTAAAAACATTTTTAATTGAAGTATAACATGAATACAGAGAAATGCCCAATTTAAATGCACAGCTCATTGAATTTTTACAAAAGAACACTTCTCTGTAACCACTAGCCAGATAAAAAAAATAGAATAGTCTCCATATCCTCTTTTTGGTTAATCACTCCAAAATTAATCGCTACCTTTATCTCTAACATAAAATTAGTAACTTTCTTTTTCTGAACTCTATGGAATAAATTAATATATTGGCATTCCAAAGAAGACATACAGATGGCTTCTTTTGATTTTCCAAAATGGTTGTATTAATTTATATACCCACGAGCACTGTTTAAGACTTGAAGTTGCTCCACTTTCTCATTGACACTTGATTTGTTTTTAGTTTTAGTCATTCTTTTGGATGTATAGTAATATCTTGTGGTTTTAATTTGCATTTTCTCTGATAACTGCAGTTGTAGAACATCATTTCAAATACTCACTGGTCATTTGGTTATTTTCTTTTGTGAAGTACCATGTCAAATCTTTTGCCTTTTTTTTTTTTTATTAGGTTAGTTGTCTTTTTAAAAATCGAATTGTAGGCATTCATTATATATTCTAGATCAGTGATTTTCAATTGGTGTGCTGTGGCACACTGGTGTGCCTCAAGAATTTTTAAAACATGCAACAGCTGACTTGTTAGTCAGGGGCACTGACCGCTTTTCCCTTTAGTTTGTCAAATAAAAAAAATAACAACAGCCAGCACAATAGCCGTTTGATGTGAATGAATTAAAATTATACCTATTTTTTGGTGTGCTTCAGAACTTAATTAGTTTATGTGTGCCATGAGATGAAAAAGGTTAAAAATCACTATTCTAATAGAATCTCTTTGTCACTTACATGGGTTTTTAAATATCTTTTCCATTCTGTGGCTTACCTTTTCAGTCTTTTAAGATGTCTTTTGATTCATAGAAGTTTTAATTTTAATAACTTCTTGCTTTATCGTTACCACTTTCTGAATTTTGTTTAAAAAGTCTTTCCCTATCATCTGTGTCCATGACTTATTCATCTATGCATATAAGTTCTTTGGTTAATATCTTCCCACCCACCCATCCAACCCCGCCTTCCCTTTCTTTAACATTTTTTGTCTGTTCATGATATTCTTGTTTGTTTTTCTAGTCGTTTATGGCTTTAAGATATATTTTGTCTATTATTTTTCAAGGAATTAGAGTAGAAATTATGATGTAGTGTGTGTCCTTAGTTTGTAATTTTGATCCAACCTTCTTGTTTATAATAAAAACCAGTGGCCCAGTGCATGAATTTGTGCACATTGAAAGGAAATTAATTAGACTAAATATTTTAATATCATTATTTGCCCTTTCTCTATAATAGAAGTGTCAACCAAATTCATGATTGACAATGACAGATCGAAACAAGTATACAATTGGTGCCAGCGAGATATATATATATAGTTGCTTAATTAAACCTGCTTTCTGATTTAGCTAAGCTTTTTCCAGCCCAGTGAAGCACCCTGACTTTTCTTTCAGGTAATTGTCAGCAACACAGCAATAAATATCAAACTGAAGCAGATTATTATTGTAGATCATGCAGGGAGAACAAAGGGTAAAATATTTAACTGCAGTGGTGTTTGACTATATTCTATGCAGTGAGAAAACCTGAAGTCATTTTCAAGGTCCACCATTTCTTGATTTCAGTCGGGTCAAGTTTCTAAGCTTTCTTAATCTCTGTTTTCCGGCTAATGAAAAGAAAATAAGTTTCCACTGAGTCTCCTATCTACCTACTCCAGGACTTCTGTGAGGATCAAATGAGATGAGGCATGAGAAAACACTTCACAGACACTTGGCTAAAGTGTGAAATGTTTGCACCTAATTATAAAGCAAGTCGTGTTCCTGGGCTAAAGGAACTGTAAGGAGGCTAGTTGCGAGGGAGAGGAAGCTGGGCATTGCTATGTGACGTCATTACCCAGCGTACACAGCGACCGTTTCCTGGCTGGGCTGGGCTGGGCTGTGGGCCGCATTTTGTGCCATGGGATCTTGGCAGCTTCGCCTGCATTTTGTTGGGCTGTTGCTCTGGGGTAGTGGCGGGGCCAGTGTCCCACTTGGACGAAGACGAGTGTTACTTTGTGGGCGCCAGGTTCACAATGCTGTTTCTCTGTAAATGGCCAGAGTGCATCACAGCAGCTCCTGCATTGAGCATCTGTTCCCTGGTGGTCGGTGCTTTTCATAGCAACTGATCAGATGGTCGGACACTTAGCATATTAGCCTTTTATATATATACTAGAGGCCCGGTAAACAAAAATTTGTGCACTCGGGTGTGGGGGGGGTCTCCTCAGCCTGGCCTGTGCCCTCTCACAGTCTGGGACCCCTCGTGGGATGACCATCTGCTGGTTGATGCCTGCTCCCCAGGGGATTGGGCCTAAGCTGGCAATCAGACATTTTCTGGCAGCTGGGCAGCCCTCGGGGGATGTCCACTTGCCAGCGGGGAGCAGACCTAAGCTGCAGTCGGACATCCTTAGTGAGGAGGCAGGAGAGGCTCCCACCACCACCGCTGTACTGGCAGCCGGCAGCCTGGCTTGTGGCTGAGCAGAACTCCTCCATGTGGGAGCTCACTGGCCACCAGAGGGCAGCTCCTGCATTGAGCATCTGCCCCCTGGGAGTCAGTGTGTGTCACAGTGACCAGTCATTCCCAGTCTTTCTGCTGTTAGGGTCAGTTTTCATATTGCCCTTTTACTATATAGGATAGAGGCCTGGTGCACGGGTGGGGGTTGGCTGGTTTGCCCTGAAGGGTGTCCCGGATCAGGGTGGGGGTCCCGCTTGGGTGCCTGGCGGGCCTGGATGAGGGGCTGAGGGCTGTTTTCAGGCTGCCTGCACCCCCTTCAGGGTGGGGGTCCCCACTGGGGTGCCTGGCCAGCCTGGATGAGGGGCTGAGGGTTGTTTTTAGGCAGGCCAAGCCTGCAACTGAAGCTCCCAGTCTCTCCTTTTTTTTTTTTTTTTTTTTTTATTCTGGGATTTATTTACCTTCTGTAATTGAAACTTTGTTGCGGCTCCAGCTCTGAGGCCGGCTGGCTGAAAGCAGGTTTCTGGGGTTTGTTTAGCTTCTATAATTGAAACATAGTTGCATTTCGGAGCTGTTGCTTTCAGGCTCAGAGCCAGGCCACGGCAGGCAGGGAACCTTGGCTTCCTCCATTGCCGGGGCAACCAAGCCTCATGTTTGCTTCAGCTGCGTGGCTGCCGGCCGCCATCTTGGTTGGCAGTTAATTTGCATATCACCCTGATTAGCCAATGGGAAGCATAGTGGAGGTATGGTTAATTACCATGTTTGTCTATTATTAGATAGAATTAGAGGCCCGATGCATGAAAATTCATGCAAGAGTAGGCCTTCCTTCCCCTGGCTGCCAGCACTGGCTTCCCTCCGGCACCCAGGACCCGGGCTTCTTCCCTCCTCCTGCCGCCTTCTGGCACCCGGGACCTGGGCTGGCTTCCCTTGGGCCACCTGCAGGCACCGGGACCTGGACTGGTTTCCCTCCAGCCCTGGCTTCATCAGGAAGGATGTCCGGAATGACATCCGGAAGACCTCCGGTCATATTACCCTTTTATTATTATAGACATATAATGTTTATGTAAAATTGACAAAATACATAGTGATAAAAATAACATCATTCATATTTGCATAGTGACTATTTTGGCTTATTTCTTCCCCTTTTTTTGCAAAATACTTAAGAATTTTGTCTATTATTTATCTATCTTACATAGCAAGCGTTTTCTCATGTAATGATAAGCTGCATAACTGGGACTTCACTTTCCAAGAAAACATTCTGGGGCCTGATCTTTGGTGAGCCTCCTCTGGCCTCTCCACACTCATAGTAAGTATTGCTTTGGCTTGACTAGAAGGCCGAGTAAGGACATGTAGGCTGGAAAAAGATCTATTCTCTTTGCTCAGAGTATGTCCCTGTGAGGATTAGAGACAATGTATCATTTATTTTTTTATGATTATTTTTATTGTCAATTTAAAAATGAAATTCTTTTTTCTCTCTCACCTATAGTTCACTTAGCAGCCATGGAAGGCCACCTTCACTGTTTTAAATTTCTACTCAATAGAATGAACAGTGCAACACAAGCTTTAAAAGCCTTCAATGACAATGGAGAAAATGTGCTGGACCTGGCCCAGAGGTTCTATAAGCAGAACATTTTACAGTTTATCCAGGGGGTTGAGTATGAAAGAAATGATCCAAAAGATCAGGAAAGTAAGTAATAAACCTGAAATGTTTTAGCATTTAATATGTAGAATAAATTGAAAAGGAAAAGAAAGAAGTTGTAAGTTAAACATTAAAATATGTTACGTACCGTTGTCCATATATTTATACAGTTTCTTTTCTTTATTGAGAAATATTTTAGGCAGAAATGTACAGAGATTAATATAATGAGCAATCTTCATACCATTGGGTTTTAGAATAAAATAGTTGTTGCTAATCCAGCTGGAGATGGGTAGGGAAAAAGAATATATGCCTAGAAATAAAGATTTTTCAAAGTCTAATTTGAACTCATCACTTTTGCTAACTTTCCATTGGAAAGAGTTTAGTTACATGGCCATATACTAGTATTATTTAGGATCCTGGAGATTTTGCCACCTAGATGAGAAGCCTCATCTCAGCTGCAGCTCGCTTACTAATTAAGGGAAGGGATTTTAGTAGACAACTAGCAGTCTTTGAAACTTCTTTTAAAACTTTATTAAAATGGCATACAAGGGTATGTATCCTTTTATGACTTAACTTCTATGTCATATTTTTTAGATTAGGTTGATAGATTTATCCTGGCTTTGTTTTTTAAATCCTCACTGGAGGACATGCTGAGAGAGAGAAACATTGATGCAAGAAGCGGATGGGTTGCTTTCTGAAGATGTCCTGACTGGGAATTGAACCAGCAGCCCTTCAGTGCACAGCACCATGCTCAACCAACTGAGCCACTCTGGCCGGCTGCTTATTGATTTTAGAGATAGGAAAGGAGAAGGGGGAGAGAGAGAGAGAGATGGAGGGAGGGAAGAAAAAGAAAAATATTGATGTGAGAGAGAAACAACTGACAAAGAATATAGGTATGATTTTGATTCCTTCACACTGGACAGCTATTATTGTGTTGGTTGTTGTCATTTTTTTTTTTATTTGATAGTCTAAGGGAAAAGAGGTCAATGCCCCTGACTAAATAGTCAGGTATTGCATGTTCTAAAAATTCTTGCAGCATATCAGTTGAAAATTGCTGATATAGATTAGTTTGATTTTTTAATGAATAATTTTGAATTTCATCTGTGTTTGTATATATTAGTAGTTCATTCCTTTTTATCTCTGAATAGTATTCCATTGTATGAATGTATATATTTTATCAGTTCACCTGCTGAGTATTTGGATTGTTTTCAGTTTGGGCTATCCTATCTAATAAAGGAGTAATATGCAAATTGACCATCATTCCAACACACAAGATGGCCGCCCCATGTGATCAAAGATGGCCACCACAAGATGGCCTGCAGGGGAAGGCAGTTGTTGGGTGATCAGGCTAGTAGGGGAGGGCAGTTCTGGACGATCAGGCCAGCAGGGGAGGGCAGTTGGGAGGGACCAGGCCTGAAAGGGAGGGCAGTTGGGGGTGATCAGGCCTGCAGGGGAGCAGTTGGGCGTTGATCAGGCTGGCAGGGGAGTGGTTAGGGGGTGATCAGGCTGGCAGGCAGAAGCAGTTATGGGCAATCAGGCAGGCAGGCAGGCGAGCGGTTGGGAACCAGCAGTCCTGGATTGTGAGAGGGATGTCCGACTGCCCGTTTAGACCCAATCCCACTGGAATTGGGCCTAAACGGGCAGTCGGACATCCCTCGAGGGGTCCCAGATTGGAGAGGGTGTAGGTGGGCTGAGAGACCTCCCTCTCCCCCATGCACGAATTTTGTGCACCGAGCCTCTAGTCATTAATAATAGAGATCTGCTCTGAACATTTACATAGACATATGTTTGCATTTTTCTTGTTAAATACATAGGAGTGGAGTATATGGTAGGTGTATGTTTAACATTAAAAAGTTGTCTAATTGTTTTCCAAAGTAGTTATATCACTTTACATCCCCACCAGATACGCATGAAAATTCTATTTGCTCCATGGAATTCCCAACATTTGATATGGTCATGTTTCATTTTAGCCTTTCTAATGGCTGTGAAGTGTTATATTATTGTGGTTTTAATCTACATTTTCCTGATAACTAATGATATTGAGCATCTTTTTATATGGGCATTCATATATGTTCTTTTATGAAGTGTGCATTTAATTCTTTTGCCCATTTTTCTTGGATTGATTGTCTACTAATTATTGAAAATTTGACAGTTCATTATGTTTTGTCAGATATATGTATTGCAGATATTGTCTCCCACTCTGAAGCTTGCATGTTTTTAATAGTGTCTTTCAAAGAGCAAAAGTTTTAAATTTTGATAAAGTCCAATTTATCAATATTTTACAGTTTATGTGTTTTTTTGTGTCATATCTATGAAATATTTGCCTGCCCCAAGATCAGCAAGATATTCTCCTATGTTTTCTAGCAATTTTACAGTTTTAGCTTTTTAATTTTATCTTTGATCTCTACATCAAGTTAAATTTGATGTATTGAATGAAATAAAGTGTTGATTTTAATTAAAAAAAAATAGCCACTTGTCCTAGCTCCATATTTTTGGAAAGCAGCTTTATAAAATATCAGCCATGTGTATATGTATAGGTGTATTTCTGGTCTCTGCATTCTATCATACTAATATATCTGTTTATTTGCCAGTACTACCCTGTCTTGATTACTGTTGCTTTATAATGAGACTATAAGTTTCAAACTTTGTTCTTTTTAACATACTCTTTGGCTATTCTAAGTTGTTTCTTTTCCATATGTAAAAATGAGAATAGCTATATCTCAGAGTTGCTAAGAGTCTTAAATGAGGCAGTCCTTGAAAATGCTTACAACTGTTCCCGGCATTCAGTAAGGGCTCAATATATGTCGTTGTTATTAAAAAAAAAAATTATCAAGTATTTACTACTAGAGGCCCAGTGCATGAATTCATGCACAGGTGGGGTTCTTTGGCCTAACCTGTGATCAGGGCTGATCAGAAGGGAGGGGGCTGGCCTGCTGGGGGGAGGGACCGAGAGAGGTTGGTTCCAGCAGCAAGCTAACCAACGGCTGATTCCTCAAGGATCGGGCTCCCTCCTCCCTCCTGTCTGGGTCCAGGGTGCGGGGCTGTCAGGGTGCCAGCAGCAAGCTAACCATTGGCCGATTATGTGAGGAATCGGGCTCCCTTCTCCCTCCTGTCTGGGTCCGGAGTGTGGGCGAACCAGATTTGGGACTCTCAGGGCCCCAGCAGCAAGGTCTGGGTTAGTGCGCATCATAGCTATTGGCCGGTTGTTCCAGTTGTTCTAGTCATTCAGTTGTAACCATCACTTAGGCTTTTATATATATATAGATATTCTAGGCACTAGTAGATCGGGTACATTCACACATCTATGTGTGTGTGTGTGTGTGTGTGTGTGTGTGTGTGTGTGTATGTATATATATATACATACATATAAATATATATATATATTTGTATATGTGTATATACATACCTGTACTTCATTTACTTATGGTTTACTTTCTTCACTTCCTTGCAAACAGAGGGAAAGAGTGGTTTATGCTAATGTAGGACTTGAGCCAAGTATGTCTTTATGCAAAGGGTCAAAAATGACCATCTCTTTGTGTTTTTTGTGAGCAGAGCCATGGGTAAAAGGGACTATGACTAAGAATAGTTCTGGTATAATACTACTACTAGCATGTTTGAGGTCCTGAGGGGTGGAAAGGCTACACAGTTAATAATAATCTTATTTTGTGGTTCTCTTTTTATTACTTTATTGTTAACAGAACTAATTCCAATATAACATTCTCATACTTCAGTTAATATTGAAATCTAAAATGTGCACCCGCTTAAGGCAGAAAAAAAGAATTAGCTCATGTGTTTACTGAAATGCTGAATTTTTTATTCATAGGTTTAGCATTTCCAGGTCATGTGGCTGCCTTTAAGGGTGATTTGGAAATGCTTAAGAAATTAATAGAAGATGGAGTAATCAATATTAATGAACGTGATAATAATGGATCAACTCCTATGCATAAAGGTGAGTTATGATTCTTCGTTGTTTTTTAAAAATATATATTTTATTGATTTTTTACAGAGAGGAAGGGAGAGGGATAGAGAGTTAGAAACATCTATGAGAGAGAAACATCAATCAGCTTCCTCCTGCACACTCCCTACTGGGGATGTGCCCGCAACCAAGGTACATGCCCTTGACCGGATCGAACCTGGGACCCTTGAGTCCACAGGCTGACACTCTGTCCACTGAGCCAAACTGGTTAGGGCAAGTTATGATTCTTGTTTAATTTTCAATTCTGACGCAATTGCTATTGAATTATTTACCTTTTAAAATAATTACCCATCAGAAACACATGAAAATGCATGGCAGAGTGCTTAATTTTTATTTTATTTTATTTTAATTAAAAATGTTTTAATTGATTTGAGAAAGAGAGAAAGGAAACATCAGTTTGTTGTTTCACTTTATGCATTCATGAGTTGATTCTTATATGTGCCCTTACCAGGGATAAAACCTTGTTGTATCAGGATAATGCTCTAACCGAATGAGCTACCCAGCCAGGATCGGAGTGCTTAATTTTTAATTCAAGTGTGATACTCCTTTTATGATGTCAGATATTTACACATTTTCACATTTGAGGGTAATTCCAATAGAAGTTCTCTTTTGATTTTGTCATGTAGTTAAGATGTGAAATTCACGGTTAGAAAAATTTCTTAGGAGTAACATTTTCTGTGGACTGAAAATGTCCTGTTCATGCTAAAACCATATCTATCTTTTAAAAATGTTTTTATTGATTTTATAGAGAAAGGAAGAGAGAGAGAGAGAGAGAGAGAGAGAGAGAGAGAGAGAGAGAAAGAGAGAGAGAGAGAGAAACATTGATGAGAGAGAGAAACATTGATCAGCCTCCTGCACGGCCCCCACTGGGGATTGAGCCTGAAACCGGGTATGTAATGGGGAATCAAACGAGCAACCTCTAGGAGAATTTTCTTTATTCTAATACTCTGCAAAAAATGTTTTTTCTTCTATAGAAATATCAACATGATATGAACACGTTTTCTAGATATGTGCAATTTTTCTCTGCACTCTCCTTCCTTCTATGTGGAATTCTAAAAGATTGATCCATGTTTTTTTTTTTTTTTTTTTTTTTTTTGTCAGACCTTGTCAGATTGTCAACTCAGTGCAGGGAGTATATAGCTAGGATTTATTATTGCCAATATCCCTTTTATTTATAAAATAAAAAGCCAAATCTTTAACCTCTAGCACCTGAAATTTCTATTTTGCTTCATTAGTGATATTATACTTTTTTTTAATAATGTGATGGCTGGTATTCTTGTAAAAGTCTTAGAGTAAAAATAGTAATGTTGCTCTAGCTGAGTTGGCTCAGTGGATAGAGCATCAGCCTGCAGACTGAAGGGTCCCAGATTCGATTCCAGTCAAGTGTATGTACCTTGGTTGCAGGCTTGAACCTGGCTCTGGTCAGGGACCATGAGGGAAGCAACCAATCCATGTGTCTCTCTCACATCCATGTTTCTCACTCTCTCTCCCTTTCCCCCTCCCTTCCATTCTCTCTAAAAAGCAATGGGAAAATATCCTCAGGTGAGGATTAACAACAACAATAAAAAGACAGTAGTCTTGTTAATATAGTCCTGTGTTTGAATAGGATTTTATTTTATAAATAACTTCTGGTTGTTATTTATTTCATAAATTATGAAATAATGTTACTGTTGTTTAGGTTCTTAGCTTAATCATTAAAGTTCATTTAATTTATAATGTATCTTAAGAATCTTAAGCACCATGTGTACCAATCTAATCTAATAAAAGAGAACCATGGTAATTGGCATACGACCGCTACCCTTCCCATTGGCTAATCAGGGTGATATGCAAATTAACTGTCAGCCAAGATGGCGGCCGGCAGCCAGGCAGCTTGAAACTAACATGAGGCTTGATTGCTTCAGTGACGGAGGAAACCAACCTTCCCCGCCTGCCTTGCAGGCCTCTGAGCCTGCAGTTTGAAACATTTTAACAAATATAGAAGCTAAAAAAAAAAACCCCAGAAACCAGCTTTCAGTGAATGCGATCTCAGAGTTGGAGTCAGAGCTGGAGTTATACATTGTTTCGATTACCTACTTTCAGCAGCGGAGGCCTAAGAGCTGGAGCCTCAGAGCTAAAGCTGGCCCAGAATTAAAAAAAAGAAAAGAAAAAAAGGAGCGGTCCGGAGCTTCTGTCACCCGCCAGCCTGAAAACAGCCCTCAGCCCCTCACCCAGACTGGCCAGGCACCCCAGTGGGGACCTCCACCCTGAAGGGTGTGTGACCAGCTGCAAACAGCCCTCAGCCCCTCACCCAGGCTGGCCAGGCACCCCAGTGGGGACTCCTACCCTGAATGGGGTGTGACCAGCTGCAAACAGCCATCATTCCCTCACCCAGGCTGGCCAGGCACCCCAGTGGGGACCCCCACCCTGATCCAGGACACCCTTCAGGGCAAACCAGCCAGCCCCACCCATGCACCAGGCCTCTATCCTATATAGTAAAAGGGTAATATGCCTCCCAGCACCGGGATCAGCAGAGCCGACAGGCCTTCCGGCACCGGGATCAGCGTGACAGGGGGCAGCGCCCAAACCCCCTGATCGCCCTGCGGCTCTGTGTGTGACAGGGGGTGGGGCCACAACCTCCCTATCCGCCCTGCTCTGTTCATGACAGGGGAAGGCGCCCCAACCTCCTGATCAGCCCTGCTCTGTGCCTGATAGGGGGGAGCTCCCCAACCTCTGCTCGCCCTGCGGCTCTGTGTGTGACAGGGTGCGGCGCCCCAACCCCCTGCACCCCCCCCCCCCCCCACGGGCCCTGCTCTGTGTGTGATGGTGTAGAGCCATAACCTCCCCATTGGCCCTGCCCTGAGTGTGACAGTGGCAGCGCCCCAACCCCCTGATCGGCCCTGCTCTGTGGGTGATAGAGGGCGGCGCCACAACCCCCACCCCTCCCACGGGCCCTGCTCTGTGTGTGATGGGGTAGAGCCATAACCTCCCCATCGGCCCTGCCCTGAGTGTGAGAGTGGTGGCGTCCCAACCCCCTGATCGGCCTTGCTCTGTGTGTGACAGGGGGCGGTGCCCCAACTCCCCTATCGGCCCTACTCTCTGAGTGACAGGGGGGAGCTCCTCAACCCCCTGATGGGCCCTGCTCTGTGCGTGACAGGGGGCAGCACCCCAACCCCTGGATTGGCCCTGCTCTGTGCGTGACAGGGGGTGGCGCCGCAACCTCCCCATCGACCCTGCCTTGAGTGTGACAGGGGGCAGTGGCCCAACCCCCCAATCGGCCCTACCCTGAGCGTGACTGGGGGTGGCATCGCAACCTCCCGATTGGCCCTGATCTGTGCATGACAGGGGGCGGCGCCCCAACTCCCCAATCGGCCCTGCTCTGAGCCCAACCAGGGGCTGCACCTAGGGGTTGGGCCTGCCCTCTGCCACCCGGGAGCAGGCCTAAGCCAGCAGGTCGTTATCTCCCGAGGGGTCCCAGACTGCGAGAGGGCACAGGCCAGGCTGAGGGACCCCCCCTTCCCCCCGAGTGCACAAATTTTAGTCCTATATAGTAAAAGCCTAATATGCTAAGTGTCTGGTCTACCCAGTTGGCCATTCAACCCATCAAAGCACAATATGCTAATGATATGCTAAGGCTGCTCAACTGCTTGCTATGACATGCACTGACCACCAGGGGGCAGACACTCCAACTGTTAGGTTAGCTTACTTCTGGGGTCTGGCCAATTGGGACTGAGCGAGATCGGCTGAACACTCTGGAACCGTCCTGTGGTCCCTCCTTGGCTGGCCAACCTCCTGTGTCCCTCCCCGGCCCTGATTGTGCACTGGTGGAGTTCCTCAGCCTGGCTTGCACCCTCTCACAATCCAGGACTCCTCAAGGGATGTTGGAGAGCCGGTTTTGGCCCGATCTCGCAGGCCAGGCTGAGGGACCCCACTGGTGCACGAATTCGTGCACTTGGCTTCTAGTAGTTTTATAAGAGAAAGGGTATTTGGGGCAGAAAGAAGGCGAAGTGAAAGGGGTTTCTCTTATACATAGAGGGGTCCCACTTTGGTAAATGCTATTCTGTAGTTTGGAGAATCTCACTCCATCCACCTCTACTAGCTGTCTAGGCATTAAAGCTTTTCACTATGGGATTTATGAATGGAGTGGATACTTAAAATGTGCATAAAAGATTGTGGTTTTTAAAAAATGTGCTGCCCTGGAGAAAAGCCCCCATTTTATAACCTAGGTACAACCAGTCTTTATTCCTAGTGTGTATGTGGGGTGTCATTTATGAGAAGCAAAAGAGAGGCTCACTCACGGTATTTATAATGCATCTTTGGAGTGATGATACATTAAAGTAAGTTTTACTTGCCAGATGGTTTTCAGCCTATCAGTCAGTTCTTTACCAGTTGAACTGAGATGGAAATGAGGGAACTGGAAGAAGGTTCTAAAGAGATTGATGTACAACAATAGAGTGTTTGGGTTACAGCTATTGTGAGAAGGTGAGAGGGTGAAAGTGAAGAGGAACCAAAAGGGTTTGCCCTTCACCCCTTCTCTGGTCAGTTTGTCCGTAAGAACTCCTGGGGCCAAGGGTGGATCACATGGTATGGTGGAGGGGTGATAAGTGGCTGGAGCAGGAGAAGGGAAATTTTTGTGTACATTATCTTATTTTCTGTGGAGTATCTGTATGCTAAATCAGGGTAAATAACAGTTTCCTTATAATTTAATTAACATGTTGTCAGTCTATCTGCTTCTTTTTCTTTCATTTTAATTTTGATTCAGTAAATAAGCTGCAGTATCAGTCATTTAATGATTTTTAAATCTACTATGACTTCTCTTTCGTTTACTTCTAAGCTTTAATTATTTCAAATCATTTTTTTAAAATTTCTAGCCACTGTATAATTTTTTCTTGTTCTCATATAAAACATTGGTCCAATTAATAAATATATTCTAATCAATATATAATAAGGATCTTAGATAAAAATTCTTTTATTGTATTTCATTGTAGACAAATTACTTAGCGCCCCCCCCCCCATATTAACTGTGTAATAAAATGGAAATGTTGGGTTAAACTCTATTTTATAAAGCTCACCATTGTTCAGGATTCATAAATATGGTTTTGTAACTCTTACAGAGAAAAGATGTTGCTGTTTTTGTTTAAAGTAGGGTTATGTCTACAGGTATGGGAAATCCTGTAGTATTCTTTGTTAGCTATTTTGGATTTGCTGTAGGAGAAAAGAGAAGCGAAAAGAGAAGCCCCAGGCTCCTCAGGGGCCAATTCTGAGTTTGGAAGATGGACCTGAGTCATTTCGGGAAAGGTAGGATAAGAGTGCTTATACTCGTAGACCTTTTGTAAGCTGGGCCATAGGGCTATAGTGATGGGGTTTGCTTTGTCATTGGATCTGGCTTTGTGTCCTTTCCTCTCTATTCCCAGTATTGGAGGTAGATTAACTTTTTAAGACACCAAGCCATACCAAAAGTTCATGCTCTGATTTATTTTACAGAGGTACATATATATTCAGTACCAGTCATGTGCCCACACCATGAAAATCGTGTGAGATCCAGACCTTACTGTTAAGGAGCTATATACTTATACCATGAGCAACTAGAGATTTGTATAAGTCAGGATGTAATAAATGGCAAAAAGTTTTTGGTTGTTAAAATACATGCAGTGGAATTCAGGAGTAGAAATTGAACAGAAGTTGCTAAGTGTTAAATTATTGAGGAAATATTCATGGGAATTCATAAATAATACCTTATGTTTACATAACATTTAACTGTCATGTTCAATCCTTATTGTAATTTTACAAGCCAGCAGTGTAAATCACTGCTGCTTTATAAATATGAAATTATCTGTGTAAAAGATGAGAAAATTGAGGTCCAGAGGAACCAGGTTTTTTGACTGAGGTTACACAGTTGGTAAGAGCAGAGCTTAGATTTCATTTATTTATTTTTCTTCATTCACTCATCAAATCTATAGATATTTGTTGCAGGTCTGTATGTGCCAGCCACTTGCTAATTCTGTTCTGTCCTTCAGTCTCATTGTTTAGTAGACCTAAATTCAGCTCTTTTAAGTTTATTAAGTCCCCCTGTCCCAGTTTTCCTGAGTCTTGAGATGGACTTAGAAGGATGGGTAGAAGTCAGATAAGCATAGAGTTGAGTGATGTACACTAGGTGAGAAGACACATAAGCAGTGTTGTGGAGGTGAAAATTAATATCAAGTGCATGTGTCTGAAGAGAAAGATTTAGAAAAAGGTGTAAATAGTTTAGGTAATTGGGGATCTATAAATTTTGAGTTGTGAGGGTCAGAGGAATAAGTTCTGTGATAGAAGATTGGTCAGGAGCTATCAATACCAGCAGACAGACACTCAATAAAATTAGAAAAAATTAGATTATAGTTTCAAATCCATTACTTACTAGCTGTGTGATGTTAACGAAATAACTTCTTTGAACCTCAACTTTTATATCTGTATGTAAAGTTCTCTGTATAGGTGATGGGTACAGTATATATTTGATTACATGTTTGTCTGATGAATGAATAAATGAAATGGAGAAAATTACATCTGCCCAATTTATTGGTTATTGCAAGTATCAGTATTTATGAAAGTACTCTCTAATGGTGTTCAAAGTTTGGAAAGTTGCTACTAGTAACAACTTTTTGTGTATTTTCTGTTTGTTTTTACAGCTGCTGGACAAGGCCACATAGAATGTTTGCAGTGGATAATTAAAATGGGAGCAGACAGTAATATTACCAACAAAGCAGGGGAGAAACCCAGCGATGTGGCTAAGAGGTATCCCTATATGCTTCACTTTTTTCTTTTTGGTTTTGTTTTTAAAGTTTTGCGTATACTCTGTTATACTTGGAAATCTTTGAAGATTCAATGGGATGACATTGTCAAATGCTGAGAGAATGACAGTATTCAAGCTGAATAGACATTTGACAGTATATTAACTCTTTTCTTTAAAGCAGTGATTCTCAACTAGGAGGAAGTATCGTCCCCTTTCCTAGAGGAGGGGCATTTGGAAATTTGGGTTTGTCACAATGACTAGCAACCATCTATATATCCTATCTAATAATAGACAAACATGGTAATTAACCATACCTCCGACACGCTTCCCATTGGCTAATCAGGGTGATATGCAAATTAACTGCCAACCAAGATGGTGACCGGCAGCCAGGCAGCTGAAGCGAGCAGGAGGCTTGCTTGCTCCAGTGATGGAGGAAGCCAAGGTTCCCCGCCTGCCACTGCTGGGCTCTGAGCTTGCACTCTAAGAAACAATGTTGCAATTATAGAAGCTAAACAAACCCCAGAAACCTGTTTTCAGCCAGCCGGGCCTCAGAGCTGGAGCTGCAACTATGTTTCAATTATAGAAGGTAAATAAATCCCAGATACCTGCTTTCATCAGCCGAGGTCTCAGAGCTGGAGCCGAGCCTCAGAGCTAAAGCGGGCTCTCAGCTCCAGTTACAGCCATAGAAGGTAAATAAAACCCAGAATAAAAAAAAGAAAAGAAAAAAAGGAGAGGTTGGGAGCATCAGTCACCCGCCAGCCTGAAAACGGCCCTCAGCCCCTCACCCAGACTGGCCAGGCACCCCAGTGGGGACCCCCACCCTGAAGGGGGTGTGACCAGCTGCAAACAGTCATCATCCCCTCATCCAGGCTGGCCAGGCACCCAAGCGGGACCCCCACCCTGATCTGGGACACCCTTCAGGGCAAACCAGCTGGCCCCCACCCGTGCACCAGGCCTCTGTCCTATATAGTAAAAGGGTAATATGCAAACTGACCCTAACAGCAGAAGGACTGGGAATGACTGGTCACTATGACACACACTGACCACCAGTGGGCAGGCGCTCAATGCAGGAGCTGCCCCCTGGTGGTCAGGGCGCTCTCACATGGGAAGAGCTCTGCTCAGCCACAAGCCAGGCTGCCGGCTGCCAGTACAGCGGTGGTGGTGGGAGCCTCTCCTGCCTCCTCAGCAGTGCTAAGGATGTCCGACTGCAGTTTAGGCCTGCCCCCTGCTGGCAAGTGGACATCCCCCGAGGGCTGCTGGGCTGCCAGAGGGATGTCTGATTGCCATCTTAGGCCCAATCCCCCGGGGAGCAGGCCTAAGCCAGCAGGTGGTCATCCCCTGAGGGGTCCCAGGCCGGGCTGAGGGACCCCCCCCCCCCGAGTGCACAAATTTTTGTGCACCGGGCCTCTAGTATATCTATAAAAGACAAGAGACCAGAACACCGGAACAACTGGTTGCTATGACATGCACTGGGGAGGCGAATTGGCCTGATCAGGGCACAGATTGACACCCCCCCAATTGCCCACAGCCCCTCCCTCCCAGCCAGTCTTATCCCTGATGGGTGCCCTTCTTCCCCGATCAGAGGCGGGGCCAGCCGGCCAACTTCCCGCGGCCCCTTTCCCCCACTGGCCGGCCTGATCAGCTCTCATTGGGGTGGGCCGGCCGGACCCCACCTGTGCATGACTTCGTGCACCGGTCCTCTAGTATTCATGACCCCCAAAAGTCTTCTTGTGCTCCTTTTTAATCTCCCTCCCTCCCACTGCTGGCTTCCCTAAGCAAACACGGGTCTGCTTTTTGTCACTGTAGATTAGTTTGCATTTTTAGAGTTTTATTATGAATGGAATCATATAGTAAGTACTATTATATAGCTGGCTTCTTTAAGCCAGCATAATTATTTTGAGAATTCGTATGTATTAGTAGTTCATTTCTTATTGCTGAACAGTTTTCCATCAGATGTAGAATTCTATAGTATTCCATAGTTTGATTATCCACTAACCTGTTGAAGGAGATTTTGATTGTATCCATTTTTTGGTGATTATGAATAACACTGCTATAAATATTTACATACAGGATTTTGTGTGAATATAAGCTTTAAGTTTACTTGGGTAAATACTTAGGGGTAGTATTGGTGGGACATATGCTAAGGGTATGTTTAACTTCATAAGAAGCTGCCAAAGTGCTTCCAAAGTGATCATAGGCATTGACATTCCAAAAGTCTCTGTTGTCAGGTTCTTTGATTTTAGTGATTTTAGTAGGTGTGCAGTGGCATCTCATTGTGGTTTTAATTTGCATTTTCCTAATAAAAATTATTTTGATTTTGAGCATTTTTTCATATACATTTTTTCCATTTGTATATTTTCTTTTGGTGAAGTGACTGTTTAGATCTTTTGTCCAGTTTTTAAAAGTGAGTTGTTTTCTTATTATTGCTTTACGAGCTATTTATATATTCTGGAGACTAGTTTTTTCCTTACGTTTTTATTTTGTAAAAATGTTCTCCCAGTTTAGGCTTGTTTTTTTAATTCTGTTAACAATGTCTTTGAAGAGCAGAAGTTTTTTTTTTTAATCAATTTGTTCTTTTATGGATTATGCTTTTGGTATCATAGCTAAGAAATTGTCAATTAAAACAAAGTCACAAAGATTTCTCCTTTGGTTTCTTTTAGATGTTGTATAGTTTTAGGTCTTACATTGAGGTCTATGATGCATTTTGAAGTATGCATCCAAAGTGTTCTTTTTTTTTTTTTAAATATAGATATCCAATCGTTGTAGCACTATTTGTTGAAAAAGCTGTCCTTTCTCCACTTTATTACCTTTGTGTCTTTGTCCAAGTTAGTGTCCATATTTGTGTGGGATTATTTCTAGGCTTTATATTTTGTCTGTTGATCTGTCTATTTGTTTATCTTTATACCAGTATTATATGGGTGATTTAATACTATGAATATATCTGGAGTTAATAATAATTTCTGGCCCACATTTTTTTTCATTCATGCACCAAAAGGCTAGGTGTAAAGTGTAATGTTGAATCTCTATAAAGCAAGTACTCAGTAAATGAAAGCTGTTAAATTACAACCTAGTAATAGAACTAATGATTTCTGTTAACCTTATAATTTCCTACATATGTTTATTTCTATATCTTTAATGATTTGCAGTACCTGGTGAAAGGTATGAATATATGTATGTACGTGTGTGTGTGTGGTTATATGGTTATGGAAAACATAGAATTTGAGGTTTTTGTGGTTAGCGAGTAATTATCCTTGTCCTAAGAGAAAGCATTGAACATCTTAATTAGGAAAACTGTGGAAAAATATTCAGATTACATGCAATTACAACAACTCCAAAATCAAAGGTATATTATTGGAAGCTTCAGAGATGTAGGAAATAGCAAAGAAAATAGAAAATATGGATGGAAAGTCATTATTTTTCCATTAAATTTCAAAGCCATGTCAAGTGCTTTGGGTTGAAGAAGAATCAAGATTAAGGGTGCTAGAGCTATAGTTATCCCTAAAAATGGAACCATAACTAATTCTACAATCTAAATTAGGCCATCAGAAAAAGGTAGTAAATGCAGGCGATCAAATAGGGTGGTTTTGAACTTTCTGTTCAATTTAGCAATTCTCTTTTGGTCTCCTCTTTCAGTTGGGTTTTTGCCAATAAAAATGATAGAATCTGTCTTTAATGATCACTTGTCCTTAGTGTCGAATAACTGAGTTTCCCATGTACTACTAGCTGGATATAGTACATCAAATTGGCACTGAGATTCAGGTATAGTTTTGTTCCTTTACTGAGTGGGTGGGTTGGTGGCATAATGTACATAGTGTAATTACTTAAATTAAGTTCAAACTGCAGTTTCAATTTGAAAATTGTGGTTCTTGTTCATTGGTGATTCTTTTCTACAGGTTTGCCCATTTAGCAGCCGTAAAGCTATTAGAAGGGCTACAGAAATATGATATAGATGATAATGAAATTGATGAAGATGATATGAAGTGTTTTATAAGACATGGTGTTGAGGGAAGCACTGATGCTAAGAATGATTTATATCTTAATGAGTCGGATAAAACAGATGCCAGAAGTAAGTGTGCCAACTCTGTTGTGATTTGTTCTTTAAGAAATGCCGTAGCCATTGTCTTTCCTCCAAATTTGAAAATTATCCTAAAAATAGCTATAATCTACAAAGTAAAATACTTTCATTTTGGGGGGAACCAGAACTAGTATAATTTTGGTACTAGGGGTTGTTGAACAAATAAAAAATGTAAGACATGATCTCTTTCCCTCAAGGAGGAAAATGTTATATAAGAGGAAACATTATTTAAGTGGATCATAGGAAACAGGAAGAGACATCCCAAGGATTTCCATGGTTAGTTGGCAAGTGATTTTTACAGAAAATAATAGCAGCAAATATTTATTGTCTACAATGTGCCAGATACTGTTGTAGTTATTGGAGAAACAGTGAACAATATAAAATCCCCAACATCATCCAGAATTTACCTTCTGGAGATGTGGTGGTGACAGATAATAAGAAAATAGATACATAAAGAAAATAAAGTAGATTGGTGCTATAGATAAGATAACCATTAGAGGAGTCCTCTCTAAGGGAGTGACATTTGAGAAGAGACCTGAGCCTGTAGGTGCCAGTTACCTATTCCCCTCCACCCATCAAGTTCACAAGCAACAATGTGTCCAGATGATGTCAAATGTCCTTAGGGGAGAAAATCACCCCAGGTTGAGAAGCACTACCACACAGAATAGAAGGTTCGATAGTTGGAGAATAGCTAAAAGCTGCTCTCAACACACTTCCTTCTCTCAGTATCCTCTTGCATAGATATTACAAGTAACTAATCATAAAATTTGGGAGCTGGGCTAGTTATTGTTTTAAATAAATGCAGCATATTTCAATTTTTCTAATTTTTGTTGTATCATAGATTACGCATGGTCCTGTAATATACCACTACTCTAAACCACTGCTAGTCTTTAAACTTCCTTGTTCATAGTATTAAAAGTCATAACAGTCTGATACACCCTCCAAGAGCAGGAGGAGAACCCTCCATTTAGGTTTATCATTGCTTGTTCATCCAAATATTATTTACTGATATTTATTCTTCTGTGTGTTTGCCACCTCCCTCCACCTCCTCCCCAAACCACACAGACACTGGCTTTAGAGGAAGAATAGGCTACAGGATGAGCATCCTGCCAGCACCTGTCTAAATTAGGTTTCTATGCAACTCTGTCTTGCAGTGAGAGCCTATAAGAAAATTGTAGAATTGAGACACCTCCTGGAAATTGCTGAGAGCAACTATAAACACTTGGGAGGGATAACAGAAGAAGACTTAAAGCAGAAGAAAGAACGGCTGGAGTCTGAAAAGTAATGTCCTCCAAACTTTAATGGTTTCTTTTTAGTTCTCTCTCTAAATGCCATGTGAAGGTTTGTTGACCAACAACTTGTTTTGTTATCCCCACCAAAGGACATAAGAGTCTATCCTGTTTTCCTCCTAAGTCCCCAGATAGAGAAGGTATTAAGATTTTTTTTGTGTGTGTGTTAAAATACACATAACATAAAGTATAGCATCTTAACCATTTTTAAGTACAATTCAGTAGTGTTAAATAGATTCACATTTTTGCACAACCTATCTCCAAAACTCTTTTCATCTTGTAAAATTGAAATTCTGTAGAGTTGTTTTTTTTTTTGTTTTTGAGATCACAGCTACTTTGAGCTTTTCAATCAACGTATCTATAACCATCCCTATCAAATTGGACTGCTTATTCATGAATCTGAGGTCCAGGGCTGTGGTACCTCATCAGAGGATGCTCTGTGTCCAGAGGCAGTGAGCAGTTGCATCCTTTACTCCCTGCTCCCTAAGTTGGCTCTCTGCACATTTGGTGCCTCTCTACTTAATTAATGGCTGCTGGAATAGAAGATGCCTAGTGCTTATTTCTTCGCACTGCCTCTCTGCTGTCGGTCCGCTTTTCAGAATGGACAGGGAACAACGGGAGACAGGGGAGAAGACTTTTAATCAAAACTTGGGTCTGTACAGAGGATTCTCCTCTTTCTCCGCCCTCTCCTTTGGTTGGGTCTCTTTCCCTCAGACTCTTAGAACCTCCCGCTTCCCTTTTCTCTGTTTTCTTCTGAATATAGACTCAGTAAGAGGTCTGGTGAATGCATTCAGAGTAATATCTAAATCTTTGATAAGGGTTAATATATTATCCTTCCATAGATATTTGGGAATTTGAGTAGAAGACAAAGCTTTAAGCCAAAATACTCTTCTCTTTCAGTGGGATTTTAGAGACTAGGAAACTGGGGCAAAATTTAAATTTTTTAAAAAAACCAGGGGCCTTCTTGATGACTCACAGACACCAGGGGGGGGGGGCAGTAAGGGCATGAGTGTGTGTGTGTGTGGGGGGGGCCCGCAATGGGGCGATAAGGACACATAATGTAATACCTTAATTAATAAAGGAAAAAAGTATTATTTAAGGTATTACATATAGTATTACATATGTCTTCTTTTCCCCCCATTGACCTCTCCCTGGCCACCCCCACCCCCCAGCACATGCCCTCACCCCCCTACTGTCTGTGTCCATTGGTTATGCTTACATGCATGCATACAAGTCCTTTGGTTGATCTCTTACTCCCTCCACGCTCCCCTGCCTTCCCTCTGAAGTTTGATGGTCTATTCGATGTTTCTGTCTCTATTTTTGTTCATCAGTGTATGTTGTTCATTATATTCTACAAATGAGTGAGATCATGTGATATTTATCTTTCTCTGACTGATTTATTTTGCTTAGTGTAATGCTCTCCATGTCCATACATGCTGCTGCAAATGGTAAGAATTCCTTCTTTTTTACAGCAGCATAGTATTCCATGTGTAGATGCACCACTGTTTTTAATCCACTCATCTGCTGATGGGCACTTAGGCTGTTTCCAAATCTTAGCTATTGTAAATTGGGCTGCTATGAACATAGGGGTGCATATATCCTTTCTGATTAGTGTTTTTGATTTCTTGGGATATATTCCTAGAATTGGGATTACTGGGTCAAATGGGAGCTCCATTTTTAACTTTTTGAGGAAACGCCATGTTGTTTTTCCACAGTGGTTGCACTAGTCTGCATTCTCACCAGCAGTGCAAGAGGGTTCCTTTTTCTCCACATAGCTAGTACTTATTGTTTGTTGATGATAGCCATTCTGACAGGTGTGAGATGGTATCTCATTGTCGTTTTGATTTCCATCTCTCAAATGATTAGTGACTTTGAGCATATTTTCATGTCTCTTGGCTTTCTGTATGTCCTCTTTCGAAAAGTGTCTATTTAGGTCCTTTGCCCATTTTTTGATTGGATTGTTTATCTTCCTTTTGTTAAGTTGTATGAGTTCCCTATAAATTTTGGAGAGTAGGCCCTTATAGGATATAACATTGGCAAATATGTTCTCTCATGCAGTGGGCTTTCTTATTGTCTTGTTGATGGTTTCTTTTGCTGTGCAGAAGCTTTTTATTTTGATGTAGTCCCATTTGCTTATTTTCTCCTTAGTTTCCATTTTCCTAGGAGTTGTATCAGTAAAGATATTGCTACGACATTTGCCTGCTTTTTTGCTCTCTATTGATTCTGCTAAGATTTTTATGGTTTCCCATTTTATGTTTGAGTCCAAATAAAAATGGCTACAAACAAGTACCTATCAATAATAACCTTAAACATAAATCGATTAAATGCTCCAATCAAAAGACATCGAGTGGCGAAATGGATAAGAAAATATGACCCATATATATGCTGTCTACAAGAGACCCACCTCAGAACAAGGGACTCACACAGACTGAAAGTGAAGGGATGGAAAAATATCATTCAGGCAAATGGAAATGAAAAAAGAGCTGGGGTAGCAATACTTATATCTGACAAAATAGACCTCAAAGTGAAGGCGATAACAAGTGATAAGGAAGGCCACTTCATAATACTAAAGGGATCGATACAACAAGAGGATATAACTATGGTAAACATATATGCACCCAATGTAGGAGCATCCAAATACATGAAAAAACTTCTGGAAGACATCAAGGGAGAGATTGACAACAATACAATCATAGTAGGGGACTTTAATACCTCATTGGTATCACTGGATAAATCCTCTATTCAAAAAATCAGCAAAGAAACAACAATCCTAAGTGACTTGCAAGATCAGATGGACTTAATTGACATCTTCAGAACATTTCACCCCAAAGCTACAGAATATACATTCTTCTCAAGTGCACATGGGACATTTTCAAAGATAGATCACATATTGGGACACAGGCAAAGTCTCTTCAAATTCAAGAAGATTGAAATCATATCAAGCATCTTCTTAGACCACAATGGCTTAATATTAGAAATAACTACAATATAAATAATCAAAAAAATTCAAACACTTGGAGGCAAAATAGCATGTTATTAAACAATGATTGGGTTATCAAAGAGATCAAAGGAGAAGTAAAAAACATCCTGGAAACAAATGACAATGAAAACACAACAACCCAAAATTTATGGGACACAGTGAAAGCAGTTCTGAGAGGGAAGTTCATAGCATTACAAGCCTATCTCAAAAAACAAGAAAAACTGGCAATAAATTACCTAACTCTACAACTTAAAGAATTAGAAACAGACCAACAACAAATGCCCAGAGTGAGCAGAAGGAAGGAAATAATGAAGATGAGAGTGGAAATGATGTAGAGACCAAAAACACAATTCAAAAGATAAATAAAACCAAGAGCTGGTTCTTTGAAAGGATAAACAAGGTTGATGAACCTTTAGCCAGATTCACCAAGAAGCAGAGAGAGAGGACCCAAATAAACAAAATCAGAAATGAAAAAGGTGAAATAACAAAAGCCTGCAGGAATACAAAGGATTGTAAAATATACTATGAACAACTCTATTCCAACAAACTGGTCAACCTAGAAGAAATGGACATATTCCTAGAAAAATACAACCTTCCAAAACTCAATCAGGAAGAATAAAAAAATCTGAATAGGTTGATAACTATGGAGGAAATTGAAGCAGTAATCAAAAAACTTCCAGCAAACAAAAGCTCGGGTCAGATGGCTTCACAGTGGAGTTTTACCAAACATTCAAAAAAGAATTAAAACCTATCCTCCTCAGACTATTCCAAAAAAAATTCAAGAGGAAGGAACCACTTCCAAGTTCTTTCTATGAAGCCAGGATTACCCTAATCCCCAAACCAGATAAAGGCACTACAAAGAAAGAGAATTACAAGCCAGTATCTCTGATGAACATAGATGCTAAAATCCTCAACAAAATTTTAGCAAATCAGATCCAGCATTCCATTAGAAAGATCATACACCATGACCAAGTAGGGTTTATTTCAGGGATGCAAGGATGGTAAAGTATCTGTAAATCAATAGAAAAAACACACACAAAGCAAAGAAAAAGAAAACAAAAGTTTAAATCAATTCATGCCATTTCTCTGCTTAGATCCTCCAGTGGCTTCCCTTTTCACTGAGAGTAAAAGCTCTACTTTACTGGATTCCTTTTACCTCTCTGACCTACTATCCCTTTTATACTTTAAACTATTCCAATCACATGGCCTCTGGTTTTCTTTCAGGTCACCAGGCATACTTCTGATGTAGGGCCTTTACACCTGCTCTTCTGTGTGTAATGCCCTTCCCCTGGAGGTCTGCTTGATCATCTTCCTCATTTCTTTAGAACTTTGCTCCAAAGCACCTTCTTAGTAAGGCTTTTCCTGCCACTGTGTATGAAGTGTTAATGCCCTCTTCAACAACATTTTACATGACCCTTTCTTGCTTATTTTTTCTCCCTTAGCATTTATCAACTTCCAACATACCATAATTTCTTATTTTCTTTCCTGTCTGTCTTCCTCCACTGCTAAGACAAGACCTCGAGGGCATATTTGGCCCATTTGGTGTACTGCTGATCCCCAGTATCTAGATTAGTGTTGGTTCACGTAGCTTCTCAATACATATTTGTAGAATACAGTGGGGGCCTTGACTTACAAGTGTCCTGACTAATGAGTTTTTCGAGATACGAGCCGTCTCTCGGCCAATTTTTTGCTTTGAGTTGCGAGCTAAAATTCGGGTTACGAGCCAGCTTCAGATACCCCACCGCTAGTTGGCGCAGTGAACATCACAGTGAACACCACAACATCAGTCCAGTATCACGTGTCTCACTCGTTCACTTTAATGATTTGACATATGAGTAATTTGAGTTACAAGCTCCATCACGAAACGAATTAAACTCGTAAGTCAAGACCCCACTGTACAGTTATTTTTTTATTTGCCTTAAATACAGTGCATGGATGCTTTTCACTCTTACCAAAATCATATTTAGTTCATATTGGAGACTGACTGAAAACAAAATCTATTTTTGACAGGACTATCCAAGAGCTGCAGGGCCAGCTGCAGTACGAACGACTGCGGAGAGAAAAACTAGAAAGTCAGCTGGATGAGTGTCGAGCAGAGGTGGATCAGCTCAGGCAGACCCTGGAAGATATTCAGGTCCCCAATTCCATGCCGGCGGTTAGTGTCCTTCTTAACACATTTATCTTTCTCAAGAAGTAGTATACAAGAGTAGTGAAGAGTTCAAGTTTTGGACTGGGGATATCTGGATTTGAATCCTGGCTACAACCCTTTTTTGGTTTGAACAAATCATTTAACTTCTCTTTGCCTTAGTTGTAAACTGGAGGTAATAATTTATATTTTCTAGAGTGTTGTAAGGTTTAAATGAATATATATCTATGTATATTCCTTCATATATCTATACTAATAATAGACAAATATGTAAATTGACCATCCCTCCACAACAGCCAATCAGGAGTGAGTATGCAAATTAAACCGACAAAGATGGCGGGCCTGTGGGCAGCATGCATGTGCACGGGCGTTGAGCGGCTGGGAGGTGGGTGGGATGTGGCGGTCGTCCCCGGGACCCCAGCCACTCCGAGCCTGTGGCCAGTGCGTGTGCATGCCGATGCCGAGTGGCTAGGGTCCCGGGGACGCCACTGGAGTGTCCGGTCCTGTCAGCCTGGCCTGGGGGCAGCTGAAGTTCCCAGAACCAAAAGTGCGGGGAGCACCAGGACGGCTGGGAATTGTAGTTCTGATGGTAGAAGCTTTGCAGGATCTCTAGACACTAGAGCAAAGTGAGCTTGGAGCAAGTTACTGTTGTGGGTGGGGGATGGAGGGAAAGCAAAGGTGAGAGACATAAGTAAAGTCAGACTGTTGAGGAAAAATTAAAAGGAAGATATCCTGAACTTCCTGAAAATCTCCACCAATGGAGCAAAGAAAAAAAAAGACCTCTATTATTCTGTGAGCACCAAACCAAACTGGGTTGGGGTCTCAGACAATTCGCTCATATGATTGCAAAGACAGACAGAAACTCCTGGATTGGAGAGGACTCCCCTGAGGGCTACCAGATTGGAGAGGGTTTCAGGTCGGGCTGAGGGACCCACCCCCATGCACAAATTTTGTGCACCGGGCCCCTAGTCTATAATAATATGAGGGTAATATGCTAATTAGACTGGACATCCTTCCAAATGACCTTCCAGATGAAGCCAGGGCTGCGAGGGAAGTCCGGGTCCCAGGTGCCAGAGGGAAGCCGGTGCCAGCAGCCGGGGGAAGGAAGGCCTACTCTTGCATGAATTTTGTGCATCGGGCCTCTAGTACACACATGTCTACATATATATCTACATATATATTGGTTAGAACAGCAGCCTGGTTCATAAATGAGCAGTGTTGTTCTTATTATTGTACCATATAAGGAAAAAATATTTGCAGAGTAATCAAAAATTCTAAGGCAATTAGAGAGTATATATAAATATAATTTAACATTCTAAATAGCCAAAATAAAGTGCTTTGAGTGGAATCCATGTACGAAATCGTCAGTTTCTCAAAGGAGCAATTTTAAGAATAGAAAGCCAGCATGGAAGTTGTCATAGTATCCCTTTGTTCAGATTAATTTGTAACACAAAGTTCTTACACATATTATCACATGTCATTTGATCTGCTCTCATTTAACATCTGAGGAAACTGAAGCTCAGAGAGTGGAGTTGTCTAAATTCACACAACTAGTTATGGTGGGATCAGTATTCAATCTCTAACTTTTGATTCCATAGCCTTATCTCTTTTCATAATTCCCAGCTGGAACTATGAATTTGGAATTTGGAATATAGGAAAATGCTTATAGTTATAGATGAAAAGGACAAATCTCTAGAAGGAAGCTAAAAAGAAAAGAATATGGAAACAGATACAAAGAACAAATACAGGAAAACAGGTGGAGTATTTTTATAATTGAGTGACAGCGTCAGCAGGAAACCCAGTGGTACTTGTATTTCAGGCCATCTGGTCTCAGGAGAAGAGGCAGAAAGTACACTGGGGAAACTTTACCCTTGCTCCCTTCTGTGAGTGAAGACAGGCCATGATGTGGTCCTTGTGGACAGCTCATGTGACATAGTGTAGGGATTTGGGTACGTTACATATTTTCCTTTCATGGGAAATTTTTTCTTCAGTCACCAAGGGTGAGCTAGTTCTGTTCCAGACCTGTATCACCGCAAACCTGATCTGTACGGCAAACTTCCTGACACTGTTTTATTTTACTTTAATCTAGAGTTGGAAATATTAGCATCATTAATTTTTTCTTTTGGAACAAATAGATAAAATGTGTCTAGGGTAGAAATCTTACTTGGTTCTCTTTTTTTGTCATTTATAGGAAGATGACTCTTCTTTTGAGTCAAGCAAAGAGAAGAAGCGAGTGAAGAAGAAAGTGTCTTCTGGGGGCGTTTTTGTGAGAAGGTACTAATCAATGAAACGAATTTAAATAAACTTGCTTGATTTTTCTCTTTTATTTAAAAATTGATATGTTAATATGTTAAACTCTTTTCAAGTTACTCTGATATACAATTTACTACAATTTTTAAGGCAGAAATGTTACATAACCTCAAAGGAATTGTTAAAATTGCATGTACTCAGTTGTATCTCCCTCCCAATATATCCTCTTTATAGTTATGTAGGCAAGTCAAGATTTAGATTTATGAGTAATTAATTTAGCAAAATATTCACATAAACTTTAAAACATAATATTACAGTTTCCAAAGGAATACAATTCCAGATGTTAAAATTATGATAGATATTAAAAATTATTAAAAATTCTATTATAGCCCTGACCAGTTTGGCTCAATGGATGGAGCGTTGGCCTGCGGACTGAAGGGTCCCAGGTTCGATTCTGGTCAAAGGCATGTACCTTGGTTGCGGGCACATCCCCAGTGGGAGGTGTGCAGGAGGCAGCTGATTGATGTTTCTAACTCTCTATCCCTCTCCCTTCCTCTCTGTAAAAAATCAATAAAATATATTTTTTAAAACATTTTATTATAGCTTCATAATAAAATTATATTTCTCTTATTTTCTAGAGAGTACCTTACTACTAAGGTACATGTGTTTTTTGTTTTATTTTTTAACTTTTCAAGTGACTTGACTTTTAGAAAGCATCTGGGCTTGGGAGAAAATACAATATAACAGTAAGTTTTAGAAAAGGCCAGTTTTGCAATAACAACCAAATATCTCACTCAGGAAAGTTTTACAGAAATGAAGACCAGTAGTTGTAAAAGGATTTTAAAAAATACATAATGTGTGCTTACTAAGAATACCCATGTATATAACCTGATTTAAAATTCAACCATTGTTCTGTCTTGCAGACTCTATAAGAAAGGAATGTAGAGACAAGGCAAATTGGGAAAAATAAAAAATACATGGTTTTATTAGTATTTTCCCCCAACTTAGCTGACTAAGAAAAACAACTATGGAAGTTCTGACTTCAATTTCCTCCCTTTTCCTACCCGACCCCACTCCTTGACCTAGAAAAGTTTCGTCACTCTCCTGCGGCAATTGTCTGGATCCTGCCTCCCCTTGAAGATCTGATGGCTAGCTTTGGGCTTCATTGGCAGCAGCTTTTTTTTTAAATTTTGTTTTATTGCTTAAAGTATTACAAAGAGTATTGCATAGGTCTCCTTTTCTCCCCCCTTGATCTTTCCCCAGCCTCCCCTACCCCCCAGTGTCTTGTGACCATTGGTTATGCTTATATGCATGCATACAAGTTCTTCGGTTGATCTCATACTCCTCCCCATCCCAACCCTCCCCAGCCTTCCCCCTGTAGTTTGACGATCTGTTCGATGCTGCTGTACCTCTGTATCTATTTTTGTTCATCAGTTTATAATGGTCTTTATTATCCATAAATGAGTGGGATCATGTGGTATTTTTCTTTCATTGACTGGCTTATTTCACTTAGTCTAATGCTCTCCAGTTCCATCCATGCTGTTGCAAATGGTCTTCTTCCTCTTCTTAAAGAATACCTTTCAGCATTTCATATAATACTGGTTTGGTGGTGAACTCCTTTAGTTTTTGTTTGTTTGTTTGTTTTGTGTGTTTTTTATCTGTGAAGCTCTTTATCTGACCTTCAATTCTGAATGATAGCTTTGCTGGGTAAAGTAATCTTGGTTGTAGGTTCTTGCTATTCATCACTTTGAATATTTCTTGCCACTCCCTTCTGGCCTGCATAGTTTCTGTTGAGAAATCAGCTGACAGCCATATGGGTACTCCCTTGTAGGTAACTAACTGTTTTTCTCTTGCTGCTTTTAAGATTCTCTGTTTGTCTTTTGCCCTTGGCATTTTAATTAGGATGTGTCTTGGTGTGGTCCTCTTTGGATTCCTTTTGTTTGGGGTTCTCTGTGCTTTCTGGACTTGTAAGTCTATTTCTTTGACCAAGTAGGGGAAGTTTTCTGTCATTATTTCTTCAAATAGGTTTTCAATATCTTGCTCTCTCTCTTCTTCTGGCACCCCCATAATTCTGATGTTGGTATGCTTGAAGTTGTCCCAGAGGCTCCTTACACTATCTTGATATTTTTGGATCCTTTTTTCTTTTGGCTTTTCCGGTTGGGTGGTTTTTGCTTCTTCATATTTCAAATCCTTGACCTGATTCCTGCGATCCAAAGTCTGCTGTTGGATCTCTGTATGATATTCTTTTTATTTCTTAAAGTATTACAAAGAGTATTACACATGTCTCCTTTCTCCCCCCCCCCCTTGACATTCCCCTGGCCTCCCCCACCCCCCAGTGTCTTGTGTCCATTGGCTATTCTTATATGCAGGCATACAAGTCCTTCGGTTGATCTCCTATCCCCCGCAACCCTCCCCTGGCTTCTCACTGTAGTTTGACAGTCTGCTCAATGCTGCTGTGCCTCTGTATCCATTTTTGTTCATCAGTCTATAATGGTCCTTATTATCCATAAATAAGTGAGTTCATGTGGTATTTTTCTCGGGTTACCAGGGGCTGTCTCAGTCTCACAGGGGCCATCTCAGCCTCACAGAGGCCTTCCCAGCTTCACAGGGGCCGTCTCCGCCTCACAGGGGCCGTCTCAGCCTCACTGGGGCCGTCCTGGCCTCACTAGGGCTGTCCTGGCCTCACGGGGGGCCATCTCAGCCTCACAGGGGCCATCCTGGCCTCACGGTGGCCGCCTCAGTCTCATGGGGGTCGTCTCGGCCTCATGGGGGCCGTCTCAGCAACACAAAGTTTGGCATTCTGTCCTTTGTTGGGCGGCTCCTTGCTGGACAAAATCTCCAGGCGTTCCTGGTCGCTGAATATCTGGTATGCTTGCTTGGATTTCGTTTTCTACCAAGTGCACAGACTGCCTGTTTGCCGTCTCCCAGCATCCCATGTGAGACTGGATCTGGTGGACCTGCCTGTGTGTTTGCTGGTACAGTGGATCCACGTCGCCGGCCCAGCTGGGTCTGGCTCTGGCTTCCTCCGAACCTGATTCTGCTTCTTGAGTGTGTCCCTTATGTATGCGAGGAATTGAAATCTTCAGTGTGCTGGGCTGGGCTGCAAAAGTGCCGCTGGTTCCCTTTGTGCCACTGGCACAGCTTGGGTGGGGATGTAAATTGAGTAGAGTGGGGTCCCCAGGAATCACCAGGGCAGAGCAAGGTGCAATGGCGTCTCTGCAACTCCTCACCTCTCCGTGACTCCGTGTCTCGCGTCCGAGTGCTGGTGAGCAGCTCTGCGAGACAGCCACTCTCGCTCTCCAGCCCATTGCAAGGCCGTCCCATCTCTCCCCGTAGGGGTCTTGGACCTCAGAATCCAGTCCCAAACAAGCTCAGTGGACTCAAGAGTCTGCAGCCCCTTCCGATGGGAAAAAACCGCGCATCCAGTTGCAGCCCGCTGGGCGTGCGAGTCTGTACCTCCGTTCTTGGAGCCTCTGCAAAACCTACTCAGTCTCAATGCTCTTCTTTCTTTGCTTCCAGTTGTAGAGCTTCCACTGGGCCAGCTTTCCCATGGTTCTGAATGCAAGCTGTTTGTCTTATAGTTGGTAGTCTCAATGTTGTTGTGGGAAGCAGCACGCACAGGTCTGTACCTTATGCTGCCATCTTGGTTCCAGAGTCTGTATGATATTCTTTATTTCAGTCAGTGTATGCTTAATTTCTGTTTGGTCCTTTTTTATATCCTCGAGGGTCTCACTAGATTTATGGAGGGTCTCACTAAATTTATCGGCGGTTTCTAGAAAATTCTTGAAAAACCTTAAAAGTGTGGTTTTGAACTCTATCCAGTCATTTGCTTTCCTCCATTTCTGTCATTTGTGACCTGTTTCTTTGTCTCCGCATTTTTTATGCTTCCCTGTGTTGATAGAGTGGCTTTCTGTGCTAGGTGTCCTATAGGGCCCAGGGGCTCAGCCTCCCCAATTACCTGAGGTGGACACTCTTGGTGCACCCCCTTGTGGGCTTTGTGCAGTCTTGTTGTAGTTAAGCCTTGATTGTTGTAGGTATCACTGGGAGGAATTGACCTCCAGGCAATTGGCTATAAGAATCAGCTGTGTCTATGGTGGGAGAACTTCTGTGCTGGAGACACCCTTGTGGGGCAAGTCTTGCTTCAGTGGGGCTTTGGTGCTCACTGAGTCTACCCCCTGAGGGTGTCCCTTAAGGATGTGAGGCGTTGTAATCTGGATGGCCCCACTCTGACCACTGGGTACATTGGCTCTTGGATCTCTAAGGAGGTGCTAATTTAGCCTCTGCCTGAGACTATCCAGCAGGAGCTACGGAGAGATCTGCAGATTCCTCTTCTTTGTTTGGAGTTTGGAGGTGCCCAGATGAGGCCCAGCTGTGAAGCAATGCAAGCTGCTGTGGGGCCTTGGGCCAGCTGCAGTTGGTTAGGTAATTTTCAGATTGCAAAGGACCAGGCCTTTCATATGCAAAAGTGGGCCCACAGCTTGGGCGGGGTGGGGTCGCAGGAGATCAACAGGGCAGAGCAAGCAGCTATGGCTGCTCCTTAGTCCTGCCCTAAGAGGCCCCGCTTCTCAGTGTCCCGGTAATCCAAGCACCTCTGAGAGAAAGCCACCCTCGAGGTCCGACTGATGCCAGTCTAGCCCAGGGGTGGGCAAACTTTTTGACTTGAGGGCCACAATGGGTTCTTAAACTGGACCGGAGGGCCGGAACAAAAGCATGGATGGAGTGTTTGTGTGAACTAATACATGTTAACACTGCTACTGGTGAAGGAGGGGAGGGGAGAGCAAGAGAACCCTCCGCTCTTTCGGCTCCGCGGGCCGGATAGAACAGCCCAACAGGCCGGATCCAGCCTGCGGGCCGTAGTTTGCCCACGGCTGGTCTAGCCTCTCCCCATATGAATCTGGGTCCCCAGAGACTCACTCGGAACTGGAGTTCAGAGCAGTCGGGAGCTTGAGACTCCCTCCTGATTGAAAAAGACAACCGCGTCCTCAGTTGCCAGCCCTTTCTATGTGCGCCTCCATACCTCTGCACTTTACTTCCACACTGTACCTCCTCTGAGTCTCAGTGTGTTTTTCTCTTTCCTTCTAGTTGTAGAATTTCCACTCAGCCAGTCTTCCTGTGGTTCTGGATGATGTATGTTTTATCTTTTAGTTGTATTTTTGAAGTGGTTGTGCGAGGCAGGAATTTCAGGTGTTTACCTATGCCGCCATCTTGGTTTCTCCGGGGCCATTAGTATTGAATAAATAATGGATTATCAAACTTTTAAAGCTATTGCCAAGGCATTATGAAATCTTTAGTTCTTCCTGGCCTCGGTTTTTTGATGGTTAAAACTAAAGGTCTGAGTTGAACATATTTTGTACTTTCCTTGGAATTACATGTATTCTATTAATAGATACTATTATATAAGGAAAAATATATAGTAGACCCAATAGCAATAAAACCAAAGTATGAGTTTCTTGAGAGTAGGGGCTATATATCAATAGACATTTATTGAACTTAACTGTCATAAGAAAAAGCTTTATTTTAAGCAATGAATTTGAAGCATGGACAAACAGGTTTTTGTGAATCAAGAAAGTAAAAAATATATGTAATAATCAGGGCTCAAGATTAGCAACTCAACAGATTTCACATTAAGTGTCATACACTTGTACTAGGACACACATCTAAAAATTTTAAATTTGTTTTTAATTGTTCAAGAATGTATGCACCCTATGTTCATAGCAGTGTTATTTACAATAACTAGTATCTGTAAACAGCTAAGTTCCCATCAGTAATAAGTGGGAAAAAAAGCTGTGGTACATTTATACAGTGGAATACTGAGTTGTAAAGTAGAAGGATCTCTTACCCTTTGCAACAGCATGGATGGACCTGGGGAGTATTGTGCTGAGTGATATAAGCCAGTCAGAGAAAAACAAGTATCACATGATCTCACCTGTATGTGGAATCTAATGAACAAAATAATGACAAATAAAATAGGTCCAGATGCATGGATGCATGGAAACAGACTGACAGATTTTAGAAGGGAGGGGGATGAGAGGGGTGGGAGGAGATTAACCAAAAAACTTATATGCATAGCCTTTGGACACAGATAATAGTGTGGTAAAGGCCTAGGGTGGAACAGGGACTAGTGGAGGGGGGAAGTAGAAGGAGAATAGGAAACATCTGTCATACAATTAACAATAGAAAACAAATTTAAAATTTTTTTAATTGTTTTTAATTGTACATTATTTAAAAAATCTCCAGCTATATGGTAAGTCACTTTAACAATCCAAACAATTTTCTTATAATATTTTATTAAATATGAAAAGGTAATTGTGTAATAGTTATCAGGAAAGTTGCATAACAAAGTATGTAGGCAGTAGATACCAAAGAAATCCTATATGATTTACACAGTTATTCAAGCAAACACAAAACTCCGGTTCAGTTTCTATAAACTATCAAAAGGATAAAGACAAAAGACCCTTCTATGTCAAATTAACCAGGTTTTAATGGCAGCTTTTCAACATAATAAAATAGACATAAAAAAACACAGACAAACTACATTTTCTTATTCTAAAACATTTTTAAGTCCATATGTACTTTGAATAATCTTGTTGTATTAAGTTTTGCTACAACTTTTAGTGTTCAAAGTAAATCTATCCTAGCTCAGTGTTTTAAGAAGTCAGTGGAAGCAGTCGTAGAGCATAATACAGTTGTTTCACTGCTATTTCCAGAATCTGTAAAATCCCAATGCGATTGCCAGGCAAGTGAACACGGAGGCTGTGAACAGAAGAAAACATGTTACAGTAGGTCATGCATCTGTGATTATTTTTTGCAGAGAGAGAAACAGAATAATGTCATCTTCAACTTAACTGAACAAAAAACAAAGGGAATCCAATCAGTTTTGTATCTTAGGTTTTTCATTTCCCAGAAAATGAAGCTAAAGATAAAGGATATCCTTTAGGGCAGGATACCAATTCTTCTTAAAAGCTTTCTGTATTTTAAACCCAATTAAGGATGACAGTAATTTAAAAATGTAGGTCTTATAATTTAAGAATGTATAAATTGTTTAAATTCATTAATATTAGCAATAACAGTGACAACAATTATGAACTTTAATTTCACTTATATTTAAAAATTATGTAGTTAAGTTAGTAAAACTGACATCAGATCATCCATGAGAAAATTTGCCTTTTCAATACATTTAAAAATGAATTTTCTCACAAATATTAAAATTCATATTAAAAACATAAATAAAAATTGTAATGAAACCCTTTAAAAAAATCTCAGTGAGGTAGAAGCAAAGGTAGAACAAGCACCAGACTTTAACAGTTAATATACCACCTGCTCTTTGTTACATTATTCTGGACAAAAAAACCCCTTCCCTGTTTTTAAGCAGCTTAATCTGGATGAAGCTTTTAGGGACTCCCTAGTTTCTAGTTTGTTTAAACAGCCATGACCTTTTTATGTCCATGCACAAAGATATTTTTTACATCATTCATATAGAAAAAATTGGAAATAATCTATAATAGAAGTAGTCTATGATGCCATTAAAAATGACATACACTCATAGAATAAAAGACTAAATAAAATACAATAACATGTCCTTAATGATTACTTTTAATTGGTGGGATTATGGGTGATTTTAATTTTCTTCTTTAAAATTTTTAAACAGCCATGACTTTTAAAATAGGGAAACTGAAATGAAGGGCAAACTTCAACTAAAGACAAAAGAAATGCCTTTCATAGTAAAGCTATCCTACTTTTAATGTATAAAATTATACATTATCCCATTTGATCCCACTACTTACTGAAACTTGGTTAATGACAAGATCATTTCCTTAATTTTAAGAAATGGGATTAGGTCTCTTTAAGACACATAGGAAATGAGGACATTTGAGGAGAAAGTATAATACTAAGAGTTTCTTGTCTTGGTCAATTATACATTCTCCCATTTGATTATGCTATTATTTACTATCTTCCAAGCAGTGTGCTAAGGAATGATTATATACATTATCTTATTTAACCATAATTAAAATCCTATGAGGTAGATGATATCATTCCCATTGTATAGATGAGACAAGTCCGAAGCTATATTGCTACCAGTGGTGGAACCAGGACTCAACACTAAGTGTTCCTGATTCTAGAGCTGTTGTTTTTAAAGGAAACCATTCTATTATCCTATTTATCCCTTGTCACCGGAAGGACTCAATCTAATTTGTTATTTTGGGGGCTACATAGTGCTATCTAGGTGGTATATTCTTGCTAACAGAAATAGCTAAGTTGTCTTAGACTACTAGGGAGTACTTTATTGTGAGGAAGGAGGTATTTCATTCCTTTATTAGAAAACACAACACAATATGTGGGAACCACACCAGGGTCCCCAGATAGTCCAGGCCAATGGGAACACGGAGTCCTTGTCGTCAACACACCAGAATGGCCAAGGCCCCTCTGAGCATAAGCCTAATTGGGGTGCCCAAGGCCAAGATACCATGAGTGGGTGCAAGGACACACGGTATACTGTGCCCTTCTATAGCCAAAATACGACTGGCATGAAGCCTTCTTTGTCTAAGGAATAATATAAAAGTATATTACTAAGGCCAGGGTGCTGGGCAGAGTAGGGGCAAAAGAGCTCAGATATAGCTACCATGTTAACCAGCTAGAGTGTGCTGGGCAGGAGAGACAGAAGAAGCTGCTGAGGCAGGGAGCTTAGGTACCGCTAAGATGTAGGGCAGTGAGTCTAGGGGGCAGCGTGCGGCTGCTCAGATAATAGCTATGGGTACCGAGACTGATGCTGCTTTGTGGGAAAGATGTTATCTGTTCACTAGCCGGTGTCGGCTGCCTGCCTGTGTAGACTTTGCTGTGAAGGACTGTTGTGCCTGTACAGGACTGTTGTGCCACTGGCTTCTGCAATAAAGACTCATTCTTACATACTCACACTTCTCATGGTTTCTCCGTCTAAGACCCAGCGTCATAGGAGGTCCAGCCCTAGGCCGAGGGGCTCGGACCCAACACCTGTTATACTCGTGAGCAGAGGCTCAAGGAGGAACTTGGACTAAGTCCCCAACCGTTAGTACAGTGGGCATGATTCAAGTAGGAGCCACCCTGGTGTAGTCAGGAAGAACTTAGAAGAATATATGGACTTAGGACAACTCAAAACAGCAGTGCTGAGCAGTGCTCTTGCTGTCTCTGACACAATGGTTACTGTATATAAGTTTCTCATTTCTATTGCTGACTGTTACTTCTCATTGCTGTCATTGTGCCAACCCCAAATTGCTTTCAAATTTGTTGTTTATCTTTTATGGCCTAAGACACTTCCTTTGGGTATATAAAATGCATAGGAGAGCCTGTGCCTGGTACATTTTAAGTTCTCTGTGTTAGATTTTACTACTTATCTGCCCAGAACAGAATTTGCCACATAACTATAGATTATATGGAAACTGCCATTATCTTACAGCTCTCGTTTCCTTGGCAATAGTGATCTGGGTCAAAGGGTGGTATATGACTCAAGATGGGCCATTCAGATCCCTTCCCTGGGATTTTCTGAATTGGAACTAAGGAAAAGGATAATTTTTCATGGTTGGTGAAACTGGAATGATACGAGTCTGGTGGCCATGTTTATAATCCCATGGAGGAAGCTGGTTTAAGAAAATGAGACAGATATTCAGAGACAAGATACCGTACAGAGAAAGTTGTGATTCCAATTATCCCTAGGCTGAAGCTATACCTCTGCCTTTCTTCCATAATTCAATCTTCACTCCTACTGCCACCTCAACATCATTAGCGGCTGCCCAGAAAACCACTGATAGTATAAATCAGCAATTTTGTTTTGGACAGCAGTTCAATAATATGAAAACTTTTAAATGTGCACATCTTTTAAACACAAAAAGTATAAATGTGCAAAGCAGTTTATACAGAAATACTAGCATGAGGGCACAAAGGGGTGTGTGTATTTACCCAAACACAAACATATATACAGCTGTTCAGTGCATTGTTTTTAATAATGAAAAACTCGTAGCAGAAAAGTTGTCTGTACAATATGATCTAATTATTATTTTTAAAAATTGTAATGTTTATATAAAGAGAAATCCTGAAAGATACATACTACTAATAGTAAATACCTATGAGGGAGTAAAAGGCTTTAACTTTTACTGTGTGGTTTCTGAATTACAAGAATCACTTATAATGAAAATATATTACTTTTTATAAAAGAAACAAAAAAGTACTATTTGACTAGGGCATTTTTCCTTCCTCCCTGGGGTCTTGTCATTGGTTCAGGTCCCATGGTACTTGAGTCTAGTATGGGACAAATAATCTAATTTTGGGGTAGTATCAGTGCTCAGTCAGTTGGATTCAAGGTAGGAGATATTTCCCCCCTTTGCTTGCTATAATTTTTAACGGCCTACATATATTTTAGCTATAATTTCCTGTAAGTCCACTCTGATGGAAGAGCACAGCAATAAAAATAACATTTTTTAATTGTAGAATACCTAGTTCATCTTTGCAGCATTTTGTACTTGTGTTTATATATTTCTTGGATATCGACAAGTTTTTTCCTATTAGTAAGTTGCAAAGTTGCCTGTTAAACTTATATCCTAATCTTACTGCCTTCCAAACTTAGTCTTCACACACTGCAGGGACCAAGCAATAAAGGAACCCTCCATTTTTTCTTCTTTGCTGGCCATGGTTACCTTGGGAGGTAGGAGCTGACAGGTCTGATAATCAAATAACACAGCCTTACCTGCAAGATAACGAATTGTCTCAAGCTTGTTAGATTCCATTAGTGTTTTTAAAGAAGCAATTTCAGTGTCAATTTTATTACTGGTCTCTGAAATAATACTTTTGGTTATGGTATCCTGTAATAAATGAGAATAAATACAATGAAGTTTTGTCCTCAATATATTATTGGGAAAATATTTACATTAAAAATATTATTTATGGGTGATTTTGTGTATTACAATAGTCTTTTTAATCCTCACCCAAGAATATTTTTTCTATTGATTTTTTAGAGAGAGTACAAGAGAGGGAGGAGGGAGAGCGAGAGCAAGAGAGTAAGAGAGAAACACTGATGTGAGAGAGACACAGATTAGCTGCCTCCTGCATATACCGACTGCGGCCGGGAATCAAACCTGCAACTGAAGTATGTGCCCTGACTGAGAATTGAACCCTAGACCTTTCTGTCCACGGCCAATGCTCTACCCACTGAGAAACACTGGCCAGGGGTTTTTTTTTGTTTTTTTTTAATGTTTTTATTGATTTCAGGGAGAGGAAGGGAGGATAAAAACATCAATGATGAGAGAGAATCATTCATCAGTTGCCTCCTGCATGCCCCTCACTGAGGATTGAGCCCACAATATGGGCATGTGTCCTGACTGGGAATCAAACCATGACCTCCTGATTCATGGGCTGATGCTCAACAAAAATCTTAAGTGGGGCAACAGTTAAAAGCAGTGTGATATTAAGAAAAAACATGTGAATATTACAGACTAACAAAAAATATTCCTTCTACCCTGATATTTGGAGACCAATTATTAGGATTATCAAATTCTGGTGATAATCCTAATAAAAGCCTCATAGTAAGTTATTTGAGACTTAAATATATAATAGGATAAACTAAGAAGAAAAATATTTACCGTATTTTTCTGTGTATATGATGCCCCCACTTTTCCAACCCCAAATTAAGAAATCAATATTTTTTTCCCCTGTATATATTTGGATAATCTTTTTTTAAAGTTGTTTTATTGCTTAAAGTATTACAAAGAGTATTACATATATCTCTTTTTTTTTCCCTCTCCTTGACCTTCCCCTGGCCTCCCCTACCCCCATGTCTTGTGTCATTGGTTATGCTTATATGCATGCATACAAGTCCTTCGGTTGATCTCTTACTCACCCCCCCCAACCCTCCCTGGCCTTCCCGCTGTAGTTTGACAGTCTGTTCGATGTTGCTCTGCCTCTGTATCTATTTTTGTTCATCAGTTTATAATGCTGTTACTTATCCATAAATGAGTAGTGAGATCATGTGGTATTTTTCTTTCATTGACTGGCTTATTTCACTTAGCATAATGCTCTCCAGTTCCATCCATGCTGTTGCCAATGGTAAGAATTCCTTCTTTTTTACAGCAGCATAGTATTCCATTGTGTAGATGTACCATAGTTTTCTAATCCATTCATCTGCTGATGGGCACCTAGGCTGTTTCCAGATCTTAGCTATGGTGAATTGTGCTGCTATGAACATAGGGGTGCATTTATCCTTTCTGATTGGTGTTTCTGTTTTCTTGGGGTATATTCCTAGAAGTGGGATCACTGGGTCAAATAGGAGTTCCATTTTTAACTTTTTGAGGACACTCCATACTGTCTTCCATAGTGGCTGCACCAGTTTGCATTCCCACCAGCAGTGCACGAGGGTTCCTTTTTCTCTGCATCCTCTCCAGCACTTGTTGTTTGTTGATTTGTTGATGATAGCCATTCTGACAGGTGTGAGATGGTACCTCACTGTTGTTTTGATTTGCATCACTCGGATGATTAGTGACTTGGAGCATGTTTTCATATGTCTCTTGGCTTTCTGAATGTCCTCTTTTGAAAAGTGTCTATTTAGGGCTCTTTTGCCCATTTTTTTGATTGGATTGTTTATCTTCATTTTGTTAAGTTGAATGAGTTCCCTATAAATGTTGGAGATTAAACCCTTATCGGTGATAACATTGGCAAATATGTTCTCCCATATAGTGGGCAAGAAATCAATATTTTAAACATTTGGCTGTTTTTCCTCTTAAGGCCTTCTTTTTTTTGGTATCTTAAGGAGTTGTTTTTCCTGTTTTCTACACTCAGTGGGAAGAGGTCCAAATTGTCTCTCTGCAGCTCTATTTCCATGCTCTTTTGCATAGATGATTACATTCAGTTTGAATTTTGCAGAGTAAGACAAATGCTTACCGGTATTTATCTTTTTATTTTTTGACATTTTTATGGGCTCAGAAAGCTCTGGTCCCTGTTGCATCTGTGCACTTTCCACCTCCAATTACAGCATCAGCTGATGTCAGTAACAATAAGGCTCGTGATTGGAGGAAGCCTGTTTGACAAGGTATGGGCAGCTATGCACCGTGCAAGGCTGCTTCCTAGGCTGACTTCTGTGTATAAGATGTCCCTCAATTTTCAGTCTAATGATTTTAGAAAAAAAATAGATTTTAGAAAAAAAATTTTAGAAAAAAAATATTATATACAGAAAAATACGGTAGTCATTGAACTATCACTTTATGTATAGAAAGGCTAAGGTAGTTAAAAATTTAAATATATTTTGCAGAAGAAAAAACCTCACCAGGTTTATAATGTGAACTGGCACCAACATTAAAGGAAATGGCAGAAATGCTTGTTGGGTAACACTGAATGCTATGTGTATAGGAGCTAAGAGATGGGAAGAGAGAGAAAATGGTACTGAGAGCTCAGAAATTAGCTGTGAGAGAATTATTACATTTCCTTATCTCCTTTATCTGGCCAAAAAGTAAGAGGACAGAATAGGATGCTAAGAAGGGCAAATGGAACCTTCCCTTCTATTAAATTAGAAGCAAGAAAGTGCTGTCTCTTCTGTTAGAATGTAGACCAAATGCTTTTAACTTTTAAGAGAAGGACTAGGCAAAGCCAGAAAGCTGGGTTTTACTCAAGCCACAGAGATTAATGATTACAATTTAGGATTACTGAAAAGGTAACCATTAACAATGAGTATGGGGTTTAAAATCCAGGTTCATATCCCAGCTCTACCACTTATTAGCTGTGTGACCTTAATGTCCCTTTGCCTCATTTTTTAAATTGGTAAAAAGGGAATAAGCCTGCCTGCCTCACAGAGGTCGATGTGTAAGGATTAAATAAAAGACAAAAGTAAAGCAAGTAGAACAATATCTAACATGTAATAAGCACTCATTAAATATTTACTATTATTTTTTAAAATTTAAAGGTAATTTAATCTAGACACTTAAATACTAATTATGAATCCTTTATTTTTTATATGAAAGTAATTTAGTTTGAAAAAAGTATGCTACCAGGAAAGCTTGGTTCTGACTCAGCAGTCAGAGCTCACAGCTCAGGTACTATCACCCACCTGGTAGCATTATCCCCAGTGCTGGTCAACCATAAAAGCTATGAGGAAATCATGGATTCTTTAGGGCTAGCTGTTTAAAGTCCAAACTTATAAAATGATACACATAAAAGCAGGTATACAAGGCCTGAGAGATGTACAAAAGAGAAATTTTTACATACTAACTTACCTTTTTGGTAAATTCTGTGGTTGCTTCCATAAGTTTCTTTTCTTGATCTGTAAACTAAAGGATATGATGCATCAGGAGGTTAAGAAAAAAGACTAAAGGGATTAAAAAGCAGCAAGCAACCAAGAAAATGCATTTAAAAGCTCATTACCATATCTGTTACTCTGCTCCTTTCTAGGTTGATATCCAGTTTATTATCTGCTCTGATTCGACTGGTTTCATTCTTTAAAGAAAGTAAAAATATTTAAAGTGTGATCTTATAATGAGTATTTTGAAAATAATAAAATATTTTTAAATGGGAAGAAACATTTCACTTACTATTAATTGTTGCTTAACTTGTTCTAATTCACTCTTCATTTTCTAGATGTAAGAAAGATCACATACAATTAGCATTAAACCAAAAGCCTATATTATGATTTTTTTCCTCATAAAATTTGAAACCCTAGATTAGCAAAAACTGGGTGATCTAAGGATTTGATTAAAAATAAAGATAAAAAAGAATAATTCATCATATTTAGAAAATAATTCTTAGGAAAACATTAGAAAATATATTTATGTTTTAGTTTTCTACTTTTTAAAACAACTGATATTCTACATTTAAAAACAGTTAATCTACTAGATAACAAATTTCCCCTGAATTAAAAAAAAACATATTTTTCTCTTAAATGACTAATTAGTGCAGAATCAAATAAAATGGAAAATACCATTCAGTTTTGAGAACATTATACTATGCGCTATTCTAAAATTGTATATAATATAAAGAGTTTAAATATCTAAGTGACTTTTATACATATAAAATACAACTCTTACTCTTTACTATGCAAGAAACTATGCTTTATACATCAAAAGATTAGGTATGGTTAAACATATAGTATATTTTTATCTAAAAATTTGTAAATAATTATTTAGTAACCACATAAAATTATTTGGTCCTATTATTCACCAAGTAGACCACTTGTGAAGTCAGTTATTTTATTAGTAATAAACTGAAACTTGTGTCACCTCGTTCTCTGCTCTCAGATTTGCAAATTCACTTTTCTCTAGGATGACCATGTCTTTCCTGATAGAGTCCAAATGAGCCATTAGCTGTTGTACTGTTATTTCCTAGAAAATAAAATAAAATAGACTAATGATCTATGGAAAGTCATCCCCTTACATGGAGTCATTTTCATGAAACTTCAGTTTCATATGCTAAAGATACAATGTCGCGTGGCTAAGTAAAACAAAACAACATATAAAACCTACATATCTGAATTATCAAAATGAAAAGCAACAGGAGACTCAAGGAAGAAAAAGTATTTCCCAGCCCTAGTCAGTTGCTCAGTGGTTAGAATGTCGGCCTTTGGACTGAAGGGTTAAGGGGGTTGAGGGCACGTACCTCAGTTGCAGGCTCAATCCTTAACCTGGTTGGGGCACGTGTGGGAGGCAACCAATCGATGAGTCTTTCTCATATTGATGTTTCTCTTTCTCTGTCTCTCTCCTGCCCTTCCGCTCTCTCTAAAAATCAATGGAAAAAATATCCTCGGGTGGGAACTAACAAAAAAATTTAAAAAAGTATTTCCTGAAGTGAAATAAATGTCTGGAAACATTTATGAAAGAATCCCAATAAAGTATTTATTTAACATCTATGAGTTCCTCAACAAAAAATGGCTACATGGAAAGGGTTTTGTTAATCATTTTACTGCTTTGAGGGATTTCCTACCATCAGAAAATTCCAGGGTCCTGGATAAGACGCAGAAGTTAAGTAGTAAAACAAAATAGGTAGAAGTATGATTTAAATAACTACCCCTTGTCAGCATAATTAGTGATTTTTAAATGGCATTTCAATTCTGTATCTTTCAGCTGAAAACAGATAAAGCAAGAGATACATTGAAATGAATAGGAAAAAAAACATTTTTAGCTATTAATTAGTTGATTTTTGTTAAACCTTTAAGCCAATTTGTATTTTATCAAAATAAGTTTGCCCATTCCTGGTGGCAACATCATGAGTAAATTAATATAAACACACACACAAAATAAATAAAATAAATTCCTGGGTAACTTTCCCATATTCAGCACTACAAGAATATGTGAAAGAAAAGGTGATTCCTATCTGATAGATTTATAAGCTTTTGCTTTGCTAAGGAGGGACATTTCAACACTAAACTTCTTTTTTGTTGTTGTTAATCCTCACCTGAGGATATTTTTTTCCATTGATTTTTAGAGAGAGTGGAAGGAAGGGGAAGAGACAGAGAGAGAGAAACATCGATGTCTCTCTCACCAATTGGTTGCCTCCTACATGTGGCCCCAACTGGGGCCCGAAAGAGCCTGCAACCCAGGTAACATGCCCTTGACTCTTCAGTCCTTGGCCAACAACGCTCTAACCGCTGAGCCAAACTGGCTAGGGTTTAACACTAAACTTCTTACACTTGGTAGCTTGTTGACTCATTTCTCCTCCTTTACCAAAAGAAAAAGCAGATGAGGAGGTAGCCAGGAAAAGGGACCCTCAATACAGGGTATATAAACAAAACCAAAAAAGCCTCAGAAAGACCTGGATCACTAGTGGAACTCCCATTTTTCTGGTCACAGTTTGTAGCCAGGAGTGCATTGTTGAGTTTACAGTCCTCCACTGTCCAATGTGGGCAAGAAAGACTATTTCAAAACTGACCTGACTTTTAGAAAACAGGCTATCACAGTTCCAGATGCATGACCAAGAAATGACTCAGTCTTCAAAGGGTGTAGAATGCACAACGTTCTCCAATGACAACTTCCAGAAGGCACAGTCATATGGAGTAGATGTTAAAAATGTGAGTTCTGGAGTCAAACTGCCTGGCTTTGAATCCAAATGCTGCCATTTACTGTGAGACTTTGGGAAAGTTATTTATTTGACCTCACTAGTAAAATGTAAATAATAACAGTACCTACACCTATTTGGAAAATTAAACAAGACAGTGCACATCAAATGCTTAATGTAATACTTGGCACACGGTGAGCACTCAAAGAATGTTGGCTATTATTAATATTACCAGAGACAGGGATGTGATGGCTGAAGCAGGCCAGTGTAACACCAATGTTTTGATGTGGGGATGTTTTGCCTTAAATATTAATTCTATCATAAAAATTATTATTTTTTGCTGTGCACAATAAACATCCCGAGTCTTATGCCTTCCCTAACCTTCATCCTTATTATTGGGGGTAGGAGGTTCATTTCCTTTTTGCAGTTCTATTTGATATAGTCATGAGATTTAGTTCAGAAGTCATATCGAAGTGGCTCTATGGGCTGTGTTAGTCCTACTCAAAATGTCATTATGAAGGAGTTCTAAAATATTAAGCATAATGTTAATCTTTATTTTGAATCTTTAATAAAATGTTATTACTGAGACTATGTAGAGAATAGCTGAAAATGTAATCATAGATTTCTTGTGGAGTCTGAACCTGGATAAGGAATTGTACTATGACCCTAATAGCCTCTATTTATCTCCATTTCCTCCTTTAAATATAGTTTGTGATTCAACAGGCCTATAAAACAGCACAGGTATCCATCTTCAAAAACTTGAAATGGAAAAGTATAATCCAGTATCAAGTAGTCGAATCTATTAAGTGTAATCATTGTAATTATTAAGGAGCCACCAGAGAATATGAATATAATTCAGATTATAAGTGAATTCAGAATATAACTATTCTCAGACTGAGCAGACTCGACATAGTATGGCCCTTCCTGAAGTGATCAAGTACAAAGCTTGTTTGTCCATTGGCCCTGAGCCTCACTCCCATCTTTCATGACATCTTTGCGCGTTATTCTATCCTAGAGGTGGGGTCAGCAAGGGGATTGGGCTCAAGGATGGAATGGGCCGTAACCGGTTTGGCTCAGTGGATAGAGTGTCAGCCTGAGAACTGAAAGATCCCAGGTTCGATTCTGGTCAAGGGCATGTATCTTGGTTGCAGGCACATCCCCAGTAGGGGGTGTGCAGGAGGCAGCTGACCGATGTTTCTAACTCTCTATCTCTCTGCCTTCCTTTCTGTAAAAAAAATCAATAAAATATATATATATAAAAAAGGATGGAATGGGATTCCAATATCACACACCACTAATAAAAAAACCCAAAAGTTTAGCAGTGATATTCCTACATCTGATCCTACATTTTGAATATGGCAGAGGCATCCCTACCCGGCTGGACCCTACCCCCACCAGCTTTCCCTCCACCTCACTCTCCTCTTCCCCCTCCCCAGGTTTTTTTTTCCGGGTTACTGCCCCTAAGGAGCCTGAAAAAAAAAAAAGTCCTGGCAAATTAAACATTTCTCAAACCAGTTTTAACTCACTATTACATATCGGGTAAACTTAAAAATCTGATTTAAGAGTATATTACTTTATTAAAAACTAGAGGTCCGGTGCACGAAATTCATGCATGGGGGTGTCCCTCAAACCAGCCTGCGCCCTCTCGCAATCCGGCTCACAATCTGGGGCCCCTTGGGTAGGGTCCCTAGGCCTGGCAGGCGATCAGGGCCTATCAGGGCTTTCCTCCCCCCCCTCACCTGCTGCGGACAGCTGGCCCCGCCCCCACCACTGCTTGCCATCTGTGTGGTGGTGACGCCCCATTCCCTTGCCACTGGTAGCCTCCCTCTGCAGGTGACAGGTGTGGGTGCGACCACTTGGCTGGCCTGGGCCTCCCTCTGCAGGGTGATCGCTGGCCAGCCCTGCACACACACCGCAGCATCTCTGGCCAGTGGCCTGGACCTCCCTCTGCGGGGCAATTGTGGGGCCCCCCAACCAATCGCATCGCACCCGCCTTGGCAGGCCTGGCACGAGTGCGTGTCATAGTGTGGTCATCCGGATGGTGGTCTGCTGTTTGATCGATTTGCATATTACACTTTTATTGTTATAGACTAGAGGCCCGGGGCACAAAAATTTGTGCACTCGGAGGGAGGGGGGAGTCCCTCAGCCCGGCCTGTGCCCTCTTGCAGTCTGGGACCCCTCGGGAGATAACGACCTGCTGGCTTAGGCCTGCTCCCGGGTGGCAGAGGGCAGGCCCAATCCCTAGGTGCAGCCCCTGGTCGGGCTCAGAGCAGGGCTGATTGGGGAGTTGGAGCGCCGCCCCCTGTCATGCACAGAGCAGGGCAGATTGGGAGGTTGTGATGCCACCCTCAGTCACGCTCAGGGTAGGGCCAATTGGGGGGTTGGGGCACCGTCCCGTCACACTCAAGGCAGGGTCGATGGGGAGGTTGTGGCGCCACCCCGTCACCCACAGAGCAGGGCCGATCAGGGGGTTGGGGTGCCGCCACTCTCACACTCAGGGCAGGGCTGATGGGGAGGTTATGGCTCTACCCCATCACACACAGAGCAGGGCCCGTAGGGGGGGGGGTTGGGGTGCTCCCCCTTATCAGGCACAGAGCAGGGCTGCTCAGGGGGTTTGGGTGCTGCCCCCTGTCACGCTGACCCCAGTGCCGGGAGGCATATTATCCTTTTACTATATAGGGTAGAGGTCTGGTGCATGGGTGGGGCCGGCTGGTTTGCCCTGAAGGGTGTCCTGGATCAGGGTGGGGGTCCCCACTGGGGTGCCTGGCCAGTCTGGGTGAGGGGCTGAGGGCTGTTTTCAGGCTGGGAGTGACTGAAGTTCCCAACCGCTCCTTTTTTTTTCTTTTTTTTTTTTTAATTCTGGGCCAGCTTTACCTTGAGGCTTGGCTCCAGCTCTTAGGCCTCCGCGGCTGAAAGGAGGTTTCTGGCCTTTGCTTACAATGTTGCGAATCTGCTGGCTGAAGTCCGCGGTATTTGTTACAATGTTTCTTAAACTGCCTGCTCAGAGTCCTGCAGCAGCAGGCGGGGAACGTTGGTTTCCTCCAACGATCCTCTGTCACTGAGGCAAGCAAGCCTCATGTTAGTTTCAAGCTGCCTGGCTGCCGGCCGCCATCTTGGCTGACAGTTAATTTGCATATCTCGCTGATTAGCCAATGAAAAGGGTAGCGGTCGTACGCCAATTACCATGTTTCTCTTTTATTAGTGTAGATGTCAGTAGCTCCATTAGCTCTTTCAGGATAGCTCGGAGAGTTGGGAGAATGAAATGATTGGCTTTTTCTCAGATTTAGTAGTCTATTATGATTCTGAATAAATTAAGCTAAAATAATGCACATACAAGTTTTCAGGTAAGTTAAATTCAGGAGTTGAATACTCTTAATTCTAAATGTCTAATTGGAAATTATTGTAAATATCTTTAAAAAGCTTTTGGTCCTTCATGATCTTTAATGTAATGATATTTTATGTAAGAGCTGCTAATTTTACACAAGAAAGAAACCCTCTGCTGTGAAATATTTATCTAAGGAAGTTGAAATTTGAAAAATTAAAAATATAACCATAAAAAGATTTTTAAACATAGTGAATTGATTCATGATGACAAACTATGAATTATTTCACAGTTAGGTTCACTGAGCTTATTCTATTCTTTATATAAACTTGTCGCTTTTGTCCATAGCACCACAATGACAACTCTTGCAAATTACTCAACCTCTCTGATCATCTTTTCAGTGGCAAAAGAGAAAAATTCTACCTACATTTCAAAGTTGTTAGAGTGGTTAAATAAGTGGGAAACCCCCACATTTGTGCCTCTAACATCTTAAGTTCTTAGTAAATGGCATTATTTTGACTTAAAGGATTTGTGTATCCAGTCAAATTAAAGCATCTTAGCCAGGTGATTTATGAAGTCCTTCCCAGCCTTCTGGCCTTATAAGTTTGTGAAAATTAAGCAGAATTTACACATGACTGCAGTAAAATATTTTTATTATATAGAAGGATTAGCTTTTCTACTGTGGTGGGCTTTCAACAGGGAAAAAGTTGTTTCACTAATGATCTACCACCATCTCATGATTCTAATAATATAATTATCTGACAATGAAAGATTTGACAAAATTTCATTCTCTGTGTTACCATAATTGTTACGACTATTCTCACTCCTTAATCTTTCTAGGTACTGACTTTAGTAAAGGTTTTTTGTTTGTTTGTTTTGCTTTTGATCCCTTTAGAGAGAACAATAAGGAAGATGCAGGTGTGTGGGGGAGGTCATTGGGCAGACAGAGATGCAGTTATAAAACAGATTGTCTAATGAAACTTAGAAGTGATAAAAAAGAAAATGTTACCTGTTGAGCTTGAGTGACCATCTCCTTATAGATAGTATCCAAGCTGACATTTGATAAAGTGGTTAATGCTGATACAATTGTTTCTGCTTGTGCTTTGTCAAATCCTGTAGGCAGTAAATAGGTATTTATATATTTTTAAAAGTGCACATTCTTATCAGAATAGACAGCTGGAATAACTTTCCCTATAAATTGCTATGTTTTTATAAAATGGTTACAATAAAAATTTGGCAGATTATGCTAAATTACTCTCTAAAAGCAATATACAATTTTAGTGCCCACTGTCCATTATCCCAATCTATAGCAATACTGATATTACTAGTCTTATTATTTATTAATTTTTAATTGTACATTTTATTTTGAGATACTTTTAGTTTTATTTACTTTTTAAATAAAAAATACATGTTCATAGTATAAAGTTGAAAATGTATGAAGGGTGAGAGGTCTCTGTTCCAGTTATATTTTACTATAAAAATAGTGGTATAACCACCCCAAAATAGTTGCACAATACAGTAACAAGCAAATCAGTTCTCCTTCAGGAGTCTTTTTAGTTCTTTTTACTTTTGAGTGTATAAGTGCCATAAAAAATGGTATTGCATTGGTTATTTTAAATATATTTTATTGATTTTTTTACCGAGAGGAAGGGAGAGGGATAGAGAGTTAGAAACATCGATGAGAGAGAAACATCGATCAGCTGCCTACTGCACCCACCCTACTGGGGATGTGCCCACAATCAAGGTACATGCCCTTGACAGGAATCAAACCTGGGACCCTTGAGTTGGGAGGCCGATGCTCTATCCACTGAGCCAAACCAGTTAGGGCTGCATTGGTTATTTAATCTGTACTTAAAATTTGCATTTCCTTGGTCAAACATCTTTACATATACTTACTGACTACTGATATTTTTCTGTGAGCTATTTGTTTATAGCTTTTGCCCATTTTTCTGTAAAATTGCTGAACTTTTTTCTTATCAATTCATATGGACTCTTTATTAAAACATAGGCTCATTGTCATGTTTCTGCAAAAAAAATATTTCTGTATCACATCTGTCAGTATTTACTTTGCTTTAGAATTTTGTTTTGCTCCCTCTAAAAATCTAAACATACTCTATATTCTAGTACTCTATTATAGTTTTTCTTTCATTTTTTATATTTAGCTTTTAGTCAATCTAAAATTTATTTTTCAGTACGGAGATCATATATATTTTTCCCAATGGCTAGTCAGTTACCATAACTCATTTATTAAATAGTCCTTCCTTTCCCTAGTTGTGATACTTTATTGCTTGCTAAACCCATATATGTGTGTGTGTCTGATTCCCAGTCTATAATCTACTTTTCTATGTGATACTACATATGTAAATGAATGTTTTGATATGTGGTCAGTTTTTGTGCTTGTTTATTTTCGTTTTTGCTGTTCTTAAACATTGTCCTTGTACTTCCACATTCTCTTCAGTATCAGCCTAGAAACTCGTTTATTTTTTCTTTTTTACATAATTGGAATCACTCTATACATGTAATTTTACATAATGCTTTTTTTCATTTACATACTTGAACATAATCAAGCCATACCATTTTTTATGACTATAAAATATTCCATTGTCTGGATGGCACTTACATTTAAATAGTGACTCTTAATTGTTCCTAATAGTGATATTGTCTTGACTAGGTAATATATCATGAGTGGTAATTTACTTCTGTCGAGAGATACCCATGTTTCTCACCATGAGTTTCCAAGTTCTGAATCAATGCATGGGTATCAAAAGTTAATTTCCTTTGTTCTAAAGGAGTTATGTCCACTCGCCTTATATCATGTCCTTTGGTTGTGGTGGTTAAGAAGTCTGAAAAGAGAAGACAATTATTTTTATTTCTTGTCGTAACAGAAGCATCATACTTCAGCTTCTAAAGCATTTTTCCCATTTACTTATAATACAGTTTCAGCTCTTCTACTTAGGAATTCTGTAATTTCAGGCAAGATAACTGACTCCTCTGAGTCACTGACTCTTTCATCCAAAAGTGTCTATCATTATCTGGCATAACAAACATTCAATAAATGTTTCCTTCTTTTAGTCTTTAGAAATGTTTAAGAGTCATTCTAAAATAATACACATCAGAAGCTCTGATTATCACTGCCACATCTCTACTAGAGAACATAAACTGCCCAACTCGCCTCAGTGCTCAGAAGCTTTTGATAGAGCTATGAGGATTTTTAGTACCTCTATCCCCATCCAAAGTAGCTGTCTGTACTCCCACACTCTCACATATTCTGTTCATTTCCCACATAGTTCTCAGTTCTAATTTGAAGTTATGCATGGTTTGTCTTTCTGAATCACAATATAAGCTCCATGAGGCCCTGACTGTTTTTCATTACTTTTTTTTTTTATTAATACCTAGAACAGTGGTTGGAAATAGTTGGGCTAAAATATTTTATGGTTGAATCAATGAATTTGACTTTAAAAGCTGGAGTATTTACTGTTAACACCAAAGCCCTAGGAAGTTTCACATTTTAAACATATATGTCCTGTTTCAATAAATTCCCAATTTTTAAGGCATAGAGATAGATGATGAGCAAAATCAGACATAACATGTTTTCACTGACTTTATAGGTTAGTAGGCAGGAAATAGATTTTTAAAAAATCTAAATATAAACTCAACTCAAATGATGAAGAGAGTAAGGGGCCACTTAAGGTTTCTCCAACAGATTCAAGAGCCGTAACTCAGCAAACACGCTGAAGCATTATCGTTTACTTATGGTGATGTATTACCAGTATTATATGCACTACAAAGTTCTCTAAAACGGTTTAATATTGTTTTCATTTGAATATGTAAACAATGTTCCCCTCTAAAAGTTCACACAGACAGGACTGAGATTGGGGCGACTTCCCAGGGCTCAAAAAATGCCACCTCCTTTTTGTAAAGGCCGTCTCATGTGCATGCAAGTTAAACACCGAAATACAGCGCCAACGAGCTTGTGAGGGACCCCGGCAGCTGACAGCCTCGTACGGGGAATCAGCAACCGCGGTCTTACTGGGAGCAAAACGGAGCCATGCGCCGAGCGGCACAAAGCACCGCGGCGCTGGCTGGCCCCCCGGCCCTGGCGAGGCCAGGTGAGCACAGGACGCTAACGTTCGTGCCGAGCGCCCACCGTGGGCAGCCTTACGGGTTTAAAACTTGGTGGTGGGGGCGGGGGAGGTTCCGAAAACCTCTCTCAGAAGAAAGTCGGATGCCCTTCGGGACGCACTGCTCACAGGGGTGCCAGCGCTGAACCTGGAGGTCCCGGGACCCACACTGACTGGTTTTTGAACGGCCACTGCCGACGAGCGCAGAGAACCGGACATCACGGCGAGAATACCGCGGGCCCGGCAGACGCTGCAGCCTCCCCGCCACCTGGGCTCGGGGCCAGCTCCCACATAACAGTCTCAACGGGAACAGGCCACGAGAAGACAGGCTCTCCCGACACCGACTCCCTGACGCGGGCACCCGACAGACCTACGGGGGGGCGGGGACCTCCGGCTCCTTTGACAGTGGAAAGGCAACGAGAGCTCAGGAAGAAGCCCGGCGGGGCTCTCGCGGTGCCGCCGGGGGGCGGGGGGAACCCCAGGCCTTCCAAGGCTCGCTCTCAGGAGGGCAGGCAGTCCTCCCCGCAGGCCTGGCCCACCCGGGGCGAGGCCGGGCAGCAGGGTCTCCAGCCCCAGGAGAGCGCCGGGCAGGAGGGCGTGGCACCCGCTCCCTCGACCCGGGCTCGCTGGAGCATCCTTTCTCTGGGACGCACACCGACCTCGGGACACGGGGTCTTCCTCACCTCTCCGCAGGGCCGGCGAGAAACGCCCGCGGGGGGTTGAAACCCGGCGGTCCACGAGGCTCTCAGAGCGCAGGAGCCGCCAGACGCTGCGACCCCACATATCTCGAGTTTCCCGGTCAGCGGAAGCGAAAGGCCGGGTGGATCACGCTCAGACTTTCGGGGACGGTAGTTCTGGCGCCGCGAGGATGCTGGGAAATGTAGTTTTCGACCTGTCGCAACGGCCCCGCCCAGCGCCAGCTCGCACAGCGGCTCCGCAAAGCCGGGCCTCCTCACAGACGGACCCACAATTCACTGGCATAGGTCAGAGCGGCTCCGCCTCGCCTACCACCCCTTCCCAGCCCCGACGCGCCGTTACCGCCCTAAGGAAGCGGGATCTTGTCTTTGAACCTTCTGGAGCCCGCTTCCTGGCAACGAGGTACAGTTCAGCAGAATAACCCTGGAGAACTAGCGGCCATTGCACCTTTGGTTCACTGGGAGATGGAGTCACATTTAGCCGCACAGCAACCTGGGACCTGAAGTCCTTAGCCGCTAAGCCTTCTGGGGAGGGAGGGGGTCACGTAAAAACCCTTCTGGGAAATGTAGTCCAGAGAATCCCTCATTCTTGCTGCCTTACATCCTGCGGCTTCGCCCTCTGGTGCACAGGAGGAGGAACTTGAGCTGGTTGAGTCCCTCTTCAGGGAAACTGAGTTCCTCCGCTTCTAGGGTAGACCTGATGATATGCACCACTTACCCCTCTCAGACCTCAGTTACTTCAGACTTTGCTCCACTTGGTAAAATGCTGAAAGTAACAACACACAGTAGTTGAGGAGCTAATACACTTTTTTTTTTTTTTTGTAGATCTGCAAAATGGCAACAATTAGTTTTTAAAGGCTTAATTATTCTCATAGGTATCCAAACAGTTGCCACTAGATTTTCCTTGCTGTTTTGGAACATCAGCTACGTAAAAAGTACCATTCTACCCACTGAGGCACGTTAAAAAGCAGCCTAGTTTATCCGAACCTCAGAGGCCAGTAGGGGGGCAGAGAAGTGGGTCCTGGATTTTTCACTGTGAAGGACCACTTTTGTTATTAATTTTCACCTTGTGTTCCTCAAATTTAAACACTCATTATCAACCACATGTAGGAAGCCATTATATATTTTACTGTATTCAATTAATTCAAGACTGTTAGTGAGTACTGTAAGCAATGCCGATCCAACACCAAGCTGATACGTTTCAGCTGAAGGCAAAGGCACTTGCCAGTTTTTTTGGTGGTTTCCAGTTTTATCTCTAGTGGTGGTACAATTTATTTAGACATTTTGAAATTCCAGAACCCTCTCCCGGACCCCAGTGCTCTTTCCTCCGAGGCCCAGAGGTTTGGGGACTCAGGTTGGACACAATTGCATGAGATGGCCAACGGCCTTCCAGCACAGTGACCGTAGCTTTGGTGACTTCAAGGAGAGAGGTGCAGCCTGTACCACGCACATGAGTCAGGCCTTTTCTCCTGGAGTAGGTGGGAAGGAATCCCAGTGTACTTTTGGAAGCAGGTGAATGCGACAGAGAGACAGCACAGGGCCCAGTGGTCTCCATTTCCTTTCTTAGCGTACTTGGAGTTCTTGACACTAGAGGGAGTATGAGGACAGAACAGAGGACAATCCTTTGCTCTTATTCCAGCAACTCATTTTACAGTTTGTGAGTCAGAGGAGCCCATTGTTACAAAAGCTATGTGTTACTTTATGTTAATACTAGAGGCCTGGTGCACGAAATTCGTGCAGGGTAGGGTCCCTAGGCCTGGCCTCCTCACTTCCCTGCTTCCTCCTTCCCTCGCTCCCTCAGTGCCCCGCTGCCACCACTGGTTGCCCGCCATGTTCTGCGCTGCCCCCTGGTGGTCAGCACACATCATAGTGAGCGACTGAACTCCTGAGTGGACAATTTGCATATTAGCCTTTTATATATATATATATTTATCATGGTTTGAAAGTGACCACCAGCCCTTGTCCCCACAAATCTGGGGAAAAGGCTTTTCCTGAATTGTACTAGGGGCCTGGCAATGACACCCAATTTCATGTTTGCTGTTTATACTGAATTAAAGGGAAGAATGATTTAAAAAAAGAAGGACTGTTAAAGCATTATATACTTTGCATTGTTACATCATATCTGACAGTGACTCTTGTTGATGACTTATTTATTCCTCAACTAATTCTTCCTGAAGACTCTTTGTGGTTCCAGGCAACGTGGTAAGCCATAAGGCTAAAGACAGAAGACACAGTCCTGCCTTCAGGTTACTGTCAGTTTAACTGTAATCAGTACTATGATGAAGGGAAGGATAGACCATGGTGGGAATGCATAAGAGAGGATGATATTACCCAAAGCAGGGAGCCCTGGGAAGGCTTTTGTTTGGAAGGATGACTAGGAAAAGTATTTTAGTTAAGTGGATTTGGTGGTCAGTGGTGTGGGTATGTTGTGTGCAAAAGGCAATAATACTTGCAAAAGCCAGGAAGTATGTGTGAGAGAGCCTGTCTTGTCCAGGAACGGAGAGAGTGGTCATGGGTAGAGGGAATCAGATGCTAAAGGTGGTAGAGGTAGGGCTGGCCCTCAAGGTCGCTTCGACTTCATCAGTGGAGTCACCGAAGGGCATTAGGCTGGGGAGTGGGATTGAAATGAAAGGGTCTTTGCCTGCTCTTCGCTCACTTTTTCAGTGTGGACGTTCAGGAGTCACAGTCTGTTATTTCACCAGGGTCCCCTGTCCTAGATGCTGAGCTGGGAGACTTTTGAGACCCCCTCTTTCCTGGCCAGGGATGATCCATCGCCTGGCAGAGTCCACAAGGAGTCCACACTGTCCACAGCTCGCATCGAGGTGCGGGATCAGAGAAGCCTTCCTCACTGTGGGGTTTGGCTTCCTGGATCTCACAGAGACCTGCTGGGAAATAGGACTTCAGGGTCTCCTCACCTTTGGTGCCCAATTTCTGCAGTGGGAGCTAGAAGAGCTGGGAAATCTCCCCAGAGCTGTACCATTACTGGTGTCCTCCCCTCCCCAACCACAGTTCTTCCCCGAAGAACTTATACTTGGGTGTTGCTTTACCTCCTTATTTGAGCTCATTCGTATGCATTAGTTCTTGTGAACTCCTTAGCAACTCCATGAGTTGGGTACGATTGGTCCTATTTTACAGATGGGGAAACTGAGGTTCAGAAGGCCCAAGTTACCTGTCCCAGGTCACAGAGCAAGTAAGTGGTGGAGTTCAGAATTGAACATTCTGCTCACTATACAGAGAAGTCACCTCTACCACTCTCCCTTCCACCACTTATTTTCCTAGGGCGCAGGGCACAAATTGTGAAATTGCAACTTCTCAGACATATGACCTCTCATCCCTTAAGAGGCTGTGTTTTTTTTCATGTGTTCATGAAAACCAAACATCTAGTACAGAGGTGGCAAATGGGTTTCATCTTTAGGACAACTCCCTTTGATTGACTGCTCATATCAAAGCATCGAATTGTGTGAGGCCACGTCCTGGCGCAGCAGGAAAGAACATCACTGTTGATTGGCACTGTCTGCTGTGGATGCAGGCGAGGGCAGGGGCAGCACATCTGCCATTTCCCGCACACATCTCCAGGAAGACCTAGAGGTGACGAAGGGTGTCCTGTACAGATTTACCAGGACATGGGCAGGCCAGATATCAACGCTTAAGTTGATGCCCACATGTAACGAGTCTAGTTCTTCTGGCTTAAATTATCCAAAAATCCGCCTTGTCTCATCCTAAATTTAGCAGCACAGCACAAAGGAGAAATTTCAGAATGTATGTTCTCTTGGTAAGGTAGGCACTGGAAGGCTTTCACATCTGGGTCTGACATCTGAAGCCCGTGGCTCTGGAACATAAGCCGTTTCCTCACAGAAAGTTCCGACAAGGAGGAGAAAATCTTGGAACCAATCTTCCCTTTGCCTACAAAATGATCAAACTGTAATTATCACATTTAAGGGGTAATTGTTCCAATTATACCAGAATGGGATGCTCCAACCCTCTTTCTGCTGCTGACACAAATAGAATTGCTGTGAAGATGGAACGGTGTTTCCAGAACAGCTTGCTCTGAGCTTGTTCTTTTTATAGCGACGCTCAGGTCAGGGGAAGGTGCTGGGGGGGTGGGGGGGCCTGTCGGGTCTGCTGGGTGCCAGCCTCTGAAGCTCTTCCCTCTTTACCGCTGGGCCCTTGGAGACCCGGACCCCAAAGCAGCACCCACCTTGACCTAAGGCATTAGAACTTGAATCATTCTTGTCCAATCCAGGCCTTGGAGAGGAGGTCGGACAGTTCTCAGATACGCCCTAGGGCAGTGGTCAGCAAACTGCAGCTCGCGAGCCACATGCGGCTCTTTGGCCCCTTGAGTGTGGCTCTTCCACAAAATACCACGTGCGGGTGCGCATGTACAGTGCGATTGAAACTTCGTGGCCCATGCGCAGAAGTAGGTATTTTGTGGAAGAGCCACATTCAAGGGGCCAAAGATCCGCATGTGGCTCGCGAGCCGCAGTTTGCTGACCACTGCCCTCGGGCATATGAAGTGAGGAGTTGCGAGCAACTGCTATGTTCCAGTGATGGTGAACCTATGACATGCGTGTCAGAGGTGACACGCGAACTCATTTTTTTGGTTGATTTTTCTTTGTTAAATGGCATTTAAATATATAAAATAAATATCAAAAATATAAGTCTTTCTTTTACTATGGTTGCAAATATCAAAACATTTCTATATGTGACACGGCACCAGAGTTAAGTTAGGGTTTTTCAAAATGCTGACACGCCGAGCTCAAAAGGTTCGCCATCACTGTAGGCTCTGGTAGGGGACTTTCTCAGATGTCATTTCAATGAGGTAGCAGAATCCCAGGGTTGAAGCACAGTGGAAAGAAATGACGGGGGTACAGTGTTTGGGAGTCAGCCAGGTGAGCAGGCCTTACCTGGGAGGGCTAAGTAAGGTCTTGAGCGTCTGTCTTTGGCCTTCAGTCTGAGGAAGGGAGGGTAGCAGGACCCAAAGCAGACACTATTGGTGATCAGTTGAGGAGAATTTAGAGAAAATGGTGGTAGAGTTGGGGGAGAAGAGCACATGGGGCCCCAGGAATTTAGTTGTAGATCGCTATGGGAGGGGGCAGGGACAGGGGGATGGTGAGAAAGAAGCAGGAGCAACACCCTGAAGCACTTTGTGACACAGAGAGGTCCCGACTTTCCCCACGGCACTAGAAGGGTATTGGAGGGATTCAGGAAGATGATTTCACGTGGAGTTGGACTCTCACTTTGGTGTCCGGTTGAGATGGGATGAGTGAGATGCAGGGTAAGAGGGTTGTTGTTGGGCACCGTGCTGCATGCCGGGGAGACATTATGCTTGCCAGGAGTTCTTGGGTTGCTAGTCACCTTGAGAACCAGCCCTGTGTTGGGGGCACAGGCGTCCTCCTCTACACACACGGGGCAGAACAGGCCCAGCAGCCTGGAAGAGCTGGAGCAAGGGCTGCAATGTGAGCAGGCTCTTGCCATCTCATTGCTATTCCCTTCTGCCTGCAGCTCTACAGGGCAGGTTAGTGACTAAGATGATGGGCTCTGGAGCCAGAGACCGTAGCTTTGTTACTAGCTGAGTGATAGTGAGCTAGTTACTTAACTTGGCTTTGCCTCAGTTTCTCATTTGTAAACAAGGATCATCTTATTATTTACCTCCTGGGGTGGTTGTGAGGACTCACTGAGTTACTGCACGTAAAGGGCTTGGCATGGTCCCTGGTTTAAGCACATAGAAGGTGCTTAAATAGTGTTAGCTGTTAGTACTGTTACTTCTATTTGACTGCAGACTGACTTTTCCCATAGGATAGGGCACAGCCTCTGACATCTCAGAAGTTTTACATCTAACGTCAGCATCAGAGAGAAACTGACTGAGTGTCCTCTGTTCCCAGTTCAAGCATGCAGAGGGAAAGGATTCGCAGGCCAGCTTGAATTCAGTTTCACTCCCGGACCAGTTAGCACGTCAAGTGGACAAATGCCATGGTTGCTCCACTTTGGTCTGTGGTCCCCTCGTTAACTGCAAGGACCACCTGGACGAAGCCCTGGCCGGTCTGGTGGAGGAGAAGCGGGGTCCCCACCTCCCCCAGGTGACGGGTGCTGGGATGGAGGCTCTCCTCAAGTCCAGTAGAAGTTCGCATTTCAGAAACTACATACCAAGGCCTCTGGGATCTCTGCATTTGATGGGTGCTCTATATTCTTCCACGGGATTTGGAAACATAATATGACAGAAATATTGTGACCCCACTAGGCCTGAGCAACAGGTATCAAAAAGGAGTATGGAAATACCATGTTTGGCTTCTGGGTGCCTGGTGTGCTCTCGGGCCCTGAAACCTCAAGCTCCTACCTGATGCTGGTGTCTGGGCCAGGCTTTCTGATTGGCAGGGCTTCCGTCCTGGGCCCCCTCCCTGAATCCCCTCCCCGACATAGCCTTCCCCTTTTCCCTTGTTAGAGCGCCTGGCCTGCATCTCCTGATGCCCCCAGACCTTTTGATGGGATTCAGTGACTAGGTTCCCAGCCCTTACCAGCCTGTCCTCTCCAACAGAGTGGGGTGAAGGTGAGGGTGGAAGTAGGAAGCACCACCATTCTCTGTCCTCTTTAACCTCCAGGGCCTCGTTTATACCCAACTTTGTCACCACCCTCGGGGCTCAGTGACACTTTCCTATACACCAGCCTCATCGCAGCTGTGTGACTTAACTTCCCTCCTCAACAAATTTCCAAATTAGTCTGTGTCTTGGGCCTTTAGGGTGGTTTGACAATGTTCAAAGTGGAGAATGTTAACATCTGTAAATGTCAAGGGTCCATAGTACAGATGTGGAACAAGTGATCCTGTATCCAGGGAACACTGGAAGGCTTTGTGGTGCAGGTGGCATTCAGCCGAGCTGTGGATTTTGACAAGTCAAGTGAGCAGTCTGGTGGGCTAGCGGGAGACAGGGCAGTCCATGTTTTGGCGATGGTGGAAGTTAGATGTGCCCAAGCTGCAGGATGAATGACGAGATGAATAGGTTGCAATGGCACAAAGTCCTTGGAATCTCCAAGATGAGCAGCATTCTTCTCCCCAGCAGTCGCGTGCGGGTAAGATTCTGAGTGTCCATCGCACTGTTGTCAGCAGTGAGCGGAGCCTTTGTTATGAAGGGACAGGCGTGCGCTAGTCCTTAAGGAAGTCCGCCTGGCTGTGGTGGCCGATGCTGTGTGCTCAGGGTAGATTTAAAAATCCTCATCTCGGGAAACGTTTGCTGGCCCTTGTTTCACTTTCCAGGAGATGCTCAGAGTAGCTCTCAGGGAACACGCGTGGAACGGAGATGACCTGGCTGGAACATTTAAAGCCTTCTCGGGTTTCCTATTCTGATTGATAAATCCTTCGATTACGCAATTAAAGACGAGGTCCCTTTCATGTCAATAATTCCAGCATGTAGCCCAGGGCCCCTGAGCAGAGCAAGTGCTTCCTCTCTAACAGAGTGGGGTGAAGGTAAACTGAGCCGTGACGAAGGGCGGGGGGTTGAGTTTGGGGATTAACTTCGGAAGGTGGAAGGCCAGGAGCCGTCTGACAGGGTGCGAGGGTTGTGGTTGGAGGAAACAGAATCTGTTCTACCTGGTGAAGCAGAAAGGGGTTTATGGAAAACGTGATGGCTCACAGAATTCTTGGGGTGGGGGTGGGGGGCTGAAGGAACAGAAAGTAAATGGAGTTTCCCTTCCAGGAATGACTCCCTCCAATCACACCACGGGGTTGCTGGCTTTGCCAGAATCAGGAGGCCGCGGAAGCGGAGGCTGCGGCCAGAGCTGTGGTTCAGCTCCGTGCACACAAAAGCGTGATGCCTCAGGCATTGTCCCTCTCCCCATGTGACTCCATTCTGAATGAAACCTCAGACCAGTGCATCTGATTAGAGAAACTAAATCACAGTTAGAACCTAGATAAAAAGAGCTCTGGAAACTGTGCTTCTAGTTTGGCGGCCTCTGTTGCGAGCACCATAAAGGGGCCTGCACAGGCCAGGTCCCAATGTCTGCCCCGTGGGGCTGCTGGGAAGGCTGCCCGGACAGGGCTCAGGCACGGGGAGCCACAGGCCCTCGTTTATTGAGCAAACATTCACTGAGAACCTGCTGTGTTTGGGGCCTGAGCTGGGGAAGTGCAGAGGCACAGTCCCTGCCCTTGGGGCCCTGACAGTCTGAAGGGACAATACCGACAGGGTCCGGATGAAATTCTCAGGCGCCTCCAGACAGGACTAGCTCCAGAGACTGGGACAGGATGGCACTGCGGGTAGGAGTCAGGTAGCACCCAGGCCCCACCCCCCGGAGGAGAAGGGGGACAGATCCTGGCAATGAATGAGGCTAGGCCTCTGGGCATGAGACTTACCTGCCAGGCAGAAGCCACTCTCACAGAGCGGGAAGGGCCTTGGAGGTTAGCCATTCAACTGGTGGCTGCACGGACTCCCTCCTCTCCACCTCTGAAGAGGGATTGAAATTATTTTTGGTTTTATTCAGACTCTTGGTTTATTTTTTAGTTTTCAGGTTTTCATTTTATAGGTCAACATGTGGCAGGTTGCCTGCCAGATAAAATATGTGAACAGGTGCAAGAACAGGAAAATTAAGTAACAGCGAGTTTAAAAATATTAATGAAATCAGGACACAAAGGAACCCTGAGAGCTTGGTTCCCACTGCCGCTTGGTTAAGGTGCTAGATGTGTGAGGCTGTGAGCACACAGGCTGTTTCTGCAGGACACGGAGGGGAGGAGAATCACCGCTAAGGAAGAGCTGGCGAGGACAGAGCTTCAATCAGAAGAGAACGTGTGCAGATGAGCGTCCTTTGTGAGAACAGCGCCTGCACTGCTCCTGCTTCATGCGTCTTGCCGAGTAGATAACGGTGCAGAGTCTGTGGGCCCCAGTCTGAGTCCACATCAGGCTCCGAGTGCTTCTCTCCTCCTTTGATGGAGCCAAGCACGCAGTTACCGGTGGCTGCAGCCAGGCGGGCCGTTCCACATCCTGTGCTAGCTCTGCGGGCCCCCAGCAGCGTGTGAGGCCCGCCCTCCTCCAGCCTCCTGGCCATGGAAGGCGGTATGAGAACAAGAAGACAGGGCATTTATGCCCTAACTGGTTTTGCTCAGTGGATAGAGCATCGGCCTGCAGACTGAAAGGTCCCAGGTTCAATTCCGGTCAAGGGCATGTACCTTGGTTGTGGGCACATCCCCAGTAGGAGATGTGCAGGAGGCAGCTGATCGGTGTTTCTCTCTCATCGATGTTTCTAACTCTCTATCCCTCTCCCTTCCTCTCTGTAAAAAATCAATAAAACATATTTAAAAAACAAGAAGAAGAAGAAGACAGGGCATTTATACAAGAGACGTGTGGTAATAAGGGAAGTAGACACGTGAGTCCAGCCCTGGAAAGTTGAAAGACAAGGCCTCACCTCAGGGGAATAGGGGATTCTTAGTAGAGTTGGCATCATGGAGCCTGAACAGGAAGTACGGTTGGAATCCGGGGCCTCAGGAGCAGGATTGTGTAGCTCCTCACTCCATTGCTGTACCCCAGAGATGACTTTCCTTTATTTTTCTTTGTAAATCTTTAGACTGGTCCCAGCAGGAAATGGCTGACATGCCTCAGATGGGAGTTGTGTTTTTAAAAAAATATATTTGTATTGATGAACGAGAGAGAGAGAGAGAGAGAGAGAGAGAGAGAGAGAGAGAGAGAGAATATCAATCGGCTGCCTCCTGCATGTCCCCTACTGGGGATCAAACCTGAAATCCTGGCATGTGCCCTGATGGGAATTGAACTGGCAACCTTTCAGGGCAAGGGATGATGCGCAACCAACTGAGCCACAGGGGCCAGGGCTCAACTGGGCATTTTGAAGCAACCGGGGGATCCTCCGCAGTCCTCACTGCCGCCTCATTCTCTGCACCTCCTGTAGGAAGAGCCTTGCTACCCATCACTCGTGTCTGAACTCATTCTGTTGCACCAGGAAGGGGAGATCCAGTGTTTGAACCAGAGTTCTGAGCTTACATAGGGACCTGCTTTCTTGGGATCTTTCTCCCGAAGGGGCTGAGCTCTCTTGCTCAGGGAACACGGAAGTCATCTCTCTCTCTCGCTCTCTTGTGCTCCTTCAGTATCTTGCTCTGTGCTGTGTAAAGGTGAGACTGGCCAGGGTTGCTGTCACCGCCCAGCCTGTGAAGCCCAGACCAGCTCTCCTGGGGGCCGGCCCCCTGCGGCCCCCTCACCCTGGCTGCTGTGCTTGCAGACCCTGATTTGCCTGTGCACTTTCTGCACTGGTCTGTCCTTCCTACCTGAGCTGTAGGATCTGGGGTTCTCACGTGGGCTGACAGAGAAGGGCGATGGAGGCCACTCACCGGGCTTGGAACCTACAAGCCAGGCTGTCTGGACAATGAGTTGTGCACATGCGCAGTGTGCATTGGAGGTCTCAGCCTCATAGTAATGAAGGGTATTCTTCTGCCAGACCTTGCTCCACACTTACATTTCCCTCGGGAACCTGTGGGTGGGTCGGGGAGTGGGGCATGAAGTCCAATCACCCATCTTGTAGTCCCTTCTGTGTCCAGTGCTTTGATAAATCCTTGAAAATACACACTTGTTCTCATTTCTTCCTTATAATCTGAGTCCACATCCAGAACTCACTCCCATTTTACAGATGTGAGAACTGAGGCTTAGATAAGTTAAATAACTTGCTCCAAGTCGGATAGGTAATTACTGTCAGATTGGGACTAGAGGGGAGACCCTCTCCACCACAGCCAGCAAATGAAATAAAGCAAAATGCTCTCAAGGAGTTGTTTGGGAAGCATTCCTAACAAGATACTGCACTGGCTGTCCTCTTGATATTTTTATCTTCTTCTGGTGAAAACAACATAGGTTTATCATTTCAACAGCAAGATCTGTTCCCAGATGAACATAGCATCATATATATATATACATATATATATATATATATATATATATATATATATATATATACACATTGAAATAAATGCATTGTTATTATTTAAAAAATCCTTTTGATGAAATTTCTTCGTTAAAGCAAAGACTCACTGAGCTGAGTTTTCTTGCAGAGGCATTAGCCGTTTCTGCAGCTGCAGCCTCCTAGAGCACATTGGGACTCACAATACCACAGTGCAGTCACCAGAGCTGCCAGATCTGCAGAGAAAACACAGTAAAAATCACCCTGTTATCCCAATGAAACAATTATTTACATTTTGGTGTGTTTATTTACGGCCTTTTTTTCTTAAAATATATATATTTTTTGATTTCAGAGAGGAAGGGAGAGGGAGAGAGATAGAAACATCAATGATGAGAGAGAATCCTTAATTGGCTGCCTCCTGCACGCCCCCTGCTGGGGACTGAGACCACAACCAGGGCGTGTGCTCTGACCCGGAATTGAACTCCTGGTTCATAGGCGGACACGCAACCACTGAGCCACCTTCCCGTAGAGCCATCTAGATTTTCAAATTGATTAGAAGAAATATTATTCTCTTATAACTTAGGAGACTTCTCTGCATCTCTATTATTTCCTTTCATCTGACTTAATGCTACTTTTTGGTGTCTCTCTCCACCCCAACTGCCACTGGCTTGGCTACACTTGTTAGATATTTGTTATTATATTAGTCCTTTTAAGGGACCAGCTTTTGCTTGTATTAATCAGCTTACTTTTCTCAGGTGTTTTTTTTTCCTTTTCTTTTTCCTTTATTAATTTCTGTCTTCTACTTTTTTGGGGTTTGTAATCTCCCTTCATATAGCTTCTATTTTGTTTTCTAATAAATACATTTGAGGTAATAGATTTTTTTTTCTGATACGGTGTTGATAGTTTTCCACAGTTTTGATACCTAATACTTTTGTTGTTGTTTACTTTTAAAATAATTTGTAATTTTAATTTTTCCCTCTTTAACCTAAGGATAATTTAAAGGGTGCTTTAAAATTTTTAACTCAACATAGCATTTTTCATCCTGTTGTTACTAATGTCTAATTTTATTTATTTCACGGTCTTGTGTTGTTTATTTTTTCTAGAAAGTAATATCTTCTCAAATTTCCCTGGGAGGAGTAATTAAACTGAATGTAAGTTATCTTCTAGTTCATTAGGCATTAGTTCTCATTAGTGGAATTTAGCTCTAATCTTCACGGGCATTGCTTTCCTCAGATGCTGGTGATTCTTGATTAGTGCTCAGTTTTCCATATGACAGTTTGTGTTTGAGGGCCTCTGAATAAAGATGATGCTTTCAGCTCCCGTGACTGTGTCAGGAGAGAGGCTGGTAGCTTGTCTCCCGGCCTGTCACACCACAGTGCTCCCTCTCACTGGGCAAAACCTGCTGTCTGCCTCATCTATCTTTCTATCTATCTATCTATCTATCTATCTATCTATCTATCTATCATCTATCTATCTATCTATCATCTATCTACTTACCTACCTATCTAGCCTTACTGTGATAGGTAGAATAATGCCCCCCCCCAAATATTCATATCCTAATCCCCAGAACCTGAAAATATGTTACTTTACATGGCAAAAGGGGCTTTGCAGATGTGATTAAATGGAGGATCTTGTGATGAGGAGACCTGGATTATCCAAGTGAGCCCTTTTCTCATAAGGGAAAGAGGGAAGAGGGAGTTAGCGTCAAACAAAGGGATGTGGCTGACAATGAAAGCAGAGACTGAGGTGATGCAATTCTGGCTTTGAAGATGGCATGGACTAGGAGCCAAGAAATATGGGTGGCCTTGGAAACTGGAAAGGGCAAGAGAATGAATGCTCCCCTAGACACTCCAGGAGGAACATCGCCCTTGACTGTAGCCCATTTTGAGTTCTTTTGGGACCCATTTTGGACTCCCGACCTCCAGGACTATAAGATAATAAATGTGTGTTGCTTTAAGTCACTAAGTTGGTGGTAGTTTGTTACAGCAATAGGAAACTAGTACACTTAACTATATTAACTCTTTTAATCCCCCAAACAACCCATTTTAGAAATGAGGAAACTGAGGCACAGAGAGGTTAAGTAACTTGTCCAAGGTCACACAGCTGGTAGATAGCAGAGGTGAGATTTGAACTGCGGTAGCCTGGCTCCAGTGGCTGTGTGCTTGACCAAGGTACTAATCTGCCTCTCATGTTAACTGGTTTACTATTTTTTTCAAAATATCTTTCCTGAATTTTTTTTAGGATTTTAACAGAAAGGTAAATATTTGTGCTTGGTTGAATATTTTGGCCTCATCATGGTATATCTCTCATGAATGCCAAGATTATACTGTACCAACCACTGTAGTGTAATGGTTAAGAATGGGGCGAAACCAGTCCCAGTGTGGCTACTTACTGGATGATGACATGAAAATTATTTAATTCAGGCTTAAATAATTTGTAAAATGGTGATAATAATTTACCATAGGATTATTTTAAAGTGAGATTATGCATATTAAGCATTTGCACATTGCGTAGAGTAAAAGTATAATATTTATTGACCCATTATATAGCTAATAATAGCATGATTAGAATTAATAACATGGCATTACTAGAATTATTTCTATTTACCATGTATGCTTATTTCAGGCCCTCCCAGCCCAGCTCATATCCTAAAGCGGACACAGCGGGAGGGAGGAAGAGGCTCATTTGCCGCATTGTCCTTTCTTAGGCTTCTGGAATATTGCTGATGTAAGACCTGGGGCCTGTCATTGAATGAGAAGAGAGCTGGCAGCAGCATCATCCTGTGCCCTTTTCCACCACTGAAAGCAGAGACAAAGGACATTCATCCAAAGAGAAAGATTAGGTTAGCAATTTACCAATTCATGGAATTCATTCAACTGTTTCTGTCCTTTCCTTCCCAAGGAGCTGTGCCCCCATCTTCCTCTGCAGCCAGTGCCCGGTGGGCCAGCCTTGGTGTCTGCAGAATTCCCTGCTATGGGAGACCCTGCCCAGGGCCAGGGATGCCACTGGAAGTGCAGGTGGAGGGCTGTTTCTGCAGTTAATTGATGTACCTGTAGTTCATTTCATTGCTCATTCTGGTCTCCATAAGACAGCCTTAAGGGGTAAAGAGAGAGAGGAAAAGGCAGCTTTAGATGTCACAGTTCTTCCACCTACCTGCCTCCCTCCCTTGCTGTTCATTGCAACACCCCCCCCCCCCCGTCCCCATCCCCCCCCAGGCCCCCCACTACCCCCTGGTCTCAGCATCAGCTGAAGGGGGTGTGATTAGCAGTTGGGAAGGAGCAGCAGGAAGAGCTGTGCCTCCTTCATGGAGCAACTGCAGAGAAGCAGGTTCTGGCCTTTCTAGGCTGTGAACAGCTCTGGGCTCATCTCCCAAAGCATCCAGTTGGGAAGCTGGAGGGTGGGGCTTCTGCTTTAAAAACAAACAAACATGTATTGAATTATAAATGAGCTAGAGGCCCGGTGCACGAAATTTGTGCATGGGTGCGGTCCCTAGGCCTGGCCAGTGATTGAAGCACGAGCATCTGGCGTGGAAGCTGACTCTGGGCCTGGGCAGCACCTGGGCCCCCAGGCCCCCACATGCCCACCTCTGCCTGAGTTATTGGGCCCCCACCCAGCTCCCTCAGTGCCTGGGAGCCGGGTGGCGGCCCTGCCGCCCCCCCCCCCCGCCCCCCCGCTGCTACTGGTCACCATCTGTGGGGAGATTGGTGGGGTGATCGGGCCCCATTCACACCCGCCTTGGCCTGGCACTGCCCACTCATCTGCTCCACCATTCCACCATGGTCCCGCTCTTGTCAGGGCCCATTGGGGCTGGCAGTGCCTCCGCTGCCAGCTCTGCGTTGCCGACACCCACCATGTTCTGCGCCACCCCCTGGTGGTCTGTGCACGTCATAGCGAGTGGTCAAACTCCCAGTCAAGGGGACAATTTGCATATTAGGCTTTTATTATATAGGATTGCTTGCCTGGAAATAAAAGTATGGGAATCTGTAGGTTGAGAATGAAATTATTCTTTTTTTAAAAATATGTTTTTATTGATTTCAGAGAGGAAGGGAGAGGGAGAGAAAGATAGAAAAATCAATGATGAGAATCATTGATTGGCTGCTTCCTGCACGTTCCTTACTGGGGATTGAGCCCACAACCTGGGCATGTGCCCTTGACCAGAATCAAACCTGGGCCCTTCAGTCTGCGGGCCAACTGAGCCAAACTGGCTAGGGCGAGAATGAAATGATTCTTTAATACTATGTCCTAAAGATGACCACTGTCAATAGTTTGGCTCATTGCCTTTCCATTGTGCTGCAACGTGCTTTTCTCACTTATCGTTGTATCTTAGACAGCTTTCCAGGTTAGTTCATCTAGGTCTTTTCATTTTTGTTAGTAGCTTAGTATCATTATATGGGATAGGTAAAACATTTTCCTTTTAACTAGTGTTTTCATTAAGGAGTACTTAGGTTGTATCCAACATTTTTTGCTATTATAAACAAAGCTGCACTGGAACATTCCTGTTGATATTTCTCAGTACATGGATGTGAGAATGTTTATAGGAAGAATTCCTAGAAGTATAATGTCCAGGTCCAAGAGTCTGCTCATTTAAAATGTTGAAATATATTGCTATATTGCACTCTAAAAAGTTTCGCTAATTTAGATATTTTTATGAGGGTGTTCCTTACCTTTCCATGGCTCTGACCAGTTGCAACATGTGAATTGCCTAAACCAAGAGCTCCTGAGTTCTCCAGAGATTTGGACAATCCTATTAGCTTTTTTTTTTAGTGCAGGTCAACATACTTTTGTGTGCCTGGATCAGATACTGTGGTAGGCATGGGGTATTCAAGGATATCTAAAGGTTGAACAACACTGCATACCCATCTTAGAGATGTTTACAAGTGGGAGAAGAGATAAGTGAAATAAATATAATGTCCCAAGTATCAGGCAATAAATAAAATAATATTGAGAAAGCATGGAGGAGGGAGTAACTGCTTCTTTCTGGGGCCTCTAGGGAAAGCCTTCCAGAGGAAGTGGGCCTTGAAAAATGAGTAGGAGTTCTGATAGAGGAGTAGGGAAGGGCATGCTAGGCAGAGGAACTAGCATGAGCAAGTGTCCAGGGCTGTCTGGAGAACGGTTCCTTTGACCTGTAGGATATTGGGAGGAGTGGTGAGCAATCAGTCAGGAGATGGGGGGCCACATTGTGAAGGACCGTGAATGCCACAGGAAGGGGGAAGTGTTCAGATAAGGTGAAGAAGGGCTGGAGGGGAGACAGCCTGGAGCCCCGGAGAATGATTAAGAGGCTGTGCAGAAGTTCAGGCAGAGGTGATAAAGGATGGGTTTGGGGAGGTGGTGCTCAGGACGGGGGCTGGAGGGCGGGGGTGGGGCTGGAGGAGTGAATAACACTTGGACACATTCCTTTTGTATCTCAGACTCAGGCTGGATTGGCAAGAATCAGGCGTAGAGGTTGTCATCTGGAGCGAATTTATTACACTGGATGGTTAATAAAACTGTATTGATTCCATTTTGTTTGCAACAAGAAATCCCTCTGCTGGGAGAAATGTCAAATCTGATGTGTCTGAGAGGAATGAGCAATAAACCTGCTGAGCTTGGTTCAACTGAAAACTGCTGTCCTAGGGCCAGAGCTGCTTGCACTCTATGCTGGGCCAAGGTGAGGCCTTCACTGGGCCAATTCCCTTCTTGATTAGGAGCCCCGACACTGAGCCCAGCTAGAGAGATCAGAGAGGAAGTAGGGAGAAAACTGAAGGTGAGGGCAGTGACCATGTGAAAGACAAAACCACTCATTCATTCATTCATTCATTCATTCATTCATTCATCAAAACTGTATGAGGATTTACTCTGTGCCCAGCACAGTGCTGGCCATTGGAGATGTAAGTCCCTGCCCCCAGGGACCTGGTCTAGGACCAGATCCAACAGAGCTTGCAAATGGGCGGGTTTGGCATGGTCAGCTCTCACCTTCAGGAAAACTATGGAGTTTGAGATGTTTGTCTAGGAAACCACCTCTCCTCCCCTTTTCTCCATCCAACCCCACCCCAGGGTTCCTTTCTCACGATGGTGGGTTTGTGTACCATTCTTGTTCTCAGCTCATTCCCATTAAAAAATCAATTAACAATCAGAGAATTTCTAAAAATAGCTTAGGGCGTGATCCATTCTGAGATTTCTTTCCCCATGTATGTGAGAGAAAGCCTGGGAGAAATACCCTGTCTTGATTCCTCCTGGTTACTAGCTTTGTGACTTCGGAAAAATCATTTCGTTTTTCTGAGCCTCATATGAGGCATCATAGTTCCTGCTCTACCCTCCTCATGGCATGGCTGCTGATGTGCTTAGGAAAGTGTCAAGCCCAAAAAAAGCAACAGCCTGTAATTGCTGCCTGTGTTTTCTGTTGCTTGGAGACAGAGACCTGGATTGTGGTTGCAGGGTGCTTGCAGTTCACAAGCTGCCCTCTTCTTTATCCCAACGCTCAAGGGAGTGGACATACTACCCTGTGAGTCACCTCTCCCCATTCAAAGATGGTGGACTTCGAGGCTGACGGGGTTGAACAGATTTTCCCCAATAAGATTCCGTGTGAAGGGCAAGGTGAGAAAGCTGTTTACTTGCCACGGATAAGATTACCTTCACGAAAGGGAAACAGAGGTTTCAAGTTATTATTCACGTCGAAGGAGAGGCTCCTGTCCTGCCTCTCAATTAGGAGCATTTGTGCTGTGATCTTCCCAAGTCAGGGCGATTGAGTGACATAGCGGAGGACGTGTCATGAATGAAGATAAGGAAGATGGTGAGGATGGTGATGGGGGCTGAGTTTTCTGCAGATGTTCTGTGCGCCAGGCTCTGTGCTAAGTGCTTCACATGGATTATCTCAGTGAATTCTCATCATCACATGATGCACTATCATCCTCACTTTACAGATGCAAAAACTGGGGTTAATGAAGATAAATGCCTCACTCAAGTTTGCCTCTAGGAAATGAGCAAACCCAGGAGATCTCACCCAGAGCCAACAACTAAATATGTTATTCCTTCGTTTGGATTATTCTCTAGCTCCTGCTGTAACCATTACCATAAGTTATAAGATATATGGATTCAATTGAAGCCGTGGATGGAGATTTTATTTATTTTAGTTCTGCCAGATGGCTGAGCTCGAAAGCTCCTTGAAGAGAATCTCGGAGCTTTCAAATCAAGGCCTCTTATAGCTGCTTGCAAGATACCTTGCTGTTACTTTTTGGAGCGATCTCAAGAGGTGTAGTTACTATCATCCTGCTTAACAGATGAAGATATTGAGACTGGGATAATTTAAGTCAGTGTTCCTCAAACTTTAACATACGTATCATCTGGGGATCTCGTTAAAATCAGATTCTAAGTCAGTAGGCCTGACATGGGGCTTGAGATTCTGCATTTCCCTGGTATTGCCAACGCTGCTGTTCTGGGGACCACATCTTGAAGAGCAAGGTCAGTAACCCGGTCAGGATCACTTAGCACAAAAGAAGGAGATCCTTAAAGCTTAGTTTCTTGAGACTCTCTGTGGTCTTGGAAACACATGGTTGCCCTTTGGTGGGACAGGCAGCTGGACAGGAATCCAGACTTGAACCAGGCCCTGACAGCTCTGCCTCTTGGTCATGCTTATCTCAGTTTCCTTTCTACATGCAAAGTTGGAGGTGAATTACATGACTTCTAAGATGTCTGAATACCAGAATAAATCATGAGGAGAAGTGTCCAGGTTGCAGGCTGGAACCGTGCATGGAAAGATGTTTCCGTGGGAGGGGAAGATTGGAAGGAGTCACCTTAGAATACAGATCATTTTTGAGAGAGCTTCTTGCCCATGATGAGTAGAGAAAACATTTTATCCACGAGTAGAGAAATGATTAATGCCTCTCAGAGGGTTGATTTTCTAAGGGACTGTGATTTAGCACCAAAAACCTGGGAGCTGGAAGGTCAGACTCTCCGGGCTGTGATTTAAACAGTAGGAATGGAGCAGCCATTGAATGTCTGTCAGTCTGGGAGGCCTGCAGGCTGTCCTGGACTTTCAACCCTGTCTGGGAAAGTAAAGGTTTTTTTTTTCTCATCCAGGGTGCCTCATCTTATATTCAAGGGCCCTAAGGTAGATGGGACGGTTAACTGAGGTTTATAGAAAGTGCTCACGTGTTTTTATGGAGAGCAGGACAGCCTTTTAAGGTACCGATAATGACCCAAAGAGAAAGTTTCTGTTTGATTTCTTTCTCACTAGAGATAACGGGGGAGATAGAGTTGTCTCTCTGGGACTGAAGCCAGATGGGGAAAGGACATTTGTATATTTTCTTTGGAGAAATGTCTATTTAGGCCTTTCCCCATTCTTTATTCTTATTTTCAAAATATATTTTTATTGATTTCAGAGAGGGAAGGAGAGGGAGAAAGAGATAGAAACATCAGTGATTAGAAGGAATCATTGATCTGCTGCCTCCTGCATGCTCCCTACCAGGGATTGAGCCTGCAACCCGGGCATATGCCCTGACCAGGAATTAAACTATGACCTCCTTGTTCATAGGTTGATGCTGAAGCACTGAGCCATGCCAGCTGCCTGCTGGGCCTTTCCCCCATGTCTTAATCATGTTATTGTGAGTTGTAGGAATTCATTATACATTCTGGATATTGACCACTTACCATATATATGATTTGCAAATATTTTCTCCCATTCCATGGGCTGCTTTTATTTATTTATTTATTTTTTTAGTTTTGCCTATTATAATTAAAAAAACCTTTATTGTTGAGAGTATTACAGATGTCTCCCTTCCCCCCCGTCTTTGCCCCCCTCATTCAGTTTCCACCCCACCCCAGGGCTTCACCACTCTACTGTCTGTGTCTGTACGTAAGATCTTTGGTTACTCCACCCCCCCTTCCCTCGGAGATTCATCAGTCTGTTCCATGCTTCCATGCCTCTGATTCTGTTTCATTCACTAGTTTATTTTGTTCATTATATTTCTTGTTTATTTTGATTTTTTAGATTCAATTGTTGGTAGATATGTATTTGTTGCCATTTTATTGTTCATATTTTATTTCTTCTTCTCTTCCTCCTCCTCCTCCTTCTCCTTCCTCTTCCTCCCCTTAAAGAATATCCTTTAACATTTCATGTAACAATGGTTTGATGGTGATGAACTCCTTTAGTTTTTTCTTGTTTGTGAAGCTCTTTATCTGACCTTCAAGTCTAAATGAGAGCTTTGCTGGGTAGAGTAATCTTGGTTGTAGGTCCTCGCTATTCATCACTTTGAATCAAATTCTTGCCACTCCTTTCTGGCCTACAAAGTTTCTGTTGAGAAATCAGCTGATAGTCATATGGGTGCTCCCTTGTAGGTAACTGCTTTTCTCTTGGAAAAGCCACTGCAAACAGCTTGGGTGGGGCTGCAAATTGGATGGGACGGGGTCTCAGGGAATCATCAGGGAGGATCAAACAGTGTGGGCCATACTGAGTGGAAACTCCATTATGGCTGCCAGTCAGCCCTGCAACCAGGGAGGTCCCAGCACAGGAACAATGGCCCCTGCAAGTAGCCCTGTCTGGGAGAAAGCTGCCCCCGAGTTCCTGCCCTGATGCCAGACAATCCAGTTCCTCCCATATGTGTCTGCCTTGCCCTGGCTGGAGCTCAGAGGAAGCAGGAACTTGTAAGTTCAGTTCATGTGCAGGCCCTTTAAAAGGAACACGTGAGTTTCCAGCAGCCTCTGTGTCACTGAGCCCCAATCCCTACTGGTTTTTTATAGCCTTTCATTATGGGGACTTCTCTTCCCAGCTCTGGGAGTCTGGGCTGGGGATCTGGTGTGGGGTTGGGACCTCTTGCTCCTATGGGCAGCCTCCGCAGACACGATCTCCCTCCTGATTAAAAAAGCAGTTCACGTGGGTGCTGGACCAGCCCATTCTGCACCTCCACCCCTTCTACTAGTCTCAACATGCTTCCTTCTTTACTTCTCTAGTTGTAGGACTTCCATTCAGCCAGCTTTCAGGCAGTTCTGGATGATGGTTGTTCTGTATTCTAGTTGTAATTTTGATGTGGTTGTAGGAGGTGGTGAATACAGATGTTTACCTATGATGCCATCTTTGTGTTTTCCATGGTTTGCTTTTTTTACTCTATTAATTATGTCCTTTGATGCACAGAGATTTTTAATTTAATATGTCCAATTTATGTATTTATTTTACTTTTGTTGCTTATACTTTTGGTGTTGTATAAAAAATCATCTATATCTATAATAATAAAAGTGTAATATACTAATTAGACTGAACAGCCGAACGACCTTCCAGACATCCTTCCGGACAATCTTCCAGACGAAGCCGGGAGCCCCTTGCATGAATTTCATGCATCGGGCCTCTAGTATATATAAAAGGCTAAGTGACTGACCGTACGTCCATCTGACCATCCGACCTAACAACCAGCCAGTATATATGATGTGCACTGGTAATTTAAAAATAAACATGATTCATGCATGTACAATACATAAAAGCTCTCGCTGGCGCCAATCACATGTGTGTGTTTTGATCTGTCATTATCGATTGTGAATTTGGTTGACACTTCTATTGTAGAAAAAGGGCAAATAGCAATATTAAAATATTTCTTCTAATTAATTTCCTTTAAAAAATATTTTATTGAGTTTTTACAGAGAGGAAGGCAGAGAGATAGAGAGTTAGAAATATCGATGAGAGAGAAACATTGATCAGTTGCCATTTGCCCACATCCTACTGGGGATGTGCTTGCAACCAAGGTACATGCCCTTGACCAGAATCGAACCTGGGACCTTTCAGTCTGCAGGCCAATGCTCTATCCACTGAGCCAAACCGGTTAGGGCTTAATTTCCTTTCAATATGCACAAATCTGTGCACTGGGCCACTAATTGGCAAATAAATGTCATGAAGTTTCCTCCCGTATGTTTTCTTCTAAGGGTTTACAGTTTTAGGGTCTTACATTTAGGTCTTTGATTCAGTTGGAGTTAACTTCATTCTTTTGCATGTAAATATCAGTTATTCCAATACCATTTATTGAAAAAGAGTGTCCTTTTCACCATTGAATGATCTTGGCACCCTTGTCCAAATTTCTGGACTCTTTATTCTATTCCATTGGTCTATATGTCTGTCTTAATGTCAGTAACACAATGTGTTGATTACTGAAATCAGAAAGTGTGAGACATCCAACTTTGTTCTTTTTCAAGATCGTTTTGGCTCTCCAGGGTCCCTTGAGATTCCATATGAATTTTAGGATGGAATTTTCCACTTATTTAAAAAATGCTATGGGGATTTTGGTAAGGATTACACTTATCTGTAGATTGCTTTAGGTAGTATTCACATTTTAACAATATCGAGTCTTCCAATTCATGAACACATGATGTCTTCTTGGATTTATTTTAGCAATATTTTCTTGTTTTTAATGTACAACTCTTTCACCTCTCTAAATGTGTTACAGGTATTATTTCATCCGTTAGGTATAACAACCTTAAGAGGTAGGCACTATTATGACCTCCACTTATAAAATATTGAAACACAGATGTTAAGTAACTTGTCCGTAGTGAAATGTCTAGTAGGTAGAGGGGCCAAGATTCAAACCATGGCTATCTGGACATAGGTCCTGAGCTCTTGATTGCTGTGCTATATTATTTAGATAATTCATGGAATCCTGCAGAAGGAAATGACAAGAAGAAACCAGTTCAATCCCAGAACTCCAGGAAGGCTGAGGAATTGGAAGTACCAGATGCCTCACAGGCAGAGGAGAAGGAAAACACTAGATTCCTTTTGGAACCCTATGCAATCAGGCAACCACCTCTCACATATCAGTAGACAAGGGGCAAGAGTTTATTATTTGGAGAAATGGAATCAGACAGGCTCTGCACTCAAGACACCATGGACAGTGGGAGACACACATCTTATTCAAAACAGTAGAACTAAGTGAAAGTTTACATATTGGACAGTGAGGCACAAACTATCTTACTCCCACTAAGCTACTAGAAACCAGACTGTCAGACAAAGATGGAATATAGAGGGAAAAAGAGATGTAATTATAGGATATGTCAAGAGGTCCGGTAGCTGTTTAATTGAATATCAGTATCCTGAATATTATTTGCAAATATATTCAGAACCAAGAAGGAGAGAGAGAAAATTATTCAAGAGAGAAAAGAAAAATTCTCAAACTGAAGGATATAAGCTTGCAGATATAAAGAATTCACCGAGTTCTCAGCACAATGAATAAAAAAGAAACCTACTTCAAGGCATTTTATCATAAAATTTTAGAACTCCAATTGTGGGAGATCAATTGGAACCCATTTACTTTCAATTCTATTGTACTCAGCTGTACTCTGAATTCCCTGTACTCTGGCAAATAACCAAGTTAAGCAGAGTAGTTTAGGACCTTGGCTTCAGGTCACATTAATGTGTATTGTAGGCTAAATGGAAAGAAATTGAAATATTAAAATATGCATATTCACTGGCTTGAAAGGACCTATGGGCTGCAATTAGTACCATACATCATTGCATTAGTACTGCATACATCATTGAAAGGTGGACTTTAAAGGGTTTCTAAAGTCATGTAAAGTTTTTAGGAGTGGGTAGCAAAACAAGCTACATCCTTCTCTTGCATAGAGCAAGTAGCCATACCAGTTTTCCTTAGATTGATTTGTATTCTCTTGCTTTCTGCCTTACTATGATTGCTTGGGTAGTCCCTGGAGAAGAGATCCCGGAACACTCATGAATATTCTAAGATTGTGTGAGGCTAAGCAAGCCCAGGCTCTCTATTTGGAATTCTATTTGAGAAATGTCTTGCAAAGATGTACTTCACTCTTAAAAAAGAAAACAAACAAACTTTTAGGGATTGAGTGCTACCTTGGACAATCAAATGGAGCTGGGAAGATTTCTTTGACAAGAGAATTGTCTGGGAAACTGTTGAGAGGGGAGACAAATCAAGTTGGAAATATGATTCAAAAGCAAGCTGTGTTGGTTATTAAATTATTGTCACTCAGCTCCAAATCCAACTCCTATACTCTGCTTTGTGATGCTGGTGCTGGGTCTTGCATAACGGTCTCCTCCTTTGCCAGGTGGCATCTTACTAGGCTCTGCCAACGGGAGGTACGAGAGGGAGATTGGAAGGCAAGAGGAGGGCAGAAGCGATCTTCATCTTCCTGTTTGCTTTGAGCTCTGGTCACTGTCATCCCAGCCGGAGCCCTTTGCCCCAGTGACAGTGGTTGGTTCTAGCCTCCAGCTTCTTTTGGAACTCCCGTCGCTGGCCTCATCTCGCCCCTGCCTGGTATCAGCAGCCACCACGTTTTGCTTCCTCTAGAGCAGTGGTTCTCAACCTTCCTAATGCCGCGACCCTTTCATACAGTTCCTCATGTTGTGGTGACCCCCAGTTTCAGTGTTACAAATTGAACATAAAGCATAGTGATGAATCACAATAACAATATGTAATTATATATGTGTTTTCCGATGGGCTTAGGCGACCCCTGTGAAAGGGTCGTTCGACCCCCAAAGGAGTCGCGACCCACAGGTTGAGAACCGCTGCTCTAGAGGCAAAATAAAGCACCATGAGGCACCTCCTTAGTCTTTCTCTTTGTTCCCTCAACCTTAGCAGTGGTAGCATCTAACGTGGTTACTGTCTCCGGGTACCGCAAAAGTTCCCATTTCCCTCTTTCAACTCTCCAGCATCTGTAACCCATTGCCTACAGTAACTCCCCCCACTGAAATGCTTAGAGTGGTTTCTGTTTTCCTGACCAGACCCCGACAGGCCCACAGACTGATATAAAAATAACTCTGTGGACATAATCTCACTTTCTTATCAGTTAGCTGAGCACTGTTATGTGATCCTTCTGGATAAAACTTTGTATTGTCCTCCCATTTCTGATATAACACATCATTTAGTACATTTTAGAATATATGGTTTTTCAGAAAGGCCAGATGGTACCGGATCCGAGAACAACAATAATAAGTAGGAACTTGGACACCTTTTCCTTACAGCTCACCTTGGGAATCTGGCCCCTGAATCTCAGGGAACACACTCCTTTATGTGGGTTCTATATTCCGTTGCATGTAACGAAATCCAATTCAAATTAAAATAAGCCCAAAAGAGATGATATATTGTTTATGTACTGGAGAACCTGAGAGCAGAGCTAGCGTTAGGTACCCCTGAAGTTTGGACATATTAAGACACAGGCTCTGCATATGTTGGTTTAGATTTCATCTATTGGCTTAATTCTCTGGCAGCGTCTTTCTATGTGGTGGTAAAGATGGCTAAACAGTCTGTTCTTAGAGTCTGATGTTATTCTGAGAACTTATGATTCCAAAGAAAAGTAAGACCTAACCTCCCATCTTCCATTTTCAAACCTCATAGTCACTGACCTCATTTGCTATGCCTGGGGCACATGCCCATTTGAGAACTAATGCTGTGCCCAGAGGAAAAAGGATAAAATAATTAGCTGTATCTGTTGACATTTACCTGTAGATTGGAGGAGCAACAAATGCAGATAGAAAAAGAGGGTGAATGATGGCGATAATAACTACTCTTGTTTATCTCATTTAATATACAAAACTACCTTGCTATGGTTTGAATGTGTTGTCCCCCCACAACAAAAAAACTTCATATTTTGAAATCTAATGTCCAATGTGATGGTATTTGGAGGTGGGGCCTTTGGGAGGTGCTTAAGTCATGAAGGTGGAGCCTTCATGAACGGGATTGATTAGTGCCCTCACAAAAGAGACCCCAAGAGTAGGCATTTGCCAGATGGATGGGACATTACTAGCAGAGGGGGCAGCATGTGCACTGTCACTAAAATGTAAAGAAGTCATGGGTATTTGGCATCTGCAAGTAGCTGTCTAGGTTTGGGGTGAGTAAGGGTAAGTGGTGGAAAATGAAGCTGGTTAGGCAGGCCTGGGTCAGATCATAACGGGCCTATAGGCCATGCTTTAGGAAGCTTAGATTTTATTTAAAAACAATGAATCACTGAAGTATTTTAAGATGGGAAATTAACTTAATGGTTTCAAAATTTAAAATGAAGATGACATTTGAGATAAGGGGACAGGTTGGGCAGTGGTCGGCAAACTGCAGATCGCGAGCCACATGCGGCTCTTTGGCCCCTTGAGTGTGGCTTTTCCACAAAATAACGACTTCTGCGCATGGGCCACGAAGTTTCAATCGCACTGTATGTGCGCGCCCACACGTGGTATTTTGTGGAAGAGCCACACTCAAGGGGCCAAAGAGCCGCATGTGGCTCACGAGCCGCAGTTTGCCGACCACTGGGTTAAGGGATCATTTTTTTGTTGTTAATCCTCACTCAAGGATATTTTTCCATTTATTTTTAGAGAGAGTGGAAGGGAGGGGGAGAGACAGACAGAGAAACATTGATGTGAGAGAGACACATTGATTGGTTGCCTCCTACGCGTGCCCCTGGGGATTGAGCCTGCAACCGAGGTACGTGCTCTTGACCAGAACCAAACTAGGGCCTTTCGGTCCATGGGTTGATGCTCTATCCACTGAGCCCAACTGACCAGGGCGGTTAGGTGTTTGCTTCTTGGACAGTTGGGTGCACGGTGCTGCCATTCACCGAGATTGGGATATGGAATGTGATGGTTAATTGTTTGTGCCAGCTTGTCTAGGCCGTGGTATTTAGTTATTTTGTCAAACACCAATCTAGATGTTGCTGTGAAGATATATTTTTAGATATAACTAACAGTTATTATTTATTTATTTTTTAAAAATATATTTTTATTACTTTCAGAGAGGAAGGATTAGGGAGAGAGAGAGATAAGAACATTAATGATGAGAGAGAATCACTGATCCACTGCCTCCTGCACTCCCCACACTGGGGATTGAGCCCACAAGCTGGGCATGTGCCCTGCCCAGGAAGTGAACCGTGACCTCCTGGATCATAGTTCGATGCTCAACCACTGAGCTACGCCAGCCGTCAGGTGGATGATATGGTTAATATTTAAATCAGTGGACTGAATACAGAAGATTATCCTCCACAATGTGGTGGGCCTCATTCAAACAATTGAAGGCCTTAAGAGAAAAGACAGGTCCCCGATGGCCTTTGGACACAGGATAGCAATATCAACTCTTCCCTGAGTCTCCAGCCTTCCAGCTTGTCCTGCAGATTTCGAATTTGCTGGCCCTACAGTTGTGTAGTCAATTCCTTAAAACAAATCTTCCTCTCTCTCTACATTCTATTGGTTCTGTTTCTCTGGAGAACTTTTACTAATACTGAAGGATGTCTTTTCATTCAAGTCTATGACTCAGAAATGCTTTGCTGAAACAATGGCTCAGGGTTTTTAAAAAGGAAAGTGAAGGTTTATTTTTGTTGTTTATGCCAGAGGGCATTGTGGTTCAATATCAATGTTGTTTATTTATTCCTTTGAGTTGTTGAGCATTGTCCCTTCTAGGTTTCAGTTGTTATTAGAGAAAGTGGGATATGCTTGTGTAATTCTCACCAGTAATAAAATCCACTACACACAATAACTTCTAATTATTTTACTAAAGCCAGCATTATTGTCTGGTGGGTTTTTTTTGGAAGTGATACAGAGGATTTGTACCTGTGAGTAAGTGTTGGAAATGATTCTCAAAAATGTCTATCGCTTGCCCAGGCTGGTGTGGTTCAGTTGGTTGAGCATCATCCCTTGCACTGAGGGGTTGTTGGTAATCTGCTCAGGGCACATGTCCAGGTTATGGGTTCGATTCCCAGTGGGGACACCGGTCAGGGTGCATACAGGAGGCAACCGATTGATGTTGCTCTCTTTTTCTCTGTTGCCCTCTACCACTTTCTTCCTCTCTCTCTAAAATAAATAAAAAACATATTTGGTGGAGGGATTGAGCAAAAAAGAAAAAAAGGGAGAGAACTTTTTGGATGGACAGCAGTGTGGTGATTGTGGGGGGCGGGAAGTGGGAGAGAGCATAGAGGGGATCAATGGTGATGGAAGAAAACACACAGAAAGAACAACTGGAATATGCAGATTGTCAACACTTGAAATTTTCTCAAGAATGAAGGGAACTGACAGGAAGTAGACATGACATCTTTTTGGTTAAAAGATTCAAGCTGCCCTAGCCGGTTCGGCTCAGTCGATGGAGCGTCGGCCTGCGGATGCAAGGGTCCCAGGTTCGATTCCGGTCAAGGTCATGTACCTTGGTTGCCGGCACATACCCAGTGGGGTGTGTGCGAGGAGGCAGCTGATCAATGTCTCTCTCTCATTGATGTTTCTGGCTCTTTGTCCCTCTCCCTTCCTCTCTGTAAAAAATCAATGGAATATATATATTTTTTAAAAAGATTCAAGCTGAAGAATAAACCTTATTTCATGAAAAACAAAACTATACCTTCATGCATGTCTCCTTTTCCCTGTTTCACATGGCCAGCTCTTCAAAACTCAGGTTGATACCCCTTCTAACGGAGCTTTCTCTGTTCTTGCCCAACCCTTCCTTGTATTTCAGGAGCATCCGAGGTTCTTCTAATGCACATCTCCAGGGAGCAGCAGTGAAATTTTATTCTATGAATAAATAGTCTATTTATTCTGTGGAGTTGTCCAGTGGGTGCCCTTATGCTCACTCCATCACAGCACTTACTATATTGCTTATAATTGTTTGTATCCTTTTATAACAGACCATGACCATATTCAACTTTCTAACTCCAGTGTCTGGCACAGTGCCTGGCACATTGTCTAAGGAAAGAATGAGTGGGTGGATGGATGAATGGGTAGATGGATAAAAAAATCTTCAGTGCATTATAATCAGGACCATGTGATAAATATTACTTTTCATCATCTGCTATTTCCAATCATGCCTGTATCTCTCCCAAGTACTACTGAGGGCATTGCCATGATGTAAAACTTATGACATTTAAGAAGTTTGCGATTCCATCCTCAGGGTCTACCCATCACAGCTAGATTCAATAGGGCAGCTACTGAGTGCAAAACTAGAATGAGGTATGGGACCATGAGTAGAAATTGTGATTAGTGTTTAATGAAGCCGACTGTTCTGAACATCAAGTTGGTTTGCATGCTCATTTGCAATTTCCATAAACTGTTGGAAATGCTCATAAAATCAGGATTATAAACTTAGAGATGAATCACTTATACCTTGACTTCCTGTTTAGTGGAGATAACTAATTCCATCCTTTTTCATCATAGCACCCCACATAATTGCAGCCTTTATTTTTAGCCCATCCCCTATTGACAGTGACAGCTCCTACCTGAACCAACTAATTTCGTGTGGTCAGGAAATGTGAGGTTAAATCTAGGGCAAAGGGAAAGAAAAACTTAGAAAACTGTGTCAACAGTCTTGTCAGACACAGATTCTACATTGCAATTTTGCAAAGAAGTCATTGTATGAGGACGACAGTAGCCTCCCAATTAGTAGGGCCCAGCCCGTAATCTCGTCTCTCACCCCGACTGGCTCTCTTCTCATGCCCCCGACCCTGGCCTGCAGAGGCTCCGGACAGCATCTGTGCCAGAGCCCTGCCAAGGCACCCCCTGCTCTATCACTGTGAGGCTGTGGGCCCCTCCCCACAGAGAGCCACCCCTCAGAATCTGTGTTTAAGGTTCCTTTGCTTTTAGTTACAGTTTTAGTTGCTGGTAAAATGTGTGCATTTCTATGCAATACCGTGTCAAGTTTGTTAGAACTTGAACCTTAGGAAGCATGTATTATGCTGAATATTTTCTCTTGTGACTTCATTTCTTTCATTCAACATGTTTTTGGGATTCATCCATGTTGATATGTATAACTGTAACTCATTCATTTTCATTTCTGGTGGAATGAGTGTACAGGTCCTTAAAGCTTTAGTAAAATTCCCTGGGGCCCATAGTCTTTTTTGCTTGTTTTTATAAAGGTAATAGGATATATACAGATATTATGCAATTCCATCAATCACATAGTACCCCCCCCCCCCCATTAGAGTCATATAGAAGCATTTGTAACCAGACACGTGAATATTTCTTTTTAAAAAATATATATATTTTTATTGATTTCAGAGAGGAAAGGGGAGGGAGAGAGAGATAGAAACATCAATGATGAGAGAGAATCATTGATCAGCTGCCTCCTGCCTCGTGAATGGTCCTTAACAGATGGGGCACAAAACACGAGAAAACTCGTGAGCGATACGCAATGTGTTAATTCATGTCAGGCTCTTTTGCCAAATAATTATGAAGTCACTTTCAGTTTCCAAAATGTAGGGACTATGGGCCTACTTCATAGTTATTTTTCTATTCTCTCTTTGATGGATAGACACATTTGGTTGGTTTCCAGCTTTTTGTTATCACAAATAATGCTACTAAAACCATCCGAATATGGCTGCCTCCACTCACTGAGATTTTTGAAGGCAAAAGTTGGGTCATATTCATCTTTATGGCTTAGCACAGGGCCTCAGTAAATGTGTTTTGCATGAATAAATAAGTGCCCAGACACTTTGCTCTACTTGAAAATTATGGAGCCATATCAAAATCACAAAAATGAGTCCCAAGGTAGGAGCTCAGTTCACCGATTCCATTTAAAAAGTGTGCAATAAGTCAAATAAATAAAACCCCCAAGCAACTCCAGGAGCATTTTTCTCGATTACTGGTTAGATAGAATGCCCTCATGTTTCTCTCTGCTAAACCATTACAGGTCTTTCAAGGACATTCTATTACTTTTAAGAATAATCTTAGTAAAGTTTATAGTGGCACCTCCAACCCCCTCTTTTCTCACCCTGGCTTCAGGGGCACATGCAGATTTTGAAGAGTCCAATATAGTCCAAAGGGTGGGAAAATGGAGAGGTGGCTTCTCTGAATGTAGGGACGAAGCCCTGAACTCCATCATTACAGTCTCTACCTGTGGTTCATGTGTTTTGAGGGCAACAGGGTTGGCAGAGTAGGTGCAGTCTGTGCCCAGGGATTAGTTTAAAGGTTTTTGCTGGATGTATTTCTATTCCCACTCAGGGCCCCAGTGATGGAGAAGAGCCATAAGAGGGAAAGTCACATGGTCTCAGCTTTAGGGATGGGCATGCCATATCCTTTCTCATTCCCGGACACAGGCTATTGTACTCTTCATAGTATTTGTTCCTAACATTTTTGCCTACAGGTCAAAATTATTTATCACTCTCTAAATAAAACACCGCCACTGTTCTAAGAGGTTTTAATAATTATACTAATAAGTCAAAGAGAAAATGCTTGGGTCATACTGAACTGGATGTTTCAAGTCTTTGAAGAAGTTGCTTCTCTATTCACTGGACATCATTCATTCAAAAAACACCCAGAGTATTAAGCCTTTGCTGGATGCTGAGGATGTCAAAGACAGATGTGACAGAGTCCCTGTCATGGTTAAACTTATGTGTCAACTCATTATGTGCCTCCATATTTGGTCAAACATTATTCTGGGTTTTTCTGCAAGAGTGTTTTTGGATGAGATTTACATTTAAATTGATGGACTTTGAGTAAAGCAGATTGCCCTCCATAATGTGGGTGGGCCTCATCCAATCAGTTGAGGGCCTGAGTAGAACAAAAAGCTGACCTCTTCCCCCGAGCAAGGAGAACTTCCTAGTGAGTTGCCCTTAGACTTTATCTCAACAGAGGCTTGTAGGATGGCCTTTGGACTTGAACTGCAACTCTTCCCTGAATCCCCAGCTGTCAGCCTCCCCTGTCAGATTTTGGATTCACCAAGCCTCCACAATCACATGAGACAATTTTTAAACACACACACACACACACACACACACACACACACACACTCATACACACATCCTATTTATCCTATTGGTTCCATTTCTCTGGAGGATAATAGGATAAATTATATATATCCTCTTGGTTGTGTTACCCTGGAGACCCTGACTGATATAGCCCCTTTTTCTGAAGCACCCAGTGTCTCTGGAAACTGACATGCTAACAAGAGACCCTAATCCAGTGTGAAGATTACCCTAATGGTTAGTCACACGTATAAAGTGCCATGAGCACACAGACAAAGAAGTGTTTGTACTCCACTGGGGATACTTAGGGAAGGCTTTCCAGGAAATATTTTTCTAGGACAGCAGTGTCTTTGGCAGAGAGAGTGACATGTAAAGGTCCAAAGGTATGGGAAAGCAAAATGTCTTCTGAGGACCATCTGTGCAGAAGGAAGTGGTGCAAAATTGAAATTCAAAGTGTAGAAATGAAACAGAATGCTCCAAAGTTAATATAAAGCAATCACATGCCTGTGCACACCTGTAGACAGACAGACACTCACCTTGGGGCCAAGGACTGGAAAGGAGCTTATTTTGCACCAGGGTCCAGTGTCAAAAACAAGGCAAACAAATGCAGAGGCAGCACTCCTGTCAAGTGTAGATAAGACGGATAGAATATAAGAGCTGGGGGAGCTCCGAGCACATGTCGTGGCCTGCCCACAGGCACCTATGGCCAGGATGGCCTTCTCTGTGGTGAATGTTGGTTAAAAAGCTCTGACATGTAGTACACTTGGCTCATTGTCTCAAATGATTGGTGCATGATTTAGAGAAGCAAGGGCTTATTTTTATAGCCATGATTACATAATAGAAGCAAATGGGCTTTAAAAAAGAAGAGAGAGAGAGAGAGAGAGAGAGAGAGAGAGAGAGAGGGAGAGAGAGAAATGGTAGCTATTAAGACACAGAGTCAGTTGAGAATGCTGCCCCATTTTCTGAGGGAAGTTGTGGAGAAAAAGCTAAAAATAGATACTAAAAAGGATATGATAGAAATCTGAATAAGAAAACCCAGACCTCTAGGCTAGAGATTGATTAGTATCCAAAGTAGATTGTACACTTAACCTAATTGCAGTGAAGTCACTGTAATTGGATTGAAGAAACTTAGAGTGTAAACATTTCAAGGTTACCTTCACCTGGTCAGTTTTCCTAGTGGAGATGCCGAGCACAGGGGGAGCGTCTTATTCATCATAAGAAGAGCTGGAGCCTGGAGTGGAGGTTGGGAGGAGTGTTTTGTCTTAGCTTGGTCCTTTCTGAGCACTTATCCGCCCCTCTGCCGGCTAGCTCCCTCACATTCTTATCTTTATCCCGTCTAAAGGCTCTCTGTGCTGGGCTCTCTGCTTTGCTGGTTTCCACCCATAGCCTACAGCAATGATTGCCCATTAGCTCCAGCAACACGGCCACACCCCGATAGACCTTTCTCATTTCCAAGGCCTGCACTCTGACAGAAGCAATTTCTAATGACATTTCAAAGTAAATGGAATAGAGCTTGTATTTTACATGATTGTGCCTTGCACGCTTGTATTTTCGGAGCCTGTGGGATATAGGAACGGGCTTTACTTGGAAACTACATTTCATGGAGAGATCGAGTAGCAAATTCAACTGTCAGTGCCAATGGTCTCTATTGTACCTACAGCACACATACGAAAGTTCAAGCCGCACAAAGAATCTATGCTGACCTTAGAGAAACTGTGTGTGCACGTGTGTGTGTGTGTGTGTGTGTGTGTGTGTGTGTTGGTGAGAGATTGGAAATGACTCCGGTATATGAATACCAACCTCTCCTCACTGAGGCATTGTGGAGGAAGATGAACGCGTTGGCTATCAACTATAACTATTTTATCTGTATGAAGATTAAGACTTGATGACAGATTTTGTAACTGGCTCTTTGGTCTTAAATTCTTGGAGCTTCTGTGTCCTCATCTGTAAAAGGAGGATACAGGGATTGCCTAACTAATCGTTTTGTCAGAATAAAAAAGTAACACGTGTGAGGTACCAGTCTGGCATTTGAAGTCCATCATAGTCTGGCCATTAGGGTCCTCTCTCACCTTGTCTTGTGCCGTTCCCCTAAATCGGGGTGGGGAACGTCCAGCTCATGGGACTATGAAATCATTTGGTCTGACCCTGCCAAGGCATTAGGGGTGAGTTAATTAAATGTTTGACTAAATACAGCAGGCTAATTTAAAAAAATATTTTTATTGATTTCAGAGAGAAAGGGAGAAGGAAATATAGAAACATCAATGATGAGAGAATCATTGGTCGGCTGCCTCCTGCCTGCCCCTTACTGGGGATTAAGCCCGCAACCTGATCATGTATCCTGACCAGGAATCGAACTGTAACCTCCTGGTTCATAGTTTGATGCTCAACTATTGAACCACACTGGCAAGGCAACAGGCTACTTTTTAAGTTGATAATTCTGTATGGCCCTTGAATGATGTTATAAATATCCAAATGGCCCTTGGCAGAAAAGAGGTTCCTCACTCCTGCAACAAAACTTTGCTCTCTCCAAACTGGTGTGCCCAGGAAACCTTACAGGTGCCATGCCATTGCTCACCTGGTTTTCCCTTCCTGCAATGCCAGCTTCATTTTTTTTTGCTTGTCCGAAGAAAATGGAGTTTTCAGAATTCAGCTTGAATCCCATCAGTTTTATGAAGCCTTCCTAGATTATCTTAGCTTTGATGACTGCTTTTCCCTTGAACTCCTCTGAACTCTTGTTGCACCTTATCAAGTGGTTAACACAATCCCTTTGGACAGCTTAATATTTAGTGCATGTAACAGAGATAATATTTTCAAAATAATTCTTTTTGCTTTTTCATTTCTTGTTAATTCTGTTTATTTTCCCATAATGTTTTCTCTACTAGAACTAGACGAGAAGGCTGACATGAGGAAAGGAGGAGGCAATGTCTCTTTCTAGAGGAAAAAGGAAGTTGAAGGACCTTCTAGTACTGGGTGGAAGAGGTGAGGCAGAAGAAGGGAGGCAAAGTTCAAGTACAAATGACCTTCCCTCTCTCACTCTAAGATCAGATATTAAGGAGGGTGATGGACCAGTGGATAGGATGATGGAAGCATAAAGACAGAAAACAAATGATCTAGTGTCCTACTACTTGCTTCACACATGGCCCCAAGACATTGTAAACCCCATAGAGAAGCCCAGAATTTGTATTTGTCATGGTACCCCTGCCTGCAAGGTGTTCAGATGATGAGTAGGACTTACAAAGAGAAGTGCCTAAGACAGTGATGTCAAACCTATGACACGCATGTCAGAGGTGACATGCAAACTCATTTTTTTTGGTTGATTTTTCTTTGTTAAATGGCATTTAAATATATAAAATAAATATCAAAAATATAAGTCTTTGTTTTACTATGGTTGCAAATATCAAAAAATTTCTATATGTGACACAGCACCAGAGTTAAGTTAGGGTTTTTCAAAATGCTGACATGCCGAGCTCAAAAGGTCGCCATCACTGGCCTAAGACAGGGGCCTTAGCTCTCTACTGTCTGTTCTCTAGGGCATCCAGAAGTTATATGTGGCCCTCAGGCACCAGGGTACTTGGGAGATGCTGGCTGATGAGCCCAGAAGTCCAAAGGGGATGTCCACTATAGTCATAGGTGATGAGATGCTGCAGCAGAAGGCAGGGCAGGCCACCATGGTGGGTACCGCACAGCAGTTGCAGGTGCCTTGGAGGACCAGTGGTTCCAGTGAGACCCAGGATGGGACCAAGCCAGTCAGAGACCCATCAATAGCAGAGACAGCGGAAACTGAAGGAAACAAGTAGAAGAATCATAGCTTCATCTAGATTTAAAATTTTCTAACCCTCTCCCTCTCATGTGCATGAGGACAAGTGCTTGAGAGCAAGGTGAGGTAAGTTATAGGAAATGAGTCCCACAGTTTTCTCTCTCTCTCTGTCCTCCTCTTTCCTTTGCACTGATAAGTAGTGAGCAAGTTCTGGCATCACTACTTATGTATATCTTATCTCCCCAAATAGATTAGAAGTAATTGAGGAGAGGAACAGAGTTTTAGAGCCATGCCTGATGTAGTGTTCCAAACACAGTGAGTGCTTATTCATGTACTCAGTTCTGTGGAGTTTGAACAAGTAAATTACATCTTCATCTGCAGAAGCAGTGGTGGTGGTAATAATAATTGCTTCTGTTTATTGCAAGGGAGCCACATAGAGTAGAAGGTGAGGAGAAGATTCTAGATCCAGATCGTTTGAGTGTTATCCCTGGGCCTTCAATTGACTAGCTATGGGACCCTGGGGGGAATCACTCAACCTCCCTGTACCTTGGTTTCTTTAGCTGCAAAATGATGTTAGTTCTTAGGACTGTTATAAGAATTAAATAAATTGTACATGTACATATAAAGAACTAAGAATGGTACTTGGCTCATACAAAGTACTTGCAAACACTTTAGTCTTATATGCTAGGCAATTTAAGTGCTATTTCTGTCTCCATCAGAGATGAGGAAACGGAGGTGTAGCACTATTAAGTGACTCAGGCAAGAACACACAGCTGGGAAGTGACAGAGCCAGATTCCAGCGCAGGCAGTGAGCTCACAGGCCACACACACCTCTGCAGAGCAGAGGCAGGATGGAACCGCTCACTTCCTATTAGTCCTCAAGTCCTCACTCTGTGAGCGCTTTCTCCTCTACTAGGGCCATTCTGTTAGCAGTTTTTTATCTTCCGAGTCCACTTAGCTAGTGACAACCTATAGGCCCTTAAAAACTATTCTACTTGGTATATTATGGTTTAGAAAAAAAGAACTATAAAGCTTCTTTTATGGTACTTATTCTCTCAAGTATTTAAAGGTTCTTAAAATTAAATTTTTAAGTTCCCATTTTTCTCCCAGGTTAAGCATAGGTTTATTAGAGTGAAAATTTGCATTTTGTGTTATTTAGGAAGTTTAGATATAATAGAGTAAGCTGAAATATCAGTAATATTAGATACTGTTTATTAAGCACATGCTGGTGACAAACATTATATTGTATCTAGTCTTCAAAATGACCTTGAAAGTTTAGTATTACTGTTTGGTTTTAAAGATGAAGGAAATGAAGGGTCTTTATAATAGCCAGAAATCCCCAGAAAAATTATTTAAGTATAAAATAATATATGATACCAGGAATCCTCTGAAAAAAAATTATTAGGAGCTCATTTTAGGAGATTAAATAAAATTCAGTTTATAAATTATGAGAGTGGTGTCAATGGCATAAATATGCAATAACACCCTAGTAATTTAATTTTCTGGAGGCCAAATCAGTATGCTGCCTAATTCGACATAGAAATCTGCATGGAGTTAACTTAGTTATTCCCTAGAAAGATCCTTTGCAGAACCTGATTATAAGGCAAGACAATAAAATTAGGAGAAAAATGAAATTAGAAGCCTTGAGCTTAGAGGAAGAATGGGGCCACAAACACACCGAGGAAAGGGGTGGATGCCCCGGGGTAAGGGTTCACTGGGGAAGTTCTATCTGAATGTCTTTCCTAAAGCTTCAGGTGTGGGGGTCAGTGTCAGACTTACGCGCCATTTTCACAGTATTCTGTTAGAAATAGAAGCAGCTGACTTAGGAGCTGTTGGTGTCTTTTCAGTGGGGCTGGGAAAGGGGCACAGTCTTAGGGAGATAACGGAAGACAGGGGGCCTCAGTCTCACCTGGAGGACTCGGGAAAACACATTGCAGGGCCTCCATCCTGGTTCTGACTGTAGGCCTGCGGTGAGGCCTGAGGATTTGCATTTCTAACAAGTTCTCAGGTGATGCTGATGCTGATAACCCAGGGACCACACTTTGAGAACCACTGATTTAGGAGAAACTTGTTTGACTTTCATTCATTTTTGGTAGATTTCCTTCCTCTTCTCTATACTGTCTGCCTCTTACTCTTTTTCCCCTTTCCTCATTGGTCTCTTTGTTGATTTAGTTTTCGTGTCAGGGACTGTGGGGTGGGGGAAATTCAAAATTAGGCAGTCGCCATTTTTCTCAAAACACAGAATATGCTGGGAGGCAGACTGTTCGGACAGAGCTAACCTGAGGAGAACTGTAACAGTGGGGAATTGTAACCCACCCCACCATTCTTTTCACATTGTTTCTGTAAATGCTGACTCTGACTAATATGTAGCTTATAGATAAACAGCATGTTTGTATAAGAATCTTAAGAACTAACTTCAGAAGATGCAGACTTTGACCTTCAGTCATCCCAGTTCCGGGAGATTTACTGACCTCAAATGTGGAACTAGGATGATGTAGAACCAGGATGATGAAGACCAGGGTGATGCAAACCATACCATTTCTGGACCAGTTTCAAGATCCTTATTGGAATGGACTGTGCCGGCTGCATGTAGAGAACTTTTCAACCCCCTTTCTCCATTTGATTTCCTTGTTTCCCTCTCCCTCCTTATAAAAACCTCTGCCTTCACTGAGTTGGAGAGATGGACTTTGTAAAAGAGTCTGCCATCTTCTTGAGATGCCAGCACTTGAATAAACCTCTTTCCTTTTTCCACTAGCACCTGTGTCATGAGTTTGGCTTTCAAGAGCCAGGCAGCTGAACCTGGGCTTTGGTTACAGAACTATCTATATATATAAAAGGCTAATATGCCAAGTGTCCATCTGGGTAATGATGTTACATAGCAATGCCCGGCTTCCTCTCCCTAGTAACTAGCCTCCTTGGAGTTTCTTCAGCCCAGGAACACAACTTGCTTTATAGCCAGGTGGAAACATTTTACACTTTAACCAAATGTCTGTGAAGCTTTTTCCCATGCTTCATCTCATTTGATCCTCACAGAAGTCCTGGAGTAGGTAGATAGGAGACTCGATGGAATCCTATATATTTTCTTTTCATTAGCCAGAAAACGGAGATTTAGAAAGCTTAGAAACTTGACCCGACTGACAAGAAGTAAGAAATGGTGGACCTTGAAAATGACTTCAGGTTTTCTCACTGCACAGAATATATCAAAACACTGCTGCAGTTAAATATTTTACCTTTTGTTCTCCCTGCATGATCTACAATCATAATCTGCTTTGTGTTGATATTTACTGCTGTGTTGCTGACAATTACCTGAAAGAGAAGTTGGGGTGCTTCACTGGGCTGGAAAAAGTTTAGCTAAATCAGAAAGCAAGTCTAATTAAGCAAGTTTATTCTATATCTATAAAAGGCTAAGTTGACTCATGCATGCGCGATACATATAAAGCTCTAGCTGGTGCCAGTCGCATGCATGTTTCAACCTGTGATTGTCGATCGTGAATTTGGTTGACGCTTTTATAGAGAAAGGGCAAATAGTGATATTAAAATATTTATTCTAATTAATTTCCTTTTAATATGCATGAATTTGTGCACCGGGCCACTAGTATATAAATATATAAATATATAAATATATAAATATTTGTCTTATCTTCTGAGCTCTAAGTGTGTCTGATTGGTTCTCAGTTTATTGTGATGATGGACTGAGTTCAGCTATGTCAGGATGAACATGTTAGGCTAATGTGTTCAAGTGTTAAATGCTTCTTTGGTTATATTTCAATTGTAAGGGTCCATAATGGGTCACCCCAAGACGTGCCTTTGTGGTATGCAGGTTGTGTTGAGCTAAAGGCAACTTTAGCTATACGTTCAAGAGAATCTTCTGTCCCTCCCTCTAACTACCGAGGAGAACATGAATTTGGGCCTAGTTCCTAATAAAAGATTATCATCAGAGATAACCTCTTTCAACTCATCTATAGGGCAAGACAATCTCCTGTTCTTATCATCCTGCAATGAACCTTTGAAGCCCCCAGTGTATTACCTCATCCCTAGCTCAGGATGTCTTATATACCTAATCCCCCTTTCTACCTCTGAACCTTTCCTGCGTGTGGGGTCTCTGATTCTCTCATGTATGCAGGGTTCCCATACATATGTATGTATTAAATTTAGTTATTTTCTCTTGCTAATCTGTCTCATGTCTATTTAATTACTAGACAAGCCACAAGAACCTTGAGAGTAAAGGAAAATTTGTTCCTTTCCCGCACTACCAAGCAAGTAGTTCCCCACTAGACATTTACTTTCCTCTGTCCATCTTTCTTTCTTTATGCCCTTGTTGTGCTTTCTTCTGATCCTTCCTGCTTCTCCCCTGATATAGTGCCATAGTCAAAAGCTGGCCATGCTTTCAGTCACACCTGTAGCCAACCGTAAGGCTTATCAACTCCACATCCTTACTGAGGACTGTGTGATGTCAGATTGGCACAGGGACTTAAACTTATGGGCCTGGATTGTGTTTAATTCATCAGCTCATGATGATGAGCTCTGAATGAGTTCTGGCCCCTTTTGACATTTTCCTAAGGCCAAGACAAGAAAAAAGATAAAAATAATAATTTAGAACAACCTGTTTCCAAACACTAGAGACATAAATGACGGCTCAGGATGTTATTTGCATTTCAATACAACCATTGCTGGATGGAGGGTGCTCAGCACAATTAAGCCTCTGGGGACACATCTAGCCAGTGCATCCTTTGATTAAAGAAAATTGAATCAATATACAGTGAGTTCCTGTATTAACATGCAATTTAGGAGGCATTTATGCTGAGCTCAAAATCTAATTAGTGGTTTCCTGTTTGTACTATAGTGACTTTATTCTATTTGCAGTTCACCTGGGTCTGTCATAAGTTCTCATGGTTGATTTCCATTCAGTTGGTGACATTTTGTCTTTCATCCCCAGCCTTTTCACAAAAGGACTCAGGAACTCAATGTACCACAAACAAATGGCAAAGAGGATTCAAAATGAGGACTTCTGATTAAATGCTTAGTTCCCCACATCATTCATAGAAAGGAGCTAATAAAATTCTCAATAATGAGAAAGGGGCATTTGCAATGTACTTTTCCCATCTGTGGCTCTGAGTGTCCCTCATGACCATGAGTGATAAACTACTATTGTTACAACATGTTAGGGGTTCACAGGAAATTTGGAGGCCATAATTCTACTTCTACTTCAGCTAAGTCCTGATGATGTTTATGGGTGTTTTAAAGCTTCCTTCTGAACCTATTTTTCTATATGAGATTATGTAAGGCTGAGCTTATATATGTAGGGTCAGGGTCAGTGTATATAGGAAGATGCCTTCAAAATGGCTGTAGACCCCAGGTTGTCACCCTGTGGTTGGCATGGGTTGATACCTGGGAAGCACACTGAGATTTCTGCTGCACCCAAATAACGGGACCTTCAGAATATAGGATGTATACACTGTGGGGCAAAAGTAGGTTTACAGTTGTGAGTACACGAAACAGAGTTTATTCTTGTATTATTATTGTTTATTAGTTATTGTTTTATTTTCCATATGAACAACAACTGTAAGCCTACTTTTGCCCTGCCCTATATTTTTGAATTGTGTAGCCATATGTTACAGGAAAATGATTCAATCTCAAAGACTGCCTTTTTTGTTTTGTTTTTATAGTGATAACTGAGTAGAAAGTAATACTAGCCCTAACCAGTTTGGGTCAGTGGATAAAGTGTTAGCCTGTGGACTGAAGGGTCCCAGCTTTGATTCTGGTCAAGGGCATATACCTTGGTTGCAGGCTTGATCCCTGGCCCCAGTTGGGGCGCATGTGGGAGGCAACCCATCAATGTATCTCTCTCAATCGATGTTTCACTCTCTGTTTCTTCCCATCCTTTCTACTCTCTCTAAAAAATCAATGAGGGCATGAGTCGGGGGGGGGGGGCGGGGATGGGGGATAAGGACGATAAGGACACATATGTAATACCTTAATCAATAAAGAAAAAAATAAAATAAAAATCAATGGAAAAATATCCTGGGGTGAGGATTAACAAAAAAAAAAAAACAAAAAAAAAAAAGAAAGAAAAAAAGAAAGAAATGGTCTACCCACATGTTTAAATGCTTAAAACCATTCAAGACTTGAAACTTAGTGACACTTAAGTATGTGTTAAAGGGTTGCAATGGTTACAGTGGGCTTGTGTCCTGTTTGAAAGCACTTTTGTCTTGCTTAGAGTCTCTGTTTGTGACATTAGCAGCCATTGATGATGATTACATCTGTTATATCACTTGAAGTTGCAAAATAGTGATTTCTTATTGCATCACTTCTTCATCTATTAGCTGAGAATTACTTTTATAAAAAGACACTTCTAATCAACTCTTCAGTTACCTTTACATACAGTGTGTACATGAAAGAGCACCTTCCAAAGGTAACTAATATGATTATTTTAATGTGTCATTTCTCATGACTTTAAACGTGTACTAGTATGATATATTCTGTCAATTGCAGGTTATCATTCTCATTGAAGTTTGAATTGTCCCATCTTTGTCCAATAGGAGCCTCTTCAAATTGTCTCCTGAGTCCTTTTGTCACAACCCCATCCCAGAGGAACACTCTCTGACCCAAAACTATATAGGATTCTGATAGCAAAGCCTGGCTGGAGATGAGCTTAAGATCACAAATTAAAACGCCCATAAGAAAGCAATGAGCAAGAATCAACAGACACAAAAACAAAAGAATTAGAGCTCTAATAAGTATGTTATTACATAACATAGAACAATCTTAGAGACTAAAGATATTTTAAAAGATAGTTAAATAAACAAAAACAAAAGTAAATTGAAACTAAGAAAAGAAAAAAACACTGAGTAAAAAGAGGAGGTGGTTTAGAAAGTTCTAAGTAGGGTTTATAAAAAACAAAAATCATGATTTAGACCTCTAGAGATAGAATAATTAAAAAATACCTCAGTAGGTGGGTAAAAACAGGTTCTTTAAATTACTTTTTTAAAAAATTAAATTATTTATTGTTTAAAGTATTACATGAGTCTCCTTTTCCCCCCATTGACCTCTCCCTGGCCGCTCCCACCCCTCAGCACATTCCCTCACCCCCCTACTGTCTGTGCCCATTGGTTATGCTCATATGCATGCATACAAGTCCTTTGTTTGATCTCTTACCCCCCCACCCCGTCTTTCCTAAGAGGTTGGACAGTCTGTTCAATGCTTCTGTGTCTCTGGTTTTATTTTTGTTCATCAGTTTATGTTGTTCATTATATTCCACAAATGAGTGAGATTATGTGATATTTATCTTTCTCTGGTTGGCTTACTTCACTTAGCATAATGCTCTCCAATTCCATCCATGCTGTTGCCAATGGTAAGAATTCCTTCTTTTTCTACATCAGCATAGTATTCCATTGTGCAGATGTAACACAGTTTTCTAATCCATTCATCTGCTGATGGGCACCTAGGTTGTTTTCAAATCTTAGCTATTGTAAATTGTGCTGCTATGAACATAGGGGTGCATATATCCTTTCTGATTGGTGTTTCTGTTTTCTTGGGGTATATTCCTAGAAGTGGGATTACTGGGTCAAATAGGAGTTCCACTGTTAATGTTTTGAGGAAACTCTGCACTGTTTTCCACAGTGGCTGCAGTAGTCTGCATTCCCACCAGCAGTGCACGAGGGTCCCTTTTTTTCAACATCCTTACCAGCACTTGTCATTTGTTGACTTGTTGATAGTCATTCTGACAGGTGTGAGATGGTACCTCATTGTCGTTTTTATTTGCATTTCTCGGATGATTAGTGACTTTGAGCATGTTTTCATATGTCTCTTGGCCTTCTGTATGTCCTTTTTCGAAAAGTGCCTATTTAGGCCCTTTGCCCATTTTTTGATTGGATTGTTTATCTTCCTTTTGTTAAGTTGTATCAGTTCCCTATAAATTTTGGAGATTAAACCCTTATCAGAGAGAACATTGGCAGATATGTTTCCCATGCAGTGCGCTTTTTTCTTATTTTGTTGATTTTTTTTTGGGGGGGGGGGTGCTGTGCAGAAGCATTTTATTTTGATGAAGTCCCATTTGTTTATTTTCTCCGTAGTTTCCATTGCCCTAGGAGCTGTATCAGTAAAGATATTGCTATGACATATTTTGCTGCCTATGGATTCTCTAAGATTTTTATGATTTCTGGTCTTACATTTAAGTCCTTTATCCATTTTGAGTTTATTTTTGTGTATAGTATAAATTGTTGGTCTAGTTTCATTTTTTTGCATGTATCTGACCAAATTTTCCAAAACCATCAATCAAGACCAGTCTATGAGCACAGAGAAAATGAGCACTGAAAGAAAAAGATATGGGAAATATTAATAAATGGAGAATAGAATAAATTTATTAGATTGAAGAGGAGATCCAAAAACAGAATAGGTAACATTCAAAAAATAATGACTGAGAATTTTCTGGAACTTATGGAAGACATCATTCAGATTTAAGAAGCCCATTAAATCCCAAGCAACATTGATAATAGTAATAACAATAATAATAATAAATGCTATAGCTAGATACTTCACAGTGAAAATGCAAAAACAAAAGCAAAGACTTTTTCGGGGGGTACGATAATGATCCATTTTCTACAGTTTCCTGAACAGGGCACGAAGGCTCAAAGCCATGGACTAATTAGCCTTAGACAACTAGTAAGTGGTCAAGTTAGGATTTGTGTAGGGAATGGCTCTAGGATCAAGCCTCAGGCTGACCTGTGGCAGGGCCACAAACAAGTCCCAGCCTGGAGAGCAGAGATCTCCCAGCATAATTAAGCCTGACCTTGTAGCCCTCCCTAATTCCTTCCTAAGAAGCTAATGGGCTGTGGAAGGTGCAGCAAGTGTTGCCAAAACAAGAACATTTGTATACATATTAATCTACCCTTGTTTTAATCAGACTATAAAATAAAGCATCGGCTTGCAGGCTGGGTCTTTTGTGTCCTCATCCAGGCACGGGAGATACACTGAGCCCCAGCTGTATTCTCTTGTCTGTCTTCAATCCTTCACCGCCCCTCCTCAGGTTCACCCTTGGCCATGCTGGCACAGTCCAGATTTGAACCCAGGTCTGTCTGAGTCACTAAATTATACTTTTTTCACTTAAGAAAATAATGATGTTTCCTTGAGTCCTAAAGATTAGAAAAGTGGAAATGCTGGTGGTAGCCATTAGTTCTTTTATTTATCAGATATTTATTAAGCCCCTACAATTGCTAGACTCCATCCTAGGAGGTGGAATACAGTGGGAGCACTCCTGAGACTAATAGTGCTACACACTTGAAGGCATTGTTATTGTTCGTCATGGCTAAAAAAGAAATGAAAAAATACATTTTGATCTTCCTTAAGGTTCTGCAGCCCTTTACAGTTTCAAGGCTCTTCACGTTCATTACCATATTTTGATCTTTACAATGAGAGAGAGAGGAAATAGTACCGATAATATTATGCCCATCTTCCAGGTAAGGAAACCGAGGCTCAGAAAAGTCATGAGTCAGAACGTATGTCTTCCCAGGCCATGTCCAGTGCTCTTATATTACACAAGGCAGCCTCATGCATTCAGTAGGAAAGCATAGTTCCTATTGAATCCATCCAATGATTCTTTTGTTCACTTGTCTGCGTGATGCCAAGTAACGCCAATGGCAGTTTTCCTTTTCCTCCAGCCTTTGTAGGTGCAGGCAGGTCTGCCTGACACTTTCCTACACGCCCTCTCTGGCTTGTAGACAGAACTTGGGGCTGGTGCCTCGTAACTCAGGCAGCGGTAATGGGTCAGGTGTCACCGCCTCTCTGCAAGGTCACACCGTTTGGATAGGGTATACCACTCCACCTGCACCCACACATATGGTGTCGAAAATGGTCCCAGCTTCAGGACTATAATTTGGGGGCCCGTCACTTAACCCACAGACTTTCCCTGAGGCTGGGCACCGTGTTTGAAGAGAGGCACAGAGGAACAGAAATGAACAGAGTGGGGACACATCCCAGAGTCCATGTCAGCTGAGAAGCAGCTAAGAGACCAGGGAGGTTTTGCCTGGAGAAGAGAACACAGGGGTGGCTGAGGGAGGAAGGGGGCGGGGAATATTGATTTAATATTCACTGTGTTTCAGGCACTGTACAAGGGTCTGAAAATAGAGCGACATTCTGGTTCTCCTGGAGAATATGCTAAATTATAAATATAGTGGCTTACATTTTTCTTTTTTTTTATCCTCACCTGAGGATATATTCATTGATTTTTAGAGAGAAAGGAAGAGAGAGAGAGAGAGAGAGAGAGAGAGAGAGAGAGAGGGAAACATTAATGTGACAGAGAAACATTGATTAGTTGCCTCCTGTATGCACCCCGATGGGGAATCAAACCCACAACCTAGGCATGTGCCCTGACCGGGAATCGAACCTGCAACCTTTTGGTGTATAGGACAACACTCACCCAACTGAGTCACCTGACCAGGGCTGGTTTACATTTTTTTGAGGGCTTATCTTGGTTAGATACTGACCTGCAAGCCTCATATAAATGATCACATTGAATCCCCCCAAACCCTCTATGAGGCAGCTATTATTATTATCGTGCTCATTTGGCTGGTAAAGAAACAGGCATGAGAGGTAGAGATCTTGCTGGAGGCGTTAAGGTCAGTGACAACTGGTACCTGACCCGTGGCTTCCAGGCTGCAGCTCCTGGTGCTTAACCACGAGGCTTATTGCCCTTCTCCAGTCTAAGGCGCTGCCACAATGTGTGAAATTCTTGCATGCTTGGGTGTGGATTGATGGCAGCAGCCCCATCTCCCTGTGTATCTCATAGTGCCCATGCCAGAGCAAACTGTGGCCTTGAACCATTGCCCGGCCTCTGCCTGCAGGCTACAGGCACTGAGGCAGATTGCACAGTGGGAGAAAATAAAAAAGGAAAAGAAATACTTGCAAACACATTATTCCCTTTGATCCTCATAGCAGTTCTGCGAGGGACCTGTGATGGCCACCATGAGCGATGAAGGCATTTCCCCAGCAGGCTAGTGTCCCCGAGCCTGTCCTGGCGCCCTCCACAGGACCCAGGGTACAGTGTCTCCTTTGTGCTGTGTCTTAACAGTTCCCCCACAGTGAACATGTATTCTTTTATAACCACTAAAACAGTATCAAAGTACAGAACGCGGCCTTTTCTTCTCTATGTTCTGTAGTTAGCTCGCAGCTGTCAGTGTGGCCTGTGTTTCGGAGGTGGCCTGCGGGACACTGTGCTCTTTCATTTTCTTCATTTACAGTTTCCTGCTTGTGAGTTATGTGCTGCGGGGAACTGGGCAGCAAAGCTTCCGGAGGCATCAAGAACCACGCCAGCATTCCCCGCCAGGAGGCGCTCACGGACGCCTTTCCACCCGTGCGCCAGGCGGGGGGGGGGGGGGGGGGGTGAGGGGGCGGGGGGAATCTCAGAGCAGGCGCGGGATTTTTCTCCTCACGACCCACTAACCTTAGGGTAGGCTGCTCTATCTTGAAAACAACAGCAACTTGACCCAATCACTCGCTTTTTCCCTTTTTTTCCTGCAGTTTGGTAATTATCGTTTAATGTTGCCAGTGGGAGGGACAAGATCCTGCGGCTTATAGAACTGGGGGAGGTGAGAGCCGTTTGGACGAATTCTCTTCGTTTTACAAGGAAAGAAGCGAAGGCTAACCGAGGACCTGGAGGAGACGTGACTCGCTCTCTGGTGAGGAATGTCACCTCCGGTTCTAGTTCTGCTACCTACATACCTCTCAGCTCTCCTAGTCCGACTCCTTTTAAGAGAGAAGAAAACAGAAAGGGACATGATTTGGCCAAGGCCAACAAGTGAAGGTACAGATGGACCAAAGGCCAGGTCTTCTAGCTGCCAGTCCCAGCAGCTGGGTGAGGACGAAATAAACCGGTTACCTGAAGCATACGATCCTCACAGAGCAAACACACAACGCAGCCATGCATACAGGACAAAGAGTGAGCGGGTCAGAAACAGGGTCAAGAGAGACAGGAAGAGGAGAGAGAGAAATATTTTTCTAAAAGTAGGTACAGAATTTCCTCAGGGAGAGAGCACCTGCTGTGGGAAAATGAGCTCCCCAGGGGAACTGAGTATCTGTTGCTACCAGAGAATTGAGATGAACCGTCTGAATAGCAGAGAAGGAAAGTTCTGGAGCTCCGAGGGGAGTGTCTAACTTGAGGTTTCTCCAAAAGCCAACCCAAGACCAGGGCTAGGGCGCAGGTAGTGTGTCTGGGAGGCGATCAGAGGAAGCACCATGAAGCCAGTTACACCAGAGATCTGTCTCCCCTTCCACAGCAGGAGGCGATGCTGCCTCGCTTTATTTTTCCCCGGGAAGGAGATCTGAGGTTGAAGTTCTACTCTGGGAAAAGGCTTTGTCACTCACTCTAGCTGCTACTCTGGCCTCTTTATAGATGAGATAACCTGTAGGTGGTTTCCTCATCTATAAAATGGGGATGATAAAGCCTGCTCTGCCTAAGTCACAGGGTTTTGGGGGAGACAGTCAGCTGAGATAATGATTGTAAACACCTTGTATAAATGGTAGAGCATGTCATTCATCCATTACCAAGTGATTATGAGCGTTTATGTCTGTGTTGGTTCCTGAGAATTTAAGAATGAGATATAGTTCCTACCCATGTGGGACTTTCAGCTTGATGTGGATATTGACAACTAAGAGCATAATTGAGTTACTATGCCTCATCCTATGAATTACTGTGACTCACCCTAACATAGTAATTATAGGTTACCATGCTACGAGAACACAGAAGACTTGGTGGTGCCCACACATACCCAGCAGGAGAGTGGCACATGTATCCGGTCCCCAAGCCTTTACAGAATCCCCGATCAGTACATGTGCATATCTCTACTGGTCGAGGCGTGTGCCTCCTTGGCTCTCATGCCACTGTTTGTTCTCTCTGTCCCCTGTTGCTTGACATGTCTGTTTTTGGCATAACCTCCTTTCCAGGCCACAGGGACAGACGCGTTCTACTGTCCTTTCTTGGGCAAACATCCCATAAAAACATCCTGGCCAGCCTCCCAGGAAGTACAGGCTGTTCCTGTGTGCACACAGCCTCAGGGACCAGGTGTCTGCCAAGCCTAACGTGCAGCCTTGCGTATCTAGTGTTTCTGAGGTCATGACATGCCAAGAGAAAGGAGCCCAGAGATCCCAATTTTCCATCTCTCCCCTTGCAATGCAAAACCCCTTTCTATCTGCCAGGTATATATGAAGAACTGTGCGCTAGCCCAACCCAGTGGCCAACACCACCTCCTACCAGATGGCAGGAAGCAAACCTGCAGGAAGTTAGAGCAGCGGTTCTCAACCTGTGGGTCGCGACCCCTTTGGGGGTCGAACGACCCTTTCACAGGGGTCGCCTAAGACCATTGGAAAACACATATATAATTGCATATTGTTTTTGTGATTAATTACTATGCTTTAACTATGTTCAATTTGTAGCAATGAAAATAGATCCTGCATATCAGATATTTACATTACAATTCATAACAGTAGCAACATTACAGTTATGAAGTAGCAACGAAAATAATTTTATGGTTGGGGGTCACCACAACATGAGGAACTGTATTAAAGGGTCGCGGCATTAGGAAGGTTGAGAACCACTGGGTTAGAGCAGTGGTTCTCAATCTTCTGGCCCTTTAAATACAGTTCCTCATGTTGTGACCCAACCATAAAATTATTTTCGTTGCTACTTCACAACTGTAATGTTGCTACTGTTATGAATCGTAATGTAAATATCTGATATGCAGGATGGTCTTAGGCGACCCCTGTGAAAGGTTCGTTCGACCGCTTAAGTGGTCGTGACCCACAGGTTGAGAACCGCTGGGTTAGAGGAACTGCTTCTTTAAGAACCTTTGAGCTTACAGGAAAGACCAGATTGGTGGTAACAGGTGGTGAGACTAGTCCCAGGAGTGCCCAGAAGAGAGGAGGTCCCTGAGAAGCACTTATTTATCCAGCCCTGGTCACTTCTGTGTGCTCCTGTATCTACTCTATTCATCTTTCCCGCTGTGCCATTGGTTTTATAGTAGAAGCTCTCTTAACTGACCTTCATGTTACTGCCTTGCCAAGAAAACTTGAACTCACTATTTCCTCGGTAAATGTTCTGATTGGTACCTGTGGGAGGTGGGGTCCTGGCAGCCAAGAGGCCACTTTCTGGTTTGCATGTAGATTTTCCCTTCCCACTAACTGAGTTACTAGTTTTTAGTTATTGTTTACTGAGCCAGTTCTATTTGTCTCTAAATTGTTTATTCCCATTGTAGCTGTCATTGCTACTATATGATTTAATAAGATATTATATAAATTGATGAAATTCATTTCCATGAAAGCTGAGTTATATTTTTGAAAGCTTCAATAAAAGTGAATAGTTTATACAAATTGCTGTCAAAGGTGTAGGAGAAAGAACTGGACATGATGTGATAGATATTGTACATCACTTTTGCTCACATCCCATTGGCCAGAACTTGGTCACCTGGCCATGCCTACCACCATGCAAGCTGGGAAATGTAGTCTTTATTCTAGGAGGCCACAAGCCCAGCTAAAATTTGGGTTTTCTTACTTCAAGAGAGATTGGAGAAAGGGATATTGGGGACGATTGTCAATTTCTGCCATAGTATGTAAAAGCATTTTTTTCCCCCCTAAGATTCTTTGATTCAACCATTTAAAAAAAATTAACTGATAGATTCTTGGAGCAGATAGCCTCAGATAAGAAGACTCTTAGTGTATAACTTACCTTCCTGGGACTCTCTTCTGCCTAAGTGCTATTGAACCTTTGTTCATTCAGTGGTTTTTTATGCATTCATTTATTTAGTCCACAGATGCTTATTGCTGTGCAGGGCACCAGGCTCTGAGGAAATGGTGACAGGCAAGGAAGACAGGCCCTGCCTCCTGTGGTTCACAGCCTAGTCGGGATCCTGCATAGGTGGTGTGACAGGGGCATATATAGAGTCCTGACAGAGCACACAGGAGAGGACGAGGGTTAGAGAAAACTTCCAGGAGGTGAATTTTGAGAAGGTCGGTAGGTATGAGGAGGCAGTGAGATGAAGGTGTATCATAGGTGTGACCATGCTGCTCAGGACACTCACTTTGAAGTTAGTGCCCACTGTCCCCTTCATGCTCTCCCTGTCCCCTCCCCCAGGTACATTTTTCTACTTCCCCTACCAACACTTCCTCCTCTTGAATAGGCAAGCTCTCCTAATGTTCATGCCTTTTCCTTTCCTCTTGCCTTACCTTTTCCTTCTGCTTAGAGTGCCTTGTCATTCTGACAATCTTCAGCTCATCCTGCCTCACTCTCTGTGTTCCCCTGACTCTGCCCACAAGGGCTCACCCTCTCTTGCCTTTGGGCTTTCCCAGCACTTTACAGGCTCTTCAAGGATGTTGCCTACTTGATAGTTTCATGGGCGTGTCTGTCGCCTTTAGCACAATGCAAGCAGAGGGAAGGCCGTCACTGTGCTTCAGTTCTGTCCAACACGCGCACGTCTAGCTCAGCGCTTAGTCTTCAGTGAGGGCTCAACAATGTTCGAGGAGGATGTGGGATTTTGGAGGAGTGGAGTGAGCCCTGGACTAGGACTCAGAAGACTTGGCATGGCTCCACCTTTTCACATAGTGCAGGATGGTGGGCAACTCACTTCCTCGGCTTGGAGCTTAGTTCCCTATCAATACAATGAGAAGATTGCATTTAATAATTGCTATGATTATTTTACAAAACCATAATTCAAAATGCTCACCACTCCTATGGCCACCTTCCTAGGGCACAAGTTGCTGGACTTTGAATCATATGACTTTGCAACCTTGATCATAGCTAAAGCTTAGATGTGAGGGAGTCGGTGGCTTCTGAGGGGCCTGGCCTGAGATCTGTATGTTAGGGAAGAGGAGCCATGGGTGAGGAACTACGCCAACCACACCCTTTCTGTTGAAGAATTTGAATGCAGGCTACAATAGGTGTCAGTCAGCGACAGGCACAGGCACAGAGGAGTCAGTGACAGAAGCCATGAGGCCGGCAGAGGAGAGAGTGGAGAGTGAGAATTTGCCAGGAGGAATGGAAACAGATTCCGAGAGAAGTGAGGGGGTGCTGTAGGATCATTAGAGCTGCTGTGGTGTGGGGAATGCCTGTGGCTGAGATGGTTCCTTCTGCCTCCTTACTTCCCACACGGCAGTTTAGGTCATGTGTGAGCTCTTTGCAATGTATTTAACAAAAACTTACTGTTCTAAGCATTTTATAATCCCTAGAATATAGGCACTGTCATTACCCCACTCTATAGAGGAGGAACAGAGAGGATAAATGCTCTAGCCAAGTACATACTAGTAAATAGCAGAGTCAGGATTCAAACTCAGCCTGACTTTGACCCAGGCACTTAGCCCTTTTACCATGGCTAGAGGCCTGGTGCATGGATTTGTGCACCAGTGGGGTCCCTCTGCCTGGCCTGCGGGGATTGGGCCGAAACCGGCTCTCCAACATCCCTCAAGGGGTCCCAGATTGCGAGAGGGCGGTTCTCAGGTGACACACCCTGGAATGGGGCTCCCTCCTCTCTGGTTCCGGTTATGTCACCTGAGAACCACAGCTCCCAAGTCACCACAGCTCGGCACCTCCTGCATTGGGCATCTGCCCCTGGTGGTCATTGTACGTCATAGCTACCGGTCAGATGGTTGAATGGTTGGACGGTTGCTTAGGTTTTTATATATATAAAAGACGCTTCTTTATAGGTAGCAAGCAATTTTGAGCACCTACCTATATGCCAAAACCCATGCTAGGTACTTTACTATTCCGTTTACTACTATATGTATTATCTCAGGTTTGTTGTAATTCTTGCAACAACCCTGTGAAGCAGATGTCTATATGCTTATCCTATGGATGGAAAATAGATGCTCAAAATGTTAAATGTTTTGTCCAAGGTCAAACAGCTGGCCAGTGGTAGGGCCGACCATGCCTGCCTGGGATGGTAAAGAAAACTCTCAGCGATTTCCTCCTGAATGATGGAGGCAGCTGAGCCCCCAATCTTGGGATCTGCCATTCACAGTGACAACTTGTACACTATCTGTCATTTCAGGAGCTGTGAAATATGAGACAGAGCCTAAAGATGTTAAGAATTCACAGGCATTTCTAGAGGCTGCAACTGAAGTGGGGTGTGGGGGAGGGGAAGAGACAGCGCCAAGAATGTAGCTTGCAATGAGCTACTTTTTTCCTCTCCCATCTTTTCTGCCTTCTGCTTAATTGCTTGATAAAGATAAATAAAGCTGGGGAAAATTACATTTGGCAGCCTTCAATAGGGTTTGAATTTGTGGTTCTTTTCTTCACTGCTTATTTTTTGTTTATAGTAGATTTGTTAACTGAGATTTTCATATTTTATACTTGTATTCTTTTCTGGATTGAATAAGAAAATGATATGCAAGTGATACCCTAACCCTAGGCAAACTAGCAGATGCATAAAAATATATGCATAAAAATATGCAAATTGGAAATGAATCTCGGGGCTAACTAGCCTTATTGTCTGAAACCATTTTCTTAACCTGTCTGGGCCTTTGGTGTATCCTTCCTAAATTGGGAGATCAGGAATCCAGCCAAAAGCAACATGGTTGCTGGAAAGATCCAGTAAGATAAAAATACCTCCTTGATTTTATTTATGCTGTTAGGTTAGGATTTACCTCTAAGTGCTCTCACTGGCTCAGTTTTATCCCCATTTTATGTATAAAGGAATAAACTTAGAGATATTAGGTGGTTGGGCTATCCCACCCAGCTAGCAGTCACTCAACGCCCAGGGACAGGGGGTTAAAATTATCACAAAACAATACGACCCGCAGAGGGAGTCATGATACCGGACACAGCGGGTCTGAGGCCTCCTGTCCCTGCTGGAGCCAAGTTAACCGTATATGAGCATCTATTCCAACAATGCTGGCAGCATGGGGAGAGCAGTGGGTCACCCTGGAAATTCTGCTCTGACTCCCCTCACCGGTTGGCTGATCGCATACGGGCAAGAGAGACGATAACTGCATGCAGCTGGGAGCTGCAAGGGTCACAGGGAAAGGCAGGGAGGGAGCTCGAAGTCTGATAACAAAGTGGCTAATCTCCTGTGATGTCACCACAGCTCGGCCTGTTCCTGACGCCTGAGAATGGTCAGCGTTCCTGAGGCAAACTCCCAGAGGGGGTCAGGGTCTGGGCACAGCCACCAAATCAAAGCGTGTCCTGTCCTGCCCTTGGTCAGTTCTCAAAATGGACCCATCGAGGCATCTCATCTTTCTACAGCCTCGTTTCATCCTCCAGTTTCCTAGGGTCTCTAAGAAAAGCTCTTAGTCAGGTGAATAATTATTAAACAACTGTGACTCTATTCTTATTACATGCCCTTCCCCCTATCAGTCACATTACTTAATTATTTTACTCTCGTTTGGTTTTTCTGGTATAAAACTAATACGAGTTGTTGTTTTAAATTCAAATTCCTTAGACATACAAATCTAAGAAAGTATCTTTTAGTCATCACCTGAGGATATTTTTTTTTCATTGCTTTTAGATAGAGTGGGAGGGAGGGAGGGAGGGAGAGAGAAACATCTATTTGAGAGAGACATATTGAATTGATTGGTTGCCTCCTGCACGAGCCCTGAGTGGGGCTGGGGAGCAACCGGAAACCCAGGTACTTGCCCTGGATGGCGAATCAAATCTGTGACTTTTCAGTGCACGTGCCTACGCCCTAACCACTTAGCAACACTGTCCAGGACCTAAGAAAGTATCTTTTAATCTCGCCACTCAGAGGTAAATACTGCTAGCAGTTTGCTGTATATTTTTTCAGATCTTTTTTTCTATAGCATCATCGCTATTAGCAAGTGACATCCTGATCGCCTGTAATAGTTGCAAAGGGCTTTCACAAAAATGATCTCAAGGCGCGTGTATCCATCATAATTTCCTTTTCCTGTGATTGCAGGGAGGTTGCGCCTGTGCCATGAAGGATACTAAAGAGCCAGTGAGGGAGATGTGTATCTGCCTGAGGTCTGAAGAGCAAGCATTTCAACTAACTGACTGTTCCCTGCAGCCTGGGAAGTTGGCTCCCCTCCCTTTACTGATGAGCTGTTTGACAGCTCAGTGGTTGTTGTGACATTTCATAGATACAGCCTGAGCCGCTCCAGATAGAAGGAAGTCGGCATCCACCGACCTCTGAACAGCGAGGAGCCACAGGTTTATAATAGGTTAATTTTCAAGTATTGGAATGTCTTGGATTGGGCTAAGAAATGGAATATCCTAAAAAAAATATGTGAGGTGGAGTCCCCGTGGGCACTAGCAGGGACCTCAGAAATCACCTGGTCTGGCCTTTATTTTTCAGTGAAGAAAACGGAGCTCCAGAGCTAGGAAGAGATTTAACTGTGTATGTAGTTCAGCTTGGTTGGAGAAATGTTTTCTGAGCTCCAAGGATGTTTCGCCCTCCTGTTATTCTTACGAGATGTTTGGGTTAGATATGTTTCCAGCCTTCAAAGAATTGACAGTTCACTCTTCATCGTCCAATTTAACAGTGGTTCTCAACCTTCCTAATGCCGCGACCCTTTAATACAGTTCCTCATGTTGTGGTGACCCCCAACCATAAAATTATTGTCGTTGCTACTTCATAACTGTAATTTTGCTACTGTTATGAATCATAATGTAAATATCTGATATGCAGGATGTATTTTCAGGGGTCGCGACCCACAGATTGAGAACCGCTGGTCCAAAACATTATAAAAGCACACAGGGAAATAGTCTAAACATTTTCATGAAGGAAGAGAGGTGCACCCGACTTGCGTTGAAGTGTATACCAGAGTGAAAGAACCATTCAGTAATGCCTTCCTGCATCATCCTTCTGTAACCCCTCCCTCCCCAAGTCTTCCCTGCAGCGACCCCCGCCCCATGGTGACCTCCCAAGCCTTTCACTTGGGCCTCATCTGTAACATTTGCACTCTCAACCTCACATCATAGTCCCCTCCCTCATTAGACTGTGGCCAATTCCCCAACAAAGGCTGTGGCATGCTGATATTGTTATTCTTAGTGCCTAGCTTGCATATTGAATAAATGCTTGTCAATTGATGAATGCATTTCTGCTTCCTTAAGACAGATTGCACTTTTCATGGTGCTATACATGCCTTCCAAATGATACACTTCTGGAGTGTTAGATAAGACTTGAGGATATAAATTCAATATACAGGCACACTGGCCTCTACATAACACTCTCCCCTCAGGGTTGTAGCCCATATGCTCACGCTTTGATTTTTGGCAATGTGCTTGGTGTCATCAATCAAGATCAAATGTGGTGCTCTTCCTTTGTGGAGTGCCTGTGGGGCAATGTTTGGTCTATAGTACATTGATCGCTGCTAAAAATGTGTAGGTAAGTCATTCCTATCATGCATATTTATGACATTTTTGCTGTCTCATATGCAAAATTTCTACCTTGAACCCCCAGGCCAGAAGCTGAAGTGGCAGATTCTTTGCTCCCAGTTCCCTGGCAGCCAGAGCACAGAGACGACCTTGGGACTGTAAATCTGAAGCAACAGAAAGAAGCAGGGGAGTTCTGACTTTTCATCCTAGGTGGTGGAGTCAGGGGCATCTGAAGTCTGTAGTGCTTGGCAGCTACAGTGCCCGCATTAGCAGCAGGATCTAGCACCAGGGGTGTTGGCAGTGCCCAGGGGACCACCTTGGCTGGGCATTTTTTGGTTATAGTTCTGGCTGCTTAGTTTTCTTTGGTTCTGCCCTATTTTCTGATCCTTCTTGCCTGACTTCCCCAACATGCCTGTGAGCTATCAATATCCTTCTACTAATTTTCTGTTCTGCTTACGTTAACCCAGATAGCTTTTTTTTTGGTTATTTGCAACTAAGAGTTTTGACCAGTACGGTCATGAAAAGGTAATATCTGTGTTTGGATCACTTGGCTTTTCATAACTAACTAGAGGCCCGCTGCCCCAAAATTTGTGCACTCGGGGGGGGGGGGCGTCCCTCAGCCCGATCTGTGCCCTCTGGCAGTCTGGGACCCCTCAGGGGATGTCCACCTGCTGGCTTAGGCCCACTACCCGGGGGATTGGGACTAAGCTGGCAGTCAGACATCACTCTGGCAGCCCAGGAGCCCTTGGGGGATGTCCACTTGCCAGCAGGGAGCAGACCTAAGCTGCAGTCAGACATCCTTAGAGCTGCTGAGGAGACGGGAGAGGCTCCCGCCACCACCGCTGTGCTGGCACCTATCAGCCTGGCTTGTGGCTGAGCAGAGCTCCCCCTGTGGGAGCGCACTGACCACCAGGGGGCAGCTCCTGCATTGAGCATCTGCCCCCTGGTGGTCAGTGTGTGCCATAGTGACCAGTCATTCCCAGTTGTTCTGCTGTTAGGGTCAATTTGCATATTACCCTTTTATTTTATAGGATAGAGGCCTGGTGCACGGGTGGGGGCTGGCTGGTTTGCCCTGAAGGGTGTCCCGGATCAGGGTGGGGGTCCTGCTGGGGTGCCTGACCAGCTTGGGTGAGGGGCTGAGGGCCGTTTTCAGGCTGGCCACACCCCCTTCAGAGTGGGGGTCCCCACTGGGTTGCCTGGCCAGCCTGGGTGAGTGGCTGATGGCTGTTTGCAGGCTGGCCAAGCCCCCCAGTGGGGACCCTCACCCCATGGGGATGTGGCCAGCCTGGGTGAGGGGCAGAGGGCCATTTTCAGGCTTCCACAGCCCCTTCAGGGTCGGGGGAGGGGGGCGGGCGTGCCGCTGGGGTGCCTGGCAAGCCTGGGTGAGGGGCTGATTGCCATTTTAAGGCTGGCCACGCCCCCTGGTGACCCAAGCTCCAGCCCCTCCTTTTTTTAGTTTCTTTTTTTTTCCAGCACCTCCTTGAGTGGAGACCACTGCCGGCTGGAAGCAGGTATCTGGGATTTATTTATCTTCTATAATTGAAACTTTGTAGCCTTGAGTGGAGCCCAGGTCCTCCCAGGGCAGGTGGGAAGCTTGGCTTCCTCCATCGCCGGGGGCAACCCAAGCCTCCTGTTTGCTCCAGCTACGTGGCCGCAGCCAACTTAGTTGGGTTAATTTGCATACTCACTCCTGATTGGCTGGTGGGTGTAGCAGTGTGACAGAGTGATGGTTAATTTGCATGTTTCTCTTTTATTAGTGTAGATTTTAAACTTCAGACTCTTCACTCTTTGTGACTGCCTCTAGAAGAGTAAGATTGATTTTGTGGGAAAATGATAGGACATCTTGGATTCCAATCTCAGCTCTGAAAATTACCAGCTGAGTAACCTTTTATAACTGCAGAACCAACACTTAAAATGGTCCTATCCTGTTTAATGAGTTACTGAGTTGCTTTTCAGAGATGACAGACCAAAACCACAAGTCATGCTGCTGTAACATGGCATGCGTAAAGGAGAGAACTTTGACCACCAGCTGCACCAGAACCAAAGTCTTGCCCACCCCCACCCCCCCAACCAAAGGCCCAGAACATAACTGGAACTTTAACACCAGAACTCTTTTCAGAAGCAAAGGGTCCATTATCCAGAAAGATCTGGTGTTGACACCCCTTTACCATAAATGGTCAAGTTCCAAGGTCCTCCAATTAAAACTTGCTCCACCAGCACTTCCACATACCTGTTCCCTTGAACTCCTTACAACCCCTTAACCTAGTCCAGTGAGCAAGATGGGTTTGAGGCATTATTAGGTCTCCATCTTCTTAATCAGTAAACATTTCCTTTTTTCAATTTTAATTTTTCAGTTACAGTTTACTTTCAATATGATTTTGTATTGGTTTGAGGTGCACAGCACAGTGATTGGACAATCAAATACTTTACCAGGTGTTCCCCCTGATATTTCCAGTATCCAATTGGCATCGTACATAGTTATTGGAATATTACTGACTATATCCCCTATGCTGTACTTTGCATCCCCATGACTATTTTGTAACTACCAATTTGTACTTCTTAATCCTTTCACCTCTTTCACTCAGCATCCCAAACCCCCTCCTCTCTGCCAACCACCTGTCTGCTTTCTGTGTCTCTGAGTCTGTTTCAAGTTTGTTTGTTCATTTATTTTGGTCTTTAGATTCCACTGATAAGTGAAATCATATGGTATTTATCTATCTCTGACTGACTTATTTTCCTGAGCATAATACCCTCTAAATCCATCTATGCTGCTCCCAAATGGTCAGATTTCGGTTTTATTTTTTCATGACCAAGTAATATGCCATTGTATATGTGTACCACTACTTTTTAATGCACTCATTTCTTGATGAGCACTTGCATTGCTTCCATACCTTGTCTACTGTAAATAACACTGCAAAGAATAGGGGGTGCATATATTCTTTTGAGTTAGTGTTTGGGTTTCTGAACTCTGACTTTTTTAGTTTGGGCCTTTTGAAGCAATGGGCACACAAACTTGGCTTTAGTAACACTTTGAGGCATGATTGAAGTCTCTGAGCCTCCATTTTCTCACCTACAAAATAGAAACTCTTATGGGCTGCATTGCATCTCATCCAAAACTCATATTGTTATTGCCTTGGGGTCCTTGGTTTCCCCAAGATAGACATCGAGAGGAACCCCAGAGAAATTTCCAGACAGATTTTATTAAGCTTATGCTCAAGCACAAGGAAAGCAGCACAGAGAAAAGGAAGGTCCTCTGGACTGGCTGGGGCTGGCTCTGTTGGCTGCTTTTATCAGCGGGGGACTAAGTGGGCTTTTGTGAAAAGATGGGCTTTTTGAAAAAGATATTTTCCATTTCAGGGTTGGGTGACTTCCTCTTCCAGCTGCACTGCCTGGTAACTATATCTGTGACTGTGCTGTCGGGACTACGAGGCAGACAGCTCATTACCACACCCTAGGAAGGTTGTATAGTAGTTAAACATTGATCAATTGCATGTGTGGGTCAGAAATTTCATCAGCAGTTAGATAAAATTAGCTACTTCTGTGTTTTTTTTTAATAATATATTTTTTATTGATTTTAGAGAGGAAGGGAGAGGGAGAGAGAGATAGAAACATTAATGATGAGAGAAAATCATTGAGTGGCTGCCTCCTGCACACCCCCTACTGGGGATCGAGCCTGCTACCAGGGCCTGTGCCCTGATCAGGAATCCAGCCATGACCTCTTGGTTCATAGGTCGACATTCAACCAATGAGCCACCGTGGCCAGGCCCTGTGGGTTTTTGAGTAGGTAGAGGAGTGATGACATTCCTGAGGTCAGTTTATCTGGCATTTCTTCTAGCTACCTGGTCTTGGCTTCCAGGCCACCTGGTATTTTCCATTCCTGGGCCCAAGTCTCTATGCTGTCCCATGTTGAAGTACGTCAGCATGGGTCTGTATTTGGAGATAGGGTCTTTAAAGAGGCAATTAAATTAAAATGAGGTCATTAGGATGGACCAGCCGTGGGCAAACTACGGCCCGCGGGCCGGATCCGGCCCATTTGAAATGAATAAAACTAAAAAAAAAAAGACCATACCCTTTTATGTAATGATGTTTACTTTGAATTTATATTAGTTCACACAAACACTCCATCCATGCTTTTGTTCCGGCCCTCCGGTCCAGTTTAAGAACCCATTGTGGCCCTCGAGTCAAAAAGTTTGCCCACCCCTGGGATGGACCCTAATTCAATACAACTGGTGTGAAGAGAAAATTTGGACATAGACAAGTACAGAGAGAAGTCTTTGTAAAGATACAGAGAGAAAGCAACCATCTGCACACTAAGGAGAGAGGCCTTAGAAGAAACCAGCTCTGCTAACACTTAATCTCAGGCTTCTAGATGCTAGAACCGTGAGACAATACATTTCTGTGGGTTAAGCCACCCAGTCTGCGGTACATGCTTATGGCAACCCTAGTAAACTGATACAGGGACAATAAAAGTTATTGGGATATTATAAAGATTCATTGAGATAATGTATGTGAAGTATTTGACAAATAATAGATGCTCCAAAAAATTGTTAGCTATCTTCCTTTCTTTCATTGATTTTTAAAATGTTTTTTCTTGTTAACCCCTTCCATTTTTCCCAATTCTATTATTACTACTGTTTTCTAAATGAAGGTCCTTACTGGGTGCTCTATAAACATGTATTGAATGAATACATATTTTAAGCCTTTAAAACATGTTGCAGTTGTTAAGTGATCAGACACATTTCCAAACTGCTATATTTTATGGTAACTCAAGAAGTCTACTTTCATTTCCTCCAGAGAAGATGGTTGTAGCTCATACATCTGCATCAGCTACAAAACATCTTGAAATAACCTTAGGGCAGCGGTTCTCAATCTGTGGGTCGCGACCCCTGAAAATACATCCTGCATATCAGATATTTACATTACGATTCGTAACAGTAGCAAAATTACAGTTATGAAGTAGCAACGAAAATAATTTTTATGGTTGGGGGTCACCACAACATGAGGAACTGTATTAAAGGGTCGCGGCATTAGGAAGGTTGAGAACCACTGCCTTAGGGTAACTTGCCTTTTCAGTCAGGATTCTCAGGCTCAGGTTTTCTGGCCCTGTGTTATAGCAGACCTGGACCCGGAGTAGGAGGGACCTGGCTGGAAGCACCCATTCCGCCTTTCCCTAGTTCTGTATCTTCGGAGTAGGTCATAAACTTTCTGAGCAACAGTTTCTCATTTGCAATACGCTGGTTATAATACATCAGAGAGGATAAAAAATGATAGTGTCTCTGAGAGCAACTTAAAAAAAGGCAAAGTGACTTATAAACTGTAAGGTGATTTTCAACTGCCGAGTGTACAGAGCCCCTTTGACAGGGGCTTCGCAAAGAGCCCAGGCTGCCTGCTCTGCATCTAAATGATTTGTCTTTTTCTCTTCTTTGTACTACCCACCTGGAATAGCAATCACCTAATGAAGGCTGGCTGAATGACTGACATTAGGAAATCATAGAGTGGATAAAGGAACAATTGAGTATTCTCTGAGAAGATGGCATCTCATTTGAAATTCTAAGTAAGGCTGAGCGTGGAATGCATAATCCTTCAAGGGTTTATGAAGTTTAATTGGTTTGTCTGAGGTGACTTGATATAAAAAGAGAAAAATCAGAGGAAAACTGAGAAAGGTTAAGTGTCGCCATATGATTCAGATGATTTCGCTGAAACATGTAATTTAATGATTTAATGGTTTCCTGCCTATCTTCCCTCTCCTTCATTTTTGCACCCAACATTTTAAGAATCTGACCTTCAGATTAGAGAACTACAAAAAAGATGCTGGCAAGCTTCCCTTTAAAGAATAAATGTGTCCCTAGGATGTAATGTGTAAGTTGAATTTTTATGGATTGAAATATGAAGTCATATTTAAATACACTTGGAGAGCCGGCACTGGCAAATTAAAAGAAACACATTTGTATGGTACAATAATAGATTATCATTTATTAAGTTAACTACTGAACATGAGACCCTTTGTACATATTATCCTGATTTCACAATAACCCCACAAGATAGGAAATATAATTTCTATTTTGTAGGTAATAGAATTGAAGCAAGGAGTTTCAGAAACATATCCATTGTCACACAGATAATAAATGATAAAGCCAGTATTTAAACTGATTTCAAAGTTTAGCCTACTAAGCCACAGCTGCCTTGAACTGGGAATGCCTTTGAAATTCAATTTTTTCCCCCTCTCTAAAGTATTACAGAAAAGAACTAAAATTTTTGTGCCATTGAGGTGACTAGGAATTTTCCATGACTTTGCACCTCATTAGCCTTCCAGTTGGTCCTCCTGAACCTGAGTGTCAGCCAGTAGGATTTCTCACAGACCAAATGGACGTACTTCCTCATTTAGCCTTTGCACTGCCTATAGGATGGTATCATTATATTCTATTCAAAGCCGGTTAAAGTAACCAGATTAAGCCCAATATGGAGTTGCTCATGCTAAGCCCTAGGCCAGCAAACTAAGGCTTAACTAAATTTGTGTGTTCAGCTCTCCCAGCAAAGGAAGGCTAAGTCAACTGATCAGCACTTGCTTGCTCAGCACAAGTTATTTAACCCAGCTCCAAGACTTCCCTTTGCTCCATATAAAGGAAGTAACCCTGCTTTCACCAACCAGGAAATGCCTAGTATATTCTTTGTTCCTGCTCACTTTGGTTTTTAAAAATCTCTTGCCCTGTACAATTCTTCAGAGTCAGAGCTCCTTTCTTTTCTTTCTTTCTTTTTTTTTTAAATGTATATTTTTATTGATTTCAGAGAGGAAGGAAGAGGCAGAGAGAGACAGAAACATCAATGATGAGAGAGAATCATCCATTGACTGCCTCCCACATGCCCCCTACTGGGGATCGAGCCTGCAACCCAGGTATGTGCCCCGACTGGGAATCGAACCGTGACCTCCTGGTTCATAGGTCAATGCTCAACCACTGAGCAACACCGGCAAGGCCAGAGCTCCTTTCTACCTACTAGATTGGATACTACCTGACTTATGAATTGCTGAATAAAGCGAGTAAGAACTTTAAAATTTACTCACTTAAATTTTGTTTTTGATAGCCTTTAGGATCTCACCCTTACTGCCTATCTGTCTAATCTTCTGCTTCTTCTGCTTGCCTCTTCTGCTCCCTATGAATTCATATCTATGGTTCTCTAAATGCTCTAGGCCAGTAGTCGCTGACCGGTGGTCCGCGGACCACTGGTGGTCTGTGAGGTCTGATAGGTTGGCGACCGCTGCTCTAGGCTTTGTCTCACTGAGACAGGCCAGGCAGCCAGGACAAGTGGAATAGGGAAACTGAGACAAATCACTGAACAAACTGGCAGAGCCATTTACAGCCAGATACAGAAGGTCATCTCCCTAGAGACAACATTTAGGCCTCAGTTGTATTTCAGAAAAGCAGCAAAACCAGGGGAGCAACACCAGGACTAGCTGCAATGACTCATGACCCCCTGCCCTGGCACTGACCAATCAGTGGAGATCACAACCCTGGAAGAGCACACCTGGAAAACTGATGAATATTCTACTGAAACCCTCCCCTGAGACCTCCCTTAAAATTCCTGCCTGCAAGAGAGAGATAAAAGCATCAAGACAAAGGACCCAGAGTGCACTCCCCACAGGGGAGCAGTGCACCATTCCCTTCTGTCTCTTATTCCCCCACAAGCATGAATATCCTAAACTCTAAGGGTCTCCACGAGACTTGCAACCAGGGGAGCAGTAGGCAGCAGCAGCGCATGCCAAGCTAATCCCCTGAACCTGACTCCAAGGCACCCTTTTCTCTGACTTCCCGGAGAGCTGAGGCAGCCCAGTAGAGGGTCTCCTGTGGCTTCTTCTATGCTAAGCCCTTCCTTGTTTTCCTGCCCCCAGCTTTAATAAATGCACCCTCATATTGACCTGGACTCATGTTAAGAACATTTTCCTGAAGTCAAGAACTCACTCACTCCTGGCTGGCCCTAGGCAGACCTGCTCAGGGACAGGTCCCCTGTTCAGTAACATCACCACTGCCTGGAATGATTTCTTCCTCTTGTCAGTTTGGTCAACTCCTCTTAAGCCTTACCTTAAAGATTCAGCTCTAACATCACTTTCCCTGGGAAGCTTATGTGACCTTCCCACACAGAAGCACCTTCCCTCCATCACACCTTGGTCTGAGCACTCATGTCTCCTGGAGCCATTGCTGTGTCCCCTCCAGCCCATCAGCAACTTGAAGAGGACAAGTATTGGTGTCTCCAGTGCCCACAGCGACTTAAGAACCCTCCTGGAGCCCATCAGGGACTTCAGTCCTTGCCACTCCCTTCTGGCCTGCAAAGTTTCTGTTGAGAAATCAGCTGACAGTCGTATGGGTATTCCCTTGTAGGTAACTGACTTTCTTTCTCTTGCTGTTTTTAAGATTCTCTCTTTATCTTTTGCTCTTGGCATTTTAATTATGATGTGTCTTGGTGTGGTCCTCTTTGGATTCCTTTTGTTTGGGGTTCTCCGCGCTTCTTGGACCTGTAAGTCCATTTCTTTCACCAGGTGGGGGAAGTTTTCTGTCATTATTTCTTCAAATAGGTTTTCAATATCTTGCTCTCTCTCATCTTCTGGCACCCCTATAATTCTGATGTTGGTACGCTTGAAGCTGTCCCAGAGGCTCCTTACACTATCCTCGCATTTTTGGATTCTTTTTTCATTTTGCTTTTCCGGTTGGGTGTTTTTTGCTTCCTTGCATTTCAAATCATTGACTTGATTCTTGCGCTCCTCTGGTCGGCTGTTGGGAGTCTGTATAATATTCGTTATTTCAGTCCGTGTATGCTTAATTTCTAGGTGGTTCCCCAATATAAGATCGAGGGTCTCATTAGTTTTCTTGTAGATCTCATTAAGTTTATCGGCGGCTTCTAAACAGTTCTTGAGAGACCTTAAAAGTGTGGTTCTGAACTCTATATCTTCCATTGACAATTTTGTCCTGTTTCTTTGTCTCCGCATTTTGTTATGCTTCCTTGGTGCCAGGGACTTCAGTCCTAATGACTCCATCACCTAAGGCACAGAGGAAAAAAAAACCCCTGCACCTTAAGGGCCTCACTGTAATCTCACTCTGTCCCTTTATTTCCTCCACCTCACATCCCTTTCCTAGAGGCCTGGCAGTTCTTTTGGAAAACAGTAAACCCTCTGTCAATGTTCCGTGGGGTGCAAGGTGAATGATAGGTTGCCAGTGGTTCCAGAATTCCTGGGCCCCTGATGCAGACTAACGCTTTCCTTAGTCTCTTCCATCCCCTTATTATATGTACCCATTACTCATCTTTCAAACAAATTTATGAGAAAACGAAAGTACACTTTTTGTAAGTGTCTTAAATTTGGTCAGCCCCCCAACTCCCTTTTGTTTGCTAGTGCCTTGGCAAGCTCTTAACTTTAGCGGAGTCTCTTAACTTTCTAGCCTGAGTGTCCTCCACCAAAAAAGGGAAAGACCAGCTATTAGGCAGCTAAGTGTTTTACAAAAAAAATCCTTATTGTATTGTTACCATCTTGCCCGTTTTTCAGATAAGAAACAGGAGAGTTCTGAAAAGTTAAGAAACTTTCCCAAGTTCCCCTGACTTACAAAGGGTTGAACTGGAATTTTACCTCAGGCAATTTGACTTCCAAATCCATGCTTTTCCCAGTGTGTCAATACTATGGTTCCAGTCCCAGGGGTTAATGGTGAAAAAGGAATGAGATAATGACAGTGAAATTGCTTTGAAGTACATACAATGCTATACAGATGTTAGATTAAAAAAAAATATTCATCAACATGTCAACAATATGCAATAGTCAGTATAGAGTACTAATCCTAACTATGATCAACCCTGAAAGGCCAAAAGATAAAATAAAATAAACTAAAATGAAGGGGAAAATATGCCTCATAAGAAACAAATTCCACAGACAAAACAAATTAGAATGTGACCTGTAACATTTAATATACTTTACTTAATCCTTTACAAATGCCCAGAATTAGTCCCAGATTTACAAAATATCTTTTCAGCAAAAAGAGATCTAAATGAGCCCTACTCCCCTATTCCATCGAAGCTAAAATTGAAACGCAAAGAGGGAAAGTGTCTTGCATATGAAGGCGCCTATAGCATAACAGTGTCTGGAACTAGAGTTTTGACAATGAATTCGTGCTTCTTCATTTTAAGGACTTGACTTAGAGGAATGTACAGGGATTCTGATCTGCTCCTGATCACAGCTTAGCACCAGTAATATGAGTGCCCTCATGCCCTGGTTATCAGTTTAAAATGAACCAAGCATATTTCCTCATTTCTAGAAATGTGTATACCAAATTCTTCCTTCCCAAGGGCAATTATCTCTCAAAATTGGGTTATTGCTTATGAAAATGTCTTGATTCTTAGTGAGAAAGAGACTCAAATGGTTTTGTACCTGAAGCAAATGAAGTATGCGTCTTGGAATGCTAAATTTCATCTCCAAAGGAAAGCAGCTTGATGTTTTACTTTGATGCATCTGCCTTTTTTTTTTTTCTTTCATTTTGGTCAAAAAAGGCTACCTTGAGCTATTTTCTTCCTAAATAATTTTTTTTACTAATCAGATGTTTCACCCTCTGTGGGTTTCATATGAAAATGATTCTTATCCTGAAACTTAAAAGTATTTTTTCCTGCCTTTCAGTGTGCATGGAGATAATAGCCTGGAAGGCTTAAAGCAAAAGATGGAATGACAGCTGATTCGTTTGAATTTGTTACAGCAGACAGTTATAGGAGCCTATGATGTATTTGACATGCCAGGGGTGAAAAGAGACAGAAGACAGGCATCTTGAACGAAGAGCTCAGGATTTGAGGTCAGATTTGAGTTTATGTCTCAGTAGAACCACTGTTAACACTGTTACCTTAGGCAAGCTTTTAACTTCTCTGAGCCTCAGTTTTAGCTTCTTAAAAATGAAGGTGATATCGTCAATCTCATAGGGTCATTGTGAGGGATGAAAGAGAAATGAGTGGCTAATATTTAATGAGCACTTGTGGCATAGTGTTGAGTTCTTTTACATACACTATCTTATGTAGCCATCATAACAATTTATTAGGTAGGAACAATTATGATGTTCATTTTACAGATTAGGAAATTGAAGCTAAGGTTAATTAACCTACAAATTTGCACAGAAATTATGGTGGGGATAGAGCTTGAAATTGGATTTGTTTTGTTACCAGAAAGGGACCAAGCTGGGTCTGCCCTGGTACAGTCTGGAATGTGTGGGTCTTGACTCCATGCAGGAAAGATTTCACGATATGGGTCCAGGTGATTTTGAGAGTAGGTTTATGAGGCAGTAACACTTAGTGGTTAAGAACACAGGCTTTGAAATCCAATGTAGCTTTAAATCACCCTTTTGTGTCTAACTTTGTGACTTCAGCAATTCTTTTTAATTGTCTGAGCTAAGCTTTTGTTTCTTCATCTATGAAATAGAGATAATGACAGTAACTTTCCCCGGTTTACATAAGCATCAGATGAGCGGGCATAAGTGAAAGCTCACTACAAATGCCCTCCGTTATACTTAATGTTATATTTCCTGCGTCTCCCCTGGTGTCAGCTTTCATTAGGAACCTGTCCTGAATGCACCAGGGTTTACTAGGAGTGATCATCTCGGAGAGGGAAAAGGCTTCTGGGAGGAGTGCTGTTTCTATAGCAACCATTTGTTAAATCTCTGTTGGCCTTGAAGTAGGCCTGAGATAAAGAAAAGACAGATCATATAATATGTCTCTGGGTGTCCTCTGGGAAAAGGGAGGGCCTCTGGACTGTTGTGCCTGATGCGTTCAGTTTGACATTCTACAAGTCTGAGTCAATAGAACCTGTGGTTGCCATAGTAACTTCTGGGCATTTAAGAGCTGGTGGAGCTACTCCCATCTACACAGTGGAATGGTAGAGTATGAGATCTGGAAGAAACCCTGAAGATCATTGAGCACAAATGGGGAAACTAAGGCCAAAGAGGAAAGGTTTGCCGAGGGCATTCAGTCCCTCCAGTTCTTAATGCCTATCTAAGTCTAGTGCTTTTTCATAAACTTTTCTTTCAACAAGTATTCATTGAGCACTTGTTATGTGGGAAGCTCTGGTTAGGTATGGGCGATGCAGAGAAAAATGAAATACATTTTTTATCATCTAGATCAGATGTAATGGTGGAGAGAGAAATAGGCCATGTAAAATAAAAACTTCCCTGTTTTTCCTACTCACCAACTAAAGGACATTCCTGTTCTTCCTCTACTACTTTATTTTGTTAAGATTTTTAAAAATTGATTTTTAGACAGAGAGGAAGGGAGAGGGAAAGAGAGAGAGAGAAACATCCATGTGAGAACAAAATATTGATGGCTGCCTCCTGCACACCCCCTACTGGGGATTGAGCTCACAATTGGGGCATGTACCCTGATAGGGAATTGAACCGTTGAACCTTGACCTCCTGGTTCATGGGTTAGCACTCAACATTGACTGGCCACGTTGACTGGGTGGGTTTTTCTTTTTTATTAGCACCCATGAGAAATGGTGCCAAATTTGAACTTCTTTTGCTTCCTTCCTTCCTTCCTTCCTTCCTTCCTTCCTTCCTTCCTTCCTTCCTTCCTTCCTTCCTTCCTGTATTTTCAGTTAGGGCTTTTTTTTTTTTATGGGGGCTTCATTTTGTAGACATGATTAATTAAGTCATTGGCCATTAGTTATTGATTCAACCTCCAGCCCTTCTTTCTATCCCCAGAGATTGGGGAGTGGAGCTGAAAGTTTCAACTCGCTAATCACAGGGTTGGTTCCCCTGGCAACCAGGCTCCATCCTGAGGCTATGCCGAAGCCCTAACCACCAGTCATCAAAAAGTGTCATACAAAAGGTACTTATCACTTTGGAGATTCCAAGGGTTTTAGGAGTTGTTTTTAGGAAAAGGGGTTGGAGGTGAGTGGGGGTGGAAGCAGAGAGCAAATATATATTTCTTATTAAGTGACAGCCATGTTTCAAGAGCTCTAATAGGAGTACTAGGGGGAGCATGTAGTGGGAGCTCCTAAGCAGCCTGCCTGTGTCAGGAATCCCTGGAGCAAAGCAGGAATCAGCCCAATGAAGGTGCATGGTGGTAAATGTACCAGGCAAATGGAACAGCACATGCAAAGACCCAGGAGAGAGAAAGTGGATGCTGATCCTAGGATTGAAAGAAGTTCAGCCTGGCTGGAGAAGAGTATGAAGTGAAGGGGCAGACACAGATAACCTCAAAAAGAAGTTAATAAGATCCAGATCACAGAGGGCCTAGAAGAAGCCTCACTCAGGGATCTGCTCTTTATTCCATGGGCAACGAAATGACCTTTTAATGACTTTGCTTTAGAAGTTCTCTTTATAAAGACTGGCTTTTTATTAAGTACGACAGCTATTTTAAAACATCTGTAAATCTTTATAGATATAGATAAAGCAAATATGGCTAAATATTAGCAATTGTCAACGTTTTTTTTTTACTTAGCTTGTAGGTATAACAATGTTCATTATACTATTGTTTGGATAGCTTTTCTTTTTTAAAAAATATATTTTATTGATTTCAGAGAGAGGGAGGGAGAGAGAGATAGAAACATCAATGATGAGAGAGAATCATTGACTGGCTGCCTCCTGGGTGCCCCCAACTGGGGATGGAGCCTGAAACCCGGGCATGTGCCCCCGACCAGAATCAAACCTGGGATCCTTCAGTTCGCAGGCCGACGCTCTATCCACTGAGCCAAACCGGACAGGGATAACTTTTTTTTTATGTATGAATTTTTTAATAATAAAAAAGTTTAGGAAAAAATGACTGTGATTGCTCTACTATGCCTTGAATTGCTTGGCCCAATCTATGTCTAATTTGTACAAATGATGTGGCCAGTTCAATTATTTTTAGCTTGAAATACCTCTGATATTCTCAGAACCTATGCCTTCTAAATCCAGTAATTCCTCTGTTCCCAGAAATAGTAATTTATTGAACATTTCCTCTGTTCTAGGTGTAAGGATTAAAACAAGATTTGGACATTTCAGTCTAGGGAGATGAGGTGATTAAGTAAGCAGATCATTAGAGTACAGTGAAGTAGAACACAGAAAAATGTTCAAGATGCTGTAAGAACATATGCAGAGTAGCAATGAAACTGTGCTTATTAAAATAAGAAACTTCTACCCCTTCTATGATCTTTGACGTAGAAATGCTGGGTGATTGGAGGAGGGACACTTGATCTTCAAGTGACTTGTTGGTGACTGAAGTTGAGAGTAGATAGATAATTCTGAAAGTCTCACTAAGTCCCTTGAGTAACTTTATAAGCATGGTTTTGAACTCTGTGTCCAGTAGTTTGCTTGGTTCCATTTCTTTCAGTTGTGACATGTCTATTTGTCTCTGCATTTGGCTGCTTCCCTGTGTTTGTGTCTATGTATTAGGTTGAGCTTCTATGTCTCCTGGAGTTGGTAGAGTGGCCTTGTGGAGTAGGTGTCCTGCAGGGCCCAATGGCTCAGCCTCCCCAGTCACTGAGCTGGGCACACGATGTGCACCCCTGTGTGGGATGTGTGCACAGTCTTGTAGTTGAGCCTTGATTGCTGTTGGCATTTCTGGGAAGAGTTGACCTCTAGGCCAATTGGCTGTGAGGACCAGCTGCGACTACAGTGGGAGAGCTGCTGTGAAGCAAGGCAGGCTGATGCTGGTGCTGGGTCTTGGGCCTTTTATTGATAGGGTTTGGGACACATTGTCATTAGCTGTAGCTTGAGAGATTTTAGTGAAGTCTGAAGCCTGAGCAGGGACAGGCCATTCACATGGAAAAGCTGCTGCAAATAGCTTGGGAGGAGCTGCAAATTGGATGGGCGGGGTCTCAGGGAATCACCTGGATGGAGCAAACAGTGTAGGCCAAGCTGATATGGCTGCCAGTCAGCCCTGGGACAGGTCAAGTCCTAGCACAGGAACAATGGCCTTTGTGAGATTCCCTGTCTGGGAGAAAGCCGACCCAGATGCCAGACAATCTAGTTTCTCCTTGTATGCTTCTGGGTCCCCTGGTGCTGGAGCTGGGAAGAAGCAGGACCATGTAAGTTTGTCCATGGGCCCTTTCAGAGGAACATCTGGGATTTCAGCAGCCTCTGTGTTACTCAGCCACAATCCCAATGTGCTTTCTGCTTTACTTCTCTAGTTGTAGGACTTCCATTCAGCCAGCTTTCAGGTGGTTCTGCATGGTGGTTGTTCTGTATTTTAGTTGGAATTTTGATGTGGTTGTGGGAGGCAGTGAGTACAGGTGTTTACCTATGCCCCCATATTGTTTCTCCCCCAGAATGCTTCTTCTTGGGGGAGAGTCTTATACAGTCCATGGAGGGAAGAGAGCCCATAGGCACCCCTATGGAGTTGTGGCTCCTTTGGCAGGGATTTCAGGAGGAAGGAGAATGCTTATAGAATTTCAGAACATCAAAGCTGGAAGGGGTGGTCTCTGGGCCAGTGCCTCCTTAGAGGTGAATGTAAATAATGATAGGAGAACTCAGGTTCTTTCTAGTATTTCCCCAAATCTAGCAGACATTAACCATTTATGGACAGAGGTCCAGTCAGATGAACCAAGACATAAATCTTGTCTTTTAGTCAGAATTATTTTAGCTCACAGTGGTAACACTGGTTATCTTGTGACAATAAAAAGTTCTGACTGGTAGTTTAACTGTGGTTAACAAAAAATGAAAAAAATATTATCAGAGATAAAATAATAATAGCAGAAAAAAATACTAATAATTAAATAATGGGCAAGCATTTTTACATCCTCATTTTATTGATGTGGAAGTTGAGATGAATGAACTTATCTAAGCCAGCAAGTAGAGTTGGGATTTGAACTCTGAGTGATTAATGCCAGGATGTGAGCTTTTTACTGTTCTTCAACTATTATCATGAGGAAGAGGAGGCTTCTATACAAATTACAGGAATAAGGGGGGAAACCCTCAATGGAAAGAATTAGAAAAATAAATAAAATTACAATCTATTTGATAAAGTCTCTATTGATGGGAGGAACAGCAGACCAGAATGGGAGAAGTTATTGGTGGCCAACTTTGGAGATCATCCTTACACAAATTATGAGCAAAGAGTTCCGTGGTCAACTTGGCTCATAAAACCACAATTAAAAGGTTTCTTAACAGCAAGACTTCTTAGAGTTGTTCAAATGCTAATTGAAGTGCCAAGAAGAATATAACATAGGTAGCAAGTGTAAAAGGAAGTGAAGGGAGAAATATAATTATTGCTTTCTAGCCTAACTTTGCCCTTCCTGACCTTCGTACACAGATCAATATGAAAGAAGATGATAAAATGCAACCAGTCTAATAGGAAATATTTATGGTAACACTGGCCACCACAAAGCCACTTAGATCTTCAAATTTACTTGGTTGATTTTTGTTCTTGAACACAACCATGTCTTGCTATTGGCATTTACCTAATGGTGTACTATAGTCCCACCTCTATACTTTTTCTCATGCTTCCACCTTGATTTATTTATTTATATCTTCCTTCCTTTCTTTTTCAGTAATATACTTTCTAGGCACAGATCAAATGCCAGGCTTTCCTAATGCCTCCAAGGAGGAGTATCATTCTTTCCTTTCATTCTTACAACAGTAGATATTCTCTGCCCATAACATTGCTCTGCCCATCAGGCAGGTGATACTGCTTTTCCCGTGGGCCCCTCCCACTGGATTGTAAGCTCTTGAGAGCAGGGGCCATGACTGATTCAACTTTGTAGTCATGCGCCTCAATGAATGAGTGATTATTTCCTGGTCCAGGCCTCCTTGTTTATTAAGGGAAAAGTTGTGAACATATGGTACGTTTGTCTGTTCAGCATCCCTTCCCTCTACTTCTAGTAACAGCATCTCTCCTTCCTTGAGGGCTGTCCCTCTTCCATTTCCACCAGTTAGAGTCCGCCCACCCCCCACTCCCCCATCCTTCTGCTGCAGCTTCTCCTTCAACTCTGTGAGCTGCCCAGAAGTCTTCACTTCCTTTCTTGACGAAGTTGGTTGGAGTATACAGGTCAGAGTTGCTACATGAAATTTGTAAGAGTTAGTCCTTTACAATACTTTCAAGCATTCCTTTTACATTAGGCTTAGTCTCCTTAGGTGAAAAATATGTCCAACAGATTTCTGACTACAGTCCTGCTCCTCATCAAGATGGCTCTTTGGTGACTGTGACAGGGTTGTGGCTTACTGTGTCCTCTTGGCAGTGGGAAGGGAAGGGTTCTTTGGGTTCATGCAATATTGACTGGCCTCTCTAGTATCTATGACTGTCTCCTGTTTCCATGGCCACATTCTTTGTCCACTAGAGGGATTTGTGTCTAAAGTCAAAGCTGGTATTACTTGCAATTTGGTCTCTCTAGGCTTGGCAGAGGCTCCACTCCCAGGATACCAAATAGGGAGCAGACTGGGACCCCTCTGCCCTAACTGTTCTCCAAATTGTCAGCATTCAGGCCATGGAAAGAAGCAAAACATAATGTGACTGTCACCTCTCCACCTCTGTTTCTTCTCTGTCTTCTGCCCACATTGTCTTTAAGAGCCTTGACTTAAAAGGGATGGGCTTCTCTTTTACTTCTATTTTATATCCCTTTGCTCCAGCCTGTAGTTTTATGGCCTTCTAAATTACACCACAGGAAAAATTCTACATCAAGCTGATATGTAAAATGGGAACAAAAGAATTTTAGACTTTCAAACATATTGCCTTCAAAAATGTCAACAGCTGACTTTCTTTGCATTCCTCGTCTAAGAATCCAATTTCTTCTCTGTTCACCTCATTCCCCACCTGCTGCCAAGAAAGGTGAACAGCTTGGCTAACTATGGAGAAGATCAGAAATGTGCATATAAATCTACATTAATATTTTCAAAATATTTCCTCTTATACCTTTGACTAAGGAAGCCTAGCTAATATAAGCAGCACGATACACAATTTACAATTTGCTTGTGGATAATTTAATCTTTCTTTCTGCTGAAGCCTTTCCAAGAATTATCCAAAAAGGAGTTGATCCAGAGTATAAATAGAAACAGATGGCACCATCATGTTGGCAGTGAAGGGGATCGGGAGACTCAGGTGAGGGGTGGTGAGAAGAATCTAAGCCCCCCTCATGGCGCCATAATGTGATCCCAACCACCCTGGAGCCCAGGTGCTATCTGAGGAGACTGGGAAGCAGGGGCAGGACAATTCTGGATCATTGGCTAAATCACGGCCTTTGACAGAGCTTACCTAAACATGAGTAAGATAAAAGGCAAGTTGAGGGCTTGGAGTTAATACAGTCAAACTAGTACTAGATAAAGACAGAAACAATTAGAATCCTCAAATTTTTGACTATGAAAATGTATCATATGAGGTCAGATTTGTTGCCCTTTAAAATATATTTTATTGATTTTTTTTTAGAGAGGAAGGGAGAGGGATAGAAAGTTAGAAACATCGATCAGCTGCCTCCTGCACACCTTCTACTGGGGATGTGCCCGAAACCAAGGTACATGGCTTGACTGGAATCGAACCTGGGACCTATCAGTCCACAGCCCGACACTCTATCCACTGAGCCAAACCAGTTAGGGCTTGTTGCCCTTTAAATTAATTATTTATGATTTTTTTCATGATTTGGATGTGTGAAATCCTGGAAGAATTATCATAAAGATGTTTATTATCAAGTTTGGAAAGAAGTAGCAGACTTCTGAGATAATCAAGAGACCATTGAAAGCCGCCTTGGCTGGGTAGCTTGGTTGTTGGAGCATCGTCCTGTACACCAAAAGGTTGTGGGTTTGATTCTGGGTCAGGGCACATACCTAGGTTGCGGGTTCAATTCCCACTTAGGATGTGTACAGGAGGCAAGTGATCCGTGTTTCTTTGTCACATCGATGTTTCTCTCTCTCTCTAAAAATCAATTGAAATTCCCCGACCCCATATCCTTGGGTGAGGATTAAAAAAAAAAAAAGAAAAAAAGAGCCCAGATGGTGTGGCTCAATGGTTGAGCATTGGCTCAATGGTTGAGCATCGACCCATGAACCAAGAGGTAACAGTTCAATTCCAGGTCAGGGCACAAATGGGTTGCAGGCTCAATTCCTAGTAGGGGGTGTGCAGGAGGTAGCTGATCAATGAATCTCTCTAATCATTGATGTTCCTATCTCTCTCTCTCCCTCTCCTTTTCTCTAAAATCAATTTTAAAAAAAAAGAGAGAGAGCCCTAGCTGGTTTGGTTCAGTAGATAGAGCGTCAGCCTGCAGATTGAAGGGTTTTGGGTTTGATTCTGGTCAAGGGCACATGCCCGGATTGCAGGCTCAATCCCAAGTAGGGGGCGTGCAGGCATCAATGATTCTCTCTCATCATTGATGTTTCTTTCTCCCTCTCCCTTCTTCTCTGAAGTCAATTAAAAATATATTTTTTTAAAAAGATCATTAACAGCCAAAATATGAGAGATTTGAAGGTTCTTAGAGACTTTGATGACAGAAGGTCCCACCATGGAACAGCTAGTCAGAATAAAATAAAGAGATGAAAAATGGTGCCATTAAGTTTCTTGCTGTCGGAGTGGGAGAAAGCTGGAATGATCCAGGTAATTGATGAGAGTGGAGACACCAGTATGAGCTCATGTTTAGCTTAATATAGATACAGATGGTTACATATAGAAATACGAGGTTCTGTGCCCAGCACAAGGCAAGTTTTTGATAGCTTGTACTCCTCTCCGCTCCTGCTCCCACTCCCTTGCCAAGGTAGGGCTGTAGCTTCATTTTGAGAAAGTCATAAAACCCTTACTTGTCTTGGTTCCTCAATTCGGTCATGTCATTTGATAAACTAATTTCTGCATTCATACTTGCAGAGAGGTTCTTTGCCTTTGACAGAGTGACTCATTCCTAATGAGAGACCTGGGGGCAGGTGACCCAGGTAGAAGGCAGGTGGTTGTCTGCTTGTCCATCTGGCCCCTTCCTGGTAATCACTGCTCCAAATCAGATGCTTAATTAGCATTCACGGGAGCCCGTCTGCAGTGAAGGACACTGAACAAGAGAAGCTGAAGCCTGAGCCCGAGACCCAGCTCTGCCAGCAGCCCTGCTGACCTTGACCTGCAGGGGGTCTCCATCTCCCTAAACTCTGATTTCGTCACCTCTAAAATGGGGAAGCATTGGCCCTGTCTCTGTCACAGGGTGTGAATAAACACCGTAATGACCTGTTGAACTCACTGCCGGTCCTTAGTTATTACTCCTACCTGTGATGCCACGTTGTCGTCCTTAGAGGCTCATGCCGATTGCCTGCTTGGTTGGTGCCGTGGGCATCATCGGCCCCAGATTTAAACATCGGTCAAGTACTTCCTCTCTGAGACTTCTGCAATCAGCCTCCACCCTGGAGTCGGCAGAGACAGGCTGGGTTCCTGCATTTAAGGATGATGCCAGCAAACTATTTGCTTACTCCAGGACATAGCCTTACTCTCCTTTGCAATTTGGATTTTTGTTTGTTTTCACCATTGTAGTTAGTAGCTCACTTTCTTGATTATAAGGACATATTTTTCCCAGTGCCCTCTTCTTCACAGCTGATTCAGTCTTGGAAACCAGTGTGTGACAAATTTTAACACGCACGAAATCACTGGGGAACCTTGTCAAATGCAGATTCTGGTTCAGTAGGTCTGGGAAGGAGCCTGAAATTCTGTATTTCCAACAAGCTCCAGGCGAGCGCCTCTGGTCCCAGAACACACTCTATGGAGAAGGTGTACGCTGCCGTCTGTGAATGCACAGGACTGGCTGACTTGATGTGGAGACTTCTGTGAGCCCTTAACAGAGGGGAGGGGGACGTGCAGCATGCACACAGCCCTCTGCAGGCTGCCCAGGAAAGCTGGCCCCAAAGCCCAGCTCTTGCCACTGCTCTGTGTTGCTCTTTGTTCAGTGGAACATAGTAACAAATCATTCTAGGATTCAGGCAGGAAATACACAAAAACGAGTGTTATTAAACTAGTGTCATAAGGGGTCAACTTTGGCAAACCAGTGACTGGGACAGTATTAGAATTCTCTTCTTGTGGTCTTGCTTCAGATGATTCGGAGAAATATACAATGTCGACGACGGCAGACTCACAGCTGTCTCATTATCCTGTCCCATTGCCTTTGCAGACTGTAATTCATTACTGGGCATCAGTCCTTACTCGGGAGAAGGGCTGAGACACATTACTGACAATGTTGGCCTTTGTCTGAGGCTCTGGCCAAAACTTCAGGGATATAAAGTGATTAACTGAAAGGGGATTTGGAGATTATCTGCGGTTTCAATATCAAGATCATGCCTGACACCACATAACTAAGAATTCATTCTATAAAATATCAAGGCGATTACAGGCCTATAACGTTAATTTTCTCTTTTCAACCACTGCTCTTTCTCAGTCTTCTTAAAATGTCTCCTGGGTAGAAGGTAATAACAGGAACAGGGACATAATTACCTCATAGGTTTAGGCTCCACATTTACTCTTTTTTTAAAAAAGCTGTGTTTAACTTACCTCTTAGCTCTTAGAAAATGTTTTTGATTTAAGTCTCCAGGCCAGGAAACCACCACTTCCAAGGGAATAAAACTCTGCATATGGTTCTAAGGAATGTGTTTTAAATGCCCTGACTTGTAAGCAGAGAAAAGAAGGTCCTATTGTACCATTGTACTTTGAAGCAGATCTTTGACGAATCCAATATGTAGTGTATTGCAAAGCAAACAAACTCCCCGTCTCCCCAGTTCTCCCACGAGCATATGGATTGTCCTGTGTCTTGACCAATTGTCCAAGTTGTTTCTTGCTTCCTGAATTCTTGCCTCCTATTAGGCATATCAGTACTGGAATACTAACCTCTATATCTTACACCAATCTGTCCCCCTCTCCATTTTGTTCACCTGCCCTGCTAGTCTGTGTTAACTTGTCATTTTAATCTCTTTCCCAGGCAACAAAACTGGATATAGGTGGGCCAGTCAGGTAGCCAATAGGATTGGGTGAGGATATGTTTTGTGTCAATCTCAGCCTATGGATAATGAAGTTATTGGCTGGGAATGTCTAGGGGCACTCACCTGGGCCCACAGAGAGCCTCCACAGACACCTCCCTTTTCAAAACCTATGTTGTAACCCTTGTGGTTCTTATTATGATAGCAAGATACCCTCAGCATTAGTCATCCAGAAACTTTGAAAAAACACGGTTTATTACGTACAGATCCTGGAGGGTGCACGCACACCTGGGGCCACAAAGAGAAGTTGTGGGGGTTGGGTGGATGGGGGTGGGGGCGGGGGAGAAAGGGAACATGGGCCTAGGGTTCTGCTTTTATCATGGTCGAGGGTGAGGTTTCTAGGATTTCACAGGTTTATTCTTTATTAGGGATGTAAACCATAAGAATGGGAATTAAAGTACGGAAAGGGAAATGCAAGTGGCCAAAAGGACAGTTATCTAAGTCAACTGGAGATCTCTAAAGCAAAGGAAACTTCAGGGTCATGAAGCCTGGTTCTTTATCTAGTTGTGTAGCTGGCAATGTGTTTGTTGGAAATAGCTGGCTTTGACGTTGATGCCTGTGCAACCAGGTACTCAATGTCAGGCAGTTGCTTGATAATCAAGAACTCCCACTGCCAGGGCTCACACACAGACTGAGAGGACAGTGGGACAGAGTCAGGGACTCTGAGAAGAGATGCCCTTTCCCCGTAACGGTTCTTCCCAGGGTGTGAGCAATGGGGCAAACCATGCATGGGTCTGTGTTAGACTCTTAGGTATCAAGGTCACCCTTTCAAGATCTTTATGCACTCACTGTTTGTTCTAAAGTCTCCGTGTTTTAGCAAAAAAACCCAACATTCTGCTGTGAGGCCTTTCTTTCTGTATTACAGCATCTAAAGCCTGGCTCCAAGCAGGTGTTACTGCTTGCTGAGCAGAGGGTAAAGAATGACAACTAGATAAATGAATTATAAGAAATGCCAGCTCTTTTTGCAAATGTTTTCTTTAAAAAAATTTTTTTTATTTATTATTTATTTTTAAACCTTTATTGTGGAGAGTATTTCCCCCCCATTGCCCCCCTTTACCCAGTTCCCACCCTGCCCCATGCTTTCACCATCCTACTGTGTCCATATGTAAGATCTTTGGTTAATCTCTTCCTACCACCCCCAACCATCCTTTTCCCTATGAGATTCCTCAGTCTCTTCCATGTTTCCATGCCTCTGATTCCATTTTATTCACCAGTTTATTTTGTTCATTAGATTTCTTGTTTGTTTATTTTGATTTTTAGATTCAGTTGTTGATAGATATGTATTTGTTGCCATTTATTGTTCATATTTCTTCTTCTTCTTCTTCTTCTTCTTCTTCTTCTTCTTCTTCTTCTTCTTCCTCTTCCTCTTCCTCTTCCTCTTCCTCTTCTTAAACAATACCCTTCAACATTTCATGTAATACTGGTTGGGGGTGATGAACTCCTTTAGCTTTTTCTTGTCTGTGAAGCTTTTATCTGACCCTCAATTCTAAATGAGAGCTTTGCTGAGTAGAGTAATCTTGGTTGTAGGTCCTTGCTATTCATCACTTTTGAATATTTCTTGCCATTCCCTTCTGGCCTACAAAGTTTTTTTTGAGAAATCAGCTGACATTCGTATGTAGGTAACTCACTCCCTTGTAGGTAATTCACTTCTTCTCTTTTGCTGCTTTTAAGCTTTTAAGATTCTCTATTTGGCATTTTAATTATGATGTGTCTTGGTGTGGGCCTCTTTGGGTTCCTTTTGTTTAGGGCTCTCTGTACTCTCTGGACTTGTAAGTCTTATTTCTTTCACCAGGTAGGGGAAAATAGTGTCTCCTTACACCAAGCATGTCAAATTCAAAGGCTAACACAGGCCAAATAAATAATGTTTAAATTTATGTGGGCCGCAGAAAACCAAAAGCTTCAATTTTCATAGAAATGTAGGTTTATTTCGATAGAGACATGCTGAATACAAAGGGCTGAAATGAATGAGTAATTGGTAACATAAAATAATAGAACATTTTAATAAAAATTAATATTTTTTCTTGAACATTAACTTACCAGATACTGAATAACTGCACAAATTAATAAGCATAACACAAATACACCTATTTTTCTTGTTCTCCAAAAGCAAAATATTTCCTGTTGCACACACCAAACAAGTCAGTCAAAGACTAATGACATGGCAATTGGCTGCTAAAATATTTGCTGTTAGTATTAGTGGAAAGAAATGGTGCACCTGTGTGTAAGGCGAGTAAGGGAAATGAATGCAACACAATTATAGTAATCAGTCATTAGTGAATGTTGTAGTTCGTTATTAATAATTATGTATAATAGGATATTGTAAAAATTAAGATATGAAACTTTAATTAAAACATTTCCTACATACAGTTATATTGGCTGGGCCGCAAAAATATTTGCTGTGGGCCACATGCGGCCGTGAGTTTTACATGCTTGCCTTACACTATTCATATTTTTGGATTCTTTTTTTGTTGTTGTTCTTCTGATTGGGTGATCTTTGCTTCCTCATATTCCAAATCGTTGATTTGATTCTTGGAATCCTCTACTCTGTTGAATCCCTAAAAATTATTCTTTATTTCAGTTAATGTACACTTAATTTCTGACTGGTCCTTTCTTATGTCTTTGACATTCTCACTAAGATTCTTGAAACTCTCACTAAGTCTCTTGAAGCTCTCATGAACATACTTGAGTAACCTTATAACCATGGTTTTGAACTCTGTGTCCAGTAGTTTGCTTGGTTCCATTTCTCTCATTTGTGACATGTCTATTTGTCTCCGCATTTGGCTGCTTCCCTGTGTTTGTGTCTATGTATTAGGTAGAGCTGCTATGTCTCCTGGAGTTGGTTGAGTGGCCTTGTGGAGTAGGTGTCCTGTAGGGCCCAGTGGCTCAGCCTCCCCAGTCACTGAGCTGGGCACACGATGTGCACCCCTGTGTGGGATGTGTGCACAGTCTTGTAGTTGAGCCTTGATTGCTGTTGGCATCTCAGGGAGGAATTGACCTCCAGGCCAATTGACTGTGAGGATCAGCTGTGATGACAGTGAGAGAGCTGTTGTAGCCACAGATGAGCCTCTATGGCAGTGGTTCTCAACCTCTGGCCCTTTAAATACAGTTCCTCATGTTGTGACCCAACCATAAATTATTTTCGTTGCTACTTCATAATTGTAATGTTGCTACTGTTATGAATCATAATGTAAATATCTGATATGCAGGATGGTCTTAGGCGACCCCTGTGAAAGGGTCGTTCGACCGCCAAAGGGGTCGCGACCCACAGGTTGAGAACTGCTGCTCTATGGAGCAGGACTTGCTTCAGTGGGACTTTGGTGCTCACTGAATCTGCCTCTTAAGTGTGTCCCTTGTGGATGTGTAGAATTGTAATCTGCTATGGTCTGAAGCTGTCCACGGGGTGCACTGACTCTAGGGCCTCCAGGGTGGGACAAAGTCAGCCACTGACTGGAGTTATCCCGTAGGAGCTATTTGTATTGGGCTTGGAGGTGCCAGGCAAGGCCCAGCTGTGAAGCAAGGCAGGCTGGTGCTAGTACTGGGTGTTGGGCCTTTTATTGATAGGGTTTGGGGCATGCTGACCCAGTGGCAGCTTGAAAGATTTTGGAAAAGTCTGAAACCTAAGCAGGGACAGGCCATTCACATGGAAAAGCTGATGCAAACAGATTGGGTGGGGCTGCAAATTGGATGGGCGGGGTCTTCGGGAATCACCAGGTGAAGCAAACAGTGTGGGCCACGCTGGTATGGCTGCCAGTCAGCCCTGGGACAAGGAAAGTTTCAGCACAGGAACAATGACCCCTGAGAGCACCCCTGTCTGGGAGAAAGCAGCCCCGGAGTTCCTGCTCTGATGCCAGACAATCCAGTTCCTGCCCATATGTGTCTGGGTTCCCCAGAGCCACGCAGCCCTGGAGCTCAGAGCAAGCAAGTCCAAGTAAGTTCATGCGCCAGCCCTTTAAAAGGAACACCTGAGTCTCCAGCAGCCTCTTTGTCCCTCAACTACAATCTCTGCTGGTTTTTACAGCCCAAAGTTATGGGGTCTTCTCTTTCTAGCTCTGGGACCCTGGGCTGGGGGTCTGGGGTGGGGCTGGGGATTACTTGTTCCTTGGAGGCTGCCTCTGCAGAGAGGATCTCGTTCCCAATTTAAAAAGGGGCAGCTGTGGCTGTTGGACCAGCCCATTCTGCGCCTCCACCCCTCCTACCGTCTCGGTGTGTTTTCTTCTTTACTGTTTAGTTGTCGGACTTCCATACAGCCAGCTTTCAGGCGGTTCTGTATGATGGTTGTTCTGTATTTCAGTTGTAATTTTGATGTGGTTGTGGGAGGCGGGGAGTGCAGGTGTTTACCTATGCTGCCATCTTGGTTCCTGCCCCTAATGTTTTCTTTGTAGGGCATCTTAAATTAAGCAACTGCTGGCCTTTCTTTGCATGAAATGTTGGTTGAAACACTGCATATTTTAATGTGTTGATTGACTCCAAGTTTAAAATATGATGTGTATAACTTTATACTGTGAAAATTTTCAGATAGTGAAAAACTAATCCACCAATTGTTAAGGAAAAGACTGTGGACTTGAAGCCAGATTTGGTGGCAGTAGTCCATTAGGATGAGTCTATTGTAAGGAGAAACGGGTTTGGAAAGACAGAGGGGAGAAATTTTCTTCATCTTGGGGTTATACATACCAGAAGTCCCGGATGAAGGAGCACGGTGACATGCAGAATTTCTGCAGAGAGATCACTAAGATGCAGGAGCAGCCCGTGGAAAGCAAACACTCCAATTAAGATCCAACCTTTTAACTTGTTAGTTTCATGTTCTTTTCTGAATAGAAATCAGCTGTTCTCTCTGAGGGACTGTTGAGTCTGTTACCTAGGAATCCTATGCCTCGTTGTTTGGAGGTTAGCTTTCTGCTGTGCAGTTTCACACAGGTGATCCTTTGGAACTCTGGAAGAGCAGACGCCACCTGAGTCAATGGTCCAGGCAAGACCAGAAACCAGAACCTGGAAGACAGGCCTTAAACAGGAGGGCAGGAGAGGACAGGGGTTCTCTTCAGGGACAGGGGTTCTCTCAGGGTTGGCTGTTTTGGCTGTGAGTAGTTTAGACAAATGATGTTCTGATGGGCCGGTATTAGTTGTGAAGCATGTTGCAAATCATTTGTCCTTTAAGTTGTTTTTTCCTCATATGCAAGAATACCTCCAATTTGTTAATGCTATTTGTGGGAATTATTTTGGCAGGAGAGAAATGATTTTGGTACAGAAAAAGGACTAAGCAACATACACCGTATAAGCCATGGGCCACCGGGTCAAGCTAATTTGACTTAGAATCTTGTTAGAGCCAGCAGCAAGAGCACCGCACAGCTCTGCTGCTCTGACTGGCTCTGAGTATCTCCGAGTTGCTGTGAGTCCATGTATTCTTCTAAACTCTCCCATTCCACTATGCCAGGCTGTTCCTGCTTGAACCTTCATGCTATAGAAGGGGCACAGTGTACTGTGTGTCCTTGTACCGCTCATGGTATCTTGGCCTGATTAGGATTCCCAGGCTCAGAGTCCTTGGACATCCCATTTAGGCATGTGCCTAGAGCGGCCTTTGGCCATTCTGGTGGTCCCATAATAAGGCCTCTGTGATCCCATTGGCCCTGACTATCCGGGGACCTGGCATGGTTCTCACAAATCTTAAAAAAATAAAATAAAAGACTGTGGCAAATTAAATTCACGATTTTGATTTCCCTTGTGAAGAATGTGGGCCAGGGCTCAGGAAACTGAAAAGAACAGGTGTACGTTGACTTTTGGGAAGAGCCACCAGCTCTGCGGTTGCTTTGCTCCAGTCTGGAGCCTTGCCTGATATTGGTCCTCTTTAGTAGGTGTGCGGTGGATGTTTCACATTTTACTAGCTGTCTCAGTTGGGTGAAGAGGGTCTGTGCATTGGCTTGTGTGACTCTAAAACTCAGGCCTGTGAGGAAAAGTGAGGAGGCAGCATAGAGCAGGGCTTAATGCTCTGCAGTTCTCAGCAGGAGAGGTAGCCCCTCGGAGCCGACTAAGTGCATGTCTGGAAATGCCCAGCAGTTTAGCTGGCCACTAAGCTCATCCCTTAAATGAGATTATCTGTTTTTCCCTTTTTGTTATCCCCAATCTTTAGCAAAGTTTGACCAAATATTCTAACTTTGTTTCAACTGTGCTAAGGGGAATTAGGGACAAAGACTGGATTTGTCATGGGCTGAAACATTTTTAAAAAAAAGTTTATCTTTTGTTGAAAGTACTATAGATGTCCCTTTTTCTTTGTCCATTGACCCCCCTCTACCTTATTCCTGCCCCCTGCCTAAGCCTCCACCCCACTATTGTCTGTCCATGGGTTATGCATATACTATATAATAAAGAGGTAATTTGCAAATTGACTGCCACGCCCTTGCATAAGATGGCAGCCCCCATGTGGTCACAAGATGGCTGCCACAAGATGGCTGGCAGGGGAGGGCAGTTGTGGGCAATCAGGCCAGCATGGGAGGGCAGTTGGGGGTGACCAGACCAACAGGGGAGGGCAGTTAGGGGTGACCGGGCCAACAGGGGAGGGCAGTTGGGGGTGACCAGGCCTGCAGAAGAGGGCAGTCAGGGGCGACCAGGCTTGCAGGGGAGGGCAGTTGGGGGGTGACTGTGCTAGCAGGAGAGTGCAGTTGGGGTGACCGGGCTGGCAGGGGAGGGCAGTTGGGGGTGACCAGGCCTGCAGAAGAGGGCAGTTAGGGGTGACCAGACAGCAGGGGAGGGCAGTTGGGGTGACCGGGCCAGCAGGGGAGGGCAGTTGGGGGCAACCAGGCCTGCAGGGGAGGGAGGGCAGTTGTGGGGGACAAGGCCTTCAGGGGATGGCAATTAGGGGTGACCAGGCTGTCAGGGGAGTGCAGTTAGGGGCAATAGGGCCAGCAGGGGAACAGTTAAGCTTAGATTAGGCTGGCAGGGGAGTGGTTAGGGGTGATCAGGCTGGCAGGCAGAAGCAGTTTGGGGAAATCAGGCTGGCAGGCAGGCAAGCGGTTGGGAGCCAGCAGTCTCGGATTGTGAGAGGGATGTCCGACTGCCGGGTTAGGCCTGATCCCATAGGCCCCATAGGGATCGGGCCTAACCCGGCAGTCAGACATCCCTCAAGAGGTCCCAGATTGAAGAGGGTTCAGGCTGGGCCGAGGGACACCGCCCCCCCTGCTGTGCATGAATTTCGTGCACTGGGCCTCTAGTATGCATATAAGATCTTTGATTAATTTCTTCCTATGCCCACCCCCTTCCCTCTGAGAATCATCATTCTGTGCCATGTTTCCATGCCTCTGCTTCTGTTTTATTCATCAGTTTATTTTGGTCATTAGATTTCTTATTTATTTATTTTTTTTTAGATTTAATTGTTGATAGATATGTATTTATTGCCATTTTATTTTTTATATATATTTCTTCTTTTTCTTGTTCTTCTTCCTCTCTTAAAGAATACCCTTCAACATTTCATGTAATACTGGTCGGGTGGTGATGAACTCCTTTAGCTTCTTGTCTGTGAAGCTCTTTATCTGACCCTCAATTATAAATAAGAGCTTTGCTGGGTAGATTAATCTTGGTGGTAGGTCCTTGCTATTCATCATTTTGAATATTTCTTGCCACTCCCTTCTGGCCTGCAAAGTTTCTGTTGAGAAATCAGCTGACAGTCGTATGGGCGCTCCCTCGTAGGCAACTAACTGCTTTTCTCTTGCTACTTTTAAGATTCTCTCTTTGTCTTTAACCCTTGACATTTTAATTATGATGTGTCTTGTTGTGGGCCTCTTTGGGTTCCTCTTGCTTGGGACTCTTCATGCTTCCTGGACTTGTAAGTCTATTTCTTTCATCAGGTAGGGGAAGATAGTGTCTCCTTACACTATCATTATATTTTTGGATTCTTTTTTCTTTTTGCCATTCTGATTGGGTGTTTTTTGCTTCCTCCTATTCCAAATTGTTGATTTGATTCTCAGAATCCTCTCTTTAGAATCCCTGTAAATTATTATTTATTTCAGTTAGTATATTCTTCATTTCTGACCTGCCCTTTTTCATGTCTTTGATATTCTCACTAAGATCCTTGAAAGTTTCACTAAGTCCCTTGAAGCTCTCATGAAGATCCTTGAGTAACCTATAACCATGGTTTTGAATTCTGTATCCAGTAGTTTGCTTGGTTCCATTTCTCTCATTTGTGACATGTCTCTTTGTCTCTGCATTTTGGCTGCTTCCCTGTGTTTGTTTCTAAGTATTAGGTAGAGCTGCTATGTCTCCTGGAATTAGTAGAGTGGCCTTGTATAGTAGGTGTCCTGCAGGCCCAATGGCTCAGCCTGTCTAGTCACCTGAACTGTGCACAGTCTTGTAGTTGAGCCTTCATTGCTGTTGGCATTTCTGGGGGAATTGACCTCCAGCTGCAACTGGTCCTCACAGTGGGAGAGCTACTGTGCAGGAAACACTCCTATGGAGCAGGACTTGCTTCAGTGGGGCTTTGGTGCTCACTGAGTCTGCCTCTTGAGTATGTTGGTTACGGATGCGCTATAGGTGAAGGTGTCTGCAGGGTGCATTGGCTCTAGGACCTCTAAGGAGGTGCAAAGTCAGCCACTGCATGGGCTACCTCACAGGGGCTATTTGTATTGGGCTTGGACGTGCCAGGTGAGGCCCAGCTGTGAAGCTTGGAGGCTGGTGGTAGTGCCAGTTCTTGGGCCTTGCATTGATAGGTTTGGGGCATGCTGAAGCCAGTTGCAGCTTAAGAGATTTCAGCAAAGTCTGAAGCCTGAGCAGGGACAGGCCATTCATATGGAAAAGCTAGTGCTAACTGGTTGGGTGGGGTTGCAAATTGGATGGGGCAGAGTCTCAGGGAATCACCAGGGTGGAGCAAACAGTGTAGGCCAAGCTGACTTGAACTTCAATATGGCTGCCAGTCAGCCCTGAGGAGGGGAGGTCCTAGCACATGAAAAATGCCCTCTACAAGCACCCCTGTTCGGGAGCAAGCTGCCTGGGAGATCCTCCCCGATGCCAGACAGTCCATTTCCTCCCCCTATGTGTCTAGGTCCCCAAGAGCCACCCAGCACTGGAACTCAGAGGTATGGAGTCTGAGTAGGTTCAGGTACCCCTCCTACCAGTCTCGGTGTGCTTTCTTCTTTACTTCTTTAGTTGTAGGACTTCCATACAGCCAGCTTTCAGGCGGTTCTGCATTATGGTTGTTATGAATTTTAGTTGTAATTTTGATGTGCTTCTGGGAGGTGGGGAGTGCAGGTGTTAACCTACGCTGCCATCTTGTTTCTGCCCCTAACATTTTCTTTGTAGGGCACCTTAAATTAAGCGACTGCTAGCCTTTCTTTGCATGAAATGTTGGTTAAAATACTGCATATTTTAAGGTGTTGATTGATCCCAAGTTTAAAACATGACATATATTCCTGTGAAGAATTTCAGATAGTGAAAAACCAATTCACCAATTGTTAAGGAAAAGACTGTTAACTTGAAGTCAGATTTGGTGGCAGTAGTCCATTAGGATGAGTCTATTGTAAGAAGAAACCGGTTTGAAAAGACGGAGGGGAGACATTTTCTTCATCTCGGGGTTATACATACCAGAAGTCCCCAATGAAGGAGCACGGTGACATGCAGAATTTCTGCAGAGAGATCACTAAGATGCAGGAGCAGCCCGTGGAAAGCAAACACTCCAATTAAGATCCAACCTTTTAACTTGTTGGTTTCATGTTCTTTTCTGAATGGAAATCAGCTGTTCTCTCTGAGGGACTGTTGAGTCTGTTACCAAGGAATCCTTAATTATAATTTGCTATTTAAAGCCACAGAGGGTTAAGATCTTTAATGCCCTGGCACCCCCATGAAAATAAAGTATTTTTATTCCCTTCTTTTAGATGGAAGTCAGGTCCATTGTATTTTGTGAAAATAAAATCTATGCCTCATTGTTTGGAGGTTAGCTTTCTGCTGTGCAGTTCCACACAGGCGATTGATCCTTTGGAACTCTGGAAGAGCAGACGCCACCTGAGTCAATGGTCCAGGCAAGACCAGAAACCAGAACCTGGAAGCCGGGCTTTAGACAGGAGGGCGGGAGAGGACGGGGTTCTCTCAGGGTTGGCTGTGAGTAGTTTAGACAAATGATGTTCTGATGGGTCGGTATTAGTTGTGAAGCATGTTGCAAATCATTTGTCTTTTAAATTGTTTTTTCCTCATATGCAAGAATACCTCCAATTTGTTAATGCTATTTGTGGGAATTATTTTGGCAGAAGAGAAATGATTTTGGTATAGAAAAAGGACTAAGCAACATATACTGTGTAAGCCATGGGCCACCGGGTCATGCTAATTTGATCTAGTATCTTAAAATGATCAAATAAAAGACTGTGACAAATTAAATTCAAGATTTTGATTTCCCTTGTGAAGAATGTGGGCCAGGGCTCAGGAAACTGAAAAGAACAGGTGTACGTTGACTTTTGGGAAGAGCCACCAGCTCTGCGTTGCTTTGCTCCAGTCTGGAGCCTTGCCTGATATTGGTACTCTTTAGTAGGTGTGCGGTGGATGTTTCACATTTTACTAGCTGTCTCAGTTGGGTGAAGAGGGTCTGTGCATTGGCTTGTGTGACTCTAAAACTCAGGCCTGTGAGGAAAAGTGAGCATAGAGCAGGGCTTAATGGTCTGCAGTTCTCAGCAAGAGAGGTAGCCCCTTGGAGCTGGCTGAGTGCATATCCAGAAATGCAAGTTGCACCCAGCACAACAACATGAAACAGTATTTATCCTTACTACACGTGAGGTACTCTCATTTCAGTTTCATTAACAAAGTACTGGTCTGCTGACCCCCATTGGTGGGTGGTCAGCAGCAATTTATTTTATTTTTATTTTTAAAAATATATTTTTATTTATTTCAGAGAGAAAGCGAGAGGGGAGAGAAATAGAAACATCAATAATGTTAGAGAATCATTGATCAGCTGTTGTCTCCTGCAAGCCCCACACTGGGGATTGAGTCCGCAACCTGGGCATATGCTCTTACTGGGAATCAAACTGTGACCTCCTAGTTCATAGGTCGAAGCTCAACTGCTGAGCTCTGAAACTCAACAGCAGTTTAGATTAGGGCCTGGCCACTCTACTCTCAGCATCACCTGGGCTCTTGGCTGCTCCTCCCATCCACTGCATCAGAATCCGCATGGAAGGTGACTTTATGGTTAAAGAATCTGCAAGTTACCCACAGTGACTCACTCCCACTTATAGTGTTATATCATAGCAGTGGCGCCTCCTGAGATGTTCCTAAGGGAGAGGTGAGTCACAAAGAACAATGAGTGGGGTTGTGAGACCCAGCAGTCCTGACCCATGGAAGACATTGTCCCCTTGAGAACTTCAGAGACTGTGCTTCTGGTTGTGCTGAGAAAGCTTGTGGCCTCTCTATCAGTGTTCCTTAGCTTTGTGCACCACAGAGGCTTTTAAATTCTGTTACTGAATGTGTTTAGTCTCAGAGTATCTGCGAAGACCATGGATTCTTGGGTAGGTCTTCTTAGCTTCAGAGATATGCAGCGCATTTCTAGCTTTAGAGACTCCTAGAGTGACTGTATTTTAAAAAGTTACATGCATAGAAATGAAATAAGACATAAAAGTCAAAAGTGTCCTGGTCAGTGTGGCTCAGTTGGTTGGAGGGTCATCCTGTACACCCAAAGGTGGCAGGTTCAATTTCTGGTCAGGGCACTTACCCAGGTTTCTGGTTTGGTCCCCAGTTGGGGCTTGTGTGGGAGGCAACCGATCAATGTTTCTCTCTCTCTCTCTCCCTTCCTCTCTTAAAAATTTGTCAAAAGCTATTTTACGCCCCCCTCTCCATCCCACACACATAATTGGAGTGAATCTGGCTGGTGTATACCATCAATATTAACCCTGGTGAGACTGTGTAAATGTTCAAAATTGAATAACTGTCGAAATGTGAGGCCTGCATTAGGCTTGCAGCCTCAGTCAACACAGTCCCACACTGCCCTTGATGGCTCTGCTCAGTCACCAAGCACCAGGGACTGTGACAGGACCTCTAGTGGAGACTGCTGTGGGCTCACAGCGATGGCCAAGGCAGTCTGATCAACAGGCCTGGTTTCCTGAGTGGCTGACCCAATTATATGAGAGCTCACCATGAAGGAAAACATACTTCAAAGCGATCGCTTTGCTGGTGAAATTTCACCCCTTCCATGGAGGAATTCGTCTTGGTCCTCCCACTGTCAGACTTGTGGTGTGTAAATGTCAATATGATAAAGCATTTGTTAACTTGGAAGGAAGAATTTATCTGGCAGATTCAGGTTCCCAAACTTGACCATTTTGGTATGTTCAGATCAGAGCTGGACTATTTTGTGTCTCTAATGTCCTGTTCATATAGTGACATCTCTCCAATTTGTACATTTCTTGGCATCTTAAGTATCTGATAAGACAAAAGTATTCTCTATTTTTAGTATCTTCTGGAACTTCACCATTTTGAAACTGGGAATTAATTATTTCATATAGATGTGAGGGCCTTTTAAAAAATCTCCTTTAATACATTGTTTGCTCTCAGCAAAATTCCTGGTTAAAAACAGGCAAGATGGTAGCAAAATATTTTAAGATATGCAAAAGCACCACTTCCAGCTCCTCTTAGGAGGGCCAGCATCTCAGAGCAAGCCCATTCTAACTATACTCCAGCTCTGAAATCAGAACAAATTGGATAAAAATAGAAATGAGCAATTCTATTCTTTATGAAATCTGACAAATTATGTGTTGGGAGGAAAGGATTTGCTATCATGTGTAAAATATTTTAATATTTATATCTGATGATAAAACCATGACATGTTTATAACCATTCTATCAAGCATGTTTACAACAGGGCCACTGCTCACAGCTGAATACGCAATAAATATGCACAGACACACCGGGTATGAAATATACATCTTGATTTTATAATCGTGTGTGCTTTATTTTTTACACAAATGGAATGGAAGTGTCGAATATTTACACTTAACAGGAGTGTAAGCTGTGCAGTGTCTCCGTAAACTCCAGCCAGGCAAGGAGTCTTTCCCCTCCCTCCCATCCTGCACTACAGTAACTCAATGGAGGAACATCCTGTCTGAGAGAAGCACAAAACTGTCTAACCAGGGTACAGTCTGGTGCACTCACTTAGGAAACACAAATTCAGAAAGGAGAGAAGAAAAGTTTGCCATCCCATTGGGAGTCAACCTTGCCGGTTGGTTGTCTGTCCTCATGAGTTGCTAGGGAGATTCTGAATTCTCTCTTGGAGATGAGCTTTGTCTAAATTGTCCACCCGTCTTAGCTTGTCCTCAGCTGCTACAAGAAACTGCACAGCTGTACAAGACATGATTTCCGAAGCACAGTTTTCAGTGAGGAAGGATATTTACAGACTGGAGCGAGTGTGTGGGTTTCCATCCACATTCATTCAGACCCAGTGTAGTATGTGTATACATGACATACATACCCCATATACCATACGTACACAGAAGTAAAATGTCTAGCCACAGAATTCTCTAGAGAGTTCTCTGGCTAATCAGTTGTCACAGGAGGTACTCCACATGCTTTAAGGGAAATGTCCCCTTATTTCCCTCTAGGAGAGACAAATTATTATAATAAACTAAGGAACTAGCCTGAGTCCTTGACTTAAATATTTTTGTAGGAATTTAGGCAGGACCAAGACAGGAACAAAAAGATGTTATTTCACCAGCAAGTCCATTCAATCTCACCAGCTGAAAAGCAGAGGGCGGGGTGGGGGGTGGTATTTCACATAAAAATGGGGGGCAGGGAGCTTATGAATGGGGAAAAAATCTTTCTCCAAATCAAGGTGATGGCATGGCTTCAATGAGAAGGAAGAGTGTTGCTGTCAGAATAATTGTTGGGGCCGGAGTCTGCCTTTATTGGAAGGAAGTGTCCCTAGAGCCACGGGCTGGTGCTGGGAGTGGGCTTGCTTTGGACCAGCCTTCCGGCAGAGGGGCACCCAGGTGCCGCAGAGCCCAGAGCACATGCAGCGTCACTGCCAGGGCAGCGGTGCAGGCTGGCTTAGTGGGGCAGGACCTCATGCTCAGTGTTGCCTTCTGGGCTGCGTAGGTGAAATGGTGACCCCAAGTATTTGTGTCACTTGTCCAGCTTATGGACTTGCTGTCTGAATCAGCCACGAGCCCTTATAGGACAGAAACATTAAGAAGTGCGGTGTTGGAGAGGAGATGACCAGAAATGTGAGGAAAAGAGAAAGAGCGGGAAAGGAGCCCAGCCAATGTGGCTCAGTAGTTGAGCATCGACCTATGAACCAGGAGATCACAGTTCGATTCCTGGTCAGGGCACATGAGTGAGTTGTGGGCTTGTTCCCCAGTGTAGGAGGCGGCCGATCAATAATTCTATCATCATGGATGTTTCTATCTCTCTCTCCCTCTCCCTTCCTCTCTGAAATAAAAAAAAAAGAGTGGGAAAGGAGGGGAAGAGGAATAAGAAGGGGAAAGAGACAGAATAAAGAAGAGACAGACAAAGAGATGGGTAATAAAGGGGAGGAGTAAAGAAGGGCTATAGGAAAGTCAACAACTTAGAGAAGATAGGAAGATAGGAGAGGTACACAAAAACATCTATGGAATGAGATGGAAAGAGAAGGGGGAGAGCAGAGGAAGAATGAGAAAGAACCAGAGGTGAGAGCCAGAGGAGCAGAGAGCTCTTCCCTGGCTTCGAGTCCTTTAGGGCTGGCAGTGGGATCTGAGACAGCTCACAGGCACCTGAGTGCAGCTTCGTAAAGATGGCTCACTAAACACATGGAGCCGACCCAAGAACTTGGGGCTGGGAGAAAAGGCCTGCAAAGAGGTGGCCGACAAATCCCACGGGAGAAGAGCAAAAAACAGATGCCCCTGCAATTAGCTGACAAGTGGGGTTTTGAATTTGGTAAAGCTGAGACCCCCGTGGTGCTACACATTGTACCAGAGCATGAAAAATAGCACCAGTGACACGATCTGGCACTTTTCCGAAAGGGCCCAGCATGGGAAGGTGACATTGCGCCCCCAGCAAGCCTTCAGATTGGAGAGAGCTCCGGACAAAGTTTGCAGTGTTAGCACCAGTCTGGCCCCAGGCTCCAAGTGCGTTGGCACCAGATGTGATCTGGGTAACTCTCCTGCCGTTTCCACACGAGTTGTCAGGTTTGCTGCAAAATCCACCCGTTCACTGGAGCCATAGAGACCTCAACGTTGGGAGGCGCAAGACAACACAACAAATGGAGGTGTAAATTCTATAGGAAAAGACCCTCTCACCAATTTGCTTGGTGATTCTTCAAGCAAATATATATGTATATATATTTATATAAATCTACATAAAAAAATCAGTGCAAATGCCAATTCTAGTCTGAAAGCATCTACACTAGGAAAATAAATAAATATATTACTACAAAACCAAGGGTTGGTGGTTCAGTTTGATTGTACTCAGCCACAACAATACTTAATATTAAATGAAAAGCATATCGCACGACCCGCGGAAACATCTACTCGTTAATGACAGTCCTTTAAATACATGGTTGCATGCTCAGTTGAGAAACCAAAGGAGTAATCATGGTGGCCTAAAGATGGAGCTGGGACCAGGAATGGCATTCTGGTGGCAGGAAAGGTCTGGGAGCAATATCGATGAAAGGAGACCTCGGCCTGAAACTGGCTAATGGCAAATGTGGTCACCTCTTTAACACTTGGAGCAATCGAAGGGAATTTCTAGAAATTTAACTTTCATTAGAGGGTAAGTACATTGCCAGCCCTTTCATTAGCAAAGGCAGCCTCAAGACTACAGGTAGATGCATGATTTTGCTTTTCTGTGTTTGTTTTGGTGACTGCAGCCAGGCAGAGAGTGGTAGTTAGTGTAAGATGCACACCGCCTGTTTTTGGAAAGAGACCCTCATTCTGAGCTCTAATGTTCTTCCTGTGAAAAGCCCCACCACCGCTGATGGCTCTGTCTCTTGCTTTGCCACCCCAGCCTGCATGCTGGTTTGCTGCACAGTGTGGCAGAATTCCTGCCAGGTCTGGATGTACCCCAGGAATAAGGCGATGGGGCTGAGTCTGGGCCTGCGTAGAACCCAGAGTTGAGTGGTTATTGAGATTACAGAAAAGTCTCTCTCTAAACACCTTGGGCACAAGCAAAGCTAATGTCACCACCAGCTCTAATGTAGGATATAGGCTTCGGGAGGTTCCCTTCTTTTAAAAAAATCATTATTATAATCGCTAAAAAATAAACTTGGTCCAGGTGCAGCCCTCAAGAAAGGCAGTTTAATTGGTTGACCTCTAAGTCGTTAGTTGTCTTTCCTTACTGTTCTCTTCTTTGCCCTGTATACAGAAACAAGTCTGCACCCCTCAACCCCAACCAGATAATTTTCTCTCTCTCTTCCTCAAAGAAATAGTGCATCTTGGGACAGATCTCTCTATGACTCTATAGCATCTCTGGCTGTTCTAAAACCTGTTACTTGTGAAACAGACAAATTAAAGTGTCCTAATTACTCACGATTGGCCAAAATACTACATGACCCTTTAAGAATTGTATGTAAGTAACTAGGAACAAAGTTATTCAGCTATTTGCATGGCAGGCCCAGGTTGTTTATCAAGAAAAAAGCAAAAACTTCCCTTTAGCTTGTTGGTATGAGTTTGTCTCTGAAAGCCATCAGCGTTAAAATGCATTAACCAAATGTCTTCCAAAAAATATCCATGAGGGCAACTCATTAAAGGATGTGCTCCATGAGAGTCTGTCAGTGATCGGATAGGGAGGCCATGGGAGGTAAGTAAGGGAGAAGCCTGTGTCAGACTTGGAAGGAACTCAGATGCTCTTAGTGGATCACTGGCAACAGAAGGGAGAGTGCAATGGTCAGTTCTTGAATTTGATAATCTGCAGGTAGTGCATACAGTTAGTCTTTCCATTAATTAGTCTTTACAAAATATTTCACAAAACTTTTTTAACCTATAGAAATGTGTTTCTATACATTTAATATATTTTTATTGTATAAATTATTCTCATCTTTAGTGCCTTCTTTCACTTTATAAATGGCAAAATAGACAATAAACAATCATGAAGCTAACCCAGGTGGAACCCCCTCTTCTCAGCAGGGTCAGTCCTCCATACACTCGTGAGTTTTATGAAATGCTCGTCTTTGCAGGTGCCAGTCAAAGAAACTACACGCACATCCTTCCCTGGTATTATGCCGTCTCCAAACGGACTCCTTTCTTTTTTTTTCCTTCGTTCTTTCCTTTGCTCGTTAAGAAATCAAAGGATGTGCATATAAAAAGTCAAAGTGGACCAATTACAGGTGTGGGTAATGGGAAGGTTGGTGAAGTTCAAGTGCTGGCAACTTTTCTTTAAAGCAAAAAAAAAAAAAAAAAAAAAAATACAGAGAGCTCAGCAGCTAAGTCGGCTCTGGACATCTGCTGGGTGAGGAGGCTGCCCAGCTTGGGCACCAAGCCCGTCAGAGGTTCATCCCTATGCCTGGCCCCTTGAGCAAACCAAAGCCTTCCTGCATACGGCAGTGTCTTTTCTGTCCCACCCTTCGGCCCCTCTGTTTCCTTCATGGCTTCACACAGTTTGTGTTGTACATTCATCAGAATTCACATTGACTGCAAAACATAAATGCAACAAAAACATAAAAGCCTCCAAGTAGTAATATTATATATATATTTTGTTCTTCTAAATGCTCTTCTGTCGTTGTCAGAGGTGCAGTAGCTAATTTATAACTTTTCCTTTGAGGGGATCCAGATGAAAGGCCCAGACTGCTCTTCAATGACAAGCTTGCACTGGTTATATATATCTTCTAAGCTATCTCCTTGGACAATAGCTAGAACGAAAGCAAATGCACCCGGCATTAGGAATCAATCATCAATCACGCAGCAGAAGCTCAAATCAGTGATAGACAAACTCATCAGGAAACTGAGTGTGACTTTTCACTAGTAAGAAAAAGCAGAAAATTCACTTAAGCAAGGTCACATCAATGATGAAAAAAGTGCTTTTCAAGGCATGTTCTGGATCAGCAAGAAATGCAACACAAACTCCCCTTTCTACATGTCTGTCTGTTGTTCTGGACAATGAATCAGCCATTTATTTGCATTTTATGGGTATCTACTCTGGGCCAGGCCCTGAGGTAGGTATCAATCAATTTTTCAGATTGAGAGCTCCCCATTTATTAAAGAAAGCTGGCCTTATATGTCTGTACTGTACTTACTTAGACACAGAGGAAATAATAAAGTTCTTGGAAGAAACTTTAGTTAACCTCCTCAGCCCCCAAAACCTTTAAAAAGAAATCCCATTCATTCTCCAAGTCATCTGGTAACATGAAGTTTTACCCTACATACTCAAATTGAGAATATCTTATGGTAAGTACTTATAAGAAACATAAATAGGAGGAAACATAAACAAAGTGATAAACTGTGTATTACTAAAATACCAAGTCACTTAGATTTAAGTACATTTTATCATCTCCTGGGCCGGGGGGGGGGGGGGGGGGGGGACGACGACTATCTTGTAGCTACATCTCTAAAACACATCAGTACTATCCTTATTACAGTAGGGCTTAGAAATAAATTGCTACTGAAACATGGTTTAGGTTTTTAAAAACACTCTTCAGAATGTATTGATTATTGTATTGTATGCCCGAATATTAGCCACTGTCAAATATACATTCTTTTGACTTGATGATCCTACCTGGATGCTCTTGTAGGATGAACTATAACTCCTATCTTTGTTATTATTAGAAATTTTACTTAAGATTACCCGATTCAACATATTTGCTAACTGCTATGCCACTGGTGTTTTCTATTCTGAGTAAGATAAAAAAGAAAATATCTAACTTCACATAAGGTTATTCAGGAGGAAAGTTCTTATTTTCAAACTATCAGTTGTAAGGCAAATTCCACAAATGTTGCTCACTCTTTGGATTTGATCAATGTTTCATGAATATATATGAGAGAACCCAGGGTACCCAAGATAAAAAAAAATCGTCCTTTATTCCCCAAACTTCATGTTTCCAAGGAAATATTTAAAAAGAAAAAAAAATAGTTTTGTTTAACAGGGAATTAATTGAAACACAAGGAAGTATTTCAAGATTCTTGTTCACATGTGCTAATGGGGAGGCCGACCTCCAGGTCACTGAAGGGGAGGCCGACCTCCAGGTCACTGAAGGGGAGGCTGACCTCCAGGTCACTGAAGGGGAGGCTGACCTCCAGGTCACTGAAGGGGAGGCTGACCTCCAGGTCACTGAAGGGGAGGCCGACCTCCAGGTCACTGAAGCGGAGGCCGACCTCCAGGTCACTGAAGGGGAGGCTGGAGGCCCTGAGACTGCTGCTCTAGAGTGACTGCTTTGGACAGCGCACATTCTGAGCCCTCAGAGTTTCTTTTTTCAAGTTTTCTAATACCAGGGAGATAGCTTAATGAAGTATCAATGCCTAAACTGTCCTTAGTAGCAGGAAGTAGCTCAGTGGCATCTGGCGTTCCTGGCTTTGGATAGGGCCCCTGGGAACTTGGGAGCTGGCTGCAGCTTAATTCAGAGCAGGGAGAATCCGGAGTCCAAAGCAAATGGGTAAAGCAGAGGGAAATTAGGGATTTTCAGCAGGAAGGTTTGGGGGCCCAGATATACCAGGCCCTCAATATGCCAAATGTCAGGCAATTTATCTCCTTTATTACAGTTCAAGGGGAAATGAGCTTACCTGTATTAGACTTATCGAGGTGAGTACTTTGTAAGTTATATAAATGTCTGGCCACTATTGTACATTTGAAACTAATATAATATGTACAGGGTGAGGCGAAAGCAGGTTTACAGTGGTGAGGATGCGAAACAGTTTATTCTTATTTATTCATTATTGTACAAACTTTCCATACCAACAATTGTAAACCTACTTTCGCCCCACCCTCTATGTCAACTGTAATTGAAAAAATTTTTAGAAAGAACTTACCGGTAAAATACTCTCCAAATTCCTGTTCCAGCTTAATTGCACGATCGTAGGTTTTCTTGGCCTGTTCCTCTGTGAGGCGCTTGTTCATCTCCCTGGGAAAATGAGGGTTTGGTATTAGAACGCACAGGGACTATTCAAACCCCGAAAAATTAAAATGTCTGGCAAAAATGAGTCCCGCAGGAGACTTAGTGTAATCTTAGCAGCAGCTTCCCGTCTTCATTTGGGACTCATCTTTGCTGGAATCATTTTTAGCAACAAGGACTCCTTCCCAGGAGCTCACTCTCTCCCCTGCAATCTCTTGGCCCCACAGTGGGTTGAAGCAGACCTGTCTCCTTATGATTTCCAGTTACTGGTCCCTGTTCTGCCCTCTCCAGCCCCACAGGGTAGGGCTAAACTTCCTTCCTCTACGACAGGCATCAGGGTCTTGAAATCAAGCCCTCCAGTGTGCCTTGAGGTTTCCACTCCTTCAGAATAAACTGTCCTACATCCCTCATCTAGTCTCTCCTTGGATATGATTTCCGAATCCTAACCTTTCTTAGACTTTGTTCTAGTCTATCTAGATCTCTTTTAAATGTGGGCCGTAGAATTGAACAAGATCTTCCCAGGGTGGTCAGAGGGAGGAGAGAGCTGGTCAGAAGGGAAGGTACATCACAGCATTTTGGACTGCATTACATCTGAGGGAACATGACTTAGCTGTTCTCAGGTCCTGACCCCTCAGAAAGCTTTGATTTCTCGACTCCCCCATCCTTCCCAAGAGCTGCTGCTCATTTTTAATGTGCAGCAGAAACCATGTGGAGTGGAGAAACACAGAAAGTGCTTCCAAAGAATTATAGGAGAGGTGAAGGCCCCTTAGGCATGTGTGTCTTTTTTTTTCTCACCTGAGGACATGCTTAGAGAGAGGAAGGGGGGGGAGGGGCGGGGGTTAAGGGGTGGGGGGCAGGGTAAGAGGGGAGGGGAGGGGAGAGAGAGAGAGAGAGAGAGAGAGAGAGAGAGAGAGAGAGAGAGAAACATTAATGCGGTTGCCTTCCATACATGCTCTGACCTGGGGATTGAAGCCACAACCTAGGTATGTGCCTTGATTGGGAATCGAACTGGCAACCTTTTGGTGCAGAGGATGACACTCAACCAACTGAGCACTCTGGCTGGGTAGGTGTATGTATCTTTCAGGCTGAAAGGCATTCTGCAGCTCTTGCTGCTCAACTTTGACAAATGGCAAGGCATGTCTGTAGCAACCAGCGCCCTGAACTTCCTCTGTTTTTATAATCAGATGGAATTTCAAGGAGCTGCTGAAGAAGGCTTGAATTAAAGTGAACATAGAGGGAGTGTAACAATCCATAGTGCTGGTTCCAAAATATTTTCAAATAGACTGCAAGCAAGTACTATCAAATAATGAGCCAGGATAGAGGCGCTTGTTAAGGAACAATCTCTAATGCTCACTTTGCTTATTTTTGTTCTGATAGAATGGGCTATAAAGGAATTATGCCTGAAATTCTCTGTCCCTTTCTTTCTGTTGGCCTGTCAACCATTGGTGAATCATTAACTGTATATAAGTACTGCTTAATCATTGTAAGTTTATTTAAATCCAACCGACTAGTAGTCTCAAGGGCAAATTGAGGTGAGAGAAAAATGGAAAATAACCTAATCTTCTTTAATCCCTAACCAGTGGCAGCGTTGTCTTCCCATGTCCTATAGTATTACTTTTTTTTTTTTTGCCTACCAAATTACACTTTTTAAATAGACATTTTATCTTTCCATGTTTTTAAAATCAAAAACATTTATTAATCAAAGCCTGCCAGTCATTGCTTCTGATCATCATAAGAATACCAGTGTTGACTGCACTGGGCTGATAGAAGTCCGGCCAAGAGCAGAGATATTTAGTTGGTCCATTGGGATGTGTGGACCAGATGGGTGTAGAATTTCGAAAGCATTGCTGCCTTTGCATGCCACTTAGGAAGCCAGAGATCTGAGTCTGGAACACATGGTCTTAGTCAATTCCTTTTTTTCAGAGCAAATATCTGAGGCCTGAAGTAGTAGAGAGACTTGCCTAAGGTTGTACATTTAATAAAGAGTAAATCTGATGCAAGAACTCAAGGTTTGTTGTTGTTTTTTTTTGTTTTTTAACCATTTTTAAGTCAAATAGACCTTCTATTATACCAAGATTCTTTCAAAAGAGACTTATTTGAAAAAAAAAAAAATTCAAACCAAAGTCAGAATCATTAACATGATTCTGGACATGATGCTGATGGCTGCAGTATAAAGAAATGGGAATTTCCTGAATTCCTGCTGTTGAAATAAACTCATCTTGTTCTGAGGGATGGTATCTATGATCCTCCTCCCAAATAGCACAAGCCCTAGAAGCTGTGAGTGGCTGTCACTCTCGGGTGCAGACAATGCTGGGCTAAATGAAGAGATACATTACACGGGAAGACAGTGTTTTGCTCCAGATGTCAAGGAATCATGTAGCTCTGGATCTTCTTTGACTTCCCTGGCCCATGCTGGTCTGTCTTCTCGGAATTCCCTTTGTACTATTTGTAGCAATGACTAAATTTAGGTTTTTAATTCTCTAATATATGATTTTTTTTTTTTTTTTTTTTTTGCCTAACCTAGGAGTTTTTCAAGGGCAGAGACCATGGCTTGTTTATCAGCATGTGGCAAGGAACCTGACTCAACACATTGAAAGAATAAGTGGATGAATGAATGAATGGACAGCTAGACAAGGAAATATAATTATGTCACAGTTAAAGACAGAAGTGAAAACAGGCCATCATAGGAGCAAAAAGGTAAGAACACACTGGGGGTGGCAAGGCGAAAGCTTCTCATTGTCATGGGGTAGGGCAGGGACAGAAGTCACAGGGGCACACTATAAAAAGAACATCTCTTTCAAACACTCCCTCCATTTCACGCTTCTCTGGAGAGTCAGCCATGTGTGTGCTAATAAGCTCTGTGGTTTGATGTGGAAGATGCGCTTGAGAAAATGTGTGATGATGTATCAATGCCTGAATGTGACAGCTGCCACGCTCTTGTTCCGGCTGACCTAGCCTTCACTCCTCCAGGGGTGTGAGCGACTCAGGACAGCCTTGCCGCTGACGTAAAACCCTTGGAAAACTGAACTGGAAAGTACACATTCCGCATTTATGAATGAGGGCGAATTGGTTGGAATGTCTCCACTACTGCACTGGAGCCTTATGGATGTGGCTGCAGCCACTCTGACAGATTCCTGGTCCTCACTGAGGAATCCAGCCTTCAGTATGTTTAATTTTCCTTGGTGATAAGTGGCTGTGACAATGCCTTAAGGCAAAACGAAATAAGTCATCTGATAGCTGTGGAAGGAAGTAGACCTACTGAGTGCCAGATGGGACTATCTCCCGATCTCACGTGGACCCAAATGTGCAACTGCTATTTCTCCCTCAGGCCTCACTTCCTAGGAGCCATTTATCCCACTGTCTGTTGACGATGTGAAACTTATTTTTCTATTTATGAAACAGGCTTTTAGGAGGCTGTTCTCAGGATGTGAGGGCTATTTTTCTATTCTTCTTCTTAATGTTAGCATTGCTCATAAAATTTATGAGGCTCGTTAAAGATTATAAATTACTTTTACATAATGAAATTTGTGGTTGCTTAATTCACTTTGTGCAATACGCCACCCAGTATCCTATATGAGGGGAAATTTAATACATGCTGTCGGGGATAATATGATCAAGAACCACTATTTTATTGTTCACCCGGATTTTTCCATGTGCCAACTATGGGCAAAGCTCTTTATGTTAAAATTTAACACATAAATTCACAGGGCTGAATTGCTGGCAATCTCCTTATTTTATTTTTGGACCCTGATAAAAACTTTGCCCATCTTTTATTTATGAGAATATAGTCTGCTTTTAAGATATCACTCTGGCAATTTCCTCAGAGACCCACTATATATTTAACTGAATTCTCTTGGGCTGCAATTCCAGCTACTGCAACTTGCTTCATCTCTTCATCATCAGAGAAGATGGTGGAGCAGGTAGCCGATAGCCTCTGCAAGCAACTGTGTTCACCTCTGGGAGTAAGTAATTTCTTTGATCTTTCCATGAACACTGTTTTCCAGAACTTTGTGGTTCACTTCTGCAGCCTGTCAGATACCCTGAAGTCTTGAAGCCTAAATGCAGGCATATTTAGGCAAAACTCTTGCGACCTCTTGGAAAAGGCACTGTACTATTCATATGTTTTATGATGATCAAATATCAAATAGCTTTATTCCATTTATAACAAGGTAACTTGATATATTTTATAGCAATAATGGCTACTATTTAGCAAGTGCTTCCCATATGCCAAAGACTATATGAAGAACTTTACATTCATGATCCTGTTTAACCATTCTTCTAGCTCTATGAGGTATATGTTCTTAATGTGCCAAGTTTAGAGGTGAGGAACTCAAGGTCATGGAACTGACCAGTGGCAAAGCTAAGAACCAATCCTGGCCTGATCAATTTTCAAGTCCCTGCTAACTTTGCCTCTTTGTTCTGCTACCTTTATGGCGACTGCAGCCTCATTTTTGTACGGAAGTTATCTATAAAGTAATGCCCACAATTTCTATCAAACTGCCAAAGGAAATATGTTACTTTATAGTCAAGTCAGATCAGGAATATCTTCCCAATTTGTTTAGTGACTTTTGAAGGAAGATATTTTACAAGTCTTCTGAAAATTAAAAGAATAATATAAGGTATTTTCCCCCTTGTTCATAAATGTGCACAAACATGGGGCTGTTGGCTTAAGTAATAGATATTTTACTGCAAAGCCATGAAGAAACTCCCTATAGAGGATAGTGGTCTATATTCATGAGGTTCTAATTAAGGAACGTAAGAATTCTGTGATACAAAAAAATGAAATGCCAATGAAAAGAGTCTAAAATATTGTCCACTCCTTTGATAAAAATTCACACATTTAAAAAGATTTACCAATGGAACTGCTCTCAGAAGTAAGAAACAATTAGAAGATGATACTATCTATCATTTGGAAAACCAAACCAAACAACCAAATTAAATCAACCTACCTTCAAAACAACAAAACAATCACACACATACACATACAAAACAACTTGTGAAATGAAAATAAAAGTCAAGAAGCATTACTGAAGACATTTTAAGGAATTACTGACATGTTTGTAGTGACTCAAAAAACTTTAATACAGCTTTAAAAAAAAAAGGGAATGCTTAAAAAAAAAATCAATAATGGCATTTCCCCTTTGTAAGCATTTGTGACAGAGCTGTGTCATATGGAACAGGGGCCAGATGAAGGCCTCTAATGGCCTCCACTTACATCAGAGGTTCCAGAGACTTGGGCTTAATGAAGATGGCAATGGGATAGAGCTGAGCAACTTGTAACCGCTTGATAGCATTTCCTGATACGTCAAGTATACAGTGTTTGCCCTGGTAGAAAGAGAAGAAAAATATGGAGTTAATCCAGAAAAAGTGATCATAATCCAACAGCCACTGAAAACAATGCAAGTGTGTTAGGGGAAGATAAGGGATAATGGATTTCTCAGGGTTGAGAAAGATCACTGCAAAGCACAAGTAAAAGTTGTTACATGGGTGATTGCTGAATGCTTGCCATGACTCATATTTATCACTCCCTTACTAAGTGCCTGCCCTTGGGACAGACATTCCACATGTGTTATCTCAGTTAACTGTTTTCTTTTTAATGGAATTAATTGGGGTGACAGTGGTTCACAAACCAGACAGGTTTCAAGCGTGCAACTCAATAAACATCATCTGCACACTGCATCATGTGCACCCATCTCCCCTAAATATCGGATGCTTTGTCCAGAGGAGATACGTAAACATATGTAATGCGACCGGTCTATTCTCATAAAGCTCGGAAACCATCTCTGAAGACAACTGTCAGAAGGAATTCCCATATCTAGGAGGTAGGTATTATCAACTGCATTTTACAGAAGAGAAGACTAAGGCTTAGAAATATGAACGAACTTGCCCAAAGTCTCAGTGTTAGGAGGATGGAAACACAAATCTTGAGCACTCACAGAGCTGTTGGTTGGAATAAACGGACACCTCATTGTCTCATCCCGCCTGAGGGTAAATTTGGAGGAGTGGTAATCATGTGAATTTAGAATAATTCCGTAAGTATTTGCTGAGTGCTGATATGTATCCTGACCTTGATATGCCCAGCCTAGCAGAGGACACTCACAACAAGAGCTACCTTAAATCTTGTATCTTAAATGCTGAGAGAGAGGCTTGCACAGGGTATGTAAATTTCTTGTTTGTTAATGAATAGAAACCCTATTACATTATAGCACAGCTCATTTAACTTGGCTTCCACTGCAATGAGTGCTCAGAGCAAGGAGTTGCTTTATAAAGTATTTCTAGAAAAGTAGATATATTTGCCACACATCAGATTCTACCTCCTGGAGAGAAATGGCCTCATTACTCTGATGCTGGCAGAACTTTACACAAGAAGAGAAAAAGCACATTATGCAGATAGAAACAGCCCTAAATAGGGGATAACAACTCATCTGTAATATTTAAGTGAAAATGAAGCTGAGTCCATGAATACTTGAGCTCTTATAATAGGAGAAATGCACTGAGATGGTTGAAGCCTTTACCACAGAAGTAATAGATTCCAAGTCTGCTATCTGTGAAGTGTAGCAGCTGCATAAAGTTTCTAAGTGATTTATTCACTGGCCAGAACATTTCGAGTTAACAACGATTGTATCTTTATGTTCAAAGAGGAGAATAGATGCGATTCTCCAGGAAACCGATTACAAACAGTATGTTATAGAAACTAACTTTTGAGAGAGAGGGAAATAGATGCAGCTGCTTAGTGTATTCTTAGGTAGACATTTAAATTTCTTACTTCATTTTTGTACCAGTACATCAACAGGGAGAAAACAGTATTCAACCCAACAATAAATATCAATTATATAACAAATATAATTGGCTCATAACTCTTTTCCCCCCTCTTATGAAATGAATTCTCTGTTGACAGATCTGGATGTCTCTATAGGCAGATCTTAAAGCCACACTCAGGTGCTTTTCTATCCTATTCTCTTTGGAATGTTCTCCTCTTTCCAGTCACTTAAAATTATTAGCAGAGAGGCAATCGCAGCAACAACAACAACCTTAAGTTGGAATTTTTGCCAGTAGTAGGCTAGGCAGTCAGCCCATCTGTCTCTCTTGATCACGGGGATCTTAAATTTTCAGGGAGATAAGACGTAACTCCTGCTAATAAACAGACTCAAGGATGCTGATCTAAACCACCAAGAGTAATGAAGCTTCCTTAATAAGTTCGATGTTGTTTACTGGGACCGAAGTCAAGGACAAAGGGAATCTTCATAAACTTCAAGCTGTTCAATGCCTTTATGTTTATACAACACCCTTTCCCCCTCAAGTCCATCAGCTTATTTTATTGAGATTAGAACAAAGATTAATGACCATGCTCTAAAGTGATTCTTTTCTTAGAGGTCTAAAAGGATTATTTCATCAAACTTTACAACTGCAATCAGGAAAGAGTAATGACCAAAATATGCAGTTTGCCAGCTGGGACCCGTCGGCAGGGGAGGTGTACGATGGTTGGTGAACATACCCTTTCTGCTACAAATCTCACAGACTGCACACTGGTTCCATACAAGTTGTCGTTGTACTGGCCGGCTTCTATAAACTTGTGCTCTTGGATATCCTTCTCCATTTGTTCTCTGGAAATGACAAAGTGATAGTCTCTGCCATCCACCTCGTAGTCACGCTTTGGCCTTGTAGTATCTTTATAAAACAAAAAAATAACATGAAGATCTTACATTGACGCCCATAAACTTCTTTACACTTATTTACCCCACTACACACCCAACATAAATAGATAAAAATATGTAATATGAAGTACCATGACATAGTCATAGGTACCAGTCTTAAGCCTCCTACTGTAAACAACTATAAAACTAGACAAAAATATATGGAACAACTATTTTCAGGCATCAGACAACAGGCAGTGCAGAGCTGTGATTCTTGATAAGAGAAACATATAAGGGGAACTACATTCACTCCACTTTCATTTCTTAATGGATAGTCTAGAGGTCATACAGTGGCCCCAGAAAGATCATATTTTGAAAAGTTACTCTAGACCCATCTTCACCATCATTACTGGAAGAAGCTGATCTGTCAGTAAATTATTACCAGTCAGGACAAAAACTTAATATTTTATAAAGAAAAATTACAAAATCCAGATTCTCAGTGATGTAATATCACAATAAAATATTATGGGACAAGCAATGAAGCAAGAAAATGTGTCATATAACCAGGAAAATAAAAGGACATACAGTAGAAATATATTCAGGAATTTAAAAATATATAAAATTAGATCATCACAGTTTAGGTGGGACTCAAAGTCATCAACTCTAATTGTGGCTAGAGGTGACTAAATTCTTTGTAAGAGGAGAAGAGCAAACAATTATCAATATCAATAAAAAATGTTAATATATTTCCAATCTTTGATTTAGCTACAGTATTTCTAGGAATCTATATTAAAAATTGCCAAAACATAAAATTTTATCTTGAAAGATGTTCAATTATACCAGTTTATACATTATAAATAACTTTAACATTGAATTACAATTCCATAATAGTGAAAAGCAGAGAAAACCCAAAATACCCATAAAGGAAGATGCTTAATTATGGCATAGTAAAAATTCAAAATATTTATATAAAATCTCTCTATATAAAAGGCTAATATGCTAAGTGTCCCTTTGACTGTCCAAGGAACAGACGCTCAACGCAGGAGCTGCTGTGATGTGCACTGGCCATTTACAAAGGAACGGCACTGCGGGCCTCGCGCCCACAAAGCAACACTCGGCTTCCCCCAAGTGAGACACCGGCCCCGCCACCACCCTGGAGTGACAGCCCACCAAATCGCAGCTGCTGCTGCCGAGACCCCATGGCGCAAAATGTGGTCCACAGCCCAGCCCGGAAACGGTTGCTGTGGGCACCAGGTAATGAAGTCACGCAGCAACGCTCGGCTTCCTCTCTCTACAGCAGCGGTTCTCAACCTGTGGGTCGCGACCCCTCTGGCGGTCGAACGACCCTTTCACAGGGGTCGCCTAAGACCATCCTGCATATCAGATGTTTACATTACGATTCATAACAGTAGCAACATGACAGTTATGAAGTAGCAACGAAAATAATTTTATGGTTGGGTCATAACATGAGGAACTGTATTTAAAGGGCCAGAAGGTTGAGAACCACTGCTCTAGTGTCTAGACTCCTTGGAGTTTCTTCAGCCCAGGAACACAACTTGCTTTACAGCCAGTTGGAAACATTTTACATTTTCACCAAATGTCTGAGAAGTGTTTTCCTGTGCCTCATCTCATTTTATCCTCACAGAAGTCCTGGAGTAGGTAGATAGGAGATTCAGTAGAATCCTATTTTCTTTTCATTAGCCAGAAAATGGAGATTTAGAAAGTTTAGAAACTTGACCCGACTGAAAAGAAATAAGAAATGGTGGACCTTGAAAATGACTTCAGGTTTTCTCACTGCGCAGAATAGTCAAACACTGCTGCAGTTAAACATTTTATCCTTTGTTCTCCCTGTGTGATCTATAATGATAATCTGCTTTGTGTTGATATTTACTGCTGTGTTGCTGATAACTACTTGAAAGAGAAGTTGGGGTGCTTCCCTGGGCTGGAAAAAGTTTAGGTAAATCAGAAAGCAGGTCTAATTAAGCAAGTTTATCTATATATATAAAGCTCTTGCTGGCGCCAATCACATGCATGTGTTTCCATCTGTCATGTTGATCGTGAATTTGGTTGACACTTATAGAGAAAGGGTGAATAGCAATATTAAAACATTTCTTCTAATTAATTTCCTTTCAATGTGCATGAATTTGTGCACTGGCCCTCTAGTTTTAATGTTAAATAAAAAATACTGTATATATCTAATATGTATCCAACCACAGGAGAAAATGCTCATATAGAAAGAATAGATGGAAAATACTAACAGTGATGTTATTTCTGGGTACTGTGTGGGATTCTGTATGTTTTTATTTTCTCACTTAACTCTATTTTTAGCATTTTCAAGTTTTAGAAACGTGTTTCTAAACATGTGCAATGAACACGTGTTTATTATCATTTTATAGTGCTATTAATTAAAAAAAGACTAAGAGAAGAGTGTGCAAGGTTGAGGAGAAAATGAAAATGATACTTAAGGATTGTGTGTTTTTTTTTCAAAATTGGAGGAACAAACTGGAAGTTGCTATAAGTAGTTTGACTTGATCATTTCTATGTAGAGTCTTTTTCAGGATAGGTTCTATGGCAGGATCTCTCCCCAAAACCCTCACTGGGAACAGTTTCACAAGATATAGTCATCATTCTAGTTCCCTTCTGTTCATGTACTGCACACATACAATTCCTGCTATTCTTATGCATTTCAGGTGACGTGTAGTACTGAAATATAAGAGATACTTCAAAGCATAGAGCTTTAAAAATGTACAGTGAGAAAGAAATATTTGTTGGGATCAGTTTTAAGAGCTCAATTAGCTAATCAATTTAAATTTTCTGGTGGGTTTGTCTACATACACAGAAGGCTTCCAGGCATTAATTTGACAGTGAGAAAGATGGAAGTGAGTTGAGTAGGGAATATATGGTGGGTGGAAGGAGGTAGTGCAGAAAGAATTTTACAGGGATACTCTCAGATACCTGATAGTTGTCCATATGACAAAGTAGATTAAAGTCTGTAATGGCCTAGAGGGGACATTAAAGATTTACACACCTTCTTGTCTTCATCCTCCCAACACCTGGGACTATTAACACACAGGGGAAGACTATTTTGTTTTATTTTTAAACTGATGCATGGCCTTAAGTCATTTTGAGGTGATTTTAACATAAGACTGTTTCTGAGCTCTCTCATTCTATGGGAAAAGATGCTTCAGTGGCATTTCAATCAATCTACAAGAACATACTGATGCCTATCCATAATCCTACGCTATTTTAAATGCTATCACAGTTATAAGGACAGGATCCATCCTGCTTTCTTGGTGAGCACAGTCAGTGTGGAGAACATCCATACTCACTAAATAGAGAACAGTACAGAGCAGGATAGATGAAAAGCATTAGGCAGATAACATCAGATAAGATGCATAGACAGTAGGTAACTGAAAATATTTGAATCACTGAAGAGACTATTGGAGGAACAGAATTACGTTTTATCATCTCAAAGGGAGCCAAGCCTTCCCGCCCGCCCCTCAGAGAAAAGACAAGTGATACTTACGAGGCACACAGGAGCCAAATTTGTCAGGGAATTCAGATATCAAGTCGTCGTTGATCCGATCCTTCATGGGACCCAGGATAATCACTGGCCGAGTGTAGTTTACTGTAGAGAGGAAGAGGCAGATGAGGAGAGAGACATGGAAATGACTGTAAAATTGCCAAACAATGAGAATTGCGGAGGGCATTACTGCATTGGATAAATTGCCCATACAGCCCTGCATTGGGAAATTGATGTTTGTCATGGAACCTGTTTGTTTGCTTTGACTACTTTCTGGAATTTATTAACAGGAAAAAAGCAACTGCAGTGTCTGTCAGTGAAATTCAGAAGCATTTGGAGGGGTTTTGCTTGCTCTTGGGCTGTGCCTACACGATGTCAAAACAACTACATTTTTTCATTTAGTCATGTATTGCATTTAGTCAGCTCAGTGGGAGAAGAAAGATTCCAAAGCAGCTGTTTGGCCATTGTTTAGATAATGACTTTACAAAGTAATTGTTAGTAGTAACAGAAACTTATGTTTTTATAATTTCTTTTCCTCGGCTCAAAATGCCGTTTATACTCTGTGGGGTTTTCCCCATTCCCTTGTAGTGTGAGGTTAGAAGGAACTGTGAAGTTCACTGGGTACAACTCCTCATCTGATGCTTGCATTGTCTCTACAATGTCACAGCCATTAGCTTCTGTCTGAATGCCTCCAGGAAAGGCAAAGGCAGGCTCCTGGAGCAGCCCACAGATGACCTGTAACCTAGGACAGGTCTGCTAGAAAGCCCTTCTCAACACTGAGCTGTCTTCAGTCTCCTGGGAGATTGTATCCAGTGCTATAGACGGGGCTCTCCATTAAGGACCACTCATCTGGAGGGGCTGCTCCCTCCTCCATGGTCAGCAGTGTGTGTTGGGGATAGGGAAAAAGGGAGAGCATGTGTCCTGGGACAGCCGAGCATTAAGCAGAGTTAATTTTCCTTATTCCTTCACTCTTTCCCTCCTATTGTGGTGTCACCTGTTGTGGCCTGGAATTCAGGAAGCAGCGAATGCAGGGAAACTTACTTTCCTGCCTTGAGACAGGCTCGTAAGAAAGAATGAAGTCTTCTTGCCCTCCTGGGAAGAGAAGAAAGGAAATGTACAGTGGACTAACAACCAGTCATATACTATAGCTACAAGCACTGCTCTGAAGCACAGGAAACAGGCACAGTTCAGGGTTTATTTTCTTTACTCTCTCTTCTCGAATGATTCCAAAACTCCCTTCATCCTCATAAAACTATTTAGCACTGTCACAGTGTCAGGTTACCGGTGGCCATGCCTCTAGGTAACCAATGGAGGCTAGTTGTCCGCAGCTCATTAGGGCAGTGGCTTCTTAGGCTGCCTTTCGCAGTGGCGCGTCATGGCCCCTACACACAGCATTACTACTTAAAACAAGATCGTCTGCTTCAGTGGTCGGCAAACTGCGGCTTGCGAGCCACATGTGGCTCTTTGGCCCCTTGAGTGTGGCCACAAAGCTTCAATTGCACTGTACATGCGCACCCGCACGTGGTATTTTGTGGAAGAGCCACACTCAAGGGGCCGCAGTTTGCCGACCACTGGTCTAGTTCAAAAACAGGCTCCATCCAATAGTTGGATGCTTAGATTATCAGAATTTCGGGGCCTTTTATTTCATCTTCTATTTTATTTCCCAAAGAAGCACACTATTCAAAAGCAAGTGTTAGCTTGCTTCATTTATGATGCAAAAACTTCCTCAGCATATATTACTGGACACTGAGGATTTTACTCTAATGTTTATTCATCAGGAAAATGCTGAGTCAATCAAGAAGGTAAAAAATTAAAGAGTCCCCTAAGTCCTTGGTGATAATTGCCATTAAATCTAGCCGTGAAACTCTGGGAAAGACCTCAGAAAGACAGTGTAGCTAAAGTGTCAGCCCCTCACTGTCATTTGCCACCAGCCTTCTGATTCATGGTGGGCCTCAAGTCAACAAAGCCACGGAAGGTAAACTGGTTTTTGGCAAATATTTTTTTCAGTCAACTATTTTATCCAGTTGATGACCTGGGCATGAGATTAGGCTGATTCAGCTGCAAACCCAGAAGGGTCTACTCTTTTATTTGCTTTAGACCAGGGATAACTATCCTTTGATGGGAAATAGTTTAGGATTGTTGAAAAGGGCTTCCTGTCTGTTGTTCTACAGAGAAGGTAGTTTTCCCTGAAACCAAAAGGCAATGAATCTTACTGCTTTATCTCCCCATCACCCCTCAAACACTGTCTGTCTGTCAACACCACATGTTCCTCCTTCAAAAGCCATAGCACCAGACCAGGTGAGTTCATTTCATAAAAGGCGTTCATAGCACAGCCAGTTGCAGACTGACAACAGATTTGGGGAAATTAAGCAAGTATGTGGAGAAAACTATGAAATACAGATGTCTTCCCTAGAGACTGGGTAGGTGGGGTTGGGTAGGGGTGTCTTACATTTATAAGCTTGAGAAATGGCCCCAGCCTAAGTCATACTTACTTCACCCTTAAGCAGGGCCTATTCTCAGAATGGCACTGCTAGGCCAACCTATTTCCTAAAGGCATGGAGAGTGGGCCTGATGTTCTTTCTAAGTGGCATCTACTCATAGCTTCCCTAGAAGTCTTCAGGGCACATTTTCACATCTGGGCAGGGGTCTGGTATTGAAGAGTCAGATTTACATTCTTTTAAAATTCAAGAAAAATGATTCATTTTAATAAATAAAACTGACATTTACGGAGGCGAGGCAAAAAAAAGTGATTGGTTCCCACTTATCTAAAGCTTGAGAGGTAGAGGTCATAGGAATCAAACTACAGGTGTAAAATAGTTGGGGGAAAGTATAGTTTTGGAAATAGAAGCATGGCAGACTTAGAGTTAATGTTAGACTATTTTTACAGGGAAATTTAGGTGGAATGATTAAAATGTAAAAGGCGAATACTAACTATGGTCTAACAAAAGTTTTAAACATCAGGTGATATTTATTTCCCACCACTAGACTGGGAACTCCATAAAGGCAAGGAGTGGGTTTCATTTACTACTGTGTCTCCAGCACTTAACATAATGATGTCAATAAATTTGCCTTCTGATTTCAGTGGTAGAAAACAGGATGAGTAATGAAGCCAAAGGTGGCTTCTACTTTGTATTTCTATGTGCTTTCACTTTAGGAAGTGTGGTTTTCTCTCAATGAATGTAACACATTATGTTCCCATAGGAATCTCTTTCCTGTGGTCTTGCAAATCATTCTAAATAAGGTATTTGGTGCCAGTCCATAGAATTTGTGATTCAGAAAACTAGGTCAAAGCAACATAGCTTTGATTAATTTTGTTAGACAGATCTGTAGTTCTTTGTTCATCGATTGCTTTTTGGTTTACTTTCTAACTTATACCAGGCACTGCTTCTTGTTCAGAACAGTAAGACTAGCAGTGGCAATATCCCTATGTCAAGGCCCATCCCAATTCTAATGACTTTGTGACAGTCAGGTGTTATGTAAAGAAGTTTCTAGGGAAGCTATGGTGGTTGGTATCACATAATAGCTGTGAATTCGGCACCTTAAACCAATTTTCACTTTCATGTCCAAGAATGAAAAGCCCTATGGGTAATGGAAAGAAGACTAAGAGGCAGAGGGAAAAAGGTCACAGCAATGAAGGGAAGATAATCCATGTGTGTATGGCACTTTCCAGGCCATAAAGGGCTTTCACAGCCATTTCTTTTGTGGTAGGTGCTCTGATGATAACCCATTTTACAGATGAAGTAGCTGAGCATAAGATATAATGGGGCCTGTTTTCTCAGGTAGTAAGTAGTGGAGTCAATATTTAAAAATCACACCTTTTTTGACTCCTTGTTGAGTATATGACACTGTCTCAAAAAGGCAAGACATGTAGAATTCTCTGGGGGCTGGGATATAGAAGCAGACCTTACCAATGAGCAAAGAATGGGTGGCAGAGATAGCCGCTGACCTGGGTCAGAGTCACTGAGGGTCCACCTGTGAACACCACCTATAAACATCAACTCTTAAAAAAAGGTAGTTGTGTTATCTCCATAAAATTGTGATTGGTAGTAGTTTTTCTATTTTTGTTCCAGAGGTGTTGGCACTTGGGAAGAACAGCCAACAAAAGGGTACCAACTGTTACTTGGTCTTGTTTTTGCAACTGCATGGCTGAGAGTGGGAGAGCAGCAGTGCTGTGTGGGGGCATCTGCAGCTGCAGGAAACAGCCTTTGTAACAATCTCCATGAAACACCTGGTGTTTGAACTGGAAGCAAGTCACAATAAGAGGGACTTGGAGTAAGACCTTGATATGCACTGATGATAGAGAAAAGCAAGTTGATGTTCTTTCGGAATTTTTGGAAACTAGAAAAGAGAGAGGAGGGAAGAGAAGACCAGGGATAGTACATTTAATATTCTAAGTTTAGTGTTTAGTGCCTCCATTTGATGGTTGTTAAGAATAAATTAGGTTCTTAGAGCCATAGAATGTTAGTGTTAAGGAAGGGTTTGAAGTCCCTGTGGTTCATAGATGGTGAGTATGTAGCACATGATGTCACTCCCCCATCCCATGTCCTTGACCAGCATCACAATGGGTCATTGCCTGAATTACTGCAGAGCCTTAAGTTGGCCTCAATATTTCCAGGACAACTCTTCAGGCAGATATTACCAAATGGTCAGAGTTGTAATCTTGATTAAAATCTACTTGCCATCTCTGTTTGAAACCAAACTACTCATTTTACATAGGAGAGAACTGAGGTTCAAAGATACTGAGTGATTTCTTCCAGATCACATCGTGAATCTCCATGGGATGTTCAGAGGATTAAATCAGTTAATACACTATATAGGACCTTAACATCAGGCTTAGAACATGGGTAATGCTATATAAAGGTTGCTGCTGTATTAATTTGATAGGTAGATGGGATGGATGAAATGTTCCAGATAAAACATGAAGAGGCCTGGATTACAAAATCTAGGGGAGGGTGGGAATGTAAGGGATTCAGAATTAAAATGCCTTGGTTGGACCTGCAGTGCCACCATGTCAGCGAGGTACATTGCCTCTTGGAGCTTCAGCTACCTCATCTGTAAAATGGAATAGTACTACAAGATGCATCTCATAGTTTTGTTGTAGAAATCAAATGAGAAAATAGATATAATGAAAAATTGCTTTATGAAGGCGAAAGAACTACAGGAAATATAAGGGCAATATTTGGGACATGAAGCAAAGGACAAGAATATGGGCATCGTTTTGACTGATTCCAATAGAAAAGTCTTGGGTCTCCTCATCAGCCCCTCAACTTCACTCAGATCATTTCCTTAAGCTTTTAGTTTTAAAAATTCTACTTAGCTGTTGAGCACCAATGGGTTAGAAGGATAATCATCAGCTCCTCCTATCCATAATGACAAAAGAGTTTTACTGAGCTTTGAGGAAGGCAGTCTTTAGCTGTAGGGATTGGAAAGTCTCCATTACACCTGCATGGCCTTCCTTGCATCCCAATACAAGGATAATTGAAAACGAAGCCACAAAACAACCACAAATACAGCCAGCACTGTACTACTTTGTTGACAGACAGAAATCTGAAATGAGTCCATAATTAAGATAGTTCTGAGGTGGCATTTGCATAATTAGACAATGTGCCCTATAATTATCTGCATTTGGCTAGTGCTCAGTATAGTTAGATTTTGAAAAAAATATTATTCTATAATGATTGAGATGGTGCAGCAAAGCTCTGAGCTATTTATTAGAATTTGAGGTTTGTTTAAATGTGTGTGTGTGTTTGTGTCTGTGTGTCTTCTCAGGAATGTATGAGGCTTTTAAATAAGGTTGTTACAATCTGTAACTCCAGGATGCAGTGTGCATGGTGCAGCCTGGGTCTTTGCTTCTAACTGCTGATTTAAAGTCATTTTGTCCCCAGAGTGGACATGGAATGATTCTAAGGGTAAAAAATAACACCGGGACATCAGTGGAAAACAGTCTTTTTAGTGTTTGTTTACTCTGCTATTTATGAGACATAAGGTAGTCATAATTACAGCAAAAGCCAGGAAGTCAATAGAAAGTGCAGCCTATTTTGATTTTAAAATGGCACTTTCTGGAAACCATGTCTGTCCCAAGCCTGTGTGCCTTTTTTCAGGCCGCTGCCCTACCTGGAAGGTTTCTTCCTAAACGTATCTGGCTGGTAAGCATTTCTTTCCAAAGCTCAGTTTAAAGTCACTTCCTCTTTGAAATCACTGTCTTGGGCTAGACTTCTACCCTAGAAACTGACACACTTTGTGCATTTGCTATTTATTGCTCTCTCTCTCTCTCTCTCTCTCTCTCTCTCTCTCTCTCTCTCACTATACATGTGCTGAGCTCTGGAGTTGGTTGAGATTCATACTGGGTCTCATGGTGCCTATGAAGAGAGAATGACCTACAATAGCTGCTTGAATAAATAAATTACTATTCCTCTGTAACCCCTCATGTTTCCATCCTGGAGAAAGGAAAATCAGCTACTCCTCTAAGCTCTGACAAAGGCTCTTCTTACTTTTGTTCATTTGTAAAGAAAGCAATTGGAGAGGCTGACCTTCTGTAACCTCAGGTGAGACCCAAATCAATCTAGATTATTAGATTCCGTATTTGCTCTAGTAATACCACAGAGTCCAGTTCCAACTCTTCTCTCTTCTCAGAGATAATTCAAGCTGTTTCCAAATGTTGCCTTTATTCATTCAGTTAACATTTATCTGAGAGTGAAAGGAATTATGTGATGTCATCTTGGAACGTTACTATCAACACTTGTCAAGCAGCTAAAAGCCTTGGCCCAATTTTTAAAAGTCAGTGATTCTAGGTAGAACATTCCCAGGTCTGGAAGAGAAAAGATGGGTCTCTACAATGCTCTAAAAAGATTTCTAGAGGAAAAGGCAGTTCTTGTATATACTTTCCATAAAAAGGATTAAAAAAACAAGGTGTGATCTCCTTCCTATACCTATATCTACAGGAGGATGGAAGCACAACACTTAAAAACTGGAAACTGAACAGCAAAGAAAGTAGGGCCATGAAACCTGACAAATGGTGTATTTCCTTATCCTAAATTGAGGGTACCTCAGGGGTCAGGAAGAAAAATCTGTGGTCACTTCTTCCTGGCCTGGGTTCTTTGTTTTAAATCAAATGAAGAGAGTGGGGAGGCAAATGTTTCTCCAAGTTGGGATAATTGTAAAATTGTAAGAATAGGAAGATTGTAACAAGGTTAGGGGCCAAATTGAGGATAAGAACTCAGTGATTCCTTCATTCATAAGGCTTGTCACTCTGTTGAGGAAGAAAATTAGGTGGTTCTAAAATTTGTCGGATCAACGGTATCGCATCACAATATTTTTTTATTTTATCTCATGGTGTGTTTTGTCTCCCTCCTCTGGCCTTGACCCCTTCTGTCACCTTTCCTCTTTTGTGCTTTTTTTCTGTCTGGTTCTCCAAAGCCTTTCTCAAAATCCAAATTAAATGTGTCATATTCCAAGAACACTGTGTGGCAGTCTACCTCAAAAAAGGCATGGTTTTGTAAAGTATCACACTCTAGTGAAAAAAAAAAATAGAACCAACTCAACAAAATCTATTCTAGTTTTCAATTAATACACTATTCAAGGAACAAAATCCCAACCAATTTCTGTCTTGGTAGCTGTGGGTCATATGTACTGGGCCAGCAGTTTTCTAATATCCTCACCAACTGCTATTTGAGTAACCCATTTCAGTAAGGAGTACCAAGAAATATTGTAGAAATTGTAAAAATCCCAGTTAAGATTATGTACCTATGTTAGTCACCAAAAACCAGTAAGTAGGTGGTAAGAAACCACAAGAACGGATCAAAAGGATGTGCTTGGCGTTTGGTGAACTTTTTTATACCTAAGCAAATGGCTTGAGGTAACCAAACGAAGACCAGAAATACTTTTAAGTAGTTACCTACCTTTTCAGTTAAGCTTTCTGATCCAAGATTTGTTCACTTAAAGAAAAAATGTGAGTCCCTTCAACATTAAAGGATGAAACCTTTTCATCACTTCCCAACCATCAAACACATAATGTTAGAGTATCTTAGTATCTACCTTAAAATTGTAATCAAGGAGAGAAGAGATATAAAAGGTTCATGCTTGATTTAAAAGGAACACCGTAATTTAGAAAGATTTCACTTGTAAAGGGGGTCAGGAACAGAAGGGAGAAGGACAATAAAACCATGACTTTCAACCCTCATACAGGGAGTTTAAATTATGTGGGGGTTGGGGGCAGGGGCAGAATGTCAAAACCCACCAGGTTGAACTTTCCCCCCACCTTCTCGGGGAGAATTGCTTCACAGGCCAGTCCACTGGGGTTGGAACTGCTTGCATTAATCACACGAGTCCACCGGGGGCCCTAGTGTCTTTTGTATCTTTCCACATCAAAGGATGATTTCATTTCAAGCCATTTGCTTTGGATGAAGATGAAAACAACAACAGCAAAAATCTGAAATGACCACCACAGGCAATGGGGGGCAATTGCAAAGGAAAAAAAGCCACAAACCAAAGCAATAACTTACGGTAGCTACTTTCACTATCGCTGGCATTAGAAGAAGCATGTTCTGCAAGAACAGCACAGCAAATTAAAAAGATACCAAGCATTGGCGAGCAGCCAGAACTTAAAGGCACACACCATGCACGGCAACTAGAAATGGGAGCAAAAGGCAAGTAAAAGGCCGCAGAGGAGACCGCATTAAGGAAACGCAGATAAGATAAAAAAGATGAAAACTTTATCTCCATTTTTCAGAAAACTACTATTTGATTGCTGTTTTTTTTTTTTTTTTTTTTTTTGGAAAGTATCTTTAATTAAAAAAAAATGTATAACGTCAGGCTAAGCACTTTACTTTTGATAAATACTTTGACCCATTCCTAGGTCTGATTTTCCAGAGTTGTGTTATTGGGTGTCTCAGCTGGATGTTTCTTGACTATAAATTCAGGGGTTTCTAAACTGGCAGTTTTCTTGTAGGCTTTTTGGTTCTCTATTTTAGCCTTTAGGTATTTTGTAGGAATATTGCATTTCAAATTGCCAATTGATCCCTGGAGTCCTTTGAATTTTATTTCTATTTAAATACTTCCTAAACTAATTCTCAGGATGAAAAAGGATTGCTGGAGATCTTCCCTGCTTCAGAGAGTGAATAGAAGATCTTGGAGGAAGAAATGAGTCATCGAAAAATGATTCATGAATTAGTTCTATAATTCATTGTTTGTATTTTAAGATTCTTCTTTGGATAGTTACTAGTTTCTGGAAGGATGAAACAGGCAGGAGATAAGTGAGCTGATACCAAGCAGGTCCTGGAATGAAGGATGTTTTGAATTCATGTTGAATGACTTGCTTATACAGTGATATTACTTTAAAAAAAGCAAACACACACAGTTTACCTCACATAACAGGGATGTATAAGCCAGAATTAGAGCTTTTATTTCCAAAATCATATCCTTTCATCTGTACTGTGTATTAAATTATAGAAGATAATTCATCAACTTATTGACTGCTTTGTATATCAGTTAAATTAAATGAAGCATATGTGACTATTAGATTTCTGAAGCTTATTAATAACTTTAGCTTTTTAAACAGTGATAACTATTGTGCATTTTTAGAAAAAGGAAAAGAATACATAACATCATTCTCTAATGGTAAAGATGTGCTTAAAAGTATTTGATATAGATTCTTGTCAATTGAATGGATTAGTTTTATTTAGCTTTACTGAGGTATAACTGACAAATAAAATTATAATACCTTTAAAGTATACAATGCAATGATACATATATAAACACTGTGAAATGATTCCTATGATTGAGTTATTTAGCACACCCAGGATGGATTAGTTTGCGCATGAATCGAATAAAAATCAAAGTATGGGTTAAAGTCACGTGAATCATTTCTCTCTGAATTGATGTATGACCAGCACTGCATCGCTAATTTAGGTAGCGCACTAGGGAAAGCAGTGTGGATGAATCAGTTTCTATTACTGAAAAAAGCCAGGGCATATACCCAACAATGGTTTATCTGAATGCACACGATTATTTTAAATACTTTGAATTGGGAAAAAGGGTTTGTTTTTTTACCAAGCTCACTTATCTCCTGCCTATTTCATTCTTTTTGTTTGTTTGCTTCTGACTTTTACTTCTTAAGTAACTCAGAGTGAAGCTACACTATCTATGGAGAAATTTAGGACCATGCAGTGTTTTATTTAACAGTCTCAGCATCAAGACATTGTATAACAGAATTTTTGTAGGTAAAAGGAAATTAAAAACGTGTTCCAGCAAAAGTCCAAATTATGGCTAACAAAAGTATTAATTGGTGAATGATGCTACTGAAATCTGTTCAATTTTTTAGAGTAAGAAAACATTTGCACTTTCTAGATTTAAAAGGGCATCACTCATATTTTTGACACTATAGCAACTACTTATTAGTGATGTTCATTTATTAGCAATGCATTGAAATATTTTCCTCCCCTCCCCCCCCCCCCCAATGGAAAATTTAGAAACTCTCTCTGGTGGTACTTGATGCTATCCAGATAATGTTAAAATTAATATTTGAATTGCTGCTGTTAATTCAAGAAAAATTTCATGACCTGTTCCCTATAGAGACTCAAAGATAAAGTTTTCATCTTTAAGGAGATCAGTAGTTTATTCTTGATCAGATTTTGTTTTCTGTATATGTAACTAAAAAAGAAAAAAATCCAAAGTAACAATTTGAAGGATGAAGGGTATCATTAGGCAGGGTTATATAAACAGCTCTTGAAAACAAAGTTCAGCTCAATGTTATTTTGTTTTATACAAATGAAATGATCAGCTTCTAAAAATATTGCTTATAGCTATTAAATTAAAACAAAACAAACAAAAATTGAACATGTGATACAGTTGCAAAAGACACAAAACTGTTCTTATTTCACTGGTGCCTACACAATGAAGTTAGTACTAAAGAAAGAAAAATCATAGCATAGTGTATTAATATACAAGATTATTTGTTATTGCTCAGTGCAATGAAACACAGATAAAGGCATTAATAACTAAATGATTTAAAGGTTTAATATATTTAGTTTTCCACTATAAAATGAAGACCTGTTATGTAACACAACTAAGCTAATACATCACTAATAGAATAACATATTAACACATGTCTAAAACTTTTATCATACAAACATTTCAAGCAGGACCACTGAAAGTCAGAAAAAAAAGCAATCAACGTTAATAACAAAGAATTAGTCATGGAATATCAAATAGCTTAATATTTACACTTTGAGAATGCATGTTCCTTTTGACTATAAAACAGCTCCTTTACTAATAGCCAAGTACAAGCCAATTATCAAATTTGGCAAGGTCTGGGTGAAAAGGCAGAAGAAAGGACATAAAGTATATTTCCGCCTTCCTGTTCTAGAACATTTAGCTTGCCCTTTCCCTCAACATGGCTCCTTGCTCTCTGGGAGAAATTAGGCTGCAGGGCAAGGGATGCCATAGTTGGCAGCAGGACCATGTTGGCCATAACACACGGTCAGAAAGGGAAGGTGTGAATCGCAACAGAAGTTACAGTGCCTGACGACACACTTGGCTTTTAAATGCTGACATGCAGAGCAAAACGGTTGAAAATTACTTTGTAGGAGCATTCACAGCTACGTAACAAATAAAACTCGTATCTTGTGCATGCTAGGAGTAGAAGGCCCTCAAGTAAAGGAACAAAAGCCAAACTCAAAAGGAAGGGAAAAGAAAAGGAAAGTTCCAGTGACCATTCCTGGGAACTTACTCAGAGTCTTTGTTCCATAACCGTCGTCACCTAATCCGGGGATGTCCTGCATGGAAGTCCCCAGAGAGAGCAATGAGAGAGGAAGAACAGCCGCGGAAGAGGAAGGAAGAAGTCAGTGGAGTTGAAATGGATACTACCATGACAGACCGCGTTGCCTAAGCAATCTGGATCCCAATCTCTCTTATTTTGAAACAGCTTTCGCCCCAAACTCCCTGGGCTGAGACTCCAGAATTTGTAAAATAACTCAAAAGTTTTGAGCAGATGATTGTTACAAAAAAGAGAAAGATTCAGCGGATGACATTTTTGCCCACTGTCCACATTGCCACAAAAAATACCACTTAGAGCAATGATTCACTCCACCTTTCATGACCAGTTCTTAGATTTCATACCCACCAATACAAGCTCACTGCTCAGCAGGAGTTTAGTAGTCACTGGCAGTGAAAGAGTGAACAAATGCTTGTTATCAATATAGGGAATTTAATCACTTCCAATTAGCTAGCATTCCAAAAAATGCAAGTGGCAATGGAATATAATACTTCTGTCCAGAATAGAAGTCATCTCAAGCCCTAGAGAGTTGCATGAGAGAAAAGGCAAACCAGACCCAGTCCTGGTCACAGATAAATGCTCTAAGGAAGCCAAGTCCCAGCATCCTCAAGCCCCTCTCCAACGCATCCTGCAAAGAAGAGCCACTCGAAGGGAAGGATCCAGACTGCAGCCAAACACTGGTCACAGCAGTAAGCCCTGACCTGCCTGCCTGCCTGCCGTGTTTGTTTGCCTGGGCGTGTGGCGTGGGAGAGCCTACATCATGCGTGTTGCCGGTGAAGGATTTTTTTTTCTCTTGTGTTGCAGGTGACATTCTCTTTGAGAATCTACTTACGTTCAGGATCACTGGTTTCCTGCTCACTCTGCTCCTTGTTCTTGTAGAATGGGAATTTTCGTGAAAAGATGAAGCTCTTTTTACGCTTGTCATTGAATGACTGTGAAGGAGAAAAGGCATGGGGCAAAAACAGGGGACGTCTAATTGTTGTCACACTCATGCTGACAAAACAACTAGTTTGTAAAAGCAGAGAGAGCTGTAGTGACGCAAGGGATAGTCGAAGGAGGCGCCAGCAGGTCCCTAGAGGCAGATTCTACTTTCAAGGAGTGTAAATTCTGAGTGATGACACCTTGGAAAAGTTGTATCCTAATGAAAAAACTGGTTGTAGCTGAATGATAATAGAAAGAGTATTGAATTGGAAGCTCTGTCTCTGTCCAGCTCTATGACTTGCCAATCCATGACCTTAGACTGAATCTCTCTGAACCTCAGTATCTTCTTCATCAACATAATGCAGATAATGAGAGAAGCTCTTAAGTTGTGAGACTCATGTAAGGCAGTGGAAATGTAAAGTGCTAATCAAATGTTATCTTTATCATTATCATCATCGGGTAGAAAAGACTTTATTAGGATACTAGACACATAGATATCTAGGTGTCTTTTTAAATAACTTGTCTTTTTGAATTACTTTAACTTAGATTTAATTAAAACCACACAGAAAAGTATATAGATTTATGACATGATAATTATAGCTGTTTCACACACAGATAAATAACTACAACATTTTCATTCATAAGTGATTTTAAAGATAATTAGACCAAGCCTTCATTTGTAGACAGGGGGCCAGAGGTACAGACAGGTTGAGTCTCTTGCCAATATCAGAGAGCTAGCTGGTGACTCAGTCAACCAAAATCTGTTAAAATTGTTGCTAACTAGGTATCAACTTGATATTCATGCAAGCAAGGGAGCTATCACAGCTACTTATCTATATTCTGATATGATAAAATATCATTGAAGAAAGACTGTCCTTAAAAATGTAAACCACTCCAGTAGCTTCAATGAGGCTGGATTAAAAATAATAATTTATACCTGTACTAGAACTTTTTTATTCAAGTGACTATCAGACGCCTGCCTAGAAGACTCCTTGAAGAGTTTTCATTTATTCCCATCGTTGCTATTATGGAAAATGCTTTCTGGGGCTCTTCTTTGGGAAATGTGCTCACAGTCATTTTATAACCACACAGGTCTTAGTAAGTTCACTTATCATTAAAAAAACGTTTTGCCAGCTTGACTTCCATCCTTACTTGACTGATTTGGCTCTCAGGGTCACTCTTCAAGGAACAAGACATATTACCATTTAGGTATTGCAGGGAATGTAATAGACTCCGAGGGTAACTCAACAAGGAGTATTCTAAATCAGTCTTCTCAATGGCAGCTGGTAGAGCCAGCAAGGCGACTGCTTGGAAGAAAAGCACTTGTTTATATGCATGTATTTGGGTCCATAGGTATGAATCAATTATGGGTCTTTACAGATTTGAAGCCTGAGAAAATGGTGTAAATAACTTATTTTACTTGTATATTCATGCACTTCTACATCAACATCCGTTTTGGTCGTCATGTTCATTTAGGAAACGTGAAAGTACTAAAATGTTGGTGCTGTCAGTTAGTGAGCCATTCATTACTTTTTCAGTTACTAGAAACTTTCACCAAAGTTGGGAGAGCTTAATTTTATGTATCATTAAGAAGGCTTGAAGAAAAACATTAAATCAGATATTTAGTAATTTCTGAAATGAAGGGACATATTTTATACTTAATATTCTAGAACCAGAAACATTCTCAGGGGACAAAAAGAAGTATCACTTCAGAATTTATTACTCTGTCGACAGCACTTAGGTTCAATATGGTTTTATCATAATTTGTAATTGAGAATTGGTGTCCAAAGACAAGGATGGGAATTAGCCTCCCCCACCCCCCAATTTTTCCAACTAAAAAATGACAAGTTCTTAAAGGAACATTAAATATTCTTGCATCACTCCAGTTTCATGCCACTTTTACATTTCAAGCATATTTAAACTTCAGTGACTGAAAATAAAAGAAAAAAATATCATGTAAGAATTAATGACACGTGACATTGCAAGATATGTTAGACATTTAACTTCAACAGTATGGATGACTTGTCATGCAAAAAAAATTTTTACAAATTTTCATGCAAATACAAAACAATGCCAAGATGAGTATAGCCTGGGGTTAAAATGTAGACACAGATGGACAATGAAGGAAGCCTTGAGAGACAATATGGGGCCACGTGCAAACCACATCATTTAAATTGTCTCACGGGGTCAAAGGAAAATGAACATGTGTCGCCTGTGATTAATTCTTTTATCTTTTCAAAGCAGGGGCTGTAATGTGTTAACATTTCCCAAGTATCAAAATGTTGTGCATCATGAGTCATCTGATTGGGACATAATATTTAGCACCACACTTGTAAAAGAACAGAAAATACATAACAATTCCTCAAAAAGAAAATCATCTAACATAGTCTTATTACCCAAAACCATTTTGTGTTGGAGTTAAAGAAAAGTAATGGAATCATTGGAGGTTACATTTATGGACACAAAATCAAATCACAACTTCAGTTCACACAGGTTTAAACGTCACACATTTAGGGTCTTACTTATTTCAACATTTCAACTATAAGAGGTTATATGTGGTTTATGATGTTCTACCACTATTTTTTATTAGATATGTTTAATGCCATTATATAAGATTTTTGTTGCTGTTAGATTTTCTTTAAATTTAGAAAAGGAAAATCTGTTATACCAGAGTTAGGTGAGAATAATAAATTAGCACTTTTACTAGTTACAGAACACATGGCTCTAAAGCAACTGAAGGCTGGTTTACAGCGCTATCAATTATACCTGATCAAGGTAAATTTTTTTCTCTCAATATTACAGTATCTTAAATTCCCATCCATTGCTTTTATGGCAGGAAACTTTTTTGAATAGAGATTTTAAAAATACCAATCACGTGGCAAGTTGGCATATCTAAGAATTCCATTTTGGAATTTGAGCTGAATTTTTGAGCTCTTATGAACAAAAGTGATAAAACAACAACAGCTAGTGTTTATTGAGCAACTATTATGTGCCAAGGTTGGTTGCAAAGCTCTACATGTGCTAACCTCCACACTAACTTTACGAGGTTGGTACCATCATTGTTCTCATATTACAAAAGAAGAAACTGAAGTTTACAAATCTTCTGTTACTTGTCCAGAGTCACACAGTTGGTGAGCAGTGAAGTCGGGATCTGAATTTGCCAATATTTGTTGTTGTTATGAGAAAAATGAGGTTCTGTAACCAGAGCCTGCTTCAAGTTTACATTTAAAATCATTTGTCTTTATATTTAAAAAGCTTTTGTCTTTCTTAAGTGATAACATAATCTGTCATTATTCCCACAGCTTCCTTGCTTGGCAATGCTTTTTAAAAATCCATCAGATGCTATTGCTTCAATAATATCTTTGTGGTTTACCCTGCTACAATTTTTGAATACCCATTTATGTTTTTCAGGGCTCTGTCCTTTGTACTTATTCTTATAATAATGTAAGAAAATAAAAAGTATTTCAATGTAACAGGCTATGAACAGGATTGAAGGTAGGGAATTATGGGAGTGGGAAGTGACAAGTAATGGGTAGGGTGTTTACTTTAGGGGAGATAGAACGTTTTAAAATTAGATTGTAACGATAAGTGCATAACCCTATGAATATACTAAAAATAATGCATTGTGCACTTTAGGTGGGTAAATTGTATACTGTGTGAATTATGTCTCAATAAAGCCATTAAAAGAATCTCAAAACAAAATGGAACCCCTTTGCCAAACTCTACACCACGTGTTGAGAGGAAACAATCACAGCATGTTTTCAATTTTATTTGGTCTAAATATTTTTTATCTTTAATTGAATGAGAGGAACCCCTCACCCCCAACCCTTGCAATCAATCCGATACTCATGCCTTGTTTATCTGATTCTGTTGTGTCTCTGTGAAATGAATACCTTTCATGTTGTGACAGACATTAGAACACCTGTACCAGGAGTCAGCATATTACATCACTGTCACTCAAGAAGAAATTTCTAAATTGTTAGGTCAAATGGCATAAAATTGCCCAGCCTGATCCCAAGATGTAATGGCATTCGCAAACTGGCTTAAGATAAAATACACACTCACAAATAACGAAAGGAAATAACACCAAAAACTTCAAATTGCTACTTTTCCCACTCAAATCCCATGTTCTTAAGACACGTGAGTGACTTGACCAACTTTAATCCTTCCCATCCAGAAAACTTTCTAACTCTGGGTATGTTTCAGTTTTCTTCTACCTTAACCAAGAGATCCAATATAGCATCACCAAACAATGGGAAAACTTCAAACCATATGCCTCCTGATGGGAAGTACTGAGAAATACACAATATTACTTATGTAGTATTCCTACCAAAAATGCATTACTTGCAGCTAACCATGAAGAAATAATCAGGCAAATTAATATTAAGAGACCACTCTTAAAATATCACAATGTCATGAGAAATATAAAAACCTAAAGAACCATTCTAGATTAAAGGAGGTTAAGGACATAGGAAAAAAGGAATGCAACGTGTAGTTCTTGACTGAATTCTGGATCAGAACAAAAAATTCATAATTTCTAGAACTTCCTTTCATAATAAATTAGGATGTATATATATCTCCCCTCATATATAGGATGTCCTCCGAAAATGTATACACATTTTAACAGTTGGTAGTTCAATTTTGAAAATAAAATGTATTTTAATAAACACTGCCTTTATAATTATTCAAAGTGCGTGTATACATTTTTTGGACACCATATATATATTCTTACACAGAATGACAAAACAAGGTAATTGTTAAATTTGAATAACAGGTACAAGAAGTTCAGAATTCTATTCTTTCTACATTTTTATATGTTTGAATGTTTTCATAATAATGAACTGTGATTCATAGCTCACACACTAAAATTATCTAGAGATAGACTGCAGACCTAAGTATAAAAGCTCAAACTATAAAATTTCTAGAAGAAAACATAGAATATATTTATAATCTGAGGTAGGCAAAGATTCCTTGGATAGAGCATAAAAGCACAGATAATAAGTTTAAAAAGTGGTAAATTGGATTTAATTAAAATAAAAAACTTTTGCTTTTCAAAAAGGTCATTAAGAAAATGAAAAGGCAAGTCACAAATGAGAAACAATATTTACAATACATATATGTGACAAAAGATTTTTATTCAGAGTATTTAAAAACCCTTATATTTGAACAATAAAAAGAAAAAACATCCAATAAAAATGGGCAAAAAACTTAATTAAATACAACATATGATATGTATATGACCAATAAACATATAAGAAACATCAGAGAAGCGCAAATTAAATCCAATGCATGATACCACTTCATATCTACTGGAGTGGATAAAATGAAAAAGACTGACAATATCAGGTGTTGGTAAGGATGTGAAGCAATTGCAACTCTCATATAAACTCTTGGTGGGAATGCAAAATGGCCAGTTTGAAAAAATAGGTTAGCAATTTCTTATAAAGTTAAGCCTATGACTGAGAAATTCACTCCTGAATATTTACTCGAGAAAAAAAGATGTCTACAGAAAGGTGTATATAAGAATGTCCATAATTACTCAGAACTGGAAACTACTCTATCAACAGGTAAACTGACAAACTGTGGTATATTGATACAGTGGAAAACTACTCAACAATAGCAAGAACTGAATTACTGATACACACAACAACATGGATGAATCTGAAAAGTATGCTAAGAGATAGAAGGCAGACATAAAGGCACATTTATGTATGATTCCAATGATCAGAAGTTCTGGAAGAGATCAAATCGGTGACCGAGGAGGTGAGAACTAAGTCATTCTTCTTTATCACAGTTAGAACCATGACACTTCCAAAAAATATATTTCTAGCTTCCAGTATTCTCCTAAATGTATATCTACTATATCTCTACTTGGTGGGTGGCGGTTATAGAAATCCTTCCCCCTTTGTCCATCTTGTGGACACTGAGGCATCTTTAGGGTTATGCCCTGGTGTTCTACGTAAGGCTGTCACAGTGAATACCACTCATTTTTACATATTTCTTTCCTACCACATTTTGATCTCAGAGCAGGTACCACATCACTTTCATTTTTGTATCATCAGGATCTAGAGCATGGTAGATACTCAATAATTATTCACCAAATAAATGCATGAACCAAATGTATGATTTCCATTGGAAATATTGAGAGAAACTTGGGGAAAACAGAGAAAGGAAGGAGGGTTAGGAGGAATAACAAACACCTGTAGAAAATGGGGAGGAATAATGGAAGAATAAGAACCATAGCCAAATGAGTAATATTTTTAAATTGGATTTCTCCTCAGTTATCTCTCAGAAATTGTTTTTCTTATGAATTTTATCTCATTCTATGCCCACTGATCTGATTTACTTGCCATTTATCATTGGTAATAAAAATGTTGCACTCAGCTATTTGCTGTATGTATGTTTGCACAGTACATATCACATTTGCAGCTCTCTGGTCCATTATCTGAATAGAAAAAATGAAAAGATTTTAGTGGTATTCATAACTTCAAAGAAATCTACCATTTAATTTTCCTTTTCTAACTCTTTCCCCCTCTAATGTTTACTTCTTTTCTTAACTAAAAAGATTCGTTTGGGCCCTAGCCAGTTTGGCTCAGTGGACAGAGCGTTGGCCTGCGGGCCAACGGTCCAGGTTTGGTTCCAGGCAAGGGCACGTATCTTGGTTTCAGGCTTCTCCCCAGCCCTGGGCCCTGGTCGGGGCTTGTGTAGGAGGCGACCAATTGATGTGTTTCTCTCACATCAATGTTTCTCTCTGTCTTTCCCTCTCCCTAAAAATCAATAGAAAAATATCTACGGGTGAGGATTAACAACAACAACCACAAAAGACTAGTTTGTTAAAAATACTTTCCCTATATTTTTAGAGAAAAAGTAATTTTTTTAATAACAAATGAAGCATGCCTTTTTTAGAGAAAATTTGTAAAAAATAGAAATTACTGAGAAACAAATCACCTTCAGTAATATTATTTTTTTGTGTTTAAAAAAATTTATTGTTTAAACCTTGTTGTATTATATAGTCTAAGGAATTTAAAATTCTGAGTTGTTTTTATTTACTATTAAAACACGTAGCAAAGTATCATGGGAAAGGGCTTTGGAATTGAGCTGTATAACCTTAAGAATGTTGTTTAATCTCTGAGCCTCAGTTGTATTTAAATGTGATAATGTATTAAAAGCTGGTATCATAGTGCCTGACACTTAGTAAAGCTTAATAAAAAGGAGTCAATTATTTTAATGGTAACAGAGCACCTTCCCACATCATAAGAGAGTCTTTGGAAGCATCAGCTTTAACAAATGCATAACAATGGAATGAAATGAACAATTATTAATAAAAAATATTTTGGAAAATCCCGAAATATGTGAAAATTAAAAACATAACAAAATACCACTTTCAAAATTAACCAAGGGATCAAGAAAGAAATTGTAAGGGAAATAGTAAATATTTTTGGATGAATGAGAATAAAGACAAAAGATACCAAAATTTATGGGAAACAGCTAAGGCAGTAGTTAGAGGGAAATTTATAGGTGTAAAATGCCTATATAAAAAAAGATGTCAAATCAATAATTTAACCTTCTACCTGAAGACACTGGGAAAAGCAGACCAAACTAAAACTAAAGCAAGCAGTAAAAGACAATAATAAAGATTAGATCAGAAATTAATAAACTGGAGAAGAGAAAAACAGAAAAGTCAACAAAACCAAAAGTTGGTTCTTTGCAAAGATTATTAAAATTGGTAAACAATTAGCTAGACTAAGAGGAAAAAAAGGAAAGCTGTTACAATATTAGGGATAAAAGAGGAGATATTTTTACTGATTTTATAGAAACAAAAGAATTATAAGGTGATACTATGAACCTTATAATTTATTGAATATCAATAAATTAGATATTTTAGATGAAATGGATAAATTCCTAGAAAAAGATACAAACTACCAAAACTGACTCAAGAAGAAATAGAACTCTGGGTAGACTTATAACAAATAAAGAGATTAAATTAGTAATTTAAATAATTATTCACAAAGAAAAGCCCAGGTGGCTTTACTAAACATTTAAAAAAGAATACAAATTCTTTACAAACTCATCTGAAACACAGAAAAGGGAAGATTTCCTAACTTATTCTATGAGGCCACCATTACCAGATACCAAAACTAGAAAATACACCACAAGAAAAGATTACAAACCAATATATCTTATAAATAGAACGACAACTTACTCAAGTGGATTTACCACAGTTAACTTAAATATTCTTATATGCTGTACACTTCTGTAGTTCTCCATTTTTAATTACTCTATGTTGTAACGACTATAACATTTTTTTTGCATTTCAAATAAATTCCTTAGGATAGATTTGTAGAATTTGAATTAGAGTTAAGAATTGTGGATAGTTAAAAAATTTTGATACATTGCCAAATTGTTTTCAAAATGATTTGTACTAATTGATATTTCCAACAGCCATTTATTCTTAATTTATAATTGGTCTCCAGGATGTGTCCTGACTGATTTTTTTCCCCTTCTGACATCCCCTACACTTTCCTAATTACTGCATAGAATGTAAGACTTCTGTGAGAAAATCATTTTTTAAAGCAGCAGTGGGGAACGTCCAGCCTGCGGGCTGTAGTAAGGCCCTTGAAGTCATTTGGTTTGGCCCTGTCAAAGCAGTAGGTGTGAGTTAATTAAATGTTTGATGAAATATAGCAGACTAATTTTTAAGTTGGTAATTTTGTATGGCCCGAGAATGATGTTATAAATATTTAAATAGCCCTTGGCAGAAAAGGTTCCCCACCCCTGATGAAGTCTGTTAGCCAAGAGCAAGATTTATTTAATCAGGTTAATCAAGATACATCCTACAGCTGGAAGACTAAGTTCTGGTTTTTCACTATCAAATTCTCTGCTTGAAGGCTTTTCCAAGAGAGACTATTTGTCACACAAGCATAATCTTACATAACCTTTATATGAAAACTGAAGGTATAAGACATTTAAAAATTTACGAGGGGGAGAACCAAGATGGTGCACTAGGTAACCACCTGTACTTGCTGCCTCCCACAACCACATCAAAATTACAACTGAAATACAGAACAACCATCATTCCGAACCGCCTGAAAGCTGGCTGGATGGAAGTCCTAGAGAAGTAAAGGAGAAAGCATGTTGAGACTGTTAGGAGGGATGGAGGCCTGTAATGGGCTGGCCCAGCATCCACGTGTGCTGTTTTTTTGAATTGGGAGAGAGATGTCTCTGCGGAGACCACCTGAGAGGAGCAAGGGGTCCAAGCCCCACACCAGCCCCCCAGCCCAGGGTTCTAGAGCTGGGAAGAGAAGTCTCCACAACTACTGGCTGTAAAAACCAGCGGGGATTGTTGCTGAGGGACACAGAGGCTGCTGGAGACCAAGGTGTTTCTTTTAAAGGGCTGGGCATGAACTTACTTAGACTCCATTCCTCTGAGCTCCAGCACCTGACGCAGCTCTGGGAGACCCAAACACATATGTGGAGGAACTGGACTGTCTGGCATCATCGAGGCAGGAACTTGGGGGTGGCTTTCTCCCAAATTGGGGTGCTTGCAAGGGTCATTGTTCCTGTGCTGGGACCTGCCCTGCCCCAGGGCTGACTGGCAGTCATATCAGTGTGGCCCACACTGTTTGCTCCACCCTGGTGATTCCTTGAGACCCCACCCCATCCAATTTGCAGCTCCTCCCAAGCTGTTTGTTTCCATATGAACGGCCCAGGCTTCAGACTTTACTAAAACCTCTCAAACAAGCTGAAGCTGGTACCTCTTGCTCCAAACCTATCAATAAAAGACCTGAGACCTAGCACTAGTCCCAGCCTGCCTTGCTTCACAGTTGGGCCTCACCTCCTGCACAGCAGGTCTTTCACTATAGTCGCTGCTGGTCCTCAGAGCCAATTGGCTTGGAGGTTAATTCCTGCCAGAGAGGCCAACAGCATTGAAGACTCAACTACAAAACTGTGCACAGAGCACACACAGGGGTCCACCTATAGTGCCCAGCTCAAGTGACTGGGGAGGCTGAGCCACTGAGCCCTACAGGACACCTACTACACAATTCCAAGAGACATAACAGCTGTATCTAATACATAAAAACAAACACAGGGAAGCAGCCAAAATGTGGAGACAAATAGACATGTCACAAATGAAAAAAATGGAACCAAGCAAACTACTGGATACAGAGTTCAAAATCTGCTTAGAAAGTTACTTAAGGGACTTAGTGAGACTTTCAAGGATCTTAGTGAGAATGTCAAAGGCATGAAAAGGACCTGTCAGAAATTAAGCATATGTTACTGAAATAAAGAACAATTTACAGGTATTCAACAGAAGGGTTGAGGATTCTGAGAATCAAATAAATGATTTGGAATATGAGGAAGCAAAAACACACCCAATCAAGAGCAAAAAGAAAAAAGAATTAAAAAAAATATAAAGATAGTGTAAGGAGACACTATCTTCCCCTATCTGGTGAAAGAAATAGACTTACAAGTCCAGGAAGCACAGAATCCCAAACAAGAGGAACACAAAGAGCTCATACCCAGACACATCATAATTAAAATGCCAAGGGTTAAAGACAAAGAGAGAATCTTAAAAGGAGCAAGAGAAAAGAAATGAGTTACCCACAAGGGAGCGCCCATATGACTGTCAGCTGATTTCTCAACAGAAACTTTGCAGGCCAGAAGGGAGTGGCAAGAAATATTCAAAGCGATGAATAGTAAAAACCTACAACCAAGATTACCCAGCAAAGCTCTCATTTAGAATTGAGGGTCAGATAAGGAGCCTCACAAATAAGAAAAAGCTAAAGGAGTTCATCAACTACAAACCAGTATTATATGAAATGCTGAAGGGTATCCTATATAATAAAAGGCTAATATGCAAATTGACCCAACAGTGGAATGTCTGGTTGCTATGACACGCACTGACCACCAGGGGGCAGACGCTCAAAGCAGGACCTTCCCCCTGGTGGTCAGTGTGCTCCCACAGGGGAAGCACTGCTCAACCAGAAGCTGGACTCACAGCTGGCGAGTGCAGCCTGCCTCCAAGGCAGTCAGACATCCTCCAAGGGGTCCCCGATTGTGAGAGGGCGTAGGCCGGGCTGAGGGACCCCACCCCCAGTGCACAAATGTCGTGCACTTGGCCTCTAGTTATTTAATAATAATAATAATAGATAAAAAATATGAACAATAAATGGCAACAAATACATATCTATCAACAATTAAATCAAAATCAAAATAAATGAACAAGAAATCTAATGAACAAAATAAACTGGTGACTAAAACAATCAGAGGAATGGAAGCATTGAACAGATTGATGAATCTCAGAGGGAAGGGGGATAGGGAGTAGGAAGAGATTAATCAAAGATCTTACCTATTCACACAGACAGTAGGGTGGTGGGGCAAGAATTGAGTGGAGGGGTGTAGCGGGGGAAGAAGGGGACATCTGTAATACTCTAATAACAATAAAGATTAAAAAAATTATGAGAATGATGTATTTAAATTCAGGGCATTATAGTCACAGACAGAGAAACAATGTGTCATTGTCAAGTTGTCACTCCTGAGTAGCTCAGAGGTATTGTGCCAACATTACTCTAATCAATGGAAAAGGAAGACTTTGATTTTACCCATCATCTATTACTGTTCATTTGTATTCTCTAAATGGCCTGAAGATTTTGTCAAACTTGCTCCTGATTTTTCTAATGAGATTGGGGGAGGGAGAATGCTATCATTTTGGAGAGAGGGCTTTGGCAGGCTACAATTAGTATGCATCTATTTGTTAAGATTCAAAGTATTCCAGCATGGGTATATGGACATGACCTCAAATTGGGAGAATGAAAGTATCAGAGAATCTGTTGCAGTGTGTATTGTATGACATGTGTTTCTTCCGCAGTCCATCCTGCCTTGCAAACTTGAAAATTTATGAGGTCACTAGAAAAAAAATTGAAATGGTTTTCTTCAAGTTTATTGTATCTTTATGCTGCTGTGAGCTGCCAGGGTGGGGTGTTACACCCTTATTAATTAATAAACAAATTTATAATTTGTCATTGACACTTTATTAATATACTTATGTATGGAATGCCTACTATGTCCTTTTATGTGCCAAGCCCTCTACTGAGTCCTTAGCACTTTAGTCTTCATTCAAATAGATATTGTATTTGATATTAGTGCTGGTAAGGCATTCTAACAATGTGTCATTTTCTCTGTGCAGCATTTTGTGAGGTAGACTCTATAGAAAATTGCCAGGCTATGTGATTCCAATTATTGCTTCATAATTCTAGAATTGTCTAGCAGTTCATCACTAAGCCACAGAATATTACAGCTTATACAACAACCCATAGAATAAGAAAGCAATGATAACAAAAAAGCAAAAGTCCAAAAATCATCTTCCCTACCTTCCTCATTTTCAAGGTATGCTCATCATTGGGACATGTTAGAAATTGCATGCGGGGTGGGATGGGTGAAGGTGGAAGAGGGTATACGGGGAATAAATGGTGATGAAAAAAAATAATAAAATAAAGGGAAAAAATTCCCATGATTCCCAATGTGGAGCCTGCTGTAGGCAGCCAATCAATGATTCTCTCTCATCATTGATGTTTCTATGTCTCTCTCCTTCTCCCTTCCTCTCTGAAATCAATAAAAATATATTTTTTAAAATATAAAAGGAAAGGAAAGGATGCCTAGCAAGTGTGTCTCAGTGGTTAAGCATCAACCTATGACTCAGGAGATCACAATTCAATTCCCGGGCATGTGCCCTGACTGGGAATTGCACTGTGACCTCCTGGTTCATAGGTCGGCACTCAACCACTGAGCCACACAGCTGGGCCTTTCCTTTTAATTGTAATTTTCTACAATTCAAAGGTTCTTGTCAATGCCTAAGGGCAAGATGTGGCTGTCAGCATACAACTGGCACAGTAGGGACACCAGCAGGAAAAGCTCTGGGCCTCACAGACAGAAGTCCAGCCAGCTTATAGGTGTTGGGCAAGAGGAATGCCTTTCAGGAGCCAGAAGAGTCAACAAAGGTCCACAGGGGGCCAAGAATCAGATGAGGAGAATGGAGAGCGGGGGCTCCAGGGTGACATGGGCAAGCCACCTCACATCTCGTGCCTGTTTCTCCGTCTGTAAAACAAGGTGCTTAGACCAGCTGACCGCTGACGTTTCTTTTATTTCTGTCATTCTCAAATTCTGCAATCTCTTTCAAGGTCGGTTTTTAAAAACGCCCCTCCTTTCTATTTTAGCATTCTCTAAATGCATTGATAATTGAGAGGGTTCTTTTATATCTATGATTTTTTTCCCCCTCCAAAATCCAGAGTTTGACAAAATAGTTGATAATAACCAAACCTTAATGAAATCCCATCTTAGTGATCTTTAATGAACCTTAACTGAATATCCACCAGGTTAGGCTTCTTTGACTACTCTAGTCCTCTCCCACCTCATCCCTCACAGTTATCCAAGTTTGAGATTTAAAATTTCCTCATTGCCTTATTGATGTTAGCTGTTTTAGTTTGTTTGTTTCATCTTCAGCCTACCTCTGTACCAGCATCTTGTCTTACGATTTTCTATTGCACTTCCCATAGTGGCCTAGAGCCGTGGGGCCGCAAACTGCGGCTCTTTGGCCCCTTGAGTGTGGCTCTTCCTAAGCCTTAGGAGTACCCTAATTAAGTTAATAACAATGTACCTACCTATATAGTTTAAGTTTAAAAAATTTGGCTCTCAAAAGACATTTCAATCGTTGGACTGTTGATATTTGGCTCTGCTGACTAATGAGTTTGCCGACCACTGGGCTAGAGCAATGCAGGGGGCAAAATGGATAACACATACTTGGTAATCATAATGGCATTTTTTTTAAACATCAACATTTGTTAAATGCTTACCTATGTGGCAGGTGCTTTTTAAAATGATTTACATGGATTAACCATAAGTGCTTTGCACATACCATCATCTCCTATTTGGTGGATTCAAACTGTGTCCACATTTTACACATTAGAAACTGAGGTATAGAGAGTTCGAATCACTTGCTCAGGGTTTACATAGCAGCTAGTCATAAGCCAGGTTTCATACTCAAGCAGTTGCCTCCAGAGTTGAGCTCCTAACACTATACAACACTGCCTTTTCTGTGATTGCTTGCAGAGACTTCAAAAGTATGCATACCCCTCTGCTTTCAGCATATAGCCACAATAACCCCGGCCAAGAATTTCTCCAGGCAAATTACTTTCTGTGGAATCTTACACTTGTTTTTCTGAAACATGATCTCTGTTGCTTTATTCTTTTCAAATAATTCAAACAATGAGATTTCTGTGACAGGTCCCCTAAGGGCTAGAAGATGAAATGCTTTCCACTATTAATGGAGTAATATGCTTATCTGCAGGAAGCATGTCACTCCTCAATTTCATTTCTTCATTCCCAGCAATGTCAGTCCTTTTGCAATTTTCCCAAGGTAATCCCTCTCCTTTTTGGTAATCCCTCAGGCCAGTCTTCACTGGCTGGTCCTACATATCCCTCCTGAAGGTGATTCGACTCCCATGAGGCCAGCAGGGAAGCTATAAACTGATTAAACTGATTAACCTATTCGAGGAAAAGACCCTCACTCAAATCCAGATATGGATTTACACCAATGGAAAGTAACAGAATGCTCAACATTCCCCCGTTTCCACTGCTGTCTCTCCAAGCACTTTATTTTATTATTTTTAATATATTTTATTGATATCTTACAGAGAGGAAGGGAGAAGGACAGAGAGTTAGAAACATCGATGAGAGAATCATCGATCAGCTGCCTCCTGCACACCTCCTACTGGGTATGTGCCTGCAACCAAGGTATACACCCTTGACTGGAATTGAACCTGGGACCTTTCAGTCCGCAGGCCAACGCTCTATCCCCTGAGCCAAACGGGTTAGGGCTCTCCAAGCACTTTTAAAAAAAACAACACTTTTAATTTTTTTATTGATTTCAGAGAGAAACATTGATTGTCTGCCTCCTGCACGCCCCCTACTGGGAATCGAGCCTGTAATCCAGGCATGTGCCCCGACTGGGACTCTTACAGTGAGCTCCAAGTTCATAGGTCAACCCTCAAACACTGAGCAGCCTCACGCCTGGGCTCCGAGCACTTCTGGAGCTACATGCCTCTCCTGGGACTTCTCCTGACAGAAGCCTTTTCTAACGATGCCAGGCCCCTCTACCCGAGGCAGTTATGTCCATTTATTCATGCACCAAATATATACTGAGCTTATGCATATCCAAGTGCTGAGCTGGGAGCTGGAGCTACAATAAACTCGAAAGGACCGCACAACTCAGTGACAGAGATTCCTAATTTACTAGAACAATGTGACAGAGTGTGCGAGGAAGGCAGGGTCAGTGCTGCTGTGCAGGCGTGCAAGAGGTGAAATGCAAACCAACAGTAAAGGCTAGCTCATCATTCAAGTGAAACAAGGGGACTGAGAGGGAGGTTATTCCACCAGCAAAAGGAGTTAGGCAGAGATCTTGACTATTCTCTGATAACTCAGCGTCTTTTCTCCAATCAGAACGTAAACTCATATTTATTGAGCTGCTTCTCTGTGCTATTGTCAGTATACATCTTATTAAATATTCTGTACTAATTATGCCATTGGATCCTCCTCACAATTCCATCATACACACACACACACACACACACACACACACACACACCTCTGTCTATATTAACATACATATACAAATAAGGAAACTGAGGCTGAGAGAGGTAACATCATTTCCCAGCTGGCAAATGGCAGAAATAAATTCAAACTCAGTTCTCAGACTCCACAGCCCACATTTCACCCTTTTTGCTTGTCTGCACTTTTCCGGGGCTAAGTAGAGAGCAGTCGCCTAAGCATGCTGTCTGAGGAGAGAATTGGTTGACAGATAGTGGTCCCAGGCAGGGACACGTGCTATGTCCTATTGCAGGCAGGAAGAGAGGGACCACTGACTTCATTTCACAATCTGCTTTTATTCAAATGAAGGCAGGCGCTGGTGCAGGGTGAGGCCAGCATCACTATACTCCCAGGTATTTGTGAAGTGAGGAGTGTGCACAGGGAAGAGATAAGAGCCCCAGCCTGGGCTCAGACAGGCCCAGGCAGGCACACCGCTGCTCTGCTACACGTGTTTTCTTTCTGAGAGCCTTCCTTGCTAATATGTTTGATCACTGGCTGTGTGGAGTTAATTATGTAACCTTTTCTAGAATTTATTTCCTTATCTGTACCATGTATTTAATAATTATCATCATCATCATCTGAAATAAAAAGCCTTTTTATTTTATTTCTTTCTTTGAGTCCTATCTTCTATGTACATTCTCAGGGAAGCTTTCTTTGATTCACGCTCCACCCCACCTGCAGACTGGAATGGGAGCTCATCTCCTTTTATATCTACTGGCATGACACTACCTTCATTATCCCCTCTATCCCCTTCTTTCTTTTGGTTGTTGCTCAGTAATGCTATTTATTTATTTGTTTTTACCCTTTGACCTCCTACACCAGCCATGGGCAAACTACGGCCCACGGGCCGGATTCGGCCCGTTTGAAATGAATAAAACTAAAAAAAAAAAAAAGACCGTACCCTTTTCTGTAATGATGTTTACTTTTTTTAAAAAAAATATATATTTTATTGATTTTTTACAGAGAGGAAGGGAGAGAGAGAGAGAGTCAGAAACATCGATGAGAGAGAAACATCGATCAGGTGCCTCCTGCACATCTCCCACTGGGGATGTGCCGGCAACCCAGGTACATGCCCTTGACCGGAATCGAACCTGGGACCTTTCAGTCCGCAGGCCGACACTCTATCCACTGAGCCAAACCGGTTTCGGCTAATGATGTTTACTTTGAATTTATATTAGTTCACACAAACACTCCATCCATGCTTTTGTTCCGGCCCTCCGGTCCAGTTTAAGAACCCATTGTGGCCCTCGAGTCAAAAAGTTTGCCCACCCCTGTCCTACACCTATTTCTCCCACTCACTCTGGCAATCACCAATCTGTTATTTGAATCTATGAGGGTTTTTTTTTGTTTTGTTTTAGATTCCACACACTGTATAAGAGAGGTCACATGGTATTTGCCTTTCTCTGACTTATTTCACTCAGCATACTGCCCTCGAGGTCCATTTGTTGCAAATGGCAAGATTCATTCCTTTTTTATAACTGAATAATATTTCATTGTTCCATATATTCCATTCCATATATATATATACACACACATATATATATACACACACAGTATATATCTATATATCTATATATATCCATAATAATTAGTTTTATCCATTCATCCATTGATGGATACTTAGGTTGTTTTCATATCTTGGCTACTGTAAATTGTGCTGCCATAAACATGGGCCACAAATATCTTTTTGAGTCAATGATTTGATTTCTTCTAAATACCTAGAAGTGGGATTGCTGGATCAAAAAGTAGTCCTATTTTTAATTTTCTGAGGCACTGCCATACTGTTTTCCACAGTGGCTGCACCAATTTACAATCCTACCAACAGAGCACAAGGGTTACCTTTCCCCCACATCCTCACCAACACTTGTAATTTTTTGTCTTTTGATAACCATTCTAATAGGTTTGAGGTGACATCTCATCGTGGTTTTGATTTGCATCATCATCAGCACCACTGGTAATATACATTATCATCATCATCCCTGGTAAGGCATGCTTTGCTTCTGGGACTTACTGTCTAGTGGAGGACAACAGTCAAATATCCAGACTATACATGCTATGGAAACTCAGAGGAGCGACTCCTGTCTATATGAGCTTAGGAAAGTCACTCTCCCTCTCTGTGCATCAGCTTCCTCTTCTTTCAAACAGGGAGATAAATGAGATGACTTCAGAGGTCCTTTATCCCATGAAAACCTTTCCAGTGCCTCCCTCTGGCTGTACTCTCCTCCCCCACTCCCTCAGCTATGAGGAGAGGTACTCAGCCTCACTCTCTTGGACGATGACTCACTTTCGTGACCTGACAGTTTGAACTTTGTCTCTCACTGTCCAATGTCAACTCCATACCTAGAGCACAAGAGGTCACCTGCAGTATTTGGAGTAATTGAGGGCAAACCAGTAAGTACAATAATAAGTAGTACTCTTTGTAAAGTTGTGCCTGATTGAATAATTCTCACCTCATGCTTGAATGGAAGGAGGAATTACTTACAAATGGAGGCAAATCCATTACAGGGAGACTGCTGGACCTTCAGCCAATAGCCTCATTTGCGTAGGATGAGTCACAGGAATTAGGACTCTCACTGGGAGTTCGGTCATGTGGCAGGTGAGTGGAGAGGTGGTTTCTGCCTTGAGCACTTTGGTCTAGTCCACACTGTGCCTTCCATCTACACGTTTCCTCCAAGGAGCATTTCATATGCTCTACGCTGGTGGGCTGTGTTTTCAAAGACAAGCAGAGCCCATACGAGGAGTAGATCACAGTTCTAGCGAGAATGTGAGCCGCCCAAGGATGTCTCAGTGGTTCATTTTTGGGGGAGAGAAAACTCAAACACTATTTGCTAAACTTCAAATAGCAGCTGATACAAGTGCAGATTTTCACTTGGCTAGGATTTGAATTCCTGTAAGATTTTAGAGTGCAGAGATAAAAACCGTGAAAACACATCCACACACCTCAAGGAAATGGAAACAACTTCAAAACCCCCAACACTTCCTTTTAAGTATAATCTCTGTCTTTTCTCCTCCCTCCCTCCTGCACATTTATACACTTTCCCTGTTCATGTTCCTGTCACAGCCCAGCAGGTTTATTGTTGTTTCTGTACAAGACACCAGGGATCACTGCAGTGAGCCTGTCACTGTTACTTCAGCTGTCACTTTAAAGCTATAGAAAATGAACCTAGCTGGTTTGGCTCAGTGGATAGAGTGTCGGCCCATAGACTGAAGGATCCCAGGTTCAATTCATCAATGTTTCTCTCTCTCTGTCTCTCCCCCTCCTTTCCACTCTCTCTAAAAAATCAATAGAAAAAATATCCTCGGGTGAGGATTAACAAAACAACAACCACCACAACAACAAAACGATAGAAAATGCTTCGTGTGTCTGAGGAAGAATCCCCTACCCCAGCATCCACCAGAAACTTTGCAATCAGCCTTGGTCCCTTACTTGTGCATTTATGTCACCTTTCTCCATCCCTCCTGCTACTGTCCTTATTCAATGGGACGGAATTTTCCACTTTGTTTTGGCATAGAATTCACTGTAGAATCCATGTGACAACTGCAGTCCACTTGTGAGAAAATGCACTAGAATCACTTAGCACAGTGTCTAGGAAATAGTTTCTAATAAACCATGTACTGCTCTTTTCCCATTCCCAACCCTCATTTAGGTACTAGTAGAAGATAGTACATTTGACAGCAATATCCATTACTGGAAGATTCCAAAGGAATGGGGTACTAATACGTCCATCATAGGCTATTGTAGTGCTAAAAGCAACCAGGCCGGTAAGGACTTAGCCATGCTAAGTGCTCAATAAATTATTATTTTTATTCCACTAACATTTATTGTCTTTACCAAATATTTTACTCAGTGGCTCCAAAGACAAAGTGTCATTTAAAAATTGAAAATTGATAGGGTGGTGAAGGTCTGGGGTGGGGGATGGGCGTGGGCTAGAAAGGGTCAATTGGGGGAAAAGGAGGCATATGTAATACTTTCAACCATTAAGATTTAATAAAAAATAAAATATAACTATAGTGAGGCTAGGAAAATGTCTATCAGGTAAAAAAAAATTGAAAATTAGGGTAAAATTAGAGAAAGTCACTCTCTCTGAGAAGTGGAATTGCCAAAGCTCACTTTCTCAAGCTGGCCCTTGCTGAATGGTATGGGATGGGTTTCACCCCCAGGTGTGTCCCCTCTGTATCAATGCAGCTATAATAAATATTGGGAGCACAAAGCCAGGAGCTCACAGTTGAAGAAAATCGTTACCACACTGTGTAACAATTGCTGCAATGAAAGCTTGTAAACAAGCCGTAAGGGCACCAAAGAGGGAGCAAGGGCTGCTGGGAAAGCTGGAGAAGGTTCAGAGGCACCATTTTAGCTGAAAAGTAAAGAACGAGTAGGAGGTTTTCAGGTGGAGAAATAGCAGAGCTTGATTCAGGGTAGAGGAAAGGCCTTCTCTACAGGGGCAAAAAGCCACTCCCCCCCCCCCCCCCCCCCCCGCCCCCAGATCACAGGATTGGGAATGGGGTTAGGAATGACGGGAAAGACTGTTGGGGCAGCGCTGGTCTGCACTGTAAGGAACCCTCAGTTGCATATGGTACTACTGTTCAAGGAACTGTCAAGCAATAAATGAGCAGTATAAATCATTCTACAGAAATGTAGCGCTCCAAAATTATTCTTTATCATTTAATGAGCAACGTCAAGTGTTTGGATTACAAACCCTGAAGGAGAATTTTGCAGTTGACAGAGAAGTCACAGAATTTACCCATCAAAGTTGTCTGCACTGCCATGGCAGGGAAGAGCCTGCTTATTATTAAGTGAGGGGAAAAAATAAAAGCTGGTTTCTTGGGTTTCTCAGCCCACAGATTAAAAATAGCAAATTCAGTTTGGCGGGGGCTGGACAGTGGCTGTGCTGCTTCCAGGCAGATATCTGTAGACGGTGCCAATAGACTACAGCTGAGCCTTGCACAGTGAGGCACACAAGGAAAACCAAGCTTGGATTCAGCTACAGAGAAGAAGGCATCTGTGGTGTGATAACGGAGGTCCACCATTATCTATTCAGCAGCTCCTAAGGGCTTTGTGCTCGGGGCTGGGTGAACGGTGCGGAGTGAGGGCTGGCCTGAATCATTGCCATGGTTTACGGTGGGTGTCGCGCAGAGAACGGTGGTGAAAAAACTGAGTCTTTACCTAACATCCAGCAGGTACAACTCAAAAAAAGTTCCACAGAGCACATTAACTTTGTGACTTTGAATTTTGTGGCTATAATATCTAAATACTAAATATATAGGGCATTTAATTGATAAAATTACTAGCTGTATAGATGATAAGGGCTATAAGCATAAGGTTTTTGCACCTAATTTTATCTTTACAGATATTTAGGGACTATCATCATAGAAAAGTTTAGTTAAGACTGGGGGAGACTGGAAGGATTATTATTTTTTTTTTTGAGAAGAGTCCTCACCTCATAAGGTTGTTGTGAGGATTTAATGAGAAAAATTCTTATAATCTATTTAGCAAAGTGCCTGGCTTATGAATGTTAGTGATACTGCATCACATTTTAGACTTAACGGATCAAAGTCTAATCTCTTATTTACCAAATGTGAACTCTGCCTATTCCAAGGGTAAGCAGAGATGCTCAGTCAGTTCTTGGGGATCAGCTGGGAAAACAGAGAGCTTCCCACCTTTAACACAGCACCCCTGAGTAGCAATCCTACATTTGTGGCTTTAAAAAAAATACTTTTATTGATTTCAGAGAGGCACGGAGAGGGAGAGAGTGATAGAAATATCAATGATGAGAGAATTACCAATCAGGTGCCTCCTGCACACCCCACACTGGGGATCAAGCCTGCAACCCGAGCATATGCCATGACCAGAAATTGAACCATGACCTCCTGGTTCATAGGTGGATGCTCAACCACTGAGCCACACGGGCTAGGCCAATTTGTGGCTTTTCTTTAAATTAACATGGGCTTGTGCTCCTAGCACCCCACCTCTGTGAGAGCCTGGGGCCTGAGAGGTGTTCACAGAATGCCACCTCCACAAATGAGGAGTGGGGAGCACACACACTGATCACATGCTCCAAAGTCATTGAAATGATAATTCTCCTTGACAAGTAAGCACAAGCCAATTATGGAGAGAAGGGGTGTCTTCTTGGGGCCTTGCAGGAAAAACAACCATTCAGATCAAGAAAGCCCTAACTAACACCCGTTTCAACAAGTGGTAGTGTAATCTTTACAAAATACCCGTGAAGTTGTCAAAACATGGAAGGCAAACTGCGTGTCTGTGAGCTTCTTTTCCAGTGAGATAGGCTCTTACACTGACAAGGGCTTGCAATAAATTTGAGACAGCCCCCGGGAAAGCTCTCACTCTGTAGTTGTGTCACCCAAATTCCCAGAACTCTGAAAATAAAGGGAACCTGTTTGCATGACAAGTTATCGCTACTAACAGGTAAAGGCTGTTTCTCATAGCTTTCCCCACTGCTACCTGTGTGTACCAATCACCCTGGATGCATGGAGTCATTTTCCCCCCTTTTCCCTTCATGGACTTCAAGTACACAGAATGTGATAAATTATAATCCTTAGTCATCACATGCTTGTCATTGTTGCATATCCTCATGTTAAGTGGTAGGTTCATGGTGCTTATTACGTTATAATTGGCGGATAATGAGTGAGTTACACATAGGTATTTTTTTTGAGACATGTAATTTTGATTTAACTTAATAACCTTCATACCATGTGTCTTTAGGTTAGTTTATCTCGCATTTTATTTTTTTAAAATTTTTATTGACTTCAGAGAGAGAAAGGAAGAGGCAGAGAGATAGAAACATCAATGATGAGAGAGAATCATTGATCGGTTGCCTCCTGTATGCCCTCTACTGAGGATCGAGCCCATAACCCGGGCATGTGCCCTGATGGGGAATCGAACCCATGACCTTCTGGTTCATAGGTTGATGCTCAACCATTGAGTCACACCAGCTGGGCTTTATCTTGAATTTTAATGAAGCAAACTTACTGCATCCCTCTTACTGGTCCTATTTTACAGAGGAGTGATTGGCTTGTCTCAGCTGACATGGCCAACACTGTAGCTAGGATTGCAGTATTAGGTCTCTTCACTGTCGAGAGTGCCAACTTCCAAGGAAATCCAAACCTTTCCCAGATCATTCGGTGTTTGCCAAGAGCAAGGGCAAAGGCCCATGCATCTTTGTTTCCCCAAGCTCTAGCATAGTGCTGGACATGAAAGACAGTGTATAAACCTTTGATAAATAAATGAAACTATATTCACGTGTCTCCAAAGGATTGTACTCAGCTGTGTGACTATCACTAGGTCACTCATTTCCTCTGACCCTGTCTCTTCATCTATGAACGTACAAAACTCTGCAAATATAAGGACTTATTTCTAGTGTCCACAAATAATCTCTTCAACCCAGAGGACTGGATCTATCATAACCACCTTTTTACTTTTAACCTGGCAATCCGTCTAAAATTGGCTTCATTTAAAAAAAAAGTTTATTTTAGTGACAATTATACTGATTCCGCTCTGGGCTGGTTTTCAGTTTAGTTCAGGGGTTGTTTCAGTATCATGCATGAATTGGTGTCAATTTCTAACAGTGCATAGCTGTTACCTAATGCTGGAGACTTCAACTGGCAGGTAATGCAAACGTACTGGGGTGGTGGCGAGATACCTGCCTGAGGATAGGCCTATACCATACACACAGTTTTAATCTCTGGTCTCAGCTCTGCCAAGTTCTTTCTCCCACTGTTACCTGAGTAGGTGCAGTTACTTTGCATGATTTGCTCTTAACCCCTTTGTCTACCAATCAGTACTCATTCATGTTCACGGGTACATTTTCAACATGTTCATGGGTAACATTTTCAATATTCTCTACTAAATGACACTGTCATCTTCAGGCATCCTTCAACCCTATGCTGAGGCCTCCATGACCAGAGTCCTTTTACTCCTCTCTCCCCACCCCCAGCCTCTCCCCTCCAGTCTCTGCCAAGTACCCACCATTCATCCTCCCAGCAACAAGAGTCAACCTCTTCATTCATAAATATCACTGCTCTGTCCAAACAACCTTTAAGGCCTGTACCGCCCCCCCTCCCCGTCCCCCTGCCCTCGGGCCTAATGAATAGCCTTCTCAAACTTCGTAAAGGAGTACCCAATACCCTCTATTATTGGGCCTCAAGCTACACATCCAGCCTTCTTCCCCCATAGGCCCCTTGAGTATGGTCCATGTTCCAGTTGAATGTAATACTTGCTGGTAGCCAGACATCCGCCACTCCTTTACTTTTATTTCTACTACTGTTTTTTAAGTGTGAAATGCACTTATTCTATAGTTGTTGAAATTACCATCCTCATAGACTTAGCTTAAATGCTACCTTTTCTTGGAACCATTTCTTCATTGCTCTCACTCAGAGTAGGCCCTCTCCCCTTTGAGCCTCCATTAAGACACTGCATCTTTCACTAAGCTTTTTGCCATATATACCATAGGGGTGTGTGGGGTTTGGTGTGTGTGCGTGCGTGCGTGTGTGTGTGTGTGTGTGTGTGTGTGTGTGTGTACACATAAGAAGGTAAGCTCCGGCCTGGCAGCAGTGGGCCTGACTCATCTACCTCTCCCCTCAGTGGTCAGGCAGTACCCTGTACATATGGGAAACCCAAATTCTATTGATGGAAATCAAAGGAAATAACACTCAGATCAAGAGAAGCTTCATTTAAAGGCGACAATAAATTGTTCAGTTCTCCATTCACAAGCGACAGCAAAAAGCATGAGGGCTATACCTTCTAATTTAGATATATTTTCTCCAAATACAACATCTCCCTTATTCTCATATATTTAATTCACTGTTTATTGGTTGAATGCCAAGAACTATATTAGGCCCAAAATAAATCACATTCCCTGTCTTTGAGGAACTTGTAATCTGTTCTCTAGATGTTATTGCAGTTGAAAAATTAGTCTCAGACAGAGAAGCTACTGGCTCCAGATCACATAGTTAGGAAAGCTAAGAATAGAATTCAGGAGTCTAATTTCAGAGCCTATTTCTTTTAAAATGAAAAGACAAAATAATTAGGTATTTTTATGAATATTAGGAACATATGGAAGTTATTATTGACTTTTTAGACATTACATGATCTGTCATTAAAAAGAAAACACTTCTACCCACATAAAAATGTAGTGAACAGTAGTCAAGAGGCAGGATGTACTATTTTGCTTGCTAAGGGTTTGGCTATAATTATGGTAGTGAGGGAGTCAGATGACTGGACAGTAGCTTATCATCTTTATCTTTCAGTACTGATGTTTTAGCTTTGAGCTAAAGACTTGCAAAGTAAACTCCAAAGGGCTTTTTACTTCCCAGAGTAAGGTTAAAGGAAGCCCTGTAGTGAATCAGAATTTATTCATGAATAACTCTCAAAGTAGAAATGGGTTGGAGACAAATTTTATGATTTAGACTTAACATTCTACATTAATAGGAAGAAAATTTAACAAAAGCTTATGTGATGAAACTACACTCATTATTTATATAACCACAAATTATGCATCTCCTATTTACATTACTTTAGTCCTAGCATCACTAATTGAATAAATAGAATTAGGTATGCTAATCATATCTAGAATTAGTTCATACATACAAATGCTTTTAAGAATTATTCTACCTTGCTCACGTAACACATCATCGTGTAGGCCTCAGCTCTGCCACCTACTAGCTCTATGAGTTTGGGTAAGTTATTTATTCTTTCTAAGCTTCAGTTTTCTCATATGTAAAATGGGCATATTGGAAATACTTACCCTGTGGGGCTATTGTAAGAAGCAAATGAACAATGCCTATAAAAATAACCTGTAGAAAATAAAGCAATTTACAGATGTTCAAAGTAACTGCCATACTGAATGAAATGCAGTGTTTTTCCAATGCAATAATGCTGATCGAGTCTGCTCTGGACAGGTAATTACATAATATGGCAGATAACTCAGAAATAATCCCAATTTCTAACCAAAGGCAGGGGCAAGAGCTGGGGACTGAGATCAGTCCTGCTGCCAACTCTACCTCAAAGTCGGCAAACATGTAGTCAAAAACACTCCTCACGCAAGTGGATGTAGGGCAAAACTGCGGCAACTCCCTCTTTCTCTAGGTGCAAAGGGGATTTGGAACCTAGATAAATAAGCACTTTCAGGAAGCTACTCATTCTAGTCTTTTAAATGGGGAAGAGTTTGAGATGTGTGTGCATGTGGGTAGGGGTGGGAAAGAGATAGACTAATATTTCCAGATACTTTACATATATTCTCTCTTTTAATATAATTTCATTTTTACATGACATGTTATTATACTTCTGATAGAAGCTGGTCATTCTGATTGAGACCACACCTTCCAGCTATGCCTTTGTATCTCAAACTTCAGTAAGTCTAAAGGAACCTTGGGGGAGCCTGTTAAAATGCAGCTTTCCTACCACCACCCACAGGGATCCTGATTCCACAGGACTGAGGATGGGCCGGACAGCTCTATTTTAAATAAGAGCCTCAGCTGATGTTAATGTAGGTGCTCCAGGCTATCTATCTATCTATCTATCTATCTATCTATCTATCTATCTATCATCTATCTATCATCTATCTATCTATCTGTCTATCATCTATCTATCTATCTATCATCTATTATCTATCTATCTATTATCTATCTATCTATCTATTATCTATCTATCTATCTATCTATCTATCTATCATCTATCTATCTATCTATCTATCTATCTATCTATCTATCTATCATCTATCTATCTATCAATCATCTATCTAATCATCTATCTAATCATCCCCCCTGCTCGTTTCTTCCTTTTGGAAATTTAATCAACACAGCAGCAGAACAGTCTGCTAAAATTCTAGTCTCTGCTAAACCCTTGCAAAGGCTCTCCACTGCCCTAGTGATCTTGCTCCCGACGTCCCCTCTGCCTTCTCTGCTGACACTGTTGCTTTTGTAGTTAAGTAACATCAAGCTTCTTTGGCTTCCCCAAGGCACACTGGGCTGTTTCCTGTTTTACATCCTGTCCCCTATATATTATTCTTTCTATCCTTTTATTCCTGGATAGGTTTTACTTTTCCTTCCGCTTTGCTTTGAATGTTATCTCTTCTAGGAATTTCCTATGAACTCCAAGAGATGCTTAAGTATTCCAGGTCTAAGTTTAAATAGTACGTTGGGCTCACTTCTCACTCAGCACTTTCCAGATTCTTATTTGCTAACATGTTTATTGATGCAGAATATTTTATGATTCCAAAGGGGAAACTATCTTTTATGCATGGTGTTCTTCCATTGCTTCAGCCAGTATCAGTACCTGGCACATAGTATGTCCTCAACAAATGCCTGTTAATAAAAGCCCAAACAACAGAAAACACTAGAGGAGTAGAGCACAATGAGCAAGTATATTTATTAATTCAATTTTCCATGCTCCTGCCAATATTCATTAAATGAAACATTTAGCTTAATTAAGTAATGAAAATAGTATGGGCCATTAAAGGTATTTTTTTCAAGTTTACCACTTTTTAATTTATTTTTTATTCTGATGATGAGGTTGACCCAACATATATACAATGTATATGTCAATACATACAAAACAAAAAAGTTGTCTTAAAAATGAAATAAGTTATAGAAGGTAGACATGCTTTATAAGCTAAATCACATCTAAAAATGGATGTGTGTGTGTGTAGTAGACAGATTCTACTGTCTAAATTTATGTTATTCTAAATTTGGTATATAAGGTTGCAGTTCAATTTGGTAGTTTCAACAGTAGTACTTTTTGGACCTAGGAGGGAGATGGCTACCAAGAATAAGTATGCATAGAAATACCTAAGGAACATGATCTATTCTCCATTCCATTCCATAGACTAGCAGTTTCTTCAGTAACTTGACAAATAAATACCTTTTGGAGAAGAAATGAAATGATACATATTTATTCATTCAAAACTATTCACTGAGTTCAGCTGCCTTTCAAGGTTCAGATGGGGACCATCTTACATGCATCAGAGCAGGAAACTCAATTATAGGCCCCTCTGAGAACCATCTGCAGAGAGGCCACCAGTACTTCTTTGTCAGAGAATTCACAGTGTGCTGCTCTGTGGTTCTCAGGGGACATAGAGCTCAAGGTTTGGACAAATGTGATTATCACATTGAAAAGAAAATGTAATGAGTTAGCACCTGTCTCCAGCCTGGGCTAGCGATACTCTAGAATTCCCTGGACAAGCCCTGTCTTAGTTCTTTGCATAAAAATGTTAGATGGTCAAAACCATACTGCCTGTGAAATGGGGAAAGAATCAGAGAGAAAGACTACAGCCAGGAAGACCAGTCAGGATGCTGCTGGAGGGCCTGGAGCAGGAAGTAATAATACCACCGAGGAGGGGCCTTTTCTGAGTTTATGAGCTCTGAGGGGAAATGCCTTCCAGAGGCCCATGGAGTGGGTAGTATGGCTTTCCTTCCACCCCTCCTCCCTGAATCTCTAGGTCACCACTGGACAACTGAGCTCTTCATTGGGCTTAGGCCCTCTGAAGACTGGCTCTATAAGGGGATTTCTTTTGAGGGCAGTGATGACTTTCCCTTGAAACTCCAAATGTCACTTTGGAGCTGTTACAAAAGCAATTCCTATAACTCATTCTTGGTGAAGCAAACACAATTCTTGCTAACAAAACACTGAGTGTCCAATTACTTTTTTGATACATGACACAGTGGCAGGCTCTGCTGCCCACTCCCTGTGTAACCCAGAGAAAGGATTCTCAGTTTCTTCATCTGTAAATGACAGAGTAAGGAGTCAATGGCCATAGAGAAATTTCCAAGACTCTGTGAAGTAGAACTGAGATTTCTCATGCCAGCTCCAACTTGATTCAGGGAGACGGCCATGACCTTACGACCCATAGCGTCATCTCTGCCCACGCCCTCTCTCACAGTCAGCATCTACTCTTAGAGGGAGCTCAGGCAACAAAATATTATGAGAAACCATTAGGTCAAATGCCCAAAAACAACAGTCTTCTCTGATTTCTCTAGAAACAGTTTCCCATTTTCCTTTTCTTTTGCCACTATTTATAGCTCAGATTTTCAGAATCTCACACCAGAATACAATAGCTTTCTGAACATCTCTCACCGTTAGTCTCATTCTTCTCCAATCTGTCCTTCCCACAGTTGCCAGATTGGCCTCTTGGAAACCTACTTTTTTTTTTTTTTTTTTTTATCATTACTTCTCTTTCTTCTAAGATGGATGAATGACATGGTAGATACCATGCTAAGTGTTAGGGGTGCAAAGATGAGTAAGTTTGGACCTTTGGGCAATGATACAGTTACATTCAGGGTGCAAGCCCAGAGGAAATCAGTAGGTCTGGGTGGGTCACAACCCTTCAAATCTTCACTGTCTACACTATAAAGTACATGTTTTCAGGGAAAGGTAAGGCACCAAAACTGACCAGAGTTTAACTTTCCAGTCCCGAATCCTTTTACTCTCCTCCATACACTGTTGCTTGCAGTGAATATAAACCATGCTTTACTTCCTACTTTTCCTGTGTCCAATTTCTACTCCACCACCTACACCTTGAAAATTGTGCTAATCCTTCAAGGTCCCTCTTACCCCCCCCCAATCCAAAATTCCTCAGCCTCCACGCCAGAATCTCCTCTCCCACTGAACTTCAGAGCAACTTCCTGTTCCTCTTGTCTGGCATGAATAACTTCCTATCTGAGGGGACTCCTTCTTTCCCCTGAAATCCCTGCTCCTTCAGAGCAGTGACCATGGCTTGTCTTGGTCTACACTGACTAGCAAGCTGCCTTGTATTGGCATCTAGTAAAGCCTTATTAAATAACTGAATGAGCACGTTTGCCAAGACCTGTCCCCTTCTTTGTTCTGGTTGGCCACGATAGAGAAAGTATGTAGCCCACGCTCACTGCAGAAACGGTCTGAGTCAGAAAGATACACCATTGAGGAAACCAGCTTTCTCCTTTCAGGATTTAAGCTTATGTCTAAATTTTTTGACAACGCTAAACCCAATTCAATTTATTTCTTCATTTTTCTTAAAAAGCACAAGTGTAACATGGATTTAATAAGGAAGAGAGCATGCTGTTGTGAACAGATTATGGGTTTTGGAATCAGACATGGGCTCAGATTTCTTCATCTCTCGAAGCCTCAGTTTCTTTAAATCTATAAAGAGGGAATGAATAATTTCCTTTCGAATTCTGTGGTGGTGATTAAGAGATCCATGTAAGCTGTCTGGGTTTTTCCAAAGAACACTCCAACTACTTCAAATAACATCTAGCACCTTTGTTTTGTAACAGCCTGTGGATAAGTAGGTTATTTATTTATTTACAGCCTGCCTGCCTTTAAATTTACAATACAAAAGGGGCACATACATATTGCACTTGCTGAAATTTAGTAAGGATATTGTTGCTCTCTCATACTCTCTCCAACATATATTTCCCTTCCTTAAATTATATTTTTAAAATAAAAATAAAACAAAATTTAGCCCAAGTCACTAAATACTGATTTTTCAATGGCGAACAGCTCAATTCTGAAGACTATACAATTTCCTATGCATCTTAATAAGTAACAAAATGACTGATTAGGAAACTGATTTTAAAAAGTTAGAAGAACAATTAAGGAATTTAAGATGATGATTACATTTTCATCACAGGCTGGTTTGAATGGAGGCTCATTAGGAACTTAGCAGTGAGATTTGGGGAACTGGGATGGTTCTCAATGAGACCCATCCAAACAGATGACCACTTTGATCTCAGGGGTCTGGGAAGACTGGAATTATCTGGAAAGCCTCAGATTTCCTCATGGATACTCTAAAATTTCAATTCGCTTTAAAGCTCATAGCTAGACTTTCCATGTAAGCTTCCTGACCTTCCAGAAGTTTTTATCAGCTCATTTGTTAAAACTCCCACCACACTATCTACACCATCCATCTGGTGTCCCTGATCTGCTGGGCCTTACTCCAACATGCCGACAATTTCCACCTTCATGTCTATGCTGGTCCATGCCTACAGTTTCCACCTTCATGTTCATGGCAAATTCTTATACTTCAAGATCTTGTTCAAATGACACCTTCTCTTTGAAGCCCTCTTTCCTACCCAAGGCATAAATAGGAACTCTCTTCTTCTTCTGTCCTCCAGCAAAATAAGGTACAGTGTGAAGAAATGGAAAGAACAAATGTTCTGCTGTCAAAAATGACCTGATTTAGCTTGGCTAGTGTTCTCAGTGGTTGAGCATCGACCTATGTACCAGGAGGTCAAGGTTCAATTCCCAGTCAGAGCACATACCTGGGTTGCAGGCTCCCTCCCCAGTGGGAGTGGAGGAAGGGCATTCAGGAGGCAGTTGATCAATGATTCTCTCTCATCACTGATGTTTCTATTTCTCTCCTTCTCCCTTCCTCTCTGAAATCCATAAAAATATATTTTTAAAAAATGACCTGAATTTAAACCTGACTCTTGCACCTATTAGCTATGTGATCTTAGGTAAATTATTTAATTTCTCTGAGGCTCTGTGTCCTGATATTGAAATCAAGATCATTAATTCTCTAAATTTATTGGGAAAATCAGTGATATTGGATTATTTTTTTCCTATAAATTTTTTTGTGTCAGCTTCTTGAGATGACAGACTTTGTCTTTTTATTTATTTTGCTGCCCCATACAGCACCTAGCATAGTGCCTGGTATTTTGCAGCATTTAGTGTTGTGTTTTTCTTTAAATCAATGGGTAGTTCAGGAAAAGTAACTGAAGCACTGATAGGTCAATTAAAGTCAAAGCTCTTCTATGAAGTGCTCTCTGGTCATCCCATGCCCGTTAATTTGAATTCTCATAGCTCTGTCACGGCCTGCTTCACACATACTAATTGATTTTAAGTTACTCCAAGATAGTAACCGTGGCTTTCACTTTGAACTTGGGCAACACTTCACAATGCTCTGTAACTGCCAGCAAATGATAAGATTATTTAAAACACCATCTTTTTCTCATTCCAAAGAGTTTTACTCTTCAGTTTAAGTTAAATTTATTTTATGGTACTAGACACTAAAGCCTCTATAACAATGGCTTATGTCTATACTCCTTGCCTTTGGCTCAAAGTGAGTGGCACTTCCTGATCACCTGACCCAACTTTCCCAACTCTTTACACAGTTTGTCTTTCCTTCTCCAGTGCACTTTCTCTCTCTCTTTTATAACATATTTTTTATGGATTTTTTTTCAGAGTCAGGAAAGGAAAGGGAGAGAGAAATAGAAACATCGAGGCTGCCTCCTGCATTCCCCTCACCGGGGATCAAGCCAGCAACCCAGGCATGTGCCCTGACCTGGAATCGAACTGGTGACCTCTTGGTGCATGGGGGTGATGCTCAATCACTGAGCCACACTGGCTGGGCCAGTACACTTTCTCTCAACTGTCCTTTCTTTTCTCCTTGTGGACAAGCATCTTCTTACTGATGTATTATTCTCCTGGGGGTTTGGAAAACTTTGGTTCATTATTTCTTAATTTGATTACTGCTGGTGGGCACCTTAAAAATCATTGAATCCAGACACACCAAAAAGGGGACAATTCCAAATATTGTGTTAGGCATGACTATCGATCATGGCACTCACCCCCCCCAACCCCCCACTCCCCCCGCCAAGGTCATATAAGGCCTCAGAATCATTTTCAACACACTATTCCAGGTAGAAACTATCAATCCATCAATCTATGTAGGAAGTGAAACGTGTCTGACATACCTGGCGTAGTTCAAAGCTGTTATTTTGCTAATGAGGCCCAAGGGGCAGTTGTGACTTAGTCATGAACTGAAACCAGAACCCAGGTTACTTAACCCTCCTGATTTCAGTCTAGGGTTTCCTTTACCACATGATCACTGCTTCTCTTCCTGTGGTCATTCAAGTCCTAGAATTTATATTCTATGCATTGATATATACTTAAGGAGAAGGGCCTATGTTACACTTTGAATCTTTCACAAGTTCTAGCTCTGTGTTTGGCACATGATAGGTATTCAATAAAAATTCTTTGGTATAAATCTAATTACATATATGAAACAAACAGGAAATATATCCTTTTTTTCCCCAAAAATCATTGAAAAATCCTATCCTTTTGTATATAAGCAGTATTTATTTAAAAGGACTGCATGCATGAAGACATATACTTTCACATTTTTAAGAGCAACATCGTATGTTTAAATAAATTCCCATCTGAATGTTTTAGGGGAAAGTAAATTATGTTAATAAAAGGACTGCACAATTACACTTCTACTTAAAAATACAAAGGGCAGTGTAGGTTTGGGGATCAGAAGTCCTGAGAAATAATAGATTTTCTTCTTGTTTTCCATAGTGACATATACTGACCATAACTTGTGGTTCTTTTTGACAATGAGAAACCAGAAATGTCAGGACAGAAAAATAAAGGAAAGGAGACAAACAGAAAGAGAATAGGGAGAAGGAAGCAAAGGTATTTTATACTATAGCAATATAATGCTAATATTATATAAAACAGAGTTTAAAAGCTATACTACCCAAAGCTAACATCATACTTAATGGTAAAATACAGAAAGCCTTCCTCTTAATCTCAGGAACAAGGCAAGGATGACTCCTCTTGCCACTTCTACCCAGGGCAATCAGAGGTTCTAGCCACGGCAATCAGGCATGACCAAGAAATAAAAGTCATCCAGATTGGAAAGAAGTTAAAACTTCTTTCTTACATATGACATGATTTTGCAAGAGAATAATATTGGAACTCTACCTCATATCATAAAAATTAACTCAAAATGGATCAAATACCTAAATGTAAGAGCTAAAATTATGAAACACTTAGAAGAAAATATCAACATAAATCTTCATGACCTTGGATCAGGTGATGGTTTCTTAGATATGACATCCAAAATACAAGTAACAAAAGACAAAATAGATAAAATTCATCAAAATTAAAACTTTTGTTCATCAAAGGACACTATCAAGAGAGTAGAAAGACAACTCACAGAATGGGAGACAATATTTGGAAAGCACATATTTGATAAGAGATTAATATTCACAATATGTAAGGACACTTTACAACACAATAACAACAAAAGAACCTAATTTAAAGATAGGCAAAGGATCTAAATAGATATTTCTCCAAAGAAGAAATACAAATGGCCAATCAGCACATGAAAAGATGCTCAATACCAACAGCCATTAGAGAAATGCAGATCAAAACCATAATGAGATACCAAATAGGGTGGCTATAAGCAGAAAGACATATAATAACAAGTGCTGGTGAATATGTGGAGAAATTGGAACTCTCACACACTGATGGTAGGATGGTAAAATGGTATGACCACCTTGGACAACAGTCTTGCAGTTCTTCAAATGACCCAGCAATTCCACTTCTAGGTATATCCCAAATGGAAATAAATGTATGTCCATGAATGCTCACAGCAGCATTATCCATAATAGCCAAAAAAGTGGAAACAACCCAAATATCCATCAACTGATGAATAAATTAATTGAGGTATATCCACAATGGAATATTATTTGGCAGTGAAAAGAATAAAATATTTACACATGCTACAACATAGATGTATTTTGAGAACATTATGTAAAGAAGCAGGCACAAAAGATCACATAATGTATAATTCCATCTATATGAAATATCCAGAATGGGCAAATCTATAGAGACAAAGTGGATTAGTAGTAGGGCTGGGTTGGGGTGGAGATGGGGTTGGGGGAAATGGAAAGTGACTGCTACAGGATCTCTTAATGGGGTGATAGGATGTTCTAAAATTATGGTGGTGGTTGTATAACTCTCAATATACCAAAATCCTTTGGATTACATACTTAAATTGGTGAATTGTATGGTAGTAAATTAGACCTCATTAAAGCTGTTATTAAAAAAGATACATGTGCATATGAGTAAATCTTTTAATTTTAGTGATTAAATTTCATTTGTTAATTCTCTTCTATGTCTGTCACAACAATCCATGTATTCACTTAGATGGTTCATATGCATATTTCCATAACCACTACTCTTAGCTTTATAATGTGTAAAAGACTAGACTATTTTATGATGAACAGGTATCTTTTATGAAATCCATCCCTTTAGACATTTCATTTAAAAGAAAACAAATTAAAAATGAAAACACCTAAATTATATGTCTCTTCTTCATTGTAATCATTATATCACCTTCATCAACACATGATTTCTGTTGACCGCTAGCAGCTTTACCCCCAGGATTTAATATATTCACCATAAATCTGTTTCATCAGAAATCACATCATTTCTTTTAGCAATACATTTATAACAGTGCTCTACTGTCTGGTAGCTTCATAATTTACTTGCTATTGAAAGACTAAATGTTAATTATAGTTAACTCCATGGCAATCGAGAGAACTTAATGTTTTGATTATTTTGTACCTACCCCTTTTGAATCAATCACTCCAGGTTTTGCATTAAACTTCACAGTCTTCAATCGGGCACGTTCCTTTCTTTCCACCCTAAAGAAAATTGAAAATAAAGACTCTATCACATGGCCAGTCACTTAGGATTAAAGTTCCTCATTAAATGAAGGACACCTCTTCTTATCAGGCAGCTCAAATAAAATGTGTTCTAAAATATTTCTGTTCTTTTGCGTAAAAAGTATACAAAGACAGTATAAAAAGTCTTGGTATAATGTCTTTAAGCTGCTAACACATCCCTTGAAATTTCTGGGTTTTTTGGACTGAAAGTAATAGTATTTGGAACAAAGAGGGAGAAAAACCAGTATTTGTTATTTAAGTGCCTGAATAAATCCATCGAAACTTATTTCAAAGAAATCACAGCGCATCCTCTCTTCCAACCTTTTCACCTTTCTTTTTGTTTCTTTTTTCTTCCTTTCCCTTTAAGAACACTGGGTAATTTACTACCTTCACCTCCAAACCAAACATGTTACAGATAATCTTGAATTTCCCCCCTTTCCCAATGTCCTTCTCCTGTCATTCTTCTGCAGACTTCACTATTTACCCCCATTTCATTTATTTATCAATCACTTATTGAGGGCCTACCATGTATCAAGTAAGGAGCTGGGAACAAGAGGGAAGCACTTTAACAGCATGACTGCAAAGAACAGAAAGCTTGATAATACTACACAGTTAGACCTTTGATAGCAATGTGGGAGCAAAGAGAAGTGGAAAGCATTGAGGTGGGCTTCTTGGAGGAGGTGTCAATTTATGTGATCTTGAAGGATGAGAAAGAGCTTGTCAGTAGGAAAAGTTCAGGGAGAATTTCCCAGACGGGAGAGACAACATACACCATGAGCTGAGGCTATAAGCAAGCTAAAGGTGTGAGGAAGATTCCAGTAGATGGTACATAGAGGATGGGGAAGTGAGGCTGGTGGTGGGGCCTCCTTGTAAAGGGTATTCACCCACACTAAGGACTTGGGTGTTTTTCCTTGGGGAATCCTCAAGATTAGAGGATATAAAACAGGAAAGTAATAGAATAGATGAGCATTTTAAGTATGTGACCCTGGTGAAGGAGAAATACTGGAGGAGGAAAGGGACAGCTGGAAGCAGGAGGTCTATCTATTTATCTATGTATTTATTTATTTTTAAATATCTTTTTATGATTTAGGAGAGAAAGGGATGGAGACATCAATGATGAGAGAGTTACTGATGGCATCCTCCTGCACTCCCCACACAGGGATCGAGTCCACAATCCAGGCATGTGTCCTGACCAGGAATTGAACTGTGACCTCCTGGTTCATAGGTTGACGCTCAACCACTGAGCCACGCTGGCTGGGTCAGGAGGCCTATTTAGAAGATATTGCCATAACCCAGGCAGGAAATGATTAGATATCATAGTGAAGTGGAGGAGAGAGAGGGGCTTGAGGAATATCAGTAAAATAAAATTGCTAGGAGTTGTGCCTTGTTTGAAGGCTGCCATTGAAAAATAGGAAAAGGCAAAAATTTAAATATCTCCCTATTTTTTTATTTTTTTGCCTCTCCAGTGTGTCACATCATTTCTTTCTCTGAGCCATAATAGCACTTATTTGCACCTCTGTGTCGGCTTTTCTCTCATTTCCCTGTGTCTGTTTATTTCTCATTACACATGCAAGGCTCTATGGTCTTTGAAGGCAAGCCCACATATCACCCCACAATGTGTTATAACAAGTCCTCCATTAGTAACTGTTGAACTAACAGAATATTCATTGCATTGTTTTAACATGACACTTGGCTAGCTCTTTTTTCAAAAACGGACAAAGAAAAGAAAGAGGAAAAACCTAAATCTAGAGAAACTTAATGGTTTCTAAAATCTAAGCTATTCATAGATTAATAATTAACAACATTCGCCTTTTAAACTGTGGACTCTTTTGTGCTTCCAGCTGAAACACAGTGAGAATCAGGGTTTCTATAGTTACAGAATGGAGTTTCAGCATATATTTATTTCAATGTGAGAGTAGAATATTTGAGTGGAAACAGCTGAATAAAATTTTTCAAATCTAACCTCACATATGAAAGCAGTGTGTTCCACGGAGAGTTTCTGTGTGCACCCAACATTCAGGAGTTGGGAGGAGAGCAAGGAAGACTTCAGAGAAGGTGAGCTGCCGGCTGGAAAGATGTTCCCTGATAAAATGCCTTCTCTGAGCTCCTTCAGCTTTTCTCAGTTTTAATCCAAGAGCAAATGCTAATTCATATTCATTTCTTTGGATTTTTCTAACACCGCTGTTATAGCCCTGACTTTATCCTGGCTTCTTTGCATCAACCAGGCTAAATATGGAAAAGACGAGTCCAATAGATGTTGCCAAAATGACTGTAGCATGCAGAGAACACACATGGTTATTTGATCAGGCTGTGCAAATTCTGCATAAATCTATAAAACTCATGTGGGCCCCAAACATGCAAATATTAGGCTCAGTATTCTACTCTAAAAATTGTTTGGCCACAGCATTCTAATTTTTTCCCCCGTGGTTCCTAAGTCCATTCTTTTTTTTAAAAAATATATTTGATTGATTTTTTTACAGAGAGGAAGGGAGAGGGATAGAGAGTTAGAAACATCGATGAGAGAGAAACATTGATCAGCTGTCTCCTGCACACCCCCTACTGGGGATGTGCCCACAACCAAGGTACATGCCCTTGACCGGAATCGAACCTGGGACCCTTGAGTCCGCAGGCTGATGCTCTATCCACTGAACCAAATTGGTTAGGTCCCTAAGTCCATTCTTTTCAGATTTCTTAACAAGTGTCCCTATTAGGCCATTTGTAATGGTCTATCCCTTAAATCTTAAAAGGGTTGCAAAGAATGTTGTCAGATGGATGAACAAACAGCCAGATAGACACAAACACATGCATACAAACCTAATATTTGATATGGTATATTATTGCTCTTCGAACAGGCAACAGAGTTAGTAAATAACAATTTTTAAAGCCCTCCTTATATAGGTGGCATGGTTTCATTAACAATGATAATGATGATATATATATAAGTGGTGGCTGAAATTTTAACATATAAGTATTAATGAAAAATTCCTTTACTTTTACATGATCTCATCTGCTCCCCACTATAACCCAGTGATGTAGGTGTTATCAACCCTATTCTATGGCTGGGTAACCTGAGACTTGAAGTGTACGCCATTAGAAAGTGGTAGAAATAGGGCCTGAACAAGTACCTGCTAACAGCTAACTTTAGTGACATGCACATCCACTCAGTTTCAGAAACAGCATTCAAGGGCCGTCCACACCTTCCTTATCCAATGGGAATTCTCAAAAAAACGTGATGTTCTGGCTGAGAAGCACATAGCTTTATGGCCAATACAATTCCCTGTTAGTCTGGGCTGAGTTTATCACAATGAATAACAACCCCTTGCCTTGTACTCCCATATCCAAAATGTCCTGAATTAAATAAACCATAACCCAATTTAAGCATATAATCACTGAGATAATACCGTATCTTAATAGTCTGGCCTCAATATTAAGAATTAACTTGCTCTTAACACTGACATTCAGGTTAGCCAAATGCGTATTTGCAACAGTATGTCACAAAGTATGTGATTGATTTCTCTCCTCAGCAGTCTTTTTGGTGTTCACAGAAACCCCACCATAGTCTTGCTTTCCCATCACTAAGGCCCACATTGATTGCCGCTTGGATTTCCCTGCAAACCCCCCTCCTTGGTAGTAGTGGCTATGGCTTATCTTTTCTTTCTCACCTTATTTAGTCCCTGCTTCTCTCCAATGGCTTCTTGGGATGCATGTGGATAGCTTATTGCTGAAGTGAGAGTTAGGGTTGGGAAACAGGGCCCTACATAGTGCTTTGAGCTCAAAATCTGAAGAAAGGAAAATAGCCATCCTTTGCAAATGCACAAAAGTATCAGAAGCTATTCTAAGCACTTTGCCTACATTATCTATCATCTGTACAATGATCCAGGGCTTAACATAGAGCTGGGAATAGAGTAGGAACTAAATGAATCTTTGTTGAATAAATGCACGAATAAATTAACCCTCAAGGAAGCTACTAGTTCTTGACCTGAACATGAAAACAGGCTCAGAGACTTTCAGTGACATGACCAATCAACCAGTGTGTCTGATAAAAAACAAAAAACTGTTCATTGTTTTATGACTTTTTCACTTGGTAAATTTAGCATCACCTTCTCTAATTATTTTACTAAGTAAGACTCCTTTGGCAGAAATAGGTGATATTAAGTTTCCTAAATCTTTACCTAAGGAAAAGGTAGACAGAATAGAGTTGAGAAGAACCGCTGTACTTCTCTCACACTCAAGAGAGGCAAGCAATTAATTAGATTATTTAAGCAGAAATAATCCTCTCCGCCCTCATTTGGTTGCTGACCAAAATACAGAAAATATAAACTGGATGGCAAAATACGAGCAATCGGTTCTGACACCGAGCATCTCCAGAGAGAACCACATGGTCATGCTTTAATGAGCCCAACTGTCTCCTTCTGCCCTCTCAGCCAATTCCCATCTGGCCTTTTCAGGTGCTGGCCAACCCCCTAATGAAGTCAGGCTTGGAGTGCTAGATGGTGGGAACATCATTTGGTGCTGGGTGTTCCTTCGGCTGTGCTCCACAAGGCCCTGTTGCAGGGAGAATGGAAATGCCATCCATGTTACTGGCCACAGGCTTGCTGCGAAAGCTAGGCAAGTACACCCTTATGCAATGTCAGCTGCAATCTGTCATCTGAGAGCCCAGGTGACCAGTCACTGTGGGGCAATATACACTAGTAGAGACTTGGATTAAAGACTGTGGAACAAATCTGAGCTTGGCCATTCCCAAACTATGTAGCCTCAGAAAACAGAGATTTATGCTAAGAGCCCAGGTTTTGAAATCATACAAGCCTGGGTTTGAATTCTACTTCTACCACTTACTAGCTCTATGACCTAGGGCAGTGGTCGGCAAACTGCGGCTCGCGAGCCACATGCGGTTCTTTGGCCACTTGAGTGTGGCTCTTCCACAAAATACCACGTGCGGACGCGCACGTACAGTGTGATTGAAACTTCGTGGCCCATGCACAGAAGACAGTATTTTGTGGAAGAGCCACACTCAAGGGGCCAAAGAGCCACGTGAGCCGCAGTTTGCTGACCACTGACCTAGGGCATGTCATTCACCCTCTTAGGATCTCAGGTTCATGTTGTTAAAATTAGAATATTAATACAGACTTCAAAAAAATTATAGTGAATGTTAAATGAGATAATACAAGAAAATTGTTTCACACAGTGTCCAAAACCTAGTAAGAACTCCTTAATTGGGAATGGTACACTCCTGGTGTAGTGGAAAGCCGCATGGTTTTACTACCAGAGAGACCTGGGTTCAGCCACTGGCTGGCTGTAACCCTTGGTTTCCCTATAAGGCTTTGTGAAGATCACATGCAATTGTATATTTGAAAGCACCTGGCGCAATACAGAGGCAGTGCTGTCATCAGATGGAATCTATCTCTCTTCTGTCTGCTGCCCTTTCACTTCTCTTGACACCTGCTATAGACTGAACGTTTGTGCCCTCAACCCCCACCTTGTCAGTTCATCTAGTGAAGCCCTGATCCACAATGTGATGGTATTTGGAGCTGGGGCCTTTGGGAGAGAATTAGGTCAGGAGGGTGGAGACATTATCAATGAGATTAGTGCCCATAGAAGAAGAGACATACGAAAAAACAATCTCTCTTTCAACCATATAAGGAGACAGCAAGAAGGCCATCTGCCAACTAGGAAGAGGGCCCTCACTGGAAACCCAATTAGCCAGCACCTTGAATTTGGACTCCCAGTCTCCAGAACTGTGAGAAATCAATGTTTATTGTTTAAACCACCCAATCTGTGGTATTTTGTTATCGCAGCCTAAGCCGAGTAGGACAACACCTTTATTTACGATACAGCCCTCATTGCTCTAATCACAGTGCAGCTGTACCATAGTTACATGCTGGTCCCATAAATGTTGAGCTCCAGAGAGTGGCCCGATGACAGCCCTTGGAATCCAGATGCTGCTCAAGCAATGCTTCCCGAATTAAATTTTGAGAAGTCTTACTTTTGTAACTTTGGGAGATAGGATTGCATATGAATTAGGAACATCAATTCTGCAGCCTAGATTCAAATCCCAGTTCCGTCATGTACTAGCTAGGCAGTTTTAGGCAAGTTAAACAACCTCCTGATTTATCAAATGAAAATAATATCACTTCCTTTATAAGGTTGCAATGCAGTTTAAATAAGTTAATTGTAAAGGACTTAGAACAGTGTCTAGCATGTCCTAGGGGTGTTCTGGTAAATAAAATTTATTCACCATTTTCAAAAAATGGAGGGAAATCATTTTCATCTTGGTTTTATTGGGATGATTAAATGGAATAGTAATAGGGAAACATCTTTGTAAGGAGTAATGTCACACACTGATGTAATCCATTATGAGATTTTTCCAGATCCACTCCACTAGCTGAACTATACTCATAAAAGGGGCTATAGGGAAATTAAGGATGGAAAAATAACCCCAATGTAATAGTAAATTATATTTGTATCAGCTGCTATTTACTCTGAGCTGAATGAAATCTGAAGTGAGGCTGCCTCATTAGAAGTAAAGTATTAAAGAGTAAGCTCAGAACAGGCTCATGACAGGCTTTAAATTGCATTAAAGCAAGTGCATCAGACTCTGTGAAGAACCAAGATGGTGGTGTAGGTAAACGCCTATACTTACTGCCTCCCACAACCACATCAAAATTACAACTAAAACACAGACCAATCATCATTTAGAACCAGCTAAAAGCTGGCTGAATAGAAGTCCTATAACCAGAGAAGTAAAAAGAAAGCACATTGAGACTGGTAGGAGGGGCAGAAGCACAGAATGGGCTGGACTGGCACCCACCTGTGCCCCTTTTTTAATCAGGAGGGAGATAGACTCTGTGGAGCTGCCCATGAGGAGCAAGGGATCTCAGCTCCACACCAGACCCCTATCCCAGGGTCCCAGAGCTGGGAAGAGAAGCCCCTGCATCTTTGCGATGTAAAAATCAGTGGGGATTGGGGCTGAGTGACACGGAGGCTGGTGAACATCCAGGTATTCCTTTTAAAGAACTGGGCAGGAACTTACACTGTCCTACTTCTTCTGAGCCCCAGCACCAGGGGCACCCAGACACATATGGGGAGGAACTGGATTGTCTCGCATCAGGGCAGGAACTTGGGGGAGGCTTTCTCCCAGAAAGGGCTGCTCGCAGGGTTCATTGTTCTAGTGCTGGGACCTCCCTGTCCCAGGGCTGACTGGCAGCCAAGTAGAGTTTCCATCAGGTTGGCCCAGACTGTTTGCTCCACCCTGGTGATTTCCTGAGACCCCACCCAATCCAGTTTACAGCTCCACCCAACCTGGTTGCACCCAATTTTCCGCATGAATAGCCTGTCCCTGCTCAGACTTCAGACTTTGCTAAAATCTCTCAAACAAGCTTCAGTTGGTGACAGTGTGCCCCAAACCTATCAATAAAAGGGCCAAGACCCAGCACTAGCACCAGCTTGCCTTGATTCACAGCTGGGCCTTGCCTCCTGCACAGCAGCTCTCCCACTGTAGTCGCAGCTGGTCATCACAGCCAATTGATCTGGAGGCCAACTCCTCCCATAGATGCCAAGAGCAATCAAGGCTCAACTACAAGACTGTGCACACAGCCCACACAGGGGCACACCTGGTGAAAGAATTACAAGTCCAGCAAGCACAGAGAGTCTCAAACAAGAGGAACCCAAAGAGGCCCACACCAAGACACATCATAATTAAGATGCCAAAGGTTAAAGACAAAGAGAGAATCTTAAAAGCAGCAAGAGATAAGCAGTTAGTTGCCTACGAGGGAGCACCCATCCAACTGTCAGCTGATTTCTCAACAAAAACTTTGCAGGCCAGAAGGGACTGGCAAGAAATACTCAAAATGATGAATAGCAAGGACCTACGACCAAGGTTACTCTACCCAGCAAAGCTCTCATTTAAAATTGAGGGTCATATAAAGGGCTTCGTAGACTAGAAAAAGCAAAAGGAATTCATCACCAGAAAAAAAAAGAAATGTTAGAGTATTCAAGAAGAAGGAGAAGAAGAAGGAGGATGAGGAGAAGGGGGATAAAAGATATGAACAATAAAATGGCAACAAATACATATCAACAATTGAATCAAAAAATTAAATGAATACAAAATGTAATGAACAAACTGGTGAATAAAAGAGAATCAGAGGCATGGAAGTATGGAACAGACTGACGAATCTCAGAGGGAAGGGGGTGGGAGGTGGGCGGGAAGAAATTAACTAAAGATCTTACCTATGGACACAGACAGTAGGGTGGTGAAGGCCTGGGTGGGGTGGGAACTGGGTGGAGGGGAGCAGTGGAGGGAAAAAGGGGGACATCTGTAATACTCTCAACAATAAAAGTATTTTTTTAAAAAGAACTCTGTGAGATATATTTTAATTTCTTCTTTATACTTTTCTAAAATTTTCCACTTTTCTACAGTGAAATGAATGACTTTGGAATGAATTAAATTCTAAAAAAATTTTAGAGAAATTAATTTATAGCCACACACACACACAGGCACACACGTGCACACATGCACACATATGAAGGACGGCACTGGTCCCTCGTGAGATACAATACAAACAAATATCAATATTAGATTCACTAGACAAACTTCTTTTCCAGGCCAGCTGTAGTATGGTTGTTAAAATGATTCCCACCCCCCTCAAAAAGACAGCCAACTAAGAATGACCGCTAGCAGGTGGAAGATTACAAAAAGAATAGTACCTACAATGTTTCTTGGGAAGAAAAGGGTGTGTAATCCAACAAAGGAAGAAGTATTGACAAGGCTGATTAGAATCACAGAACCACAGGGTTGGAAAGAGGCTGAAAATCATACAGTTCAACTCTCCCACCCAAAGCCTGACTCCTTTGTGCAATTTTCCCGACACCGCATCTTCTATTATCAGAATCACCTGGAGGAATTTACAGAAAAATAAAGATTTCCAGGACCATCCATGCGGACTGAATTAGAATCTGTGTGTGTGTGTGTGTGTGTGTGTGTGTGTTGGGGGGGGCGCGGTGTGAGGGGGAGGTAGAAGGCGGGCATATCTAAGTGTCTATAATGTTCCCCTGGTGTGAAAAATCATTATTCTAGCTGATTATCCTCCAGGTACTCCATACCATCTCTGGGCAGCTCTGACTGGTAAAAGCACTTGAACATGAGCCGGAGTCTATTCCCACAAAGTGTTCCTTCCCCACCCATTTCATCCTTGGGGCTTTTTTCTACAGAGCAGGCCCTCAGACAGCTTCGGTTAATTAAATCAAACCAAATAAAAATGCATGTTGCTTTGACATATTCTTTTTTGCAGTAAATGAAAATGGAGAAACACAGAATATAAACTAGGGCTGAGAGAAATGCTCTGAATACAAAATCGCTCAGAAAACATTACAAGCCATGGCACAAACACTGAATGTCCTCTCAAAGCAATGTGAGGCAGCTATCCAGGTGCCCAGAGGTTTAGAGAACCCCAGGTACCTGTCTGCTAGCGGGGGGGTGTGGGGGGGGTGGGGGCGGTCCTGGGCATGGGCAGGGGGGTGGGCAGGTTCCCTGGAGTTTCAGTGCTTCTCTGCAAGTCCACCCTTCAAGGCGAGGGAGCAGCTGTGAATAGTTGGCCTGCTACCTGCCCCTTTCTCCCCAGGCTGTGAGGCCACAGGCAGAGCAAGATAGGAGACCAGGAGACCAGTCTTCTCTGGGGTGCAAATGCCCTGCGGGGTTATTCTTCAGTATAATTTACATCTTCCCGCTGTGATTTGAGCCAGCTCAGTCACTGGACCATGTTGTGTGTGGCACTTATATTCTTCACTGAGGATTTTTACAGAGGTGTTGGGGGTCTGGATGTGAGGTGAGCCCTTTGAGAAATCCGCAGCTCATGGTGACTGCTCTGAATAAGCATTATTCCCCACTTTCATTTCTTGCCATTTCTCTTCTCTAGGGTGCAGATAGTTTGTTTCTTAGTCAGTATCTGGGGTGAAGATTAGAAGCTGCTGGGACAGATGAAGGACTTAGCTGTTCTGAAGTATATTCTTGCCTTTCTAAAGCAGAGTTGAACAAATACTTAGAAAAGAAAGAGCAGAATTCTCTCGACTTAGGAAACACGGAACTAAATATCTGAGTGGGAGTGGGTGGAGAGTTGTAGGGTAGGGTGGGGAACAGGCTAACTAAAGGAGTGAAAAGCAGTTGTAAACTCAGTCTTTCCACCTCATCTGATTTGACAGCTCGTGTCCCAAGCATCTGGATTTGGAAGGGAATGGAAGTTTGTAGTTGATTTCCTTCAATATTTGGAGGTAACTCACAACCAGGGCCTTACCTTAGTAAACAATTTACTTTCTTTGGCATTTACCTGGTCTTTCTATGAAATTATCTGTTACATTTTGAACCTTTGGAATAAGCCTTCTGAGGGTGTAAGTCAGCATGAAGCTGATGGGCAGGATCTTGCAATTGGGAATGCTGGTCGAAGTTGGAGGAAGGCAGTGTTGGCAGATCCTCTCTTTCCTTTATGCCCTATCACAGTCACCGGCTTCAGTAAAACCCTAACATGAAGGGAGTGAGACTATTTAGTTTGTATCACCTGTCAATTTCCCTGCAGACTGACCTTCCCCCTCAAAGAGATACTTGTGAACAGTTTGTCCCATGTTCATCCTCCCTCATCTCCCTGCCCAGAGAGTGGACGAGCGAGTGCTCTGAAGCAGAGAAGGACTTCTTACCTCCGTTTGCTGGGGATGACTCCCATCTCCTCACTGTCTCCATCCAGGGTGACTCTCCGGGCTTGCCACCACTCATCATCAGAGGCGTTGATAACATGAAGAATATCTCCGTATTTAAAACTAAGTCCTTGGCTTGGCAGCCCACTGTCCTTGCTCTTGTCATAGTCAAACATGGCTCTGGAGGGAGTGAAAAGAAAGGACATTGTTAGGACTCCCTGGAGCACAGATTTAGGATGCACAGTTCTGATTTTTCACTCTTGCCCTGAGCACCCATCATCCAGCTTTTAGGACTAACTCCCAAATTGCAGTCCATGTTCCCATTGCTTTGGTCACAAGTGGAGGCTAGTTCTTTTTTTAAAAAATATATTGTATTGATTTTTTACAGAGAGGAAGGGAGAGGGATAGAGAGTTAGAAACATCGATGAGAGAGAAACATCGATCAGCTGCCTCCTGCACACCTCCCACTGGGGATGTGCCCGCAACCAAGGTACATGCCCTTGACCAGAATCGAACCCGGGACCTCTCAGTCCGCAGGTCAACGCTCTATCCACTGAGCCAAACCGGTCTGGTGATGGTTTTTTTTCTTTACCACTATGGTCAATTTTTTAAAATCACGAAAAAGAAGGAAATAATGAAGAGGAGCATGGGCATCTTTCTGAATGAACCATTTGTGTTATGGACAAATCCTCTCAGATGTATCGTTCTGTAGAACCCTTTCCTTTATAATAGGGGACAATGGTAAAAACTCAGATGTCCACTCACAGGGGACTGTGATCCCTCCATCTACTGGAATACTGGGCCATCGCTGAAATTGGATGGTTGCAGAGATCAACATAATGACACGGATAAATGCTTAAAATGCAATAATGCAAATCTATATACCTATGTTTATGTGTGTGTGTGTATAGATAGATCTAAATTATATGGACAAGACAAATCTTGTTGCTCTCACAGAATGCTGAGCCCACCTTGTCACTGCAATGATCACTCTGGGTTGTATGTCTTGCTTTATGTATCATGCTTTCCCCACCGAAGAGCATTTGCTTAGTCTAGCAAAGCCCAACACAGGAATGACTGGTGGGGTGAGGGAATTGGAAGCAGAATTAAAATTATGACCGAGACCTTATAATAACCAGCTGTTGCTTTCAGAAGGTACAATTTGTCTCAAGTCCTATATTGGCCCCCTCCTCCTATATGTCCCACTCTCACAAACCACCACTACACACACAGCATACAATTTCTCCAGAGAAGCAGATTTTTCCATCTCCCTCTTTATTCCCCTGCGATTCCATTCTAAGAATTTCCCTGGAGTGCCAGCACTATGCAAGAAAAATTAGCTAGATCTGGGAAACAGACTTTTCTAATATCACAGGACTAAGTGGGGTTCTTTTTATTTTTTTTCTCCTTATGAAAGAAATGCCATATCTGCTGTCATGGCAACCGAAAAGAGCTGAATGCAGCATCTAAAGCTCTGAAATGCTGCAGGAAAAGTCAAATTCCTTGCAACACCGCCCCTTCTTCCATTAACTCTATCCCCATGGGAGGAATATGGGGGGAGTTTTTAGGTTTCAGCCCCAGAATGACTCCTTTCTACTTTGGCCATTTTGCATGTTCCCACCGAAAGTTTCAACAAAGCCCGTGCCAGGAAAACAGGGCGGGGAGAGGACACAGACACACTCTGGAAATTGTCTCTTCTCTGGCTGGGCGATGTGACATAAATTAACATTCCTGAGCCACAGGTTTTTTCATGCGAAATTAGTCCAATAACTATCTTCACAGGGAGCTGTTGTGAGCATTAATAAAAGAACACATACAAAGCACCCAGCCCCCGGTAGGTGCCGCATAGCAGAGTGTAACACAGGGGTTAAGAATATAGACTGAGGGGCCACACTGTGAGGGCCATACCGTGGCCTATGACTTCCTACGAGTCATATAAAGGGTGTCCCAAAATTCATGCAAGAAGTAATTTTGATAGAAAACACAGGTTTATAATTAAAAATTGTAAATTTTTATTGATTCATAAATTATACAGTATAGGGTTATGTATGGAATAGCATATCGGGTAAATGGCCTCCACGGCTTTGCTGACACATACGCACTCTTTTGTTATTGCCTGAGCAGCCGCATTTTCGAAGAAGAATGGTCCGATGATGCCTCCAGCCCAAAATCCACACCAAACAGTGACACGTTGTGGATGCATTTGTTTCTCCACAATCACTCATGGATTTTCTGAACCCCAAATGCGACAACTTTGTCGATTAACCAAGCCATCAGGATGAAAATGAGCCTCATCGAAATTCAGCCACATTTATGCAAAACGGTCATGGAAAATTTCAACAAAAGAGTGCATTTATGCCAGCAAAGCCGTGGAGGCCATTTATCTGATATGCTATTCCATACATAATCCTATACTATATACTTTATGAATCAATAAAAAATTTGCAATTTTTAATTATAAACCTGTGTTTTCTATCAAAATGACTTCTTGCGTGAATTTTGGGACACCCTTTAGCTGTTTACCCAGGCGGCTACATACCCTCTCGCAGGGCTCAGTTCTGTCCTATGTAACAGAGTGGCGATAACAGGACCTCAGTGAAGGAACAGTATGGATGCAATGTTACCCAAGGCAATACATGGAAAGCATGCACAACAGTACCTGGCTCATAGTGACAATAGTATGAACTGTTATTATTTCCCCTTTCCCTTTTGAGTGTATATTCACAAAAACCTTTCTACAAATGCTACTCTGTGCAAACAGTTGCTGACATAGCAGTCCGGAGGCCACTACCCTCCAGAAGGCCTGCTTGCAAGAGCGGCTCTTGGCTTACTTCTGGGAACTTAGGTTTTGGGAAGTTTCTCACAGTTTCCACTCTGCCTAAACGGTGTAACTAGTTACATGATGCTGAACGCTGGCTTCTCTTCTGGGAGTCTGGGAATTTGCCAGGCAGAGGAACCTGTGTGATCAGCCCCCACTAAAAACCCTGGACCCTGAGTCTCCAGTGAGCTTCCCAGGTAGACAATATTTTACACCTGTTGGCACAGTGTGTTGCCGGAGGAACTGGGCATGTCCTGGGTGACTCCACTGGGAGGGGACTCTTGGAAGCCGGTACCCAGTTTTCACGCTCCTTTCCATGCTGATTTTGCTTTGAATCCTTTCCCTCTAATAAATCAGTTATGACTATGACGAGGCTGAGGCCTGTGAACCCTCCTAGTGAATCATTGACCCAGGAGTTGTCTTGGGGCCCCCCCAACACTCCCTGGAGATTGTAAAGCATATTCATATGCACTACCTCATTTGTGATTCACTCCAACCCTACAAATAACTATGTCACATACTAGTGGTACCCCCTTACTATAGATAAGGGATCTATCTGGCGGGGCCCATTGACTAACCGCAGATACATGACCTAGGACTGGAGCTGAGGTCTCCTGATCCTGAGTCCCAGCTGTATTCTTTTTACCTCATCTCCCCCTCAATCTGGGAGGTGGCAGAGGTGGTGACAAGGTGGCAAGGACGATAACCGTGATGGCAACCACGACTAATGCCCATGTTAGGGGGCCTAACACTTTGCATTCACTGTCTTATTTGACACCAGAGCAACCCGAAAGGTAGAAATTCATATTTGTTTTACAGATGAGAGAAGTAAACTCAGGAAGTTAAGGGACCTGCCCCAGGCCACACGTACACCTATGGATCTAGAACAAGCTCTGTCTGAGTTCAAAATCCTCATTTTTGGCCCTTTCAACATCAGGCTCAAGTTCCCAGTCTGTCACCCTCTGGCCATGGTCATACTTTAGCAGCACCAGGAACCTTAGAGTCCCCTTCAGAGTTGACTACCGCTTCCCCTATAAATCCCTGAAGTTCCCAGCCATTTAGTTTTTGACCCAGTATTTCTTTTTTTAAAAAAATATATTTTTATTGATTTCAGAGAAGAAGGGAGAGCGAGAGAGAGATAGAGATAGAAATATCAATGATGAGAGAGAATCATTGATTGGCTGCCTCCTACAACCGCGCCCCCGCCCCCCTCCCAAATTTGGGATTCAGCCTGCAACCTGGCCATGTGCCCTGACAGGGAATCGAACCCTGACCTCCTGGTTCATAAGTTGATGCTCAACCACGGAACCACGCTGGCCTGGCTTACCCCAGTATTTCTTATCTTAAAAATTCTCGAAGCTCTGGTTTGGCTCCTGAATGGGAACTGTAGGGAGTGGAGGTAGAAAAGCCACCAGGAAAGTTGGCAGGTGGTAGCTGAGAAGGCAGGCTCTAGCATCAGGCTGCCTGGGTTTGCCACTTTTTAACTCTGTGACCTTGAACAAGTTGCTTGACCTCTCTGGGCTTCAACAGTAAAACTAGCATAGTAATAACAGCAGCTGGGGACTAATATATGCAAAGTATTGCAACACCAACTTGGCACTAGTGAGTGCTCAGCAACTGTTTATTATTACTGTAATAATTGTTATTCTGAAAAAATGGACTGGGTCCCAGTGGGCCACTTAGCATAGCTGTCTTGTGGACTCTGTATAGACATTTATTTATTTATTTATTTTAATATATATATTTTATTGCTTTTTTACAGAGGAAGGGAGAGGGATAGAGAGTTAGAAACATCGATCAGCTGCCTCCTGCACACCCCCTACTGGGGATGTGCCTGCAACCAAGGTACATGCTCTTGACCGGAATCGAACCTGGGACCCTTCAGTCCCCAGGCCAATGCTCTATCCAGTGGGCCAAACCAGCTAGGGCTGTGTAGACATTTTAAAGCCTCTCTATCCTCAGGACCCAGTACAGCACTGGGCACTAAGTGGATCCTCGGTGCAGGTCTGGGAAATGTTTCAGGTGACCTTCAGAAGCCCCACTTCTCCAAAGCCTCAGCGTCCCCACGTGTAAGGGAAGGGGAGTAGAGGCTGTTCCTAGAGGTGCCCACCAGGGTCAAACACTCATGTCCTGCGCTCCATTCTCTTCCCAAGAATCCCTGAGGGGAGGTTCCCACTCTGGCCTTCAGCAATCGGTGTCCTGGAGGAAGGGGCGTGGCGACTCTCTTTCCATGAGTGCTATTATCTGGGACAACCTTCCCCTCTAGGATCATGCCATTCAGACTTGTCAGGTCCCTAAAAACAAGCAGCTGACACGTTTCAGCAGTGCCTGGCTCCTCTGGATATTAATGGATCGTCACATCTGGGGAAAATGCTCCAATGCCTCATCACTTAATTTAAAAAGCGATAAGCTGTTTTTAATTTGCTTTATGTGCTAATTCATCACAGCAACTTTTATAAAATGCCATTAAGACTCACACTTCCCACCCAGGGTGCTTTTAACAAGTCCATTAGACAAGAGGAATTAGACATGAATAATGCAGTGGCTCTCCCATCCTCCTGCCCCTCCTGCCTTTCAGTGTGTGGTGGCCCCTGGCCAAGCCTGGGCGTCTAGGGAGGGAAGAGTAAAGCTGCTCATCCTGAAGGCTGAGGGCCGTGGCTGTGAGACACTTGGATACCTGATGAAACTGTGCTTAGTAAGGGCCCACAATGTGCTAAGGATTCTACATTTATTGTCTCACTCAATTTATTGGGGAGGAAGACAGCAGTTGGGTTATATGCTAAGCATTGGAGAGAGAAGAGACCTGGGTTTAAGTCCCGACTCTGCCATTCCTCGTTGTGAATTTCAGGAGGTATGTTACTTCACCTCTCAGATGGCCTCTGAACCATAGATGACAACTCCCTCATCTATGAAATACAGATAATGAGGACATTAACTCGAAAGATTGCTATAGACATGCAACAACGGGAAGATGCACACAAAATGCACAACGCCAAACAGAATGAATTTCACTTTATTATTTCTGATAGCAATCCTGCCATGCGAGCAGTTTTGATCTCATAAAGGAAATGAGACTCAAAGGGCTAAAATGAAAAAAAAAAAAAAGAAGTATGTGGCAGAACCAAGATTTAGATTTAAATATAGATAGACGTGTCTGAATCTAAAGCCCAGCTTGGAATTCTTGATTAGGAATATGGGACTTAGACCACATGTCCAAGGACTTTGTGATTTGATGGTCACATTTATAAGGACGCCATGCACTGGATTCCAGGAGCGAGGTGTGAGTTGTTTATTAAGTGCACATTCAGGTCTCACAACTGCCCTGCCATGCATATACTGGCCCTGTATTACAGATGAGAAAAATATAGATTTGGATGATCTAAGTAGCATATCCTGAGTTACACCAGCTGTCAAGTGGTGGGGCAGAACTCAGCTCAAAACCTGCCTACCTCTGTGAGGCCAGAGAACTTCCTGTTAACCAAACCATGTGTTTTTGCAAGCAACCCTCTCCAACCCAAAACACCCACACACTCTATTGTGCTGAGACGGCAGTAACATTTACTAATCATGGATCATAATAGCATGTTAGTCAGAGGATCGATTTTGGCTGAACCACTTTGAGATTGGTATAGTGCAGTGGTCGGCAAACTGTGGCTCGCGAGCCACATGCGTCTCTTTGGCCCCTTGAGTGTGGCTCTTCCACAAAATACCACATGTGGGCGTGCACGTACAGTGTGATTGAAACTTTGTGGCCCATGCGCAGAAGTCGGTATTTTGTGGAAGAGCCACACTCAAGGGGCCAAAGACCCGCATGTGGCTCACGAGCCGCAGTTTGCCGACCACTGGTATAGTGGAATGGCAAGGGTGGAGAGAACCCACAGGGACAGTGCCCCTAAGAACAGGAAAAAGCACATGATGTGTCTAATGGTTGCCCAGAATATGGTAGGAACAATAATCCCCAAGCCCCTATTGCCAAAGGTGTCCACTCCTTACTCCCCAGAACCTGTGACTATGTTACTTAATACGGCAAAAGGGATTTGCTGATGTGATAAGGGCTAAGGGTCTTGAGATGGGGAGATTATTTAGGATTATGTGGGGGGAGCCAACAGAGTCCTTAAATATGGAAGAGAAGACAGAAGAATAGGTCAGAGAGATGCTACATGAGAAGGACTAGGCCGCCATTGCTGGGTTGGGAGATGGAGGAAGGTAATTTGTTACAGCAGTAAGAGGAAACTGGTAACAGAAGACAAGACACAAGCTGATTTACCAGAAGGCCGGTAGAAGGCAAAGCCCACCGGTGTGATGATCCTCTCAAAGGTTCTTTAGAATAAAAGAGAGTAAGTGACAATAATAACAACCTACTGAGTACCTCCTATTGGGCCGGCCATGTGCAAAGTACCATTTCTTCACATGATTTCATCTTATTGAGTCCTTGTAAATAGCTTGAGATATAGGTATGATCATTTCTACTTTGCAGTTAAAAAACTTAAGGCTTTAGCCCAGCTGGTGTTGCTCAGTATTTGAGTGTTGACCTATGAACCAGGAGGTCATGGTTCGATGGTTTGATTCCTGGTCAGGGCACATGTCTGGGTTGTGGGCTCCGTTCCCCAATGTGGGGCATGCAGAAGGCAGCCGATCAATGATTCACTCTCATCATTGATGTGTCTATCTCTCTCCCCCTCTCCCTTCCTCTCTGAAATCAATAAAAATATATTAAAAACAACTTAAGGCTTTTATTTCTTACATTTATATTTCATCCAATTCTCACAAAAACCCTATGAGAGAAATATTATTGTCTCTATTTTCTGATAAGGAAACTGACACACAAAAGAAGCAGCCCTTTCCTTTCCTTAAGTTGCAAAGCAGTCTGCTGGTTCCTTGAAGTGGGAAGCCCATTCAAGACTGGGAATGTGATTCATCTGCACTGGATCAGAAGCCACTGAGGGTCGGAAGCTCCCAAGTCTAGCCTTGCAAATGCATTTATAAAGGAACAAATGAACCAGCAAATTACTCCCTCCTAGGCTGTGAGCTTGCTTGGGCTGGAGAAGCTTCGGTTTCCATGACAACTTTAAGGTCCAAGAAGCAGAGTGCTTCAACTCAATTTCCTGTCTCTTGAAGTGGAGGCTTCTGCTTGATGAGAGGAGACCTGGTTCTCACCTTTCCATGCAGCAGGAGAGAGAACAAAAGCAGCGGGACAAAGTCTTGTCTCTGCTCGTCCCTCTGTGCCTGGCTTGGATGGGTACGTTCCGTTGTTAAGGGAAGTGGCTCAGGACGGTTCAAAATGCACAGATGTTGGGATAAAGGGACACATTCAAGTGAGTCCACCTCTTTCTGAGTGTCATTGGCAAAAATCAGTGGATTAACCTGAGCCTTGGTTTACATATAAAATGGGCTTAATCATTCCTAAATCTCAGCATATTTGCAGGGATTCAATGAGGTGACATAGGAAAAACATTTAGCATAAGAACTGCCATATATATATTTACTTCACCTCTTCTATTCTCTAGAAATGAGTGAAAGTTATTTCTACAAGTATTGGAGGGAGAATGTAATATGGTGTCTTTTAAATCTGATATAAAAATGTATATATAGTAAACTTTCTCAAAACATTTACCTGCCAGGGGGATGTGGGACTGGAAGCACAAGATCTGAACTTTAGCTCTCTTACTTTACAAATAATCAATTTCCAACTGTTTTCTCTTCTTAAAAGCATTCTTTCACCCACATAAACTTGATAATTAAGTGTTTCAAAAACAGACGGCAACCTGGACATAGGGAGAACCTTGGATGGAGTTAGGAGGTCAGGGTTCTGCCATCAACATGATCGTTACTATGTGAACCTGCATAAGTTACTTAAGTTCTCTGTGCTTCACCTTCTATATCATGGATAGGCCAGAAACATTCTCTAAGGTGTGTTTCAGCTGTCATGATCTGTGCCTTTGTCCTGCAAGACACTTTGGGGAAATGATATTAATATGTCTCATAGGACTGTGTTTGCATTGTGATAATCACTCTGTCACCTCCTCCATCAGTCCCGGGACCACTCCTTCTCCTTCCCCACGCCCTCGCTGGCAGTTAACTGCCCCTCGCATATACTCTTGTATCAGCCTGTATTGTGATTTAACATTTGCAAATCCTAGTTGGCACAAGCATGGGGGATGGGGGAGGTTTACATTCCTTCTATCTCCATATAGCCGATACCCAATAAAAGTTATTTTCTAATATTCAGTCTGTCACTTATACCTGTACTTGTCACAGGGAATTCAACAGTTTATTTTCTTTCCTATAGAGGCCTGGGCAGCTGGAAAAAATAGGTGAGAAAGGCTTGAGTGGCACCTAGCACAGGCTTTCCTGACTTTCTTAGGAAAGATGAACATCCGGGCAACAGTCTAGTTCAGTCTACCACGTCAGAACACACTCAGCCAGGGAAGAGGGAAATGCAGCTCTTCACTGATTACTTCGCACATCTCCCCAAGGAGCTGTAACATCCACACCCCTGTGGGCGTGTCTTCATGCCCAGGCTCACAGGCCACTTATGACCCCATTTAGTTCAATAATGAATTATCCCCAATGAAAAGGCACCTAGATCTATGAGCAAATAAGACTTCGTGGATCGGACACACTGGCTTCTGTCAATACTGCTGAGGCCATCGGCCAACATGCCATTGCTCACTGAGCACACAGTGGACCTTACATGTCAGGTACTGTTACAGGTATTTATTATCTGTGATTGGAAAGATACCCTGGTTATGCAGCACTGTTCCCATTTTATGGAGTAGCTGCACTATGTGCCAGAGACTATGGTATCCCATGGGTTATGTCATTTAATCACCAATAACCTTGTAAGGCAGATTTATGCTCTTTAAAGACACTATTCTCAGCATCCCAGACTGTTTCCTTCTATGTTAGGAGGGTGTTGGGAAAACGTCAATTTCTATTGTACCCAAGGAATCAGGCAGTCACGGTCACAATGGAAGATGGAGCTAATTGGGCACCATGGCCTGGGTCCTTTTGCAGCTGCATTTTGATTCTAATTGGGGAAGAAGCATTGCTGCCAGTGACAGCATCTCTCTCTCTCTCTCTCTCTCTCTCTCTCTCTCTCTCTCTCTCTCTCTCTCCTTTTCCTCCCCTCCCCCCCCCCCCGCCCCTTTCACGGCCAACTCTGCATGGCCAGAGGCCTGTGTATTCATCATTCCAGGCAACTCATCATCCGAGTCTCCAGGGACGGGCCTCCTGCAGCCTGCCTTCTCTCTCAGGGTCCTAGCAATCTGTCAGGTTGGTTCACACTGAAGTGCCGACTGACAGGCCCCCATCTGAGGGAAGCAGAGGCAAATCTGAACCTGCCCAGGCAGCTCATCAGACCACGGCGAATAATGCTTCAGGTTTCAGGGTTGGCTGAAGCTGAAAAGATCAATCATCTTAAAATCACTGTCTACCCCATATGCCATCAGCTGGATCCTCAGAAAAATGAAACACAGGAGAGAGGAATATGTCCAGGATGAATGGCCCACATTTTATGGTCGAAATAAAAGCTCTTATGTCCCAGCCTTGCTGATCAGGCAATCAGACATATTCATCAAGGTACTTCAGAAAGGCTGACACAGCCTGACCGCAGCCTTTGATTTCTGATCTGGGCTAAAAATGTAGATCAACCTTTGCTATTCAGTCTTGAGGATCTTACTGCCACAAATTAGTAAGCTTGCAGTGGAGAAGCAGAAGTATCCTGATATGGAATTTCATTGTTGCTGATACGCAATTATCATTTAACATTTAAATGTCTCCATAGAAGACTTATGTAAAGATTATGGGATGTGGCCATGAAGAAAGTCCTGGGTTGAAATAGAGGGGCTGCCATTGAATGTGATCTTCATTTCGGTACCTGGGTCTCCAACGGTGCAGAATGAGGGGCAGACGCCTTATGAGAATTACATGTACAAGAGCTTTAGAACCCAGTAGGTGTTCACTATATGCCAATGGAATCAAATCTAAATTTCTTCCTTGTCAATTCCATCCCTTTTTTATAATGTTACTGAAGCATGAACAAAGCAAGCTAACAACACTTTCTGTTATGTATTTACATAACAGACATCAGCTGCACGGGGCCTGGCTTAGAAGAGGTGTTGGAGAAAGTTCACGACTTTCATGAGCAGATGAAAAAGGGGAGAAACACATCCAAGAACATGTCATACAACTACCTCAAGTCCTTAATGGTGGCTTACCACAAAACCAGACTGTGGGACAATCAATCACTTCAACTCTTTCAATACTGAGCTGGTGTCTTTTCTTTATTTTGTCTATACATTTTTAGAAAACTGGGAGCAACTATAGACCTGGATTGAGGCCAGAGAAGATCTGGAATTAAGGAATTCCCATGTGTGAGATAAAGGCTTCCATCCTCACCTAATGAATGAGGGTAGAGATAGAGGACAGAAGATGGTTTCTTTCTCACCCAGGTAAAAACACAGAGTTAGGACGTGGTTTAACTTCCACATATATGGTTATGAGATAGTAGTTGCTTAAATATTAAATGCAATGGTGTTTACAGAGTGCCTACAATGTGCCAGTGACTATGTTATTTGCTGAGGACTCAGCAGGGAACAAGAGGCTTGCTTCTGTCCTCATGGAGCTTAATGTTTGCGAGTCTAGGTAAGAAGTACATTCATTCAGCTACTCATTCATTTATTCATTTAGCAAATAGTTATGGAGTATGTACCAATGACAATTCTAGGAGCTTGGGGCCTATCAGTGAATGAAAATAGACACAAATTCCTGCCTTTGTGGAGCTTACTAGTATATTCTAGTGATGGGAAATGCTAATAAGTAATAAACATAATGAATAAGTAAATAATATAATAGGCTAGATGTGGATCATTGCTATGGAAAAAGTTAAAAATAGAGCAGGGTAAGGGAGGTCAGGATTTTGAGATGGGGTAGAGTTGAGGTGGTGGTGAAGGCTGAATTTTTAAGTGGGGTGGTCAAAGTAGGACTCACTGAGAAAGAGACATTGAGGTAAGGCTGGAGAGAGGTGAGGGAGTTAGTCATGCAGGCACCTGAGGAAAGTGTGCTAGGAAGAAGGAACAGCCAAAGCAAAGGCCCTAAATATAGTTAAAACGGAATGTGATGCCTGCTATCATTGGAACTAGAACAAGGTGCTATGATATCACAGAGGAGGACTCTCCATCAGGTGAGAGTCTCATTTATCAGGTGGGAGTCTCATTTATCTTCGTGTCTCTTGCACTGAGCACAGAGGAGAAGGTGCTCATAACAAGAAGCTAAATTGAACTGAACTGAATTCAGAACCCAGGCTGTGTGACCTTGGGAACATTACCTCATCTCTTTGGTGTCTCATCTGTAAAATACAACAGTAGAAGCGGTACAACCTGAGAGGAAACCAAGGGCTGGCCAGTCGGAATGCTGAGTGTGACAGTCTCCCCCAGCCGCCTACTTCTATTGGACTGGCCAGACCTCGAGCTCTGCAAGACCCCAAGCTTCTCCCAATAGTGCCAGGGGTTAAGCCCCAGAGAAAAGAAAAGGTTTTGAACCCCCAAGCTCTGGCCGATACTTGATACAGAGAAAGCCTAGTAATCCTCTAGACTTTGCATTATGGCCATACATTTGAATGGTGTGCTTCTTGTCTTGAGTCTAAGTTTAGAAATGATAAATGAAACCTGAACACAGGCTTGAAATGATAAATGAAACCTGAAAACAGGCTTAGGATGCTTGTCGGTATTTCATGGTCGAGTTTTAGGAATATCAGGTGGAATACTTAGGTCAGATGAATGCATGATTCCCATAGAATTGGCCGAAAGAAAGCAGGTATTGGGTTTTGAAGAAATGCCCTGAAGAATGGTAATTTGGAGTAGTGGGAGCAGGATTCCTCTTGTTTTACAGAGGGGTGAGCATCCTAAGGGAACCAACTTGTTGTGAAGTTAATCAAGGTAGACTGTTTGGCAAGGAAGAGCTTCATTGCCTAGGACAGATTTAGATCAATTCTGGCAGGAAGTAAAGTCCACAAGGAGTTGTTTTCAATTTTATTTAATCAGTTGAGGAAGCTGAAGTTACTAACAGCAAATGGGGGAGGATGTGGAACCTATGAGATAGGGAGAGAAATCTGTATTTGAGTGAAGTAATTTGATTATCCATAGAGATGTGGGCTTTTATAATTTCAGGGTAAAGTAAAATGTTCGTGATTTCATTGGCTCGAGTGGTAGTCTCTTAGTCCAAAGTCTCACTGGGATTTATTATGTTTCCTTGTTCTCTCTCTTTCTTCTCTAAACTTTTTTTTTGTTTTCAAAATCTGATGCATTTAATAAATAACACTTGGTGGCTTTAAATAATTTCCAGTAATATTGTTTTTTCTAAAACTCAAGAGATTCCTTTTATGTTTCTTTTCCTTTGATGAATTAAAAACAATTTTAAAATTCCATGCAAAATATGATCAAAATTTATAAATTTATCTATTGATTGATCTCTCTCTGTTGGTACAATTAAACCAGGTATAATTTGTTCATCTGTATATTTGACTGATTGTCTATATGCACAGATAAATGCCTAAAATATTAATCACTTAATGTTAAAAAATGGAACATTGGGTAATTTTTCCCACTTTGTTTGTAAGTTTTAAATTTAATTGTCTTTTGCTTTTTTCTCTTTTACTCATTTAAGTATAGTTAGTATACAATATTATATTAGGTATATTAGTTTTAGGTATGCAATAAGTGATTCAACATTCATATACCTTAGAAAGTGATCACCACAAGAAGTCTAAAATAAGTTCTAGTAACCACCTGTCACTGTGCATAGTTATTAAAATATTATTGACTATATTTCCCTTCACTTTTTTTCACTCATTATCCCCCACCCTCCTTCCCTCTGGCAACCACCCTTTTGGACTTTCTTTCTATGAGTCTGTTTTGTTTTGTTTTAGATTCCACATACAAATGAAACCATACATTATTTGTCTTTCTTATTTTACTGAGAATATCCCCAAGTCCATTCATGTTGTAGCAAATTTCATTCTTTTTTATTGCTGCATAATATTCCATTGTATTTATATATACCACATCTGCTTTATCCATTTGTCTAACCATGGATACCTAGGTTGCTTCCAATAAAATCACCTTTCATCAGATATGCATTTGTTTTGAGGTAGGTTATTTTCTCCATATATTTGTCTAAGAAAATCTCACTTTCCTTCAATGTTTCCTGAAACCCAGGTAAAGCACAGCTCCAGGCAAATGATCCTTTGGAGTTATTTGAAGGAAACCATAGGAGATGATATTTGTACCGAAGCTCAACTCTCTGGCAGGTCTCTAGAATCCTCACGGATGTTTTCTGCCCCAAGTTATTCACTCTGGTCTCAAGCACAAGGCCTGTGTTGAGGGGTCATTCCAATCCTGTCTTACAGCATTGTAAAGGTAATGAACTTTCGTGGGAGTTAGTTACTGTTGCAGTCTTAGTTCCAGGTGTCATTCAATGTAACACATTTTGTGATAGGCCTAAATGAGCCAAGAAGTTGGAAAAACCAGTCTCAGTGTGACTTCTCAATGTGACTTCTTTATATCCTGAGTTACAGGACTTCTGTTTGGTTAGATTTTAGGTGGTTTTGAATGATAGTTGCTCTGTAGTTTAGTTGTAATTTTGATGTGGTTGAGGGAGGGTGAAAGTACCATGCTTACCCATGCTGCCATCTTGACCAGAAGCCCTCCAGTAATATTGTTTTGTGTTTTTTAAATCCTCACCTGAGATATATTTTTTTTATTTGAAAGAGAGAGAGAGAGAGAGAGAGAGAGAGAGAGAGAGAGAGAGAGAGATTGAACCCACAACCTAGGTATGTGCTCTGACCAGGAATTGAACCTCCAACCAACTGAGCCACCCAGATAGGGCCCTCCAGTAATATTGTTTTGCTAAGACTGTTAGAAGTTCTTAAAAATTTTTAAATTTTAGTTGTTTTCTTTCAGGTTTTTTAAACACATGGCATGAAAACACCAGTTATGTATTTTTTTCCAGGTAAAAACGTCTTAGTCCATCTATTATCTGACAGTATGGGATCCAAGAAGAGGAAGAAATGAGGAAAGACACTAATAGTTATTGAGCACCTGCCATTGGTTGGCCACTAGAGTAGGCACTCTGCATATGTTGGCATTGAATAATAAGAGCACTGTGAATTTGTTACTAATCTCTCCATTTTACAAATTAAAAAACACACATGAGTTTCACAGACATTAAGTCATTTGACCATGGTCACCTAGGAGGTAAGTGATAGGCACTAATCCCAGAATTGTCTGTCTCTCATATCTGGACTTACCACTGTGTATGTCTGCCTTTGTAGGGCATCCTTTCTCTGGAAAGGAGGATCACATCCTTAGTTCTCAGGAGATGACTGATTAACATTCATTTGTTCAGCATACATGAGTTAACCACCTACTACATGCAGAAAGTCAGTGCTGAATGCTGTGTGTGTGTGTGTGTGTGTGTGTGTGTGTGTGTGTGTGTGTGGTGTGTGGGGTGTATGTGGGGGGGGGTGTGTGGGGTCTGTGCGGTATGTGTGTGTGTGTGTGGTGTGTGTGTGTAAAACCTGACCCCCTCCATCAACAAGATTCTAGTCTAGTGTGGGAAACAGGCATGTGCACAAATAATTATAGGGCAAGGCACAATGTAAAGGGTGCATAAAAGAATGATGAATGACATGATACTGAGCAAACTGAAGAAAGATTAACATTAATTCCAATTACCAGACTGGAAAAGGTGGCATTTATGGTAAGCCTTGAGGAATGCATATGACTTGGCCCCCAAAAAGATGAAAATAAAGAACACTAGAAGATGAGGAAAAACAGAATGAACAAAAGCATCAAGTTATAAAAGAATGCCGTTCTGAAAATTATGTATTTTTCAGAACCCCTGGAGATTACTGAGTTTGCTTGGGTGTGTGATGGGAAATAAAGCTGGAAAAACAGATGAAGGACAGTGTATAGAGGAATTTGAAAGCCCTGATGAGGAGGTTGAGTGTTATTCTGTATGTCAAGAGCCTTACTCATAATTTCATTATTCCTGCTGTGTGTAAGGGCAGAATTGAGGGCAATAGTAGCCATTCATTCCTTTATGTATGAATCGAATGGATGAACTTTGTTTTGGATATAGTCTGTTAGTGGGGAAGTCAAGCATGTGGTTCAAAATGAGAATTTACACTATGAGCAAGTCAAGCAGAGATAGATTTAAGTTATCAGCTCAGCACTGACCATGGAAGTCATGTTTGGCCCTCTACCTTTCTCTCTCAGATTACTAGATCCCCCAGTTTTAGTCAGGTACACTTCCATGTAGCTAAAAGGTGAAACTTCTGATATTTCTTTGTATCTACATGAGACTCCAATCTGACACAAAAAATGTAAGCAGTAATGGTATATGGTACCATTACTTAATAGGAAGAGGTCCTATTCTTCCTTTGCTCTTCTGCTTTTAGGAAAGCACATGTGATGGTTGGTGCTCTAGCAGCCACATTGGACACTGAGGACAAGGACCTTACCTTAGGAACGCAGACCAGTGTGTTGAAAAATCTGGGGTTTCCAGACAAATTTGTTTACCACCCTATTAGTCCTGAAATGCCTACTGTGATGCTTTGTATATACGTAAGTAGAAAGCACTTCTTGTTTAAGTCACTGTTATTTTGAGCTTTTTATATGTAGCAAAAACGTAATCATTTTTGATATGAAATTAGAAGACAATGCCAAGTGAGAGTATAATGGGAGAGCGGAGAAGGCTGGGGACTTCACTTTGGAGAACACCAACATTTTAAGAAGATCAAGAACATGGAGAGTTTAAAGTCGAAGCAGGATTAAAGGTGGAAAGTTTATGTGAGTTTGCGTGTGGGGGTGGGTGGGGAATGGTAGTGGAAGTGGCACCAAGCCTAAAATGTCTGTTTGTACAAATAAAACAACAACTTGCTGATGGTGGAGCTGATGGCGAAAACTAGGGTGATTCAGGCCAGTTCCAAGACAGGGGATTGGGTTATACAAGGCCAACTTCTGCTCCTAACTTTTCAATCATTTATTTAATGCCATCTCCCCTGGCGTAGAATGCTAAGCAATGGAAGGAATGTCCATGGAAGGCAATGTCAAGGGTAGGGGGAAAAGTGTTCTGTCACAAATAAAACAGGGTCTTTGATGGTAGCTATCCTTGAGAATAAGTTTACCTTAATCATTCTTTTGCTCTGCAATGGACACCATAAAGAAATGCCCTTCTCTGTTCTAGCAAGGCTACATGAAGTCCACAATCTGCCTATCAGTGACTGCAAGGGGCTCATGGTGAAAAACTGTTGCCTGGTCCCTATGTCTTGTGCTCTACCTGTGGCTCTGCATTCCCCGGTCCTTCAGACCCAAGCACTGGGAGCCAACTGTAAAGAGACTTCACTAAGTGCTTCAGGTAAAGGGAAATGTTAGTTTTCCTCAAAGATCATGAGCCCTATTATTTGTACTTTAGCTTAGTTTAGTAATAAGGGTTTCATAGATGCTCAAATCCATTTGTTAATTATTATTTTCATGAATAATACACAGTGCTGACAGTTAGCAAAGCATCCTCACATATGTTATTCAGTCCTCATGGTAGCCCTGTGGAAGAAACAATGTTATTCCCTTTGTTTTATACTTTGACCCAGAGAAGATGATGAAGAGAAAGTAGAGGATGAAGATGATATAATATAAATAGCTGCCATTTACGGAATTAGTACTAAGCACAAGGCAGCGTATTGCTAATATAATTTTTTTTTTAACATTCATAGCGAAGTTGGACTTAGTATTCCCATTCTATAGATAATAGAAATGAGAGTCTAAGAGTTGAAATGACTTAAAGGTTATATAGCTAGTAACTGGTTTAGTCTATATTCAAACTAATGTCTTCTGGTTCCAAATCCTTGACCCTCTCCTCTACAGCACAGTGAATATGACACTAGGGAGCATTTCCAGTAGCATGAGACTCTCTTTTCTTCACGTAAATGTCAGAGCTGACCCTGTGATGTCCAGGAAGCTGTCATTTACCCTAACCTCTCTTGGGGAACTATTAGATGGTAAAGAAACTAGTTCAGATATTCAGTTCATTGAGAACCCTGAAAGAAGTCGAATTCTTCCAAATTCTTTGCAATTGGGTTTAACTGAAACTTTTAAATTAAATGTTCTTTGATCATTTCCTTAATGACACCGTGAAAAATTTTAAAATCAAATCAAAGGGAATTTAGGATGCTTCTGAAGTAGTTTCTTAATAAGGAAAAAATCACTTAAAGTGTTAACATAGCTGTAAGTGAGGATTTTGAAAGTTCTTGCTTCATTTTACCTGCTCTAAGACTTGCAGAAGAAATTCTAAAATATAACCTGAGAAGACTGGGGAGTAACAACATATTAAGACCTACTTTTATTTAGCAAGTACTATGTGCTGGGCTCTCTGCTAAGCAGTTCATAGCCATTATTTCAAATCCTCACAAGAACCCTACAAGCGAATAGGTTTTATTGTTATTATTGTTTGATATGTGAGGGAATGAAAGTCTAGAGAGCTTGTCCAGCTTGAGTCAAAATTCGTCTGATCAAAAATGAGAGCTTATCTTGCAGAGTTGTTGTGAGGATACAATGAGATAGTGCTTGGCCTGGTGCAGAGCTGCTGCTTAAATTAACACTCATCTTATCTTGATAGTCCTTTCAATATTAGTCTTGAGCATTGTACTGTCTCCCAAGCATTTAGGTTCTTGAAATAATTCTGAGAGAACTGACAGTGATATGAGTCACTATTTTGATATAATGCATTGAAGAGCAGATATTTGGTATATTGGCAAGAATTTGTTGATTGCTTGCCATGGGCCTGTTCTAGCATATTCTTGGAAATTAGTAAAATAATCCTAATAATTCATATGTTTTTGGGTTTTAGATGATAAAATCACAGGCAGATATGTCTACGTTGGGTAAACGTAAAATGTCTGTCTTGTGACAGGGTGAGTGCTAGTTGGTGATTCTTTTTTTTTAAACTTCCACCCAATAATTTATTTTAGCAAAATATGAAATTCAATAGATAAAAATTGTAAATGTTCACATGCATCCTGAGACAACACAGGTAGATTAGAGTGCATGTAAATGGGGTTCAGAAGCCCTAAATCTTATTTGTAACTCCCTCCATGACCAGCTGGGTGTCCTCGTGCAAGCCACTCCTCCCTCACTGCTTCTCAAGGTATCACTTGTAAATTGAGGACTTTGTGCTCCAGGATCTAAGTTTACTTTTTTCTTTAACCTGACATGCTGAACCAAGATCCCTTAGTGGGAATTCTGCTATTTGGCAGGTAACATTAGGAATAGAAAGGAAGGAAGTCTGGTACCTGTGCTTTTGGATGTTACCGAAGGACTTAACCTCCCACCTCAATAAAAAATATTTTTAATAAGTGATATAAGTGGAAGATTGTTTGCATTCATTGTCAGTAGGTTATCTACTTGTTTTTAAAAAAATTGGTGATCTTTGCACAGGGGTTAAGTAGAATAGCTCTATCTCTCGTAACATCCCATAATGCCTATCCCTTTATCATCATCATCATCATGCTAGCCAAGACAGAAAGGTAACTGACCACGAAAACAGAACAATTTCTTTAAATTTTTCCCCCCTTCTTTATTGATTTTTAGAGAGAGAGAGAAAGGGAGAGGGAAAGATAGAAACATCTATGAGAGTGAAACATCATCCATTTACTGCCTCCTGCACGCCCCCTACTGGGGATCGAGCCCACAACCCAGGCATGTGCCTTGACCAGGAATCTTTGGTTTCTGGGTCAGCACTCAACCACTGGGTCAACACCTGGCCTGGCCAGAACAATTTCTTTTTGTCTGAACTGACTGGATCGAGGAAAGGGACCTGACTAGATATCTTTAGTCATAGAGGGAATTTCATTTCACGTTGCCACTGTTCTCCATATACACTCTAATCTAAGGAATTGATATAACTGTGCTATTATTGTGTGATTAGCAGTCTCCCCCACTGGCCTGGGAGTTCCTTGAGGGCAAGGACCCATGTTAATAACTATGGTATTGCCAGGGGACTACTGTAGTTCATGACACGGATTCCCTCCTTATATAATAATGAAATTAACTATTTTGAACTGTTGTTTGATCTTGAGTCTTGAAATCCAGAGGTCACCTTCAATAGTTGGTTACATCAGAGGTTATATTACTATGATTGAGCTGAGGAATTAGCTCAGATTGTAATCTGAAGACTTCTAGCTGCATCCTTAACTCACCTCTGAAATTGGTTACTCAGCAAGTGAACCAAAAACATTCTATCTCCTCTTCTCCCTACCTCACTGCTTTTGGAGCTATATAAAACACCATTTGCAGCCATAAAATTGAGGAGAAAAAGGCAGACAATATAATATTCCAGGATCTTTATGAAGTCGTTGTGCAATTTTAAAATTTCAGTAACATAGGTTAAGAATAAGAGAGATTCAACCAATAAATCATATTTAAGAGCCAATGGAATTTTCCAGAATTGGTAGGAATTTCTGTTCAATGCAGAGTACCTAGTGGCACATTTCCCAGAGTGCGTTCTGTCAATGACTAACTATTTAAATGCTGAATTAAATAATGTTTGTTTACTACAGGGCACTTCAGAGCCTTTGATGTAATCATTTGCATCAATTACTGAAAGGTACATGATATGTGACTGTTTCACACACATTTGTAACAAATGATTTAGAAGAGCACATCTTAGAAAACACTGGTTTAGTTCAACTCAGACATTTCACAGGTAAAAGTACTATTGAATGGTTTAAGGTAAGGAGACTTATTCCAAGATGTTCAAATATAGATTTAGTGTAAAGCCAGGACTGGGTTTCAAGTAGTCTGGCTTCCAGTCCAGAAGAGAGTACCCGTTTCTACTATGTCACATGTAGACCACTACCAGCCAATGAGAGAACCTTCTGCAATAGCAACCTCATTGCTTCTGTTTCATAAACCCCTGTTTGTTTGCCCAATCATTAATGCTGGTTTGGTGCAGTGGGTTGCAATCTCTGAGACATGCTTGATTACTAGTACAAAATGACTTTCCTAGAAATATAACTTTCCAGAGTAAGGGTCCACAAGAGAAGTACGGCTTAAAATCCACCTTTTAGGCATTATATAATAACTGAAGAGTTTCCAAATTCGGAATTTGCAATTTCCAAGCAGGCCAGCAGCTCTCTGTTCTGTCTGTGGGCGCCTGTCCTGAGCCTAAGTTCTGGTTGACCTGTCTGGAATCCTTCCTTTCTACCCATCCAATTCCAATCATTCTTTAAGGTCCAATCATGTGTGATTTTCTGTTATGATGCCTTTTCTGACAAGTTTACGTCTATTCTCCATTCCTACTGCTCTCAGTTGGCTGAAATGCCATGTGATAGAATAGGAAGAGTTAAACAGACCAGATTTGAATTCTGGCTCTGCCTATATTTGAACATTTAGAAGACCTCATAGTGTTCCTGCGAGGAGTTACACACACACACACACACACACACACACACACACACACACACACTTCATTTTTTGTGTGTTGAGTATTTATTATTATTATTACTTTTAGAATCTCTAAGGTACCCTGTTAATTTTTTTAGAGTTTTTAAAATATAAATATTTTTTATTGTTGACTTATCACAGATGTCTCCCATTCCCCCCCTTTACCCACCTCCTCCCAGTCCCTACCCACCTACCCAGGTCTTCACCACCATATTGCCTGTGTCTATGCACACTTTTTTTTATATAATGCTTAACATAGTGCCTAATGGAAATATCTGAAAGATATGATTCTTTCTAATTATGGCTTGTATATTAGACCATTCTTCCCAACTATCCTAGATGCTAAGGGCAGAAAGTTGTGTGTGTGTGTGTGTGTGTGTGTGTGTGTGTGTGTGTGTGTGTATATATATATATATATATATATATATATATATATGCATTTTATCTTATGGTAAAGCTTATATGAAAGTAATGAAATACAGCATGCAAATTTCTGAAGAGTTTCTAAGCAAGTACTAAGTGCCATTATTATCACCACTATAAAGTACATGAATTTGTTTTATTGCTGTGTGAATACTTGGCTATGTACTTTATCTTGACTCCTCAAGGGCTAGTGATTTTTGCCCAGGAAGAGAGTATCCAATTGAAAAATATTACCTCCTATAAATGGAAACAGGAAGACATAGAAAGGAAGGAGACATCTGATTCTTAAGTTTTGGGTGACTCATTGTGAGTCTGGAGTAAATAGGTAATACAAAACTCAACATGTACAACCTCTTAAGGGAGATACAAAGATGAGTCACATCCAAGTGGGTTCCAAAGTAGAATATTTACTCGACTTCACAAGTCATTGGTTTTCTTTTCCATGGTCCCATATACTTAAAACTAAATTTTTATAAATTTAACCTTCTCTTTGATGGCCATTCTTTTTTCAGAAGCAACAATAGAGTGAAAATAATGTTGAAGAAAGAATGTTTGTCGCAACCATGTATGAATGGGAAGATTTTGATCTTTCTATGCCTCCATTTTCTCATCTATAAAATGTGATTTCATCCAAAGACCATTAAGTACCTTCTGTGTGCTAAGTATTTACTTCACTAGGTGCTGGGGTAATGGACATAAGAAGCTAAGGCAGAGTTTAATGGGGAAGCCAAAAAAGTAAATTGATGATCAGAGAACATAAGAGGTTTAAGCAGAAGACCTGCTTCTATTATCATCTCCCTTTCACGTTCCTTTATCAATGAGAAAGAGTTAAATTACTTGCCATTGTCACAAAGGAATAATGTTGGTTTTCACAACATCCCAGTTTCCAGTGTGATCATCAGACTCATTCAAAGATTTGAAATATAGGTTTCCCTTTCTTTGAGCAGTATTCCTAAAAGGTCATTGATAAATTCCTTTAAAAAACCCCTCTTTTTAAGTACAGTGAAAACGTTTTTCTATTGCAAGATTTCTACTCCCGGTTTTTAGTTCTGAGTTTGATTTAAGAATTAAGCATATCTAAATTCTTACAATGGTCCCTGAAGGCCATTATAAATCACAGTGCTATTTTTTTCTGACATCTTATGTCAGAAATATTATCTGAGGGGGTTTGTGGAAGGCATAACAGTACAGAAAAATGGAAAGAGTACAGATTAGGGATCCTATAAAAATCTAACAGTAATTGCCACCTTATTGAGTGTTTGCTGTTTGTCAGGATCTTTACATATAACCTCATTTTCACCTTTCAAAATTTAATGCCCATTTTACATGTGAGGAAATTGAGGTTCAGAGTGGTGACTTGCCTAGGTCACACAACAAGAAACTCTGTATGAGGTGCTGACCTGGGATGCAAACTCCATTATATAATGGTTTTTCCAGGATGCGATGTCAAATAAAGGGCAGGGAGGGTCAAACCCAGGAGTACTTTCCTTCATCATTATAAGCTAGGCAGTGGCAATGGAGAATGAGGATTTGGGGTAAATAGAGGGACCATTCCCCCGCAAAAGGAGAAAGCATTGCCTAGAGTAGGGGCTGTCTTAATAAAGTGGGATGTTAGTGAGATCTCTGCTAAAGCAGAGCCCCCAGGAAGGATGTGGCCAAGTGAGTCAGAAAAATACAACCTGCCTGGAAAATTCTTCAGGCTGCAGGAGAGCAGGGCCATCTGTTTAACCAGGAGATCTCTGTGCAAATAGCTTCTTGAGGATTTATTAAATAAGACCCAGACTTCCACGCCACATTCCTCCATAAAAGCAGAGAACTAGGTAAACGTATTTTCCCTTGTCTAACAAAGGAAGTTAAATCTATGGCTGGTCACTTCATTTAGCCTTTGTTCAAGCACTTAGTACAGTGTCTGGAACATGGTAACTGCTTGATACCTATTTGCTACTATTACTCGAAAGACCTGTAACTATCAAGCACACTGGACATGGGGTGCATCAGGCTAGCACCTTAACCTGTACCACCTCTAACCCACATGCAAATTACAAAAATCCACAGGGGAGTATAAGAAGTCTATACCCATGGTGCACAAGTAAAAATCACAGATCCACTGTTAATTAAACTGTTAATAAATTTCTATTAATTCCCAGGATGCCTATCCAAATGTGAGGGAATACCAATGCTGTTATTACTATTACTATTACTATTTTTAGACTACCCAAGAGAACATATTCTCAGTAAAACACTTCCTTTAGGTGAATTTACTTAATCATTTCATTCTGAGAAGCTTCTACCAATAGATAGATAGTAACAGGGAAAGTGGGGAAACCTATGCTTAGGTTAAATGGCAAATGAGTTATTATATTTAAACTAGAGGCCTGAAATTTGTGCAAGGGTAGGCCTTCGCAGCCCTGGCTGCCTTGGCCCCCGTGGCCCCTTGGCCCCGCCCCCCCGCCCACTGTTCATTCCGGAAAGTCGTTCCAGAAGGTTGTTCCAGAAGGTTGTTCTGGAAGGTTGTTCCACCGTCTGGTCTAATTAGCATACTAGCTCTTTATTATATAGGATTTGTTATATTAAATGATAGTCTATTTGTTGGTTTTGTTTTTAAAGTAAATTAAATTTGCTTTTATTTTATTTAATTATTTTTGCCAATAAATATGTATTAAGCCAAGATACCATGCAAGAAGTCACAGAGTAATATATTAAGAACATTAAAATTTGAAAACAAAAATAATCTGGTCTGAATTCTACCTCTTTCACTTATGAACTTTCAAACCCCCATCTCCAGCAAGGGTTGCCAGCCCTGTTAAAAGGTGTTATGTGCCATTCTGAGACTCCTTTTCCTTAACTTTGAAACAGAAATTGCACTACCTGCTCTAACTACTCAAGGAAATTTGTGAGAATTAAATAAAATAATGCACTATGTCAATGTCAGCTATTGCTATTTGGAAGAAGAGGAGTGTGCGTGTTGCATTAATAAACTAGAAGGATGTGTGTGGATGTGTGTGGATGTGTGTGTGTGTGTGTGTGTGTGTGTGTGTGTGTATATATATATATATATATATATATATATATATAGTGAAAAATAGTACTGATAAGTAGACTTAGGCTATTCTCTTTCAATAGGAAATTTAGAGTGAAAAGCTGATTTCAGTCAGAAGGATGATAGAGACTGGCATGGGATCTGATTTCAATGATTAATATGATTGCTTGATGTGTTGGTCTTAAAATATTCATATTTCTGTTTAGCTTCTATTGGTATCAAGCATCCATTTAAAAAAGTTATATTTCTAAAATACATATAAAAATTGAAAGAAATGATAATAAAATGGCATGTAAATAAAAGAAATGGGCTGAACTTTATATGGTTGATTCTAATTTTGTTTTACACACACACACACACACACACATGCAAAGTGTACGCACCAAGAGAATAAATATTTCCTTTTGAGTGGTAGAATGAGTGAGTTTGACCTTTATCTTTATATTATTCTCTATTTTCCAAATTTTCTATGGTTTTATAAATGTCAAACTTATTTTGAATAGGAAATCCTAGAAACTCTACTCCAACTTACTATAAGATATTCTTCTTGTATATTTTTGTTAATATTTGAAATGCACAGATGCTTTGAGCTTGAGATAATTTATTATGGACAAATTCCACGGGGTGTGGGGTGGCAAATAGAAACTGGGGGGTATGAGAAGTTAAGATTGAGGGGGAAAGATCAGGAGTGTGAGTGTGACAGGAGACATAGCACGATCATCTGTATAACTCAAGTATTTACTGAAGAGGGCCAGAAATTGACAGAAAATTCCAAGTCTAAAAAAATCGAATTAATCTCTTACCAGACAGAAAGCACAAGAGCTTCTAAGAAGAAAGCAAGATGATACAGACAGGTAGGAGACCTACTTCCTCTTACTCAAAGCATTTGTATACCCAGCTCAGAACACCAGAAAGCTATCTGTTTAACCAGGACAGCTCTGTGTGAGTAACTTCTTAAGGATATGTTATAAGGTGCAATGAGGGTGTAAGGCCACCTGAGATCAGAGGGTCTCTAGAGAACTCCAGGCTCATGCTCGACCACTGGAGAAATCATTTCTACCATGCATGATGCCAGCCATACAGCTCCTGCTGGAGCACCTGCTGCGATGGGGAGGCAGCTCACTGCTTAGTGAGGCCACTCGGCTCTTTGTTGGTGGGTTGCATGGTTCAACAAAATAGTTCTTCCTTACTGTGAACCAACTCCTTAATTTTATGGTTTTTATTTATTTTTAAAAATATAATTTAACATGTTTCAACACCATTTATGCCCTCTATGCACTCTTCTACCCTCTAACCTCCTCTCTGCTTAATCACCACACTGTTGTCCATGTCCTTGAGTTCTCTCTCTTCTTTGCTCAATCCTCCCCCAACAACCTCCCAACCAGAGCTGGCCTTAACTTAGTAGCAGAGAATGAGTCCATCCTCTCTTTTGCATGATAGCCATTGAAATACTTAATGACAGTGACACTAAGAACTTGAACTTGACTTCTGATTTCAAAAGATTACTTTAGAGCATCACTTTAGAGCATCACTAGGACTTCCTAATTCATTGGAATTATTCTGCCAGATTACATGTTTCATGTGCCACCTAGTTCTTTAATAGCTTCCTTTGTTTTACAAATGGTTATGCTTTTTTAGTCCTGTTTCCCAATTAATTGGTTTGTTGTCTAGCCTAATTAACAAGTCTTTTTTTGTTTGTTTACTTTAGTGGTGAGAAATATGTCATTACATTATTAGAATCAACTTATGATCATAATCATGTACATGTGATTTACCTCATCAAATTGATTATAAAAGATCAGTTTAAATATAGTGATTACAGCCTCCAATAGGAATTAGATTCATGTTTGAGGCATCTCTTAGGTATAAAAGTTATTAAATTATGACTATAAGAGATGAGCCATATGTACTTTTATAAAAAGTCTCTGTCATTTATTTCTACTCTAATCTTTATTATTTCTTTCCTTCTACTTACTTAGGGCTTTGTTTGTTGTTCTTTTCCTTACTTTAAACTCTTCAACTAAACCTAGAGAAGGCAACTCACTGCCATCCTTTCACCATATTCTTTTCCAGGCACAAAGTTAGGAAGTTAGAGATGGAGGAAGGTGAGAGTACTTTGAAGTCAAAAGGAAGTTCAATTGGAAGTACCTGTATTTTGCAGATATACCTGCTGTATCAGCATGTATTGATTTTAAAAATCATTTGGACATATTTCAAGCAATTTAAATTCTCTTTGTAGGCGATAGTAGAACAGTTTGAAAAGATATTCCTGTAAGTGAAGGCCCTACACTTATCCCAAGTATATATTTTTTAATGTGGGAAATGAATGTATAAGATACCCAACATAGCCATACTCCGACTTAAAAAAACACACCTTTAAATATTTTTTATTTGCTGTGATCTGATGGTTTCTTCAGTCACTTTAATGAATGCCTCCCTTCAAGTGGTCTCTATACAATGTCATGTTGCCCTGAGGAAGCAGAATAAACCAGGACTATAGATTCACTTCAACCTGAACTGAATTAAACTCTCATGGTCCCAAAGCTAATAGACAAGCTTCTACCTCTATCATAAGAGCCCACCACCAGAACTATCATCTCCAAGAACACACAATCTTGGCTATGCTCCAGGAATCGGGAGATTGCCACTGAAAAATCTTGGCTCCAGGCACATGCCACAGCTGCTACATTAGCCCAGGTAAAAAGTGCATGTCTTGAGCTTAGCCATTGGACATTCATTAAGCTATTGACAACACCGTGGAAATTCTGATAAGACTACAGAAAACACAACACATCTCTATAACACTGTGCTTGCCAGACAAAAATAACATATGCAAAAGAAGTCAAGCTTCCAACTAATTTCCATGTTCCAAGACTTGATTGAGTGCATAGAGTTGGCTGAACCTAAATTACATCTGATAGACTAGAGACATGGCATATGCAAGGGCATATGGGCTCTGTAGTATGAAGCTTTTATCTTTAAAGGGATAAAAAGAAGCTTTCATTTCCATGCAAGATGAGTGGAATAACAAATCAGATTTTACCTCCTGACTCAAACAACAAAAAGGGCACAAAGCCAGTAAAGGGCAGAGACCCTTAAGAGATGGGAAAGAAATGAGGCAAGCCCTACAATTGCCCCGGTTTACTGTCTTGAGAGAGTTTCCAGGTCACCAATCAAGGAGAAAGTCTCTGGGAGGAGCTTGCAGACTCCATCAGTTGATGAGGTGGAACTGAGAATCTGAGAAGAATTTGCCAGACAGTGCACCAGAGAAAATAGAACGACCCAGAAAGAAGAATTCTGGAAATATGCAGAGAGTCACCCTTGTATATTCAGCAGAGTATTGATTGGCACATGTATGTGTGAGGAAAGTACCAAAACCCAGGGGGGAAACCATTTAAATGGCTGAAGGGATTAGTACTTGACAATCCTAAAAGTAGGGAAACAGCACAGCTTCTCTCCAGTCAACGGGAAAACCTCACAATTCATGGGGAATTGAGAAGCACCCTCAGCAGGGTCTTGCCTCCGTAGTGGGACAGAATTGACCGCAGAGTAAACGTTGCATGCTCCCACCTAAAACCTTAAAAGCAAGACTGAAAAGAATTAGATAGTTTAACTACATCCCAGAACATAATTCAATAATTATACCAAAACAAAAATATGTACCGCCAAAGAAAAAATTCACAACGTCAGGCATCCAGTCAAAGATTATCAAAAATGCTGTCTGGCCGTGTGGCTTAGTTGGTTGGAACATTTGGTTCTGGTCAGGGCACATACCTAAGTTGCACATATGATTCCCCAGGGCACGTATGGGAAGCAACGGATCATTGTTTCTCTCTCACGTCAGTGTATGTTTCTCTCTCTCCTTGTCCTTCCTCTCTTTCTAAAAATCTATAAAAAAAATACCCTCCAGTGAGAATTTTAAAAAAAATTACCAAAAATGCAAAGAAGTAGGAAAATATGACCCATACTGAGGAGAAAAATTAACCAATCAAAACCAACCCAGAACTGACACAAATGTGAGAATGAACAGAAAAGAACATTAAAGCAGTTACTATAACTGTATTCCATATGGTCAAAAGTTAGACATGAAAGATATTTTTAAAAAGACTAAAATTAAATGACCAAAGATGAAAACATGTGAGATGAAAACATGTGAGATGAAAAATATACTAGATATGATTAACAGCATATTAGACACTGAGAAGAAAAGGTCAATGGGCATTAATATATATAAATAGAAACTATCCAAAGGAAACACAGAGAAAAAATTTAAAAAATGAAAAAAATATCAGTGAGCTGTAGCACGATTCCAAGTGGCCTAATGTATGTGTAATTGAAGTTCCTAAAGGAGAGAAAGAAAGAATATCGGAAGAAATAATGCCCATAATGTCCCAAATTTTATTGAAAACTATAAACCCACAGATTTAAGAAGCTAAATGCCCTACAAGCATAAGAAACATGAAAAGAAATACACCAAGATACATTATAATAAAAGCCCTTGAAACCAGAATTAAAGAGAAAATCTTTATGCCAGAAAAAAAGACCCATTATGCATATAGAACAAAGAATATATGGATGATAACAAACTTTTCAACAGAAATAATCCCAGTAAGGAAACAATGGAACAACATCCTTAAAGTACAACAAGAGTCAACTTAGACTTCTATACACAGAGAAAATATCTTCCAAAATATAAAGGCAAAATAAAAATATTTTAAAACATAAGAAAGCTGAAGGAGTTTATTAGCAGCAGATGCTTAACATGGTAAGAAATGGTAAAAGAAGTCCTCTAGGCAGAAGGAAAACAAAGTCTGTAACTTCACAAAAGAAGTTAATTGGGAATGGTAATTTGTGAATAGATATGTACGTTTTCTCTTACCATTTAAACCTCTTTGAAATATAATTTACTACTTAAACAAAAATACTAATAACATATCATGGAATTCATTTTATATATTTTTATATACATACAACTGTAAAATGTATACATATAGAACATATGACAATACCACAAAAGCCAGAAGGAAGGAAATAAAACTACTCTGTAAGATTCTAATGTTATAAATGAAGTAGTATCATTTTACTTAATGGTAATACTAAACTGAGGTAAGTTAAAAATGTATACTATTAACCCAAAGCAATTACTGAAATAACAACAATGAAGAGTTCTTAGCTAATAAGAGATAAAATAGAATTGTGATAATTATTCAATGAACCCTCAAATAGATGGAAAAAGAGAACAAAAAACCAGTACCAAAATAATTAGACATAAACCTAATCCTATCAATAATCACATTAAATGTAAAAGTTCTAAATACCTCAATTAAAAGGCAGAGATTACCAGAGTGGATACAAGAACAAAATCCACCCATATGCTTTTTATAAGAAACATAATTTAAATCTAAAGATAATACCAAGTTAAAATAAAATAAGATGGGAAAAGGTATAACATGCTTAAAAAAGAATATTAACAGCAACAAAGAAGGTCATTTTATAATGTTAAAGGTGCTAATTCATAGAAAGGACATAATAATCTTAAATGTCTAGAAGAAGTGAAATTGTCATTATTTGCAGATGACATGATATTATACACAGAAAACCCTAAAGACTCCATCAAAAAACTACTGGAACTAATAAATGAATTCAGAAATGTAGCAGGATACAAAATTAACATGCAGAAATCTATGGCTTTTTTATACACCAATAATGAACTCACAGAAAGAGAAACTAAAAAAACAATCCCATTTACCATTGCAACAAAAAAGTTAAGATACTTAGGAATAAATTTAACTAAGGAGGTAAAGGACCTGTAATCAAAAAATTACAGGACACTGAAAAAAGAGAGGAAGACATAAACAAATGGAAGAATACATCGTGTTGATGGACTGGTAGAATCAACATCATTAAAATGTCCATACCACCCAGAGCAATTTCTAGATTCAATGCAATCCCCATTAAAATACCAACAATATACTTCAAAGACCTAGAACAAACTCTCCAAAAATTCCTCTGGAATTAAAAAGAACGCAAATAGCCACAGCAATCTTGAGAAAGAAGAACAAAGTTGGAGAGATCACAATACCAGATATCAGGCTATACAACAAAGCCACTCTTCTCAAAACTGCCTGGTACTGGCACAAGAACACACATATAGACCAATGGGACAGAACAGAGAACCCAGAGATCAACCCAAGCCATTACTCTCAATTAATATTTGACAAAGGAGGTAAGAGCATACAATGCAGTCAAGACAGCCTCTTCAATAAATGGTGTTGGGAAAATTGGACAGATACATGCAAAAAGATGAAACTAGACCACCAATTTACACCATACACAAAAATAAACTCAAAATGAATAAAGGACTTAAACGTAAGATGGGAAGAAACCATAGGCAGCAAAATAGCATATATTTGTTGTAGCAATATCTTTACCGATACAGCTCCAATGGAAACTAAGGAGAAAATAAACAAATGGGACTACATCAAAATAAAAAGCTTCTGCACAGCAAAATAAACCATCAACAAAACAACAAGAAAGCCCACTGCATGGGAGAACATGTTTGTCAATGTTATTGCCGATAAGGTTTTAATCTCCAAAGTTTATAGGGAACTCATGCAACTTAACAAAAGTAAGATAAACAATCCAATCAAAAATTGCGCAAAGGACCTTAATAGACACCTTTAGAAAGACGACATACAGGAAGCCAAGAGACATATGAAGACATGCTCTATGTCACTAATCATCCGAGAGATGCAAATCAAAACAACAGTAGGTACCATCTCACACTTGTCAGAATGGCTATCATCAACAAATCATCAAATGACAAGTGCTGGAGAGGATGCGGAGAAAAAGGAACTCTCTTTCACTGTTGGGAATGCAGACGGGTGCAGTCACTGTGGAAAACAGTATGGCGTTTCCTCAAAAAATTAAATGGAACTTCCATTTGACCCAGTAATTCCAGTTCTAGGAATATATCTCAAGAAAACAAGAAACATCAGTCAGAAAGGACATATGCACCGCTATGTTCATAGCACAATTTATAATAGCTAAGATTTGGAAATAGCCTAAGTGCCCATCAGCAGATGAGTGAACTAGAAAACAGTGGTACATCTACACAATGGAATACTGCACTGCTGTAAAAATAGGAGCTCTTACCATTTGCAATAGCATGGATAGAACTGGAGAACATTATGCTAAGCAAAATAAGCCAGTCAGAGAAAGATAAACATCACATGATCTCATTCATTTGTGGAATATAATGAACACAAACTGATGAACAAAAATAGAACCAGAGTTATAGAAGCATCGAACAGACTGTCCAACCTATGAGGGAAGGTGGGGGGCGAGGGGGTAAGAGAGCAACCAAAGGACTTGTATGCATGCATATGAGCATAACCAATGGACACAGACGGGGGTGGGGGTGTTGAGGGCATGTGCTGGGGGGTGGGGGCGGCCGGGAAGAGATCAATGGGGGAAAAAGGAGACTTATGTAATACTTAAACGATAAAGAATTTATATTAAAAAAAGTCAATGTTCTCATGTTAAAAAAAAATACATGAAAAGAAAACCCCTTAACACTATCTACCAATTTGCTTCAATTAGCATTTATAGAACAGTCCAGCCATCAAGAGCACAATGTATTCTTTTGAAGTGCATATGAAACCTTTGCCAAGAAAGGCCATAGTCTGGGTCACTAAACAAGTCTTAAGGATTCACGTTATTCAAAGAACATTCCTGGACCACACAAGCAGCTAGCAGTAGAGTTAACATTCATCAAGGCTTGCTGTTTATATTAACCAAAGAACTTTCCAATGGACAGACAATAATGCTGTGAAAACCTGGGGAGGAGGTGGAAGCAGGGTATAGGGAGTCATGGGAGGTGGGGGTGGGGTGGGGGTGGGGTAGGGGTGGGTGGGGACGGACATCTGGAACACTTTCAACAATAAAGATAAATTAAAACAAAATAAAACAAAACAAGCAAAAAAGAAACATTTAAATCTAAAGATAAAACTAAAATTCCTATAAAACTTAAAGAATAAGTACTTCCTTTGTGATCAAATTAACTAAAGCAATATATTGTGGTATGGAAAATCCTTATGAAAGACATTTGGATTCTAGGATAGTAGATATCGGATAAAAAAATGTCTTACGTTTTCTATACATGAATTTCAAGTCTGGAAATGGCTCTACTTCTAGAAGCTGGCGCAGTTATATCATTTTTCTGCTCTATTTATTCAACTTTTCTCATTTGCTATTTGATCTTTGTAAAACAACCTCTTTCTGACATGGTTCACACAACTTATGCCATGTAGTTGTGGCGATTGTATTTCTGACGAAACTCGCATAATGAATGACGTTCAGAAGCACGCCACGTCCCTGAGGCTGTGCCCAGGTGTTGACCAAGAAGAAAAAGAAAGACAAAAATAATACAAATTATGTGCAGAATTTGCAGACTTTTATTTGTTGTATCATTGGTAAAAGCATTTTATAAGGATGTGTAAAGTGAAAGTAGACCTTTAAAGATAGAAAAAAATGGTCATTTTACAAGAAAAAATAAAGTGATTAAAAGCCCTATCTGGTTTGGCTCCGTGGATAGAGCATCAACCTGAGGACTGAAGGGTCCCTGGTTCGATTCTGGTCAAGGGCACATGCCCGGGTTGCAGGCTCTATCTCCAGTGGGGAGTGTGCAGGAGGCAGCCAATCAATGATTCTCTCTCATCATTGATGTTTCTATCTCTCTCTCCCTCTCCCCTCCTCTTTGAAATCAATAAAAATTGTTTTTTAAAAAAAGGAAAAAAAGAGAAAATAAATATGGCAAGGAGGAACAGTTTCAACTTCTCTCTTTCCTTCCTTTCTTACTTCCTTCACCCCTATCCCACTTCCCTCTTTCATTTTGGGATCACAGGAAGCAGCAGACAACCTTTCTCTTGTGGCAGAAAGTTCAAGAGGTATACTTGAGAACTTTGAGAGGCAACTGCCTCAATTCATGGACAAATCTGTCCGCAAAGAAATCAAGCAGCCAAGTGGAGAGAAGCAAAGATGGAGAGGCTGAGAGTTTGATGACGCTCATGTGCCTGGCCGTAGTTCCCGAAGACACGCTCTGATCCTGCCCTTCCCTCTGGTCTGTAAGTCATATGGTCTCCCTTTGGCCTAAGCTTGTTGAGCTATTTCTTTTTTAAATTACTTGCAAACAAAAGAACATGTGACAGTCCAGGTGGGGGCTGCTGCCTTAAAGAGAAGAATCCTTTCCCCCCGTAAGCTCGAATTAGAGAACAGGAACAGAAATTTACACTGTTAAGCAGAAAGTCTAATAATAATTCTATAAGCAAGATGCTCCATTTTATAATGAAGAATCAACCCCAAATAGGAAATGACATTATTTCAGCTGAAGAATACATCATTGCAAGAAAACGCAAGAACTACCTTAAATTTGAATTATGGTATTTATTTATCAGATAATATTGACTTGCTTTATTAGCACAGATGAAAATAAGTATAATTCTAGAAAGAAAGCTTTTTGTATCTCCCCAGCAATCCTTGTCTCTCATTCAAATGGAAATAACAAAGGTCCTAGGTAGAAAGTTTTAAAACAATATGAAGTTGAATCTGGGATGTGCCTTCATATCAATGGTAAGACCCCATGATTCAGAACCAAAGGAGCGTCAAAGAAGCAGCTGCTGTTCTTTTGCATGAGCCCCTTCTATTGATCACAGCTTTGCCTTGCCTAAGGCTACTAACACCAAATAAAAACCCTAAGAGAATAATAAATAAAACGGTATAGGGACTATTACATACTAGTTTCTCCATATTACCTCTTGCTTCTCATTTTGATGTGCTGGGACTTGGCATTCCAATTTTGGAACCCTCCCCCTGGCTACCACATGGATTACTACCTCTAATAATTGTGCTTTGGTTCCCAGGCTGTCCAGGCCCAGGTTATCAGAGTAGTACCCAGTCAGACCACAGACTTTTCTGATTCAAGGATAGGGATCCGACAGTTAAAATTGTAGGAAATGGCCTCTGTGACCCATCTCCACCGTGGTCAGCTTTTGATAGAAACGGTTGCTGACTTCCCCCAGGGCAAACAGAATGTAGGGAGGAGGGAAGGAGATATAGGAACAAAGAACTGTGGATGTGGGCCAGCATCATGGTAGAAACCTCTGAGGTGCCTGCCTCAGCTAGACAGGGAGAGGTGGAGGCAACCAGAAAAGGCCTCAGCTCAATTTTTTAAATGGCCCATTGGGAGACAGTAAGAGGTTGGCAAACTGCAGCTCGCGAGCCACACGCGGCTCTTTGACCCCTTGAGTGTGGCTCATCCACAAAATACCATGTGCATGTGCGGGCGTGCACGTACAGTGCGATTGAAACTTTGTGGCCCATGCGCAGAAGTCGGTATTTTGTGGAAGAGCCACACTCAAGGGGCCAAAGAGCCACGTTTTGCTGAGCTGCAGTTTGCTGACCACTGATAGGTGATGTATGAGGAAACAGGTGACCCCATAGTACTCAGCCAATGAGGAACCGGAGGAGGGGCTGAATAAATGGGCTCTGTTCCCTGTTCCAGGTGTGCCTGTACAACCGGACGGTCACCTGCTCTCGAGAACCTATTAAAAGTTTCGTTCTCACCATATTTCTGTCTCCAAGTCTGTTATTTGAATTTGGACAGGTGAGCAATTTCTCACAAAATCAACTCCAATCTGTGTACACCTTCCAAATGCCTACCAGGTGCCAGGCATGGTGCTTGATGCTGGGTGCTGGGAATGCAATAATAGATGAAGACACTGTTGCTGCCCTCAAGGTTCCCACAAGAAAGGGAAAGTAGCTCAGGGCTCCTTGTTGAAGCCACAGGCTGCTTCATAGCTACCACTCATGCCCATGTATCTGCCCCACCTCCCACCCAGCAATATATTAGTCAATGGATTAGGTGCACTTGTTGGTTTTGTAAATCTACCATAGGCTTTCATAAGTAAGGTTGTGATTTTCAAAGAAAATGTAGTAATAATGAGTTTTTCAAGAGAAGATTAGGTAAGTAGCAATAAGAAAGTGCAACACCATCCTTCAGTGCCATGCACTCTATATGCCTTACTTACATTATACAGCTCTAAAGAAATGATGGGTGGAAAATGCCAGCTCAGGCACTGGCACAGAGATGAACTATTGCCCTTATTATTCCACCTTATAACAATCTAGCAAAGGAAGTCTTCATTATTTCCACTTAACAGAGGAAAAAGCTGAGATCCAAAGAGGCAAAGTCTCAGTGCTGGTGCATGGCAGGGCAGGGCACCCACCCAGGGGGCCTGGCTCCAACGCGCTTGCTCTTTCTACTTCTGTGTGGTTGGATCAGAAAACAGTGCAGAAGCTAATTTGCATGATCTCTTGTTTGGGAGTTTCATTTGAGCAAGGCACACTAATTAAATAAGGATGAAATACTCCATTCTGTTCACTACCATTTGTTGAGACTCTATTTGGCATGCAAAAAGAAATAGCTTTTGAATACTTAAATAGTCAAAGTTTAAAAGTCAGAAATCTCCTTTTTAACCTTTAACCAAGTCACAGCGGGCAGATCTGCCTTAGAGAGGCTGGCCTGCCCTGCCCTGCCCCTCTGTATATACAGACATTCGGTCACACACATATTTCAGACCTGTTTTCGGACAGGGGCAGGTGTGGGCCGTGCCCTTTGCTGCACTTTCAGTTGACTCCATTAGCAGGGGCTGCGAGGAACAGGGGGAAGGACACTAACCACAAACCTGAGAAATGGACTGTAGACCCACCTCTGCCTCTTACTCTCTGACATTAATTCTTCAGCCCTTTGACCATCACCTTCTTCATCCATAACATGGAAGGTTTGCAGTGGTTTATCTCTAAGGTAACTTGCAGCCTCGATATGTCATGGCTCTCTTTTTGGGTTAAAAATAGGCCTAAACGGCCGAAACCGGTTTGGCTCAGTGGATGGAGCGTCGGCCTGCGGACTGAAAGGTCCCAGGTTCGATTCCGGTCAAGGGCATGTGCCTGGGTTGCGGGCACGTCCCCAGTGGGAGATGTGCAGGAGGCAGCTGATCGATGTTTCTCTTTCATCGATGTTCTAACTATCTCGCTCCCTTCCTCTCTGTAAAAAATCAATAAAATATATTTTTTTAAAAAATAGGCCTAAACGGGCCAACTGATATGGTTCATGTAAAGATTTTAAAGATAAGTCTTGCTTCTTGTGAGTAGTAAGTTTCTTGAGAACAAAAGCTATGTCCCTTTGACTATCTTTTCACAGCCCTTACCAAAATATCTATCATATAATTAGGTGTTCAATTGGAAATTTTTAGTAATAAAGGAATAATTGAATAATTATATACTAAAGGGGAATGGATGAGATTTTAAATATAAAAGTCATCAGAAATGTATGCACAGAATCTCTGATGTTTTTTAAAAATTTACACACACACACACAACATATATATATTGACTTCAGAAAGGAAGGGAGAGGGAGAGAGAGCTAGAAACATCAATGATGAGAGAGAATCACTGATTGGCTGCCTCCTGCACACCCCCTACTGGGAATGGAGCCTGCAAACCAGGCATATGCCCTTGACCAGAATTGAACCTGGGACCCCTCAGTCCGCAGGCCGATGCTCTCTATCACTGAGCCAAAACGGGTAGGGCTCAGATGTTTTGACACATCTACTTCCTAACCTAGTGCAAAAATAACCATTCTGGCTGAGGGTCAGAAGCCTTTGAAACATTAAAAAAATCTGGGTTTTTTCCTACAATTGAATCTTAATGCTAAGTGTTTACAATGGAAAGTCAGGCTTTTGTGTGTGTGCCTGATAGCAAACTTCTGGAACACTTGTGAAGGACAGCACCAAGCTACTTGTTCCTGCCTCTGAGACACAGAAAACACAAAAGACTAGGTCTCTGTCCCTGACACAAACTTCTGAACCCCTAGCCACTGGTCTGGGTGTCAGAGGATGGGTTAGAATCACAAGCAAACAAGGGCTTATGCCAGAAAAGACTATCTTACAGTTTTTAATTCCCAGCACCCAACACAGTGCTAAGCATATTGTAGTGCTTAAAAACATTTGTTGTATAAACCTATGAGGAGATACCTAGTTACAGAATTGAATTTATACTGCTTTGGGATAAATATGTTTTATGATGTACGTCGCATAGCAAAGGGTTCGATCACCTATTTCCATTTAACAATGCTGCTAGCTTAAGAGAGGAGATTCACTCCAAACTTAATGAATTCTACCAGAACAATCTCAATCCTAAATGAATATTTTAAGGTCTAAGCAGTAATTCTGAGAATGCAGAGAGAGTTAGTCAAAGATCAGGTTATATACTGGAAGATTACTTGGCTGAAAAGGAATCATGGAGCTGGAATGATGTCCACAGTGAAATGCAGCGCGTGTGATAAATAATGGAATGCCACATAGAGCAGATAGACTCCAGTTGCAAATGGAAGCAAATGTTAGAGATAAGAGAGATGGAACTCTAAAGGACTTTTGAGGAATATGCTGTGTGGAAATGAAGTTGCATAAGGAGACAGTCCTCAATCTCAGCCATCCCAGAGGCTGTGTCCTGTCTTAGATGAGCTGTTGATGGAAAGTAGAAAGTTTGAGAATAGAGGCACAGAGGAGAGGGCAGAGTATAATGCCAAAATCAGGGATTCGGGCAAACATCAAGTGACAATAGTTTGTCCCTTTATTCAGCCAACAATAGGCACTGGGCACAGAAGTGGGTGTTATAAGACATAAAATAAATGTGAATGAGACATTTTTGCTTGTAAAAGGTTTATGGTGAAGGGGCTCCTCTACTTTTCAGCACTGAGATACTAAGTATATACTGTACCTGCTTACATTTTTTTCATTTGTAAAATGAAGATATTACTCTCTGACCGACTCACCTAAGCAGAGTTTGGAGATAATATTGTAACATTATTGTGAAGGTGCTTTACAACCATAAAATATTATGTGAAAACTAGAGGCCTGGTGCATGGATTCGTACACCAGCAGGGTCCCTTGGCCTGGTCTACCTCTCACAATCCGGGACCCCAGGCCAAGGGACCCCACCGGTCCATGAATCCATGCACTGGGCCTCTAGTATGCATATAAGATCTTTGGTTAATCTCTTCCTGCCCTCTCCCCTCCCCTCTTCCCTCTGAGATTCATCAGTCTGTTCCATGTTTCCATGCCTGTGTGTTGAGCGTCTTCCCCCTGGTGGTCAGTGCATGTCATAGCTACCGGTTGAACGGTCAAACAGTCGATCGGTCGCTTAGGCTTTTATATATATAGATAGTGGATTCTTCTACTACCACTTATGATGATAATAGTAGTAAGAAAGAATAAAGTAAGGATTTTAAAGGACAGCCCAGCTGGCGTGGCTCAGTAGTTGAGCATCAACCTATGAACCAGAAGGTCACAGTTTGATTCCAGGTCAGGGTACATGACTGGGGTGTGCAGGAGGAAGCTGATCAATGATTCTCTCTCATCAGTAATGTTTCTATGACTCGCTCCCTCTCCCTCCCTATCTGAAATAAATAAAAATATATTTAAAAAAAGAATTTTAAAGAATAATATAAATGTTAAAGCAAGTTTTTAAAATTATAGTGATTCGGATTGGTTTCCTTACAGGATGAAGACAGTAATCTGGGTGTAAAAAGCAACCCATGACCAATGCCAAGGGTAGGTACTGTACAGTCAGAATAGCCCCTGACCCTTTCTGCTAGGATTGGCCTATTTACAGCTAGCTTTATCAGCTTAAGTCTACAACTGTTACTGGATGGTTTAGTATGAACTAGCTTCTCTTTAGTCGTTGCCTATTTCATTTATCAGTTCGTGATATGGAGCTGGGACTTAAGACCAAAGAAATACACCTTGGGATTGAAATAATAAACAACAGTTGGATATTTTTCTGATTGGAAACATTACTTGGACGGTATTTTTGCACTGAATTTTGCAAATGAAAATGGTGATACCCTCCTCCCCACAGAGAGCTTTTAAGCATTGATTACTAGCCATACTTGAAAAATTCTGAAGTTTTGACCACTGCTAGCAAATCAAACCAGAGGAAACAGAAAAGTCAACATTCAAGGCTTGAAAATTTTAAGAGAGTAAGATAGCTCATGATCATGATGTAGTTATGTACTATGGAGGTGGGCTTTGGAAGCCTGGCAGTGCCCAAGGAGAAAAAGGAAGAGAGAGAAGAAATGAGAAAATGTCAAGGGATAAAGAAAGAAACAGGTGAATTAAGAGCAACGTCCTCCTAGTGAAACCAGAGAGGGCTCTTCAGGAAGTAAGAGCTTGGGCCCAGCTGGTGTGGTTCAGTGTTTGAGTGTCAACCTATGAACCAGGAGGTCACGGTTCGATTCCTGGTCAGGGCACATTCCTGGTTGCAAGCTCGATCCCTGGTGTGGTGCATGCAGGAGGCAGCCGATCAATGATTCTCTCTCATCACTGATGTTTTGATTTCTCTCTCCCTCTCTCTTCCTCTCTGAAATCAAGTAAGAGCTTAGGGGTGAGCAGGACATTTAGTCAAAGGAAACTGGAAGTGCTGGGCTTTGGGCAGATGAACAGATCTGGACAGGCATTCAGGACAGCTGGAGTGTCTGGGTGGACGCAGCCCTTCAGCTTCAGTCAAGATGGGCCATTGGCATTGCCTGAGCCAGGGACACGTGGGGTCAGAAGCCAGAAACAAGGATTGCCAGCCTCTTGATATTTGTGTTGATTAAACTTGTTTAATTCTGTTCCCATTGTGCTTGCCAATTTAAGGGAAATCTTTTCATGTTGTATTAAAGATAAAACAGTCTTTAATAGCCCCTGACCCTTTCTGCTAGGATTGGCCTATTTACAGCTCAGCCCTTCCTGCTCAGCCCAAACACACATAGGAGGTACTCCCAGTTTTGCCACTTAATTGCTAGGTTACTGGGATAAATTATTTTACTTCTCTGGGTTTCAGGTTTTGCTTCTCTATGCAAGGAAGACAATCCACTTAATTGGGTTGTTGTGAGGATTAAATGCAATAATTATGGCTATATAATACTGGCATAAAGGGTTCCTGATTTTATTTTATTTTATTTATTTTTATTGGCTTCAGAGAGGAGAGAGAGGGAGAGAGAGAAATGTCAATGATGAGAGAGAATCATTGATCAGCTGCCTCCTGCACACCACACACTGGGGATCGAGCCTGCAACCTGGGCATGAGCCCTGACCAGGAATCAAACCATGACCTCCTGGTTCACAGGTTGACACTCAACCACTGAGCCACACTGGCTGGGCAGCATATAGGGTTCTTTAAAAATATAATGTTCTTCCTTTCATGTCTATCTTCAAGGCACATGGTCCAAATTAAAAATTAATGTCCAATACTTATTGAGTTCCCCCTACTGTTCTAAGTGCTTCCCTTGGAGCACCTCCTTATTGAGCTGTAGCTCAATAGGGCAGATACTATTTCCATTCACATTTTTCAGAGGAGGAAACTGAGGCACAGAGAAGCTAAAAAGCAATGTGGCTAAGCTCTCAGAGCTGGGAAATCACAGAGCCAAGATGCAAACCCATAAATGCAGGCAAGCGCCCAAGCTGGTGCCCCTCACCACCGCCCTGTAATGCCTCTCCCACCCACAACAGTATTGACATCATGAATTCGCACAGGGTTGTGAACACCAGAGGTGGAGACACGGCAGTGCACACAGGACCTATTTTCCTAGCCCTCACAGGTCAGTCTGATTTTAAATCCTGGCCCCTCTACTACTAGCGATGTCACTATGAACGATTATACCTGCTCACCAAAGGTGGTGTGAAATGACCTCTGTAGTATGCCTGACACATAGCAACCATTCCAGAATGTAGTTGCTGCTATTATTATGCTTTGGGTTTATTTTTTAAAAACCTGCTGCTTATAGTTTGTTTGTTTTTTTAAAAAATAATTCTCTCTGTTTGGCTATAAGCAGTCACTTTAGCTTTAATAATCTCTCATCAACTACTTTAAATTTGCTACTTTTAATAGGAGATAATGAATTAGAATTGGTAGTTAATAGAGAGAAATGATCCATAAAAATCAGATGGAAATCCAAAACGGGCAAGTATGTAGTTGGGATTTGCAAAAGCATATACATAAAATTGCCTAGATAGAAGGATAAAAAGAGAACATTTTAGGTCATAATGTCCCCATTGTTTACTTACTTACTTACTTACTTACTTACTTATTTATTTATTTATTTATTTTACAGAGAGGAAGGGAGAGGGATAGAGAGTTAGAAACATCGATCAGCTGCCTCCTGCACACTCCCTACTGGGGATGTGCCTGCAACCAAGGTACATGCCCTTGACCGGAATCGAACCTGGGACCTTTCAGTCCGCAGGCCAACACTCTATCCACTGAGTCAACCCATTGTTTAGAAAAGAAAAAATAAAATAGTGCTATCATTTGACAGGAAAACAGCGAGAAATAACCCTTTTTCTACACGTGCCATTGAATAAATTCTTGTTAAGACTATTTTACCACGTGATCCAGCAATCTCACTTCTGGGTATTTCTCCAAAGAAAATTATATCACCATCTAGAAGAGAAAGCTTCATCCCCATGTTCATTGCAGCTTTATTTACAATAGCCAAGGCATAGAAGCAACCTAGGTGTCCCTCCAAAAATGAATGGATAAAGAAAAAAATATATAATGGAATACTAGCCAGCCATGAAAAGGAAGGAAATCCTACCATTTGCAACAACATGGATGAACTTTGAGGGCAAAGTCAGACAAAGAAAAACAAATACTGTAGGATTTAATTAATCTGTGGACTCATGTGGAATCAAGTGAACTCAGTTCACTTTTATGTGAACTCATAGAAATAGACAGTAGTTCAGTGGTTGCTGGAGGCAGGAAATAAATGAAGGTGGTCAAAGGTACAAATTGTCAGTTGTTAGATGAATATGTTAGGGGCTCTGATGCAAAAAAGCAAGGTGACTATACTTAAGAATACTGTATTGTATACTTGAAAGTCACTGAGAAAATAGATCGTAAAAGTTCTCATCACACGTGCAATAAAAGGTAATTGTGTGAGGTAATGGGGGTGTTAACTAACCTTATTTTGGTAATCACTTTGCAATATATACGTATAGCAAAGTGGTACATATGGTACACTTTAAACTCATAGAATGTTACATATCAATTATATCTTAGTAAAGCTGCAGAAAAAAGACCAGCTGTATGGACACTGAAAATTTAGATACTCTCCATTAAAAAAAGACTACTTTAAAAAGTGAGCTACACATATTATAAACCAAAAGTAAACCTAAAAAAATAATAGTATTAAAGGGTTAAAAAGAGAACTAAAAAAATGTAAAGGTCTGGATTCCCTTAGCCTGGGCAATATGTTACAAAAGAGACATTTATGGCTCACCGAATACTCATGTGTTCCTCCTATTTCCTATCAGGCAGGACCCCTCTGGCTTGTTCTGGTCAATAAACTATGAGTGGATGAGTCAGTATGCAATCCTCTCCAATTTCTTGCCATGGCTATCGAAGAACTCATTCCCTATGGTGCAGTTACAACAATGCTGTGGCAACTCTATTACCCTGGATACTGAGTGACTACATGGAGCAGATCCCATTTGATGTGTAGTGTGGGTGAGAAATAAACTTTTGTTGTATCAAGCCAATTTGAGAATTGTTTATCATGGCATCATAGTTTGTCTTAGGGTGGTTAACGCTCCAAATAAGTAATTCTTTTAAAATATATTTTTATTGATTTCAGAGAGGAAGGGAGAGAGAGAGAGAGTTAGAAACATCGGTGATGAAAGAGAATCATTGATCAGCTGCCAACTGCACACCGTACACCGGGGATTGAGCCCACAACCTGGGCAAGTGCCCTGACTAGGAATCAAACAGTGACCTCCTGGTTCATAGGTCAATACTCAACCACTGGGCCACACTGGCCGGACACAAATATGTAATTTTACACAGCACTCTACAGTTTATATAGGTATTTCAATTGCAAGATCTTTTTAGGCTGACACAATGTCTATAGAACATTCTATTTATTGGTCCAAAGAGCATAAAATTAGAAGCTATATTGTCTTAGACTGAAACAATCAAGACTTATATTAGAAAATTTCCCTTAAGACAAGGATTTGTTAAAGAGAAACCATGTGCAAAGGGTAGTTAGGGAGGATTTATGAATTGATGGGAAGGAAAGGTTGAATTAGAAGAGATGACTCAGATAACTTCTAACTCTTGAGCTACACCAAAGGGGCTGTGGGATGAGCTGCAATACTTGGTCTCACAAGAGTATTATGAGATTTATTAGTGGTTGCATGTGGGCTTCCATTATGGTTTTTTATAACTTTTTCTTACTTTAAAGATGGGCCAGACCTCAGGAGAGAAATTAGGTGGGCTCCATACAGTTGAGCTGAATTTAAATTAAAAGGTAGATCTGCCACTTCCTGCACCATAGTAACTGATGAAATTCATGATGCTTTTATCAGGGCTGAGGAATCTTTTTTTTCTTTTTGCCAAGGGCCATTTGGATATTTACAACATCATTTACTTAACATAATTCACTTAATAGAAATTTATGTTGCTATGGAAAAAGCTCCTAGATTTATTGAATTTCGAGTTCCACTTGCAGTTGCCTTGTCAGGGCCAGACCAAACGATTTCCCAGGCCTTATTATGGCCCACGGGCTGGACATTCCCCACCCCTGCTAGACAGTGATGTATTGAATTTCTCAGCGCTTCATGCTATACAGGTATTTAGGCAAATTCTTTTATTGAGGTATATTGGGTAAAGGCTCATGCTGACTATAGGCATTCTCATAGAAATTAAGTATATTTACATTATCTCAGAGCAAGAAAACTTGAGAAGAAATAAATCTAATTATTTATAGAACAGTCACTGTCTCTGCTCTGAGCCCTCCATTTCTCAAATGCAAGTGGCAGTATGGGGTAAGTTTCCTCCAGCTCTAGGGTACAGAAAGGAGTAAAGCATTGTTACATTTGGTTTTCAACTACCAGTGAAAGTATTAGGTGCTTTTGTGCCAGCGTTTTGAGTGTTTTATGTACCTATCTCTGACAATTCTCAAAATCCTCTTGTGTAAGGTCTATTATCATTCACATTTTTTAGATGAGAAAACTGAGGAGAAATGCCGACAGCCTACGATTTCCAGGTATTGGGTGTGATGAACAGGGCACCTTTCTACTTTTTCCCACCTTTTAGGATCCAAAGTCATGAATTCATCCAGGATCCAAATTCTGTTTTAAATTCTGTAGTTTACTTAATGTTGCTGCATAGGCAGCTCTGTGATTACAATGAAGTTGAACTATTCAGTCTGATTTGTTGTGGCTCTTCTTCCAAATCAGCACTTCCAAACTAGGAAGTGCTATTACTAATGTGGTCTAAGGGCGACCTCCTGCAACTTGAAGCTCACATTTTCCAGGCTTTATCTGATTCCTCTGCATCTTGTAGGCACTGTCTAACTGAAATATAAGTGCCCATCAATACATAAAACACCACTGACAGCAGAACAGAAGAACCTAACAACAATAAAAAAAAAATGACAGAGTTCCAAAAAGCAAACAGAAGTCTGCCATTATCAGTTTGTTGGCCTTCAGTCTCATAGCTATGACCTTGATAAGATAGAGATGATGCTGTAATAAGCACTTTATAAGAGAATATATTGAAATGTTATTCAGGTGAAAACAATTTTCGGGTATTAAGACGGGAATTTTATGAAATCTTAAAATGCATTTATTCCTTTGTTTTGCATATCAACAAGAACATGAGCTGATACACAAAGTCTAGCAGCACAACACCTCTCTTATGTAAACTCTATAATTATCTTAAACTATAAAACAAAGTAAAAAATATGCAGAATAGCAACAAGATTTAAGGGAAGTGTGACTATGGCTCACTGGTTACCATATCAATCACCAGTTATTTTGATGATCTGATATGAGTGGAGGATGTCCCTTTTCCTCTCCACCTCTCCCTTAAAGTCAACGTAAAAAAAATAGTATTCCTTCTATTACATGACTTTCCCTTGTATTCTCTTTCCCAGTTAATGGCACTATCATTTACCCAATTGCCCAAGCTAGGAACCTCAGGTTTACCTTTGACCTCTTCCTTTCCTTCCAATCTAATGTGCGATTAGTGTTGTATCTAATTAAAAATGTCCTCCGATTTTCCTCACCCATCCCCATGGCCTCTGCATTAATCCAGGTTCTTTTTAATGATCTCAGCTACCTATAATCTATCTATGCCATTGCCTTAGGGTAATTTCTAAATCACCACTATGATTACAGCACTCCCCTGCTCAAACTCCTCACTGTTTATATAATTATTTAACTTGACATTCAAGATCCTTTAGATCCAACCTTTCTTTTACAAAAAAAATCTTCAGCCTACGGTTTCCATGTTTTAATCATACTATGTTCTTTGTTCCCAAAATACCATTTACTTGTCCAGCTCCACACTTTGTTTATGTTGCTCTGCTGTCTAGAATGACCTTCCTTCTTGCTCTGTTCCAGTTATTCTCTCAGTTCTATTTCAAATGTTTCTTTTTCTGGGAATACCTCTGAGAATGGACCTACTCTAAAATTAATTGCTCTCCTTTTTAAACTCCCACAGCTCTTAGTTTTTATTAATCAGGTTTTATGGAAGCTTATTATGAATATACCTGTTTCCTCTGCTGAGATAGTGAAACAATTCTATGATAATGGAAAGAAAGCTGAGTTTGAGGAATCAGTATACTTGGAGTTAATTCTATTTCAGTCATTTCCTCGGCTCAACAGTCACATTTATTAAATGTGAATGGACAAATCCCTACCTCAGAAGATGAAATAATGATTAAATTAGGCAACATAAATGAGAGAATTATACATGTCACATATTGGATAGAATTGTGAGCTCTCAGAGTGGGAAACATGCCCAGTTCACTTCTGTGCCTCCCCTCCACCAGCACACAGTATGTGCTTATTAATATTTGCTGAAGAAAATAAGATAAAAAATCTCCTCCTCCATCCAGGAGACTGATAAGAGTAAAAATAAATTCTGCACTTGCACAGAATATTTGACCTTTAAAAGCACCGACATTTCTTATGCTTGACAAAGGCAAGTGTTATGTATTCCTTTTGCATCTGAAGAGACTGAGGCACAGAGGAATGAAATAGGCTGTCCATTCTCACAGAGTTAGCCCCAGGCTTGAGCCAGGCTAGGGCCACGGTCTGATGCTCCTTTTTGAGTCTATAGGACTAGGTTGTCTGCAATGATTTGATATTTGCTCCAGGGTGAGAACTAATTTACATCTCAACCATTTCAGAGAATATGTGTTTTGCATGGGCAAGATGGTGCAGGTTTCATTCTGCACTTCTGAGAAGGCAAAAAAAAAAAAAATCAGATATACTGTGATTGCAACAATTTTCTCAGCTCCGCACATGTACTGTCTGTTTCCCTTGGCTTTCCTTCCAGAGGAGCCATCGTCTTCTACTTAGTCTCATGCAAAACATCTCAGAAACTCCTGAGCACTACGTTAAAGTCAGAAATGGACAGTAAATCCAAGTACATGTTTGAGTTGTACGATCGCTTCTCATTTCAATCAGAATGTGACTGCTCTGTGAATAAGATCAGGCTCGTGACAGTGCAGCAGAAAAAGCCTGGGCTTTGAAATCAAGATGACCCTAACATGTCTAGCTGTGTACCCCTGTAACATGTACATCCCATGTCCAAGCTTTAGATTGCTTGTCTGAATTTAGGTTGAATAGTACTTTCCCAACAGGATCATTTTGAGATTTCATTGAGGCAATATACCTACTATACACACAATAAATGTTAAGATCCTTATATATATTAAAACTCATTTATTAGACTCCCTGGAGCATAAAACACTAAACATAAATGAATTATTCAGATAGAATGCTTTCTACAATAGATTTAATACCTCCTTGCTTTAGCAAACAGCATACACTAAACATAATTTAAACTCCCCTGAAGACTCCTGACTCTCACTGAGCATATTTATGGCGCTGTGCATAAGGCAGTGATGTGTTCAAGGCTCCCGGCACCCATGCAGCTGTCAGCCCTGCCTTAAATCCGTCACACATTCTAATCCTGTTGTGCTACCTCTGTGGACTGGTTTGTATCTGCCCCATCTTCTCCAGTTCCACCACTTTGGCCTTAGCTAGGGCCGCACGATTTCTAGCTTGGATTACTACCATAGCCCAACTGGTTTCTCTATTTCCAGTCTCATCAAGCCCACGTCCTTCCTTTGCACTCAGCAAGAATAATTTTCTAAAAGCAAATCTGATCACTTTACTTGCTTGTTTCAACATCAAAACAAAACAAACCAATCAAAAACCTCCCCAAACTATATTCCAGTGGCTCTCCTTGGATTATAGCCTAAAGTCCAAATTCAGTATGGTACATACTCAGATACCTCTGTGAGCTGGCCTATCACCCTTCTAGCTGCACCCCCTTCTTGTGCCGAAGCCTTCACTGCCTAAGCTGCAGTCATGTTGACTGGATCTTGTTTGGTAGATTTCTGAAGACACTGGGCCTTTTCACATCTTGTTTTTGCTCATGTTGTTCCCTCTGATTAGAAAACTAACACCTCTGTCCCTAAGCCTGGTTGTCTGATAAACACTTGCCAATCTTTCAAAAGACACTTAAAGGTTTTAGGAAACCTGTCTTGTCCCTCCTTCCCCAATTCTCTGACTAGAAGAAGGGACCACTTAGGTCTTCCTTTGGGTCAACATAGGGCCCTAGATAGATACTTGTAACACCACAATATTGTGGGATTAGCAGTATACCTCCATAGACTCTGTGCTTCCTAAGGACATGAGCTTGTGTCATTTATCAAGCCCAGAGTAGGTTCTCTACAACCGCTGAATGATTATCTTTGAGTTGTACTTGTTTTTGTCTTTCCCTCATTCAGGTTAATTTTTTAGCTGATTTCCCTTCCAGCTCCTCACATCATTCTACTTGTAATATTCAGTGAGTCAAAAAACAATATTAGCAACTTGGAAGAAGGAAACTAATGCTAAATAGGTTTTGCATGAGGGATGATAGAGGTCTATTTGAGGCAAATCTTTGAGCTTGGAAAGTTCATGCTCCTATTGACATTATTTTGGCTGTCAGCGGTTCTTAGTGCTGCTCTCCAGAGGTTGACAGATAAATTGCCCACAGATAAGTGGAGTGTAACATGATGGTGACTGCCACTTATTAAACCCTTCTCTACTGTGCCAGGTTCTGGGTCAGAAACCCTTCTCTAGTGTACCAGGTTCTGGGTCAGCAGCTATTTAACACATTGTTTGCGGGTAGTTTTTATCGCGCGCTAACAGGTGGCGCGGGCCATTTTTGCTAATTTTTTGTGCAAATGGCAACGTTCAGTAAAATTACGATAACTTTAGTTTACGTATTTATACGTTACCCTCATTCTACCGCTAGTCTATAAAAAACGTATTAATACGTGTCTCGCGCTCTACTACACTGGTAGAACGTATAAATACGTAAAACGTGTAAACACGTTTCCCGCATACAATGTGTTAAAAGACTCCTGTGGATTACTTATACATTTAAATATCATGACATAGAGATTATTAACATACCCACGCTCTATTTTTTTTTAAAGACGAGTTCACACAGCTAGTTATGTGCAGGGACAAGAAGTGTGATACTCAAACCCAGGTCTGTCTGAGTCCAGCTGTGCTCTTCAGTGGAATATCTCCCTTATCTATCAGAGCCAACTTCTGGTGATAAGAATGCAATGTTTCTCTTGGGAAAGTTTCTACATTTCGTTTCCTCCTATCACACCTTAACTTTTCATTCCTGAATGTGTAAAATTATATTGCAAAGTTAGGTAGCCTGAAGCTCATGGAACTTTTAGAAAACTTGTTCTGATGCTATGACCTACTACAGTAGCTGCACAGGGATGATTAAGGTAGACAGGAGGAGAGGGAGGGTAGAGTCTGAATGTCAGAAACCATTCATGTTCTCAGTTAGAAAGCACGTGGCCTGCCAGCAGAGGAGAAGTGTGGACTGGGGCGTGTGTCCTGAGCCTCATTACTGCCCACTGACCCATCCCGCAAGTAATCACTACCTCTGGGAAAAAACCCCACCTTTCCAAAAGTCCAAGCACAAGTTTGATCACCTTGGAAGGTAGAGGTGGGAACTGTTAGATTGGGCCTCTCAAATATGGTCTGTAGCAGAGAGGGCAAACAGACTTTGTCTCATGGGCCAAGGCAGACAGCATTATAGTGGCTCTTGAGAAGGGTTCTGAAGTTGTTTTCAGCCTCAGATGGAGAAATGCTGGGAATAATGAACAGTGTTTGTTCTGAGATTGAGAGAAACATATCCTGAATGTGCTATCCGTGGTAGAAGTTTCAATTGTCATTAATATGAGCCAGTTGTGATGGTACTTGTTTTAGAAGTCTGTTCTAGTTCCTGAACTCAGCTGAGAGCTTGCAATGATAGAGTAAGATACAATCTATTGTATCTGTAGGGTCTGACACATAGTAAGTGCTCAATAAATGTTTCTTGAAGGAACGAATGCAAAATTATCCAGCTTTATATTGGAAGAATAGAGTTTCCCCCTCTTAATAATATGAGAAGCAGGCCCATTGGGGTCACTTTGTGAAGGGCTCTGAATGCCATGACAAGGAGTTTAGGGCATTGTACTACCTGAGCCAACAGTTCCCAAACTTACCTGAATTCTCTAAGGTACTACATTACATAAATAGAATCTCTGGCCCTACCTTGTCATTTGATAAGCTTGGTGTATAGTCAAGGATTCTCTGGGAGGTTTTTAGTTTTGTTTGTTTTGATCATTTGCTAGCTTCCCAGCCCACTTGTATGATCAGTCTGATTTGGAGCTACAGGTAATATGGTGCCACTGAAGTCCTTATGGAGAGGAACAACTTACTCTGAACAGAGGTCGTTGTTTTCAGTGCCCAAGCTCTGAGTCCTGTTTGCCCATAGAGACTAGGCCTGTACCTGCCTTTTGTGAGACCCTGGACCCGCAGACCTTCTCCTAGTGAGTCAGATTCCAATCTCAAAGAGCTCGACTACAGTGCCCCATCTCAGGAAGAAAGATAAAGATTGAGCACAACTTTTGCAAAACAGCTGGGAGATTTATATGCTGCAGTGGGAATAAATCATGGACAGAGGAAATTAATGAACAACATGTTTCTGGATTTCAAATATCATTTCTGCAAATGAATGAGTCTTTCTGCTTTCCCATTTCAATTAGTCTTCTTATGAACTCTCCCTAGCATTTTTCATTACTGCCAATTGTTTAACATGTTCCAGTATGAAAATCTGGTCATTACAAAAAACATAATTGATTTGACCCATGTTCTGACACAACAATTAGCTTTGCAAAATATATGTGCCTTCATACTGATTAGTCTCCTGGGCCACTGTTTTTCAGTAAAGCATAGCACCATGTTGGCCGTGGACGGCGAACTAATATTATGAAAATATGAGCTCCTTATTCTTGTGGAAAGTTACAACACGGAAAGGAGGAATGAATGGATGTCTCACAAAGGCACCATTTGTCCTAAGACTTGGACAAGAATCTGTGTATCGCTAACATTGCCTCTCTGCCGGGGAAAAGCTCAGCCAAGAGAAGGAACAGGGCAGAGTGCAGAGAGCTGAATCTGAGCTGGAGAGACTGAATCTCAGTTTCTGGCCAGTCACTTGCCACTTAAATTCCTCCACTGTTCTAATTCACAGTGCTCTTCTAGGTAAATTGGGGCGCATCATTACCGACCTTACAGTGCTATTGTGAGGAACAGCAAAATGAAGACAGTCCCTGAAATATATTCAGTGCTCAGTCAATAGTGGTAAGGATGCCATACTGCTGACCGACCTACAAAGTCAGCTTGCCATTCTTTTGTTCCATTTTGTTTACTTATATGTTTTAATTATGTTTACTTAAGCATAATTCAATCTCATCAATTAAAAAGATCAAGACAATATTGTCATATTTTAAGGACCATTTGTATTATTTTCTTCCTGCTTCTATTTTCTATGGAAACAGCCAATCCATGCCCATGCTCTGCTCTTTTTTTTTTTTAATGGATAAAAACCAGTGTGTGTGTTTGAGAGAGAGAGACACACACACACACATATCACTCATTCAAGAAATCCTCTGCAGGGTTTAAAGAGAAAATAATATCTCTCTGTAGAGTTTAAAGAGAAAAATAAAATGATTATTATACCACTGAGGCAAACAAAGAATATTAACAACTTAGAAATTCTCTGGATGTCCTTCTTAATAATAACATGTCCCTTCTCCCCACATTCCTTTCATAAGCAACTCTCCTGAATTTAGGGCAAATCATCTCCTAATTTATCTCTAGAGTGTTATCACATATATTTGTATCCCTGAATAATAGATGGAGTAGGTATATGGATATGGAATCAAACTATATACAGAGTGTCCCAAAAAATGAATACATACTTTAACCAGTGATAGCTCAATTTTTTTTAAAAAAAATATTATTATTAATTTCAGAGAGGAAGAGAGAGGGAGAGAGAGATAGAAGCATCAATGTTGGGAGAATCATTAATTGGCTGCCTCCTGCATGCCCCACACTGGGAATTGAGCCTGCAACCTGGGTATATGCCCTGACCAGGAATTGATCTGTGATCTCCTGATTCATAGGTTGATGCTTAAACACTGAGCTGTGCCAGCCAGGCTGACAGCTCACAGCACCATGCTGGCCAGGGATGGTGAACTAATATTATGAAAATTTGAAATGAAATGTATTTTAATAAACACCGCCTTTATACATTTTTGGGGGACCTGTATATTTTCCTATAACTTGCTTCTTGGAGCCCATATTATATTTTATGGCTCATCCATGTTATATATGTAGCAGTTATTCATTAATACTTACAGCTATGTTTATTATGTGACTACAACAATTAGTATATCCATCTTACTGCTGGCCATTGGATTATCTTTAAATTTTATTAACTCTATTGGTATAAGTATCCTTATACATATGCCCTATGTATATGTACAAGACTTTCCTTAATGTATATACCTAACAAATGAGTTGCTAGGTTTTAACTTCACTAAATAATGTTAAACTGTTTTCCAAAGAAGCGGTTCCACTGACACAGAGGATGAGCATTCCAATAATTCTGTATCTTATCAAACACTTGGAATTGACTAGACTGAATTTTTCAATTTGGTGAATGCAAAATAGTGTTTTATTGCAGTTTAATTTGCATTTTCTTGATTATTAATGGGTAAATATCTTTTCATATGAAAAGTCATTTGTGTTTTCTCTGCTTTTTAAAAAAATATATTTTTTATTGATTTTTTTACAGAGAGGAAGGGAGAGGGATAGAGAGTTAAAAACATCGATGAGAGAGAAACATCGATCAGCTGCCTCCTGCATACCCCCTACTGGGGATGTGCCCGCAACCAAGGTATATGCCCTTGACCGGAATCGAACCTGGGACCCTTCAGTCTGCAGGCTGATGCTCTATCCACTGAGCCAAACCGGTTAGGGCGTCTGCTTTTTTATTTATTTATAAAACAGAGTTGCCCGTTTTCTATAGGGCTGTTTAAACCTTTCTCATTGTTTTATGGTTGTCCCCCTTTATCTGAAATTTTGCTTTTTGTGGTTTCAGTACCTGCAATCAACTGCAGTCTGAAAATATTAAGTGGAAAATTCCAGAGATAAACAATTCGTAAGTTTTCAGTTGCACACCATTCTGAATAGCATGATGAAATCTCACACTGCTCAGCTCTGTCCTTCCCAGGACATGAATCACCCTTTGTCACTGAGTAGCTGCCTTGGTTATCAGACTGACTATCTGGGCATCACAGGGCTTGTGTTCAAGTAACCCTTATTTTATTTAATAATGGCTTTAAAGCAAGAGTAGCAATGCTGGCCATTCAGATATGCCAAAGAGAAGCTGCAAAATGCTTCCTTTAAGTGGAAAGGTATGTATGTATAGGAAAAAACATAGTATATAAAGAGTTCAGAACTATCTGTGGTTTGGGGGTCTTATAACATATTTCCTGTAGGTAAGGGGGGACTACTGCAGTTATTTATATATGGTAACCTGGATATTAATCTTTTATTTGCTATACTCATTGCAAATCTGTTCCGTTCTATTTTCAATTCATATAACATTTCACCTCAGAGAAGTCATGTATAGGATTCAAAGGTTTTCATTTCTCTAAAACTGCTTATATCAGTAGTTATAAATATAGACAGATTTCCAAATAAATAATTCAGTAGAGTGGTTTAGCAGAAATATATTCATGAATATCTTTGCTCAAGCTTGCAGAAAGTACTCAAAGAGTTTATTAAACTAAACTAAACTAAATTAAAAACACGAAGGCAGCACGGTGTTGAGAAAGGCTTGCGTGCCAAGACTCCAAATACATTGAACATTCATCTTCCGTAGTTTACTACATTCACGGTAACAACACTGCAAACTGCTTCCTTTCCTCATAAGGCATTCCATCTATTTCAAGTGCATTTCTCGCTCAGCCAGCAGAGACAAACATAACCAAGTTTACCACTGAATTTCAAGTTTGGCCTCAGACTAAAACTTTGAGAGTTTTTAATACACTTGTCTTGGATTCAGGTTTTTTGTCAACTCGTCTTTGGCTTCTAAGGAACTGAACAAAACACCCTATCAAAAATTTAGAGTTTTTTAGGACAGTGAAACTACTGTGTATGATACTATAAAGGTGGATGCATATCATTATACATGTGTCCAAATCCATAGGATGTCCAACACCAATGGGGACGATGGAGGTAGAGTGATGATGATGCGTCTGTGTAAGTTCATCAGGTCTAACAAATGCGTCACTCTGGACTGCGAGTTTGATAGTGGAGGAGACTGAAATATATGGGCACAGTGGGTATATGGGAATCTTTGTACATTTGCTTAATTTTGCTGGGAACCTAAAACCACTTTAAAATAAAGTCTATTAAAATTTAAAATAACTGTTTTGAAAAAGTTTTAAAATCAATGAGAAAAGAGCTTTATAAGATACACTCAAAAGTGATATTGAACAATGTGGGGGGAAGGCAAGCAAGAATACATACAAGTAAGCGTCCCAACTAGTTTCTAAAGCAATGGCACCAGGGAAATCACCATAGAAAAGACAAGGATGGTAACAGTAACAAGTGCTTAATGAGTGCCAGACAATATTCTAAAGAGTTTTACCCAATAAACTCAATTAATCTTCACAAGAACCCTATGGGATAAGAACTGTTATTGCAATCCTTTTAAAGATGAAGTAACGAGCCCTAGCCGGTTTGGCTCAGTGGATAGAGCGTCGGCCTGCGGACTCAAGGGTCCCAGGTTCGATTCCAGTCAAGGGCTTGTGCCTTGGTTGTGGGCACATACCCAGTAGGGAGTGTGCAGGAGGCAGCTGATCGATGTTTCTCTCTCATCGATGTTTCTAACTCTCTATCCCTCTCCCTTCCTCTCTGTATAAAATCAATAAAATATTTTTAAAAAATAAAGATGAAGTAACAAGACTCAGAGTTTAAAAAAATGTTCAAGGTTCCACAGCCAGCTGAAGGTGGGGTGGCTGCGGGTGTTCTCCCTCCTGTACACCACTCATTTTGTAAAGGAGCGCAGAAGCCAGGCTAGTGAGTGGATCACAGAACTGTGTGCGGGTAGGTAATGAATGCAGTAGCACAATTTAAAGTTCAGGATTGCACTATTGTCCGTAAATGTGAGATCTTCATGTTTCTTACATTGATATCAAACCATAAAAGGTAGTAATGAAAACACATTCACATCAATTTGAGGCATAGCATTAACCACCCTAGACTGTCACTAGGACCTACTTATGTTGCATCCTACCTCAATTGACTGGGAGATTCTAGGGGCAGACACTCATTTATTGAGTGTCTTTACTACCCTAGAGTTGTCAAGTGCCTCTGTGTGTTTAACTCATTTCAAGTAAGAACGCTGCTGCCATGTGAAAACCTGTTAGCTACCTATATGTACTTAGAAAAATATGCAAACTTGGGATCCACAGAAGATTTGACCTTTTTGTCAAGAACTGATAACTCATAGTCAATAGAGAAATTTAAAGGCAACAGAATGAACAGAAAGAACAGCTAGCTAATCTATATTCATTTATTTAAATCTGTGGGCACTTTGTTTTACCAAAAGGAGGGAAACATTAGGTGGTGCAGCTAGAAGCTGAAAACATAACCTTATTAAAGTGCAGCATTGGTTAGAGGTACTGAAAGCCTTTAACATCTCCACTAGCATTTCTCATCATCAAAGAGACCAATTTAGCTGCCCTTTAGAAATATCAGCCCATAGTAATCAGTGTCTCCATGGATTTGAGTTTATCTCCATTTCAAGAAACAGCTTCTGCCACTTGAAAACCTAAGTTAGTGTTTGAACCTTATACTCAAAATTCAAAGAAGAAACCATTTCGATTAATATATTCATGAAATATAGCCATGGGCTCTATGCTAATTGTCCCCAGATATCCATTCTTCCCCAATTTCCTTTCAGGAATACAACACCTCCCTCCCACCCACCACCAATTTTAGGAAGGCACACGCAGGTAGAGACTGCATTTTCTACAATTGTTTAGCAATTTATTTAAAAGTATTTGCCTTATAAACCCCAGTGAAATGAGTACCTATTTTCTTTAAAAGACTTGCACAGAAATGTTTATAACAAATTTATTTATAATGGCCCCAAACTTGGCACAATCCAAATGTCTTTCAACAGAAAACTGAATAAACAAATTGTATAACAGACTACTGAAATACAAAACAATATGAATAACTTAGAAAATTTATGTTGAGCCAAAGAAGCCAGTCATGAAAGAACACAGGTTGCATAGTAACATTTATATGAAATTCAAAAATAGGTTCAACCAATCCATGATGATAGAGTCCAGAATAGCAGTGATCTTGGGGTGAGGGGGGATGGTGGGGTGAGGCCTAGCATTGACTAGACTAGAGCATAAGGAAACCTGGATGTTGGAAAGTTCTGTATCCTGGTCTGGGTGGTGGCTTTGCAGATGTGTACTTTTCTTAAAATTCACTGATCTGTGCATTTTATTGTATTATACCCCGGATACATAGGTTAAAAGAGGGAAGGAGAGAGGAGGATGAGGAGGAAGAAGACTGACCAACTGCTGGGAGTGCCAATCAATGGGTACAATCTGAAACCCTCTCTGCAGTATCTAAAACCAATGCCAAACAATTTACACTTTTCAAAGCAACCAGTTCTGAAATGATCAAAGCTCAAAGGAGGGATTCATGCTTCTTCCCCAGTTCTGACTTGTTTCTTATTTGTTTTTTGGCAGATGAGCTAACTGGAAAGTTAGCTGGAAAGCGAGGAAAGTCAATGGAGGGTTAAGTTCAAATGAGCAGTTCCTCTACCTGGGTATAATCAAATAACAACAATAAACCCAAACTTCCCTAATAATCTGGAAAGAGAATCTGTGCCCTCCCTTGAGTGGCACCAACCTGGGAGTCAGAAACACTCAGGTTTAATGTTTGACTCTGCCTCTGTGGGAACCTGGGTAAGTCCATGGACTCTGGGATTCTTCCCTCATCTTGAGAAGGTACAACAGCACTAGCTCCTGGGTTGTTAAGAATAGTAACTGAGTGGGCACATGAGAGGCCTTAGAATGTAAGATGCACTCAAGTTCTAACCACTACTATTCTCTTAGAAAGATGAGATCCACATTTTAAGCAAGTGATTTAGTCTGTACATGTCTGACTTTCACAGTTGGCTGTGTTTTGCCTTGTCTTAAAGGCTTAAAATAGCTACAATATATTCATTGCTAAGTGAAACTACTCTTTGATTCACAGCACCTCTGATACCTTCAGTCCAAAGGACAGTAGGGCACAGGTGGCAGGCCAGTGACACTGGCCAACCTCTCCCAGGTAAGCTGGGTACAGGAGGAGGCTGTCTCTCTTCTTCCTCTTTCCTCTGCATTTATATTCAAGCTCTTCCTTGCATAGACTTTATGGAACTTTTAAAAAAAGGTTGTGCATGGCTTCTATCTGGCTGAGCAATGGAGTTGATTCACTGGAGTCCTAGGGCCAACCTGACATCACACTAAACTTCAGACACCACAGCTGATGCTAACACACAAGCTAAAAGCAGAGCTGGTTAGCTCTTTGGTGGTGTGGCAGGCTAATGGGTAAAATGTTTTTCTTTTCTATTATTTTAATTAAAAATCTAGCAAACATGGTGGGGTTTCTGTTACACACTCAAGGGTCCCCAATTAGTTCCTTTAACACAACAGACTGTTCACAGAATCGCAGGCAGGAACTATGCACACATCCCCCTTTTAAACCCCCCCTGCTGTCCAAGGACTTTCTTTCCTGCCAACAAAATGACAGCAAGCAGCCAGCACATTCAAACAGAAGCCCCCTTTTAGAGTACAATATTAGGTGGAACCTTATGAAACATTGACAATTTCATATGGTTCATACTAATATTTTCTTTCTTTCTTTCTTTCTTTCTTTTTTTTTAAAGAAACACACACACAGGAGAGAGAGGAGGAGAGAGAGAAATATGGATCTGTGGCCTCCTGTACATGACCTGAGCAGGGATTGAACCTGCAACCTAGGCATGTGCCCTGACCGGGAATCAAACCCCCAACCTTTTGTTGCACAGGATGATGCTCCAACCAACCGCACAACCCAGCCTAGGCCATTCTAATATTTTCATTAAATCAATGGATGAGTTAAATCAGAGATGAAAGTGACTAAAAAGGAGCTGACAAGAATAACAGGATTTCCCCTAGTCCAACTTCTACCAGGGGCACAAACTGCCTACATCATAATGAACTTAGAAAATATTCTAAGCCAAGAAATCCCTTATCGCAGCCCTTCTACCTCAACACACAGTCTTTGCAAAGACTTCATGGGCTTCAGAGCCTGAGATAACTATCGCTAGCCTTGCGCCCAGCGTGCCCCAGCAGGGCTCCATACGCCCGCGTCCTCGTGGTCCAACAGGTTTTCTGCTAATGAGAAATCTGGCTCTGTGCTCCTTTCTGCCTCCAAGCACAGCTAGGACAGATGGAGGAACCCTGGGAGCTGGAGGTGGCAGAATTTCGAAATTTCCCATGAGGCTGGCTTGATTTTTATACCCACAACATGCAAAAAAAATAAAAATAGAAGAATCAGATTTTAGGAAATCATTTAACAACTGATTTTAAACTCGAGAATGAAAAGCCATTTTCCCATTATTGACAACAACATAGGTTGTATATAAAAGCAGGCACAGAAGCGTTGTATGCACACTCCCTTCTCTCATCTCCATCTCCACTCAAAACTCCCATTCTGGATGCAAAATAAGCTGAATTTCAAAATCACAAAGTGCAGTCCCTTTCTGTCCCCAAGCAAAGTCCTGCTGTAAAAGTTTGTTTCTAAAGTAGCCATACTGGGGCCCTGTGGTTTTCTCTTCGATTTTCTTTGTTAATCCAGAATTACCTCTTCATGTGCTAGAGAATTAGCCTTTCCAGGGAAGAGGCCGCCACATGAATGCAGGCTGGCTTCCACTGTGCAGGAAATGCGGTCGAGGTTTAATGCTTGGTGCTTAAACCCACATGCTTGTGCTTTTGGCAAAGCTGGAGATTATTTCCACATCACCAAATTTTGAGTGTAACCCTAGGGTCGTGACACCCCTCAAATATCATATTTGACCAAAGGATTGGAAAAGCATTGTTCAGAGTCTACTCTTCTCACATCCAATCCTTACATGTACGGCAAGTAGCAGGACTCTAAGATCTGGAACTCTGTACTGTGTAGCTTCCCCCAAATTCCTGGTTAGAACAGAATCCAAGAGTCCATATTTAAGACAGGAAGAGCCTTCAGAGATGACTTTGTTTTACATCTAAAAATCTGAGGACCAGATATGGGAGTAATTTGCACAAGGTCATATAGCAACTCTTAGTCTCAACTCAGCAACTCAAACCTAGGTCCTCCACTTCTCCCCAGGCTGCAAGGATCTGTGTCAAGGTAGAAAAAGGAATGTCTCTACCTGTGGGAGTGACTGGAAACAGAACAAAAGGAAAATGTGAAGGTAACTAAGCACTTACAGAGCTCTGCTATTTTCCTGACAAGGAAGTAAACAAAGTAAATAGAGAAAAGAGAACTTTGGGGAATAGCAGTATAGCTACCATCTATAGAACAGTGACAGGATAATGAACCAATGGTAACCATAGTGAAGCACATCCTATCTGCCTCGAAGTATGTCAAGCAACTTAATGCATTATCATTGAAACCTTACAACTATCCAATGAGATAAAAATAATAACACTTAGTAGCTATCATTCACTGAGTGTCTTTTGCATATGGACTACACTAGACACATATAAACAGTATCTGGTTTTATTTACATAACATGATTATGTGGTTGTTATCTCATAAAGATGGGCAAAATGAGACCCAGCGAGTACAATAACATGTATAAGGTCACATAAGAGGTAAATGGAGGAATCAAATTAAAACTGCAGTCATCTGATCAAAGAATTTAAGCTTTTAATGCATCATTATTCTGGCTCTCAATTGCAGGTTGCTTAAAAAGTAGCACAACGCCACCTGGCCAGAGTGGCTCAGTTGGTTGAGAGTTGCCTGCATACCAAAGGGTTGCTGCTTGAATTTCTGGTTGGGTACATGTGGAAGGCAAGCTATTGATGTTTCTCTCTCACATTGATGTTCTCTCTCTCTCTCTCTCTCTCTCTCTCTCTCTCTCTCTCTCTCTCTACACCCCGCCCTTCCTCTCTCTAAGCATGTCTTGGGTGAGGATTTAAAAAAAGGTACACAAAAGCATTGCTGTATTCACACACCTGGTTTTTAAAATTGTTCTCAAAAATAAATCAGATCTAAAATAAATGTTATTTTACAGAGACTATTTTAATTGTCTAATCTATTTATACTGCAAGCTGTAGTGAATCACAGTTTTGGCATTATACTTAGAACTGTTATTGGATGAGGCCATTAAAGAATTCTGTGTTTTAACATTGGGAAAACAATTCCATGGGCCTTTATGAGTATAAAAAAAACTGGATTTAATATTATGTACATATATATGGGCGGGGGGAGGGGGAGAATATGATGGAAGGAAATACTACTGTTTTGCTGCTTCCAGGATCTGTAGGAGACCATGCCATTTAATAGTCTCAGCACTACAGTTTAAAAAATCAGTAGCCCTGGTAACCAAGCCTATGATTGAAGCATGCTATAAAAAAAGGAGACATTGTGTGGTGGCTGGTCCTAGACGAACTGACAAGCTTTGTTCTACTCTTCTGAAACTCAAGGTATTGTTTACATACACTCAGCTCTAACACGGAATCCCCTCATTAAAGGAGATCCTTTTTACACTATCTGTATGCAAAAATAGAAATATTTGAACAAGACCACGCATATTCTTTTTTTGCTAAATTACTGGTTAGCAAAAAAAAAAAAACAATCGTAGAAATTCACTGAGCGGTACTGAATGGTTTACACTGAAGCTCCAGTAAGTCTCCTCGAGTGGTGCTCATTTGACTCTCCTTCCCTCTGTCCTCCCAGCAGCCAGGGGCTGTGACACCGCTGACAACAGCAACACGGACAATGAAGGACTTATTTCCCAGGGGCAGTGGCAGCTGTCAGGTGATTTAATAGCTATTCAAAGGCCATTGTTTCAGCTTTTCAATTCTTAAGGAGCCAATCTACCTTTATCTTCTTTGGGGGTGGTGGGGGCAGTGGTTCAAGTGGGAAGGAAATATGTCTTTGGAGGAGACACAGGTATAAAGGAGATAAATGCCTTTGTATTTCTGACCTTAGCCACTAGCTCGGGGAAAATGTGCACATTAGACTTAAACCACGGGAGAGGGTTTAAATTTCCATTTGAATCCTCATAGAGAACATAGAATTACGGCAATTTCTTACTGACCCATCCATCTGTCCACCCGTCTCCTCTCAGCTCCCACGGGCAGGCACAGGGCTAGGTGCTCTATATACATACACAGGCACTAGAGCGGAGCAGTAATGATTCAGACCTGCTCTTGAAAATCAGCTCCTCCATGTAGGAGCTGTGGGATTTAGGACAGGTTTCTCAATGCTTGACACTTAGTTTTCTCACTGTAAAAGGGGTAACGATATTGTCTTTTACCTCAGATTTAGTGTGAGGTTAAATGAGATAAAATGCCTAACCAATACTCAGCACCTGAAAAATAGCAGGCATATTACATAGCGTATTTCCTATTTTAGGTCTGAAACTACCAAAGCTCAGAGGAGGCAAAGGACTTGTGCAAGATCTCAGGTCTAGAAAGTGATGAAACCAAGACTACACCCTAGACCAGTGATGGCGAACCTTTTGAGCTCGGCGTGTCAGCATTTTGAAAAACCCTAACTTAACTCTGGTGCCGTGTCACATATAGAATTTTTTTGATATTTGCAACCATAGTAAAACAAAGACTTATCTTTTTGATATTTATTTTATATATTTAAATGCCATTTAACAAAGAAAAATCAACCAAAAAAGTGAGTTCGTGTGTCACCTCTGACACGCGTGTCATAGGTTCACCTTCACTGCCTAGACATACAAGCCCCTCACCGTAGCACGCCTCCTTTTATGAGCTCACAGTCTAAGGAGGAAAAACTCACCGTTACCTAAACTTGGAGTTTCCTACAATGAGAGGAGGGGGAGTGGTTGGGCCAGGAAAGGTCTTAGAAGACTTGGTCCCTGAACTGGATTTTGAAAGGCCTTTGAGAAGCTTTCAGACAAATTGAAAGAAGGAGACTGCATTGGAATCAAAGAAAGGGCCAGAGCAAAGGCAGGGAGAGATGAAAGAGCTGGTTTCTCCTTGAGGCTCAGTCCGGGGTCTGTAGGGGAAGTGGCAGACGGGGATGAGGTGGGCAGCCTGGATCAAGATAATCTCCTTTACCTCCTGGTGATCAGGAGCCATGGACAGGAGAAATAAAAGTATGAGCTCAAGAATTAACATGCCTGGAAGTGAATCACACCTGAATCTTTTCCATTTCACTTGGAAACAGAACATCTCTCTCAGCAGGCAGGCTCACCTAATGTTTCCATGCCAACCGATTGCTGAGACCTGGGATAGGCTAAGCCCTAAGGAGAGGGGTGCAGATAAAAAGGAGAGGGAAAGGAAAAGCCAGGGTCAGACCAGGGGGTGGGCGAGAAGCGGGCGGGGCAGTGCACTACAGAGTGGGGAGGAGGAGCAGCAAGAACCAGAAATGCGGGATTAGGTAAACCTAGTTGTACCTGAATTTATTGCAGGCCTGGTGTCAGAGAATTGGTCAGTGTGGGGGAAAACCCACACATCTGGTATCAGAAGTAGAGTATTTAGTGAGTAGTGTAAAGGAAAACAAAAGTTTTGTTCTTACAGCTCCCCAGGTGATTCTAAGGTGCAGCCAAAGACATTGAGGTCAAGCAAAAGGAGCAAACTAGGAAAACAATCCTGTGTTAGAGACTCTCTGTGGTCCTTCCCAGGAGAGAAAGCCGGTGTGAACTGGTTACAGTGGCAAAGAGCTTGGGGAACATGACATACCCTCGTGGGGGCTCCCCTACTTCAGAGATCCCTCCTAATTAAGACAAACCAGTCTCATTCAATGTAGGGGAGGTGTCTAATTTGGGGAAAAGACCAGATTGATTAGGGGAGGGCCCAGCACAAGACCACAGAAGGATCGGGAGAGAGATTGGGTCAGTTTGAAAGCTCAAGATAATATTATCAAAACTTATATTTGCGACTTCATGGAAGGACCCCATTTCAACTGGCACACTAGTAACACATGGAATTCTTGCTTAAACTCTGATTTATAGGGGATATTCATTGCAAGGCAAGCATTGTTATATAGGGTCTATAAATCTTCAGAATACCTTATCCTGAAAAGTCCTGATTCCAGCATTTTTACAGGTGAAAGTTAGGGGAGGGGGAAGAGAAGAAAATAGGACATAAGTAATGGGATCTATTATGTGGCAGATACTTTTCAAGGCAGTTAACACTTTTGCTGGATTTAATGCTTATAACAACTCTTTAAAATGAATATTATTATTCCTATTATCCATTTTGCAGTGGTTGGCAAACTGCGGCTCGGCAAACCGCGGCTCGCGAGCCACATGCGGCTCTTTGGCCCCTTGAGTGTGGCTCTTCTACAAAATACCGGATCTTCCACAAAATACCGACTTCTGCGCATGGGCCACGAAGTTTCAATCGCACTGCACGCACGCCCGCACATGGTATTTTGTGGAATAGCCACACTGAAGGGGCCAAAGAGCCGCATGTGGCTCGAGAGCCATGGTTTGCCGACCACGGCATTAAGGAATGTGATCCCAATTATAATCACTCTCTTCTTTCACCATAGGCTCATTCTGCCTATTTTTGAATGTAACACAGATGGAATCATACTGTGGTAGACAGAATAATGGGCCCCCAAAGATGTCATTGCCCTAATCCCTGAAATCTGTGAATACGTTACTTACACAGCAAAAGGGACTTTTAAATGTGGTTAAGATGAAAGACCTTGAAGTGAGGAGATTATCGTGGATTATCTGGGTGAGCCCAATCTAGTCACTACATTTTTAAAATCAGGAAACCTTTTTTGGGTAGATGAGAGAGATGCAAATGAGGAGTCAATTAGCAGCTCTTAGAATGTGGCAGCCTCTGGAAACCAGGACTGATGCTCAGCTGACAGCCAGCAAGAAAGCAGGGATTTAGTCCTACAACTGTAAGTAACTGAATTTTGCCAACAACCCAAATGAGCAAGAATTGGATTGCACCTCGAACCTCCAGAAAGGAACGCAGCCTGCTGATACATTGATTGTAGTCTGGTAAGACACTTAATGGACTTCTAACCCACAGAACTGTAATATAATAAATTTGTGTGTTTTTGAACTTTTACTTAATATTATATTTGCAAGATTTTTGCTTGCTGTTGCATGTAGCAAGCTGTTCCTTTCTATTGATATACTAGAGGCCTGGTGCACAAAATTAGTGCATTGGGGGAGGGTGTATCCCTCAGCTTAGTCTGCTCCCTCTCCAATCTGGGACCCCTCAAGGGCTGTCCAACTGTAGACTGGGAGTTGGACATCCCTCTCACAATCCAGGACCGCTGGCTCCCAACCGCTCACCTGCCTGCCTGATTGTCCCTAACCACTCACCTGCCAGCCCAATAGCCCCCAACTGCCCTCCCCTGCTGGCCTGGTCACCCCTAAATGCCCTCCCCTGCAGGCCTGGTTGCCCCCAACTGTCCTCCCCTGCAGCCTTGGTGTCCCCCCCCCCCCCCCCCGCGCCATGTGCCCTCACTTGCTGGCCCAATCATCCCTAACTGTCCTTCCCTTCAGGCCTGGTCCCCCCCCAACTGCCCTCTCCTGCAGGTCTGGTACCTCCCCTCCAACTGTCCTCCCCTGTAGACCTGGTTGCCCCTAACTGCCCTCCCCTGCTGGCCTGATTGCCCACAACTGCTCTTTCCTGTTGGCCATCTATTGGTGGCCATCTTGTGCCCACATGGGGGCGGCCATCTTGTGCGAGGGTATGATGGTCAATTTGCCTATTACCTCTTTATTATATAGGATAATATTCCCTTATGTGAATAAACTACAATGTACCTATTTACCTATTCTATTAATAGACATTTGGTTATTTCCAGGTTTAGGCTATTACCATATAAACAATGCTGCTATGAACATTCGTGCATTTATTTTATTGCACATGTATACATATTTCTACTGTGTATATACCTAGAAACAAAACATAGGGTTAGGATGGTCACCAATAGTAGATACTGACAGTCTTCCAATGTGGTCATATCAAGTTACCTCCCATGGGCAACATCTGAGAGTCTCCACATGCTTGCCAACATTTGCAATGAATAGTCTTTTCAATTTTAGCCATTCTGGAGGGTAGGTAGTGACACTGGGATTTCAATTTGCATTTTCCTGATGACCAATGAGATGAGCATAATTTCATATGTGAACTGACCATTTACATAAACTACCTGTTCAAGGGTTTCATTTTTTTTTTATTTTTTTAATATATTTTATTGATTTTTTACAGAGAGGAAGGGAGAGAGATAGAGAGTTAGAAACATCGATGGGAGAGAAACATCGATCAGCCGCCTCCTGCACATCTCCCACTGGGGATGTGCCCACTACCCAGGTACATGCCCTTGACCGGAATTGAACCTGGGACCCCTCAGTCCGCAGGCCGACGCTCCATCCACTGAGCCAAACCGGTTTCGGCAAGTGTTTCATTTTTTAAAATTGTCTCCATCTTTTCCTTAATAACTTGTGTCATTTATATATTCTGATTACAGTTTTCCCCTAAGACCTCTGCATTTTAAGTCATTTTCTGTGTTCTGTTTATATTTTTATTCTATTTATGGTATCTTTTGATGAACAGAAGTTTTTATGTTACTGTAGTTTAATATACCAAAATTTTCTTTATGATTAGTGCATTTTGTGCTTATAATATCCTTTTAATATATTTCTGGATTCACTTTCTTGATATTTTATTTATTTTTGATCTTATTAAAAGAGATTGAACTATACATTTCTTTTCTTACAGTGACCATTTCATGTTTTGGTATCAAGGTAAAAAAAGCTAAGAAGTGTTCTCTATTTTCTAATTTCTGAGTTTGTGTAAGATGATGGGTGACTGACAAACATTATTCTACATAAAACCTTTTGAGTTGTATACATATCATCCCCATTTTATAGAGGAGACCGAGGCCCAGATGGAGAGGAAATGAATCCAGGTACTTCTGACTCTAAAACCCTGGCTTTTTGCCTATTGCATCATGCTGTGAACTCATGAATGAATGGCTCAGGGAGTTGGTATTCTAGAGGCATTAGTGTTTCATTCTGTGGCAGTCCCTAATTACTTCCTGCAGAGAGAAAATGCACTGCCAAAGATGAACCCCCTCCCCCAAAACATACACCTTTACTTTTGGAACCCATTACATGTGACCTTTCAAATCTCCTCAATTTCCTACTCCTTACATATTGTCAGATGTTGGAGCAGAGTCTGGATTCAGAATAATATAATTTTATTTTCATCTGTTTTTCTATCCAGCTAGTTTTAACTGAATCCTTGAGGGCATATCTGATCTACCTTTTCACTCTTGACAGCCTCCTGCATAGTATTTTGTAACTAATACTAAGAAAAACCGAAGCCCATATCCTTTCCACTACACCCTGTTTGCTGCAGGTTAGTCAGAAGGCCTTGTAATCTTTCCATCTTGTATGCAGCGGCCCACAGCAGGAAACCTCACGCCTCTTTGCTGAGAATGCTTGTTTGACCAAGGGTGTGACCCTATGGTTGAAATTTGAGCCATCATAACTCTATGTCACTGATCCACTCACTGACTATCTTTAAGGTCCTTTATTATTGAGAGAGATGCATCATACATTAAATGACTATATTTTCTAGCACAGAACTCACAGGACTTTCTAAAACAATTATAAGTACTGATAGGACTGAGGGAGCATACATGAGGTGAGGCGCATCCCCCAAAAATGTGGTATTTCCAGAAAACCTAGACACTAGGTTAATAGCAGGGATTTGGCATCAGACAGAACTGAGATATAATTGTTTTCCTTTGCTGTGTTACTTTGGGCAAGAATATAAACTATCTAACTTTAGTTTCATTACCTGCAAAATGGGGATAATACTTACACTCCTTGCAAATATGAAGAAATTTGAATTCTCATCACCATCTACTTGTCCTTAGGATACCTGAATCCATTATGTAATCAAGGACTCATTTAGTGTGTTGTGGAGGTGGGCATACTATGGGGGCATCCATTTATGAGGGAAGGGGCAGGAACAGGGAATTTTGGGAACAGAGAGAAATGCCATCATCTCATAAAGAGCCGACAATGGAGTTCCTTCAATGTGGGGAAATTCTCCGCTAACCTGACTTCACAGCATCCAGAAGCACACAGACCCTTTCTTGATGACTACATAATTCAGAACCCTTCTTTTAAAAATATGTACTTTTATTGATTTCAGAGAGGAAGGGAGAGGGAAAGAGATATAAAAACATCAATGATGAAAGAGAATCACTGATTGGCTGCCTCCAGCACGCACCCCACTGGGGATTAAGCCGGCAACCCCGCCATGTGCCCTGACCACTGATCAATACCAGCTGGGTCTCAGAGCCCTTCTTAATAGGAGGAGAGGGATGAATCAGTTCAGAAGAAGCCACTGGAATTGATTTAAGAGCTTTGTATAGAAATTAAGAACTGAAAAGTTACTTTATATGAGAATTTATATTGTTATGATAGAGGTCACTGGAAACTGCCAAATATCCTTTTCATTGTAAAGTTCTATTCATTTTACATCCCATTTTCTCATTATTCTACCCATGGAATCCAATTTTTAAAAAGTATAGGATCCTCCATTTGACAGGCCAAATCTGCATTTTTAAGAAAATTAAGGAGAACAAAAGCTCATGATGCAAGCAATCTGGTCTGAAGCAATACAGCATACCCCGTGTTTTAAATAGAACTGTGATACTATAACATGATGTCTTTAAAAAAGTCTTTTTAAAATGAAGAAAGAGTGACATCAATGTAAAATAAATACAAATACAATTTAAAATAAAAGAAATGGTTTGATGGTAGAAAATTTCTTATTGCCTTTAATAAGCATTATCAAAAAGTAAGCATCAGTGTATCACGGAGGATGGGTCTGGGCTTCTTAGTTACTGAGAAAAACAGTATGAAAGATGAAGAAAGTACATCAGGAAAAATAAATGTAAAAGTTGGTTTTCTTTGTCAGGAAAGGAAAAAGATAAAAAATGCACCCCAAGCATTTTAGAATCATTTAGAACCAAGAGATTCTGGATTAAGAATTAAACCACTTAGTCATCACAATGTTTGCCTTATTCCTACTCCCCCACCCCAATTCCCCACCCATCTATGTGGTAGGATTATATGGATAGAAAAGCTATGAAGATTCATCTAGTAAAGTTCTGACAATATATGCTTTTTCCTGAAGCTCAGATTATAGTCTAATTTTTCTTTTGGCATTAAAATGTCATTTCTTATAGAAAATGATGGCAATAATAAAGAGCAAACTATTAAAAAATATATATTATAATTTGTATGTGTGTTTACTTTTAGAATTCTTGGTGAAATGAAGTTGTCAATCCCATGTCAAGCCCTTCATTTTCTTTTATTCTAATGTTGGTGGTCAGGGAGATCTACAAGTCTTGCAACCTCTGCATTTAGAAAATGACACATGGAAAGAACACCAACAGCTAACAGGTCCCTGTGATTGCCCAAGTCCTCTGAAACACTTGGAAACATTCCTTTAAAATTTAGGCCTGAGGAGCAAGGGAAGGAGGCAGTGACCTGCAGAACAGGAAGATAAAAGTGTACTGCAGTTGCTAACAATGTGAAATAATGACACTACCTAGCTCTTAAAAGAGTGACTTCAGCAGAGAGAAGTACACAAAATGGGCCATTGAAAGCTCAGAGCAAGTGGGGATGTAAAGTTTCTCAAGCACTTAACAGAACTGGAAGATAGTTTCTACATATCCTAAAAGGAGACATAGGTATAATTTATATAAAATACTCTTTTAAGTAAAAGACAAAATTGGATCCTTGAAAATGATCCCAATACTGACTTTGTGTTTCTTACACTTATTGCACTACACGCTAAGAAAAACATACATGCTCTTAGTTTTGAGCAAAATGTCCTAAACCAGGTGTCAGCAGGAGTGGGTGTGGCTGCACAGGCACACGGAGTCCCACACTTAGTATTGTGCTCGGCTCCCACTGTTTCGATATTCAAATATTTGAACAAGGAGCGCCACATTTTCATTTTGCACTGAGCTCTGCAAGTTGTGTAGCTGGTTGTGGGTGTCAGGCCGTTATCTCCTCCCACATGTGCAGGGCACTGTGTGTGATGGGCACTTCTATTGTGTTCTTTGATGTGGGACTCTTTGTATAAGGCTACTCAGGCCCCAGACTCTGTCTTGGCAGAGAATTTGTCCATACTGTTGTAATGGCCACAGCTCAGTGGGGACTCGCTTCAGTTTAATCACAAATCCACATGCTCTGGGCATCTTCAAAGTAGAGAATAGGATCTACGGTGACTGTACGATATTCAGCTACCTATTCAACATTTAATAATGCGTAGGTAGTTCTATGAAAATCATGTAGTATGTATCATGGTCATAAATGAAACACAAAGCAAACACTAGACAAAGATACATGTGAGTTGTGTGTTGATAGATCTTTAAAGAGTGCATAGAGGCAAGGGCTTGGTACTACTCTACACTTGGAGAAAAGAGTAGATAGTTTAGTACTCTGACCTCAAATTCCTTATTTGAAAACTGTGAAAAAACAATATCCACTTATAGACTTAGTGTATCAAATCAATCAAGATAAAATCAAATAAATGAAAGTCCTTTAAAAAGTCACATAACACTGCAGATAGGGGCATAGACAGCATGCTTCGGTTCTAGTCCCAATTTAGCCTCTTCTGGGTAAACTGCAAACCTGGCCTCCATTTCCTCTTCCTTACAATGGGAATGAAAATAGCACTTACCTCATAGTTTTTTTAAAATCTATATTTCTATTGATTTCAGAGATGAAAGGAGAGAGAGAGAGAGAGAGAGAGAGAGAGAGAGAGAGAGAGAGAGAGAGGGAGAGAGAGAGACATCAATGATGAGAATCATTGATTGGCTGCCTCTTGCAAGCTCCACACTGGGGATTGAGCCCACAAGCCAGGCATATGCCCTGACCAGGAATTGAACCGTGACCTCTTGGTTCATAGGTCAATGCTCAACCACTGAGCCACAGGCATAGGGTTTTTATGAGAATTAAATAAAATAATCAACATAAGGTGCTTAGCAAATTGCATAGAAGATGATACAATTATCATTTGACCTTTATTATGATTTGACTATTAAGTATCTGAAAAGTACTTGTGAATGTTATTTTGCAGTTCTTATGGATTTATAATAAAAAGGAAAACGGATTTGAAGTTTAACCTATAGTAATAAGTATGCCATTTGTTTGTCTGAATGAATTTTAAGAAATGTAGCCCGATGTGATGATCACTACTCAACAGGACAGCATACACATCTGATCAAGTAAAATTTGAACTAAAGCTAAATGCTCTCCAATCTAGTGACATCCATAATTCATTCACTTTATTGATTCAGCAGTTACCGTATGCCTGCCTGCAGATATAGACTGTAACCTGGCAAACCTCCATCGGAGAGGTACTCACCATCCAGCGGAAGGGAAGGGTGAGTCAGCAGGCATGAAAAGGTCAGAGGGGAACAGCTTTGTGATGCAGGAACACAGAGAGACATGTGCTCAACCTTCATGAGTCACTGATGGTTCTTCTAATACTTTATTCTATTTAATCATCATCTTCAACTGCCACTCAAAAAGTTCACTCAACAAATACGTAAAGAGTTCCTGTAATGTGTCAGGTACTGAGATTAATGGAAAAAATATCTTGAGTCTATTCCTTGCTCCTAACCTGATTTAGGGTGAAGGTGAACCTCAATTTTTCCATGCCCTCACCTTTCCCCTATTCTCTTCTGTGAGTATCCTGTCACCTGCCTTTTACTGTTCTGGTCTTTTCTAGCTAGAACTGTTTGGATTGTTCTAGAAAGTGGTAATTTGAGGCTAAAAGGCCAAGACTTCCCCCAGAGATGTGAGGTTTCTGGAAATACGATTACTGTGGGATTAGGAGCAGAATCTAGGTTGGTAGAGTGACCCTTGAGTGCCACTCTGAAGTGCAGAAAAGATGCCCTATTGATCCTTTAATCCTAAAAGGATTAAATCCCTAGAGTATAGTACAGTCTGAGGTAGATGGTTATGACTGGTTGAATGAATGAATGAATGAGGGCCCACCATTAATAAAAATGACACATGGATTGAGATTTCAGGATAGAGTGGTAGAGGAAAAATGTGATGATCAATAAAAGGGTCATCTGTGCTACTTTTGTCCTTCTTCCTTTAGAAATCAAAAAATTAGAAACCTTTTAAAAATCAGGGCCAGCCTATCATTTCAGGGGGAAAAGAAAACTTCCCCAGATCCCCAGGGACTCCGCCTCCTTTCTATTTCTTGCTTAAAATTAGCTGCCTGAAGATACGACCCTTTATTCCACAATTAAGATGCAATTAAAAGTGCAAATGCCTGAAAGAGTGAACATAATGCTAATGAATCTCAAAGTATAGCTGAGGAATCTAAATCTGTTCTGCCTCAAGGGAGGCACCAGCATGGGAGGCAGGCTCTGAGCACTCAAAGACATACGGGACCTCCCCTTTACCTAGTAAGTCCCATCTGGTCGGCTCTTTGACAGACTTAGTTTAACCTAATCTTTACAATAAGCCTGAGAGCTAGATATTATGTTCATTTTATAAATGAGAAGCTCAAGCATTAGCCATCAATAAGATTTGAAGTCCAGACCAGAAGCCAGGTCCCTATGGAGGACATCTCTATAAAGCATAAACCAAACAAAACAGGTCTATCAATATGAATTTAACCTGTGCCCCTAGAGCAGTGGTTCTCAACCTGTGGGTCGCAACCCCTTTGGGGGTCGAACGACCCTTTCACAGGGGTCGCCTAAGAACATCGGAAAACACATATATAATTACACATTTTTTTTGTGACAAATCACTATGCTTTAATTATGTTCAATTTGTAACAATGAAATTGGGGGTCACCACAACATGAGGAACTGTATTAAAGGGCCGCGGCATTAGGAAGGTTGAGAACCAATGCCCTAGAGGATTAGCTTTGTCTTCACCATACTGTATAGAGTACAAGGAGCATGGGCTTCAGTGAGAAACATACCTGGGTAAAGAATATGGCTTGGCCACATTGCACCTTGTGTAGGTAATTTTTATTTTTATTTATTTATTTTTTTAAAGAATTAACATTTTCTTTTTAAAAAATATATTTTATTGATTTTTTACAGAGAGTAAGGGAGAGGGATAGAGAGCTAGAAACATCGATGAGAGAGAAACATCGATCAGCTGCCTCCTGCACACCCATCCTACTGGGGATGTGCCCATAACCAAGGAACATGCTCTTGACCGAAATTGAACCCGGGACCCTTGAATCCACAGGCTGACGCTCCATCCACTTAGCCAAACCGGTTAGGGCAATTTTTAAATATCTTTGGCCTTCTGTAAGGTTCCTCCTCTGTAGAATGGGGATAATAATCACCTGTATCATATATAGCAGTGACTTCGGTTTAAATGAAGCCAGGAGAGAAGCACTGGCATACAAGCTCTGGGTACCCAAACATTTCAATGCCGTCTCTAGATCTCTTCTGGTCTGTCAAGTCTCCACTTTCTGCCTCATCCTGTTAGACTGTTTCAGATATTTGCTCACGTCTCTCAGTAAGATTTTAAGAGGGGTAAGACATCTGAATACAAGCAGTTTTTATTTCTTGTTCTGTGGCAATGCATGATATTTCTGAATGAAAAAATGGTGATTTTGCTAAACAAGAATATATGAGTGAATGAATGAGAGGCACTGAAAAGGCCACTGCCAGCCAGCCAGCCCTCTGCCAATAGTGGGCCATGGGTGCACAGAGCTGACTGCGCTGTGGCCTCTGGGAATAGCTGCTGAGAGCATCTTAGGTCCAAGGTTGAAGAGGAATAAGATAAAAATCTGACTTATGAGAAGTCCACAGATTTCATGGCTTTGTCTTAAATGCCCTTGAGAAACCCATAGCCAAGTGAGGTTGGAGGCAGCTTGGTACTGAAGTGAAGTCCCCTGACAGGCTCCATTCCACATTCCTACCATTCCCGGGTTACTGACCAGCAGTGCAGTGGGGGCAGGAAGTGGATTGGAAGGCTATACTACCGTTTAAAGGAAAAAAAACAAAAATAAAAACAAAAACAGAGTCTCTTTTAAGATGATGTATCTTTCCCCTCCCACCAAAATTAATCAGGTGAGCATATTCTTCCTCTAGAATAAAAACCCATCAGGATGAAGAATCTAGGTTGAATTTATTTTCAAGATTTCCCTCAATGTAACTCCCAGCCTTATGTCCTTAGAATAAAAAAGACTAAGGGACTAAGGGTGTTGAGAAGGAAACACAGGATGAGCTTCTCCCTATCCCAAGCCCTCTCTCTAAGAGCAGCCTGAAGGGCCATGTAGAGCCAGATGTGTCCTGGAAATCCCAGTACCAGTAGGCAGTGCCTGTGTCCTCAGGACACGGCCAGACTCCCTGCACTTGGTGGCAGCCCAGCTAGTATTGAACCTCCATAGAATTAATCGCTCAAAGATCTTGACTTACATTCTATTTTTCCACATCTATATAGGAAAGAGAGTCTAGAAATGAATACATTTAACAAGTATTTATTAAGAAGACATCATTCCATCAAGCACCATGGCATGAGACATTAAGGATAAAATAAAATTGAGACATTAACTGAGGTTTGCAAGTCCAGTATTAACGCCTTAATAAAGACCAGAATGATAACTATTTTTTATAGATTAGCTTTAGATAACAGTGGTCTTCTGGGCAGATTTCACTGTAGGAACCCTTATAGGCATGTTGTAAAGATTAAAATAGGGAAATAACTGCAAGGTATATAACACATGAGCTATCAGGAAATGATAGAAAGATAACCTGCACACTATTTGAATTGCTTACAGATATGGAGTACCAGAATGCTGACAGAAGGAGGTCTGTGTTTGTTTTTTAAATCTCTGTATCCTTAACACCTACCTCAGATGGATACTTTGTAGGTAAGGACATAGGCCATGTTTGTTGAGTGAAAGCACCAATGTACTAATGAATCAATGTCTGAAAGACTATGTTAAACAATGGGCAGGAGGCAGACCTAGGTGCATTCCTCTATTACAGCCTGTGAAACAAAAACTATATTAGGAAGCAGCAACTTTGAGTTACCAACTTAAAGTAGACTTAGAACCACTGTGAAAAAGAAAGAAGTCCTTCAAATCCAGAGCAGGGGCCTTGGAAGGGGTGAAGAATGCAGAGGGAAGTGGGTGAAATCACGGGGTTAGGGACATTGATGACATCTATGAAGAGCTGGAAGGGCCAGTTATAAGCACAGTGACTCTTATCTGTGTCTCCAGCTGAATACTTTTCAAATCCTTTCTCTGGTTACACTTTAATGGGGGATGAGCTGACAAAGCTGGACATTCTGGAGCCATAGAATTCTGGCCCTTCCCTTCAGCCTTCATGGGGTCTAGAAGAACAAAAATGTAAAAGGTTGCCAGGAAGTCTGTCCTCCTTCCCTCGCTGAAGGAGATCAAAGCGACAAGGGTGTCTCACCCCACCACTGAGGAAACAGCACCTTATTCAGAATCAATTCTAGGACCTCTCTTTGCTATAGGGGAAAGGTTGCCTTTATAATAAATGATAAAGAGCACCAACATATATCAGTTGCTTCCCATGTGCCAGGTATTTAAATTCACCATTTTATTTAATGCTCACATCCCCTTTATCTTATTATTATTCTCATTTCACAGAAAAAGAAGCTAAGGCAGAGGGACCGACTTGCCCAAAATCACTGAGCTAGTAAGTGACAGAATCCAGGAAACGTGTTCTTAACACTGCTCTATGTTGCCTCACACACAGGACCTGAATGTCTATGCTCACATCCAGTCTAGCTCGGTGATTTTAAGGCAATTATTTAATGTTACTGAGTCTCAGTTTCTTTGTCTGTAAAACGGAAGAAATAGTCCCTGACTCTAGCATAATGGTTGACCCATAGAAGATGCCCAACCAATGCGCCCCTTCACTTCCACTTACTGATCTGTTCCAGGGATAGCTGGCTCCCAAATTGGCTAGAACACCAAGGGTCTGGGGATCCCAGAGATGCTAAGTGTGCTGCCGTGAAGATGACCCTGTAGTTGTGCCATCTGCCTGGAACACTGCTCCTTGTTCACTCATCTACACGCTGTAGACAGTGATCCATCCCTGAGTTACTAAGTCAAGTTAATGAGATGTGACCTTCATTTGTTATTTAAAAAGGAGGCAAACAGAATGGGAAATAACAAAGAACATGGTACATAAAAAGTATTAATAGTTTAATAAAACCATTTCTTTTAGCATTATGTGTATGGTACATGTATTTACTGGGTCATGATGATGACGAATGTATTTCTTACTTTGAGTAAAAACACTTGAAAGTCTCTGGGTGAACTCATCTAAGATCGCAAAGAATCACTTCAGATATCCTTGCATTAATTAGGAAGCAATAAAAATTCCAGGCCTTTCTAGTGCTTGCTTTTCACATCGCACTGCACTGTGACTGTCTTCCCCTCACCTGTCTCACTCACTAGATGTGATTTTTTTTTTTTTCCCGACAGGAAACACAACTTTTACTGCTGGGTCCTCAGTGTCCATTGTAAGTCCTGGCTCAGAATATATACTCAAAAAAGTGCTTGATGAATACATAAATAAATCATAGCAACTGCCTTTTAAAAGCAAATTCACAACAGAGGGGTTATTCACTTGAACTCTCCAAATCAATACCTTTTATTAAGACATGGACATGGGCCAAGTTTCACTTTTACAGTCTTTCCTGTGACCTTTTATTCCCCATTGGAAGACTTACCTGCTTTTCTTTCTTCCCCTCCCCATTCTCTTCCCTTGTCACAGGTTATTGAACTCTCTTTTATCAGGAGAATCTTTCCTTAGCAATTTGCACTTTTATGTGATTTTAATCCCCTTATACCTGACCATTCTTAGTAGCATTTAGATACAAAGGCCCATTCCTACCAGCAGCAGGAAAAGCCTTGTTCTGTTATAGGGATGCTTCTACCAGCTGGGAGGGAAAGAGGGGAGTGCATATGATAATAGGCTTGTGGAGAGCCTTGAAGTTCACACAACAAAAGCTGTATCCCTGTGGCTCCAGAGCCCACGTGCATCTATGTCTGAAGAATTGATAATGTACTTGTGGAGCATTTTGAAAAATATTTTATTCAAAATTTTTAACATTTTATTTACTTTCAAGGTTCTACAACTAGAGGTGTTTCACAATGCAGGAAATACACAGTATAAATAGCCCATGAAATTGAATGTTTCCAAGTCATTCGCATAGAACATGCACAGTCTTATCATTAGCAACAAGCAACTCCATGCGTACAGCGCTACCAAAGCACTTCAAGCACCTTACACAGAAGATTAAGAGAAGGAAAACAGTTACAACTAGATTGGAAAACAGAGTGGGTTGGCTCAAGTTTAAAACCCTGCCTGGCTCAGATGTGGTAGTTCCTGCCCCCCTCTCCCCTGCTCAACACTTTCAGCCAAACAAATTGCTATCACCTGGGAGGATCATTTCTATAGAAGGAGGCGGGTTTCTGCATGATCCTGCGAAGATGCCTCCTCCTGGGCACAGCCAGGGCAGGGGTGTGTGTGTGTGTGTGTGTGTTTGAGAGAGAGAGAGAGAGAGAGAGAGAGAGAGAGAGAGAGAGAGAGAGAGAGAGAGAACACTAAAAGGGGGAAGATAAATATTCTGTTCAGTCAGCTTAATTGTTTATAACTGAACAAAGAGGCTGCTTGCTTTCCGATTTAGGTTTTGCTTCATAGAAAAATATGAAAAACACTAAAGGAATCCCAAAGGCCCAGTGGCACAGTTTATCCTCTGCAAAAACCCCAAAGAGATTATGTTTGAATTTCTCTTCTCAGCTAACCTATTCCTAATCTAAGGGTCAGGTGCAGTGTTTACAGGAGCAGACTGGGAAGCACAGCAGAGATGCATTCAACAGCTGGCTCCACCCACCTCAGCTGAGCCCCTGGGAGGCAGAGAGCCATGGGGAGAGCGGGGTGGAGATCTGACTCTGCCACCACATAGCTGTGGGGTCCTGGGCAAATCTCTTCCTTCCTGGGGCCTCAAGTTTCCTCTTCTGTAAATTGAGCATTAGACCTGGCGATAGCTAAGGTTCCTTCCAGCTCTAGAATTAATACAGCTAAACAGAATAAAGGATGTCATTAGAAGATCAAAGGGACATGCTCATTATCTGACGGTTATATAATCAGAGAAGCCCTGCTACTCATTTATTTTGAGAAAGCAACTAGTTGGTTTTATAAAATAAGCATAACCAACGGGCACTAGTCCTATGCAAGCACTCTAGAAAAAAAGCAAGCATCTCTTTAAAAATCCTATAGCCAAAAATGGTGTTAAAAAAAAAAAACCAAAAACAAAACCCAAACAACAAAGTACGAACTTACCCAATCATTTTTAGTAAGAATTCCCCATAGGCCTTCCTTGCTAATTCCTTTACTTTTATTGCCTGTTTTGGGGTGGTCAGGGGTGAGGGACTCTGTTTTTGTCACATCACATGAAAATAAGGCCAGGGGATGCTGGTTTCCCCTCTGATTTTCACTCTATGCATACATAGCCTGTATCTTTTCCAATTCTATGCCCCTAGGAGTCATCTAGATGCTGCAGTCAGCCCTCTACAGACAAAATACGTATTAATAATCGAACTCTGGAAACCAAATACCATTTCTGTATATTGTAGAGAAATCATTTGGAGAATTTCCCATGAAGTGTTCACTAGTTTTGAGCTTTATTTAAAAGCAGTTTCTCCTTTCAATACAACCTCCAGCTATTAGAATGTTAACAAGATAATATTACCTGAAGTCTTCAGATCTTTTGTATGTCACAGTTTTAATGATCACATTAGAGAATAAAGGGTTGATTCTGATTAACACTACTCTTTCAAATAAGTCTATGTAATATCATAACAAGTCATTTAATTTTCCTAATCTACAACTTAATTAAAAGGACTAAACTATCATCAATATTTTCAGAAAATTTCTTCTAGTACATTCACATTTTGTGCATTCTATTTTTTAACAAGATACCCACACTACAGTAATTTTTCCTTCCAGATTTATTCTATATAATCGTTTCATTTCCATTAACTGATTTATCTCTAACCCATTAGCCTAATTGGCTTTTTTAAGTTGCTACCCAAGTCCAAAACATTTCGAAATTTAAAAAATATTTGGTATCACAAAGACCAGCAATAAAACACAAGTGAGGAGAACAGAGATAGCCACTTTCCATCATATTTGTGATGTCACTAAAAGACACGTTCTAGGGTGGTTCTCAATAGTTCCTTCCACAGATTACACAGAAGCATATCAAATAATCTTCCAAAATGCAGTTGGACAAATATAGAACATTAATATTCTGACTTTAAAAAATTTAAAATCTCAGGGCTTCTGAGGTACTGGAACTGCCTGGATAAGAAGGGACTCTATGCTTGTCAGAGTGGCCAGCAACTCGAGGCCCTCGAGAACCTGCCGCCTTCCGGAGTCCTGCTCCCTCCTTGGCCCTGCTGTGCCTACCTAGTACACACAAGAGATAACTTTATAGCCAAAGTGGAGTCAACAGGAAAAAATCAATTCAAGTACATAATTTAGTGTCTGTAACACACACACTCCATGCCTGGAAAAGACAGTAAAATTTCAACTGAGGAGACTATGACCTTAGGTGGGAGTCAGACCAGATTCTGGGGCAGATTGGCAAGAGGAGAATACAGTGAGGAGGGACAGACACGGTTCTTCCATTGGAACCTGGATTCATTGGGGCCATGAATTAGGCACCACCTTCCCCTTTTGGCTGTTAATACATTTATTATTTTAAAAAATACAGTTAGCACTATTGAAGTATATTTTGAAAGGAATACAGGAGACTTGTGCTAAGAAGAAGCACATGTTATAGTTGAGTGAGGATGGATCTTACTCGAGTGAACTATGAGGATGAAAGACCAGAAGGCATTTCAAGTTCCATCAATTTTTTTTTTCTGGTAAATTAATGAGTTTTGTCAGGCAAGGAATAAGTGACTTATGTGGTCTAAGAAATGATTGGTAATAAGATGCCACAGAAGACAGTCTTTCCACCAAAATTCGTTAGGGACAAACACATAACTCTATATACAAGACTATGTCTGATGTCAAATCAATACACCAAAGTTAATGCAGTAGATACCACACAGGTCTGGAGATGATTCCAGAATGCTTACTTCCCATACTGAAGGTGAGCAAATGTCCAGAGCATTGGTCCACATATTCAATTTATCAAAATTAAAAATGTTTTTTCTCATTATTTTTACTGCAACCTATGCCAAGAACTTTACTCTGGATCATAACATAGTCTAAGAATAACGTGTTAAAAGAATAACTTGCTAATTTAACATAATAGCTTTTCGGAAATTTCTTCAAAAAATGGTTAAACTTAAGGTCTTACAGTGGTGTATTGGTGAGCATGGGTTAATAAAAACACATGATCCATTGCCTTTGTCTCGCCAAGCCAGATTGCTCACAAGGTGCAGATCACAGTAAGAAATGCTAGGTTGCCTACCTGACATAGAGGGAGCGTTTCTGATTGGTTCGCAGGGACCCGGACCCGGAGCTCATGCTGTGGTTCATCATCTGCTCTCGTAGGTCATGGATTTTGGCCTCAAATCGAGCGTAATCTGGGAGTGGAAAAAAGGGTGTTAGATTTGGTTCTGTTCCTCCAGAGAGTTAGAAATGCTGCCCACCCGAGGCAGCCCTCTGCCCTGTTGTTGGTTCCTTTGCCAGGCAACAGGAAGGTGCACAATGAAGAACAGTGGACACTCAGCATTCACTTCTTTGTATTATTTACTTGCAGACATTCACAAGGGGAAAAGAACAAACCAGTTACTTCCCAAAAAATAGCTAGGAAATATACTGCCATCCCAATCTGTGAAAAGTCCACGGGAGGAGGAGGGTGTGGTTATAATGGGCAACACAAGGTATCCTGTGGTGATGGAAATGTCTGCCTTGACTGTGGTAGTGGACACAGGTACCTGCACACGTGATCAAATGATATAGAACTCACTAGAAACATACCCCCCCCACACACACACACATCAAACTGAAAAAACTGAAATAAGTTTGATGAATTATGTCACTATCAATATTCTAGTTGTGCTAATATGCTATAGTTTTACCAAAATGTTATCATTGGGAAAACTGAATAAAAGGCACATGAGATCTCCCTGTATTATTTCTTACATCTGAATTACATGTGAATCTATAATTATCTCAAAATAAAAAGCTTAACTTAGGAGAGAAGGGGGGGAAAATCTATGGAACTACTAATGTTATCAAGTTTTCAGTGAGTCTCCAGTTGCCTCAGCTGGATGGACCAGAGAATCAAGCATTTGTGATGATTCACTTTTGCTGTCCCCACCGCCCCTTGCTGGAGGGCTGTTAGAAGTTAATCACTCAGAGACATACCTCAATTTTACCCTATAACTTTAATATAAAGTCTCCAAGTTCATCAATTCTAAGACACAATATATTTAAATCAGCTTCTCAGGACACTGGGGTTAGAAATGGGGATAGAGGACACTCTCATATTAAATATATTTTAGGAATATTCAAACTTAAAAAATATATGGATCTAAAAAATAAGAAAATATAGGTATTTGTATTACTTTTAATAGAAAAAATGTTTTTCCAGTATATAATTCTACAATGCATTATCTGTATATTGTATTATGTTTACCACCCCAAGTCAAGTCTCCTTAAACCTGTATAATTTTGTTAACCAATGTCACTCAATAAGTTCAATTAAAAAATAAAGAAAAAGAAATAAAAGAATATTTTTGACAGATGTCAACCCAGTAAAAATAAAGAACAAAGGTTTTAAGACTTTTTAATACAATCAGCATACAAAAAAGAAATAGCTTTTGAAGTTTTGATATTCTTGATCAAAATTTGTTCTATCATGTCTTTGACACAATAGTGTCTTTAGGAAAATCCAGTCGCTGAAAGGCTCAATTTACCCTCAAGATAAATGTGAAAATGTTAACTCAAATTATAAATGACTCATTTTATTACAAAGAAACTCATCTGAAAAATTTTCACAGAGGTTCTCAGTACATTTCAAAAAAAAATTGATTTTTAATTCAATTTATTCACAACTTTACATAAAAACAAAAATGACTAAATGTATATAATTAAGATGATCTACTTACAGTGTCTTTGAAATTCATTATAAATAAAAAGCTCCACGAAATTAAACTGAAACTCAGTTTACTGAATACTTATTGATTGGTTATTGTGGAATGGAATTTCATAAAAGAAAATATTTGGCCTTGTTGTTCAATGCTAGCCAACAATGACGTCTGAATGTTAAGTATTTCTAAAGTTTAATATTATAAAGATAAAACCAAAATGATTGATGGAAAATTTTTAGTGCTTAAGTAAAGTCTGTTGTTATCTAGATTTATAAAGCTCATTGTTTCAAACTTAGCTTTGAATAATTAAATTCTAAATGACTGAAAAAGCAGAACACATGTTGAAACTAAACTCTATGGACCATAATTTAAGACATTTACCTCGTCCCATTTTATCAGAGAGAGAAAACATTTGTAACCATTAATATAATGGTACATACGGATTTAAATCATTTTGTGCAAGTCATGTTTTCTTGCCATTTAAGAGAGTCATTATTGCTGGCCAGATGGCAGAGGCTGTGCTCAGGGCTGCGTGGGCATTATTTCATCTTATTTAAGTTACAAAACAAAGTCCAAGGATGTTGTAAAATTTGAACCATATAGAAAAGCAAAGAATAAAAATTGAGAGGTTCTCTTGTCTCGTCTCCCTTTCTCTACCTTCGCTTCTCTCTCACTGCTGTCCTTCCATGCTGCTTATCCGAGAGGTACATATACATGTATGCATATACATGAGATCCTACCTTGAATCTTTCCCTATCTTCAACCAAATATATAAACACGTTCCTTTAAAAAACAAAACAAACAAAACAAAAACATTTTTATTGATTTCAGAGAGGAAGAGAGAGGGAAAGACAGAAACATCAACAATGAGAGTGAATCATTGATTGACTGCCTCCTGCACGCCACCCATTGGGATGGAGCCCTCAGCTGGGCATGTGGCCTGAGTGGAATCGAACCATGACCTCCTGGTTCATAGACAGACTCTCAACCACTGAGCCACACTGGCTGGGCACCATGTTTCTTAATATCTTTAATCAATTCATAGTCTGTAATTTATTTAACAATTCTCAAATAGGTAGATATTTTTGCTGTTGTATGGGCACATATTTATGGCAGGTTAGTAGAGAACCATAGTGCAAGCAATGGCCAGGGCTTTTGCACAACGCCCAACAGCCCCATTAGCATTTCTCAGAGAAGCTAATCTGGCCCAGGACACAGAGTGGAACTCTTAGCTTCCACGATCCACGCTGCCACTTGATAAATACCACCTACCGCCTCCTCCCCGAACCACTAAATCTTCCATCTGTTCCCAGGCCTCCCTCCTTTGCAACTTTGATGACCTCACTATCATGCTAAAACCCTGAAACACCATCTCCAACTGTCTCCCCTTAAGCATCTAATTCAGTCATTTGTGCAGGTGCCCATCGTCCCCACTGGACTGAGCTGAGGGCAGAAGCCACGTCTCACTGTCCTTGGAATTCCCTTTCTAACATCATGTCGGGTATGCAGGCAGCATTCATAATAGGTGCTCGATAAACATTTTCTGAATGAATAGATACATAATGAATGAGGAAGCCAGCAGAACCATTAAATGAATTCATTTATAAAAGCCTGCAGGTACTGAGATTGCCTTTTCTTTTCCTGACACCAGACAGTTTACTGTGAAAAGCCATGGTGTAGGAGGGGAAGGCTGGGATGGACAGGACCAGGGCCCATGTGGGGGGATTTAGCTGGACATCAGGCATTCCTCCATGTGGGTTTAGCGGAAACACCGTCATGGATAAAACCCCCACAGGGCAGCGCTATGACTGCCAAGCAGGAGGGTGGGGTAGGGAGGTGGGGTGCCCTAGGCACTGCTGAGCCCCTTGGTCAGCAGGCTTTCCACGTCAATGGTCGGAAAGCAGCGGCTGTACCTGCGCACAGGACCACCAGGAATTTCTGGAAGTTCCAGGTGACATCATAACGGCCTACCTGAGACCAGGTGATGAACTTGGGGTCCTTTAGGAGCGCAGTGGGTGCGGGCAGAGCATCCCGCAGGAAGACGAAGAGAGGGTGCGCCTGCGCACTGCCCTTCACCTTGCACTTCTCCAAGAGTGTGAGTGTGGGCTTGAACCTGCCACCAGGTCTGACGCATCGCTCGTTCTTGGCGTTCTCCTGATGCCCAAATTAGTTACACCTGAAGCCAACCCAGCCCCAGCCCCAGGCGCTCTGCAGCCCGTCCACCTGGGTGCCGTCCTGATCATTGTGCTCAGAGCGAGGCCAGGTTCTCAATGAGCAGCACCTGGCCCCGCAGGGAGCCGGGCATCAAGGGCTCCCACCGCCAGCTGAACTGCGCTCGGGGCGTGGGTATGGGAGGAGAAGGGAGCGCTGGGAACTGAAATTGCCTATTTTGAATATTAAGATTTTTTTAAATGAGGAAAGACAACATGCTCCTCCTTTTTCCAAGGCTAGTTGTTCTAATTCCAAGGCTTTCTTCCTGTCGCATCACTGCCACTCCCAAATCCTATTGTTATTTTTTCTGTTTCCTGGGCAGTTTCTGCCTCTCCCCATCTCAGCTGTGTCACACACTGGAAGCATTTCTCTGATACTCTACCTACGATCAGCACATTGCAAGGTGCTTCTAGCTGCCACATTTTATATATCACATCAGGATACTTGCTTCAATAATAAACGTGGTCTCCTTACCGTACGGCTCTTTAGAACTCCAAATTTTCTTCTGCCAGGCTTTTGAAAGGTTGGTTCTACCTCATAATGGACAGTGCTTACATTCCCCACTAGGGAGTGGGAAGTATTTGCTGTACTGTATCATACTGCATTTGTGTTCACTGGAATATATTCTACTCTCAACTTCTCCACTTTGAAAATCCTGTTTATCACAAATCCTGTGTGCAAAGGTGCTTACCACTCTCTTTTGACCCTTTTTGAAAAATAAAACTTAAAAACAAGTAATTTCATCAGAGCAAAAACCGTAAGATCTGGGTTTACAAATATAAATGTTGTGTGTTTGTGTGCATGTCTATGTGTGTGCGTGTGTAAGACAGTAAGAGACAGAAACAGAGAGAGGGGCTGTCTCTAGCTTCTCAGAGATAAAATCAAGATGATAGAAATGCTCTAGAGATGAACAAGAAAGCAGGTATGTAAACTGTGTAATATATCTTCTTTATATTTTACAATAGTATTGAAAATATTTTTAAATAAGTTAAAACAAAATCTAACATTACCGTGTCCATTTAGTCTTAATCCCCTCTCCTTTCCCCATGTGCTCTTTCCTTTCATTTTTATTTTTTTGTTAATCCTCACCTGAGGATATTTTTCCATTGATTTTTAGAGACAGTGGAAGGGAGGGGGAGAGACAGAGAGAGAGACACACACATCCATTGGTTGCCTCCTGCATGTGCCCTGACCAGGGCCGGGGATGGAGCCTGCAACCGAGGTACATATCCTTGGCCGGAATCGACCCTGGGACCCTTCAGTCTGTGGGCTGGTGCTCTATATATGGAAACAAACTGAGGCTGTTCTTCCTGTTTAAACACTTTGCAACCAAATTGCTACCACTAAGGAGAACATTCAGGTGAGATTTTAAAGTGCTCTGATCTGTATATCATCTAAAGGGGAATTGACATTTACTAAGCACATGTAATGAGCTAGTAGCTGTGCTCAATACTTTAATTTATATTATTTCTCCCAACAAAGCTCTGAAGTAGGTGTGTTATTTTGGAGAAGAGGAAACAGGTGTAGAGATGTTAACGAACTTCACCAAAGTCACAGAGCAGCTAGGTAATAGAGCTCATCAGACACGAAACTGGCATTCAACCCTGGACTTCAATGAGGCTAATTTGTTTCCACTCCATCATCACACTAGTATAACACCATAACTCTCCTCAGTCCCCTACCGCTCCCTCTTGCCGTCTTTGCTCTCCTTGCCTCTCATCTACTGTATTAATTCTGTGCATGCTGGTCTTTCATGCACATAAACTCCTTAAAGAGTGAGGATGTCTCACTCATCTCTGTTCCCGACCCCTCGGTCTATCATGCCTCCTTCCCTACACACCGGGCTGTCTCAGGTGCTTGGCATATAGGTCTGAAGAAGACAGTGAAGGAGTTTGCTTCCAGAACGGGACATTGACAAGAAAATGAAGCCTGATAATACCAAGGGAGGGAACTGAATGGAAGAATCAGGGCCTCTTCTGTCTTGCTTTGCATGAAACAGGTGCCCAGGAAATGCTTTTAAAATGATGTTATCTCGTGTTTGTTTCTTGGGTTTTCTTTCTCTATTAACAAGACACAAACCACTGAAAACCAATTTCTAGGCAAATGTTTTAGGAGTTTCAAGAGGCATTACCTCCAGCTCAGTGGTTCTCCACCTGTGGGTCGCGAACAATGAAAATACATCCTGCATATCAGATATTCACATTACGATTCATAACAGTAGCAACATTACAGTGATGAAGTAGCAACGAAAATGAATTTATGGTTGGGGGTCACCACAACATGAGGAACTGTATTAAAGGGCCGCGGCGTTAGGAAGGTTGGGAACCACTGCTCCAGCTAGTTCTGTTCCCCTGTATGTGTGGTAAGCCAACTTGTTAAAAATTTCCACACTCTTGGCTACCTAAATCCGGTGGTTCCTGGCTAGACACATTCATATTGGGATTGTGCCACTTGCTTTCACTTGGATGATGGCTGGTAACAGTAGATAGGGTACAACACGTGGGTTATATCGATGGGTCAGCCTGGCTCTGCCACGTATCAGCTGTGCATCATTGTGAAAGTTAGTAACCTTTCTGGGCTCAATTTTCTCCTAAGAAAAACAGAAATAATAATTGTGTCTACTTGAAGATATGTTGGAAAAATGACAAGAGAGAACTGATGGACCTAAAAGGGTCTTTGCTTACAAAAGTCAAGTAAAATGGAAACCTGTGTCCGCTCCTGGAGCCCCCAGGACAGCCTCACTCTGCCTGTCATATCATTTGATGTCTCTACCAGGCCACAGAGGCACGAGCTGCAGAAGGCCATACTTTGGAACACGTGGCTCATGAGTGGAACTGCTCACTGGCAGGGCAGCCACTAAATGGCTGCTTGGTTCCTCTCACAAATCTTCAGTGATTAGGAGGTCAGGAGAATGATGTCTCATTCTAAAGCCGCTGCAAATTCCAGGAATATCAGTGACCTCGCCCATCAGTATCATCTCAAGGATTTGTGCTACTGATGAGGCAAAGACAAGAGTATAACACTGTGCGTTACGCACAAGATGGGGCTCTACCATACACTTGCAGCCTTTGCAAGTTGTCAAGGGTGATGGAGGAGATCCAGAATGCAAATCCACCTTATCATTCCCACAGGAGAGGAAGCATTGCCTCCTGTGAGGAGGCTGGGATTGCTTAATGCAGAAGGAGTGATCTCCATTGATTAAAGCTGCCCGACAGCTCACATAGTCAAAGCTCAGATGGCCAAGCTTGTGTCTGAGAGAAGGAAACAGCAAGCTCAGTAGTAGTAGAGCAGTGGCCGGCAAACCATGGCTCATGAGCCACATGCGGCTCTTTGGCCCCGTGGCATGGGCCACGAAGTTTCAATCGCACTGTACGTGCGCGCCTGCACGTGGTATTTTGTGGAAGAGCCACACTCAAGGGGCCAGTTTGCCGACCACTGGACTAGAGTATGAAGCCATGGGACTGTCCTTTTCCAAGTGAGCTGGGGGGTAGCCTATCCTCCACAGGTATGACCTCAACCAGCTGACTGGGTTGTCAGTTACCAGAGGAAGCAGTGAGCAGAAGGAGTAGGAATGGGAACTCTAAGCTGGGAGGCCAACTTTACATCTTAACCCTGTCATTAGTAAAAAAACAGACGAACAAACAACAACAACAAAATCAGGGTCTTGGAAAGTACCGAGCTTCAGTTTGCTCATCTGCGACCTGTAGTGATTCACAAAGTGGTTTTGCGAATCACAATGAGATTTGACAAAAGGCATTTTGTAAAAGATAATTGTTGCTATCAAGACAAATGCATAGGTGGTCCTTAGTGGCACTAATGAGGATAGCAGCATCCTATTCCTGTTTGCTCATCACGGGCACTGCACAGCTTTAAGAACAACTGGTGAAATCGCAGGCTCCAAGCAGGGGTTCTGCACATCCAAGCGGCAGAGGCTGCTTTCCCGCCGAGTTACCCATTTCCACACCACAGGGGAAGTGGTTTGAAGAGACCACCTGCTGCACAGCAGAGAAGCGCGCTTTTTATAGACTAACCTGCACTAGAAGCTTTGGGGAAGTTTATAAGCTAAGAAGTGCAAGCTTTGGGACACCACAAAAGTGCTAGGGCAAATGTCAGTGGTGTGTAGGCTACTGGGGCCCCAATATTGTTTTCCTGGACATGACTGTCCTTGTCACCTGTGTGCATGGGAAGGATGCACAAGAGACAGGGCCCATCTGTTCTTAGCACAGCATCTGATCACTGGCCCAGGAATGAGATACTGGTGAGCAGTTGCAAATGCTTCCATTTCTTTGGGGGGAAACATCCTTTTTTTCATTTAATCAGCAAACATTTTTTTCCGGGGTTTATTATATGCTAGGCACAATGCTAATTGCTAGGGATACCCAATCCGCTGGACAGATCTTTGCCTCAAGGGGCTCACAGGCTGATACCTCGCTGCTTTTAATTTTCTGGTTTCTTGTTGTGAATATGAAAAGAGCATCTGCCACTAAAATCCCTGCTCCCTGTGAGGAGTATCAAGCACTTTCTAGATGGTAATAGGATAGCTTTCTGGTGGGAAAAAGCCAATACAGTCAGATCCATGTTACAGCAGAGAGACGGAGGCAGGTAAAATCTATGTGAAAGATTGCGTGGTTACTGGTAGAACAAGAAGAGTGAGAAGGGTCTCAAAGCGGTGCCCGGGAGTCAGGGTTGTCGGATGGAAGTCTTGGCTCTGAATGATGCTGGAAAAATCCCTTACCCTCTCAGAGATACTGTTTCCTCCTTATAAAATATGGGGTCATCTCCACCCCTGTGCAGTGTTGTTCTGAATATCTAACCCAGGGGTCCTCAAACTACGGCCCGCGGGCCACATGCGGCCCGCTGAAAACATTTATCCAGCCTGTCGGGTGTTTCTGCGCCACTGCCTGTCCTGCTTCGCAGCCGACTCGTCCCGGGCCCGCAGTGCGCATGTGTGGAATGTCTGAGGGACAGTGAACTGGCCCTGTTTAAAAAGTTTGAGGACCTCTGATCTAACCTATAAGGTACTTCATTATAAGCAGCATTGATTTTTAAAAGCCCCATCCATTAATAATAATTAGCACTTTTTTAAAGAGGGTGGACACAAGGCTCATTCTTATTTCACAAGCTGAAGTGTGTGGGTGTAGAGGGAGGAACATGTAATAAGTAAATAAAAGCGTTTAACACTGGAAAACCCCAAACAAATATACTATTGCTCTTTGTCACCTAGAAACTTAACTAAATAGTCACACATAAAAGGATCCGGCATAGATTACTGGTAATATTTCAAGTCCAAGAAGCAATACTTGTGCCAAAATTAGTTTGTATGAGGATGCAAAAATAATTCTATTTATATGGAGCTCAGAAAATAATCAGTGGTTCCCAATTCACTGCCTCCTCTTTTCTCGTTGCCCTGGGATTTCTGAGCCAGACAGGCACAGAAGGGGTGCTGAAGGCATACCCTAGAGAGGTGGTTCTCAACCTGTGGGTCGCGACCCCTTTGGGGGTCGCCTAAGACCATTGGAAAACACATATATAATTACATATTGTTTTTGTGATTAATCACTATGCTTTAATTATGTTCCATCTGTAACAATGAAAATACATCCTGCATATCAGATATTTACATTCCGATTCATAACAGTAGCAACATTACAGTTATAAAGTAGCAACGAAAATAATTTTATGGTTGGGGTCACCACAACATGAGGAACTGTCGCGGCATTAGGAAGGTTGAGAACCACTGCCCTAGAGCTTTCTGACTCTGGCTGCTTTTCAAGTCGTCCTGCTGGGAAGAGTCCTGCTTTTGTGCACGGCTTCAGAAGCCCAGCTTCCCTCCCCTGTATACATTGGAATGCCCGCCTGCCTTCCGGAGCTGACCTCTGGCCACTGGAAGGATTTTCAGTGGATCTCCCCAAGCCGGTTATTTGCCTAAGGATTTTACTAGCCTGTTAATTCAACCCCCGACTTAGCTCATCTCTCAGGTTGCCAACCTGCTTCAGTGTTAAAGTGGGGACATGGAATTTTCCACTGCTAAACATTTACAGATGTCGTTTGGCTTACTTCTGAGCCACACTAGTGTGTGTGTGTGTGTGTGTGTGTGTGTGTGGTGGAGACAGAAAGATAAACAGATTAAAAACTGAATTCACTAGAATTAACCTTTAACCAGGAATATCTTTCCTGAAGTCCACAAAGGAAGAGACTGTATACACCAATCTTTTAGACATTTCTAGTACTGAGCATTAATAACTCAGGGACACCATGTCGGCAAGACACTGCCATATTTTTTGTATCCTTGACACATAGTTACCAGTTAACCAACGCTGATATAAATGTTTGATGAATTGCGTGAGCTAAATAATGACTTCGGGAAAGTCATTATTAGTTTGCCAGATAGACTATGAAATGGGTCAAACCTTTAGAATCATTTTTTTAAAATATATATTTTTATTGATTTCAAGAGGAAGAAAGAGAGAGAGAGAGAAATAGAAACATCAATGATGAAAGAGAATCATTGATCTGTTGCCTCCTGCATGCCCCCTACTGTGGATTGAGCCTGGAACCTGGGCATATGCTCTGACTGGGAATAAAACCATGACCTCCTGGTTCATGGGTCAGTGCAACCACTGAGCCACGCTGGTTGGGCTAGAATCATTTTTAGTAACATACTGAGTTAAGGTATGTAGTCTCTCTCCCTCTCTCTCAGCAGAACTGGGATCATTTATTTTATCTAGAACACTTTCCTGTGCAGTTTAGCTGGAGACCCTTTAAAGAGGTTCAGCCAAATGCTCAGGAATTCCTTAATGTGTGAAATGAAGTAAGTTTTATAGGCAAACAACAGTCTTAATCCCCAACCAGTTATTTCCTCCTGTGTGAGTATAATTCTGAAAATTAGATACATCAAATTTCAATTTGGCTTCATGCAAGCTGTGTTTTATAGACTCATAAAGGCAGATTTCCTTTGATTATCAAAATTATTGCAAAATGGAGTCAGCACGGAAACTTTTTGGATTTGACAAAGCCTGTGTCTTCAGACAATTGGGGTTGCCTGGTATAATGCTATCTCTTTTAAGGCTCTGAAATAATCGGACCCAACTTTGAATCTGATGGTCACTACTAATGCATAGTGTGGATTTTGTGCAAGTTATTCAACCCAGGGAAGACTTGGTTTTCTCAAGTAGACAAGGGAAAAATAACACCTACCTCATCAGATTGTTTGAAAATTCAATGCAATAGCATTTGCAAAGGGCATATTTCAGTATCAGGAATAGACTAGATGCTCAATAAATGGGAAAAAATATTCAATCTCTTAGAGTTTATATTCCTCAATTGTAAAATGGGGATAATATGAAGACCTTACTTACAGTACAAAGTTGCTGTGAGGATCAAATGAAGAAAGAAGCATAAAAATATTTCAGGAACTGAATAGTCCAGTACAAAAATAAAGTGAGGACAAAAACAATTTATATCAACATAGTCTTTTTTGAAGTTCCAGTCTGCATAGCAGACTATTCCCTCAGTACCTGAAATTTGTCTCAGATGCTGTCGAATTTGATTTCTGTCTTGCTCATGGCAATAAATCACATAGGGCATTATGTATGAGTAAACATGAACTCTGAGGGAAAAACGGAAACTTCTGCTAGCATTAGGGCCTACCTGCCAATGGCGATTCTCTCTGAAGATGTTGCTGGCTGGTTTGGTGAAAGGCTCAGAACTGAGATGCACAGGCTGTAGTTTAAATGGTGTGTTTTGTAGCTAATGGTGCATCAGAAGAAAAATCAAGGAGCTGTGCCTTCTAATTTAAGGCATAGTGCTTAAGACTACATCCAACAGAGAAGAAAGCCTTCCTCAGCAAACATAAATATTAAATCCTCACTGGATTCATCCTGTTCTCTTCTTTGTATTAAGATCCGGGAACTAGAAGCTAATATAATAATGTTCAAGCTTCCGGTATTCTTCTGCAATAATAATCAGTTAGATCTTCCCCAATGAAAAGGGTGATATTCTTGCCTAATTATAGACCAGACCAGAGAAAGGAGATAAAGCAGCCTGGCTCTAGAGGTAGGCAGCTTAGCAGCCCCATTGGTGTGACTTATAAGTTACAAATATCTGTCTTGCTTCTACAGCATTCTTATCAGGTTTATCCTTTAATAGCATCCTGAGAAGTACATATGCATATTATCATGGAGGAGAACCCACTATTTCTAGATAAATAGAAGCACAAAGGAAGAAAACAAAGAGATAATCAAGACTCAGAGAGACAAGATAATTTGCCCAAGGCCACACAGCAGAGCTGGGACAAAAATTCAAATCCTCTAGTCCCAACCTCATGCAGGGCTTTCCCCCTACATTGAGTCTACACTTTCCTCCTCAAGTGACTGTGCTGTTCCTTCCTTTGCTCCTGACATGGGCAGGTCCGTGGCTGTCTCCAACTGGCTGGTGACCCTAAGTAACCATCTAATAACCAATTTCTGATAGAACTATAGATTCCTATCTACAGTACATTCTATAAGGTAGGTCAACAATATCAAAATGAAAAGGCTTTTTTTTTTTTCTCAGTCTCTCCAATACACTTCCCAAATGAAAGCATTAGTGCAGTGGTCGGCAAACTGCGGCTTGTGAGCCACATGTGGCTCTTTGGCCCCTTCAGTGTGACTCTTCCACAAAATACCACGTGTGGGCGCACACGTACAGTGCGATTGAAACTTCATGGCCCATGCGCAGAAGTCGGTGTTTGGCCTGGGAGAGTCTATTTTGAAGAAGTGGCATTAGAAGAAGTGGAGGTACTTTCACTGAGGTCAACCCCTCAGATTGAGGACGTTTTTAGCAAAGGCCAGCTTAGGAGTACCCTAATTAAGTTAATAACAATGTACCTACCTATATAGTTTAAGTTTAAAAAATTTGGCTCTCAAAAGAAATTTCAGTCATTGTACTGTTGATATTTGGCTCTGTTGACTAATGAGTTTGCTGACCACTGCATTAGTGGGATTCTGGGTTTAAGACTGGAAGTCAACGGGAAACCAGGGCTCAGCAGGTTCTCATTGGTGCAGATTCTCCAGACTTGGGGCTGACTGTCAGGTTCATATTGCAGCCTTCTGTCCAATGAGCATGCACGAAGCATTTATCAGGGTTGTGGGGAGGCCAGAGAGGCCCTGATTCTGATACCCCCAACTCTGCAACAACTTGGTGCTGGGACCCAGCAGCAGCCACAGACAGCAGGGCCATGCTGTAGAGAACTCGAAGGCTCGGGTGGGAGCACTTCATCAATCTAAACTCATGTAATAGACTGTGGGCTTCTCTTGTCCTTAAAAGTATGCCTTTCTTACTTTCTTGTTGTTAAATGTCCTTTTAATACTTCACAGGCATAACAGACAAATGGAATGTATAGTCTTTGCTTGGATCCTGATGAGGAAAAAGAAAATTTGAAGTCGTTATGGACTGCATACTAGATCATAACAAAAATTATTTTTAATTCTGTTGGGTGTGATAAGAGCACTGTGGTAATATAAGAAAATGTTCTGTCTTTTTTCTCTATCGTTTCCGAATATTACAGGAATAAAGAGAGATCACTCTGGGATTTGTTTTAAAATACATTAGCAAAGAAAATATTTTAAGTGATATATGGTGTAAATTGGCTAACTCTTAACGTCTATTGAATATGGGTGATAAGTACATGAGCATTCATTGTACAAGTCTCTCTATTTTTGTATATGTTTGAAAATGTTCATAATAGAAAATTTTAATTATTAAAATATTATACATCTCAATTTTATAAAACTCAAAAACTGACAACACTGTGGCAGTGCTCCTACTAGTAGAGTGGGCTGGGAGTGACAGGGCCTGGCGCCTCCTGGCCCTTCCGCCTGGTTGGCCCCAGGTGTGTCACTCTGAGCCCTGATTTCCTCATAGTGAAGCAGGTACAGTACACCTAGACCTAGTATCACTGTGAGATGCATTTGAAGTAAAAGCCATGCAAGTGCTCTGCTACTTGAATGCATCTGTTCGGTCAGCAAACATTTAAAAAAATAGATATTTATTGTTTTCGGAGAGGAAGGGAGAGGGAGAGAGAGATAGAAACATCAATGATGAGAGAAAGTCATTGATCAGCTGCCTACTGCATGCCCCACACTGGGGATGGAGCCTGAAACTCAGACATGTGCCCTGACAGGGAATCTAACCGTGACCTTCTGGTTCATGGTCGACACTCAATCACTGAGCCACACCGGCCAGGCCAGTCAGCAAACATTTTTGAGCATCAACCATGGTAAGGCTTTGTGCTAGACACCAGTGATAAAATGATTGAAATGTGGTTCCTGCACACAAGGACTTTCCTTTACCACTATTGAATGTATACAGTGATTTCCACAGTGAGGGCAATTCCAGAAGTAGCTCTGGCCTCTAGTCTGAATACTGTCGACAATTCTTAATAAAGACAAGGAGGTCCTTGCTTAAGTCTCCAGCTCATCTCTTTCTTGATCTCCCCTCTCCTTTGGTTCCCTCATTTTCTAGCTTTTGACATTTTTTAAGTTCCATTCTCTCCCAGCCATAAAATATCATCCATGCTGTTCCCTGTCCCTGGAATACCTTACCCATTAGCCTTCATCAAGCTTCTCATCCTTCATCAAGCTTCTCATCAATGTCACTTCCTCAGATAGCCCCCTGAGCTCTGACAAGCCCTTCCATCAAACACAATGGATATTTCTTCACATAAAAACCTATTAAATTATCTATGAAGCGCTTGCTTATTACTTGCGAGGAACATAGTAGATGATTGAGAGATGTTTGGCAATTGATGGAACAGAACTGTTGATGTTACTATTCCTTCCTCATCTTGATAAAAAAGTGATCTAGCCATTTTGAAAATGTTGAGATTTTGGTTACGATGTCCTCCACCACCAAGACTCACCTACAATAATTTTCATTTTACAAATGAGGTAAAAGAAAAGAACCACCAGAGACGTGGACTGAGAGAATAATTTACCATCCACGCCTTTCTTATCACAGTTTTCTGTTTCTGAAGCCTAACATCACCCAGCTAGCTTCTTCTCCAATCCTAAGATTACCTTTTACTCCTGGACATGTTATCTGTGTTTCTATTTATCATCTTAATATTGCAAGTATTTTATGGCATGCAGCCAGAAAAATCACATAATGAGAAGTTACCCACAGCTCCCCAACACACAAACAGAACTTTTTTAGAATTGATGGTAGCAATTTCATGCTCCGTTCAGCTATTTCCATGGCTTAGGGGGAAAAAAATCTTTTGCTTATTCCAGTAATTTCTTTTTCTATAAAAATGTTCCCCTGATGTTTGGCAAAAAGATCAACGAGAAAGTGAAGAACTCCCCGGGTGAATATGAAATTGGGGTTGTCATGTAAGTAAGGACAAGCTGTAACCCTATACTGTCTTCTGCACAGTATCACTTGCTAAGAAATTTGAACTCTACAACAAAGATAACATGGAACCACTGAGTGGCTTTTAAGGAATATATTATATTTGTCACTTAGCCAAAATGACAATTTGCCACTTTGTCATTTTGATAAAGAGACTGGACAGTGAGAGTAAAAAGATCAGAAACCTGAAGGTCCTTTGAGTCTTTTTCAGTGGTCTCGGTGAGAGACACTGGGAATGGGAAAGAGGAGACAGACATTTGGGAGGTGTCAACAGGGGCCTCGTGGCTAATCCAATGTGTCATATGACGAAGAGAGTGGAAGTGTGCAGGGTTCCTATCTGAGGGGACATGCTCTCATGCCAGGCTTGGTTCATTCCAGTGACTGGGAGTGCATGGAGATAAATCTTTAACAACTGAAGCAATTTATAAACCAGATACGTTTCTGGGCTTATAAAACTGTTATGGATGAAGGTTGCGCTACAATTGCAGTGAGATGGGGTGAAACACACACTAATCTGATCATTCTATCCTCTAGGCCCTTAGAAAAATTAGGAAATAATAAAAGTAAGTGACCATTCAAATTGACTTTTATGCACCAACAAATAAAAAGATGCTACAGGAAAACTGATCCCGAGAGCACCGAATCAGGCAAATGTATCTTTCCTCCTGATTAATAATTTAGGAAGGAATTCCAAGCAGAATTCCTACTGGAGGTGCAGAAGTAGCTCTTATAATTAGACTCTTATAATTAGACTCTGAAGGAACCCGGGAGGGGAGCATCAGAAAGCTGCCACAGAGCGTGGTGCCACTTATCTGGAGCTTGCGCAACGAAAGGCTTGGAATTTGGAAGATGTGGGATGACTGAAGCCCAATTCTGGGGGTTGATTCAGCACAGTCACATGTAAAGTTCTTTCAATTGACATTTGCTGGCAAATGTATTCTCCATCTCCTTGAGCTGGAGCGTGGGGAATATCTGCGGTGCTTGCCTCGGGATGGCATTTGTGCCTCCAATTCAACAGCTGGACATCAACACACTCCAACAATGTCCCTCTTTATTTAAACCCAAGCACAGCTGGTTTCTATAAGTCAATCTAAGAAACATTTTTAATACAATCTAGTTATGTGTGCCCTGTTTTAGAAGGAATGACCAGATCCACAAAAAGTCACCAAGCCCACTCTGCCCTACAGAGAATACCAGCAGACCAGCAGGTCGCTAGTTGGCCCACTCTGGAGTCATTAGAACACAGGAGGGTGTGAGAAGAACACTTTTCATGCAGAAAGCCAGTTTTAACAGGAGTTTAATAACTATTGCCCACATTGATTAGTGTCTTTCCTATTTTGAGATGTTATCTAATTCATTTTGTGTGTGTTTTTCCCCCAGTCTTATCTCCTAAAGCTATATAAAACAAATCGTCTTTCCTATATAACCTTACAGGTATCAAGAGAGGAAAAAAAGGAAGAGAAGATGGAGAAGGGAAGGGAAGGGAAGGGAGAGGAAGGGAAGGGAAAGGAAGGAAAGGGAAGAAAGGAGGAAAGAAGGAAGGAAAGCTTTCATTTTCCTTTGTCTTCCTGTCTTTAGATAAAGTACCCACTCCCTTCTCACATCCTTTAGCTGTCCCATCCCACCACCCAGGTTAAAGCCCCTGCTCAGTTCTGGAAGTGAAGGGGAGGAAGAGGCCTGGGCGCAGGAGTGGGGAGGAATTCTTCATCACTTATTAAATATTTTCTCTAATACCACTGTTCTCTGTGTAATGTCTTACCCCTACCTTGATCCACATCTGATGCCTCAAATCCAGAGATTCCTTAGTTCAATCTCTCTAAAGATTAACTATTCATTTGCTGTGGTGGGCATGGTTGGCAGGTACAAGAGGAAATCTGGGTCTGCAATAGTTTCCTATAAGATTTTTGAATAACGTTTGCATTTTCAGTCCTCCCCCACATGCACACCTTCCAACACCCAAGGTCTTAATGCCTGAATCCTCCCAGGATTCTATACTTCTCATTGGCTTCACACCCTTTGTAAAAACAAAAAATCAAAAGACAAACAGCCCAGCTGGTGTGGCTCAGTGGTTGAGCGTTAACCTACGTACAGGAGGCAGAGGATCAATGACTCTCATCATTGATGTTTCTATTGCTCTCTCCCTCTCCCTTCCTCTCTGAAATCAATAAAAAATATATTATATAAAACAAACAAAACAAACACCAAAACAAAACAAATATAAAACCCCAGTCTCCCACCTGTGAAGGAATGAATCCAGTTCTTCTCTATTGTGTGTTTCTTCCCTGTTGCATCTCCATTACTACTCACACTACTCCCACAATCACACAGGGCATTATATGCACAACATTTCTGGTCACCAAATGTGTGCAGGTTTCATATCAATAAACAATTCTGGACACCAAGAGGGTATCTGATAATTGTACTCAAACCTGACACTATCTACCTGGAGATAGCATCAGATTCCACAGGTTAAGGGCTCAATCCTACAAGAATGCTCCCCCAACCCCATTTCAGATGCCAGTCTCGTTGAGCCCATGTGTCACCTGTGCTTCTGACCCACTGGCTATAGGTCAAAGGCTCCAACAACCCTCTCCCCAGGTTTGATTAATTTGCTAGAGTAGCTCACAGAACTCGGGAAGCATTTTGCTTGCTTTCGCCAGTTATTATAAAAGGATGTGATAAAGGATGCAGATGAATATCCAGATGGAAGAGATGAGTAGGGCAAAGTACGTGGGGAGGGGCATGAAGCTTCTGTGCCCTCTCTGTGTGAGCCAAGCTCCCAGCACCTCCATATGTTTGCCAACCCAGAAACTCTTTCAACCCCCCACTTTTTCATTCTTGTGTGGAGGCTTTGTTACATAGGCCTGCTCCACCATTGATTCCATTTGCAGCCCTTCTCCCTTCTCAAGAAAATGGAGAACAGGCTGAAAATGACAAGCTTCTGATCATGGCATGGTTTTCCAGGTGACTAACCCTTATCTAGGAGCCACTGAGAGGAAGGGAAAGGGAGAGAGCAATAGAAACATCAATGATGAGAGAGAGAGAGAATCATTGATCCACTGCCTCCTGTACGCCCCACACTGGGGATTGAATCTGCAACTGGGCATGTGCCTTGACCGGGAATCAAACCATGACCTCCCAGAGCCGAATTAGAATGAAAGACACTGCTATCACCCAGGTCTGCCTTTCCTTCCAGAGTCAGCTTAAAAATGATCTCTTTTCAGGATTCTTTGACCACCCCAAGAAGGAGCCGCCTCTCCCGCCTCAAATGTCTATGGCATGTGGTGCCTATGTTACTTCTACAAGGGTTAGCACAGTATCCGCCCCACAGTATTGTAGTTACTTTTGTATGAATCATATTTTTCACATCAAACTAAAACCTGAAGGAGAGCTAGCTTAGACATATTTGAACCCCACATAAAATTATTTGTGGCAACACATATTTAATGCTTAAGGTGCTCTAGAAATACACAGCGCTTCGTGTTTCTATTTCTTTTAACAGGTAAGTTGTCTGTTTGCTACATGCATCCTTAGTTGCATGGCAAACTCCTTCTTCTTTTAAAAGTCATGGTCTATGTCCCTTTAATAGTATGTCTTCTCTGAACTTGCCCCTTAAATGGAATTGATCATACCCCTCTTCATCTTACTCTAAATCTCACACATATATGCACTGTGGCATTTGTGACATTGTTATACTTGTTTGTATGGTGTTGGTTGTTTTTATTTTTTAAACTGGCTTCCCCTGCTAATGTAAAACTCCATGAAGGAAGGCATTATGTCTTATTTAACTCTATATTCAGCTCTTACTACGATACCTAGGACATAATCGGTGCTCAATAAATACCAATTGCATTAAATAAAAACACAAAGTTTGTAGCAAAGAAAAAAAATCTCAGAGGGAATCCCAGATGTACATTCTTACTTCCAGGGTGACTAGGAGCAAATTACTTAACATCTACAAGTTGGAAATAACGCCAACCACAATTACAAGACTATGATGAGGATAAAAACAACAACACATGTAAAAAGAGCTACACAAAGTAGAGCCCCGAAAAGGCCAATTCCTCTTATTTTAAATTGAATATTAGCTGGAGACCAAATTGTTTATGCCTTTTATGTACTCAGGTTTTAGCAGGGCTTTCTAAGCCAATTTAGGACAACGGAGTGTTTGAACTAACACTTTTGTTGAGTTGCTCTGTTATCATTATCTGATAATGGTGGTGATGAAAAAGGGGGAAAAAGGAGAAAAGATTGGAGAAGGAGGAGAAAGAAGAGGAGGAGGAGGAGGAGGAGGAGGAGGAGGAGGAGGAGGAGAAAAAGAGGAGGAAGAAGAGAAAAAGGAAAGAGGGAGGGAGGGTGGAGGAGGAGGTGAGGAGGAGGAAGAAGAGAGGAAGAGGAAGAAGAAAGCTTCCAGTGTATTCAATTTGTTTTAATTAAATCACTAACCAGGAAGTCTAATTTATAATTCTGTTTGGTTCTAAATAAAAGCATCTTTTAGGGAGACTTATAAACCCTGTTTCCAAAACACACTTAAAGGATTGGATCCCGTTAAAGTTTGCTCCCCACCAGGCTCAGTTACCAAGGTCACAATGGCAGTCTCAGGGCATGGCTGCTGGCGGGAGAAGCCCTGGTGAAACGTCATGGGACATCAGCGCTTTTGCGGAAAGCACGGAACCCACCCTGAAATCTGCACATAGTAGTACATTCAGCCGGTGTTGGCCCAAGCAACCCTGGTCCTTTTAGGAAACGGAATTCTTCACGGCAGAGAAGAGCCGTCGCTCTGCAGTTGAAACGCAGGATTCTCAGTTCACCCCCAAATGCCCAAAGCATTCCTGGGTGGTGTTACGTTCCTCTTTGGAATCTTTGCGGTGTGACTGCACCCCAGCGTGGAGCCACAAAGCAGGGACTGCAGATGGTGCGGGAGGCTATCTCGGTGTTGACAGCCTGCACTTGTTTTATTTCTCAGCCTGCTGTTGACAAGGGGGAGGCGACTGAGATTTAAAAGCTAATTATTCACTGTGAAATACGATCATTGAGATAAAGAGTGCTCATGTGCACACTTCAGCTGTAGTGTGTGCTTTTTAAGTGTGCTGTCTTCATGTCATTGTGGTCTGGTTAAAGATGAATGCCACCCGGAGGCAGCCCTCTGTGTGTCGTGTCCTGTTATGGGTGGTCTCTTCCTCCAGGCTGGCCTCCCTTTGATAAGAGCTCAGAAACTGTATTTCCGTTTTCCTTCTTTTTGAGTTTCACATCCTACCAAAGCTGTGCATGACTAGTCCCCGTCGGTGAGATTAACATGAGCTTCCTTTTCCTCCTTCCAGAAGTTCTGTGTGAAAGATATTCTTATCCCTATGTACATATGTGTACACTGTGGCCCAGAGGAGCTATGGAGGGTGCTCTAAGTCACACAGCTGGTGGCAGAAGTGGAGCCCCAAGGTAGTACGTCCCAGAGGTGTGTGCTACCAAGTTGCGTCCCAAAGAAAATCCTTTCTCCCTTCCTAATGGAATGTACCAGGCTGTAAAACTACATTTTGCTGTTCTTTAGATGCCATTAATAAATTAAAATATTGACATATGAAACTAAGATCAGATGAACACAACACTGGATAATGATTCTGAAGTCACCATCCCCAGACTGCTTTGCATTCATTGACAGAAGCCAACATCTCCCCTTTATCATCTGTTCCATGCACCCTCTGCTGCCAAGAAGTAGGACCTTGAATATTCACAGCTTTTCATACCTCCATGTCTTCTCTCTCTACAAGGCCCCTCCCTCTTGTTACCCAATAGTGTGCATGTGGGGGAGGACACAAAATGAGTGTCAATGTGAGGAAGTACCTGAACAACAAAGAGAAGACAAGTCTTCTATCAGAGGCTGGATTATTATAAAGATTTCACCTTCATTGTGTGAAATATGTGGCACCTATTCCAGTGAAACAACTACACACTGAACAAACCTGACATGGGACTCATCTGTGGTTCGCAATGAATTTCCCTCACTCTCATCTCCTCCCCCGAGAGGAAACATAACTCACACACGAACCATCTTTCATTGCCAGTGACAGCCCCTCTGCTGCCTCCCCAGTGTCCACACCTACTTTTCCTGATCAGCATGAAGCTTATTTATGCACGTAACTGCTATGTTTCCTTGGCCCTGAATTAAATATATTCTGTCCGTAAGTCCAAGCAGGCTACAGCTTGGGCCACGTGAGAATGCCTGGATTTGTGCCTATCGCTGTATATGTCACAGCCACACATAAAATCCAGTAAAATATTAGTTACTTCTCTTTATTTCCATCACATGGGGAATTTCTTTGGGGACCCATTTTCACAAAGAAATGAATACATTTTATCTGGTAATGCTCGTCTAAGGAGTAGAAAAATAAACCACACCGAGAGGGAGAGGATGAGACATATTTTTGAATTGGTGAATATTAAATGTTGGAGGGCAAATTTATAGTATTCTGTGGATCAGAGTAGTTACCCACCAGATTGAGAGCTCCTGAAGCAGTGATTACGTTTTTTCCTTCCTAGCACCACCCCTCCCACTTATGCGACACATGCTTTCACCAAGCAAGTTGAATCAGAATAGCAGAGGATGTACCTCAAATACCTTAGCCTGGCATTGAAGGCTCTGGTGAGCGGCCCTCGGCCCCCCTGTCTTCTTTACCCCGATGACAACCTCCCTTATAATATTCCAAGCACATCAAGAGTTTCAGAGTATACTTTGCACTTTTCCAATCATGTTTCCTTTCATTACATTGGTTCCTGCCACTAAAAATGCTGCTTCTCTCTTTGCGGACATTCTAACCAATCTTCATGACCCAGAAAACTACCACTTCCCCCTCTTGGTATTTCCTGACTCCTCTGGTCTAAATGAGGCTGCTGCATTCACTGCACATTCACAGAACACTCTGCAGTGACACCCATGCCCCTGCTTCGTATTTTACTGATTATTTGTGTGTTCTCTTCCCCCTTGGAGGGTAGAACTCCACAAGGATAGGAAGCATGGGCTAGCCAATATCTGCAGAAACTGAAATATGAGAAATCGTTTTATTTTAATGGATGGTAGAATTTCCTCAGGATATTGCTAGAAGCTGGTTAACTCATTCATAAGGGGATTAGAACCTGCTCCCAGAATTTGGCTTGTGTGGTCAGCTTGAGAACACCTAGAGATGGGAGGCATGGGTAAGATGGCTCAGCCACTGGTCTAATTCCACAACAAGAGGGACTATGAACACAGACAACTTCATCTCATCAGGGTGTTGTGAGATGCCAGGCCATGTGAGGGTAGACGGAGGTCTTCATGCCTCGGTGGCCTGGTATAAAGCAGATGTTTAAAAAAATGAGGTGTCCTCTGTGCTCCACAGCTATCTGGCACTTACCGCCAAACTGTATTGCAATGGTGACAGCTCCGTCCCTGACCACTAAGGCTTAAGGCATGGCCATTTAAAAACATAGCCTCAGCCCTGGCCGATGTGGCTCAGTGGTTGGAGTGTCAGCCTACGCACAGAAGGGTCTCAGGTTTAATTCTCGGTCAAGGACAATATATGGGTTGCAAGTTTGCTCCCTGCCTCCTGTCGATGTGTCTCTCTTACATTGATGTTTCTCTCTCTCTCTTTCCCCCTCCTGCCCTCCCTGCCACTCTCTCTGAGAAGCAATGGAAAAAATATCCTCAGGTGAAGATTAACAAAAATAATAAAAGAAATAAAATAAAACACATAACCTCAGCGCCTAGTTCAGTACTTAGTACATAAAAAGCCCTAGGTAAAGAGATAGGTGTCTGTTGAAGAAATAAAGGAAATACTGTAAGAAGAAAAGAAGGAAAGACAATAGACATGCACATGTTTTTCCAACTCAGCTTTTCAGGAAACGCGACGGAGATCATGGCCATGATGAGACAGAAGTTGTTACCGGCTTCACCACAATTGCCCAGCATTTCCTATGCAGAGAAAGCTGAGCTGCAGGGGAGAGGCTGAGCCAAGAGCTCATGCTGGGTCAGCTGGGACATGCTTTGAAAGCAGATGGATGAGTCCTACACCCTGCCCAGGCCTCACAGTAATTACCATGAGGGTCATAGAGGTGTGCATGTGCTTGTGTAGATTTAAAAGAAGCAACACTATAAATTCTCAAAAGTGCCTTAAGAAATTTAATTTTGTTTTCTACAATCAATTCCTATGAATAAACAATTTAGAACACGTAGGTCAATTAAGACCACACAACAGCTCCCCACATCCCTACATTCTTGCCGAAGACTCCTCATTGTCCAAAGTCTCACTGCCTCAATTCAAATTCAAAAGGAGCTAGTCTATTGCTCCAATATATATTTTTTCCTAAACTGCTGTCACATGCTATTTTACTGTCTCAGCAGTGAGCTGTTGGCATCGGAGTGCACTGGGGCAGTTGGGCTCATCCAAGTCCTGGCATTTTCTCAAAGATGCTTAAATAGGGCCATAGGAATTCTGCAGAGGTGACCTGAGCTTCTAGGAGAGGGCCTTCCACAAAGACACCCTGGTCAGCACCCAGCTCATCTGGTCATATAGGCCTGAGACTACATAGGCAGGAGAGCATCACGCAGCATTTGCTGGTGGTGCAGAGAATTCAGAAATGCGAACAGATGGCACAGAGAACACAACCCTGAACAGTCAGCAGGATGACACTCATTAAGAGTCACCACTGAATCCACTTTCAGCAAAATCCCATTCCAGTGAACTATTACTTTTCAAACACTGTCACTCTGCTTGAATGAAAGTGACTATAGGGCACTATAATGCCAGGCCTGGTTGAAGCTCTGCAGATGACAGGTTCTCCCAGAGCCTCAGGGACCTTCCATCCACCATTTCCTCCTGGCAGGTCCTGACCAGATCTCTCCTGTAGCCTTCTACACCTGTGTAGATAGGACAGGAAGCCAGGTACCACTCAGAACATTCTTCCCTAGCCTGCCTCTCATTACCCTGCCTTCTTTCTCTTTCCAGCAGAATGGACCTGGGGGATAGGAGGAGGGTAAAGAATTTGTGGAGGAGGGATAGAGAAAACTTGCTACTCTACAGGTCAGAATTTGTTCCACAATGAAAATTTATTTATCCTCACTTTTTTTTTTTTCAAATATATTACCAAGTTGTTTCCCAAAGAAAATCCTTTCTCCCTTCCTAATGGAATGTACCAATCTTAGTACAGGCTGTAAAACTACATTTTGCTGTACTTTAGATGCCATTAATAAATTAAAATATTGACATATGAAACTAAGATCAGATGAACACAACACTGGATAATGATTCTGAAGTCACCATCCCCAGACTGCTTTGCATTCATTGACAGAAGCCAACATCTCCCTTTTATCATCTGTTCCATGCACCCTCTGCTGCCAAGAAGTAGGACCTTGAATATTCACAGCTTTTCATACCTCCATGTCTTCTCTCTCTACAAGGCCCCTCCCTCTTGTTACCCATTAGTGTCTCCTGAAATCCTATTCATGCTTCAAGACCCAGTGTAAATGCCACCTTTTCTAGTCAACATTTCATGAAGCCTCAGTCAGCAAAAGCTGCTATTTCACCTTTGTTCCCATCGTTCTTTGTTATAACATTTAGATAGGGATTTGTCTTTGCTTGTAATTTCTTGCTGCTACAACACCAATGAAAAGGTATTAACCATTATAGTTAGGTCCTGGCATAATGCGTTAATTAGATGGCTTAACAAGAGGACAGACCTCTCGACTTGATGTCTCTAGCTGACTAATCTCATTATAAAAGGTAAGAAATCACATAAGCGAGGTACCTGACACTATAAAGATGAAAGGCTGATATCCATTACTTGGTTGTTAGTCTATGATGTAAGAAATCTGGGTTCTAATCTCACCTCTGCCATTAACATCCGCCCCACCTCCAAACTCACACCATATCTAACCTTTGGTTTACCAGTCATTTACTTAGTAAACCTTATCAGTAACATTTGCCTTTATTGCATCATTGTTTGCTACACTGTTATTTACCAACTAGAGGCCCGATGCACAAAAACTCATGCAAGAGTAGAGTTCGCCTTCCTTCCTTGCCCACCCCACCACCACCACCACCACCACCACCACCACTACCACCCCCCCGCCCCCCGCGGCTGCTGGTACCGGCTTCCCTCTGGCACCCGGGACCCAGGCTGCTTCCCTCGGGCCACACGCAGGCACCCAGGACATGGGTTGGCTTCCCTCCAGCCCAGGCTTCATCAGTAAGAACGTCCGGAATGATGTCTGGAAGATGTCAAGTCTAATTACCCTTTTATTATTATAGATAGTATCCATGCTTTCATATATACTCTACTCTTACCATCTTCTTCTCACCACCAAAGACCAAGAAACATGCAGAGTTGCCTACAGAAAATAAACTCATATGTCTTTCATGAACACACATACCTAACAGAATACGTGGCTACAGAGTACAGATGTGGCTGTGCAGTGACCTTGGGCAAGTCACTAAACCTCTGTGAAACCAGGACACTAGCCCTACCTGCTCATGCTGCATAATTATGGGCATATAAGATCTAAGGTCTGGAAAACACCTAGTAGGAAGTGCCTCTCCAATTTAGCTTTTCCTGTATATATATGTACTATCTCTTAATTATAGTCCAGTTGCATAGTATTTTCTTCTTCTTGTTTTCTGATATTGAATCCCCAACAGATTTTAAACTGGACACTTTCCATATATAAAGTGCTTTTTAAAAGATTTCATGACACCTGTCTTCTTAAGAAGAGTGGGGACAAACACATAGAGAGATTATTATTTATGAAAAACGTAGCTTTCCTATGATCATCTAAATCTACAGACACATGAGAGAAGAAAAAATTCTTGCCAAAAATTATATAATTATGTTAATTCTAACCAACTGCCAGCAAAGAGATCAAAGGTTAAGTCTTTTCTCAGCTTCACTGAATGATAATGATAATAAACGTAGCTATTCTTAGTAGCTAAAGTATATTTTGCAATTGTAACTGACACCATCTGACTTTCAATTTTTTGTAAGCTAAATGACTTGCAATATATTTTCTTGTTTGAAACAATAACTCCTTTAGCTAAGTAAAAGTGCCTTTGCCCAATGTGATCCACATTCTTGCTCACAATTTGCTCTACAGTTTGAGAACATTGCTTAACAAACATAACAAAGGACTTTGAAAAATATCTTCGCCCTTGGAAAGCCCTGGAAGTGCATATCTTCTCAGCTCTCCACACTTTATGCACCTTCAAGTTTCACCGCCTCTCTGATGTTTTCTTCAATCTTTCCAGGATTGAGCATTTATTATGTGCCAGGAACTATATTGGATGCCTTATATAGAAATTGATCTCGTTTCTTCTCCCACAACTCTGACATGGGTGTTGGCATCACTCACAGTGGACAGAAGTAGACACTTGCTCCAGGTTACATAAGTGGAAATCAATGATGGTCCCAGGTCTGAAACCACGTCCATGTGTTGGGATGCTGCACTATGAACTGCTGCCCATAACTCTCTTCACCTTCATGTCTCAGTGACTGTCATCATTTATGATATATATATATTAGAAACACAATAAATTATTGTGAGATAATATATATATATATATATATATATATATATATATATATATATATATAGTATAATAAATATATATAAGCCTAATATGCAAATTGTCCCCACAGGAGTTCAACTGGAAGACCGATTGCTCGCTATGATGTATGCTGACCACCGGGGGTGGCACAGGACGAAGGAAGGCCCCAGACGGCAGCCAGCAGCTGGGGAAGGGAAGCCCCCGGCTGGCAGCTCGAAGAAAGGCCCTGGCCAGCAGCCTAAAGGCCCCAATCGGCCCTGATCACCATCCAGGCCTAGGGATCCTACCTGTGCATAAATTTTGTGCTTCAAGCCTCTAGTTGTCATAATAATAGCCATTTTTTTTTTAGCATTTACCCATATCAAACAATGTTTTAAGAGTGACTCATGTGAAAACTCATTCTTTAAAATTTTTTTAAGAATTAAATTTATTGGGGTGACATTGGTTAATAAAATTATATAGGTTCCAAGTGTACAATTCTATAATACATTATCTGTATATTGCGTTGTGTGTTTACCACCCAAAGTCAAATCTCCTTCATCATCATATATTTGACCCCCTTTACCCTTTACTACCTCCCTCCCATCCCCCTTTTGATCTGGAAACAACTCCACTATTGTCTGTGTCTATAATAAACTCATTCAATCCTAACAGGTCTATGTGGTGGGTACTATTATCTCCTTTTACAGATGATAAAACTGAGGGACACAGGGATTAATTATTGAGATTGAGAACCAGAGAGAGAACTCCCACCTCCTATTTCTTATCTATCCTTGGTCCACTTCTACAGGGTCTGCAGAAGTCCACAAATCTTCTCTGCTCAGAAATGAGGCACTCATACCCCACTTCCTTGGGTGTATTCCCTTATCCTCTCCTACTGCTCTTGAACCTTCCTCCAGCTAATCATTTCTCACAGGTGTTGGGAGGCGTCTTGCCTGGCAGGTCAATAGGTTTTGTTTTCTTTCCACAGTCCTACTCATCAGGTTTGGCATGACAACGCGGCTCCATCTTTCTTCGTACACAACCTGTGCAGCAGGGATTACTCTCATTTTACAGACGAGAAAGCTGGGGAACGGAAGGCTAAGTAAGAAGTGACCTGGGATTTGATAGTAGACAATCTGACTCCAGAGCCTGGCCTTTGATCCACATTCTGCAAGACCATGAAGAATCACTTACTGTCTTCTCCAAATTCCTAAAGCCTGCCATCAACAAATGTGATCCCATACTAAACTGTATTTTATTGTACTGTATTAACCTTATATTAAATTGTACTGTTATGTAATTGCTTCTTAATATATGGCCTATTTTATCGTAAACTGTTAAGACATCATGCCATCCTTTTTCTTGTGGGGCCCCCAGAGTGCCTCTCTCAAATCGTAGACTTATTATTTGTTGAATACTAAATTAAAGGTCTTGTCCCAGGTAAATTTCTACAACCCCAGGCCACTCGGAAGAGTTTTCCAAGTTCTATCGAAAATCTTCTATTACTCTCTCCTCTCCTTACTCTATATATCCTTCCCTGACCACTCCCTTCATCCCCATTCAATTACCTTCTGTACATCACATTGCTCTTCACAACTTTACCACAACTCCTGCATGTCCTCCAGACACCTCAAAATGTTAAGACTGAACTTGTACCTCCAGATACTTGCTTCTCCTCCTAGAACTAGAAGGCACTATGGACCACCCAGTTTCTTGGGTCAAAAAGATCAGCAGGAATCAGCTCTTGAAATGTGTGCCAAAGGCCTAATATTAGAAATAAGAATAATAATAAACACCAGGACTATATAGCAAACGTATGCACTCTACTTCATTTTTCTAATTTTGGCCTACCGAATTACCCAAAAGTTTTCTCTTTCTCCATATGCACTAGACAATCAATTTTACTTATGCTTAAAAAAAAAGAGGCAAATATACAGCCCTATTTCCTATGCATATATAGGCTGTAATGAATCAAAGAAGTGAGATAAAGTGAAGTGTCCTAATCCTGCAAGGAACAAACATTTATTTATTTTGCTTAAATTATATTTTTATTAATTTCAGAGAGGAAGGGAGAGGGAGAGAGAGATAGAAACATCAATGATGAGAGAGAATCATTTATTGGCTGCCTCCTGCACTTCCCACACTGGGATTCAAGCCTGCAACCCAGGCATGTGCCCTGACCACAAATTGGACCATGACCTCCTGGTTTATAGGTCAATGCTCAACCACTGAGCAACACCAGCAGGGCGAGGAATGAACATTATTTAATTTATATTGTATATAAGGTCACATGTACATCAATTAATGTAATCCTTACAACTAGCCTATGAAATTGGTATTATTATTCACATTTTATAGATGAATAAACTGAGGCCCAGACAAATGAAATGAGTTGCTCAAGTTCACATGGCTGACAAATGACAGCGACAGGATTTAAACCCACATTTGCCCCCTAGAACTTATAAGCACTCTCCTTACACCATTCAGTCCCCAAATATACCAAATCTGAAAGCAAAACAAAAAATGTGGTAATGAGTTTTGTTTATTTTTCTTACAGCCGATAGACTATAAGTACCTTGAAAGTATTAACTATTAAGTTTTTAAATTAAAACATTTATGTTACTTTTGTGACTTATTAGGACTTTATAAATAAGCAAGGTACTACAGCTGAGAAGATTAAGATACAAAAAGATCGTTCTAGAGAATAGAGACTGATACTTATAAAATCATAGATTAATTTTTTTAGCACCTAATATGTCCCATAACCATGATTATTGATAATCTTGGAGAAATGATACACAGCCTAGCTCTTAAGGAGCTCCTAGCCCTGGAGGAGAAACACACAAACAATAATGTATAATAACATCTTTCAGGTTCTATGACAGAAGATGTTACAAAGCAGATCACAGATCAGTGGCATGCCAACCACGTATGACACACAACTGTATCTTTTCTAACTTCATGGTGTTTTCAGAAATAAGAGCCAAAGGATGAAGATTTAAAAATTGAGAAACTTCGCATCAAAATCCACATGTGTGGCAACCCCAAAAATGAAAAGTCTGATGGCACAGCCTTGATTCCTGTTAGGCCACCATCACCTTGAACCAGTGACTGCTGCCTCCAAGGATGGTATGTGTGTATATTTGTACAGAAGGGCCCATGTTCCATTCAATTAACACTTTTCAGGAGGGCTATAGACATTTCCTACCAGGACCACATTTGATACGGTATTTCACCTTGGCAACATTGCTCACCAAGGTAGGCACAGATAAAGTCACAAAGTCTTGCACTGACATTTAAGGTGACATATATAAAAATGTCAAGGCAGTGTTGACAGGAAGAGAAAGGACTGAGGTTAGGGGGAGTGCAGGTGAAGAGTAGTGATGGGAAGATAGGAAGGTGATAAAATTATACTATTTGATTTCCTTCCCTCCTTCCATTTCTCCTTCCCTTTCTGTCTCCTTCCTTCCATCTCTCTCTAAGCAGACACCTCTCATGACTTCTCCAAAGCCCGTGTTCTTCCCCTTGTGGTCCAACAACTTGAATTAAGGACAGAAGCACCTGCGAGTGCTCGAGACAGCTCTCACCCTAGACTGAAGGGCACTGCGAAGCTGCCTCAATGGGGGATTAAGTGAATCTACTGCACCTTGTATGTCTTGCTTAAGACAGGGAACAAAAAGCACAGTGACCTCCTGTTGGAGGCAGATATGAAGGTGACTGGCAAATCCTCAGGCCAGAGTAAATGAATCATTCATGTAAACGAATACATTAATACACGCCCTGACACATTCATCTCTCATCCTCATACCTACTGTGAGGAAGCAATATTCGCATCTCTATGGGACATTTGTATCTCAACATACTTGCACTGAGTCAATACACACATCTACTGATAAATGTCTTTAAACATGGTCTACATTATCTGTTTAGAAAATATATGTTTTGAAGCATGTCCAATGGCCTTCAAAGTCAACACAAACGAAAATGAGGCTCTATCAGCTACAGGTAGGCACTGTCAATTAAAACCTGGCTGTTTGACACCAAAGACACATCCTCAGCTCTTCCCTCTATAATCTTTGAAATTATCCACCTTGTCAGGAATTTCATGGAGAGGACACAGAGTGGGCCAGTATGAGACTTAAAATAAAGAAACAATTAATTCTAAAGTACCACTATGTGCCTAGCTCTACTAAATTTGTTAACACATTAACTCATTTAACCTCCTACAATGAAATGTGAGCCACATATCTTGTCTATTTATTTATCTTGGTACTTGCAGGACAATTCCTGGCACACTGGAGGTGCTTGTTCTGGCTATAACCTACTGGTCCTCAGCACCAATCATTAGCCCCACTCTCCACCCCAATGCTCTCCACGTGTCCCAGGGGCTAGAAGCCCAAGAACCAACCATTATCCCAGAACCTCTTGCCAGCAGGGTTGCAGCTTAGATTCTTCCAATCAGAGCAACTTATATGAGTTTTGGGACGTAGGAGGGTGGTGGCCTATTGGCAAAGGATTTGGACTACTAACCACTGCCGTAGCTGCTTACAGTTTCCTCAGACTTCATAGATTACTGTCAGTCCCCAGCTCCAGGGCAAGAAACTATTGCTCATAAATGGCTTCTTTTTTAAATATATTTTTATTGATTTCAGAGAGGAAGGGAGAGGGAGAGAGAAACATCAATGATGAGAGAGAATCATTGATCGTCTGCCTCCTGGACGCCCCTACTGGGGATCGAGCCTGCAACCTGGGCATGTGCCCTTGACTGGAATTGAACCTGGGACCTTTCAGTCTGCAGGCCAACACTCTATCCACCAAGCCAAACAAGCTAGGGCACAAATGGCTTCTTGAAATTTCCAATTAAGGTGTCGCTGCCCCTGACCCCTGCCTATCACTGCTCCCAGGTTCCAATGATTTCTAAGCACACTAATACCCTGAATTACTTCTCTCGCTGCTTAAAATACATAAGGTGGTATCTGTTTTCCTGATTGATTCAATGTTCTATAAATATTTGTTAAACAACTGAGTGAGAAAACAACAACAACAACAAAATAATTCCATGGCCAATAGTATTCCTGCCTTGCCGTTGGAGAATAGAGGCTCCTAGGGTGAAATAACTTAAGCTCACACAGCCAACTCTTAAATGTCAGAGCTGAGAGTTGAGCCCTAGACTGTTTGAGGCCAAAATGCTTGTGCTTTTTCCATTCAGACACGGCCCTCAGAGGACATAACATACCACACTGCTGCCAAAATCTTATCTCAGAGGTTAATAGCTGTTGTTTTTTACTTTTCCTGCTGCTCATGCACCACCGTGGTTGGAAACCTCCCTATAAATTAGAAAGGCACATTAATTCCCAAGGCAAGCTGCCCATTAAATATATATATGAGACCCGGCAAGATACCCTGTTAAAAATGTACATTGTGTCTGCATTATCAGTGTGTGGTCTACAGGCCAAGCTTGCAAAGTATTAATTGAGAAAGTGAATAAGTGAATATATGTTCCCTGGTTTTGTTTGGTCAAAAGTTCCTTTGCTGATAGGTTGCATGCTCTGACTCAGTGGTCACTTGGGTCATAAACTACTTGTATGTTGGTAATTCCATGGAATGTTCATAGCGGCACAATTCACCATAGATAAGATTTGGAAACAGCCTAAGTGCCCATCAGCTGATGAGTGGATTAAAAAACGGTGGTACATCTACACAATGGAATACTACGCTGCAGTAAAAAAGAAGGAATTTTTACCATTTGCAATAGCATGGATGGAACTGGAGAGCATTATGCTAAGCGAAATAAGCCAGTCAGAGAAAGATAAATATCACATGATCTCACTCATTTGTGGACTATAATGAACAACATAAACTGATGAACAAAAACAGATCCAGAGATAGAGAAGCATCGATCAGACTGTCAAACCTCAGAGGGAAGGTAGGGGAGGGTGGGGGTAAGGGAGAGAGATCAACCAAAGGACTTGCTTGCATACATATATGCCTAACCAATGGACATAGACACCAGGGGAGTGAGGGTATGAGTGTGTGTGGGGGGGACAACAGGGGGTAAGGACACATATGTAATACCTTAATCAATAAAGAAAAAAAAGAAAAAAGAAAAAAAATGAATGAAAATGTCTGTATCCTTCCCATTGTTCAGCACAGTAACAATATCACCTAGGCTGCTAATTTTCTTTGAGAAACCTTAGTGATCAAGAGAATTGTAATTCTGAGGCAGCTAGAGATAAGAACTCATCCCTACTTTCCAAATGAAGGATTGAGGCACTGAAAACGATTAACCTACTTCTGTTGTGACGTCGTAGACAAAGCTTTGCACTGAGAATAGATCCGGGTTCTCATCCTGACTGCTGCCACTTCCGAGACCTCAAATCTCGGACAAGCTGTGACTGTGGCCTCAATATCCTCATCTATAAAATGGCAGTAGTGATATCTCCAGAGCTACTGCAAGGATGAGCTATTGCAGCACCTAGCACAGCATCTGCCCCATGGTATGGGTGGCTCAGTGAGTGCAAATAGTATTGCCATCATTAATGGTGAGGGTCTGTCAATACCTAGGCTGTCATCCTGTAGGCTGGTCCATGTTAGTCCACAAGGCTCTCCAGTCCCAAACAGGCAGCGGTGGTTGGGTGGAGGAACACTTTAAAACATGTTTTGCACACTCATAATTGCGCTACCTAGAAAGATTATGTCATTGCAAAGAACATATTACAACTTTTGCTTGATGGTGTCTGGTGCCTTTGGGTGGGGAGAGTGGGAAGGGCTGGCAGAGAGTGGGTGGAGCAGAATCGTCACACTTCAATTTCCCTAAGAGGACATCCAAGATTAGACTTGCTAGATGATTCTGGGGGTGGGTAGGTGAAGTTGGGAGCCTTCTGCAAGCCATGAGGTAGTAGTTAACACATTGCACACCAGTAATTTTATTGCTAACTTTATCCAGTGGCCAGGTAAGTTTCTATTGAATAAGTACAAAAAATGTTTTACAAAGTATCATACTTTAAAAAGATATTAGCTTGTAAGAACATGTAATAAATAACTTCAAAATGCAATGGGTATTTAATTTTAAGGCGTGCCTTTAACATTTATGAAAAACCCTGTGTAACATGAAAACACAAGAATGCTCGTGATCCGCCTGCAACATGTTAAAACTGTAGAAATGAATGAGGTCACAGATGATTTGGGATTAAATGAGGGAAAACTGAACCACACTTGACCTAAGAAAACTCACAGTACTAATCTCTAGCTTTGTGCTTGACACACAATAGATTCTCAATAAATATTTGCTGAATTAATAAATATCAGATTGAAAAGAATATCAATCTTCCTTAAAATGCATGTGTCCCCCATTTCTCTTATGATGTAAGCTCAACGTATCTTTGAAAAGCTAACTGAAGTATGGATACTTCCTGAAAATTTTGTCTCTCAGTTTGAAAAAGTCCTCTTCTGAAAGTCCATCAATCAACACTAATATTTATGAGAGTTCCCATCCTACTCACATAGCCTAAGCTCCAGGCAGACTTTAAGGACAGAGAACATGTTTTTTTTGCATGGCTGAAAATCCCTCTGTCCACTAAGACCACCACATGCTTGGCTACACCAAGCTCTCAATAAGCAGAAACTAAGTGCTTCATTAACCAAACAGTTTTAAAATATTGCCAGAGAAGTAAGAAATACATAGAATGCTTTAGAACCTGAAAATAAAATGTGTGCACAGAGGACTTAGGGCACCACAAGCGAGAAGGTGCTGAGCCAAGTTCTGAGTAAGAGCAGAACTGAGCTATGAGGGGGAACCTTGCATGAAGAGACTGGTAGAGTTGGTTCCAGGAGAGAAGAGATGGGCTCCCCATCATTCCTGACTCATTGCTGGGTTTCCTTCTTATGTTAAGTACTAGGTTAGACAATACAGATACAACAATATATAAGGCACAGTTTTTTCTCTCAAAGACTTTAAGCAACAGGAGAAAAACTAGGAATAGCTACAACATAGCACACAGTTTAGAGCAAGGAGAGTATAAGCAGGGGATATACTTTTTTCTAAAATTTTGTTCTATTGCTTAAAGTATTACAAAGAGTATTATATATGTCTCCTTTTTTTCCCCTTCTTGACATTCCTCCAGCTTCCCCTAGGGGTTATACTTTTTATAGATTAGATTAGCTGTTGGGTGCTCTGTCACTGCTAAGGATGACCTGAGGGATATGACAGATACCATGATTGGGGGCTACACAAGGTTGAAGCCAGGGCTTCAATCTCCTCTGTCAATCACAGGCAACCTATTCAAATACACGGAGAATGAAGTTCCCTTCATTCCTTCTTCAACTAGATCTTAACACAATAACCTCATTCCAGCCCTGTTTGCCTGTGCGCAATAATCTCTTTCCAAATCTAGACATATACTGGAACTTGCCTGGGCATCCTGGGATGTATGGTTACCAACCTTTTTATAATTAAAGCTGCATATATTTATTGGTGTAAATCAAGCATGTCAAACTCGAGGCCCACGGGCCACATGAAGCCCACAACGAATATTTTTTGTGGCCCAGCCAATATAACGGTGTGTAAGAAACATTTTAATAAAAAGTTTGTAACTTAATTTTTACAATATCCTGTTATATATAGTTATTAATAACGAACTAGAATGTTCGCTAATGACTGATTACTATAATCGTGTTGCCTTCATTTCCCGTACACGCCTTACGTGCAGGTGCACCATTTCTCTCCACTAATACTAGCAGCAAATATTTTAGCAGCTGATTGCCATGATATTAGTCTTGTATTGACTTTTTGGTGTGCGCAACAGGAAATATTTCGCTTCTGGAGAACAAGAAAAATAGGTTTACTTGCATTACGCTTATTAATTTGTGCAGTTATTCAGTGTCTGGTAAGTTAACTTCAAGAAAAATATTAATTTTTATTAAAGTGTTCTATTTTTTATGTTAAGGATTACTCATTTATTTCAGCCCTTTGTATTCAGCGTGTCTCTATCAAAATAAACCTACGTTTCTATGAAAACTGAAGCTTTTGTTTTTTTGTGGCCCACATAAGCTTAACCTTGTTTATTTGGCTCATGTTAGCCTTTGAGTTTGACATGCTTGGTGTAAATCAAGAGACTACAATATAGGAAAACATTAATAAAGGAGATTATTTTAAGAAAGAATTTCTTAAAATAAGCTTTTGTCTTTTGTCTACATTAAAGATTAGATCACCTTTCCTCAATTCATCTAATGAGTTTTCAAGTGCATTTTTCACTCATTTTCTCTTTGAAATAGAATTATTGCCATTTAAAGGTGATATTCAAAGTCTGTCCTAAGTACACGTATTACTATCTAAGGATATGACATTCAGAAAAATGTGCTTTGCTGGAGGATGGTGGACATGGAGCTAGTATGGTGTTGATACATTCTCTAATTCATTTGTTTTCATTTCTGTCAATCCTGAAGTTTAGATTGAATTTTAGTTTCCTAGAGCCCAACACATATCTTAAAAAGGACATTGTGGTCTTCACAAAAACTTATTATCAGAATATAGAGTTGACAGCATGGCAGGTGGTCCAAAATTACAACCAACTAATCCAAAATTTTTAGGATCCATGCTAGAGAAATTAGTGATGCTTTTTCCTTCTGTTTGGTTTAGGATTCATTGTTAGGCATGCTCAGAAATCGAAGTTAGAGGACAAACAAGTCTCCCACTCACTTCACCGTCTCATGGGGAGATGAAGTTCAAAACCAGAATGATGAAGCTCAAGCTGAAGTCCATGGAACAAGATATTTAGATAGATAGCACTGGTCATAGCAGGCATCACACATGTGGTGGGCATTGAAGCATGGTAGGATTTTCATAGAAAGAAGGTAGAGTAGAGGGCCTTTTGATGACACATTTATAGAAACATCCAATAGTCAACTTGTAAAAATGTAGGAATAGAAGATCCATTTCCAACTTTCCCTTTCTAGTCTCACCTACTTGTCTCTGAACTGCTAACACAATTTATTGGATAGGGACACGAACCTATAGAGTCTCAGAACACACCTTGTTGTTTTATCTCTCTGTGCCTTTGTATAGACTGCTCACTCTACCTCAGATATTCTTGGTCCTTTAGTTCTTTAAAGTACTGTGGAGACATTCCTTTCAGAGAAACTTTCTCTAGTTCAGTGGTTCTCAACCTTCTGGCCCTTTAAATACAGTTCCTCATGTTGTGACCCAACCATAAAATTATTTTCGTTGCTACTTCATAATTGTAATGTTGCTACTGTTATGAATCATAATGTAAATATCTGATATGCAGGATGGTCTTAGGCGACCCCTGTGAAAGGGTCGACCACCAAAGGGGTCGCGACCCACAGGTTGAGAACCGCTGCTCTAGTTCCTCTAAGTATAGGTAATCATTCCTTTACCTGGGTTACCTCTCTATTTTGTTAACAATAATATAATTATTTTTATATCCTGATATTATAAATTAAATAATAAAATTGAAGTAAAATTGTGTACATACCGTATATTTGTCTTTCTACAAGACTGAGAGCTTCTAAAGCTTAGGGACCTGTTTCACTCAGCACCAAATCTCTGATCCCTGGCAGAACTTACAAGACATGTTCGCTGAGTTTAATTAAATCTCCAGAAAGCCAAGATTTCTTTTTCATTCCCTGTACAAATAAATGTCTGGCCCATCACCATGCTCTATTAGAATATTTTCCCAATTCCGAACTTGTATTAATTGACCTGCTTAGTCACTGAATGCCTCATAGAGCCAGGCAGGGTGTTAGGTCCTGAGAACAGAGTGGTGGGCAAACAGATGTAGCCCTTCGCCTCATGGACTCCTGCCCTTTGTTCAAACTCATTCAAATTATTCATTCATATTAACTCACCATAAAATAATATTCTTGCCTCTGGCAGTAACTTTTCATTTCGGAAGGCCATGTATAAAGCAAATTGGTTTTATGCTTCAGTTGAGAAATCTATGAAGAAACATTCCATGCCACTGTGACCCTTGGGAAGTGCACTTGTTCTTCATGCATATATGTATGTGTATCCCTTTTGACATGTACATTTCTATGCCAGATGTATGCATATATTATAGATATGCAATATGCAAGTAAGGCCCACAGAAGGCTGCAACCCATTTATAAATAGAATGATTCCCTGGCCCTTCAAACTTAAACCCACTTAATTAAAAACAGACTATGATTTGTACCTTAACATAATGGCTTATGATTTTCAAGTTTAATGTTGGTCCTTTATTTCTCTTAACCTCACTGTGAAGGCCCCACAAGTATATTTATGCCCTGACACTGAGAGAGAGACAAATAATCATTCCAACCTTGAAAATAAAGGAACAAAAAATGGTTACCAAGTAAATTTAAAAAGCTATCATATATTTCTCAGCACTCAGAATAGTGCTAAACAAAGTAAGCACTAAATGAATATCTTATGATTAACTGAACAAAGGAATGAGAGAACAAATACTTGGAATTCTTCATTAAGGCAAGCCAATGGAAGAGTTTCAATAGGGAAAATGGCTTTAATAGGGAAAAACAGTTCAAAAGCAAGTGTTTTTTTGTTTTTGGTTTTTTTTTGCTGAGACATCACCCCTAATGGCTCTTTAGAACTTGAGCATCGATGTACCTCCCTGGAGAGTTAGGTTTCCTTTATATTCCCACAGTAAAAGCAAGTCTTGATTCAAATGGTGAAAGAATTCTATGTAGATGATAAACACACACACACACACACACACACACACACATACAAACAAGTTAAACCTTATAGCAATTCTTTAAATTTATTGGCCTCTCAACTCTCGGGGCAATGATGTACACTTTGGTGCATGTAATAGCCCATCTCCCTAACCCAACCAGCTTATCGTGCTGCTGAAGTCAGGAACCAGTTAACATCCAATCAATCTCAATGAAGATTAGAGATAAGACATTACCAACAGTCTTGTCAAAATCTGTATAACCTTCTTCAGCTTCTGTGCTTTTATCACTCCTGGGCTTGTCCTAAACATCACAAATACAGTGGATGCTTGGTGGTGTGGTGGGTGATAACACCCTTGGGAGAAGGTGAAAGCAGGAGGAAAGGCCATCGAACATTTACTGAGTGCCTACTCTTTTCAGGCCTGTGCTAGATTCTGGAAAACAACAATAACAAAACCACTCCCCTGAAGGCTCTGTAGCTGGACACTCAATACTGAATATTGGGAAGTGTAATAGGTCTTGGTATACATAGTCCTTAGTTGTTATTTAGTATCAGAAAGTATATCCATAACCACAGAAGGAAAGAAATCCCTTTGGGCTCTGTCACAGGCCCATAATTGTGAAATTCTAAGTTTGGTTGTCATAGATGAAAACATTTCATTTAAAACCTCCAGCAAATTCCATCTAATCTATGAAACAGGTTCTCCAGGGGATAAGGGGATATCATGCATGTTTTAACAAGTTCATCTCATTAGATTACTCCTGGGTGAGTAACTATCTAAGAATTCTGAGGGACAGATGGATTCCTTTCTATTGTTAACACATACATGCCCAAACACTTTTTAGAGAAAAAAAATGTGGCGATATAAGTAACTTAATATTTCCAATAGGCATATACTACTAAGATGTGATCTGATGAAAATCTTAAAACAATACAAAGGAATCAGATTTTTGTTCGTCATGGCGACTTCAGCATAGTTTGGATCGAAGGCAAGAGCAATGACTAAAGCACTTGGCAAAGCCCCCTCCAGTTCTTCCCATTCCCTGCTCCCCGGAGCTGTAATCTTCACTGGTACAGAGTAAACTCCTGCAAAGGACCAAAGGAGTGTTTACAAGACTGTAATATGGACATTGATGTTTTGTAAGTTTACATGCAAAAATTAGGTTCAGATACCATAATTTAACCAAAAGGTGCTTTTTAAATGCAAGGAATATGTTTTTCTTTATATTTTCCTTATCTGTATGACAACTACATAGGTTTGGAGCAATGCTGTCTTGCACTCATTACGGATATGGCCTCACAACCTGGCCCTCCATGAACATTACATGCAAACGTGTTCATTATCTAGTTGTAATCAGGCTGCTGCATTCCTGGCCTTCAGTTATGAGCAAATACTGTTTTGTACATAGAACATGAATTGAGATTTGTTTCTTAAGAATTAGACGGAAGTTAAAGAAATGAAGGGGAGCCCACTGCTTGAATCACGCTCTGTGATGTGGAACTTGGAGGTCTGTATCCACTCCCTTATTTTTTTTGTCTTCTATCCAATATTATTGTGTCCCTCCTATGGGCCTGTCAATGGGAGAAAGAAAAAAATCTCTGTCCTTACTAATAATAATAATAGTAATAATGCTTATTTATTTCTTAGTTAAGCTATACCCCTATTCATTTTCCCTCTCCTATATTATTTTGATGAAAATCATTTCATCTGTGAATGATAATGTGTATTTCTAAAAGAATCTCTTTTTAACATTACCATAATACCATTATCACATCTAAAATATGACCAATAATCTGTCATCCAATATCCAGTTGGTATTCAAATTTCCAACTGTCTCATGCATGTCATGAAATTTTTTTTCAGTTTGTTTGGATTTGGATGCAATAAGGTTTATGAGTTACAATTAGTTAATTTGCCTTTTAAGGGCCTCCCTCTGTCTTTTTTCCTTCTTATTTGTTGAAGAAATCTGAATTTTAAAGGATGAGCGGCGGATAAGACAAAGGAGAGGGAGTAGGAAAAGAAATTCAGAAAAATGGGTAGACAGGAGTAAAAATATGTTAAGGCATTGAGGCCTCTTTTCTTTCCTTAGACATAAAACTCTGTGATCATTCTTATTTTAGAAACACTGCTCAGTATACACTATCTCCTTACAATGCCCTTTTCCGCATATCTAGTTAATGTCTGTATCAACTTCAAGGTTCATCTCCATAAATTATTCCCCAAATTCTCAATCTCACATTGTCTCCATCTTCCCTTGAAGGATATATAATTTGGTGTCTGTCAATTAATCAATCATGCTAGATGCTGATTACACAAGGATAAATGAAATCAAATCTCTGCTCTCAAAAGACTCACTGGGAGGTATTTTGGCAAGAAAGGTAGTGATGCCATACGCTGGCCCATAAAGGTACGCTTTCCCATATAGTTTAGTCATAGCAAACACATGCTTATTTTTGTATAAGGCATAAGCTGGAAAGCAGAATTAGAAAAAGTTAGATTTAATACCAAATCATTACTAAATAGTCTTGCTTTTTCAATTTCCACTTAGAGATGGAAAGCAAGACTTTGTCAGTAGGCTAAACACTGTGGTCCTGTGCTTTATTGCTTTTTGTAATGGTCCTATGTTATGCAAAGGTTATAAGAAGACTAACACTGGAAGATTAGAAAATCAAATTATAATGAGTTTAGCTGGTTCCCTGTGGCTCACCTACATTTTATATTGCTATTGAAGCAACTGAAGGGAGCAATATAAAAATGTATTACCCAGTCATATTTTAAAATGATGCTCTCAATTGTGGAAGGCCCAAGAATACTCTCTCATTCACTTAAGGGCTGTCAATATTTCCTTGAGTTCGCTTTTGGCCATTGCAAGCAGAAAATACATTTTCATGTTCACCATGCCAGCACCTACAGTGTCTTGCACATAATGAGCAAGAGTGGATGACACATGGACTGTCCTGCCACTTCCTAACTGTGTGATCAAGCCTTATGTTCTTCTTTCTTCCCAGTGCTGTTATGCGAGGTACACGAGATCCTGTGTGCAAGGTACTGTGCACACAGAGGCAGTAATAAATGGGAGATTTAGTTATTATGTGTTAAATGCATTTTAAAAAATTGTACATTCTGCCCTTGTCCTTCATTCATGTACTATCCAAATCCCTGATCAATCTTTCCAGACAATCTCAAATAACATCTCCTTTACTACTCTTAAAAAATTATACAGGGTGTCAAACAACTTGGCACTTAATGATACATTGCTTCTGAATCTGAATGTTATTCTCCACAATGTAGCCACAAGTTTTTTGTTTTTGTTTTTAAATAAGGTGGGTCTTACACAGAAGTGCTGTCAAAATATTTAACAACTTAGCTGTGACCGGCATTAACTCTTGATTTAATCTGTAAGCAGCTGGCTCTTTACTTGCTGGATCTTGGTTGGAGATGTGAAAAAGACCCGAGAAAGGGACTGTGGTTGGGAGGTGATGTGAATCAGCTCAGAGCCCGGGGTAGAAGCGATTTACCAACAAGAACTTAAGTACTGTAGTCCCCCCTTATCTGCAGGTTCACTTTCTGTGGCTTGTTACCTGTGGTTTATATTACCTGTGGTCAATTTCAGTCTGAAACTATTAAGTGGGAAATTCCAGAAATAAACAATTCATACGTTTTAAATCGTGCACCATTCTGGGAAGCGTGATGAAATCTCATGCTGTCCTGCTCCATTTCACTCTGACCCACCCAGGACGTGAATCATCCATTTGGTCATCATATCCACGCTGTATGCGCTACTCGCCTGTTAGTCACTCAGCAGCCTTTATCAGATTACCTGGCATGATATGCAGTGCCTGTGTTCTCATAACCCTTATCCTATCTAATAAAAGAGAAACACAGTAATTGGCGTACAACCGCTACCCTTCCCATTGGCTAATCAGGGTGATATGCAAATTAACTGCCAGCTAAGATGGCAGCCGGCAGCCAGGCAGCTTAAACTGAACATGAGGCTTGCTTGCTTCAGTGACGGAGGACTCCAACATTCCCCGCCTGCCTTGCTGGCCTCTGAGCTTGCAGTTTGAATATTGTAACAAATATAGAAGCGAAACAAAACCCCAGAAACCTGCTTTCAGCGAGTCCGGGATCTCAGAGCTGGAGTTGATACAGAGTTTCGATTATAGAACCGAAACAAACCAGATACCTACTTTCAGCAGCTGAGGTCTCAGAGCTGGAGCCAAGCCTCAGAGCTAAAGCTGGCCCAGAATAAAAAAGAAAAAAGGAGCAGTTGGGAGCTTCAGTCCCAGCCTGAAAACAGCCCTCAGCCCCTCACCCAGACTGGCCAGGCACCCCATTGGGGAACCCCACCCTGAAGGGTGTGTGACCAGCTGCAAAAAGCCATCATCCCCTCATCCAGCCTGGCCAGGCACCCCAGTGGGGACCCCCCACCCTGATCCAGGACACCCTTCAGGGCAAACCAGCCAGCCCCCACCCATGCACCAGGCCTCTATTCTATATAGTAAAAGGGTAATATGCCTCCCATCACCGGGATCAGCGGAGCCGTGAGGACTCCCGGCACCAGGATCAGCATGACAAGGGGCAGCGCCCAAACCCCCTGATCGCCCTGCGGCTCTGTGTGTGACAGGGTGTGGCACCCCAACCCCCCCCACCCCACGGGCCCTACTCTGTGTGTGACAGGGTAGAGCCATAACCTCCCCATCGGCCCTGCCCTGAGTGTGACAGTGGCGGCGCCCCAACCCCCTGATCGGCCCTGCTCTGTGGGTGATAGAGGGTGGCGCCCCAACCCCCTGATCCGCCCTGCTCTGTGCATGACAGGGGGCAGCACCCCAACCCCCTGATTGGCCCTGCTCTGTGCGTGACAGGGGGTGGTGCCGCAACCTCCCCATCGACCCTGCCTTGAGTGTGACAGGGGGCGGTGCCCCAACCCCCCAATCGGCCCTACCCTGAGTGTGACTGAGGGTTGCATCGCAACCTCCCAATCTGCCCTGCTCTGTGCATGACAGGGGAAGGCGCCCCAACTCCCCAATCAGCCCTGCTCTGAGCCCGACCAGGGGCTGCACCTAGGGATCGGGCCTGCCCTCTGCCACCCAGGAGCAGGCCTAAGCCAGCAGGTCATTATCTCCCGAGGGGTCCCAGACTGCGAGAGGGCACAGGCCGGGCTGAGGGACCCCCCTCCCCCCCAAGTGCACAAATTTTTGTGCACCGGGCCTCTAGTTTTACTTAATAATGGTCTCAAGTGCAAGAGTAGTGATGCTAGCAATTCAGAGAGGTCAAAGAGAAGCTGTAAAGTATAAGTATGTAAATATATATATATATATATATATATATATATATATATATATATATATAGTATATATAGGATTTGGTACTACATGTAGATTTAGAAATCCACTGGGGGTCTTGGAACATATCCCTCACAGATATGGGGGGGGCGGGGGGGGGGGAGCTACTGTATTTCAATGGTTGAAGAGCCAGGAGTATTGTATGGAGCCTGAATATCAGTACTGGTCTCTTTGATACCTCTTTGGCATCTCCTATTTGCCAGGAACGCAAAACACTTGCTGATGAAATGAGAAATCCAGACAAAGAATTGCTCTTACTTTTCCTCTCCTTGTATAAGGAAATCTCAAAACAACTCAAAAAGGAGTTTATCTGGTTTGTGTTCTGAGGAAGTGACGTTTTGCCAGGGGATAATGGCACCTATAAATGGTGGGATGACATATGCGCTTACCCATCACCCTTCCACTATATTTAGTTGCTTCTTTCTCTGCACTGAAGAGCTGTCTAATTTGAAGAGGAAGAAACCAGTGCCTCGGGGAGCATTTCCTACCTGGTCGCTGCAGCCTTGTCTCACTCAAGCAGGTTTTCTGAGCAAGCCAGAGGTTCCTTACTCGCACAGCTGGGCTGGGAACACTTGCCCATGCCTGGCTGCATGTTTTCTGAACAGATTTGCTGCACCAGAAGCAAATGGCAAGAGGAAATACACTTTGATCCCAGTTATTACCATTATTGAGTGTTCTTTGAAAAGAAGCTAGACAAATGAGTACTTAGGAGTATGCTTATTAGGTACGTAGGTTGAGAACATTGAGACAAGCTTCATGAGTAAAAAAAAAAAAATGTATGATTGCATTTGACTGCCAGGAAATCATGAGCAGTATAAGTACTTTCCCTGTAGAGAGTAAATAATAGTATTTTCATGTCCTCTTCTGGGCTGCGAAACTGGGAAAACAATCCAAAATACAGCTAATTAAATTTGGAGTCAGGAGTTTTAGTGAAAACTGTTATCAAGCCATCCAGGACAACCATATCCAGGAGGAATTTTACTTTCTCAGTGGAAAGAAAAGGTGACTATTACCTAAGGCTAGGGACAGATAAATTATATAAACTGTGAATCACACAGACACCAAAGTCAGGTCTAGTGCTTCTATGCAACATTGATATTTGGCTAAAAATATTTTATTCTAGTCTATTTCATTTCCAATGTGATATACACTATACAACAGCAAGCACATCTAGTCAAAAGTACCCCTGTTTGTCTGATAGCTCTTTTTTAGCATCATAAATTTTATGGCATAAAAATTCAACTAAATTTGAGGAATCAGGTGGGTCATTAACCTTCTTGAACAAGTTTCATGAGAAGCAAAAATAAAGAGAGAGGAAAAGATGACAATGGTATGGCCTAGCTCTAAAATACTATAATTTTGAACCAGGGGGACAAAAATTTTAAGGTTATATTGAATTGACTACCTATCTGTACTTTAAAAAATAAGACCATTGGCCCATGGTTTAGCTTGAAACCCAATTGCCATCAAGAGCAGGTTTTGGTAAGACCGATAGGTTAGGCTTTCACTTAATTAATACCAGATGGCTTTGTCTGGTAACCTTTGCAATAGTGCCAATGTAAAGATAGGCTGAGAGGTGAACCATTATCTGGTTAGTTTTTGTGACTGCAGAGAGCTTTGTTCTCTATCTCAAAACCTTTCCCTCTCTTATCTCTTGGCAAACCCCTACTCATCATGGAAGTCCATTTAAGGACATGCAGCATTAAATGCTTACCTTTTCTCCATTATGTTATGGACTAACTCCTCTGGACATTTTTGTACATTATGCATTGTACCTATCAGAAGTTGAGGGTGGCTGTTGGACGCTGTGCAAGCCTCCAAGCTTTGTTTAGGAACTCATGAGGTCATGGAGAGGCTGTCTTTATTGTTTCAACTTCAGAATGTAGCTGGTGGCTCAGTTTTAGAACCATGAGTAAGGTAGTCCAAAGTAGGTTTTAGGGACCATTCTCAGGATCTCTTTCTGGTTGTATGTGACTAAGAAAACAAGTTGCCCAGGAGCCATTGACAACCATCTTGGAGCCATGAGGGCAGTTAGTCTTAGGGTGCAGCGAATACCAAGACAGGCAGCGTGACAAAACCAAAGGAAAAAACAAACACTTTTCTTGACCACCTTGTGAGCTAAGGGGTCAGACCTCTTGAAATGGGTTTTACTGCTGTACTTTCAGGTTACAATCACCAATACATTCCCTTTGTTGAGCAAATCGGCTTGAGTCATGTTTTCTGTTACTTGGAATAGAAAGCAACCTTGGCTGCTCCTACTCTGGCCCAGCAGGAATCACACTGTGTTAGAATTGTGGGCCCATGCGTTCATTTCTCTTGGATTATAAACTCCTTGGGTTGTAGTACTATGATTTTTCATTTTTGTAATCTCAGCACCTAGCAGAACTTCTGGCACTCGTCTATGCTTAATAAATGATTTGTAACAGACAAACTAATATAAAATAAAACAAGCTAATCTGGGTTGTTTAGACCACAAACATCTTTCCCAAGTATGCTTTATTGTTTGACTTGACTTTTCTTAAAGAATTCGATATCTACAACATACACAAAACTATTCTAATCCAATTCCCTATAAATATTTTTCTTCTCTTTTCTAATTATATAAATAATACATGCTCATTATAAAAGATCCAAAGATACATAAAACATAAAAAAGAAAGTAAAAATATCAATGGGATTACCACCACCCACGACATTCACTATTATGACTTTTCAATGCAGGGGTTAAATATGCTTTATTTTGTCCTATTTGTGTTTGGTTTTATCTCCCTGTACCATCTAAACTACCACCTCTGGTTGGCAAAATAAATGTGCCTCACACCTTAGTCATCACAGAGTCATCATTTTAACTGCCATATTTTCAGATTGAACATTTAATGTAGACACACTACGTGCTACATACTGTGTCAGGTGTTTTCACATGGATGGCAGAATAGCTATTTACTGGGATATGAATTACCTCACTTACATCTTCCTAACAGCTCTGAGACAGGAATTACGAAGCTTGGTTTACAGCTAAAGAAAGCAAGGTTGCAAGACTTGGTGATAGGGAATATTTTCCAAAATGCATTGTGCCTTTTCATTTAGAAAACTACTTTATGAAGCTAAGAATGACAAACACAAAAACAAAAATCACCCTGTTAAGTGCGTAACATCTTTCACTGCTTTTAAAAAAATAAATAAAAAACTAAGAACTCCCTCCAAATCTCAAGATTCATAGTAATTGCAGAGGTTTTGCTGCCTGGAACTCTTGGCTGTTCGTTCTCCTTAGGTGGGTCTTTGTCTCCAATACAACAGATGGAAGGAACCATTGGGAGAATGAAGCGTTGGACAGAAGAAGGGGCAGTAATAATGACGGAAGGCCACACGAAGCCACTGGTTGCCATCTCTGCTTTTCATACCAGCCTGTAAGGCCGAGTCCCACTGGGATCCTTCAAGCAGCCTCCCGTTAGTCCTTAGCACTCAGGGCTACCACTGCAATTTACAGCTAGAGACAAGAAAGGGCACCTGGAAGGAGCAGTGGTCTCTCTGAGCAATTATACATTCAAATGGCACAAAAGACAAATGGCGGAGCGTTTGGATCAAGCTGACCCTAAGATCACCACTGTCGGTCTATGCTTCTGACCTGGAAAAAGGGCTAATGTCTATCTAGTCTTAATGAATCTGGCTGCTATCAATTCCAAAATGCTTTTAGTCTGAGATCTTTGTAGCTTTGACCATTTTTCCCCCCAAAAATAATTTCTTTTGGCTTAATGGGGAAAGGTCAAAAGCAAAAACAACCAAAAACCATACAAATCCAGCCTACTGAAATTTTAGCGTCACTACTATAAGATACAAGTAAACACTACTGAATGCAGGGTAGGGCTGTCTCTAACATTTGAGAGGCTCAGAGCAAAACCCCAAGTGGAGATCCCAGATCTGGGCCGCCCCTTTTCTCTGCCATAGTTCCTTCCTACACCACAAAAAGCCTTTCACGCAGATGTGTGAACATCCCAACTCCCGTAGTACTGATGATCCAACCTCATGCAAACAGCAGCCTCTCAGTTTCCCCTCCATACCCAGAAGTGGGCACACCATACAATTGGGGAAGTGGGCTCTGGATTGCTCGGGGAAGACATTCTGGGGCCCTAGAGAGCAAGATCCAAATGTGCCCGTCGCTTGGCTCGCAGGCTCCTCTAGAGCCAGAGAGGCACAGAGGGAAGTTGCCCAGGTCTAAGGGCAAGTGCTGATTCAAGGTAACTTTTAGATTTTATCTGGAATCTGCTAGACTTATGACTGTTCATAATTTCATGTCTTTTCATACTTGATTGTACAATTTGGTGATAATTACAAAGATGGCTCAGGAAAATGTGATCTGGATTGGCACAGCTCAAAAATGAGAACAAACAAAATCCTTACCTTAATTTTTTATACCCCATAAACCCGGATAGAGGTTAAATATGTGGGGAGAAGAATCAAAGCAGATATAGGACCAAGGTCCCCAAATGGAATCAGGTAGAGCTGGGCAATCCTACTGGAGAACTGTACTGCAGTGGTTATAGTGTCGATTCTGGAATCACACGGGTATGAGTTCAATTTCCAGCACTGCCATATGTCTACTTAAATTAGGAGTATTTAGGCAAATGTTCTCTAATCTTGTTTCCTCACTTGATAATGGGAAGCAGAGAACCTATTTGATAGGGCTGTGATGAGCATTAAATGACAAAAATGCATGTGCAAACATTCAGTGAGACACCCTGAATGTAATAAATGATGTATGTCACCAGGTACTTTAATGCAATGTCAGGGCTGGGGTTAGGGCAAATTATTGTTTAGCAAATAACTTAGAAGGCTATGATATATGCTTTGGCATAAGCTTATTTTCAGGCTCCCTTTTTGAAATCCAGACTATTCTTTGAATAATTATGTAAGGACTCCGGATGCCATTCTAAAAATTAGTTGAAAATGAAGCTGAAAGGCAACAATTATGTATTTACTAGGTTTCCCAAATAAAAAACAAACACAAGAAGAATTATCTAGCTGTAGGAAGTATATCTTGCTAACAAGAAAAAAATTTATATAATCTTCCTGTGTCATATTTCTTTCAAAACTAACATCAGAATGAGTTCAGTTATTTTACAAAATTCAACTTATAACATTAACGACTACCTTTTCTGGATCCCCTTTGTGCCAAACAGTGTAGCCTTTGTCATTTATCTGGTGAGATCTTCCTAACGCCCCCTCCCCCATTTTACAGATGAGGAGAGTGAGGTGAAGACCACAGGGACGAAAAGCCCTGCCCTTCCCATTGAGCACGGGGGGGGGGGGGGGGGGGTGGCGGGGGGGGGGGGAGCCAGGGCTCAGAACAAACCTCCCCTCTCCCCTTCCCCCCCCCCACCCCACGCCACCTCTGTCAAAGAAAATTACAAGTGTCACGTAGGCAGCATGCTAGTGCTTCTTTGACTTTTAATCCTTTTTGAGAGACATGTTTCTGCGTGTGTATGTGCTTTCTCAGAAGGTGCTTATCGCCATTCCTATTCGCCTCGCTGTAAACTTAATTGAGAATAACTCATGCTAAATTTTCTTCTGTTGCTATAGAGTGATTCTCGGTGGGTGGAGAAGATGGGAAAACCACCACTGAGCGAGAAGTAACTCAGTTTATTGAAATTGGTACATTGGTTTATTTCTCCAGAAGACCACTCTGACTCAAAAACCAGACACTGCTGTGAAATAAACCACAGGCTCTGGCATATGTTCTTTAAACATGTGATACAATAAAACCCCAGGTATAGTACATCGCGAAGGTACTTACAACTACATTGTTCTTGGCATCAAGATGTATTAACATTTTTAGGGAACCTTCAGCTGTGTATCCTGGGCTGGCAGGACTATCAAATGCAGATGTGGGGTTAAACCTGCGATGCTTTGCTGATTTCCTACCTCAATCATCCTTGCTGTAGCCCAGAGGCTTTGAGCTGAACATAAGACAAGAAGACATTTTACAGAGCCCTTGTGGGGCAACTGCTGTAGAATAGAAACCGAGTCTCAGGTTACACACCTCTGAGTGCCAACCACAATATATCACTCCTCTGCTCTTGAAACAGAACTTATTCAGGGAAATGGAAAATATGGAAAAGCTATTTGTGGACAGAAGAAATATGCCTGAAAAAATGTGTTCCTGGAAAATGATATATCCCATATTCCCAATTTGCCAAGTTTTGAAGCAATCGGAAAGTATAGCAGGAAAGGAGAAATAACTTGATGGGAAGTGTAGTGTAGTGATGACCAAAATATTTACCTGGAGAAAGCAAAGAGCAAGCTAAGTCTCTGGTGGAAAAAAAATAAAAAGCAGACATTCCCGCCCCCCTCCCTCCGAAGAGATGCTAAAATGAGTTGCTATTCTTGCGGATAAAGAGAATGTTCCTGTCAGAGGTACAGCTGCTACCGCCACAGAGAAAGTGCAATTATGTGTAAGGTAAACGCGCTGGGCAGATAGTTACGGGTTCGGAAGACAGGAGCTCCTTGCCAGTGAAAGAAAGCAAATGTCAACAAGCCAGACGTACTTGAAACAGTCAGAAAAATGTCTTGCTATTCCTCCCTGTATATAATATGCCATATGACACCACAGTTAAATCTGTTACTGCCAAAAAAAAGGACGTCAAGCTGTTGGTATCCAGGAGATTTGGACAGAGGCAAACAACACAGCAGAAAGGAGTCCACGCAGGCACAGCTTTCTTTCACTTCTTTCATCCCGAAGAGGAAATGACTTCCCACAGCGAGCTGACCCCGAGATAGTGGTCACCCTGCCTGAAGCCAGGACCTCACGCCAGGACCTGGAGCCCTGGAGCGTACCCAGATAAGGACCGAAATGCAGCCTCAGGTAATCATTAATGGGAAAGGGAAATGAGAGAAAGCAGTCCCAAGTTACACAAACACCAGTCATGCCTTCTGCATTTGTCTGTCCTGCCCGTGCACTGCCTAGCTCTTTCTATAGCGATCAGATCAGCCTTTTCTTTTCACCCTCTCTCCCACATCAACAGGCATGCCAACTGCAAATCTCGGATTCTGATCCCATCCTGGCACAATGCAAAGACTACCACCACCATACTGAGTGTCACAATAAAATCTCCACAATGGCAATTATTCACAACCCTTCGGTTCTGTTCACACAAAAGATTGCAATTGAATCTTGCTGTGCACAGGTTCAGCTCTGTGGGAGCTGGTTACCAGGCAAACTATCTGTTTTAAGATTTACCAAACCCGGGGGAGGGTACGGGGGGGTGGGGGTGGGGGGGGTTGGGGAGGAACAAACCACCCTGTACATACCTCCTTTTGGCAGCTAAGAAAAACAATTTCGTGACAAAGCTCACCCAACAAATGAAACCGACAGAATGAAACCTGAGAAACTTTAGCAACCGAAGAAAGCAGCCTTCCAAGGATCAAGGTGAATAATTGATTTGTCGGGTTTTGTTTCATCTTTTAAGCTAATTTTGCTCATGAAAGAGAATCGTGGAATTTGTCAGAAACCCCAGCACAAACACACACTTCTGACAGCCACTGCATGTTCCGAACTACAGATTCAATTGCCAAGCTTATTCAACAACAACCACGATTAGCTGCAAAGCCAGGGAACTTACCGAGCGCAAAATTATTGGAACAAAGCAGGGAGGAGGCAGGAGGCACTAAAGGCAGCTTCCCGTCTCCTTGGTGCCAGTTTCTCCTGTCTGCCGTCCGGTTCACACTTGCCTTTATAACTAAGACTCCGACAGAACTCACTAGCGAAACCTGATGAATTATAAAACAGCCCCTCCTAGATTCTCATATTTTACATCACAGGGGGTGACCATGTAGCATCCTCGCTCCCTGGGTGCATATATTTCCTTGTAACTCATCCTGATAAATATATCAGCCTTAGAAGCGGATACAGTAATTGGGGTTTGGGATGTGCCTGCATTAACCAATAAGATGCTTTCCCACCACGGAACCCTACCCCCATCTTTCCCTAGTGTTCCCCCATACCTTGTTAAGGTGGATCCACCCAACCCAGTGGGGGGCAGGCAAAGATGGCAAAATGTGGAAGAAAGCCCCTGCATCTCAAATGTACCCAGAGCGAGGTGTCGGGGTGTCATACTCAGGGTTAATTCTCCGAAGAGTCCTGTAAAGATCAGCCCTCATATTTGCATACCATGTCACAATACACCAAACACTTCCACTCCTCCTGAGCCTCCCAGCAACCAGGAGGTAGCAGCAGCGCTACAGTATATGTGAGCCTGCAGAGCTCAGGGAAGTTAAGTGACTTTGCCCAGTGGTCACAGGGATCAAGGGATGCAATCAACCTGCTCACTGTGCGGATGAGGAACCTGCAGCGAGAGAGATAAAGTAACTTGCTCAGGTCACACAGTTTCCAAGTGTGATTGGAGCCTGAACCCGAACCCAGGTCTTCTGATGTCAGGACCAGTGTCTGTCTATCTGACCACGCGACCTCTAGAGCACAGAAGCCCTGAGAAAGGAAGGCATGCAGGAAGCAGAAACAGCGCCACCGGTGGACAGAAAGCAGCAACAGGCAGGCTGCAGGGAGGAAGAGCAGTGCCTGAGCTATCTGCTTCCTCTCTCCAGGTCAGCAACACCTCTTCAGATATCAACACCAGCAAACCTGTTTTCAGTAACCACAGCTACTATCGAGCCCTTCCCATGTGCCTGGCAGGGTGCTAGGTGCTTAGACCCGTTTAACCTTCAAAACATCCTTAGGAGGCAGGTGAAGCAACTAGACTCAGAGGGAGAGGCGGACAAGTCCCAGCAGGACCACAGCGGCTACGTGGCCGGCTAGACCCGACTCCAGACAGCCTGGTGGCCCAGCCCGCACTCAAACACACCATCCTCTCCCAAGCAGAGCGTCACATCAGCTGTCCAAGGCAGGTGAGCAAAGCGAGCAGACGGGTTTACAATGGCTTTAGGAGAAATTATAGAAAGATCAGAGGTCCTGAACCACACAGACTATTGTTCAAGCCCTGGCTTTGTCACTCCCTGCACAGCCCCTTTCAGCTCCCCGTTCACCGAGGGTTCGCTCCTCACTAGTCAGGATCTGCTCACTGTCCCCCAGGGAGACCTCCCTGACATCCCGCAGAGCCCAGCATCCTCCATCCCTCCAGCATGCTCTGCTGTCTTACTGCACTTTGTCCTTACTTAACAGTACTTATCGCTACTTAAACTTACATTCAATTATTTGTTTATTTTATGAACTTTTGCTTCCCCCATGACAATGTACGCTCATGAGGCCGGGGCTCTTGTCTGTTTTGTCCATGGTACTCAAACAGGGTCTTCCACATAATAGCTATTTAAAATACTTACTACTAAATGAATGTGTTCGAAGGCCATTTCTTGACTACTTAGTGAGACATTTTAGTCCCTTAGTCCGGTGGTGATGACCTCCCCGCGACAACATGCCTCTGGCTGAGGCCCTCCTTCCTCCCTCCGCAGAAGGAAAGAGGAGGCACAAGAAGAAGTGCCTGGAGCAGAGCCCTAGTTCCCACTCATGGACGTGAAAGGCCCGGGATGCTATAAAATCACCGCCGCCTTTGGCCACGCACAAGCGGTGGGTTTGTGTGTTGGCTCTGTCAGCCTACAGGACAGAAAGCAAGGCTGACAGAGGGGGCTCCTTCAGAAGGAAGCAGCACTCACAGCTCCGGGATGAAGACAAGCGGGGGGAATCGTCCCAATAAACACATTATGGATTAAAAATAACCTAAGACACAGAAAACACCCCTTATATTACACCCTGGTACTTTACAATATATTCAGCTTCTCCAATAAATGACTTGGATACAACAATGCCCATAATTCCATGAGATTGGTCAGCAGTGTGGGTTACCTTGTATCCCTCCTAGTACTCCTATGTTGCAGTCCTAACCCCCAATACCTCAGAACGCCCCTGCACTCAGAATGTGAATTTATTTGGAAATGGGATTGTGGCAGATGTAATTATCAAGAAGAAGAGGTCAGACTGAAACAGAGTGAGCCCCTAATCCATGACTGGTGTCCTTATAAAAGGGGGACATGTGAACACAGACATGCACACAGGGAGAAAGCCATGTGAAGACTGGACTAATGCTGACACAAGCCAGGGGAGCCAGGCAAAAGGCCTGAAGCAGACCATTTTCTAGCACAGTGGTTCTCAACCTTCTTAATGCCGCAACCCTTTAATACAGCTCCTCATGTTGTGGTGACCCCCAACCATAAAATTATTTTCATTGCTACTTCATAACTGTAATTTTGCTACTGTTATGAATCGTAATGTAATTATCTGATATGCAGGGTATATTTTCATTGTTACAAATTGAACATAATTAAAGCATAGTGATTCATCACAAAAAAAAATATGTAATTATATATGTGTTTTCCGATGGTCTTAGGCGACCCCTGTGAAAGGGTCATTTGACCCCCAAAGGGGTCACGACCCACAGGTTGAGAACCGCTGCTCTAGCACCTTCAGGGGGACTGTGGCCTTGCTGACACTCTGATGTCAGACTTCTGGGCTCCAGAACCCGGAGACAATACATTCTGTTGTTCTAAGCTACCTAGTTTGTGGTACTTGGTAACAGCAACCGTTGAGTATTAATATAGTCAGATGTTATCCTCATCTAACAGGAGGAAACTGCAGCCCAGAAAAGTTGAATAATTTGCTCCAGGTTGCACAGCTCAGAATTAACCCGCTATCTGCAAGACCTCAAGGTCCACATACAGCAGCATTCGTGGTTCCTGGAGACTGGTCCCTGACGCTTGTTGTTCTTGAGGCAGGATGAGAAATGTAGGATGCAGTGATTTTTCATCAAGTTAAAATGACCTTTTTAAATAAGGTTATGTCCTTTCTGCTCTTTGTTTTTTCTTCCGATTGCTTTTGCTATTAGGCTGTCTTTTTATTTCTGACATGATGAGAATAGACAGTAGCTTTTTGTCTTGTTTTGGTTTTGTGCTTTTTAAATGACCTTTATTTTCCTGACAAGATAAAAAGCTGGCCATTCTATTGACCTATACAATTTATTCTGAAATGTTTCTGGTCTATGAAATGTAGACATTTGGGAACAACTGTTCTAATGTTGTCTAAATGCTGTCCATTTTCAACAATAAAGAAAGGCTTCACCTGGAGACCCATTTGATGGTGGAAAAGAGCGTTCCTCTCTCAATGAGCTGAAAAGGCCCCTCCCTGCTCAGATATAAAGTGTCTGTGCTAATGGTCACGATTTCTCACGCAACAAATTCGAGTAATTCAAACAATATTCATTCATAACTGAATTCAACAAAATTCAGGCTTTTTCTTTTCAAAATTCAGCCCTGCCCCACTCCTTCTTCCCTCTTTCTTAATGAAGATTTTCTGTTTCACTGACATTCTTGCCTCGCTTTTGACTTGATCCATTTCCTTTTGGGTTCAAAACCTGTGGGTTTGTGCAAACGTCTGAGGATTACATGCAATCACCTCTGTTAAGTATCTAGAACATCGCAAAAGCTCTCAGTAAATGCTAGTTCCCTTCAAAGAAAGCAGTAGAGCTTTATGTATCCAGGAGGGAAATAGCTTTAGGACCAAAGGAAATTTAGAGCAACTGGATGATTGGCAAGATGAGCCAACCTGGGGAGTGTTCGTGACCTTTACCCTTTTGCCGAGCACTCAGTAATCCATAAGACAAAGCACGAAAATTATGGTAGTCTATGTTTTATGAATTCATGTTCATGAATATGTATATATTTATATATGTGTACACATATAAACATATAGATAGCTATTGATAAACCATATGTATCATTAATATTAATTTGATTGCTGAGAGCATTGTACCCTGTTCAGTTTCTGAGAAACCCAAAAGGAAAAAGCCTTCATACATATAAGAGTTTGTTTTCTTTGCTTTCCCATTATCTGGTCCCCTATAATCTAATATATATCCACCAATTTGTCCTAGCCTGGGAAAACTTAGTAAAAGCAAACTTCAACCCATCTATTTGCCAAAGTTATCTCAGACTCCAAATCAGGAAAGAGGAATTCTTCCTTCCATGAGTATTTATGAGGGCCTATTATATCCCAGGCACTGTATGATATTGTTGGATGCCAGAAGAACAATGCAGTCAAGGTTAGATTTTTCTGTCCCCCAAGTGACTATCAGTCCAGGGAGTAACAAGGAGATCATAGCTAACTACACCGCTATGTAGCATATTTTATAAGAACTTTCATTAAGGTGCTATGGATGCCTAGAGGAAGGGCATCCAACATGGTTTTGAAGAGGTGAGGTCAAGAAAGCTTCCTGGAAAAGGTGATGGCTAAGCTTGGTCTTGATGGGTGACTAGGAGATATCCAATTAAGAAGGAGCCATCCAATCAGAGTTAGAAGCATGTGATGTGCAAACGTCTTGGAGGCAAGGAGTTGATCATGAATCTCTGGGGGAATGGACTTTTACCAATTAATAACCTAAGTACATATGATAGAAAAAGACTAACTTCAGAGTTTTTAGGAATACCAGAAAATACTCCTTTTTCATGAACTTCCTCAAATGCAATAAAGGCTGAAGTGGAACATGTCGTGCTTTATAGATAGTCAGTCCTGATATTCAAGCTGACCTTTGCAAGCTGCTTAACTTTGCTGAATTGAACCTCGCTTCCTCTTCTGTAAAATATGGATAATATCTCATACAGCCATTGTGTTATTATGAAATTAGAAATGTAAAATATATTGCTTCTTGCCTGCCACAAAATAGATACCAGAGAAAATGTTAACTCATGCCCTAAAACTGTGTTATTGTGAGTAAGAACTTACAACACTCATCCTAATTCTTGTTTCCCATTAGGATACTTTTATTTGTCTTCCTTGTAGACCAGTTGTCTCAAAACTTTGACTACTAACTTCATTATTTTAAAAAATTTAAAGCACAACCCCCCTTTATCTAAATATTTACAGACACATTTATAAACTAGAGGTCAGGTGCATGAATTTGTGCATGGGTGGGGTCCGGCTGGCCAGCCCCAGGGCCGATCGGGCCGGGCTGGCCAGGGGGAAAGGATGGAGGAGGTTGGCCAGCTGGCCCCAGCCCCTGGTCAAACTCCCGGTCGAGGGGACAATTTGCATATTATCTTTTTATTATATAGGATTGTAGGATGTACAACCACAGTACCACAGTACTATGGTACAGTATGTACATTATAAAACATATATCAAAACAGAAATTTAAAGGCTGAGATGAAAAATTAATATAGAGAGAAGGATTGTCACCTTTAATACTCTTGGGATCATGCACCCACTTTAGAGAATACTAAGAGCTTCTGGAGATAAAAGACCTAATCTAATTTATTCATGGAGCACCTAGCAGCACAGACCAAGTACTAAAGAAATGTCAGGAATTGAAGAGGCAAGGCCTGGACATTAGAACGAAAAAACAAAAATCAAAAAACAAAACACTACCTGTTCAAAACAGTTTTTATATTTTAAATTTTAATATATATTTTAATAATAATAAAAGTTTAATATAGTAGAAATGTAAAGCAACCCAAATGAAACTGCCTCCCTTCCAAGTAGAGATGTAATATATTTCTTTTTTTAAAGGGCTAGTAGTAATAATAACTTCCATTTGCTGAGCACTTATAAAGGGCAGACACTATGCTTATTACTTTACATGTACTTTCTTATTTGGTTCTTAGGATAATCAGGGTACCACTGCAGCTTTCTAGAAGGTATCAAAAATATTTTGGTGTATGTTGGGGGTCCATAAACCATGGCCTGCAGGCCAAATTTGGCCCATTGTCTATTTTTTTTATATTCTATAAACCAAGAATAGTTTTCATTTTAATTGGTTTAAAAAAATAAAAAGTCTCTTATGTCATGACACATTATATAATATTCAAACGTCAGTGCCCGTAAATACAGTATTATTGGAACACAGCCATATCCATTCATTTAGTATTATCTATGGCTGCTTTAACAGACAACAGCAGAGTTGATTAGTTACAATAGAGAGTTGATTAGTTGTAATAGAGACCATATGGCTCATAAAACCTGAAATATTTATTATCTGGCCTTACATGTTTACAATATGCTGACCCCTAGTGTGTGCGAGAGGAGCCCACTGGAATGATGCATGTTGCAGCTCGCATGGTTGTAAACCATGGTCCAGATAACAATCCTGTACAGAAATGGAGGCTCAAAGAGATGAAGTCACTAGTCATGTAATTAGGAAGTGGCAGAACCAGAGACTTTCAGGACAAAATTTTAAGACTGGAATATGCCCTTAGTCCTACAGAGAGTTCAGGTCCTTTTTCTCTGATGATCTCCTCTGGCTACATGACTTAGCCAGCCACTGCCAATATCACCTCCCACCGCCTCCAGTGTCCTCTCATGCCCAGGGTTTAATATTGTTATGGCTAAGGACAGGGTAGAGTGGAAAATGGGGTCAATGGAACAAAAGCACAATTCACTCCTTTATAACTGCTCCTTGAGTCTCTCAAATACACAGTTGGCCCCTGAGTATGGCTGAGCTGAGAGTGATGAAAAGGACATGTGATGGAATGCTGGAAACCTCATTACTGGCTCGTTGCCTACAGAAACTCAGCCAGCTTATCTTCTCTCCCAAGGAACTTCTAACGTACACTGGCTCAGCTGGTTCCTTCCAGGTGCCTATAACAAGCTGCTCTGCCCAGCTGAGAGCTGAGAGGCCAGGCTCTGCATATGCTTTTCTAGCCTGGAGAATAGGTCTCTTTTTTCCAATCCTCATTGTACCCAAGCCTACTGGGGTCTCAGTCACTCCTGGGTTGTAATCTGGATGCTGTTCAATGCAAGTCACAATAATGTCTTCCTGGACAGCATCCTGGAGGCCTAGATACGTTGACTTAATTTCTGTTTCACTTCTGAGCAAGAACAACTAACAGTGGCAAGGCAGCTACTATGCAAAGTTATAAGAACAGCTTTCATGTAAATGAATCTCATTGAATCCTCCTAGCATGCAGAGATCCATTATCCCCATTTTATAGAGAAAGACACTAAGACTCAAGAGGAATTAAGCAGCACATACGTTGTATGCACCTGGTGAGTGGTAGGTCTGGACCTCAAGCCCAAGCTCTCTGGCTAAATAAATATCTCTGAAGTCTCCATGAAGAAGTCAGTGTTGTGTTTTTTGGGGGGTTTATTTTTTGCCATATTATTTATTACAAAACAAGCAAACAATCACCCCTTCCATTCTCTCTCCCCAAATCATGGCATCATTATTCTTTATAATTGGGATATGGCATAAGAATAGGAGAGTTAAAGACAACTTTTGGACATCATGAGAAAGAAAATAAACTTCTATTGTTTTTAAATCATTATTCATATTGAGAGTTGATTATAACAGGAGCTCGTATTATTATAACAAATACATCATTGTTGCAGTTTTAACTCTTCCAAAATGATCTGGAATAAACTGACTGTGGATTAGCTAACCATGCTGGGCCTGCGGGTCCTGAGGACATACAGGAAAGGATGTTTGGCAAATGCAACTATTTTTCTAATACTGTCAAATAGTTGTTGAACAGTCTGGTGAGAGTACACAGCTCCTAATTAGCTTTCAACCTGGGGAAGCTGAGTCCTTGTTCTGCCCTCCAGTCCTTGCAGGAAGGGCCAAGTGAACAGCAGGCAACATGCCATCAGACCAGGAGTAGTGTAGGGTGCGGGGAGAACTCGGGCAGCTCTGTGACTGCAGCTCTGTACTTCCCTCCTGCTCTCCTTCGTGGAGGACATGTACCCTGCCGCCTTCTCCTTTGATCAAAGGGAAAACAATACAAATCAAAGTGGTGACCCAACCAGATTCTGCTCCATGCTTGTCACTCAGTGCTTCCTAAAGCAGAATCCTTCCTGCTCTAAATGTGGGAGGCAGAGAGCTATTAGCTCTCCTGGTGAGTAACGCCAAAATATTTGATTATTGTTGTCTCTCCCTCAGACAGAAGCTTCACTGTCAGAAGTAAAAGCTCTGAGTCATGCTTTAGAAAAGGTGAACAGAGGATAGGCAATCACAACGAAAGGTGGCCGAGTGGAGAGGGATCTGTCCCTGGGGCAGGGGTCTAGGTTTATGATCCCCTTTCCTCTGTCAGATGTGGCCAACCAGGCCTCTGTGGTCTTTCTCACAGGGGATACTGTGAGGACAAGTGGTCTCATGTAAAGTGAAGGTGCATTCAGATCCTATAAAAATAGCGAAGGATTCCCAAGTATTTGCTGTTAAGTCCTCTTATATAGCTTATTTAATATTCTCAACAGCTTAACAGGCTTATTGCATAAGTCTTATTATTAGCACCTCTTAGGAGGTAAGGCAAGTGAGCCCCTGAGAGGTTAAACAACACAGCATCCCATGGTCACTCAGACGGTAACCAGCAGGGCTGGGACTCTAACAGGCACCTGGTAGATGCCAAAACCCCACATCTCTAACCACCACACCCTTCCTGACTGAAGAAATGAAATGTATTACCAAGGTGAATGGTTCCTTTTTTCTTGCTTTCTTTTTTTAATCCTCACCTGAGGATATTTTTCCATTGATTTTTAGAGAGAGTGGAAGGGAGGGAGAGAGGCAGAGAGAGAGAAACATCGATGTGGGAGAGACACGTGGATTGGTTGCCTCCTATACACACACTGATCAGGGCTGGGATCGAGCCTGCAACCGAGGTACATGCCCTTGACCGGGAATTGAACCCAGGACCCTTCAATCCACAGGCCAATGCTCTATCCACTGAGCAAACCTGGCTGGGGCTGAATGGCTCTTTTACTGAAGAATGCAGGATGCCCAAAGCCAGGATGCCTATCCTTGCTCATTGCGTAGGCAGAACATCCTACAAGGCTGCCTGCGTTCAGGCATATGAAGTACCCAAGAGAATAATGAAACAGATAGGAAAAGGGAAGAACAAAGACCATTGTCCTGGGCCCAGAGACTAGCTTGCATAAACATGATTCATAAAGTCACTCCCAGACTCAGATCTCCTAGATTTCCAATATCAGATCATCGCCGGTAGACATGTGAACTTTCAGCTAGAAAGCATATCTTGCTGAAAATAGCTTCCCTCTCCCAGCACCAACTCATAAAGCAAGAAACCAGAATCTGAATTTCTCTCTGCGTCCTCTTTGCCAGGCAGTTCCTTTTTTCCTTCAGCCTCACGGTCCCATCGTTTCTCTCGTTTCTCCTTAGTATGCTCTCTTAATTCAGATGGTGCCGTAACATTGTGGCGCTGGCTCGGAAGCCCAGGGGACTCGCATCATAAATAAATAAACAAATGAACAATTCAGCAATTGGTAAGTCAGGCAGGAATGCGTTTAACAACTGAGCTGGAAAAATAGCTGAACATCTACTCCCTGAGGAAAGATCTGAAGGCGACCCGAGTGTTCTTCACCTAACAGGTAACTACACTGACTTCTTGCAGTGAATCAGGGGCTTGCGAGAGAAGCAGTGGGAAGGCAGGCTCAAAGAGCCCAGTGGCCCTCCGGCCGCTTTGCATTACCACTATGCTGATACATTATCCCACGGTGGCTGTGAAATATTTGTTCACCGCCTATAAAAGCACGACATTTTAAGTGCCACTTTTCTTTAAATATATTCTTCTTCCATTAAGTCTTACATAATTCAACTATCATCCCATGTGAGAAGCTTAATTTAAAGACAACCCTAAGTTGAGTGAATTCCTTGTGAAGGGTTATGGAAGTTATATGTAATCCAGAAAGTCTGCTGTGTAATGGAGTGCCTATTACATGCCTGACCAACTGCCAGGTTCTGGGAACACAAATATGAATAAGACCTAACCCCTGTCTTTAAGGAGGTCATGGCCTCCTCGGAGAGAGATGAATTCAAAAACGAAGTGAAAGAAGTGTTATAGGAATTAAGGTAGAAGGAAGTACATGAGGTATTTAGTGATTAGCTCCAATGAGGGAGGGAGCATGTGTGTGTGTGGGGGGCGGGGGGGAGAGGGGGGCGGGAAGTGGGGAGGGGACAGAGGACAGAGATGGAGGTTCAGTAAAGGAGACCCTAGAAGCTGCTGTCTACCAAGGAGACAGGTTAAGGTGATGTTCTGGGCAGAGAGAGCAGGAAGAATGGAGGCAGTTGTGCTAAGTGGCATAACAGTGAAGGTTAGGGTTAGTGCAGACCCTTGAACCTGGCTGGGAAACAGGCTCAGAGGGAGAGAAATGAGAGGCAGGCCTGGGCGTCATGGGTCAGATCCTTCTCTGCTGCGTGGGTCATGTGAAGGAGTGTGGACTCTATCCCCCATGTGGTGGGAACATCTGAAGGACTTTAAAAACCATGATCCGATTTGCACTGTAGAAGATCACCGTGGCAACCATGTGGAGGCCGAGCTGGAGGTGTTAGGACTGGCAGCGGAGCAAACAGGGAAGTCAGGAGGAGTGCAGCGTCCAGGTGGGAGGGATAAGCCTGATCTCAGGCAGCATCCATGGGGATGCAAAAAAATGAAAAGGGGGCAGATGTTAGGAAGGTAGAAATATGGGTTGGAGGTGATGAAATCTGGCTCGTCACCTGTGGAGTACTCTCTTTATGAGTCCATCCTTCTCTGGATATGTTTCCCAACTTGTCTGTTGAGAGGGCAACCTTGTGTGACTATATGAGAAGACTCTTTATTCATGTGTTTGGTTATTATTCATTCATAAGCAAGTCAGTCAATCAGGAAAGGCACTCATTCCTTGATTCATAGGTTTTGGGGGTCTTGATATGAAAAAGCAAAATGCTAGTACAAAGAGCTCAACCAAGGGAAAGATGAAACTTGAAGACCACAATCGTTTGCTGATCATGTCTCAGGAATAAAATGTGCATCAAAATGTACTATAGAAAATATGAAAATGGAAATGATCAGTGCATGGTCTCTGCTCTCTGGGAGGGAAATGCAGCAGCCTGTGATTAATTCCATTCAATAAATACTAACTGAATGCTTATGTGCAGAGAATTATGTCTACCACAGTAAGGAGACAGAGGAATAAGACACAGTCACAAATGGAAGAAGTATCATTGCTATTAGAGTTGCAAAGCACTGTGGGAGCCCAGAGATAAGAGAGTTTGTATCAAGTCCATCTTTAATCTTTGCCACAGCAAACAGAAGTATGAATGCCCTTTTTTTCTGTGAGTCAAGACTGCCAAGAGTTCCCTTCATGACAGCAGAGGAAGCAAAAAGTTACTTTAAACAAAAAATAACTTTCCATGGAGGAAGTCCTATATAATAATAAAAATATCAAATCAATAATAAAAAAATAAAAAAAGAAAAGAAAAAATAATTTTAACAAAACACAGAAAATGAAGTTGGCTCTAAAATAATGACACATACTTGATATTTAATTATACAAAGAATTCACTCAGGAGAAATTACTTTTATGTAAGAAGTCATTAGTAATTAATCAAACCACAGGCAACTGGCTTGTTGTAATATTAATTCAAACAAGATTTCTAAGCAGACAGTCTACATTCCCAAAGTCCTGGGAAGCAGATGGCATCTAATTAGCTTTAAGAGGCTTTGATTGACCACTTGGTTCTTTGAGGCAGGGTGAGTTCAGATTTTGGAGCTCTCCTTAAAACAAATTAACTCCTAACAACTTAAAACAAGTGGTTTCTAAATATCTAATTTGGAAAAACCATACTTGGGAATGGTCTTGCTTAGAAAGAAAGGAGTGTGTTGAGGATATGGAAGGGGAATTTCATTAGTAGCCTAAGACAAGTTGCTGACTTGACAAATGAAATAACATATGTAAAAAGCTTTGCAAAAAACATTTAAAGGTGCTAACAATTCAAGTGGAATTAAAATAAGAGCATGTACAACATTTTGATTTTTTTTTTTCCCTGAACAGAAAGGTGCAGAGCATTGAGATCCAGCTGGTAAGAATTATGACAGTGAATTTAAGAACTTTGACCACTAAGAAATGATTCTAAATAACTTGCTATAGACTTGGCTCATGAACTCTGCAGAGATGTGGAGGTGCCCACCATGCTGCCTACCATTGGTGAGAGGAAACTATAGTAAAACAGTGAGGGGCTTTTGGTCACAGGCTGGCTTGGGTTGACATCTGGCCTCTGCCATTTGCTAAGATGTTATGACTTTGAACAAGTCACTTACCCTCACTTAAGCCTCAATCTCTGCAGATGAAAATATTCATGCCTATTTCATAGGGTTGTTATGGAGAGTACAAGAGATAATAGATGTAAAACGCTTATTACAGTACCTGGCATATAACAAGCAGGGTAACTATTAATATTATAATTAGGGTTAATGAAAGGAAAACGTTCTTTCCAAAATTGGCTAAAATCCTTGTTTCAAAGATTTCTGAGACTGAAAAAAATTATGGATGATGGATTTGCAGAAATGGGAGTGGGTGTTTCATTTTAATATAATTGTAACGTGCTGAAGAACATAGCAGAATCTTATGTCTATCACAAACCCTTTCTCATAGTGAAATTATTTTGTGAGTGAACCTGGGCTGTATGTAGAGCATCTTATTAACTTCTAGGGGCCTGGTACATGAAATTCGTGTACTGGCAGGAGGGGTCTCCCTCAGCCCAGCCTGCACCCTCTCCAATCTGGGACCCCTCGGGGGATGTCCGACTGCCAGTTTAGGCCCAATCCCTCTCACAATTCAGGAATTCTGGCTCCCAACCACTCACCTGCCTGCCTGATCACCCCTAACTGCTTCTGCCTGCCAGTCTGATCACCCCCTAACCATTCTCCTGCCAGCCTGATCAACGCCTAACTGCTCCCCTGGCGGCCCAGTCACCCACAACTGACCTCCCCTGCAGGCCTGGTCTGCCCCTCCCCCCCCCCAACTGCCCTCCTCTGCAGGCCTGGTCGCCCGTAACTGCCCTCCCCTGCTGGCCATCGTGTGCCCACATGGGGGCAGCCGTCTTGTGTGAGGGCATGACGGTCAATTTGCATATTACCTCTATTATATAGGATGTGCTTCAATGTGCCATTGGTATCACAAATCTCCTTTGAATTGTATTTAATAATATAATACAAGGAACACTAGCCTACAAGGACCTTGATTTGAATCTCACATCTGACAATGAAAATATGAGCTCTGGCAAAACAAAATCCTTGCTGAGCCTCAGTTTCCACAACTGTAAAATAGGGATAACAATTGTATTTAGCGTGATTTTTAAAGATTACATGAGTTCATTGTCATCATCATCACTGTTTTTGCCAAGTTCTGGCAGCCTTTACTAAATTACCTCACCCTTACCACATCCTATCTTGCCTTTCAGAAGTGTGATTGTAAAGTCAGGGTGTGCAGCCAAAAGTTCAGAATCATCCAACTGGGATCAGTTGAGGTGATAGGCAGAAAGCTGATAAATGATGATCAAAATTCTCAGTAGCTCTTGATGCTTAAACAATAGCTGGGTCTTTGACAGGTGGACAGTGATCTGCAGACAGAAGTCTAGTAGGGCAGGGGGAAAGTTCTGAGTAACACAAACATCAGAAAATTGGGACTTGCAGTCAAATCTCAAGTTTCTAAGGCTTATCACACATAACTACTCCCAAGACATCTAGAGCAAACATCTAAAGAATCCCAATAAAGGCAGACATGAGCAAAGGGAGAGGACCCCAAATGTGTCAAATGGGTTGAAGGGATGGAGAGGAGAAAACACAGCACATCAATATGCTCTACTTAAAGCAGTACCCACAAGGCTCTGAGCAGAGCATTAGGGAGGAGGTATGAAAGGGAGCAGAAAGAGAGGACAGCTGAACTGGGGGGGGGGGGGGGCAGGTGGAGGGGAGAGGGAGGGAGTTGCGGGGCGAGGGGACTGTGGCCTTTCTTTGTCAGATGATCTTCAGATTTCTGTGGCCTCTGGGGGAATTCTTTACTTTTCTTGAGTTTAAGAAAGTTATTTAACCTCCTCTGCCCTGGTTTCATCTTTAAAATTGGAATAATAAAAGTATGGCACAATTTACATTGGGCAATGACATACTTGCAAAAAAGAATGGAGAAACTTTCTATGGATTGGCATAGAAAGATCTCCAAGACATATCAACAAGTGAAAAAAGAATAGTACAGAAAAAAAGTGTATGGAATGTTCCCTTTGGTGTGGAAGAAAAGGGTTCAAAGAAAAAAAAAGTGTATATATATATATATATATATATATATATATATATAATTATATATATATAATTATATATATATAAGTGTATATATATATAATTTGCTATATTTGCAAAGAAAACTCCAGAAAGGTGCACAATTTTTTTTTTTTTAAATAATGGTTAGATAATGTAAGGTGAATGGGCATGGGAGAGAATAAAGCTTTTCAATAAATACCTTATAAGAATAAAATATTTAAATTATTCTAAATAATAAAATAAGGGTAGCAATTAGTACATACCTCCTGCAGTTGTTTTGAAGATTAAATGGAATAATGTGAAGAACTTAGCATGGGGCCTGATGCACAGCAAGGATTAAATGCACATTAGTGGGGATTGTCATCTATTTTTGAAAAAGATGCGTGGGAAGGAGCCCTTCCTTGGCCTCTACTTTCTGCTCAAAGGCCAAAGAGAGCAGGGGACAAGTCGAGGGAGACTCTCATTGAGGCTTGAGGAGCAGAAAGGCCTTATGTCCTGGTTCACTCCTAGTTATCGAGTCCTGGTCCCTGGGGATTCAGGGCAAAAAGCCCATCGAGAAATAAAGATGGAGCCTTTACCCAGGAACATGAACACAGTGAGCTAAAGGGTCTGAAAAGGTAGAGATCTCAACTCCAACACAGAGCAGACCTGTCCATGACGCCAAGAGTTAGAAATGATTTAAAAACAGGCATGCCTCAGAACAAAACCTGAGAAAAGATGAACAGATGCCAATGAAATGTCACTTTCTTTCACTGTGTTGCTAAAAAAAAAAAAAAAAAAAAGCTTCAGTGTCCTTAAAGCATACATCTTAGTAGATTAATTGAAAATGCCACAATGGGATGAAAATATTTTTTTCAAAAATCTAGCTCTGAATACAACCCTTTATACAGTCACAAAATTTAATAATCTACTTTTTTTCCTCTCCATCTGCACTGAAAAGAGATTTAATAATCAGATACAAAAGGTAGGAAATTATAATGAATCACACAAGTATTCAGATATTGTAACCCAAATAATTGTCCTAGTAGTGCCAGTTTTACTTAGGATTATGCTAAATAGCTGACAAAAAAGACTCTGATTGTTAGTTGCTTTAGGAATAAAACATAGCATTTGGAACAGAGAAAAGTACCATTTTAGGCACTTGGGGAAATAGCACACAGTAGGAGGTCTTGGTTTTGTTAGAAGCTTCCTCTAACAAAAAGAGTAAGCAGCGGGGGTCTTCGAGATGGTGATGCGGCATCCCTTGTGTAGCTCCCACATTGTTGGCTATAGTGGTTAAGATTCCAGCTCAGAAAGTAGACAGATTTGGACACAAATCTTAGTTCTATCAATGATTAGTTAGGTAATTTTAGGCAAGTTACTTAACCTTGCTGAACTCCAATTTTCCCCATCAGTGAAATGGGGGTAAATAAAATGCTACCTTATAGAAATGTTATGGGGCTCAAAAGAGATAATGTATTTCATGAAGAAACTTAGCACAGTGCCTGGGATAAAGTAGATGCTCAGTAAGAGGTAGACTTTATCATCATTATCTATGTCAGCGGTTCTCAACCTGTGGGTCGCGACCCCTTAGGCGGTCAAATGACCCTTTCACAGGGGTCAACTAAGAACATCCTGCATATCAGATATTTACATTATGATTCATAACAGTAGCAACATTACAGTTATGAAGTAGCAACGAAAATAATGTTATGGTTGGGTCACAACATGAGGAACTGTATTTAAAGGGCCAGAAGGTTGAGAACCACTGATCTATGTTTTCACTCATTCATCTACCCACTAAACCATCATTGATTAGGAACCACTTCAGGTCAAGCTTTGTGGTAGGCAAAGGAAATCCAAGAATAAGTAAGACACAGTCCCTGCACACAGGAAGTTCTCAGCCCAGCACGGGGAGATGAATAAAGGAGGCACTATGGCTTTGGGGATATTATGAGAACTTAGTGCCAGGCATATTGGGGCATAAAGAGGGGGTGATACAAGGATGAGGAAGGGGCTTCCTGGAGGAGCTGATGCTTGATGTAGGGCTTAAAATTTATACATACAAGTTTTTGGGACAAAAGTAACAGGAAAGGTACAGGCACTGGGAGGGATGGGCAAGAAGAATGGCATGAACAGGTCCGAGGTAATGATTAACCAGCCTGAGAGGGAAGGCCAGAGAGTGCTGGGAGGCTCAACACATAGGGCTGAGTACACAGAAAAGTTTCTGTAATTTGGTGTTTGACAACTCAACTTCTTTAATTAGAAGTTGAGAAATAGTCAGCATTAAAATGTCTGCCAGGGCAATGTCTTGAGAGTGCTCCATACTATTATGGCGGAAAGATAATTTTGTACCATCTTAGCCAGCCTTACAAGATACCTGCTGAAGGAGTGTCTTGCCTGCCTTTGCCAGAAACTTATTGTTTGCCAACTCAGAGTTGACTTGGGATCAGGACTTTATAAGCAAATTCCGCCCACCCCCTCCCCCACCTCACTTTTTGTTTGCTTATAAATCTTCTCTTAAATAGGTAGTTCACTTCAGTACAAAAGAATTGTCAGTATTAGTTCAAGGGGATGTAGTGAATGGAGGGGGATCAAGACGCACAGTTTCAAATATCTTCTATTTAACAATGGTGTGAAGTTAGGAATTTCAGGAATCTGTTGTTTTTATTAATCCTCACTTTAGGATATTTTTCCATTGATTTTTTTTTTTTTTTTTGAGAGAGGGTGGAAGGGAGGGGAGAGACAGTGAGAGAGAGAAACATCTATGTGAGAGAGACACATCGATTGGTTGCCTCCCTCCTGCACCCTGACCAGGTCCAGGGATCAAGCCTGCAACCTAAGTACATGCCCTTGACCAAAATCAAACCCGGACCCTTCACTCCGTGGGCTGATGCTCTATCTCCACTGAGTCAAACTGACTAGGGTTTTCAGGAATTTTTTAAATCTTTGTGAATTTCAGCTTCTTTATCTATAAAGAGGTAGAATTCGATCTATCTCATGGGGTGGAATAACTAATGCCAAGTCTCTATACCCAGCCTGACATAGCTCCACAAATGGCGGCTCTTGTTACTACCTGTAAAAGTAAAGTAGGTGATTTGGACAGCAGCCTTAGTAGACAGAAATCTGAGTCTTTCAGGGCAGAAGGATGCCAGGTGTGGGTAGCAGTGGAGAATGCCAGGTCGGCTTGCACTTCTAAACTGTGCCATGCTCTGGCCGGGCTGGGACTGAGAAAGCTCTAATTCCTGTGTGTTGAACCGAGGTTGGAGATCTGATCTCTCTCTCTCTCTCAGTACACTGAAAGCTTCCCTTAGCTAGGCTGAGCTTCATGGACCAATGAATGTTCACCAAAGCATTTCCTTTCACAAGTTTTCAAGTTGCCTCGGGTCTCCAGAGCTGGAGCAAAGAGAAGAGCTAACAGATGAGGCTTGTCAAATACAAGCAATTTTTTCTGTAGTCCATACAGACGTACTTGGGAGAGGATGTGATGGAAAGAAAGCAAATGCACTCTGTTGCTAAGGAATTGCAGTTCTTCCCAAATACACTATAAATGATAATATGCAGCCCCAGTGGGGAAAATACATTATCCTCTATGGTACATCTGTGCTGTGCAAGCATCTCATAGACAGGATTGAAGTCTCATATAACCCTAGGAAAACCACATGCTCTTACCTTTTAACCCAGTATCTTTAACTGGTAAAAGCTCATTACCTCCGTAGCCCACAAATGTTTTATGATGAAGATCACTTATGAAGGACTATAAAGGAAATCACTCTTAGCACACCACAGGATTCTCATCATCTAGATCCTGGTAACCCAAAGGTGAAAAAAATAGTGACCAACAAACAAGATGATACTTTTTAAAATATGTAATGCCAACCGTTAATAGAATAGTACACATGAAAATTTCATCAAAAAATGTTTTATATTCCAACAAAATAACCTGTGTTTTCCAGGCCAACTATCATGAAAGCTTTGGTTTTTAAGGGGGAGCTACGAAGGCTACCACATTATTCAACATAAATGACCCACAAGAAACTAACCTAACACTTATCATGACAGTATTATTTACAGCAGTGAAAACAATCAGAAATGACCTAGATGCTTATTAATGGTATATTAGTTAAACTAACAGAGTCACATCCACATAATAGAATCCTAGCTCTCTTTAAAATTAACTTTTACCAAAAAAAAAAAAAGGCAATGAAATGGGGAAATGCCTACAAAATGTTATTGAACAAATATGGAGGCTATCAAGTACTATATATGATATGATTCCAATTTTATAAATGCAGAAAAAAGTTATAAAGACCAACAAGAAAATCAATAGGTATTATTGTCTTAAAAAAACACCACACTCATTTATTTTCATAATTAGAAAAGTCCCAATAAAATATTCTTTTAAAATATTTGGTTTTCGGGGCCCAAGTCCTTCTGATCAAGGCCCCCCCTCCCCAAAAAAAATAAAAATAAAAATAAAAAAATAAAAATAAATAAAATATTTGGTTTTCTAAGGAAAACTTTGGTGGACAGTGGTGGTATGAAAAAGAATGCATCTAAAAATATGAAAAACTTTGTTGACATTAAAATTAATATAACCTATGTTAAATAACACTACTCAATGTCTATCCATAATGTAACTGAAATAAACCAGGATAGAAATGTTTACATATACTATAACCTACCCTGTATATTTTATGCACAGAAATAGGACTGAAATAAAATAAGTCAAAATGTCAAACAATAGTTGCTGCTGGGTAGCAGACATTATGGATCATTTCTTCTATCCTTTCTTTCTTTTTCTAAACATGCTTCTGTATCTTCCAAAGTTTCAACAATAAACACATAATGCCATTATAATCAGAAAGAAGTTATTTTTTTAAAAAATAAAACTTTAGTTATATTTTTTAAAAATATAACTTCAGTTATATCACTTTAGTTATATAAAGTTATAAAAAATATAACTAAGCAGAAAAAAAGAACCTTACCTTAAAGTCACTCAAATATTAAATTCTTCAGACTAAACTTCTGACCCTCTAAATCCAAATCCACATTACATGGAAAATACTATGTAAATATAAGAAAAGAAATTCCTACATCAATTAAATAAGCTAGAAAGTCATACTTCCATTATTATTATTATTTTAAAAACATATTTTTATTGATTTAAGAGAGGAAGGGAGAAGGAGAGAGATAGAAACATCAATAATGAGAAAGAATCATTGATTGGCTGCCTCCTGCATTCCCCACACTGGGGATGGAGCCCCCATCCTGGCATGTGCACTGACCAGGAATTGAACTGTGACCTCCTGGTTTATAGGTAGATGCTCAACCACTGAGCCATGCTAGGTGGGCCATTATTATTTTTTTAAAGTACATCATTAAAAGTCTTACACATCCCCTGGCAATGAATATTCTTTATGAAAAAACCACCCAGACTCAAAGCACATGAAGACATTTTTATGTGGAAAACCAGATCTAATGCTAGGAAGGCAAAGGAAGGTAGATTTTATTCACTTAAAAATTTATTCAACAATTTAAATTAAACTCTTATTCCATCTCAGGTATTATTCTGGGTGCTAGGGATATGAAGGTGTCTGCAATTCAGACTGGAGGTAGAGCATTCCTTTCACGGGGCATACTAAAGCAGTGGCTGATGACCACCTGGCAAAGAAGTAACAGAGGAGATATGAACATGTGAGGTGGCAATGATCTAGATAGCCTATTTCTTAGTCTGGAAACCTCTCATTTCCCCTCTTCCATTCTCATTCTGTTCCCATGCCTGTTCCCACAAATCCCCTGGAAATCAGAGCCCCATTCAAAGACTTGCATGTGATAATTCATTTTGAGCAGTGATCCCAGGGAAGAAGCGTGAACCATGGAGACAGAGCGTGGGAGGAAGAAAAGGCACTACAAGGATGTGTTGTCAGGTTATTCACTGTTGTGGACAACTGGGACTCAATCTCTCTAGGACTTTCTAAGGAGAATCCATCATGCAGTTCAGAACTATCTCCCCAAAGGATGAGGAAGGGAGCCTCTATCCACCAGTTCCCTCATGCCTCAAGACTTTCAACTGTCAAGAGTTGCCACATGGGGTGGGGAGTCAACTCCCTTTACACTCCCAGTTTGGTGCATGCCAGAATGGTGAGTGGACTCCTGGGCAGAAAGCAGAGACAGGTGTGGCAGCCTCACAGGTGAGGCAAGGTGGTGTCTGGTTACACCTGCATGAAGCTGGTTGCTGGAGCAACACCTTGTTAGTTTAGCAGAAAAGATGTGAGGCTGAGTAAAGAGATGGCACCACTGTAAGGTTCCCCCGTCTGAGGACACGAGAATAACAATACTGAACAACTGTTGAGCATGTATAGAAACTTTGCATACATTTCATCACTAAATCCTCAAAGCCAACTCCGTGAAGTAGAGTATACGTTCACCTTTTTTTTTAAAAAAAATACAACACAACATGTTTTAAGAAGCTATGTGTTCTATCTGAGGTCATCAATAATCGGGGGGCTGAGGCTGAGGCTGAAGGACTGGCTGCAGAACCAAGTACAACACTGTCTCCCTTTGTGCCATGAACACCCAAAAGTCTCCAAACGTGGGAAATCAGAAGTGTGTCTGTCTCTGGCCGGAGTGTGAGTTTTTGGAGGGCAGAGATTGTGCTTACTCATGTTTTATCGCCAATACCTGGCACTGTATGAACTTTAACAAGGCACAGTGCTTGCTGAGCCTATTTGACTGTCTGTTCTCCCAAGTGGACCTGAGAGCAGAAATTGTGTCTTATTCGTCTTTATATCCCACCACCCAGCACGTTTGTTGACCCTAACAGAGTGGACTTTTCTGCAAGGCGGAACATATTGTGGTTAAGAATGTGGACTTTTTGTCAGATGGGCCTGAGTTAGAGCCTCACCTTTTGATAGCCTTACCAGCTATACAATCTTAAGCAAACTATGTAATAATCTTTCTAGGCCAAGGTTTCCTCATCTGTGAAAACGTATGATATTAATTGTATTTCCATCATAGGGTTATTGTGAAGATTACATGAGAAGTACATAAAAGTATTCACCATCAGAGCCTGACACATGGCAAATAGGCAAGAAAAATTAGCTGTTATTATCATTATTAGGAGATTTGTGCTGTTAGTGCTTACCCTATATCTGGAGTTCCTAAACTAGACCAATGACTTTTGAAATGTCCACTGTGGAACATACGGGAAAAGCTCTAGAACACAAAGTATCCAGTAGGTGGACAGTATCTGGCGCATAGCTGGTGCTCAATAAATATTTGTTGAATATTAAATAAAGCCACAGTTGTCTTTGGCAGGATTCATCAGCCCATACACTGAAAATGAGTAAATACTTTATACAGGATGCTAACAAACAGATGCTTGGAAGAAAAGAGTCCAGAATTCTGACGATGAACAAAGAGGAGAAACAGCTATATTACCTATGGAAGGTGTGATGCCATAATACAAAGCCAGAAATTTGGGATGTACTCTCAACACTAAGATTTATTCTCACAATGGTCACAAATGTGTTTTTTTTTTTATTATTTGAACATATATGTCCCCCCCAAACTAATATCACTTGTATACTATAATAAAAAATTGCTTACTTTGCAGTATTTCCTGTCTTGTTTTTATTATACAACTATACGTTTTCTTAAAACACTTGGTTAAGTAATAATACTGAATTATAATTTGAGTTTAGATTCTGAACACTTAGGGATCTATTTTTGAGCCGTTACTTGATAGGATGTAGAGCCCAGTTTTTTGGTTTTTTTAAAAATATATTTTATTGATTTTTTACAGAGAGGAAGGGAGAGGGATAGAGAGTTAGAAACATCGATGAGAGAGAAACATCGATCAGCCGCCTCCTGCACACCCCGCACCGGGGATGTGCCTGCAACCAAGGTACATGCCCTTGATCGGAATCGAACCTGGGACCCTTCAGTCTGCAGGCTGACGCTCTATCCACTGAGCCAAACCGGCTACGGCATAGAGCCCAGTTTTTAAGGGAGAAATTGGGTGGCTGAAGGCCAAGGCCCAAGGCGCTGTGCGAATAGTGGACACGCTCTTTGGGTCATCACAAAAAGTCCTTGGACAAATGCTAGTGGAGGGACCTTGGACAAATTCTTTCGTGTGTCTCAGTCTGTTTTCCATAGCTTCTAATATGAGGTTGCTGGCGCCCATTTCCCTGACTTCACCTAATGACTTCCTGGGAGGACAGGCAGAGAGCCTGGAGTCTGGCATGCACTTGACCACTCAACCATTGCCACTCCCTTCCTCTCTTACAGGTAAGAGATGCGTGTGAGTGCTGGGGTAGCTGCCAATAATATTTACTCTCTTACGCCCCCTTTTAATCTAGGTCAGTGATGGCGAGCCTTTTGAGCTCGGCGTGTCAGCATTTTGAAAAACCCTAACTTAACTCTGGTGCTGTGACATATATAGAATTTTTTTGATATTTGCAACCATAGTAAAACAAAGACTTTTATTTTTGTTATTTATTTTATATATTTAAATGCCATTTAACAAAGAAAAAATCAACCAAAAATATGAGTTCACGTGTCACCTCTAACACGAGTGTCATAGGTTCGCCACCACTGATCTAGGTCATGCGTCCTTCTTCAAGAACGAGTCTTCCTTAGAGGAAGAAAAAAGAAGTTCTCAAATCAGTAGTGCATATGAACAAATTTGCAAAGTAATTTTTTTTAACAAGATTGCTCATTAGCAACAAACCACATTGTAAAGTTCAGCTCAACCTCAGCATGCTTTCTGGACAGCGAATCTGGCCGACTTTTAAATCACACTGGCTGGAAGATGAATATGGTGTTTTTTTGGCATCATTACAATTACCACCCTGGTGTTGGTAATATTCCTTAGCCTACCCATGATGCTTCATGGCTAAGCTGCAAGTCAGGAGTTTAATTTAGCTTTCTGAGCATCTGCAGGGTTTTTTTTTTTTTTCAACAAAGAACTTGAGGTTACATAACTGTCTTGGCTTCTGCTTCAGAAGGTGAACCTTGGCTCTCTAGATTAACTGTCGATACTGATGCCCTGGGAACAGAGCTTGTTGTACCTGGAAGTAATTTGCCCCAAATCGTTTGGAAGTTAACAAGATGGCTCTTGATCTCTCTAGATACTTGGCAGAAGACGCAGGAGAAAAAAAGGTTCTAAGCATAACTAGGTAGTCATTGAAAGGAGAGGTACAATCTAAAAATCCAGCTATCCTTTCTTTTCCAACCCCTTTCTAACTTAACCCTATTGCTGCCCACGCTCCATTGGGTTGGTCTGCTCCGCCTTCCCAATCACATGAAGAAAACAGGCTCCAGGGAGCAAATGAGAGAAGAATAATGAGGTGAATACACTGTTCTGTTTAACAAATGCAAAATTAGGTTTGAATTAACCCTAACTCCAGCCCACAAGATACTGTTCATCTACTCAAGGGAAGACAAATAGAGCAGATAATTTCAATATAACATGTTAAGTTCTAAAATGAATGACTTTTAGGAACATAGAGGAAGGAGTAGGGGGTAATCAGAGGTAAATTACCAACAGTAATTTTGTATTCATATTCATGTATCTATTTGCAGATAAGAATGATGTACTAGTAATCAAAACTTATAATTGGTACAAGGACATTCATGTAGTTATCATAATTCAAGGCTTAGTCTTGTACTTAAAATTTCTAAGTTCAAATCCTATGCATCTATGTGTTTATTCAGTAGTGATAGGGAGCTGAGGGCATATGGAGTGGATTCATATCAATATACTCAAGAAATATAACTAAAATTTAAAGGGCTGTGGAGAGGGGAGTGGGTATCCAATTTCTGTGTTGCAAAATGAAAAAGCTCTAGAGATCTGTTGCACAATATGAGTATACTTACCCTTACTTAAATGTATTCTTTAAAATGGTTAGGATGGCCTGGCAGGTGTGGCTCAGTGGCTGAGCATCGACCTATGAACTAGGACAGTGATGGCGAACCTATGACACGCGTGTTAGAGTTGACACGCGAACTCATATTTTCGGTTGATTTTTCTTTGTCAAATGGCATTTAAATATATAAAATAAATATCAAAAATATGTCTTTGTTTAACTATGGTTGCAAATATCAAAAAATTTCTATATGCGACACGGCACCAGAGTTAAGTTAGGGTTTTTCAAAATGCTGACACGCCGAGCTCAAAAGGTTCGCCATCACTGAACTAGGAGGTCATGGTTTGATTCCTGGTCAGGACACATGCCCAAGTTGCAGGCTTAATCCCCAGTAGGGTCATGCAGGAAGCAGTCAATCAATGACTCTCTCTCATCATTGATGTTTCTCTCTCTTTCTCTCTGAAATCAATCAAAATATATTTTTAAAAAATGGTTAGCATGGTAAATTTAATGTTATGTGCTTTTACTATGATTAAAAAACCTAAAATGTAGCATTATATTAATAAAGTGTCACAGTAACATAAATACGCTAATAATTATCATTGGCAATATAATAAATATAACTAGTATGTGTGGAGCACTTAACTGTATGTCGGGGTCTGTGTTAAATATTTAACATGGACTATCTCATTTATTCTAACAACTCCTTTGACAAATGCAAAACCCGAGGCTTAGGTTAGGCAGCATGCCAAAAGGCTCACACAGCCTTGTCCTGAGCGGGCCTGACTGTAAAAGCATGGCCTCAACACGAACTCCCCTCACTGAGCTGTGCAATCAAAGCGTGCAATTCAAAATCAGACGTGCATTCTTTCTGTCTTGTGTGCACAAGAACTAGACAAAGAAGACGACGACTCACCACTGGCCAAATGAAGGCTATGCTAAACCATTCAAAGGGAACCTCATGTGGGACAGGGTCTGTAGGTGCTCTGAGCACTGGGGTCAGCAGAGGCTCTGCACTGCGGAAAGGAAGTCAGATAACCAGCCTCTCAGTGTTTCTCCTCATTTAGACGCCTCTGTGGCATCGCCGGGTGCAAAAGGAGGTCTTCCCAGGTAACAAGATGACGCTCCCTGTGTCTTGACGTCAGGTGAGTCATTTCACCGTCATCATGTCGTAGGCACCTCCGTGTAAATCAAGTTCACCCTGTGGGAGCCCCGCAAGTTTCCTGGGGAATTTTCTATTTATTCTGAAGTAACTGCTTTTGACACCCCCGGGTGACTAATATCTATGTGTGACCAAGAAAAGTACCAAGTCTAGCCAGTGTGTGCAGTTGTGAAGGAAGTTACAGGCAGAAAAACATCATTGGACACCGATAAGAAGGTCACTGCATGCCAACGCCATGGTTAGGCTCCAGCCAGGGAGGGCAAACTGAGAGCATGGGTGCTTCCATCACCCGGCTTTATAGTTGGGGGTACAGGGAGCCTTGGTAATCCAAGTGTGGCCCCTGAACAGCAACGGCAGCTCATCTGGGAGCTCATTAGAAACACAGAACCTTAAGACCCACCCCAGAGCTACTAAGTCAGAATCTGCATTTGACAGGATCCCTCGGCGATTCTCAGGCACATCAGCATCTGAGAGGCCCTGACCCAGAACGACCACAGCTTTCCTTCTACCAAATATGCTCAATTGCAAATTAAAGTACCATATAAAAAGGAAACGATAATTAATTATACAAGCAAGATTATCATACTAGCTACACAATGCTCTCACATGGTGTTTCTACTTTGTTTTAACAACCTTTAAAATCTTACCTATCTTTACTAATAAGGAAATTGTCCAAAGAAGGTGAAAAGATCACATCTCTAAGTGAGCATTTCAGCCTAGGAATTCCAGCTCTAGATCCCCAAATGTTCCCTGCAAATCACACGACCTCATTAGAGGAATTCAAAAGGTGACTTTAGCTTGGAATGGTCAGAAAAATAGGACTTGAACTGAGACTTGAAAAATGGGTGAGTTTTTCGTGAGAGAGGGATTTCCAGCGCAGAGAAACAACAGGCACAGAAGCACGTGGAGACCGGTGTGTGAGAGTATTTTTTCAGGAGAAGCCTGAAGAAAATATTTAGATGTAGGATTCATGTGCCCACAAGAGCAGCGGGAAGAAAATATGCAATGATGAGAGAAACCAGATCATGAAAGCTTAGGCCAAAGGGTTTGGCTACTTGGTGTTTCAGAGCATAAGGAATGTATTTCCAGGAGAGAAATCTTTCCAGTTTTATTCATTAAGCTTTTCTTGTAGGTTTTAATATGCAATGGTAAGCAGGCTTTAAAAATCAGAGATGGATAAGTTCCAGGAAACATGTTAGAAAGCTCTCTCTACATGACTGCACTGTGGCAATTGCACCTTCTCTAATGCTGCACCTGTTTCCCCGACTGCTGGCTGTATCCTAGGAGACTCGACATCACTGTTTTCCACAGGGGTGCACAGTATTTGCCAGAGCACTTGAGAATGTGCAGGGATGGAGAGCATTAGCTAGGAACGCAGATGTCTTTTAAGTAGGGCATTGGGTGGATGATTCATCTCTAGACTCTCAAAAGAGTGTGGAGTAAGTAAAGTTGCCAGAGTGGACCTGAAATATATGTACCGTTAGGTCAATGATGTGCGAGTGTGAAGTGTTTTTCCTACTAAGGGTCACATGTACAGAACATCTTGACTCCTAAGCAATTTCTTGACAAAGCACAAATGCTTACAGTTTGAATTCAGGAAAGGAAACACAAATGTAACAGTATAAACCCTAAAAAATATCAGTTTAATAGTCTCTGAAGATTAAGGAAATAAGATGAGAAATAAAGGAAAGGAAAATTGAGAAGGGCTACAATGTGGTCAGATGCAGAGGAAATGGGGGAGAAAAGAAGATAAAAGGAGTACTAGGAAATGAGACATGGTGGGAAAACAATTTATTGCAAGTTATCAAGCTTTTTAACATCCATTATCTACTTCAATAATAACCTAACTGTGGTAGATATACCCATTTCACAGATAAGGAAAAAAATACCACTAAAGATTAAGTAATTTGCCCCAAACCACACTGAAAAGGATTATTTAACATACTAGCTGCTGCTAACTACAATTCTAAATTCTCCTTGTCTCTGGTTCCAAATTTGAGGATCAAAAACTGGAATCCTTGGTGTTTTGGCAAAGAATCCTCAATCCTCAAATATCCCAGGTACCAAATGTTGCATAGACTAGGTCAGTAATGTCTCCTGCATATATGTCCTATTAAATGTTAAATGTACAAAGGTTGCACTGTGACTAATTAAATATACATTAAGTTTAATTCAATGTATCATTGTATCATTAAGTAGTATCACTAACAGTGAAATCTAAAAATAGAATCACTCTCAGATCCTTATAAAGGGAATTCTTGTATTCAAAAAAGCCTGGGGATGACCAAGGTCTAATCCTTACAGTATCCCACTGAAGAGGGTAGTGAGAGTGGCCAGCAGAGGCCCACATCTGACATCTCTACCCCTTAAAGTGACAACCCTCATCCCTGACTTCTTAACGATTGTCCTCCCTTCTATCCATTCGGCTCACAGCAGAGATGAATGATTTTTTTCTTATGGCACAATTGATACTGTTCCTGTCCTGCTTAAAACCATTTAACTAGCCCCCACAGCCTCCAGACGAAAGATCAGACTCCAGCTGTGTATGAAGCTCCTTCTGCGATCTGGGTCATCCACAGCGACCCAGACTCCAGCAGACACTGGCTGGAGCTCCAGCCTCTTGAACTACTTCCACTTCCTAGGCCGGACAGGCTGCGAGCTCCTTCTACTTAGTTAGTGTTCTTCTCTTTTCCACTCTTCAGGGCTTATTTCTCGGAATTTCACACCCAAGCTTTGACACTTCCTCCGGGGAGCCTCCTATGATTGTATCATCCAGCTGAGTTAATGACAGGCTCCTCCTTCAGCAGCTTAAAAGACCCCTGTAGAATTGACCGCATTGTGTCACAATGGCCCCATAACTGAATTCCAAGCTCTGTGAGGATCGAGACCATGTCTGCCGTGTTTTCCAATACTTAGCATCATACTTAGTGCATAGCAGGTGCTCAATAAAGCTGTGCTGAATACATTTTAAAACTTCATGAAAAGAGTCCTATCTTCAAAGGAGGGAGCACAGTTTTTTTGTTCATTTGTGTTTTTTTTTAAATTTTTGGTTTAATTCCATGCAGAAAAAAATTACACGCAATAAATCTACAGTCAGAGCCTCAAGCACAGAGACATTAAAAATGGCTAAGTAGTTGAGTGTCGACCTATGAACCAGGAGGACACGGTTCAATTCCCCATTAGGGCATAAGCCCGGTTGCAGGCTCGATCCCCAGTGTGGGGCATGCAGGAGGCAGCCGATCAATGATTCTCTCTCATCATTGATGTTTCTCTCTCTTTCCCTCTCCCTTCCTCTTTGAAATCAATAAAAATATAACTTAAAAAAAATGATTACAGGGAGCCAGCAGCCCTGGCAGCGAGTCCCAGGCTCCTTGATCAGGTATCTTATCCTCATGACCTGGCTTTCCCTACCTGGTCTGTGGAATTAATACCAGTTGTTCAGTTTTTCATTTCTACAAGAACTTCAGGACCCCATAGAATCTTTATAGGAGCTGGTGATAGAATTTATTAATAGTTCAATGGGCACTGTTTTAGAAATACTATGTTTTTAATATGGCCTTTATGTAATAGCTATCCTTGGAGGAGCACACTGTTCAAAGTCCTTTCTAACTGACCTTCAAAATGCATACCAAAAGCAAGGAGATCACTGGCATGGGACTGTACCCATTTTGTAGATAGAAACCTAAAGACAAAGTTAGCAATTACCTCCTCTACAGCACATAACAGAAAGTTCTGGAAAATATATTTTTCCCCTCTAACCCTACCTCTTCCCCTTTGCCCTATTATACACACTTCCCTCGCATCATAATAGATGCTTTGTATGTTTTATTTTTTAAATAAATATTCCTTTTTCTAATAGACTTCAGGCTCCTTCCAGGAAAGGACTAGTTCCTACTTTTTGTCTCTAGCTTAGGATCTGGAATCCTGTAGGCATGAAAAAAAAATGTTTGCTGCAATGATTCTCCAATTCTCATAAGTGCTCTGCCAACCACGTTCTGAGGCTACTGTCAGGGAGGCACGCATCCCTACCTGGTGACTCAGGGGAGAGAAATCTCAGGTCAAAGGGAACAGAGATTTTCTAGTGCCCTCCACGCCTCTCAATTCTATTGATCGTATACTCCGCTTAAATTTCTTCAGTAAGATGGAGCTCCTACCTTTTCAAGGAATTACAGGGTCCCCCTCAATATTAAGAAGTCCTAGATTTTTTTTCCTTTGAAGCTATGAAGGACATGATTTGCAGAGCCCACTCCCAACAACACCAGTACCAATGCAAATGGAATAAAAGCAATCCTCTGCCATTTAAAATTTAAATCTTAACTCACCTAACTGAGTTACATTTTTGCTTTTCACTTTAACAAAGAGGACTTACATGCATTTCTGTCTCTCTTTTTTTTTAGAGAGGAAGGGAGGGGAAGAGAGAGAGAGAGAAAAACATTGATGTAAGAAAGAAACATTGATTGGCTGCTTCCTGCACACATACCTCCTACCCTTCCCCCCACTCCGGACTGGGGAGTGAGCCCACAACCTGGACATGTGCCCTGACTGGGAATCAAAACATCTATTTTTTAGTGCACAGGATGACACTCAAACAATTGAGCCACACCAGCCAGGGCCGCACATATACTTTTCAAATAACTCTTAGATATGAATGCAGATGCAAATCTCCCTGGAGATTAATGGATTTCTGCCATAATTTAAAGGAGGAGCTGCTGAAAGTTTTGTAAGGGCTTAGTCACAGGGCTCAGTAGTAATAGTGGGGGAAGGAGTAGAGAGAGGAAAGCAAAAACAAAACAAAGCAACTATTCAATTAATCCAGATGGGAAAAAGCAGCCTATAAACTAATTGATTACAGTTATCATGACAGCTGATTACAATGTCTGCCTGTAAAAACACAGGTCCAAGAGAAATACACAGCCCTGCTTGGCTGCCTTTCACACTCCGTATAGATGATGTCATGCAGTTAGGCCTTCTCTGGTAACAAGCGAACCCAGCCATGTGGCAGTTGCGGTGGGAGGCCTGTATGCTGAGCCCAGAAGGTTAGGCAGTCCTACTTGGGATGCCCAGGAAGCTGGTGTCACACTGCTGTGTGTAAAGGCGGAGCCTCTGGGATACATCTTTTCTGTGCCCAAGTGACTTACAATATGACACACTCAGGGGTGCTGATCCCAGGGCTGCTGTCAAAGGAACCATCTGCATCCAGGTGTTTCTTTAAGACTGAAGATGAGATGCCCTCAAACCGGCTCCCCCATCCCCCTGGTGGCTCCTGACTGCCGGTGGCCCATTCTGCTCAAGGGATTCTGAAGACAAATGCCGCCCTTGCCCTTGGGAGGGCAGATAGATCATAAACAACAAATGACAACTCTACGCTGGCTTCTTTGTGCAGTAGGGGCCCCAGGAAAGGGCAACCGCTCTGCTCTTGGGCAATTCGGGGTAGAGAAGTCTGAGAGCAGGCCTCAGGATGGGGCTGCTAGGCCTTTAAGAGTTTGTCAGCTCTGACCGGTTTGGCTCAGTGGATAGAGCGTCGGCCTGTGGACTGAAGGGTCCCAGGTTCGATTCCGGTCAAGGGCATGTACCTGGGTTGCAGGCACATCCCCGGTAGGGGGTGTGCAGGAGGCAGCTGAATTGATGTTTCTCTCTCATCGATGTTTTCTAACTCTCCCTTCCTCTCTGTAAAAAATCAATAAAATATATTTTAAAAAAATAATAAAGTATAGACTCATTTTTTTTTAAAAAAAGAGTCTGTCAAACATCCGAAAAGCACATAGCAGAGGGTGTAACAAAGATTACATTTTCAAATAAAGAAACGTTCTGTTAGGCCTGAATGAAAGTCATGTTATTACTGTTCACTGGAGGAAGGGTGTCCCAGCAGGGAAACAATTTCTCCTGCTGGAAACGAGGAACAGTTCTGTGTGGTAGAAGCGGGTGGGGTAACAGTGGAATCCTCATTTTAGCAAGAGGACTTTGTTGGCAGAGTGGAGAGTGGACTGGAAGGTTAATAGAGGGGAGTGAGTAGAGCCCAGTTAGGCTGCTGCTACATAAAGTTCAGTGAAGATGTGCGGGACAGTCTCTGAGGGGACAGTCCTGAGGAAATGCTGCCCAAGGCGAGAAGAACCAGCAGCAACCAGGTCCCTGCACCCTCTCAGGCAGCTGGCACCCGGGCCAGGCTCCAGGCCGGTAAAGGTCACGTTCCTGCCTGACAGCGGCAGCTAGGGCTGGTTTTGATCTTAGACTCTGGCCCCTATAGGTGCTAGAGCAGTTCTCAGCTCTGCCTGGCCCTCACCTGGGAAACATTTATTTGTTGTTGTTAATTCTCACCCGAGGATATTTTTCCATTGACTTTTAGAGAGAGCGAGTGGAAGGGAGGGGGAGGGACACACACAGAGAGAAACACTGATGTGAGAGAGACACAAAGATTGTTTGCTTCCTGCACAGCCCTGACCAGGGCCGGGGATGGAGTCTGCAACCGCGGTACATGCCTTTGACCCGAATTGATCCCAGGATCCTTCAGTCCTCAGGCTAACACTCTAGCCACTGAGCAAACTGGCTAGCGCAGGAAACACTTTTTAGAATGACGGTGCCCACATTCCACTCCAGAACAAGAGATGCAGAATCTCTGGACGAATCTACACCTTTTAAATGCCCCCCACAGCCAGAGTGTGAGCCAGGGCCCACTCAGCAGTCGGGCATAGCAGTGAGTATTACGCACTTGCCTGCCTCGAACAGTCTCTAAGTGTGTTCATATGGCTGTGGGTAACCGGATGGGGATTCCCCTGCGGCCAGGTGGTCATCTCAGGGGAGGCAGCGCTGTTAGCAGAGGAGCAAGAGGGGCCCTGCCGTTATGGGACCTGAGTGTCATTTATGGAACGCTTAGAAAATGCCTTTGAACACACCCAACGGAGGTGTTTTAAGAGGATGTAGGGGGCTGACTTGACAAAGGCAGAAGATAATACAGAATTACCAATCACCAAATAACAATCAGCAAGGAGGCAGGAAAAAAACACGGGTCAGCCTTAGTCTGCGCACCAGGCGGGTCACTTCTGTCAGGTCCATATGTATATTACGCTCGGCCTCTGCCACCGGAGTTCTGCACACTGTGGACTAGACACTTAGCGAAGAGAATGACATCCACGCGAATGATGCCTCAGCAAAATCGTTTCTGTTTCCCAAGCTCTTATTCGACAAAAGATACTACTCCGAGTGCACGGCATCCTTACCTTGTTCAAGACTCTCAACAACCCTTGGAGATAATGAGTATAGGCTGCCGGTGGAGAGATGAGTTTGCGTGAGCTTCAGTGACCGGGAAGGCTCACCGAGCTAGGGAGTGACAGAGCCCATCCTGCGCCCACAGCAGACAGGACCTGTGCCGGGACCCCCCCTCTGCTACTGCTCCATGCCTGCAGGACTCACAGCCCAAAGGGACTATACACTCCTTGAGACCAAAGGCTAAGTAAAGTTCAGGACTTCTTGAGTCCCTCCCCAGTTCTCTTCCACTTCTTTGTTTTATTTGTTATTACTGGATTTTAGGACCAGAGAAGTTCTGCCAGCATAAGACCCCTTTCTTCTTCTGTCCACTCCCTCCCTTCTCAGGAGAAGACACTAAACTACATTGGAGCCTGAGAGTCCCTTCAGCGTTCAATGTGTAAATCTGCTGATGAAATGAGTTTCTTTTAGAAGTAAAGTTGGGCACTCAGGGAGGATTTTGATAAGAAAAGAAGTAGTTGGGCCTTTAGCACATGAGACATGAAGCTTAGAGTTCCATGATTTGTTCAAAGCCAGCTGTTACCAGACATGCCTTCACCTGCTATTTTGGACATATTATACAGGAAGGAAGAGAAGGTGGATAGTTGTGGGCAAGGCTATAAGGACACTGAGACTGCAAAACTGAGATTAGTAGGAATGTATGCATTCATTCATTCATGCATCCATGCATTCAACAGACATCTATTATTGAGCAACTAACAGCAGGCGGTTTTTTATTTGCATGGTTCCAATATGCATGCATTTCTATTACGATGGCTTAATGAAGTGACACCAGTTCCCTAACATAATTCAAATTTAAGTTACCACAGTATGTTAAGTGCGAGTGAGCGAATAAAGTATAAACTGGCTCCTAGCTCTTTGGTTCACAAATCACCATGTAATAACAGATGCACGATCAGGGACTCATCTCTTCGCTTCTCAAATTCTGTCGATAATGGGTCAGTGCCCACTTCATAGGAGTTCACACACAGGCAGCCAAGCATGTAGCTGTGTTGCTTCCTTGTGCCCCAGCGATAAGCCCTTGTGACATATTCTAAAAATGGGTAATCCAAAGAGGGAAGTTGCCCACAAAGATGAACGTGCAGCATAAGAGAAAACAGACAAAATGCAATTCGAATGGAACAGTGTGACTAAAGCAGACGTAGCTGATGGCAGGAATGCTGACTGTGCCGCGCTTTGAGAAACCCCAGATGTGCGGCCAGGGGAGCTTAGTAAAGGAAACTTCATGAACCTAAGTGAGTTAGGAGGTTGAGATGAAAGGGTGAAAATGTTCAGAGGAAATAACACTGGCAAAAACTTCACATTAAAGGAATTCTTGGAGATAGTTCATAACACGGAAAGTACAAAGGATGAGAAGGTTGAAAGCTGATCCAGACTTAAAAAGGTGGATGACAATTTGCCCAGGCTCCGTATAGATGCTTGCTCAGTGTTGTAAGTTATGTGACCGACAAACAGAAACAACAAACACTATTCCAACTATTCTTTTTTTGAAAGAAATAGAACACTTTAATTCTTAATGTTTCTAATATGTTAAGTAACAGCGTACTAAACAAATATTCATTTTACTTCTTTTTTCATTTCCCTATACAGTTATAACTAACGAAAAGAGAGTCTTAATGTTTTGACAAACATTTTGAAAGGACATGGACAATGGTAGTTTTTCCCATTGATTCTTAGGATGTCTTTTTTTTCCCTCTCACTATCATGCAAACAGTGAGGACTGCCTGTATTATGTGAAAACAATCCTTGCCCTCTTGGTGGTCTTACATCAAACAAATTAATTCTAAAGACCTGTGACTATTTGTTCTATGATTAATGGGGGTGCTAGCCTAGCTTGGAGAACCCACAGGGCTTTAGAGGAACTGGGGGAAGTAAATTTGGTAGAGGGGAATGAAGAGAATAAAGTGGCAAAGGAAGTCCAGACAGGGGGAGGGGTGGAGTTGGGGCATCCGTATCTGAGGAGAATACAAATCTCCCAGCCCAGCAAGTCTACTTCCTCATCCCAGAGGCAGGGTGAGGAGTGGCTCTGGGCAGGTTTTTAAACTGGCTGCCAACAGCTCAATTGTAATTCCAGATGCATATTAATTGCTGAGATGCAGGTTAAGGCTCCTTCTCAAAGGAACACGGAAACTAGAAATGCTAACACATGCCTCTCTCAGCCCACTGGTGTGAATAAAGGCTCTTAAAACCAGCACAAAGTGTTTGGATGCAAACCTCTAGGTCCCCAATGCCACAGTCATGCAAAGTAGCATCTGGGGCTGTGAAAATCTATGTCTTAAGGAAATCAAGTCATGAGAATGTATAAAATGACACATCTGGCTTTATGCACTGGCTATGATTTTTACGTCCAAAATGTATATTATGCTGGGTTGTTTTTCTATCATAAAATATGTTTGCCATTTTAATTTATGGTCTTTTCCAGGGAAGATGAGGGTCTATGTGATACGCATGTGAATGTGCCTAGGAACACAGATGTTAGGAGGTGGAAGACTCCTTAGGAATTATCTTGCCCAATCTCTGCATTTGAAAAAACCAAAGGAGGTGAATTTAGTCTTTGGAGGCCAACTGTCTAGCCCCACAGTCAGATGGCAGCCTCATAATAACAACAGCCAACACTGACGAGTGTTCACTGTGTGTTAATAAGTATCATGCTGAGGGCTTTTCACATGAAGCATCTGAATTCTCACAGATCCATGAACGAGTTACTCCTCCTATTGCCACGGCGGAAGCAGGCTTACTGTTCAGCAACCTACCCGAACCATGAGGAAACTGAAATTCAAAGTCAGGCTGAAGGATCTGAGCTGACATTCTTAACGAATACCACAATTGCTAATAAATTGCCTTTTCTGTTACACAACGGAATACTACGCATCAGTAAAAAAGAGGGATCTCTTACCCTAAGGGACAGCATGGATGGGCCTGGAGACTATTTTGCTAAGTGAAATAAGCCAATCTGAGAAAGACAAATATCACATAATCTCACTTATTTGTGGAATCTAATGAACAAAATGAATTGACCAATAAAATGAGACATGAAGCATGGAGGCATGGGACGGACTGACATACCTCCATGTGGGGTTGGGGGGATGAGAAGAGATAAACCAAAGAACTTATATACTTATATGCATCGCCTATGGGCACAGGCAATAGGGGGTAAAGACCTGGGGGTGGGAGGCCTTGGGGCTGGAAGGAAAGGGGGGAAGAGGGGAGGGAAGTAGGAGACATCTATACTACTATTAACAATAAAAAATATATATTTTTTAAATTAAAATAAATAAATAAAGTATCTCTCCTGGATACTTCACTACATGCCCCCAAATTAGGTAATCATTGTCCGTTTCCTGGAGGACCTCAGAGTCCAGCTTTCCACATGCAACTACCAATTTTTAAACAGCCTTACTAAGTAAGGGATGTAATTCCCATTTTATGGATGAGAACATGAAGGCCCAAAGTTCTGTGGCTTTCCGAGGCTGCATAGCTTACAGTTAGTAAAGGCAAGATTCAACCCTGTAAATCGACTGGTTCCTTCAGACATAAGTCTGCCTCCCTGCATTAGGACTACCCTTTCCCTCAGCAGGCTCTGGCTTTCTGAACAGAACATCAAACACCTGATGAGAAGTCAATGTGGATCCAGGCATTTCTGGAACCCCTTTAAGTGAGCAGCAAGAACTTCCTATTCCCAAATCTCTCTCTGTGATACACAGGATCAAGCCTAGCGGCTCACAGACTAAACTCTTCAGACTAACGCTGAAGAGGCCAGTGGTGAGTCAAACTCACAGAGTCTGCTTTCAGGGCCGCACTGACTGAGGGTGTTGTTCCCCCAGAACACAGGTGGCAACAGACAGGCAAAGAAGCAGCGGTGAGAAGATGCCTGCGAGCAGTGGGTGCTAAGAAATGGCAGGCAGTTAGTTATAGGACAGGAAAGGCAGGCAGATCTGCTGTCTCTTTTCATGTCACTGGCCACGATTCCCCACTGGTCTGCCAAGAGAGATGGGCCTGAGAAAAGCAGCATGATTCTCACCACAGCTCCTTAGCCAGTGTCCAGAGGGTTTCAGCATAGCAGGCAGCTGCTCCACCGATTCAGCTCCACTCCCTCCTCCGGGCTGAGTCGAGTGGTGTATAAACTCCGCCCGCCAACCAGCCGAAGTTCTGGAGCTGTGGCCAAAGCCTGAGGAGTGAAGCCGGTGGAGCCAGGTTCTCAGGCTGGTGGCACAGCTAGTTGAGATGCTTTGCAAAACAAAAGGGCCACTTTAAGAGCTGGGATTACTGTCTCCATCCTGCCCCCTTTTTAAAGCAATAGCAAAGCATGTTGCAGGTGTTGGCTGTTTTACTCACCACTTTCTCTTCTCAGCTGAAGAGGCCTTCGCACTGCAAAACTGGAGGAGGTGGGAGTCTGCCTGGGCGCCTGTTACCCCCAAATCCCATCCCGCCCTTTCGCTAGCTGCTGGTGTTTGAAATTCCAACAAGGAAGTGTTAATCTGCTATCTTCTCTTAAAATGTAGAAGAGTCTAAACAAAGTTATTCACACTATAGAGGTGATGCTTCAGCTAGGGGGGAAGGAGGGGCTGGAATCTGGTGGTGCCCTAGGCCAGGAAATGCCTGCTTACAGCAGCCTCAAGGTGAGAAGAGTATTCAAAAAGGGATGGTTTAGGGAAGCTGACCTTGGAACTTCACCTTCCATAGCTACATCAAACCATTAACTAGCCCTGCCCCCCTAATCTGAGAAACCAACCCCTTTTCTCATTTCCTTTGAACTAAGCAATCTGCTAATGCCAACATCCAGACCTTGCCTAAAGTTTTTTTTTAATATTTCAGGATGAACAGCTAACATGTGGAAATTAGAATAATTTTTATTCTTACCTTAAGAGCATTTTCCAAATATGCTTAAGGACTCTTCATTTTCATATGTGCTGCAAGTTTCTTTTTGTTTTGATCTGTACAGTATATGCAAGAGAAGCCAAGGTGTAGATACTGCTTTTCATGCATTGAGTGATTAACCAGTTGCTAAGTGGAGCCCAGACATTTCAATTTCCTCTCACAACTACTGATTGTAATTGCAATTCAGCTTAGTATGGCACTGTTTCCCTCTCCTATCTGTTGATACACAGATCAGATGCTGTGGTCACCATGGTAACCACCTACTCTTTCCCCCTATTTTTCTGTTTATCAAACTTAAAGTGCACAGGCTAGAAAATCTTATGATTTTTTTTTAAACTCAAATAGGAATCAATCAAGCTCACCTAAGATGAGGAATCATTTCGGTGTAAATGTTTTGTTTTTAAAAATAAGCTGCAAATGTGTTCATCAGAAACAAATTATAGCTAGAAAAACAGAACTAAGGGATTTGAATTTGCTTGAAAATTAAAAATAAAAAAATGTTCCAAGTGGTTTTCAGGGATGAAATGGGATTATCACTAACACTTCTGGTCTGGACAGACTGGCTGCCTTGATGGGAGTCTCACAGGTTTAGGTTGGGTCACAAACTAAGCAAGGTCTGTTTAAACCACGCCTATGGGTGTGGGAGTGCATTTTCTGTATGGATTTCTCTTCCACCCCACACAAAAATATTAGGGGTGGGGGTGGGGGGAGAACTTTCTTTAAAAGCAGTACTTTGCTCATTTATTTTACAAGTAGTTACTGAGTCTGCTAATCGTAGATCAATGACAAGGAAGCATGCTGAAATCAGATGAGCTTCTGAGGCAGGGAGACAGATAATCAATGAAAGCTCCCAGAACAGTGAGGGCTGTAGAATTAGGGAGCATGTCCTCTATTAAACATGATTATTTGACCACCATTTCCAAGTCAGTCGGCCACAAGTGAGAGCTGATTGTCAGGGTAGATTTGTTATTGTGGACCCTGTGAGGCATCATATCTGTCTTAAGAAAAAACAAAGCATTGAGGAGTTTTCATTGAGAAAACTGTCTATTTTTTTCTCTAAGTACCCTAAACCCATTTCCCCCGTTGGCTCCTAGAAACTCACAGTAATGACCCCTGTAGATGAAAACTCTCTTCCTGCCCACAAATGCCTGCCTCGACTGAGAGAGGTGTTTTGCCTCTTCCCAGTCACCAGCATGGACAGAGGATAACTGCCAAATGACTCTCCCTACTTCTTCTAATAGAGAAATGATGGGACATTTGGAAATTAGGATGATTTGTATTCTTACCTAAGAGCAAGACTTGGGACCAAGACTCAGCATTTCCTCTACTCACTGAGGTTGAAATTTCACTTTAAATCAAACTGGCTTATTCTCATAGCACAGAATCTCACCCAACAAATCAACAAATCTACTTGTTTCCTGGTTGAGATTTCCTGAGCACAGATTGTGAAGGTAATGCTGATGAGTAAGCCACATGAGACCCCTCTGAACAGATTTGAGGGACCCGGGGCCTGTCCTAAGTAGAGGCCACTATAATCGCCATTCATAGCCATTACCTTCCTACCTTCCAGTCCCCGTCACCCAGGGTTAATGTGATGTGCAGGGATGAAGTTTATAGGGAAACTAATACACCCAGATGTCTTTGTACTGTGAGTGATACAAAGGCCTAGAATGCTCATTGTCATTTGCTCCTCTTTGCACCTCTGCTGGTTGCTTCTTTCTCCCCCAAAAGCTTCCAAGACTTCTCTGTGGCTTTTCCAAAGCTCCCAGCTTCCCCGTCTATTAAGAAGTCTTTCCAATTCTAGTATCATTCATGCAAAATAGGAAAAAATGGTGAGGACATGGGGTGCAAGACTGCGTGATTTGATTAAAAAACTTAAGACTAGGGAGTCTGAAAATTTGGTTCTAGTCCAGGGGTGGGCAAACTTTTTGACTCGAAGGCCACAATGGGTTCTTAAACTGGACTGGAGGGCCGAAACAAAAGCATGGATGGAGTGTTTGTGTGAACTAATATAAATTCAAAGTAAACATCATTACATAAAAGGGTACGGTCTTTTTTTTTTAGTTTTATTCATTTCAAACGGGCTGGATCCGGCCCGCGGGCTGTAGTTTGCCCACGGCTGTTCTAGTCCCAACATAGCCAAATCCAGCTGACAAATTTAGTCAGATCATTTACAATCAGTTTTTCATTTGTCAAATGGCATGTTTAAAAAATATATTTTATTGATTTTTTACAGAGAGGAAGGGAGAGAGATAGAGAGTTAGAAACATCGATGAGAGAGAAACATCGATCAGCTGCCTCCTGCGCATCTCCTACTGGGGATGTGCCCAGGTACATGCCCTTGACCGGAATCGAATCTGGGACCTTTCAGTCCACAGGCCGACGCTCTATCCACTGAGCCAAACCGGTTTCGTGTCAAATGGCATGTTTAATGAGACCTGGAAAGTTAAAACTTTAGTACAAATGTCAGTTGCCACAGAACTAGTATACAGTTGAAGTCACACTATAGTTTTAGAAAGGTTTCAGGCAAAATCATGGTTTTCATAGGGCATAAAGTCTTTGCTTAATGGCATCACAGTCTTCCTAGCAATCTAAGCTATGTACTAATATTTCAGTCTCAAACCTTGATTCCACATTTAATCAGGCATAAACCCCCATCAATTCTTTCTCCAAAATGTCCTTTAGTCTGTATGTTCCTCTTTGTCAGCACTACCACGGGCATGAATGAGGCTCTCTTGAAACAGGTCCCCTCCCTCTAATCTCAGTGCACAAGCCACGCCTGCAGTCAGAGAACTCTTTCTAAAGTGGTCTCTCCTCTTAAAAGCTTGTGCTGACCCCTCACCAACTGCCACATAAAGCCCATGTTCTTAGTGACGCGCAGTGCCCCTTCACGAACCTGCTCTCCTGACAGCCTCTCTTCTCCCTGTCTTCTTCCTGCAGAACTTGGTGACTTTGCACAGACAGCTCTTTCTCCCTTTTTGTCTGCAGAACGCCATTCATTCTTCTAAAACACACTCACCATAGCTGCCTCTGGGAATCCTTCTGAACTTCACAGACCACCCTGCTATTCCCACAGCACCTTCCACATACCTCTTAGTCCAGGATTTCTCACATCAGATTGTAATGCTTTGGATCCTCGTTTGGCCGGAGCTACCACTGGTGTAACCCAGCGTAGCATTTCTGATGCCCTGGTTTTAATGAATCACGGAATCACAGAAGACTCAGCATCAATCCCTGGACACCTCTGACAGCTCTGGGGCAAGGAGCCATCTCTACCATCCTTTCGGTAATGGCCTTTGTCATATGGCAACACCCTTGGCTTAAGCCTGATCTACAGACTCCTCCTCCAAGAAACAGATACAGTTTCTGGGAGCCCATCTACTTCCTCCCCTTTAACCTAAAAATTGAACTAAATGGAGACTTCAGAGCCTGTATACCACAGTGATGGCAAAGTCGGCTGATAGAACATTGTTGCCCTTATTTTTGCTCTTTCCTTCTATAATGCAGGAATTATAGTCAGTTCCATATAGGCAGCTTCCAGGGTTCTTTACCATGAAGATCTCTGAATAAATTATTTTAGAAAATCCTAGAGAGAGATGCATACATTTGTAAAACATATATTTTCTTTCTTTCTTTTTTCTTTTTTTAATCCTCACCTGAGGACATGTTCTCTCATTGATTGGTTGCCTCCCTTATGCACCCCCAACAGGGATCAAACCCGCAACTTAGGTATGTGCCCTGACTGGGAATCGAACCCATGACCTTTCCATGTATGTATGACACTCCAACCAACTGAGCCACACCGGCCAGAACAAAACATATCTTTCTTGTGGATCAACTACTTAGCAGTTGCTGTTTTGCCCTATCCTTATTCACTCAATGCTATAAGGATATTATTACTTATTCTGTAAGTGACTCTAAATACAAATGCTGGATAATTTCCATTCAGATCCAAAGCCTAAAAGGGAAAGTAGACCTAATTCCGCAGAAGTTTCTTGTGGCATTTAAGTGACAATTAATGAATCAACAACAAAGGTAGACAGAGTTTTCCAAAAATATATATCAAATAATATGGGACAGCCTAAGCCTCCCTGAAAAACAAATCACTTTAAGCCTCCCCAGGTTAATCATGCCTAGCCATACAGAAATTATTCTTCCTTGGCCTCTGTGGCTGAGCACTGATACCCTGGGGCCTGGGGCCAACTTCCACTTAGAAAGACTTGCCAAAATTGACTATAAATCACATCACTTCCATTAAGTCCTCCAAACCAGCTCAACCAGTCTTCACCATCATCTATGAGCTGAAAAATTCTGGCTCATCCTTCTCGGGGCTGCTGATAAGCAACTCAGCAGCAGTCAACTCAGTGAAGCTTTCAGGCCTTCTGACTCCATTCTGGGCAAAGTAGAGTCAGCAGACTTTATGTACGCGGATATTTAATGCTTTACAGTGAAGCTGAGTTGCCCATTCTATACAGGTTCCTTTATTGCTAAGTAAACATGTGACCACTTAACTACATCTTCATTTAAGAAGAGAGCACGATACTTCATATACCATAAAGCTAGATCAGAAACCATGCAACTTGTATCAGAAAATTAAAATGCTTTATAGAACCAAAAATAAAACAAGACCAAACTTTTTTAAGTTGTAGAAGCAAACTCATTATGGAAAATATTTGTGTTAATTATCACCCAAGGATGCTCTTTCCATTGATTTTTTAGAGAGAATGGAAGGAAGGGAGAGGAAAGGGGGGGGGGGGAGAGAGAGAGAGAGAGAGAGAGAGAGAGAGAGAGAGAGAGAGAGAGAGAGAGAGGTGAGAGAGAGAGAGAGAGGTGAGAGAGACACATCTATTGGTTGCCTCCCACACCTGGGGCTAGGGGTTGAATCTGCAACCCAGGTATGTAACCTAGATTAGGATTGAACCCAGACTCTTCAGTGCACTGGCCAATGTGCTAACCACTGAGAAAACACTGGGCAGGGCAAGAATATATATATATATATATACACACATATACACATATATATAAAGAATATAGTAAATATAGAAAAATCATCCTGAATAATCAACTGGCTGGAGAGAACCCGTATCACCAAGGCCGTTAAGAGGAGGCCGCATTGAGACTGGTGGGAAGTGCAGATGCCGAGAGGGCTGGCTGGGCTCCCACGGGCAGCAGCTGGAGTTCTGGAGGATATCTCAGCTGTGGGAGGTTCCATCTGATAAGTCTGGGGTCTAAACCCCAAGCTGGGCTCCCCAACCCAGAGTAACAGAACCAGGAAAGGTGCCCACATAACATCTGGCTGTGAAAAGCACCCAGGGTTTTATCTGGCAGGGAGAGACAGCTAGGAACACAGGCACCCCCTTAAAGGGCCAACACACTAAACTTTATTGGTAGCCACTCACCTTGGGCTCCAGCACAGGGAGGGAAGAGTGGACTAGAGCTGTATAAGGAGAGCCTGGGGTTGGTGGATCTGAGAGGACAGCCCTCAGATCCCTGTGCTGAGTCATTCCCCCATACTGCAGAAACCATCTTTCTCAGGCAGAATTTTCCCATCAATGCAGCCTGGGAGGAGGCTAGGGGGGTAGTAGGGGGATGGGGTGAGGGGGTTGGGGGAGTGGATTGGGGTGGAGCAATTGCATTAGAAACCCTTGCGCCTCCAGGGGAGCTCTACAGCCTGAGGGTCATTACGTGACTGAAACTAACCATCAGCCTGAAGGCAGAGGTGGATCTCTGAGCTTCGAGTCTTTGTCTGACTGTTTCTGGGCCTGAGGCTAGGAAAAGCAGGCCTTGGTGTGAAGTTCGGTCCTTTCCACACATACCCAGCCCAAGCAGAGGGAGTCACAAGACGTGGGTTGCTGTTAGCTCCAAACAGGGTACTCAGGGCCAGTCACAAACAGCATCTGACAATGGCTTGCACCAGAGACCCTCTGAAGAGGCCCAAATCCAAAAAAACCCCAATGGCCTCTTTGGACAACAGAGCAGGATCCAGTAAGCTTCACAAGCAGAATATACACAGGGAGATCTGGGCAGGCTGAGGTAAACTCTGCTTTGTGTAATACGCACCTGCACATCAGCCTGCTCGCTGTACTGGGGGTTGAGCCTCATTGTCAGCCAGCCAGAGGGTAGAGATTAACAACCTTGTTGCAGAAACCAGAGCTACCAGCCCTTTGAAGACCCCCAGCCTTTGCATACCTGCAGGCCTTTGCAAATCTCCAGTCTGCATTACCTGTTAACTGCCCATTTGGCAATACCCTTTTGCCTAATTCCCCACCTAATCTTTGTCCTTCTACCCAATATAAGCAACTGATTTATGGGGAGAAGCAAAGCAGATTTTCGTGGATGACCTACTGTTCTCCCATACTACCGGCATTATTGGAATAAATGCTCATATATGATTCAACCCTGTCTCTGCTTAATTGGCTCAAGAAGGGACAGGCAGCCTGGACCCATTGATTGTCCGGTTTCACTATGACAAGGGAAACAAAGGATGAATAAACAATTGGGATTATATCAAAATAAAAAGTTTCTGCACAGCAAAAGAAACCATCATCAAAATGATCCACCATCATCTCTACTGTAAGGCAGAACATATCTGCCAATGGTACAACTGATAAGGGGTTAATTTCCAAAATATATAAAGAACTTACAACTTAACAGAACGTACAACTTAACAGAAGGATGATAAACAACCCAATTAAAAAATGAGCAAAGGACCTAAAATAGATACTCTCTAACGAGGACATACAGATGGCCAAGAGATATATGAAAAATGCTCAATCACTAATCATCAGAGAGATGTAAATTAAAATGACAATGACATATCACCTCACACCTGCCAGAATGGCTACCATCAGCAAATCAACAAGGGACAAGTGCTGGTGAGGATGTGGAGAAAAGAAACCCTTAGTATACTGCTGGTGGGAATGCAGACTGGTGCAGCCGCTATGGAAAACAATATGGAGATTCCTCAAAAAATTAAAAATTGAGCTTCCATTTGACCCAGTGTTCCCACTTCTAGGATTATATCCTAAGAATCCCAAAACACAAATCAGAGAGAATATATACCTAAGATCTGGAAACAGCCCAAGTGCCCATCAGTAGATGAGTGGGTAAAAAAAGATGCAGTGTATTTACATAATGGAATACTATGCAGCAGTAAAAAAGAAAGATCTCTTACCCTTTGAGACAGCATGGAGGGACCTGGAGAGTATTATGCTAAGTGAAATAAGCCAGTCAGAGAAAGGCGAGTAGCACATGATCTCATTTATATGTAGGATCTAATAAATAAAATAAACTGATGAACAAAATAGGTCCAGAGACCTGGAAGCATGGGGCAGACCAATGAATCTTAGAGGGAAGAGTAGAGACAGGAAGAGATTAACCAAAGAACTTATATGCATATATGCATAACCCATGGGCACAGACAATAGTGAGGTGAAGGCCTGGGGAGATAGCGAAAATGGGGTGGAGGGAGTCAATGGGGGGGAGGGGCATCTGTAATACTTTCAACAAAGATAAATTTTAAAAAAGAATAAAATATTAGAAAAAAACAGATATTATTACCCGAAGTCAATCATTGCATGTATTTAGTCATTTCTTTTCATAAACATTTTATTTTAAAAAAAATATTTTTATTGATTTCAGAGAGAAAGGGAGAGGAGAGATAGAAACATCACTAATGAGGGATAATCATTGATTGTCTGCCTCCTGCATGCCCCCTACTGGAGCTGGACCCTGCAACACAGGCATGTGCCCTGACTGGGAATTGAACAATGACCTCCTGGTTCATAGGTAGATGCTCAACCACTGGGACACACCAGCAGGCCATGAACATTTTAAAAACAAAGTTGAGGTCACAGGGCACAAAAAAATTCCACTTCATGATTCCATTAGCTATAATTGCACACATTTTCCTATGTTTGAGAAGTTTTGTGTCAAGAGCATTTTAATGGTTGCAATTAACTATTTTCTCGTTGAACATTTATGATACAATATTTCAAATTTTAATATGGCTATTTAAACAAGAGTGTATATGTTATTCCCAAATAATGCAGATGGTTAAACAGAGATTAGCTAGGGTCAGGTATATGTAATAATAGACATTATATATAGCCTAGTGGTTATGAGTTCATTCTCTGGAGGTAGCATAATCACTGGCTTCATATTCTGGTTCTGTCTTGTCTGTGTGCCCTTCTGAATTATGTAATCTCTTATCCATTAAGGAGAATAAGAATTGTGTCCCCCTGATAGGGTTATCATCAAATTAGTGTCTTTAAAGTACTTAGCTCAGAATTTGTCACACAATAGTCAGTAAATGTTGGCTATTTAAGAACAATTATTGATGTTATGTGATTCTAGAAGGCAGGTACAGGAAGCACTTTTCTGGATAAGAACCAAGTTAAGGGCTGGTGAAATCAGTTGCAGTGGTCCTCCACCTGCCTAATGCCGCGGCCCTTTAATACAGTTCCTCATGTTGTGGTGACCCCCAACCATAAAGTTATTTTCGTTGTTACTTCATAACTGTAATTTTACTACTGTTATAAATCGTAAAGTAAATATCTGATATGCAGGATGTATTTTCATTGTTCGCGACCCACAGGTTGAGGACCGCTGGTTTAATGGAAACATACAATCTCCAGGTTGGTAGGGAGCAGAAGGGCAATTTTGTGTGACGTCTCTCACTCCAACCAGATGCCAGGTGGCCTGCGACTATTCTTGAATGCTTCTCACATTGGGGAACTTCTTATGTACCAAGGCAGCCCTCACATGTAGAAAATCCATTTTCTATCAAACCACAATATATCTCTCTATAACTTCAAGATAATAGTAAACTCACAGATCACCCCAAACAAGCTCTGACATTGAATTTTCAGTTCAGTGAAACAATGGGGATCACAGCCTTTAACTGATTTATTTTCTAGTTTAAAAGAGATTGGTGAGAGCCAAAGGCAGTAAAAGCAAGGCCACATTACTCAGGCTTAGTGAGAAAATGAGAAGATTTATGCATTCATTATCCTGTATGCTTTTCTGCAAATTGAATATTCTAAAATAAAATAAAAGCTTAATGAATTTTCTCATGAAAAAAAATGTCTAAAGCCAGAGTCTTAAAAGGCTCCTTTAAAGTTCAGATGGAAACTCTTTTATAGTTTCATGCTTCATCTGGGGAGCCGAATTGGGGAGAGGCAGCCTTGGGCCTAGTTTTGGCTCGGTTTGTAAGCTCATCTTCTGAGGACATCTGCTTCTGCATTACTAAACCATTTCTGCTCTGAAGGGAATACTTAGAATTTTTTAGAAACTGACATCAAATGACAACCTTGATAAACGAGGGGCTACATGAATCACTAAAGCCATCCAATGGAACTTCAAACAAATTCATCATCTCTCAGTGCTATGGATCACATCTTCACAGATCTGCTTTAGCCATCAGGCATGCTTAACTGTCACATCATTGGAAAAGCTCAGTTTCTTTGCATGAAGTTTACCTGACTGTATTTGCTATTATTTTTCTATTTGTAGTCGCCAGTACAGAAGCTGGCAGGTAGCTGGTGCTCAATAAATGCTCAGGAGGCTGAGTGAGTGAATATCTGTCCATAGGGGTCATAGATAAATGCCTAGCCCCTCCAACAACTGGTTACCCTGGTAGCTACTGAAGCTTTGGAGGACTGCCATTTATGCTTGGCTTCGGACATGCCATCACCTTTTCCTTCAGACTCAGCATCCCCAGTTCCTGTCATCTTTTCTTATGACCCACAGCTTCAAACCCATTCATTGTGCAACTTCCAAATGTGCTTTCATGTGTTTGTTTTTAAAGATGGAAAGACCTCACTTTAGATATCTAAGGCAGACAAAGCTCCTCTGCTGTCCATGGAGGTCATAGTTAATTCATATCTAGGCAACATCTAAAATACGGTTTTTTATATTTCAATTACAGTTGACGTACAATATTCATTTCAGGTTTCAACAAAGTGATTAGACATTTATATAACTTACAAAGTGATTGCCCTGATAAGTCTAGTACTCTGAGCAACATTTTTCAAAAAAATATTTTTATTAATTTCAGAGAGGAAGGGAGTGGGAGAGAGACAAACAATAATGACGAGAGAGTGTCATTGATTGGCTGCCTCCTGCACACTCCCTACTGGGGATCCTGCTGCAACCCAGGTATGTGCCCTGACCAGGTATTGAACTGTGACCTCTTGGTTCATAGGTCAACACTCAACCACTGAGCCACGCTGGCTGGGCCTGAGCAACATTTAAAAATAGTAATATTTTTCAAATGGCACATTGTAACCCATAAGGGGGTGGCAAAATCATTTAATTGTGTGTGCCTGCGTGCTGTTTTGTAGAAATATTAATATATTTGTGCATAGTTGTCACTCACACACACAGGCACACACATGACGGGCATCCCACAATGTACACAGAATTTGGCTTAAGTATTGGCCCCTACTCACCAGCTTGTCCTGGCACTTCTGTGTAGAGTTCACACTGCACTGATATAGGGGCGACTGCGTATGTGTGTCCTGAGTTTTAAAGCAAATATATTTATTACTGTGAGCTAGGGTTTAAAAAAAAGTTTGATATCAACATCGGCCAAGTGGATGAGTTAGGAACAGAAGGTGAAGGCATCACAAACATGCCAAACAAATACTCTTTGGCACTTTTAGGTAAATCACTAGCAATTTCACAAGTATTTATTTTCAAATGCGATTAAGAGATGCTGACCAGTAACTACTGAGTGAATTAAGGATTATTAATTGGTCCTTAAGTTAGTGGGTTACTAGGGTTCATGGACAACTTCTATTTCGTATTCTTCCAGGAAGGCTAGCTGCCATGTGACACTGGTTATGTCACATGGCTTCTACTACCCAGGCAGAGAGGTGAAATCCCAAAACTGGGAGGCAAAATGCTTTTCAAAAAATATGTATTTTTATTGATTTCAGAGAGGAAAAGAGAGGGAGAGAGAGATAAAAACATCGCCCTAGCCGGCTTGGCTCAGTGGATAGAGCATCAGCCTGTGGACTGAAGGGTCCCAGGTTTGATTCCGGCCAAGGGGAAATGCTCTGGTTGCAGGCTGGATCCCCAGTAGGGGGTGTGCAGGAGGCAACAGCTCAATGATTCTCTCTCATCATTGATGTTTCTATCTCTCTCTCCTTCTCCCTTCCTCTCTGAAATCAATAAAGAAATATATTGTTTTTTTAAAAAAGAGAGAGATAAAAATATCAATGATGAGAGAGAATCATTGATTGGCTGCCTTCTGCACGCCCCCCAGTGGGGATCGGGCCCGCAACCCAGGCATATGCCCTTGACCTAAATAGAACCTGGGACCCTTCAGTCTGTAGGCCGACACTCTACCACTGAGCCAAACTGGCTAGGGCGGCAAAATTCTTTTTACAAAGACTGCATCCAAAATATTTTCTTGAGTTGGTCACAGTTATCACTTACCACTATTCTTGCTTTTGATTATACATTCAGTTTAGGTTTACCATTACCCCTTCTATTTGTTATGAATAAATTTATTAATTCTTAATGATACATAATTGACATTAACCATATTTTGGCCTAACATTTTCCAGTATTAGGCTTCAAGACATGTACTGATCATCCCTAAATAGCGATAAATATAACCCTATTGCTAAAGCGCCTGCACATATAATCGTCCTCACACCCACAGTCTGTTTTCCCAGTCACATTCTTCATTAACAGCATTATTTTTTTGCCACTGGAAATTAAGAGCTATTAGTATAAAGGAGACATGGGGTGTTTTACCCTTCCTATGTGGACTGAATGCTCAAAAGTTTGAGAGGCACTCATTTTATAGATAAGAAGTCTGAGATCCTAGGAGATGAGCTGACTAGTCAAGATCAGCAGAGGTACTTGGACAGGAACCCAGGTCGCCAGGTTCTCTCTCTGCCATCAAATGACTCCAACTCCAGCTACACTGAGAACACAGAGCCTGACTCAGAGCAGAGGCCCCTCGCTGTGTGCTTAGTCACTTGTGTTGCTTACTATTATTAGGTTGAACAGTATAACTACAGATTCATTAAGGTCAAAAACTGTCAAATATTGGCACCTTTTTATGGTTCAGACTAAATTATATTATTTTAATAAATGCTGCCTATGCCATTCCATCTTACTTTGATCAGCACCCACACTGCCTGGCCATGTTCCCTTGGATTTCCTGTTTCTCAGTGTCCTGGAAGGGGGACAGAATACTATAAAAGTGTTTGATATTATCATTAATTATTATTTTAATTGTTATTATTCCTGAAAGGGAACATACTAATCAGCCAGACCAAGTTAGTGCAACTGTATGCACCTGTTCTGAAATGCATTTTCAGGCATGAATGTCTTTTGTAGAGGCAGAGATTTTCAACCTCTTTCCTTGGGAAGATTGGCTATTGGTTTGCTTGACTGGCATTTGGCTTCATAGCTGCCAATGGTCCTCTCAAAAGTGCTACTTCTCTCTGCAGACAGCATGGGTTAATAAAGAAAAGGGAGAGCCTGAGACATCGTAACAACGAAAGTCAACTGTGTGTGTGATTTGTTGCTCTGTTTTTACTTCATGTATTTTTGAAAATATGGTTGCTCTCAGAAGTGCCTGTTTATTCTCCAGGCAGTTAAACTAAAATCTTACTGTAAAAACTAAAAAAGAAGAAGAAAGTATCCAAATCTGAAGACTAGGTTTGTTTAGCTCATGGCATAGAGAGAAAACAATTGAAGGGTAAATCAGAGTCAGCAAAGTGATTCCAATGTGACCTGATGCTGACTAATTACTTTTCCATAGGTGACGTTCAATTTACTGAGCCTCTGCATGACAGAATTTGGGACACTGTGGGTGGTAAAATTCCAAGATCTCTACATGACTCACAAAGTCAAATAGTCCATCTACAACAGCGGTTCTCAACCTTCCTAATGCCGCAACCCTTTAATACAGTTCCTCATGTTGTGGTGACCCCCAACCACAAAATTATTGTCATTGCTACTTCATAACTATAATTTTGCTACTGTTATGAATTGTAATGTAAATATCTGATATGCAGGATGTATTTTCATTGTTACAAAGTGAACATAATTAAAGCATAGTGATTAATCACAAAAACAATACGCAATTATATATGTGTTTTCTGATGGTCTTAGGCGACCCCTGTGAAAGGGTCGTTCGACCCCCAAATGGGTCGCGACCCACAGGTTGAGAACCGCTGATCTACAAGCATCATTTTGGTAGGTGAAATGAAACAGGAGTACAAAACTCAGTGCTGGGACACACTACAGGGCTCCAAAAGACACACCTGCTTGGAAGCCAGTAAACAAACAGATCCGGCCATAGAAGCTGTGCCTCTTCATCATGTGATTGAGGACACGGAGATTTAGAAGGGAGAAGCTACAGTGATGCTGGGAATGATTCTTGACCTCCCAGATTTTAGGGGTGGGGCTAGAATAAAAATATGACTCTTTTTATCAAATGAATTATGTATGGATTACTTTTCACTATACCCCTACAATTTCCTACTGAAGATACAAAATTCTCCTGAAGAAAAAGCAAATTAACCAGAAGAAAATCAATTAATTCAACAAAAATGATGAGAAATGGGGGTTTGCTGAGAAATGAAATATTGATTGAGTTTTTATACCATGTTTTGGTTGATGGTGTAAGATTTTCTCCTTTCTTGAATCTAAGCTTTTCTCTCCCTTTCACTTGGATCTAAAATATGTATTTTTCTATTTAAGATGCATTTCAAGTAGCAATATACTCAGTGACAAGGTATTTCAAAGTACATTGTGTCAGGGCACATCGATTAGAAAAGGATAGAAATAGAACTGAATGCTTGGTCCATTGTTCACTCTAGATAATTGTTAACTGAATAATTAATAAAACAACGAATTGATGAATAATTAAGCTTGTGATTAGGAATAAAAGATTCTTCTACTCAGCACTGCTTTGACTTTGGGGTTTTGTGTCATTTTTGACCCACTCATTTGACATTCAAGAATTCACTTAGTACTTTCTTCATATCAGGCATCATTCTTGGTGTTGGGTACACATGGCCTCATGATGTTCATGTCATCTCAGTTCAGAAAATTACTAGCTGTGTTTAATTTGTTCTTGGTTCTCTTGGTCCCTTGAGTTTTCTCCTTGGCCATTCCACCTAATCTGTCAATTTTCTAGCTATAAACATAGGACAGTAACGTCTGCTCTATCTACATTACAATGTTGGGAAGAATGATTAAACCAGTTTGTGAAATGACTTGGGAAACACAGTAAAGGCAGAAGGTGCACATACATTATAGGTTGGCAGGAGATCACTGTGGTAGAGTGCAAAGGCTCTGGGTGCAGCCTGATTGAACTTGAGTCCCACTTCTTCCAGTCACTAGTGTGCTGTCTTGGGCAAGATCCTTAACCTCTCCATCTCTCAGTTTCCTCATGTAAAAGGGAATAATAATTGTACTGACCTGCATTAGTCGGCTCCAACTGCCATACAAAATACCACAGACTGGGAGGCTTAGCCAACAGAAATTTATTTTCTCATAGATCTGAAGACTAGAAGTTCAAGATCTGGATGCCAGGAAGGTCAGCTTCTAACTACATCTCTCTTTCTGGCTTGTAGATAGCTCCCTTCTCATTGTGTGCTCATATGACTTTTCCAGAGAGCTCTCTGGTATCTTACCTCCTAAAGGCACTGATCCCATCATGAAGGCCCCACCCACATGACCTCATCTAAACCTAGATAGCTCCCAAGGCCCTACCTCCAAATACTATCACATTAGGGGTTAGAGCTTCAAAATACAAATTTGGGGGGAGGGACACAATTCAGTTCTTAGCATAAACTCATAGGTCTGTTATAAAGCTTATGTCCATTAATCTGTTTAAAGCACTTTAAACAGTGTCTAGGACTTGGTGAGTTCTCTATAAATGTTTGCTGTTATTTCTGGAGCCAAGGGAATAAAGAGGATAGCCATTTAGCTTACAGAGCAAATTGCTTAATAATACTGTTTATAAAAAATTATGGAAACCGAATTCAGTGATCATTAAGCTCTAGGTCTTTTATACAAGGACATTCTCAAATATATCAACACAACTGATTAAGTAATGAGTCAAGGAACCTGGAAGAGGTCTTTCCTCCTCTTTAGTGCCCCGACTTTTCATAATCCTTCTTTCAGGACTCTAGCTGGCTTGTCTCTCAGAAGCTTCTCCCCTCTCTGGAACATTCTGCATCTCCTCCATCTTTGTTTATTTACTTATCTTTTAATTCCTCACCCAAGGATACGTTTTTATTGACTTTCAGAGAGAGAAGGAGTGGGAGAGAGAAAGAAACATCAAATGGTTGCCTACTGTACACACCCGGACCAGGGATCAAACCCAAACCTGAGGTATGTGCCCTAACCAGGTATCGAACCCACCACCCTTTCGTGTGTGGGATGACTCTCCAACCCACTGAGCCACTCTAGCCAGGGCTGTATCTCCTTTATCTTTGTTTTGTTCTCTGTGTTGATAACATGGGCAGAGAAGAGTAGGAGAAAAAGTGAAGGTAGTATCTCTAACTTCAACTCCTTAACCATGAAAGGCCAGGGTTACTGATAGCAGCTCTATTTTAAACAAATATTATGATCAGAGAAATGTCTATTTGAAATGGTTACCTAGAGGTCAACTGGTCAGCTCCCATCAAACATAATGGTTTCCTCAGAAACAGTCCTGTTTTCATACTTAAGTTATGGGAACCTCACTATAATGTAGGACCGTTTCTTTTGGTTTTCAACAATTCCACAGATAAAAAATTATTCTTTGTGTTCAAATTTATTTTCTTATAATGTCTACCTACTGGTCTTAATTATATACTCTGTATTGTAGTGTTGGACACATAGTAGGTCTCTAAGAGTTAGCTGAACTGAACTGGTTCAGGTGCTCTTCTAGACTTATAATTTTTCCATCTTCTCTTATTTTTCCAATGATGCTGTCCTAAAAATCTTTCTGTTGCTGTTGTTGTTAATCCTCACCAGAGGGTATTTTTTCCATTGATTTTTAGAGAGAGTGGAATGGAGGGGGAGAAACAGAGAGAAACATCAATGTGAGAGAGACACATTGATTGGTTGCCTCCCCCACGCGCCCTGACCCAGGGCAGGGAATCAAACCTGCAACTGAGGCACATACTCTTGATTGGAATCAAACCCGTGACCCTTCAGTCCATGGGCCAACACTCTAACCACTGAGTGAAATCAGCAAAGGCCAAAATCTTCCTTTTTTTCTTCTTACTTCCATGTCTGACCCTCTTTGCTCTACCTCTCTGCTCCCAGCTCCATATTCAGGACCCCAGAGGGAGACGGTAGAGGGAGTGAGAGGAGGGGCATTGAGTAGCTAATGAAAAAAGGGTCAGTGATGATACCAATTCTCTCCCTCCTGACCCTTTTATGAGAAAAAGAGGTTCACATCAAGTTCAGATTCCAAGGGGTCTATGTTTCCCAGGGGTTTAAACATACACCATCACTAATTATATACTCCTGCTCATTCACCCGGCCAACTGCCATTACAATGTTTACAAAATCTCACATTAGTAAACTACTTACTGTCCACATTAATGCTATAATTTACCGATTCAGGCTGCCTGGAGATGATGTGATGTGCAGTACATAGCCAATACTTTTTTTTCCTAGTTGCTACATGTGAAAACACGCTTCTCTCTGGAATTTGTTATCCAAAGGCACATGTGAGTCACATGTTGGCCACTGGCATTATTGTCCACATGAAATGTACATGTCTGGGACAGTCCAGCTGAGTTAGCTATGTTTTCCTAAATGCATGAGGCAGAATAGCTCTGAAATAATTTGAATATGGTCCCAAGTTCTTCTGCCTCAAAGCAAAAGAAGATAGAGTCAGGCTGGACAGTTGTGTTCTGTAGTAAGAGAGAAGGAATTCTAAGCATCAGCTGTCACTAAGGTTGCCATCACTTTTTATTTTTTATTATTTTAATCTTCACCAGAGGATATGTATTTTTTAAAAGTTTATTTTAGAGAGAGGAAAGGAGATAGAGAGAAACATTGATGTGAGAGAGAACCATTGATCAGAACACACAACTCAGGCATGTGCCCTGACAGGGAATTGAACCCTCATCCTTTCAGTGTACAGATGACACTCCATCCAGCCAGGGCAAGTTGCTGTCACTTTTGTCATCCCTCTGAAATATGCTCTCCTCAGAGGTTCTCCGTCCAACCAAATGCCTGAGCATCACATCCTAATTACCGAGTCCTATCAAGCCTACTTCTTACACGTTTCTCTAGCTGCACTGTCTCTCACCTTGAACCATGACAGTAACCTCCCTGCTTTATTCTGATCCATCCTCCTCATTGATATCAGGGTGGACTTTCAATACACAACTCCTGCTCAAAATCCTTCAAAATGTATCCACTGTTTATAGCAGTGAAATCTAAACTGCTAGGGATGGGCACAACCCAGGGAGTGCACAAGGGAGTGCAAAGGTTAGGAAAAAATAGCAGTGCTTCTATTTGTACTGTGTTTCTCTTAACAATCAGAAATCAGGCCTCACTCTACTCCACATGTGCATTGCTCCTGATGCTTTCACTCAGTGCACCTCTCTTCTGTGTATGAATTGTAGGAAACCTGAGGAAAGAGAGGAGTTTCTCAAAGCTGAAGGACAAGAGTATGACTCACAGGTTGTTGTGCATCTCGTCAAGAGGATCTGAGTGGTAGGATAGCTGGAAAATGGCCATAAGAAATAACCTAAATGGTCACTAACATTAGAATGGGTAAGTGAATTATTGTTTTCAACACAGTGGATACTATCCCATCTAATAAAAGAGTAATATGCAAATTGACCATCACTCCAACACACAAAATGGCCACCCCCATGTGTCAAAGATGGCCGCCACAAGATGGCCAGCAGGGGAGGGCAGTTGGGGGGACCCAGGCCTGTGGGGAAGGGCAGTTGTGGGGGACCAGCCCTGCAGGGGAGGGCAGTTGAGGGAAACCCAGGCCTGTGGGGGAGGGCAGTTGGGGGGGACCAGCCCTGTAGGGGAGGGCAGTTGGGGGCAAACCAGGCCTGAAGAGGAGGGCAGTTGGAGGGAACCAGACCTGCAGGAGAGGACAGTTAGGGGCGACCAGGCCGGCAGGGGAGGGCAGTTAGGGGCAATTGGGCTGGCAGGGGTGCAGTTAGGCATCGATCAGGCTGGCAGGGGAGTGGTTAGGGGCAATCAGACAGGCAGGCAGGAAAGTGGTTGGGAGCCATCAGTCCTGGATTGTGAGAGGGGTCCCAGATTGGAGAGGGTGCAGGCTGGGCTGAGGGACACCCCCCCTTGTATGAATTTTGTGCACCAGGCCTCTAGTATAGCAATAAAACTACATGAATTACAGTTGTACCCAACAACATGGGTGAACCTCACGAACATCAAGCAGAATGTGAGAAGCCTGATACAAAAGCATACATACTGTATGATTTTACTTATGTAAAGTGCAAACCAGGCAAAAACTCATGAAGGCTGTTAGAAGTTAGGCTAGTGGTTACCTTTGGGAAAGAGGCAGAGGGGAATAATTGGAAGAGGCCAAAAAAGGTACTGCCCTATCTCTTGGTCTAAGTGATAATTACCTGGGTGTAGTTACCATGTAATAACACAAGCTGTTCACTTCTGATTTGTGAACTTTCCTGTCTGTATGTTATGCTTCAATAAAAAATGTTTATAAAGTGATAAAAGCAAATACACTTTCTCTATCCCTCACGATACAAAGGTTATATTTTAGTGATGGGTGAGAAAATAACTGCTTTTGGCAAATACTTGTCCCATGGAGAGAACATTCTGAAAATAAGAGTTCAGAAATTTTTTTATTGCTGTATGCCTTCACTGTTCAAAATGATTTGTATTTCAGCTCTTTATACACTAAAAATCATGGGGACACAGTTTCTATCCTGTTAAAAAATCTTCCAAATGAGAAGTTTCAGTGGATTTTGAACTATTATTAATAATGCCAGCGTGGATGCTCTTGGTTTAATACTTAGTGATATAGTGATTTTAATGATGTCTTAGTCTGTTCAGGCTGCTATAACAGAATACTATAAACTTCCTGGCATATTAGCACCAGAAATTTATTTCTCACAGTTCTGGAGGATGGGAAGTCCAACATCAAGATGCTGGCACATTGAGTTTCTGCTTCATAGACACTATGTCTTTTTTCACTGCATCCTTAAATGATGAGAGCAGTGAGGGAGCACTTTTTTGTGGTCTCTCTTATAAAGGCACTAATTCCACTCATCAGGGTGCCACCTCATGCCCTAATCACCTCCCAAAGGGCCCACCTCCCAATACCATCACATTGGAGATTAGGCTTTAACATATGCACTTTGGGGAACACAATCTATAGCAATGGATTATCAATTTAGTAACATGAATTTTGGAGGACACAAACAGTTTATAGCAACTGATTATTAATTTAATAAAATAACAAAATAATGATAACTAGTACTCTATCACTTTTTAGGTTCCAGGCACTATTTTCCTACACATTTTTCATATATTAGCTCATTTAATTCTCACAATATTCTTATGAGATAATCATTATTATTATTATTGTTTCTATTTTATAGTTTGCCCAAGTCAAACAGCTACTAATTTGTAGGCTCAACATAGTATAAATAAATCCATAAAAATAAGGAGAGTGCTCAAAAGTTATTTGACAGAAAAAATTTGGAAACAAATTTCAGCGTTTAAGAATCAAATTCCACGGTATGCCATGATCTTGTCCCTTTAAACCCTGTTTAGCCTCACCCCTCACCAGTCTTATCCTTAAACTTGAGGCTCCCCGTGGTTCCCAGAGCTCATTTCACTCTTGGGTATCTGGACCTTATTCAATGATGTTATTTGTAAGAGGTCCTCCCTCTATTTTTTTTAAAGAATAGTTTATTGATTTTTTAGAGAGAGGAAGGGACAGGTAGAGAGAAAAAGAAACATCCTGCATGCCCGAGCTACCGGGGATCGAACCCAAAATCTGGGCATGTGCTCTGACTGGAAATTGAGCCAGCAAACTTTCAGTGCACAGGACAATGCCCAATCACCTCCCAAAGGGTCCACCTCTAATACCTCTTATTTATCCTGTACGTTTCAGTTTACGTGCCACCTCCTCTGAGAAGCTTTCCCTGATATTCTAGGCTTTGAAGATTTCCTTCCTGCTTGCTGCCTACATATTTTGGTAAATTGTATTTTGCTTTTAAGTCTATAAACAGTAGAAAAATGTTAAATGTTAAATGAAAGGCATAATGTTAGCTATTATATAAATGGCAGTTCCGTGGAGGGGTAGGTATCTATGGAGCTAGATTGCCTGGTTTGAATCCTGGATCTTCTACTTAGAAGGTTATGACCTTGGGCAGGTTATAGATTAAAATCTCAGTGCTTCAGTTTCCTCAACTATAAATTGGGTATAAAACCATCGTGTACCTCATTGAGTTGCTATGGGCATTAAATGAGTGAAAATAGGTAGAGGACCCAGAAAAGAATTAATGTTCAATAAAGGTGGTTATTTTTTATGATGATGTCCTGGGTATGGTCAGTTAACCCTCAGCACCTATTCCTACTCCTTTCTATGGAATTTCTCCTTACGACAGAGCTGCAACGCTAAAATCCACATTTTTAGACTCCCATCCAGGTATGCTTCATAATACCAATTAAGTTCCCGTCGTTAGATGCCCTTCTGGATTTGGAAGGTTTTTGTATGAAAGAGGCTACCTTTCTCTTGTCTTTCTGCTGTCAGCAGATCATCCATAATTGAGTATTGAGAGGCAGTTATGTGGTGGTGGAGGGTATAGCAACTACTTTCTAATCCTTTGTCCCTTATCTCTAGATTGCAAGTATGTTCTTACCAATTCTTCAGTGACACTACAAACACTTCATTCCCTGAATTAAATCGTCTTATACTAAATAGGATGGCTTCTATTTCTCATATGAACTCAGATTGATCACATGGAGACCCATGGACCTACACATGAGTATGGGGCTGAGATACACCAGGCTCTGGGCTTTATAAGGAATTCAGTCTGTAAGGTGTCACTTTTGGCAAATAGGTGAACTCATTTCCTGCATTGAATGTGGAGTCATCACCACCCTCTGCTCTCCAGAAATGACCATCTCACATATAGGCACGTCCCCCAGCCATGCTCACATATAGACACGTCCCCGAGTCATTCTCACATAACAGAGGGTGCTTTCCCACCGTGTGTGGTCTGGATCCACTGTCACTTTGATCGCTGAAAATACCAACAAAGAACATGCCACGTGAATGTTTATGACTCACCACCTCTGGGAGTCTGAGATACCTGTTTGGCTCCAGGCTTTGGTATAAACAAGGGTTTCAGGAAGTTTTTTATTCCACCTACACAGGAGGTAAAACTATGTTAAGTTCACTGCCCAGGCTTGCCTTATAGCCGTCAGGTTTCATTCTGAAGCAAAATGATTAATTCCCAGAATCTTTTACATTGAGGGGAAAATAATGCACTTCTGTGCTTAGAATTTTAATCCGGGCTTTATGCCAACTGACTTTTTAGAATGCTTTAATATTCATACTTGTCATTAGCAAATAGTGAAAACAACCAAAAGTACTAATCTCAGTTCCCAAATTCTCTGGATATTGGCACTCAAGTCTGCTTCCCATGCATCTTGATCAACTCATCTACTAATCCTGAGGGTTTTCAACTCTCAAATACATTCTCAGTGCTTGTGAGGCACACTGTGGAATAAAAACCTAGCCAGATGCTGTCAAGACAAATTTTACTGGTTGTGTTCTTTTACGTAGCAATAAGCAGCCAAAAATTTTTTTTGGGGGGGGGGGGGTGGAGGGGAGAGGAAGAGGGGGAGAAGATGTGCAACACTATCTCTGGACCAAATTTACAAATTTGCACTGGATTTAGCTTTCTCCTGTTCTACTCTCATCCTTGCTCTTCTGCTCTTGATTCCCAAACCTCCCTCCTGTTTCTTCCAAGATTTTACTCTCCCAATCATTCCCTCACTTTGTTTTTAACCTCTCTCTCTCCTTCCTAGATTTTTCCCCTCAACAATTAAATGTGTTCAAGTTTCTTCTTTCTTAAAAGATTGTGACGCTAAACTCCCTTTAGTTAATACCTATGTCTTTCAAAGCAACTCTTTACTATTGTATTTCTAAGATTGGGGCCAGGTGATGTATTACTAAGGCCCATGAGTTCTTCTTAAAAAATATTAAGCTTATGTTTCCATTTTCACATTTATCTTGAATAATAATGTAGACACATTTTAGATCATTGGGATGACTGCTCTAAAACCAAGCAGTACCATGAAATTGTGGTGCCTTTTAGCTTTGTATATCTGAATCCTTTGACACCAAATGGTATTGCTTTAGTTGTCTTGGATTGCGGAGAAAAGACCAGGGGTGGACATGTAATAAGGTTAGATAGTGTCCAGGGGGGAACTATACAAAAGTAGAGAGGTGGCAGGAGGACTGAGCTACCACATGGTACATGGAAGTAATAGTATATGCCAGACTCAAAAGAACCTATAGTTAGCACCACAGTTCATGTTGAGAATGGTTCTTTAGTTTGACAAAATAACCTAAGCTACTGAATTAAATTAATACTGTAAGTTGGAATTGAACTTGTTTTAGAATTTTCTTTATATTTCATTTATAAGCATATTTTGGTTTCTTGGTTATAGTAGTGCTGTAAGTATAGACACTTTATATCTAATTTATGTGGATATATATTTAAGTAATTTTAAGCCAACTTAAGGCTCCTGGAGAATTCTTTCCCTTTCTTATTTAAAAAAAGTGTATTTTACAAAAACTTGTATAGAGCTTCCTATATGCCAGACATTGTTCTAAGTTTTAACTGACTTACATAATCCTTATAATAACCTTATGATGTAGGTATTATTATTATCCCCACTTTGCTAAGGAGACCTCTCTGAGGCACAGATCGGTCAATAATCCTCCCAAGGTCACACAGCTAATCAGAGGTGCAGCGGGCATTTCAACCCAGGCAAACTGGCTCCAGAGTCCCTGCCTTTAACCGTATAGACTGCTGCCTCCCTTTGGACAGAGCCTGTATTTACTCTGTTAAAGTTTGAAAAATGCTACCTTAGAATATATGGTCTATCCTTGATACATAGTCACCAGAGTTCTGCCTGGGGCATTTTTCTCTTTCTACTTGATGTGTTCTCCCAGCACAACACTGATGATTATAGTTTTAGCTATCCCAATTATGTCTAAATCTCTAACTGCAGATTAGAGCATTATTCTGTTCTTGGGATACAGATAACCAATTGGACATTTTCACCTGCGAGTCTCAAAAGGCACCTCAGCTTCAACCTAAACTGAACTCTAAAAAGCTTTCCCTTCCCCCACTCCACCCCTACTCCAATAAACCTACTTTTTTCTACTTTATTTTCTCTCTTGCTTAATGGGCCTACTTCTCACTCAAGATGCTCACTGTTTAGTTGGGGAGAGAGACAAGCAAACTAGTTGTTACCATGGGCATGTGACAGTTACATGGATACACTCAAAAGGCCAAGGAGGCCAGAAGGAGCTAGGACTCTGCCTGAGATGGAAGGGTCAGGGACGGCTTCATTAAGAAGGCAATATTTAAACCATCTCAAAGCAATGACTGTTTGCATCTTTTTCCTTGTCTTTTGCATATAGTTGAAGAGTATTTTTATGTGCACCATTTATATTGGTGTTAGAAAATGTACAATAATCTTTTCATTTTAGCTCCAAAATGTAATTTCTCCAACTTTGTTCTCTCTCCATTTGCCCCCCAAATAAGAAGCAATTGTTCCGGTTTTCTCCCTCCCCCCACATTTAAAATGAAATAAATGAAGGAAGATGTTTTTTTATAACCTCTGACAAGATCAGATTGATTTACCTTTTTTTAAAAAAAAATACATCTTTTTATTGATTTCAGAGAGGAAGAGAGAGGGAGAGAAAAATGGAATCATTAACGATGAGAGAGAAGCATTAATTGGCTGCCTTCTGCATGCCCCACTGGGGATCGAATTCAAAACCTGGGCATATGCCCTGACCAGGAATTGAACCGTGACCTCCTGGTTCATAGGTCGATGCTCAACCACTGAGCCACACCAGCCAGGACAGATTGATTTAGCTTTAAAACATTTTCTAACACCCTAATCTTTTATGGGAAAAATGCTATGTAGATTTTGTTCACTCATGTAAGCTTTGACTGCCTCTGTGGCAGCTGCCGTATGAAGTCCACATCTGTCTCCACATATGGCTTCTATGGGGTTGACCATTACAAGAGCTAGCTCTTTCTAGACATGCACAGACAGCTACCACATTGAAATTCCAGCAGCACAGCACTGATGAGAGGGGCAGTGATGATTCGCGTGGGAGGAAGGCCACAGAATCAAGTCATAGCTGCCAGGGTTTGCCCTTTCTTCTTGAAGGTGCTTGTCATGATAGTGTCCCTTTCAGGAATCATTTTGTTGCAAAAACAGATACTCCTTCAAATTGCTTAAGCTAAAGGGGGAGTTTTATTGTCAGGACACAAGTGTCATCTCAGAACCCAAGGGAAAGACCGTGGAACCTGACCTTGAAAGGGTCTAGAAACAGGGAGTTTTCAGTCATTGCTTCCACCATTCCTCTCTCTCCCTGCCCTTCAGTCTTCTCTTGCTGTCCTCCTGTATGAATGTTATTATTCTTTGCCTTTTCAGACCCACTTTCTCCCCACACAGGGCCACACACAGTGGCTCCAGCTCCAGTCCCAGCTTTGTGTCATCTTCACGTTTAAGCACCACCACGGAGAGATGGACATCTCTAGGACCCAATGTCAAATCCTGGAGTGGAGTCTGATAAATTCACTTGGGTTCCTATCTGGCTGTGCACAGGGAGGTAGGGTCACTTTGTATTGATATTTGTTAGGGATCATTTCATATCAATGTGTATTATGGAGGAAATTGGCAGGTACCTTTAAATTGCATACCACAGGTATGTTTTATAAATACTGATGTTTTATTCTAAAGAAATAAAGGCCATGAAGCCTGACCTCATGAGATAAAATAAGTATAGCATTTCTTTGCTTTCTAGTAAGAATGATGTTGCTATTAATCACAAAGAGTGTCCTACTTGTAGCCACCTGTACTGTTGGATACACACTGTTCTCTGGGACCAGACTGCCATGAACTAACTAGACCCATGTTCCCTTTCACTCTCAGGGAGGAAGAGGTCTGATTTGTGCTAAGAAAAAAGTCAAGGACAAAGAACAAAGGAAGTCACCAGAAAAAAAAATGCTCAAGCTTGTCTTTGCTCTAGTTTTAAAGTTAAAGCATCATAAGGAACCCCGAAGATTTTCATATGACCCAGCTTTGCTGTCCTTACATTTAAGGCTAAAACTTGTTTAGGAGTGAAAAAAAAAGACTTTGCCTGGTGTTCTCTGTCTTCCTACCGGAAGTCCCTCTGGTCATCTAGTCTGTGTTCTATCACTGAGGCTCCTGACCACATATAACACTATTACAAGTGTGAGTAGTATTTCCCTAACATTCCTAACACAATGATATTGAATACAGTTAAAGAATGAGGTCTTTTGGTTAATTGAATAATCAGACTGACAACAAATATCACATGTACGATAGGCCTTTTTAAATAAATGATTGTAGACTCCAATTACTTTTAAACTCTGTTCTGGAGAGTCATAGAAGCGACTGAGAGAGGCTGTTTTCCTTGCTGTACTCTACAATCATTTGTACTTTCATCTGCTCTACTCATAGGCCTTTCATTTCATGTTCCTCAGTAGTTTTATATATTTAGAGCCTATTTTGCAGTTTACATAATAAAATTAAATGCCAAATGAAATAAAGAAGGCAGCAAAAAACAATTCAACTGAATCCTGCCTCTGCCCCATTCTCCCCTTGCTCCCCCCCCCCCAAAAAAAATATGCCATTATCTTAAACATGGAGCTATTTAATTAAAAATGCTGGGTCTGTAATTGGGAAAATTTATCCCAAATTATCCAAATAACTATCTTTTTAAAAAGTATATCTTTTTATTGATTTCAGAGAGGAAAAGAGAGAAAGAGAGAATCATTGGTCAGCTGCTTCCTGCATGCCCCCCACTGGGGATCAAGCTGCAACCCAGGCATGTGCCCTTTATGGGAATCAAACCTGGGACACTTCAGTCTGCAGGCTGACACTCTATCCCCTGAACCAAACCAGCTAGGGCACAAACAACTATCTTAATACACCACTAGTAGACTATCTTAGAAAAATACTAGTAGCAAAAAACATTTATTAAAATCAATGGTGATTTACTTTCCATTGGGGAAGGTAGAGTTTTTAACATTAACTTCTTAATGAGTATCTACTATTTTATACTCATTTATAAACACTTATTGGAAGACAGTGGAGTTCTTACTTTATTTACATTAAATGTCAAGTATACTCAATAAGAGGACTGACATTACAAATAATGAATTTGACTCCTGTCTCGCCTAATTCTGTTTAATTTATCGTGTTGAAATTTGTGTGCAGGACACCCATTATGGAGAAGCAGTTCATCTGCTAATTAAGCTGGGTCAAGTGCACCTGAAACATTTATTCTTTACATCGAGAAGATAAAGGGCTCTTGTCCTCGCTGATGCTAAATAAAATGAGGGCCTATTGAACTTGATCACTTCACATTCTTCCCTTTTGCATCTGCCTTTCTGGCCTCTGATTTGATGATTAGAAAGTGGTGGTGGTGGAGTGTGGGGGGGAGGGGACCAATGGTTAAGGGCCTTACTTATGATTGCTCAAATATGTCAAGTAAGAGATATGAGCATTTCAGTGACACACAAAATAATAGGAGGATGGTTTCGCAGCAAAATAATTTGCTATGTAAGAAAGAACCAATGTGAAAGCAAAAGGAGTGATATGAAATACTAATAAAGACAATGTTGACAAACATAGGCTAAGGATGAAAATACTGGAATTACATCAATGATAATTTAATTTATAATTGTTTATTACTCCAATTGCTATAATAGTTTTCAATAAAAAAGAAAAAAAGAGGTTAGCTTGTTTCCTGAAAAATGTGATATTACTTAAGGTAAATATTGGTACATATTCCTTGCTGCTAAATATCAAGATAGTCTAAATGTCAGAACCATTTGTTTATGAGAGCATTTAAATCAATGTTGCCTGTGATTAACATTCGAAAGGTAAAATGGTGTTGTAAGTTCTTAAATACTTTTACCTTATTTCAAAGATTACGTAAGTAAAGCAATATTTTATTTAATAATAGATTGCTAGAATAAATAAATGCAATAAATCTGACTAAAAAAGAATACAAGTTATTTTTTTACATAGCCAACATAAATTATGTATTATAAATTATGTAAAACTGCTTTAACCTACTCAAAATAAACTCCATTCTGATGCTGAGAATATGTGATATGTTTGTCACACCTCAAGTCAATCTGGTAGATGATGTCCACAAGAAAGCATTAAATACTAGATAGGACTATGATGACAACTGTGTTTTCAACTTAATAGCTTCATCTATATAAATATAAATGTACATACACACATATACAAAGTAGGTTTACAGTTATGTGTATGGAAAATAATACAATAACTAATAAATAATAATACAAGACTAACTCTGTATTTTGCATATTCACAACTATAAACCTAATTTTGCCACATCCTGTATAAAATATGGATATAAAAATAGAAGTCATTGATTCTATATTAAATGGATCTATAAGTGCATGGGTGGCAAATGTGTCTGTGATGATGATAGTTATCATCATCTCTCCCATTCACTGAGTGCCTATTCTGTGCTTGATTATCTACCAGGGAGTTCTGCCTGCATTATCTCACTCATATAACTTACTTTTGAGGTACTTATATGATCCTCATTTTTATCCTAAGGTAACCGAGGTTCAGGTTAAGCAGTTTCCTGAAGGTCTAATATAGACCAATGAGACAGGAGAGACCAGAATTAAACACATGTTTATATGGTCAATTACTATTTGACAAAGGAGGCAAGATCATACAATGGGGTAAAGACAGTCTCTTCAATAAACAGTGTTGGGAAAATTGGGTAGATATGTGCAAAAGCGTGAAACTAGACCACCGAAAATGGATTAAAGACTTACTATAAGGCTTGATACCATAAAAATCCCAGAAGAAAACATAGGCAGTAAAATCTCAGATGTTTCTCTTAGTAATATTTTTTCTGATATATCTTCTTGGGTGAGGGAAATAAACAAATAAACAAGTGGAACTACATCAAACTAAAAAGTTTCTGCACAGCAAAGAAAACCATCAACAAAAGGAAAAGACAACCCACTGAATGAGAGAACATATTCACTGATAGATCTGATGAGGGGTTAATACCAAAATTTATGAAGCACTCATACAACTCAACAACAAAAACAAACAATCCCATTAAAAAATGGGCAAAGGACCTGAATAGACACTTCTCCAAAGAGAAAATATAGATGGCCAATAGACATATAAAAAGATGGTTAATGTCACTAACCATTAGAGAAATGCAAATTAAAACCACAATGAGATATCACCTCACATCCGCCAGAATGGCTATCATCAAAAAATCAACAAACAACAAGTGTTGGTGAAGATGTGGAGAAAAGGGAGCCCTTGTGCACTGTTGGTAGGAATGCAGATTGGTGTAGTCACTACGGAAAACAGTATGGAGGTTTCGTAAACAATTAAAAATGGAACTGCCTTATGACCCAGTGGTCTCACTTCTGGGTATATATCCGAAGGAACCCAAAACACTAATTCAAAAGCATATATGTATCCCTATGTTCATTTCAGTGTTATTTACAATAGCCAAGCTATAGAAGCAACCCAAGTGCCCCTCAAAAGATGAGTGGCTAAAAACGTGGTGGTACATATAAACAATAGAATATTACTTGGGCTTAAAATAAAATGAAATCTTACCATGGATGGACAGCATGGATGGAATTAGAGGGTATTATGCTTCTTAAAATAAGCCAGTCAGAGAAAGACATATGCCACATGATTTTAATTATACGTGAAATCTAAAGAACAATATAAATGAACAAACAAGACAGAAACAAACTCATAGACCCAGAGAACAGACTGGTGGTTGCCAGATGGAGATTCGGTGAAAAAGGTGAAGGAATTGAGAAGTACATTTGGTAGTTACAAAATAGTCATGGGGATGTAAAGGACAGCATAGGAAATATAGTCAATAATATTGTAATAACTATGTATCATGCCAATTGGGTACACTTTACAAAGAGGGAACACTTTGTAAAGTATATGATTATTTAACCACCTTGCTGTACACCCGAAACTATATTGAATATAAGCTGTAATGAAAAATATAAAATAATACTAATTAAAAAAAGACAAAAATTATTTCCCCCCAAGGTCAGTGCTGTAAAGTGTGGCAGGGCTGAAATTCAAACGAGGTCAGTCTGATTCTGGAACAGGGGGCACTTCACTTCCCCATATTGTCTTGGCTCTTCCTGACTGAATTCCAACGAATTTACATATTTCAAACACATAGGATTGAATATAGACTGGATTATTCACATTCTGAAACTTTTTAGAGCTATAAAGTCATCACTTAACAAATGATTACTTTATGGCCCAAAGTGAGCCTAAAAGTGTTATAGAGGTAAGCTAGGGACTCGGGATCCAAGATAGCCACTAACAGCTAATGGTAGGGACAACCCACTGTGTTTGAAATAGAGGCTGAGATGAGTAAGTGGACAAATTTATTTATTGATTTATTTATTTATTTATTTATTTATTTATTTATTTATCTGTTTGTTTGTTTACTTTTAGATAGAACATTTTAAACAGTGGAGACAAAGATGCAGATACCTTAAATAATTTGGGGTTATCAGAACCAGGGATTCTATACTTCATGTTGATCTCAGACTTAAGAGAGGTGGTTTCATGAAAGGTTTGTAGGACTTCTGAAAGAGTCTCTCTGACCACACACACACTCACATAATTGTTATAGAATTTAGTTTAGAAAATGGCTGGATGAAGGTTATCACATAGAGACCTAGGTTCAATTTTTTTTTGCTGCTTATAAACTTCCCTTTTTTTGGTGGGGGAGGGGAGGGAAGAAGACTCTAAAGCTCTTAATAAAAAGCTCTGTCACCAACTAGTCTTTTTGCTTTCCATCAACTCTCCTTACCCCTGCCAGACTAATCTAAACCTGCTGTTTCTGTTGATTAGTATCTGACTCATTTCCTTCAGGATCTAGTCCAGCCTTCTGAGTCTGTCATTGAATGCTGTCCACTTTGAGATCCAATACTACTTCCACATTATGATGATCATCAATCCCAATATGTGTTTCCCCGCCCCCCACCCCCACCCCTACCCCCACCTTACCACCTAGTGATTATCAGGCACCAGCTGGTTGTCCTACAATTCAACTCAATTCTGACACTATCTACCCAGAAATATCATTGTATTCCACAGGTTAAGGGTTCAGTTCCAGAAGACTGCCCTCCATTTCAGATGCCAATCACAAGTCCAGATTGTGACCTGTTTTATATAACTGGTTATATATATAAATCACAGGTTCTCACAATCACTTTTTTGGGTTTGATTCATTTGCTAGAGCAGCTCACAGAACTCAGAAAACAAGTTTACTCACTAGATTACAGGTTTATTCCAAAGGCTATTAAAGAATATGAATCAACAGCCAGGTGAAGAGTTTCAGAAGGTGAGGGCCTGAACAAAGGAGCTTCTGTCCTGGTGGAGTTTGGGGCACAACACGTGGCACGTGGAAGCATTCTGGTTCACCAACCTGGAAACTCTTCCCAGTCCTTTTGGGTGTTTATGGAACCTTCATTACAAAGGCATGGTTGATTAAATCATTGGCCATAGGGAATTAATTCAACCACCAGTCCCTCTCTCCACCTGGGAGGTGAGGGGTGGGATTAAAAGTGTCAATCCTCTAACCATGTGGTTAATTCTATTGGCAACCAGCCACCACCCTTAGGTGTGATCTAAAAGTCACCTCATTAACATAACAAAAGAGAAAATTCCAAGGGTTTTTAGGAGCTCTGTGCCAGAAAACCAAATACATATTTCTTATTATAAACCAGAATATTAACACATATCATATTCTATTACATGCACAGAGATATACGCCCCTCGCCCTCCCCCCATTCCCCCTGCCAGTCCATCAGCAGACAGGAACTTTGAACCTTAAGCTTACCAGGCATGTTCCCATTTTATACCTTGGTAGATCTGAGCTTAAGCTGCTACCTCTTATTCTCTAGTCACAGTTATACAAATCCTGCTGGTACAGCATAGATAAAAATCATACATGAGTCATGTATGAAACTCAGCTCTGCCACTTAATGACTGGCTGACCTGGGGCAGATTACTTAGTCTCTTCAAGTCTCAGATTTCTAAAGCATAGAATGGGGAGAATACCTCATAGACTTGTTTTGAAGATTAAAAAAAAGCAATGCATGTAATCAGCTTAGCCCAGTGCTTGGCATATAGTAAGAATTTAATAAAAATAATTTAAAAAGTTAAATATCATAGTTCCAATCCTACTTCCTATGCTGGTCTCTCTGGATTTGATTAAATTTCCTTCCTCTTTACTCATTAATATTGCCTGCAATAGTATCATTTAAAAAATGTGTTAGGATATTTATTATTTTGCAATATAATATTTTTATAGATATGACTGCTGACCTTTTGGTAGAGAAGAAACAATAAAACAGATGCTTTTAATAGCCACAGAGAAAGTACACTTTAAAAGACATGTTCATTTATTTACATTGATTGCTTCATTCATTGCTTCATTCATTCAGTAGATATGCATTGGGCAGCGGTTCTCAACCTGTGGGTCGCGACCCCTTTGGCGGTCGAATGACCCTTTCACAGGTGTTGCCTAAGACCATCCTGCATATCAGATATTTACATTACGATTCATAACAGTAGCAACATTACAGTGCACAATGATGGTTCCAACGACAGAACGATGGCAACTGGGAAACTTTACTGAGGATGAAGCCTTGAGTAGTCCTTGAAGGAAAGGTTTATGAGGTGACTGGAAACTGAGAGGTGAGAAGGTGGGGGGGGGGTATAGAGGGACGGGGCTGGCTGGCAGTGGGTGCATTTCAAATCTAGGCACATGCAGGAGCGCAGGCTGGAAGGTGGAGAGAGCAAGTACCCATGGTGAACAGCAAGGGAACATCAGTGCAGATGAGGGCATGGAAAAGGTGAAGGGAGTACAGGGGGAATAAAACCACAATTCAGACACAGATAACAGTATGGTGATTACCAGAGGGAATGAGGGTGGAGGGGGTAGAAGAGGGAAAAGGGGAGGATGAGGGGTGATGGAAGGAGACTTGACTTGGGATAGTGAACATACAATACAATATACAATACAATATACAAATGATGTATTATATAATTATATACCTGAAACCTTTATTAACCAACTGACCCCAATAAATTAAATTTAAAAAACAAACAGCGTGCTCCCCAAATTCACTCAACCGCTGGGTTTTCTTTTAATTAACACAACTGCGACCTTAAAAACTTTAGTAAATGCCTTTGCTTTCCAGCTGTTTTTATTGATTTAGGTTGTAGGACTTCAATTTTCAGTAGGACTCTCTGGATTCACTGTTCAACAAGTTACACTCATGCTGTTATCCTGCCATACTACCTGTGTCTCTGAGAAATGACTTCCCTCTTAGAGAGATTCCTGTTGACACAAAATTATAGACTGTCAGATAGGACCTTGGAAGGCTTTCTGTTCATAGTGGTTCAAATATATAAATATCTCGGCAGCAAAATTTATACCAACAGTTGAGGTGGATCAGCCCAACTGCTGTTCTTCACTAGGGAAGGTTCTATAAAAAAACAACCAGCAACCCAAATTAATAATTATAACACTGACAATGTTACCAGCTCAGTCCTGTGCTGTCCCAGACCCCAGAACCCACAAGCAGGGCACCAGAAAGGGATTCTTGATGTTCCTGAAGATGTTCTAGCGCATTATCCCAGCATGGGTAATATCGAACTTGGTTTGTGATTTTTGGAGGGCAGAGAGCATGGGCTGACTTTCCTTGCATCAGAGGTTTCTATTCACTTACATAAGCTCCAAGGCATCCACAGCAGAATTGCTTAACAAAGTCAATGCCTCTTTGCCCCTTAGCTGGGCATTCTCATCAGGACCTTCCTGTGAGTTCCTGGCGTTCTGTGGACATGCTCAGTTCACAGAAATCCCTGCACCTGGTGCGTAGAAATGATCTCCAGGCTCAAGAGGAATGAAAAAGAACAGAATGCCACATTTGAGAAGTCCAGCTCATATTCTCATTATCCACAGACTTTAAAACTGAGGCTCGGAGACTGAATGACCTGAGCCACAGGCTAAGACCCAAATCCTAAACATCTGCTCTTTCTCCTTTCTGGACTTCCAACCCAAGGCCCACTCACTCTCTTCTCTAATCCCACCATCTCTATCCTAAAGAGCCTTTTCCAAATAGATTAGTCACGAATCCAGTCCCTCCTCTCCATTTTTCCTGCCGCCTTCCTAGCGCAGCATCACCGTCTTGCCTGGATAACTGTAGCAGTTTACAAACGGCTCTCCATGTCTCTAGTCTTGCTCCACCTCTCTGTCCACATGGAACACACTCTAGTCTTTTCAAAATACTCCCTTTTAAACAACTTTTGAATTCCTCATTGTCTTAAGTATAAAGGATACACTTCTTAACGTAGGCTGTGAGACCTTTCAAGGTTTAGCTAACATTTCCTCTTCAGACTTGTGCCGTATAGATTTTGTTGGCTGACTTCTCACCTCTTCATCCTGCTCTGTACCTGGAAGCTGATAAACATGGACCACATATGGCTGCTGGTTGGGTTTGGCAAGTGGGGAACACAAGCAGGAGAGCAGAGTGAGGGAAGGCAATGAGAGTGGGTGTTTATTCTGCTGGGTTTTTCCCTTCAGGGACCCAGTACTATCAGGTGGATCTTTTTCTCTGTGGGTTCATGCAACTGCTTCCTCCCATTGTCCCTTCCACTCTAGGAGAAGTAAGAGCTCCCATGGTTAACAGTCCTGAAGTCTCTCTTAGGTTTTAATATATCATGCCCACTCATTTGTAAATAACCCCTGAGTTAAACTCTCTTCAAATGATTCACTTTGAATCTACCAGTTGTTTCCTGCCAAGTCCTCAACTGATATTTGGCCAGTCCCCCTCATTTACATGTTAATTTAGAATTATATTGAATAATGGTAGTCTCTGGAACAAGTGTACCCTGATCACTCTTCCCTGAGGCTTTGTACGTGCTGTTCCTTCTGCCTGAATTGCCTTCCCTCTCCCCAAGTTTCCGTTGTCCCCATCCTTCAGGTCTATATTTCAATTAATAACTGCTCCCAATTCATTGATGTGTGTTCCCTAGTAGACATATCCTTGGAAGGCCAGGTGCTGTGTCTTATTTATCCCCGTAAACTCACAACCTATTGCAGAGCCTAGGACATGGTAGCTACTCAACAAACATTTCAGTTCTTACTTGCTCTGAAACTTCCCCTGGAATTTCCCAGGGAGTTATAACTACTATTTGCTGGGCACTGAGCAAGTACCAACAAGCTATGAAAAGGACACTGCTCTAATTCTTGAGGAGTCCACAGTCCTTGGTCTACCTCACAGATTATGTAAGGACTCCAATAAGATCACATATACAGCCGAAACCGGTTTGGCTCAGTCGGCCTGCGGACTGAAAGGTCCCAGGTTCGATTCCGGTCAAGGGCATGTACCTGGGTTGTGGGCACATCCCCAGTAGGAGATGTGCAGGAGGCAGCTGATCGATGTTTCTCTCTCATCGATGTTTCTAACTCTCTATCTCTCTCCCTTCCTCTCTGTAAAAAAATCAATAGAATATATATTTTTAAAAAGATCATATATACATAAAATTGCACTTCTAATAAGAGACAGATCCAAATATTAGTTTTTATTTGGAAGAACACATCACAAAAACAGATTATCTTAAGTGTAAGACTTCCCTGATGAATCAAATGTCTGATCCTTATTCCTGCCAATTTCCAAAAATCTGTTAGCTACTGCTGACTCAAGAAACAATTTTAAGGTGTTTCTAATAAGGCTCTTGTCCTTGAAGGTAGCTGTCTGAGGATACCCAGCAGAGCAGGGAAGGTCGTGTTCCCGCTGGCCTACCCTAGTCAAGTTTCAAAGACTTTGCAATAAAATCATGGAGCACCACAAGCTACCATTATCTTGCATTTTGTTTAGAAGATTACATTGACTATACCATGCTGGCCTGTGCATGGGTTTAGGAGTTCAGCAGTACTTTTCATGATGATGATAATGGCTAATTTAAGCACAGAGCTTCAGTATTGTAATGTGGCAGCTTCTTGGAAGCTTTGAAAATCTGAGTCAAGGTCTGTGATGTGGTTTAGAACAAGAAGCTGCCTATCCACAAAGTTGTTTTTCTCTTCCTAGCCACAAAGTTGGCTTTTTGAGAGGCAACCTTCCTGTCTAGCCCTGAAGACAAAACCCTGCATAAAGGGCTCCCAGTAATACCCTCTTACTAGCTGAGGACATCAGTTCCCACCCATGGTGTAATTACATGCTGCTATGTCACCCACCGTTGGTGCTGAGATCTATCCTGTGACATTTTAGCCATTATACTCAAATAAGTGAAATTTGGGAGCTGATAAACATGGAAAACATTAAAAATATAATTTTTATTCATAATAAAACATGAGAGTTGTGAAAAACATGATTTTTAATAATTCACTGTGAATCAAGACTTTTTCTATAACTTCATTCTTGCAATCACTTGATTTTCAAATTGGTCTCTTGATTAGAATTCATGAAGTGAAGTTATCATGAGTGCACTAGAGGCCTGGTGCATGAATTCGTGTATAGGTGGGGTCCCTCAGCCTGGCGGGTGATTGGGGCCAATCAGGGCTGGCCGGCCAGGGGAAGTGACTGAGGGAGGTTGACTGGCCACAGGAGGTTGGCTGTGGGAGCGCACTGACCACCAGGGGGCAGCTCCTGCGTTGAGTGTCTGCCCCCTGGTGGTCAGTGTGCGTCATAGCGACCAGCCAGTCATCTAGTTGTCTGGTTGTCATGGTCACTTAGGCTTTTTATATATACAGTGTTTCCATTTATAAAACAGATATTGCACTTAACCCAGCACATTCAGAACACAAAATAAGCCAAGTGGCCAAGGGTTGGAGCAAGAGCCTAACTGGATGAGTTGTTTAAGAATGAGAGGCCATTTCTAAATGAATGGGAACATTGCTTCACACCAGTTTATCTTAAATCACAACAATTTGGTACTGTCACATGACCAGGAACATATAAAACTAGGCATTGGCTATCAGGTCTTCTTGGACAGGTGCAGAGCTGGGAAGATCAAAGTGGGGGTGATGGTGTGGGTGATGATTGGAGGGGCAGTTTCCTGCCTTACCCTCCTCACCCCCTAGCTCCTGGACCTAGAGAAGGCTGATGTGTAGAGGATATTCAATATATGGTTGTTGCATGAATGACCACGTCTAGCCAGGCAAAATCAGATTAAAGCAATCTGAATGAGTGGTGCTAAAAACTAGTGAAAATCACAAATGCCAGTTGCGGTGGAGGGGTGCAGAAAGAAGGCAGAAGGCTAATATCACTGACCTAGCCTTGGTTGGAAGGTTGATGGAAGTCACTATCTCTCCATCAATACTTATGACATATCTTCAAGGCACTATTCTAAGAACTTGACAAATATTCACTCATTTCATCTTCACAATGACCTTATCAGATAGCCACTATTATTATGTCTATTTTACTAATGAGGAGACTGATGCACCAGGAGGATGATACCTTGCCTCAGGTCTCACAGCTGAAGAGTGGCTGGTTTAGGAATGGAATACTAGAAGTCTGGCTCCAGAGTCTGGGCTCTGACCACTCCACTACAATGCCGCTCTATTCACCCAGCAGGTGCTCTCTAAATAGGTTAGCCGCTATAATCAGAGCTCCTTTGGACCAGATGTCTGCAGTTGTCCCAGCCTTGAGGAGAAACAAAGTCAGCTCTCAGGCTGCTTCGGAGCCTGCCCGGTAGGTGTTGGCAGGTAGGTAAGCTCACATCCTGGATTTGACTTGAACATGATCCAGGTTTCTGGAAAGACCATTCAAATCTTTACCCAAAAACTGCCTGTTCCATTATAGTATTAAAATGATATATCTCCCTCTTCTTCTCCTTCTTTTGCAGGCCAGGAAGAACTAATGTTGGAGAAAATGTGTTGACTTTCTTTGTTCCTTTTTGTCCCTGGTGTTGTAAAAATGTAGCCTAAGGAAAGCTCTAGGCCAGTGGTTCTCAACCTTCCTAATGCCGCGACCCTTTAATACAGTTCCTCATGTTGTGGTGACCCCAACCATAAAATTATTTTCGTTGCTACTTCATAACTGTAATTTTGCTACTGTTATGAACCGTAATGTAAATATCTGATATGCAGAATGTATTTTCATTGTTACAAATTGAACATAATTAAAGCATAGTGATTAATCACAAAAACAATATGTAATTATATATGTGTTTTACGAGGGTCTTAGGCGACCCCTGTGAAAGGGTCGTTCGACCCCCAAAGGGGTTGCGACCCACAGGTTGAGAACCGCTGCTCTAGGGAAATTTTTGTAGTTACTTGTCAACCTAGTTCTTTTATCAGGGTGTTTAAAGCACTTTTTAAAAAGTCTCCATTTTCTCCCAATCTCTTGGGATGGGAAATTAACATCTTAATAGGACACAATCAACAGCAAATCCTTTTTTATTACTATAAAATAGAGGAATTAATGGAAACACTTAGAGGTAGCAGATTTGTTTTGTAAATTCTCCTGATGTCTTGTTTCTGTCTTAAAATTCCACACTATTACTGCATTCTAAATTAGAATGCTGGCTCCCGCATTGTCATTTTGTATCCGGATTGAGAAAAGTGTTTTAATTTGGGCTCATCTTCGAACAAAAATCCCAAGACTGTCCCAGCGTGCACAGTAGACTGGGTCTGGGCTCTGGTACTTGCCACTGACAATATGCCTTCAGATTTAACAGACAGTTTAGAAGTTTCCCAAATACAGGGTTAGGACCCATATGTAGAAGATGCCTCAGAAAAACAGGGGAGTCAAAAAGACCTTTGAGAGGGGCGAGGCTTTATTCCCAGTGCCTAGCAAAGGGCTGGAACAAAGGAGGCACAATCAATGTATTTGCTGGTTTTCTCTGATTGGACAGAGATAGGAAAGTGCTGCCTGATCTTACCCCTCCTGTGGAACGCAAAGGCATCAAATTAAGACTCAGACACACTCAGTGCAGTGATAGGGTATGTTTGCCTGGGCTGTAGATGTGGCTAATCAATGAAAAGTGGGCCATGTGGAATCTTTAAAGCACTTGGCAAAATATAATGTCCATTTTGCTTCCTTAATGTTGTGCTTTGCTCAGTAACTTGGACGATGGCAAATGCTATTATCATATTGTTATAAACGATATGGATAGTAACATGAATGTTGGGGATGTCATTGACTGCTTTCTTTACTGGGAGTTAAGAGGCAAGACTATTTGTTTCTAGTAAATTTCTTCTTTGTGCTCCATGGCAATGCTGGATTCTACTGTGTTCCTTCTTATCGTTTTGGAAAATGAAGAAAAATGAGGCTGTGCCTGTTTTTAATTTTGTTATCAAAAAATGAGGGAAAACATCTGTTCCATGGATTTTTTCCAAGACTATCTTTTGTAAACAAACTGCCACTATTAGTTTTCGGGAATGCTTTTGATTCATGACTAGCAATGATTTTGCATATTATTATCTCAGAATCTTAATTTCTTACATATCTTTCCTCTATTTATTTCATTCTTTCATCACCTTTTATAGTTTCTCAACATGCTTCTTTATCAATAGCAAATATAATTATAATTCAACATGCTATAAGTAATTTTTTTTAATATCTACTGTTCTAGATGCTGAAGATAAACTAATAACTAAGCTGTCAAGGCTCTTGTTCTTCTGGGGCTTATTTTCAAACTAGAGGCCCAGTGCACAAATTTGTGCACAGGTGGTGGGGAGGGGGTAACTGGGGGAGGGGCTGAACAGGGGGAGGGGCCACAGGCAGTTGCCTAGCTGGCCCCACCCCTGGTTGAACTCCTGGTCAAACTCCTAGTCAAGGGGACAATTTGCATATTAGACTTTTATTATATAGGATGGGAGAAGGAAGACCATAAGTTAACAAATGAGATCATTTTATATAGTGATAAATTCGATGGAGAAGCTAAAACAGGTTATCATTTTAGTATGGAAAGGTAGATTGCTATGATGGTCAAAAACAGCGACACTGGAGCCAGATCAGAGTTTGAATCACAGCCCTAACACTTCCCTCCTGTGTGATCTTGGGCAAGTGACTTAGCCTTTCTATGCCTTAGTTTCTTCATCTCCAAAGTGGGTACAACCTTAGCCGCCGAGAGGCTGGCTGTAGGAATTGCATGGTTATAGATGAAGAGCCCTTAGAACAGCGATGGCGAACCTTTTGAGCTCGGTGTGTCAGCATTTTGAAAAACCCTAACTTAACCCTGGTGCTGTGTCACATATAGAAATTTTTTGATATTTGCAACCATAGTAAAACAAAGACTTATATTTTTGATATTTATTTTATATATTTAAATGCCATTTAACAAAGAAAAATCAACAAAAAAATGAGTTCGTGTGTCACCTCTGACACGCGTGTCATAGGTTCGCCATCACTGCCTTAGAACAATGTCTGGCATATATTAGGCACTTTGCAACTCAGCACTTTCTAGGAGGCAGGAATTACGATGATGACTTATTCATCACAATTGCCCCGGGAAGAAGCTATTATTAACTTCTTTTCACCGAGGAGAAATCTGGAGGTTAGAGGGGTTAACTACCTTTCACAAGGTCAGACAGCAGGAAAGTAGCTGAAGCACTCTGTCTTTGACTTCTGTCCTCCAACATCTGCCTCTCTTCATAAGAAGTTTTGTTTTTTCCAAATATTCACTTTCCAGTGGCTCACTTATTAAGCCCATTGTATCCAAAAATCTCATGTTTGTGACTAGAAAGACAATACAGATTCACTGACAATAAAATTCATCCTCAGGTTTTCTCTTTTCTGATTTTGATCCTTTTTCTTTCTCTTATAGAAGTCTATTTTGTATGTCTATTTTGCCACTGCCTAAAGTTCAGCTGTTCATCTTGGCAACACATTTATGTTATTTTATTCAAGTAGATTCATTAATTATCAACCATGTTGAGCCTTAGAGGTTACATACAGTTCCCTATGGCACTTTCATTTTTTACATGAAATGCTTTAGTGCAGAGTTTTAGAAAGTATTTCCATTTGTGATGCCCCAGATTTTATCCATTTAGTTGAAATTCAAAATTGCTACTATTTTTTTAAATGACCTTTTCAGATGTCTTTTTTCTCTCTCTCTAATCACATTTCCATTTAAACCAAATGACATGCAAAAATCCTCACTTCAGTGGTAATCTGCTTTCTTTTTTAAGCCCTAATCACTACTCTCTTCCTTCAATTGCTTGGACACTTGCTGTGCATTTTATTAAGCAACATCTTGCCAGAATTTTTTTAAAAAGTGCTCTCTTAGAGCAAAGGAGAGTTCTAAAGCTCCGGGGCTTAGCAGTACAACTAAGCTCTGCAGATTCTAAGACTATGCATTTAACACGTTTAATGAGGCTTTGCAAAGGAAATGCTCTCAAATTGGCCTACACAAGTGTGACATGGAGAATAGGTGAGGACATGGAGGGTGGTAGTGGAGATGAACTGTTGATTGACTATTGGCCCCACTTGGAGATGTGATGTTGCAAATGGGCACCTGAGTCAGAGTGACCATTTGGAATTTTTCTCTTGCCACTTAATTGTGTAACTTCTCTAACGTTTCATATCTTCATGTGCAAAATGGGGATAACAATGTTATAGGGTTTGTGAGGGTTAAATGGCATAACATTCAGAAATATTTAGACATACTGAGCCTAATGATAATAATTATTAGTTGTTACCTACTCTCTCCATGTGTATAGTATTTGTGATTGCTTGAGTCCTTGAACCTAGTTCATTCCTTAATGTATGCACAATTCCTGGTGGAATAAACCAGAAACTCTTATTTTGCCTCCACCCAACTGTTTGCCATTTATTTTTACTATTGTCTTTAGAGCCACCATCAGCTTTTCCAAATGGTCCAACCCATTTTCAAGATGCACAGATTTAAAAAAACACCAGCACTCAAATCTTCCTTGACTGAGTCATTCAACAAACATTCATTGACTATCTAGCCCTGGCCAGTATTGTTCCATTGGTTGAGTGTTGTCCTGTACTTTGAAAAGCTGCCTGGTCAGGGCATATGCCCTGGTGGCGGGTTCAATCCCTGGTATGGTGCATGCAGGAGGCAACCAAATGATACTTCTCTATCTCTCTCCCTGGTCCTTTCTTTCTAAAAATCAATTAACTATTAAAAATACACATACTCATTGACTATCTACTATAGTCACTTCCTTCCCCCATGAGGTTTATAGTCTGCAGAGAGATTGGACATTTGTTTATGTAAATTGCAAGATGAAGGGAGAAATGAAACAATACAAGATACTGAGGTAGCACAGAGGAAGCAGTGTTATTCTGGGGATGGAGTGGTGAAGCCAGGAAGGCTTCCCACAGGAGATGTTCTCTAGCTTGTTCTTTGAAAGAAAAGTTTGTCAAGTAGACAAGGAAAGAAGGTTATTCTGGGCAGACAGAGAAATAATTGATAAGTCACAGAGACAAAACATCAAGGCCTGTTAGGCAAATGATAAGCCATCTATTGTTATCTATAATAATAAAAGCCTAATTCGCTAATTAGACCAGGTGTCCTTCTGGATGTCCTTCCAGACGACCTTCCAAATGAAGCTGTGGCAGGTGGGGTCCAAGGCAGAGGCAGCTGCCACGGCGGCGAGGGGCTGAGCCCCTTGCACAAATTTCATGCATTGGGCCTCTAGTTAAAATATAAAGCTCAAGGAGAGGTATAACTGGGGACGTGAGAGGAGACATACATTTAGATATAAGCATTTAGATGAAAAGTACCTAAGAAGACTATGCCTGGCATACAATACTCGATAGGTGCATTTAAGTATTATTCTAAAGACCAACTCTCATCTTATAAAATAAAGTAGTTTATATTTTATATTCAGATATTATATTTGTAGTTTCTTTATAGCTTGTTCTGTAGTCTCAGGTTCTCTGTAAAGTTTTATTTTTTTTTGGCTTATAATTAGGAAAGACAAAGATATGGAATTGCAAAGAGAAAACAAATTGTGAGAGAAATTTGACAGCTCAGACAAAAAAACTAAAATATTGCATACTTAAAATTTCTATACCATCAACAATCACAGAATGATCAAATAAATGATCAACAAGAAAATACACTTTCTTGGCTTCCAATAAGAAGATTCAATTTTCATTTATCAGAAGACTATTGAAAATGTTTTCTCTTGAATTTACTAGAAGGGAAAAATGTGTTCCTAACTGTAAATAGAACTATCCAAATTGAAAACATTTTATTTTTCTTTAGTAGTTTTCTCTGCATGTGTTCCCTGCCTCACCATTCACTGCCTCAATAATCTTCCCATCTTGATTTCTTTGGGTTTTGATGATGATTAGGAAGACATTCTATTTTCATTATTTCTTACTAATAGTTTCCAAAGCAATTATTTGTCTGCAATTTTATAGGTAATTGTGTTTCTTTTAAAATGTCCTTTGTATTTCTGTTGCCCATTGCTAAATCTTACCAGCTGGAAATTATCACTAAAACTCAACATTCCTGCTTTGCTTCCTGGAAAAATCTCCCGCAATGAGTGATAACTATTTTCAAGAAATCCAAATATTTAAAAGAAAATAAAAGTATTAAAAATTTGGGTAATATAGGGTATGATTATCTACAGTACTAATATATCAATCATTTATAAAGAATCTTCTGATTGACCGTAAACAAAGAGGAATTTATGTATTCAATTCACACAAAGAAAGATTGTTAAATATTTTTATGAAGATTCTATTGTATGAAACTAGGTAAGTCTTGCATATGTTTCCAAGGAAATGTGGAGACTTTAACCTTGATTTCAGATCCCTTTAGATTCCAGTGACCTCTTTAGAGGATGTTAAGTGTCCCAAATTTTTCTAGGAAGAAAGCATATCAGTTAGGAAGAGCAACTGCATGAAGGTTTCTTTTGGAACTTGTGATCCCTTGGCAATTTACACAGCAATTGGGTATTCTACAGTCATATTGAAAGAAAATTAATATTTATAAAATTATTTCTGACTTGGGAAATATCTTATAGTATGAAGAACTGACGTAAATGGTAACCCAACTAAGAAATACAATTTTTTTATTCCTTAACTCTCCAGGCTATTAAGTATCCTCCTATTTAGCATTTTTCTCCTTTAAAACACTGAAAATAAGATTTACCTATATTCCTCTATGGTCTTAGCTTCAGTTTTTATTTAAATAAGTTGCTCATTAATTAAATTACTGCCTATCAGGGCAAGGGGAAATGAGGTCAATGGAGACAAAGTTGGAAATGAGACTTCTCAGTGTATAACTTCTAAAATTTTGATTTTTTGACCCATGTAATTATATTACTACTAGTGGCCTGGTGCACGAAATTCATGCACATTAAAAGGGAATTAATTAGAGGGAATATTTTAATATTGCTATTTGCCCTTTCTCTATAATAGAACTGTCAGAGATGAAAGAAAATTAGTAAAATGTATACGAAAATCTCCCTCCTGTCAGAGTTTGGGGTGTGCCACAGGACACAAAGTCAAATCCCCGCCCACCCGTGTGCAAGTTGAAATCACGCGAGACCCAGACCCGGCCATCCCCACCCCCGTCAAGCCCCGCAGGGCGGGGGGTTCGGCCTCAGGTCCCCCGGCCCATTTTCAGGCCCCCTGGCCCCAGTGCCAAGGTGGGGGACATGGCCTAAGTTCCCTGGCTTGGCTTCAGGTCCCCCAGCCCCAGCCTCAGGTCCCCTGGCGTGGGCGCCAGTGCAGGGAGAGCGGCCTTAGGTCCTCTGACCCCGGCACAAGGGCGTGAGGGCACAAGGGCACGAGGGCATACAACCATTTTCATATTAACTCTTTATTATATAGGATTAAAAATGAAGTTAAAATGTATGAAGCACAAGACATAGAATCAGAGGGTCTGGGTGCAAGTTCAGCTCACAGCATTTACTAGTACCATGACCCTGGGAAAATCGCTTAACTTCACTAAGCTTCACTTTCTTTCCTATGAATTAGAATGATGATAAACTTTTATACCTGTCTATTTATCTCAGTTATTCTGTAGATCTGATGAGAAACAGCAAAGTATTAAACTTGTGCAAGTTACTATTTTATATTTCATTTAATTTTTCCAAGACTATAAAATGCACAAAGCCACTATTGAGTTCATTAGGGTAAAAAAGTCTACTTGTTTGCTTATTTTCTTTTTCTCTCACACACTAGAGAATGAAAATAAAACTGAAAGTATCAGCAGCGATGCCAGAATCTACCTTTGGGTGGCATGATCTACTCCCATAGAATGAATATCTTTTTAGCACCGAAAATCAATGTTTGGGATTTCTAGTTAACTAACATGCCTCCTCATAGGCATTTCAGTGGGGATGTATTTGCTCCCCTACAGTTCAAGAAAAACTTTAAGGCATGAACATTTATTTAACACAGTCATTCATTCTATAAATATTTATTGAACACCTACTGTGTGCCAGGCACTGTTCTAGGCCTTAAAGACACAGCCATGATCAAAACAGAAAGAATTTGCTCTCATGGAGTTTACATTCTTATGGAAAATTAACTGAGCTTACAGCTTTTTAAATTTTTTTATTATTAAAAAAAATGTTCTTTACTGATTTCAGAGAGGAAGGGAGAGGAAGAGAGAGATAGAAACATCAATGATCAGACAGAATCATTGATCAGCTGCCTCTTGCACACCCCACAATGGGGATAGAGCCCACAATCCAGGCATGTGCCATGACCAGGAATAAAACCGTGACCTTCTGGTTCAAAGGTCAGTGCTCAACCACTGAGCCACATCAGCCAGGCTACAGGGATTTTTAGATCCTAACCATATACACAGACCTTAATTTGAATAGGTTTTCCTGCCTTCTGCTAAAATAGCTTAAAACTGTTTTTTGGTGGTAGAATCATTGTTTTATGTAGCCAAGACCAAATATGAAAAGCAACAAAGCCTGCTCTGGTTGGAGTGGGATTGAGGTCAGGACCCAAGCTGCCTCCTTTCATACTCCCTACTCCATACCCTTGCATTTCCTTTACTGGACCATAGCAGTGTTCAGAGAGCAGGTTACTTGACACTCCCACAGAAGGAGTTATTTCAATATCAATGTGTTACCTGAAAAAAATCCCTCAAAACCCTGAATCCACAGTCTTCCAAGGGCATTTTCAAGGTTCTTTCCACCTTTGGGTCTGCTTCTGTCTCTCTCTCTCTCCACATAATAACCACATTATAGGCTTTCTGGTCTTTCTTGTAATTCCCATAATAATGATAGTTACCACTTATTGAAGATGTGCTATTTGGCAGGAACTGTGCTTGGCATTTTACATGAATTGATTCATTTAATCCTCAAGATTGTCCAGTGAGATGGGTGTAAATGCCCCTATTTTATAGGAAAAGAATGATATTCCTAGTGGCCATTTGTCCAAGGTCACACAGCTGTTAAAGGTGGAGCTGGAATTTGAACCATATCTATCTGATTTCACAGTAGGAGCTCTTAACCACCGATCTTCCCAAACTCTGTGAGGCTCTTTGACCCTCTCAGCGATAGTTCTAAGTACAGTGCAAAGTATCTTGATGGGCAGAGAGGAGCACAGTGTTCACTCAAACAAGCTTGTTGTTGAGGGCTGTGATACTAGGTGTCATTTATGGATGACCCACTACATTCCAGATTCTACATCCATTGTCTCCATTCTTCTAGCAACTTTTGAAGGTAAATATAATCATCCCTATGCTATACGTGAAGAATCTCAGGCTCAGAGAGGTTGTCCCTCACTCACTTAAGGCCTCACAGATAGTAAAGGATGAGTTCTCTGCCTGCCTTTATACCATTTTTGGAATCATAACTATTCCCAGAGCTGAACTGCAGGCCCAAGACTCCTATGTCCTGAAAAGAACAAAAACAATAACAACAAAAAGAAAGGAGAGCACACTTTCCTAGACTGGATCCTGGATCTGTTCCCCAGCCCAGGTTCTACTCCAAACCAGTACAGCTTGCCTCCATTCTCAATCACATGGGATTACTGGATTCCCTGATCCTGCCCACCCACTGGCCCTGCCTAGCTTGAACATTCCTATGTCTATTTCCCCATTAGACTCATTTTCGATCCCTCTGTACTTCCCTTTTTTCTCTCCCTGAGTACATGGCATCTTCCTTTCTTTGGATTCCCCATACCCTTTATTCCTTCCCATTTTTCTCTACAACATTTTTAGAGCCACACAAATCTGGCTCCTTTTCCCTTTTCCTATGAGAAGCAGTCTAGTGCAATGGTTGTTCTGGAATCTTTCTGCCTAAGATCGAATCCTGGTTGTACTCTACTGGCTAGTTGTCTAACCTTGGGAAAACCACTAATGCTGCATCTCAGTTTCCTCATTTGTAAATGAGCAAATGAGCAAAGCAACAGAACCTGTGTACTAGGTTTTTGAGAAGTTTAAATGAGTTAACATATGCAGAGATTTTAGAATGTCATCAGGCTCAAGCGAGTGTTCCATACAGGCTAGTTTTAATTATTCTCTTTCTTGCAATTATCCCTCTTTCCATTTCCATCTTCCTTTTGTTCAGCTTTAGCTAAAATTTTTTAAAAAACTAAAAAGAGATTTCCTATAAAATAGATATATTTATTCATGAGAATCTTACATTCATTTTTTATTGTCTACATTTATTAAATGCCTATTATGAATGAGGCACTGTGCTAGGGACTGAATATGGAAAAATAAATATAACATGCTTTTCTCTGAGAAATTTATTATCTTGTAAATTGTTAATCATAGTTGGCCACATTTTTATGGACTGGAAGAATTTATATATTTGTATAAGCCAATATATATGTTTATTGGTTTTATCACCTACTTTCCCCCTGAGTCTGTCTACTTCTCTCCACCTATTCTGCTACTACTCTGATCCAACCACCACCTCCTCTCACCTTGATGAGTGTCTTTCACCTGGTGTTTCCCAAGTCCCTTCAGAGCTCTCAGACCTATTTTCCATTCAGCAAGCCATGTCAATCTTTTTGAAAAGCAAATCCGATTCTGCAAGCCTTTCAACACTATTGCTTTCAGAAGAAAGAACCAAATAATCAACACAGTTCTGCATGATCTGCCTCTGCCACCCTCTTTCACCATCTTATACATGGTGTTTCTTCCACTTCCTCCGGTTTTCTGTCAGTCCTTCCATAGCACCATCCTCTGTCCTTCACAGGTGACTTAACATACCTTTCTCTCCTGTTCCTTAAAACTCCTTCCTCTGCTTTGATAAGTTAATGCCTACTCACCCTTCAGATGAACAAAGCCTTGCTTCCTTGGAATGCCTTCTTTTTTTTAAATGTTATTTTATTGTTTAAAGTATTACAAATAGTAGTAAATATGTCTCCCCCGCCCCCTTTTTTCTTTTGCCCTCTTGACCCTCCATCTAGGTTAGAGTTTTTTTGTCTGTTTTGGTCTGGCCTGGTTTAATACACTGTAAGAATATACTTGAGTTTCTAAATTCTAAGAATCTAAATCCAAATTCTTTCCTTTTTCTAGAGGAACCTTAGCTACTATAATTCACTAGTGTGATTTTCCTTGGTTAAGTACAGGTACACTAGGGAAAGGGCCACATCTATTTTGTTCATCATTCTGTCTCTAATGTCCAGGGCAATGTATCACTCATCAGAAGCATTAAGTAAGCATTAGGTGAATGAAGACTGAGTGAATGTTTGTTCTGTCATTATTTAATTTTTGTAATAGGTCAGCAACTCTTTGTTAAGAAAACAATTACCCTTAATAGTGGGAACATGAAAATGAGGAAATTGAGAAGGAAACTAGAATAGATTATCTTGAACCAAAGTGCAGTTTGGACATCTTTGCCTTTTATAGACTGTCATTGAGTCTACTAGGAATCCTATTTGGGTTAGGGATTTATAAAACACATTGAAGATGCATATACTTTCTATGCTTGGCTTTTCCATTTTAAAGTAGCTATTATTTTGATTCTGAGAATTCAAGAATATGGTCACTATTCCAACTTTCTGCAGCCATGATTTCCTGAAATTATTTTTTTTTTCATATTTCATCTTTTCAGCCTTAGTAAATCCATTTACAAGCTTAGTAGTTGTAATTTATAATTTAATAATTTATTAGGTTGATAAAATTCAGACTACCATGGTTCTATAAACAAAGAGGCCATTCACAGTAAGTTGTTTATCTTGAAAGCCCCAACAAGCAATAACTGCTTCTAATGGAATTAAACTTAAAACCATTATCGGAGGATTCAAATCCTATTGAACACAAAGAGAGCAATTTCCATAAGTGGGTGAAAGCAGAATTTCCATGTTTTAAAATGTGTGGAATAAAAAGAGAACATTTAGAAATTATCTGTTTGTAACTATTGTACTTTGATGAAAAGTGTTAATTAGGAAACACAGTAAACTAAATTTCATAGAACATCAGCTGGAAAGAGCCTGAACAATAATTTCTCTAACCATCTTTGTTAACAAACAAGGGAATCAATGTTCAGAAAAGTGATGTGGCTTTCATGTGGTCAATAAAGCATCGGCTGCAGAGTCAGGGAAAGGAAAAGAAAGATGCCTCATTATTCATTATTAAATCCAAGGATTGGCTTAAATAGGGGTTATGTTCAAACAAATGTGGGGGTAAACTACTAGTAGACTGGGAGCCCACACTATGGAGGTAAGCAAGTAGGTACTTGAAATCTGTCTAGATTTATATTCCCTTTCTGTTTGTCTCTGCAGAATATACGTTTACAGTTCTCTAACATCCTGAAATGCCATATCAAGTGGAAGGGTTTTCTAATGAGGAACTATGTTCATCTTGTAATACTTATATAGTCAAGAATAGGATTTAAACCCTTTGTTTCCATGTATTTGATCTGGTTGTTACTAAAGACAAGTAAAGATCTAAGTGATCTTTTTGGTTGTCAAATGTGTTTAGCAAAGGATTTATTTAACCTCTGTATTAACAAGTGAGTGCTTTATGTCACGAGATGCCAACTAATATAAAATTACAGGATGAGACACTCAAAGATTAATGTGTTTAATTATGGAATGAGAATTGATATGGGGATGGGGACATAGATGAAATGGGGAGGAGGCATAATCTAGAATCAACTGTAAATATTTTTAGCTCCTTTGATATGAGTTTGAGATGTTATATTCCCAGAATAGTTTATGAGGTCAAGAGAATTTTCTGAGAGTCAGGAATTGATACTTCTGTTGGTCCATTACATTTTTTTCTCTGGGCCCAGACTGGGGTGTGAGCATGGAGAGGGATAAAGTATCTGGAGAGAACCTCCTTTGAATCTGTAGACTCTACTTACAGGATATAGAAATAATCTTTCCCATCATATTCTGTGGTGCTATGTGCAAGATGGAGGTTGGAGAGGAAACAAAAACAATAAGGAAAAGGCTAAAACAAAGGATACCTTGAATAAGTGGATATTACTGGAGATTTTTAGTTGCAGGAAGAGGCAGTAGCTGTTAGTCGAATATATGTGTGTGAGAGAGCTGTGAAGAAAGACATGTAATAAAAATTCCAGAATCATGTAAAAATTTAGTTTAGTTTCCTTCCTAATATTTTGGTAAAAATTAGAGTATGCCTACTAGATTAATTAAACCAGATTTAATGTAATCTATTGTAGAAATCTGACATATGGCAATACAGACTATCACTAAAGATGAAATGATTGATGATAGATAGATGAATGGATGAGCAGACAGGTGAATAGATGGACTGATGGAGGGATGGATGGATGAATGGATGAATGGGCTGCAGGAAGAAGTTAGAATTGGAAAATCATAATATACTTGATTATATATCGAATTACCAGTATTGCAAGATTGCTTGTTATTTGTAAAATGAACAATAATTGCTTATATTTTTAAAGCTTTCTTTTACACATCATTCAACTGTGATACATGCATAAGAGCAATTAATAACAGTAACAAGTTAGAAATGAAAGTGGAGTTGTATACAAGAGAAAACCCTGAGACTCCATGAGAATTTTTTAATCCCTTTATGTCCATTTGATTATAATAATAGAGTTAGATTCCTTGGGCTATTTAAGTCACCTGCCTCTGAGCTTCTATAGGGAGTTAAAAGAATTAAGGAATTTACTAGCTGTTCAGCTAGCCTCAGCTTTAGTAGTTATGACAACTTTTAAGATAGTGAACTGTTTTCTCATCTGAATGCTGACTGAGCTTCAGCTCCCCATATCTGTGAAATGAGGAAGCTGGATAAGTTGATCTTTGAGGATTCTTCCAACTCTTAATTTCTGTTTCTCAATGATCCTCTTAAAACCACAACAAAATGCATCAAATTAACTAGATTGTGTGGTTATTTCTTCTTAAAGAATCCAAAAAAATGCAAAAAGATGTAATGTTAATGACAAAGCTTTCAAGTAATGGAATTTATGCTTCTAAACTACCTGAGATTAGGGGTCATGTTTTTAATCTAGAATTTAATAACTGGAGGGGTATTCTGATAATGTCTTATCAGCCAAAACTGTTTTTTTATTTTATTTATTTTACCAGTGAGAACACCGAGGCTATAAAGATGAATAACACCACACGGTCACACAGCTTGAGTTAGAGTTGGCACTAGAATTCTGATCTTCTCTCCCCAGTTCAGTCTTGCACAGTACTTTCCATCCCAAAGCTCATTTTAAATGTTCCCTGAGGATGCTGATGCAATTTCTAACCAAGACCCACAGCTAGACTTTATAAATCTTGCCTGGGCATTTAAGATGCAGTTATTTGTACCAAGAAAACATTTCAACATGCCACAGCTGCTCATTCATATGCATAAACTTATGTAGACATCAATTTAAAGAAAGAAATATAGCATGCATTTTAAGTAAGCTTTTTGGATGTTGTATATGCTTTCATTTCTAAGAAACTCCAGGTATTGAAGGCATCCATATTCTTCAGAGAGTAAACCAGATATTCATTTCAAGCTCTCGCCATATCTTTGACCTTGTAGAAAAATGCACCAGAGGCTCCAATTCTGGTTTAAGCTTGGTGACTTTCAGAGTGGTTACCCTGAATAAGATCAGAGTTTCATGTCATGCTGAAAGAATACCTACATTTCTTTCTGAATTAGTTTCATACTTTAAAAAGAATGAAAAAGGTTATTTAAATGAACTTCTGATCTCAAACATAGTGAATTACTCAAAGAAATTTTATAATGATGCCTCAATGACTTTCAGTTCATGGAGCTATCCATCGGGGAGGGGTTCAACCTGACCCCTCCCCAACACAATGCTTCTTTACTCACCTACAGGAAAGAACAGACTTAAAGGGAATGAAACCTTATGAATAGGTTCATTGCCTCATTAACAGTAACTTGAACAAAGTTTATGAATTTGCTTGAAAATCTGTATTTAGAGGATGGGGTAGCCCGTGGTCGGCAAATAGCGGCTCGCGAGCCATATGCCGCTCTTTGGTCCCTTGAGTGTGGCTCTTCCTAAGCCTAGGAGTACCCTAATTAAGTTAATAACAATTTACCTACCTATATAGCTTAAGTTTAAAAAATTTGGCTCTCTCACCCTGACTGGTTTGCCTCAGTGGATAAAGCGTCGGCGGACTGAAGGGTCCCAGGTTCGATTCCAGTCAAGGGCATGTACCTTGGTTGCAGGCACATCCCCAGGAGGGGGTGTGCAGGAGGCAGCTGATTGATGTTTCTCTCTCTCTCATCAATGTTTCTAACTCTCTATCCCTCTCCCTTCCTCTCTGTAAAAAATCAATAAAATATATTTAAAAAATAAAAAATTTGGCTCTCAAAAGAAATTTCAATCGCTGTACCGTTGATATTTGGCTCTGCTGACTAATGAGCTTGCCGACCACTGGGGTAGACAAAGTAGAGGCGGATGACACATTAACTTAGGCCGCTTGCAGCCCAACAGATCCCCAATCAAACCACTGAAGCATGACTAGTCATTGAGTAATACATGCCAGGTATCGAACCCGGTGATGCGGTCTCATATAACTTTGCCCCCTATGCCAGGTAGAGTCCAATTCAATAGTGACAAGTGACAGTTCTTACAGTGCCCCTGAGTATTCTAGAGCAGTGTTCAAACTTTAATGTGTGTACAGATAACCTGCAGGTCTTGACAAAAATGCAGATTCTGACTTAGTGGGCCTGAATGGGGGCTTGAGATTGTGCAGTTCTAACAAGCTCTCGGTTGATGTTTATGCTGCTAGTTCATGGACCACTCTTGGTAGACCAAGACTCTAGAATAATTAATTTCCTCCTCTAAGGTTTACTCCCTCACTTCTTTTAAGTCTCTGCTGAAATAGCATCTTATTCGCAACATATATTCCCTGCCCAACATATATTTCTCTGTCACTATAATCTTTACCCTGATTCATATTTATTTATACTACTTATCACTATCTGACAAATGTTATATTTATTTATATTGAGTCACTGCTTAGCATTACCCTAGAACATTGACTGAGGCATAATAAAGTGTTCAGTCTATTGAATGAATGAATTATATATGAACCACATGGCTATTCTATCACAACACCATCAACCATACCACATGTATAAGCCTCCAGGCAATAAACAACTCTGTCCTTTGGACTTTTTTTTTAGGAACTCAAGTAGTATTCTGTGAAACAATAAGATGTGAAGGAAAACAGGTCCCTCCACTGTCTACTCAAGTACCTGCTGGCTGATGGGGACCACCATCAACTTCCTCTTTTTTACTTGCAAGCACGTCTGAAGCCCTTGAAGTGTTCCCAACAGTGCCCTGAGTAGACAGATTAAAGGCAAGTGGATATTGGTGACTTTCATAGGAATAGCTTGGCCATTAATTGTCTTCATTTTGTGCTTCATACAACAATTTATATCATTTACTTGGCTCTTAGTGAATATCTGGTGGTTTATGATTTCAACTGCAGTCAGTAGTCTCACACTAAATATAGGTATTATTATTATTATACTAGTAAGAAGGTAACAGTGATATAAAAATTTGCCCATTCTGACACAGAGGCTGTGTCAAGTGTACAATTAGGTTGTAATCATTACCGTTTTTATTTATTAATGCTGTTAAAGTAGAGTTTAGAACTTTAAAAAATGTTAGAGCCTTAATCATCTATTCTTTGTGCTATGTTAAAGAGCAACAGCTGTAAACTTTCTGAAATTTTGTAACAAAAACCAAAAAGGCACTATCTACAAATTGCGTCAACAACTATCCATTCCTTGGATTCTTAACATTTCTGTATCTAATGTCAAAACTCTAGGCCATTCACTCAATATTTACTCATTAATTACTTCTTAAGAACCTATTATTAATATTGGCCAACACACTGAAGATATAATATTACACTTCTAAAACAATGGGATAACCATTTGATAACTCTTAAATTAAGAACAGTCAAGTTCATATTGAGCAAATTAACATGGGTGATAAAATGAGTGATAGAAGAGGTCCTTGCCCTCTAGAAGCTAACCTGAGTAGAGAAATGCGCAAATCATGATAAGGGGTAAACCAGGTACCTGAATACAGGTCTAGGGAGCTCATAGAAATAAGCAATTCATGTTGTTTTAGCAGAATAAAGAGTTTCTTAGTGGAATTGACATCTGAGGGTCCTGAAAATGACTAGCAGTCCTTCTGGTGGAAAAGGAGAAAAGGGAATTCCAGGTAGAGGAAGCCACATGAGCAAAGGCTCAGAAACATGACAATTCAGAATCAAGTGTAGGAACAGGAAGCAGTCTTATGCAGCAGTAGTAGAGGATGAGGAAAAAGGATATTGGCCCTGGCTGGTGCTGGAGGCTAATTCCAGCAGGGTCATAATAAATGCAGAAGTCCTCAAATAAATGCTGGACTCTTCCAGCAGGGCTGAAAATCTGCATATATTATTGCCTGCTGCCAGACAGCTGAGGGCAGTTCCCCCAACCCAGTGGTCGGCAAACTGCGGCTCGCGAGCCACATGCGGCTCTTTGGCCCCTTGAGTGTGGCTCTTTCACAAAATACCACGTGCAGGCATGCACGTACAGTGTGATTGAAACTTCGTGGCTCATGCGCAGAAGTTGGTATTTTGTGGAAGAGCTACACTCCAGGGGCCAAAGAGCCACATGTGGCTCGCGAGCCGCAGTGTGCCGACCACTGCCCCAACATGATAATCTTTTAACTGCTTACCAAACCTTACCTTTGAAATGTATATCTGCTTTGCTATAGGGCAAAATGTGTTAATAAAAAGCTAGGGGTCCAGAGATTCAGGGAACTTAGCTACTAAAGCTATGCCTTCCCTGGCTCCCCCGAAAAATGCCTTCCAAATTTATATTTCATGTCTAGTCTCTTAGTTAATTAACTCGCAGCCCCTTCAACAGATTCCCGAACTCTAGTAGATACAGGATAACACCCCAGCAAGCTGGTGTAGCTGAGTTGATCAAGTGTCATCCCATGCACTGAGAGGTCATCAGTTCAATTCCCCATCAGGAAAAATGCCTGGGTTGTGGGCTCCATCCCCAATAGGGGGCTTGCAGGAGGCAGCTGATCAATGTTTCTCTTTCTCTCTCCTTCTGCCTTCCTCTCTCTCTAAAATCAATAAAAAACATATATATTTAAAAAGGATGATGTTAGTGGATATGGGTAAGTGAAACTTGCCAAGAAAAACATTTATTGCTACCTTATGATATTTATAAATTATTTATAATTATTTCAAAAAATATGCCAAGTACTATGAAAAACACAATTGAAAATGGTTTTATATCTTGCGACGCCCACTTGTTTAGCACTTATTTTCTGCTTTGAAGCAAAAATTAAAAATGCAAGTAGTAAAAATGAATCTCTTCAATCTTTAATTACCTTCAAGTGGAAATTCAAATACTGAAAAATGGTAAACTTTTATTCATTAGTTCAGCAACTCTTTAAGAAATACCAATTATAGTACAATACTGAAGGCCGATTTATCAGTGAACAAAATATAGGTTTTTTCTCTGCACGAATGGATTTCACAGTCTTGTGGAGTTAAGCAAGATATTCTTTCTCCCTCCTCTCCTGGACAGAAATCCCATCCATTCTTCAAGGTTTGGATTTATTCCCTTATTTCCATTAGGTACTATTTGTACTGTTCTAACTCCTGCAGGTTTATCCATTCTCTGATGTTTCATGATTTGTACAAGTGGTACTGTTATCATACAATTTTGGTCCTATGTCATCAGGAACCGGTCTCTATTAAATATGCCTAAGTTCTTTCTCCTCAGTAAGATAAAAAAATCTTTTAAAAAATATTTTATTGATTTTTAAAAAGAGGAAGGGAGAGGGATAGAGAGTTAGAAACATTGATGAGAGAGGAACATCAATCAGCTGCCTCCTGCAGACCCACTACTGGGGATGTGCCCACAACCAAGGTACATGCCCTTGATTGGAATCGAACCTGGGACCCTTCAGTCTGAAGGCCAACGCTCTATATCCACTGAACCAAACCAGTTAGGGCAAGATAAAAAATTCTTAATGACAAAGACTTGGGATGGGGTCAAGGGCCACATTTTCTGTATATTTTGTAATACTGAGCAAGGCAGTTAGAATATTCCTAGTAAAAGCATTTGAATGTAACTGAAAAACATACTTACTGGAAGGGTGGTTCTTGACCATACCAAAAGAGATATCAATAAAATGCGTCTTAGCATGGACACCTCACAATACTGTGCAAATGAAGGGGATGTGGTGAGAATTTCTTAATGGAATCTCATGGCGTACTCTTCTTTCCACTTGTTATTTTAAAAGAAAATTGTTCATTATTTCCTAAAGCTGTTGTATAATTTAAATGTCCCTAAAGGACATTGGCAACAATGCAATCAGTCTTCCATTTCAAATAATAGGTAGAATAGGCTTAGTTGAACATTTAAATTTGTGAAAGAAAAATACTTGCTTGATGTTGCATAACTACATTTCCAACCAATTTAAAGCTGCAACAAATGACAATACAGTTAAAATGTTAAAATGGGGAAGTCATTCTGTAAATCTGACCTGTACTTTGGCATTTTAAAATAAGCTTCTTGTTTATTTGCAGGGTTCATTAGAAGCGCTCTAAAAATTGATTTATGTGATAAGACATGCTTTGAACAGGCATCTTGATAAAGTACAACACAGTATCTAAGTTAAGAATATTGCTTAAAGGAACCTAAGTTGAAGCTAAAGATGATTTATGCTGATAGAACTAGGACAATCTGGTTGTCCTTTATTATAGCCTTTAAGGCTTGAAATCATTCTGTTCAAGGTTATTTGAATGGCTGTCTTCACTATTAAGAGCTTCTAATTGGTGCAACTATAGTTCTGACCACCTTATCAGTCTACAGAATTGTTTGAGGTGAAATTCTTCCAAAATGGGAAGACAGCCCAGGGTTATTTAGGCCAGGTGCCAAGTTATGAGACTGAAAGAACACAGCTATCAAGAAAGAATCCCATGAAAAAGTTTTTATGCTCTATGAAGCAGAATTTGTTCATCAGACTGTGCTAACCCACATTTCTTCATTTTCTGTTTTACAATGTATACTTTTGGAATCATTTATTCCTATTAGAAGACATTCCTTTTTAAGAAGTAGAAAGGCTTCCCAAAACTGTCTAGGAAGAACATGTTTCCTTGGTGTTATCATCATTAGTATTTTCCCCCCAGAAGAAGAATATATATATATTTATATTTACATATATATATATATATATATATATATATATATATATATATATAAATTTTATCTTTAGTTCTCTGATCTATCCCTTCTTCCCCAGCCTCTCTAGCTGCATCTGGGCTAGGGCAATATGAGAATGCATTTAATTATATATATTTTTGTATAACAATTGCACAGTCTAATTCTAAAGCCAGGCAAAGTGAAAGCAATGTATCAAAACACACTGGGCAGAATGTTTACTCTATTCTCAGGTTAACAGTGGTTGGCCACCATGAATGGTAAAATCTAAGATGCCACAGGCAAGACAGAAACATCAGTCTTCCAAACAACAATAGACCAACTGACTTTAAGAAAGAATCACTTGAGAGGCCAAAGAAGCTCCATTTACCCACAGGCACAAAGGCTCTTCCTTGATGGCATCTTGTGTTTTCCTGTTTGGCCATTTAATACTCCTGTTTGCTAGCCATGTAGAGCAAAAGCAATTAACCATATTTCTTGAAGATAGAAGCCGATGCCTCTGATATTTTGTACAGAGTCTAGCCCACAATGGTGCACTTAACTATGTTTCATGAACAAAGGAACATATCTCAGGTTTGATAGTGATGCATTCCAAACACGTGATAGTGTAGCAGAAAAGGCAAAAGTAAAAATGAAAATAAAAAATAAATCCACATCAAGGGCATCCCAAACCATGTTAGTGTCAAAGAATCAATGCTACAAGGAGAAAATATGATCTACTGATCATGGTCTGTTTCTGTAGATGAAATCTCTTCCCCCTTGCTTCCTAAATTTCAATTGTTTTTATAGTGTTTATTGCTGACCAAAAAGTATTTATCAGGTAAGAATATAAATGAAATAAAGCTGATGCTGGATGTTATTTATTTGAATTTGTATTTCAAACAGACGTTTCTAACTGTCTGAAGTTTTCCTTGGAAGATGAAGGGTAACACAGCCTCATGTCCTAGGCATCTAAAGCACCGATTTTCCCTGTTGGCAGTGGCTAGTTAACACGGGCGATCAGAAACGCCGGAGCACATTCACGCGCTCACATATCAGAACGTTAGACATCTGGGTGCTCACTGACCTTCAGGTTGGTATTGTGCTATGATCGTCACTGTCTGTCCAGCCCCCTTCAGTGCAGCAGCAGCCTGTTCGTGGGATGCTCCCCGGAGGTCAATGCCATTCACCTGAAAGACAGGAAGCCAGACAATGTTGGTGTTTCATAAGGCATGTTATTCTGATCGACAGAAGGAAAAAGTTTCCCAAAACAGAGAGTCTGTTTAAGATTATGTCACCTGCCTCAAAACCCCTCATGTCCTACCGAGGCATTTGTGTGTTATGCTCCTGAGAAATTTTAGGCAGCAGACACATGAAATTTCATCTTGTGGTATTTGTGCTACGGCCTGACCAGGTTGAAACACTTTTGTATGCCGCGGCTCTCAGTGTGTGTATTTCATATGCCTCTGTGAGCTTCCTAGATTTCTGGGGTGGATAGACGCCTTCAAAATTAGAGGGAAAACAGGGTAATAAAGAGAGACACATGTAATGTGCATAGACAAGCATGCACTGACAGATTAATATATTCAGATAGGGTTCTAGGGACACTGTACACAATGTCACCAGACTGGCTGCCCGCCAAAACTCCCTCTTTGGTCATAAGCCTGTTCCTGTCATCCTGAGCTCAGTTAGATAGGCCTGAGCTTTGTTCCAAAATAAATTTGACCGCCCCATTTCTCATGTACAATTCCAGTGTGGCTTCTGACAAAATGAAATAGAGAATGCCTGCAGTTTATGTTGCTGTTGCTAACTCCCATTTTGGGGCCCATGCCAGAAGAGAAACAGAGCATCTCCAAACGCGCACAGAACTGCCGAGAGGAAAAATTCATTCTGAAGTCAAATTTAATGAGAAGCAAAAGCTAAAATCTTTCTCCAATCAATTCGGTCTAAATCAACACAATGTAATTACTGAGTGCTTGTCAATGACAAGGCCCTCTGTCTGCCCCAGGAGAGGGGCTGTGGGTGGGGAACAAAAGTGAATAAGACAAGCCCGAGGAAGCCTTTCTGCTTCAACAGAGCACACAGCAAGTCCAGTTCTTTCACCTAGCACATAGTAGGTCCAGTTCTCTAACCTACACAGAGGCTGGTTTTTGCAGATGATACCAGAATTCTGCTTCTTTTTATTTACAAGGAAAATGGCCACCCCCCCCCCCCCATGAAAAAGAATAAAAGAACTGATCAGTTTATCTACCCATAAAATATAGAGTCCTATTTGGCCGCACCTGAATCCTCTTTGACAATGATACTGTTTTGGTGGGGGGTTGCTACTCTGTTTCCTTAGCAGGCCTGGAACATGGCATTCTCAATTCCACATCCTGGACATCTCATAGTAACCTTGTTAAAGTCTCTTTAATTCACTTTTATTTATTAAAAAAAATATTTTTATTGATTAAAGAGAGGAAGGGAGAGGGAGTGAGAGATAGAAACATCAATGATGAGAGAGAATGATTGATTGGCTGCCTTCTGCAAGCTCCGCACTAGGGATAGAGCCCACAACCTGGCATGTGCCCTGACCGGGAATCGAACCATGACCTCCTGGTTCATAGATCGATGCTCAAACACTGAGGCATGCCAGCTGGGCATTCCTTATTCACTTCTAAAACTTCCATGGTCTCTTCCCTGGCTTTCTATTCTGGTAACTCCTTAATGAAAGCATTGATTACACAGTAAATTGGGAAGCCGGCTGAGCTAGGGGTGGCCTGCCCGTGCCACTCAATAGCTCTATCGCCAATCTGAGCCTCAATTCTCTCCTGACTCTCTTAGTTAGAATCAAAGAGTTCTTTGATTCTAACAGTCCCTTTGAACTATAAAATTTCAGATTAACTCCTCGGTAGCTGATCGTCATTTCAGAGGTTGACCAGGCATTGATGGGTCAGAAGTATGACTTAGCTGGAAGAGACAGGAAAAGTAATTTCATCCATGCTTTTGTCTGCCGGAAACTGAATGCACACGTGAAGGATCACATAATCTCTTGTCCAACAATTCCTCTTATCATTGACCTCCTGGTTCATAGGTTGATGCTCAACCATAGAGTCATACTGGCTGGGCTAATTTACTTATTTTTTTTTTTATTTGGAGAGTTTGCTCTTTTAAAATTTTATCTGTATATTAAAAATATTACTGCTCTATCTCATATAACTATTATAAATATTCTTACAGTTTGGTGTTTGTATTTTGTGTTATTGCATTTAACTATTTTAGCTTCTCACTTGTATGTTATTTCTTGTCATATAGAAGTTTAAAATATTTAGCACTATTTTTTCCTTTTTAGCTTTTAAGTTTTGTGTTATATCTTCCCCCTCTGTGATATATTTACTAAATACCCATGTTTTCTTTTAGTACAAGCACAGGTGTTTTTTGTTTTTGTTTTTGTTTTTTTTAGCTATATACTCTTTCATCTACTGAATATATTTTGGTGCTTGATGTGAGAACCAGGTGAACAACCATCATTTCTTGGACCTTTCTTTTGTAGCATCAAATTTCTACATCTTTCACTATTCTAATTATGCCCTAAAATTTTTTTTCAGTGAACTGAGGGAGCATGAAATAGTGAGAAGAAACAAAAGATTTAGAGTCAGGGAGAACTGGGTTTGAATCCTGAGTTCACCAGTTATATCTAAGTAACTTGGGAAAGTCACTTAACTTCTCCAAACCTCAGCTTCCTCACCTGTAAAATGGGTACAATATCTACATATTGCATGAAATAAATGAGATAATGTCTGTAAAGCCCTTAACACAGAACCTAGCACAAAAAGGCATTCAGCAAATAGTATCTAATATTACTGTATTTCTTCAAAGAGCTGTGATGATCAGTGATGAAATAAAATCCAATGGAAATTAACCAATATGGAATATAGTGTACAGGTTAGTTCATATGTTTTTTTTCCTTCAGAACACCCAATTTCAGTACTGAAAGAGACTTAGAAACTTGTTCACCCAGCACTTACACATTAGAGATGATCCCCATTATGGGGAAGGGACTTGCCTTAAGTCATATCAGAGTAGTGCAGCTAGGGCTTCTCTTGCTCAGCCCAGGATTCGTTCCACTGTAGCAATGTTCCCTATGATGGGGTGTATTTATTTTCCACTGGTCCAGTACAAATCTTGTTCACCGTAGGCCTGTTTCTACATGGGCCCCCACATTTGTAGAGTTTTTGATGCTGCCTTCATCCTGAACCATACATTGACCGGGGCCCTGTTGATTTTCCTCCAGGGTTTAGCACACATGTTCTCTTTCAGTCCTTCAAACTTTTCAAGGTCACTTTGCTTCTTATGTCTCCCCCTATGGCTTGAGTTTTTTTATTAGTAATCTTTGCTCAAATAACATTTTCAGAGGCATTTGAAAGCAGTTTACATCACTGACATGACATTTCAAAATACCAAGGGTGACACAGACTCATATATTTATTATTTCTGTTTTTCTACTTCAATTTGAATTTTCTCTTCTTGAAGCATAAACTGGGAGAATGGATGCCATTAAATACTGTTGACATTAATAATGATAGTCATTGTTAACATTCACTGATGATCAGGCATGCTGATATCTAGAGGGATATTTATTCATTATCTTATTTAATCTTCAGAAGCCTGGGATTACTTTTCCGATTTTATAAATAAGAAAACTGAGCTCAGTGAGAGTCACTAACTTTGTGCAAGGTTAAATAGTTGGAAGAAGTTAAGAATTTAAAATAGTCTAACTAAAACTCTTGAACTCTTACTACCATTTCTTATTGTTCTTCCTTCAATATCCTGTCTAGTTCTGAGGGTCTACGCCTGCAAGATTCTAATTCTGAAGTTTGCCTTTCAAGCTCCCTGAGACTGACAGCCCACAATTGGGTGTGGCATGTTGGTCAGCTCAGCCATGGGCTCAAGCAACCTGGTTTAGACATTATGGTCCAGCTTATAACGATTAGAACATGTAGGGTTGAAAGAAAGGCTTTGGGAGGCTAGAAAAATTCCACCTATTACCATCTTCTTATGTATACAACTGTCATTGGATCATAGAAAACACTAAATTCTATTTGTTATGACATCCTTTTCACACCAAGTTAGTAATGGATAGGAAGGTTAGGACTTCTAGTTAATTCAAGTAGATATAGGTTTTTTTCAGATGCTGGAGTGAAGGAGAATGGTGTACCATATCCAGAGTCAACTTTTTTTTTTTTTTTTTTAGGTGAGCATTATGTCTGGTACTTCAGCCAGTAGGGCCCTTGGCCTGGGGCTCCAGGTTCCCTGAATAAATTACTGTTTGTTCTTTAGAAATATATTTATTAGTATTATAGAAAGGATCTACACTGATAAAAGAGAAAGATGCAAATTGACCATACCTTTGCAGCACCCACCAGCCAATCAGGAGTGAGTATGCAAATTAACCCAACAAAGATTAATTGCATACACAGGTGCTGAGCGGCTGGGGGCAGGGCAGGACAACAATGTAGGCGTTCCACACCATCCCAGCCACTCCAGGCCTCTGGGCAGCATGGGAAGGCGGAAAGGCGGCTCTGGCCAGCCGGAGTGAAGGCGGTGCTGGCAGCCAGGGGAAGTAAGGCCCATTCTTGCACGAATCTTCGTGCATCGGGCCTCTAGTAATATAATAATGAGAGAATTTCAGAAATGGGGAGAGATTTTGTAATCCTCTGCAGCCACCAATGTATACCTTCAAGGTGATATGACCGCATTATTCATATGCCCTATCCCTCACCTCCACCATGTTCAACTTTTATATTTCTCTGATTCAGGCATTTCTATCCTTGCAAAGGCTGTTTTCCTTATCTAGAACATAAGTTTTCACCCTCTCATCACCTGGAAAACTTCTCCTAGTCTGTAAAGATTCAGACTGAAAGGACCAGTGGAATGTGCTTATTTGTGAACTCCTAAAGGTAGGAGCTTGTCTCATTGAAACTTGTGTCCTTAGCAAAGTACCTGGGATATAGTAGGTGAAGAGGTGAGTGAATAGGCAAGTGAATGAGTGATAAATATAGTCACACTACGTTATCCCAGGCCAATGGTCATCTAAGATTTTTGACCCTGGCTCCATGCTGATAAAGAACTAAGTATCTTTCAGGGAAATCCATTCCTCTTGGGGTTATCTCCAGCAATGAAAAAGTTCTTTGTGTTGAAACTAAATCATCTTTCTGGTACTTTTTACCTATTGCTTCTAGTCCTATCCTCTGAGAGTTTGCAGAATCTTCCTTTTATGATTCCTTTTTCACATGATCCTCTTTCTAATATTCTAAAAATTAAATTTATTGGGGTGATATTGGCTAATGAGATTATATAGGGTTCAAGTGTTTCTAATATTTGAAGACAGTTTTCTCTTTTCCAGGTTAAACAACCTCACTCCCTTCCCCATCCCATCATATCATTCTCACCAAGTGACAATTTGCCTCTGCTTGCATGCCTCCAGTGACAGGGAACTCTCTCCTTTATAGTCCGTCCCATTTTGGGATGGTCCTTATGAGTGCTATTTTTAGCATCTTTATATTATTTAATACCTCATCAAACTCAGCAGAGATCATTATGAGGTCAATTATGACAGCTTGGCCAGTCACTATAATTATTTTCCTTTAATGTGTTCCTTGTATAGTATCTAGAGCTAAACACAGTGCTCATATAAATTCTGTTTCTTTAAAATACCCATTACAGTAATCTCCTCTTCCAATTTAAGGGAAAGAGTGAACCAGAATGACACATAACCATTGTTGAGCCATTGACCACCCAGTAGAGGACAATGACAGGTAAACACACAATTAAGCACCTGGTGATAAGTACTATGACACAAAAAAAATCAGAATGCTCTGGGACCCAGAGGAGGGGCCCCTACAGAAGTATGAAGAGGTCTGAGAAGGCTTTCTGGAAGAAGTGACATCAGAAACAAGATCTGAATGAGTTATCCAGGAAGGGCTGAGGAGAAAGGGATGGGCAGAGGAGTAGCAATATTTGAGGAAGAGAGGGAAGCAGATAAGATGGTGTGGAAATGAGAGAGGGTCTGGAGAAAAGAAAGTAGTTTTTACTGAAGGGCAGTGCAGGAAGAAAATAGAGTGGGAAAGAGATGAGCAATAAAGTAGGAGAAATGAAGGTAATGGGATAGATGATGATGATGGTGATGATGATGATGGTGGTAGTGGTGATGATGATGATGGTGATAGCTGACAGGCACAGTTCTAAGCACTTTCTATATACCTATTCCCTTAACACTTATACCAGCTATATGATGTAAGAACACATAACAATGCTCATATGCTAGAGTAGTCCAATGGGGCATAGACAGATTAAATAACTTGCCCAAGGTTTCACTGCTAATAATGGCAGAGCCAGGAATGAAACCCAGGCACTCTAGGTTAAGAGTCTGCAATCCTAACCATGACACATTATCATCTCCAAAGGATTTGGGGGTACAGGCATGATAAGCCATTTTAGTGAATTTGGAGTTTATTGTGACTGCAATGCGGAACCATTCCTCAGCTTAGAACTGAGAAATACTATTTTATCATTACTCCTATACACCAGGAGTGCTTGCAGCTAGAGGAAATACAGGGAATATGCAGGAACCTTGTGCTATTGTCAGGCCTCTTCAGAGCCTCCCAAGGCGAATTGGTCCCTTCGGAGATGCTTCTCAGAAGGCAGCACCACTGCTGTGGCTGCTGAACTTTTCCATCCCAGCTCAGGTCACCTGCCTGCTATGGAAACAGTGCCTTGAGAAGAACACTGGGTTTAGACTTGGGAAGGACAAGATTCAAAAACTGGTCTCATTACTTACTAACTCTATGACCTTGGTACTTGGGTAAGTTACTTAACCCCTTTGACCTTCAGTTTCCTCTTATTGCAACAAAAGTATTAACCCTACTTTTTCTGGGTTGTTGTTTAGATAATTAGATATAATGCACATAAAGTACTTAACACTTGGCACATTGAGTAGGTACTCAATCAATGGTTGCCATTTGTATTATAGCGTATCCATTATCTACAAAACCCAGACTTTAAATGGCTTTTATTAACAGTGATAAAATTAAGAAATAGATTAGGTAGAAGACTGTCTTGGAATAGCTAAGAGTAGCTAAAAACTACAATTTTAACTGAATTATTAATTGTGAAACAATACAAAGGGGTGACCCAGTGGGAAAGGCTAGATAATTGGCACTAGATTTCAATTAAAATAAGTCAGGTACAGAACACACAAGGGACAATTTCAAGCAAATTACTTCACTGTTGGGGTCTGGTTGGTACATGGCAGGGGAGCAGCAGGGAAGAAACTGGGGCAGAATCCAAACACTTTCTCCTTTATTCAGAGAGACTAGAGACAGTAAGATGTATTATCAGTGAATTAAATAAATGTAGAAGGCTCCATCTTTTCTCAAGAGGAAAAAATACTATTTTCATTTTCCTGAAGTGATGCGATGCAGTGAGGTGGAAAGGGTTCAGTTGCTAAGTCAGCCACTAACTGACTCGGGCCAATGGCTAAACTGCTGTGGAAAATGGAAGGTGCTCAGCCCCTCCATCTCTAGGGTCTCCTGTGATTCAGAATTCAATGCTTTCCATGGGTTAAAAATAACATCTCCAAAGTGTTTTACAGTGAGAAAGCTGTTTTCTCACCTCACATTTCTTACCCAACAAGGTGAGATATAAACAACAAATATAATAAAAGCATTCACATGTATTACCTGATCCTTATCACATATGTGTGAGGGAAGCAAGGAAACTATAAATATCCCATTTAATCCTGAATGTTGAGTGGGCTGGGGTTGTTGGCAGAGAGCATGGAGAGAGAGAAAAGAAAAATGGTTTGAGCAGAAGTGGACCTTGAATGTCAGGTTAAGAAGTTTTGTAAACAAGTGGCCAGGAGAGCCCTAGCTGGTTTAGCTCAGTGGATAGAATATCAGCCTGCAAATGGAAGGGTCCTGGGTTTGATTCAGATTCAGGGCACATACCTCAGTTGCAGGCTTCTCCCTGGCCCGGGCCTGGTCAGGGCTCGTGCAGGAAGCAACCAATTGATGTGTTTCTCTCACATCGATGTTTCTCTCTGTCTTTCCCTCTCTCTTCCACTCTCTAAAAATCAGTGAAAAAATATCCTTGTCTGAGGATTAAAATAATAATAATAATAATAATAATAAGCCAGGAGGGCTTTACAGAGGCATTGGCACAAGTTGATTTATGTTGCAGGTGGGGCAACTATGACAAACTGTAAAATGTTGGGGTTGAAGAACTAATCAAAAATAGGATAATAACCTGGGAAATGATTGCAATATTACAAATGATAGATGATGAGCTGAATAAGAAACATGAGAATTAAATTGACAGTGGGAATGGGGACAGACTTGAGAAAGGACACAGAGGGAGGTTCTACACAGCTATTCTCCTCAAGTGCCTCTGGGATCCAAATAGAGCTTAAATAATATTTATAGTGTTGAATGGATTAGAAAAGGGAGATGAGAGAAAGGTGATTAGAGGGGGGATGATACCATCAATCAAGATGGGGACACAGGGTGAAAAGCGGGTTTGGAGAAGAGATAATTCATTTTAAGACATGTTGAGCTTGTTGTGTCTATTGGACATCTTGCAGGTAGTTGGAAAGTATCTATCTGGAGCTTAGTAAAATAGTTAATATTAATAATCATTTTAGCCTTGATATTTCTAAGGTAAGTGCCCTGATTTGACTAGACACAGATGTAGAAGAGTTTTTTTTGTTTTGTTTTGTTTTTTTAAATATGTTTGTATTGATTTTAGAGAGAGGAAGTGAGAGGGAGAGAGAAATAGAAATGTTGATGAGAGAGAAATATCAATCACCTGCCTCCTGCATGCTCCCTTTTGGGGATTGAACCCACAACCGGGGCATATGCCCTGACCAGGAATGGAACCGATGACCTCCTGGTACACAGGATGATGCTCAACCAACTGAGACATACCTGGTTGGCTAGAAGAATTTTGTTGTACAAAAAGAGGATAATAAGCATGCCCATTTCACAGAGTTTTTTAAGGCTAGTTTAGTTATTGCATGCAAAACACAATAGGGCCTGGATATAGAAGGGCATATAATTGTTAGCTATTATGGAACGCTCCCCTGACACACACAATGGACGATCTGGGCTAGTATAAAATTATTCAATAAAAAAACCCAGTAGGCCCAGGAGCAGTGCCAGGGTTATGGACACTGCGAGAGGAGGCCTGGTGCTCTAGAAAGCAATCCGAGGAGTCAGGAGTCCGGCGTTGCTGTGCCATCCCGCTGGTAGCTTATTTCACTCTGGGCAGTCCCTTTACCTCTCTGGGCCTGTTTCTCCCTCTAGAAAGAGAGCCTCATGCTAAATCTCTGTGCTCTCTTCCTGTGCTTAATAAGCCAATATAGTCTACATGTGAAGTGTGTTTTGTTGACAATGTGAGAAAAAAAAAAAACACAGTTCATTCAGCATTTCAGCACTAAATTTTTGAAATACCCTCTAGCGCGTCTCAGAGCGAACAAATTATAAATTGAATTTCAAGTGGAAATTTCTAATTAAGTTCCCTTCTCCTGCTGGAGGCTGTTACACTCGGTGGAGAGTGATAACATTTCTGACACTAGCTGCATCAGAGCTCAAGGCCAGAATCCTGGAGCAGAGGCAAAATGAAAACTGATATTGGATATTGGCATGTCTCAGCAGTTGAAATTAACTCCCTTTTAACTATGGTTTGCTGATGCAAAAATGGGCATATATTAAAAAATGTCTTTGAAAATGTTTTGGTTTACTAGGGTGTTTATAGAGGATTAATCATTTTAGAGTCTTTCATTAAAAATGGTAAGATATAATTTGGCCATCTGAACCTACTTACTACCGGCCAAAACACAGTAAACAACTTTTAGGATTCATGCATTTTGAGTGATCAGGTAACTATCTTTATAAGAATACTAGAGGCCCAGTGCATGAAATTCATGCACTGGAGCGCGGGGGCGGGGGGGGGGGAGGCGCTCAGTTCGGCCTGCACCCTCTCACCTAAGCTGGCAGGTGGACATCCCTCTTGCAGTCCGGGACCCCTTGCTCCTTACCTCCTGCCTGCTCATTGCTCCTTACCACTCAGCTCACTGCTCCTTAGAGCTGCCTCGGAGGCAGCAGGGGCTCCCGCCACTCCACTGCTGCTGTGATCGCCAGCCATGAGCCCGGCTTCTGGTTGAGCAGCGCTCTCCCTGTGGGAGCATACTGACCACCAAGGGGCAGCTCCTGCGTTGAGCATCTGCCCCCTGGTGGTCAGTGCGCATCATAGTGACTGGTCATTCTGGTCATTCCACTGTAACAGTCACTTAGGCTTTTATTATATAGATGTAAATAAAAACTAGTTGAAACCTTCCTTATATATGTTACACAAATATAAGATGATGCTAGTACCTCCAGCTCTGGCTTTTCTCTTAACTCTAGATTTGTAAATCTCTCGGCTTACTTGACCTCTCCAGTTGGATGTCTAAGATTTTTCAAACTCATCATGCTGAACAGCAAACTCTTAATTTTCTTCCAAACCTGTTTCTGGGGAATTTTTCTACTTTCAGCAAAGAGTAATACAAACATCAACCACTCAAACCAGAACCCATGTGCCAACCTTAATTCTCTTTCCCTCCCACCTCCCCAAGTAACCCATCAGCATGTTTGTTTACTCCAGCTCCAAACCATATTTCAGGTCCATCCACTTTTCTCCAACTCTACCATTACTCCCAGGGACAGTGCAAGAGCTTCTTTTTTGGGCTCTCTGCTCTCATCCTGGCTCCCTACTCTCCTCTATCCATTTTTGAGACACCAGTCAGAATGATCTTTTCAAAATGTATATCAGGTCATGTCTATATCTTGTTAATTTTTTTCCCCATTGGCTTCTTGTACTTTGAATAAAGTCCAAACACCTCCCCTTAACCTCAACTCATCCTTCAGATTCTATCTCATTCCACTGTCTACCCTTTTCACTTGTCATGGCTATAGGGTCTTCATTTTGCTTTGCCTAATCCAACTTCCCCCAGCCTTGGGCACTTGTAGCAGCTGTCTGTCTGATGACAGCGCTCTCCGCTACATCCTCTCACATTTGATCCCTTATGTTCATAAGTCTTAGAATAAAGACCAGTTCCTCAGAGACTGACTTCCCCATTTAAAGAAGCTCTCCAGCCTATCTTTAACTTCCTGTTCTAATTTCTTATAGAACTTAGGCCTGTTGGAAACTACCCATTGTATTCACTATCAGAGAAGTGTAAACAAGAAGCCTGGAACACTGGTGAACCTTGAGCTCTGGCAAGGGCCAGAGCTATGCACAGATTGTTTAGTCGAGACAATGGTAGCTCAAGCAATTTCCTGACCAAATAGTCTCAGAGTAAATCTTTACTAATATTTACTGACCTTTAAGATAGTCTGTCTGTTACCGGAATTGCCTGCCTGACTAAGGGCTATATGTGTATCCAAAATTGAATAAAAGGTTGGCAAGGCCTGGGCACCAGTGAAGTCCTTCCCCTTGCATTGGACTCTCCGCCTGTCCCCCATTATTTCCAAATTATTATTTCTTGTCTCATCTCTGTCATTTGTGTGTGTGGCCCTTCTCCAGATCCTGAACCCTAAGCCACATGGGACGTGGTTTACACTTAGGCCTATCTGATATTTTGCTTATTTATTATCTCACTCATCCCAAGAAATGTTTCCTGTGAGTTGGGACTTTGTCTCTTTTACCTCTAAACCTCTGATATTTGGAACACTACCTAGATACTTAATATTTCTTGAGATAATAAATTCTTATAGCTATTAGATCACCCAATTTTATTTAAATCATTACCACTTATTGCATGTTTATTAACAGCAAGGTACTGATCAGAGGCTTTTTCAGAAGGCATATGCCATATAGGGAGAGAATGGTTGATTACCTGGACTCATGGATCAGAATCTTTGAGGGTAGGCTCAGGAATTTTGAGTCAGAAGAGGGCACCCCTTGTGTAGAAGTAGCTCTTTTGTTCTTGGATGCACTCTAGCTGGCCCTTCATTCATGCTATATTTGATTTCAACTCTCAGGTCGCGCTGTGGCTTCGCTGTTTACAAACTCTCTGTCCCTTTGGGGCTTTATTGCCAATTAGGGTTTGGCAGAATGACTTGGGAACTTCCTTTGAGATATACGTTGAAAGGAAATATGTAAACATGACAACAGTGATGCATACATCCCATGACAGATCCAGTCTCTTCATTCCTGGGTGCTTTGTGCATGGGTCTCTGTTGATACAAATGTCTCTTTGGGTATCATGATGGAGAAATCCTTGAAGCCCCCATTCCATGTCTTGGTGCCCTTGAAAATACTTTTGCTAAAGATTCACTCACCTCTGTATCACCTGAGCTCCAAAATTGCTCAGGCAAAGGGTCAAACTCTGGGGGGTGAGGAAAATCCTGCCCTCAAAGATCTGCTTCTCACCTCAACCTCTTAGCCCTCTATTCTGGCATGAGATGTGTGTATGTTTCCAGGCTGACAGGTTCCTTTAGCTTAGGGTCACATTTAAAGCTGAGGTCTTTCCTTGATGGACGGTGGTAATGAGAGCCACCTTCTGAGTTTGCTCAGCATGCTTTCCCTTTTGAAATCAGCAGACTGACTGCAAATGCTTAGTTATTTTTTTAAAAACACAAACCCACACTTAGTTTTCTTGTGGTTTCTGAAATTAAACTATCCTAAATGTAATCAACTGTTAAAAACACTATCAATAGGGAATTGATTCAATGAATTATTAAAGATCCACATAATAGAATACTATGCAATCATCAACAGCAATGGCAAACATGCCTAATATTCTGATACTGAAAAATGTCCAAGCTATATTTGCTCCATTAAAGACAAGCAAGTTGCAAACTGTATGTATGGATAATCCTGCTTGCTTAAATAAAGGGTATATAATCTGATGGAGAATAGTTTACACAACCAAACGCTAAATGGTAGTGGCAGTTTCAAAGGGCTATGGTGTTGAGGCCATAGTGGGGGAGAACCATAAAGAAGAGAAAAGGGATTGCATTTTATTTTACAGCCTTTAGTAGTATCTGAATAATTTTTAAGTAACATGTATTGTCATAACAACTTTAGAAGGTATATAAAAAGTTTTAACTACTGAGTTTAAGGTTTGTGTTACTTTGTTTTACTTACTTAATTGTTTATTTATTTATAACTAGAGGCTCAGTGCATGAAATTCATGCACTGGGGTGGGGGGGGGGAGGTCCTTCAGCCTGGCCTGCGCCCTCTTACAATCTTGAGAGCCCTAGGGGGATGCCCAATTGATGGCTTAGTCTCGCTCCTCACAGGAAGCGGGCCTAAGCCATCAGTAGGATATCCTTAGCACTACCGCAGAGGCGGAAGAGGCTCTCACCACCGCCGCTGTGCTCACCAGCTGTGAGCCTGGTTTTGGGCTGAGTGGTGCTCCCCCTGTGGGAATGCACTGACCACCAGGGGGCAGCTCCTGCACTGAGCATCTGCCCCCTGGTGGTCAGTGCGCATCATAGCAATTGGTCATCCCACCTGCAGGCCGAAACCGGCTCTCCGACATCCCCTGAGGGGTCCCAGATTGCGAGAGGGTGCAGGCCAGGCTGAGGGACCCCACCGGTGCACGATCAGGGCCAGGGAGGGATGTGGGAGGTTGGCCAGCCAGGGAAAGACCACGGGAGGGCTCCAGGGTGTGTCTGGCCCGTCTTGCTCAGTCCTGATTGGCCAGACCCCAGCAGCAAGCTAACCTACTGGTCAGAGCGTCTGCCCTCGAGGTCAGGGCATGTCATAGTGACTGGTCGACCTGTCGACTGCCCCCTGGTGGTCAGTGCACGTCATAGTGAGCAGTTGAGCAGCCTTAGCATTCATTAGCATGTTGTGCTTTGATTGGTTGAACAGCCAACTGGATGACCAGACACTTAGCATATTAGGCTTTTATTATATAGGACTAGAGGCCCAATGCACGAAATTCATGCAAGGGGCTCGGCCCTTGTGGCTCCGGCTGCCTCGACCCTTGCATCCCAGCTGCCTCACGGTCCCATGGCCCCACCCACGGGTTGTTCCGGAAGATCATTCCAGAAGGTTGTTCCCCTGTCTGGTCTAATTAGCATATTAGCTCTTTATTATATAGGATTATCTTTATTGTTGAAAGTATTACAGATGTCCCCTTTGTTCGTTTGTGTTTTTTCCCCCATTGATGTCCTCTATCCTGTACCCGCCCTTCCAGAAGGTTTGTGTTACTTTGGCAGTAAAAAAACAAAAAGGGCTGCCAAAGCAAACTAAAAATAGAGTGCTTATAGGAAAAGGGAGTCATTTGGAACAATCAAATTTTCAAGCACCACATAGATTCAGTCAGGAGTCAAGCACCACTGGGTGTCTTCTTTGTGGCAGTCTGTGTACTAAGTTTGGAGGATGCATTGGTGAAGAAAGTGATGGCTCTGCCCTCAGTGACTTCAGATCTAACACAAGTTTTTAATTGGATACGAAAATGTGAGGAGGTGTAGATATTTTTTGTTCCTAAAGTGTCAGATTTTGGATCAGTATTGGTATTAATTGTGCAAGCCAGTGTATGTTCAATATCTTTCAGACTGTGACGTGGTTATAAACAGTGAAAAACTGTCCTAGCAAAAATGTAATAGCATCTGCAATACAAAATATTGGATCAACACTGTTTTTCACCTAAGTATACTAATTCCAAATGAGCCTTCATGAGATGCTAGTATAGATGGAAAAGGTTCTTTTTCTTTTTTCCTGCACAATTGACCTTGTTTGTAAGCATTAAAATCAATGTTAAAGAAAGGAAAAAAATCTGTCTCTAGAGCAGGGGTGGGTAAACTTTTTGACTCGAGGGCCACAGTGGGTTCTTAAACTGGACCGGAGGGCCGGAACAAAAGCATGGATGGAGTGTTTGTGTGAACTAATATAAATTCAAAGTAAACATCATTACATAAAAGGGTACGGTCTTTTTTTTTTTTTTTTTTTTTTTTTTTTTTTAGTTTTATTCATTTAAAATGGGCCAGATCCGGCCCGCGGGCCGTAGTTTGCCCACGGCTGCTCTAGAGACATACCTGTCAAATGGCCCGTTCCTAAAACATCTGAAAGGCTTAAGTAAGAAAAAGGTACAGAAATAATTCGAGCTCATTTGAACTAATTAAAACAATAATACAGAACAGCCATTAAATGGAATATCTCCTCCCCCCCGCCCCACCCCTACTCTTTCAGGTAACAACTGATCATAAATTGAATATATGCTGTCTTTACAATATCCTCACCTATACTCCTGATGTCCAAAATAGCACCTGGTATATCTAAGTGAGTGAATATATATAGGTGCAAAAAGCACATATATTTACCTCTACATATAGTTATTGTTTTAAAAAATAGATCATATGACACACTGTTGTGTAATTCACTTTCTTTTTCCATTTAAATTACTCTTTAATGAATAAATGTCACCAAAACCTCACCAGGGCAGGACCAGCTATTGTGTTAGTTTTCTTGTATTTCTGGGATGGAACATAAATTCCCTTCTTCAGAGATTATTATTGAAAGTGATAGTAATTACATGTGTTTGATGTAGCTCTTCCTCTACTCTGAAGAGGTTTTAGGGTTCACAAAGATTCCTATTCCTCTAAAAAAGCATTACTCAGCAGTGCACCAAGGATTTGGTGGCTAATTCCAGGGGCTAATAAAAAGAAGACAAACTAGAAAAGAAAGTGATGAGAGAAGAACTAATAGAGGAAATATGCAGGACTCTGAAAGGGGGGGGCATTATCTTTCCTTAAAGGATGGGGTTGGAGCTGCCATCTTGAATTTGGTCTCATTGGGGAAGTGCTAGCTGGACCCTACAACATATGGACCTCACTCTAAGAGTAAATGATTTCATAAAAATTTTCTTTCTGGCCCTAGCTGGTTTGGCTCAGTGGATAGAGCATGGGTCAAGGGCACATGCCTGGGCTGTGGGCTCAATCCCCAGTAGGGGGCGTGCAGGAGGCAGCCAATCGATGATTCTCATCATTGATGTTTCTATTGCTCTCTCCCTCTCCCTTCCTCTCTGAAATCAATAAAAATATATTAATTTTTTTCTTTCTGGTCAATCGGAGAATCAGAAGAAGCAACAAGTCAGTTCAAAACTCCTCTGAGAAGATAAGCTTCATAAAATCCAAAGAGTGTGGAAGCACAGCATCCTTTAGAATTACGTCTCCATCATCGCTTCCTCTGTTCTCTCAAGCATGTACCCGGACGTCATAAAAGCAGCCAAGACTGTGTGCAGTCTTTTACCATCGGTCCCAAGGGAATACTGTAAGCCTCAGAACATTTTCCATTTACATCGTCAGGAATGTATTTTCAGTGACTTAAATCTTTCCTAATTACAACCAATTCCCTCCTCCCGGCCCTCGTAATTTAGTGCAGAGAACACCACTCCTTAAAACAATGCCCCAGCCAAGAAGCCCGAGTTTCCATGGTTAGCTGCGGGGCTCCAGATGTGAGCAGAGCCAAAAAGCCACGTTCCCCCAAAACCCAAGAAATCACATTTCACTGCCCTGGGTCACTTCCTTGCACGAAATAAAAGGTCAGTAAGTAATGGGAAGGAGGAGAAAGGAGAATACGGAGAGCAAAAATGAAAAAAATAAAAAAGAGGGGAAAAAGAGGGAAGGAATCCATGAAATTGGTTTTCCTTAATCTGTGCAGAAATTTAAATGTGGATGGAAGGAGGTTACTAATAAAGATAGTACTAGTAACCAAATATTGAGCTAAAAGGGTACTGTGCTGGGTTTGTTATTGCTAATCCTCCTGAGAACTTAGCAGAGCTCACTTTTAAAAAGAGGAAACTGAGGCACCGCAAGGTTAGAAGCTCCCACAGCATCAGAGCTGGGAGAAGCGCTCTGTCTGTGACACACAGACGGTGATCTCGCCCCACCCCGGCCCAACAACACACACGTATGCTGCCCCCACCTACAGCACTGGCTGCCTCCAACCTCAGGACTGCAGGTAATCTCCCTGACAGCCACCTAGGCCGGGGTGCTGCTGAATCAATGCCCCAGCCCCCCCAAAGCCAATTCCCTTCACCATGGTATCACAGAAGGATGCCTTTTCAACAGCCGCTCCGGCTCCCGCCAGTGCCTGTCATCACTGCGGGTCACTTTGCTTTTCCTGTTCCATTGACAGCCTCCTACAGGCATGCTGTCCAGTCCTGGTCCCTGGGGGCTCCCCCTTCAACCCCCATCGGCCAGTGCAGGGGCCAGCCCGTCTGCCACTTAGCACATTACCGACAGCTCAACAATCCCTCCTCAGCCCTCCCAGCACCTGGATCAATAGCAGACAAAGCCTTTTACATCCCTGCGGCCAGTTCAGCACCTCTCCACCCAGCCCGCCCTTTGCACTGGACTTCGCTCTACACGGAGGCCCAGTTCCGTGCCAGACGGGCTGCAGGCTCTGCCACATCTGCGAGAGGAGACCCACGGGCATTCAATCAATAAGCACGGGATGGAGAGGGAGAAGCAGCGCTGGGGGCTGAACCCCGACCTGGGACGCGCAGATGGCATTCCCCGCCCTAACAGTGGCCAGCAGCAGAGTAAAATATACCCGTCTGGCCCGTGTTGTTCTTGGCACTGGGAGTGCTGGGAACCCAGATGCAGAATTCGGGAGTCTTTAAAATCCCTTTCTCCGATCTTTTACCCTTACGATTGAGCAGTGCATGGAGCTTCCTCTGGCAATGTTCTCTTTTGCCAAACACAGTCACCAGGAAAAGTTACCACTGCCCTGCAAAGGTGGGGTCCCTGGGTCACCGGACACCGGTTCCCGCCCCTCCCCCCACCCGCCTCCCCGCCTCCCCGCCTCCCCCCCTCTGGGTCTCACCTTTGTGATCTTCCCGATCTCTCTGCCACTGCATTTGTGACTACACCCCCTTGTTCTCCCTTCCTTACCTTTTCTCTGCCGCTGTCTGTTCCTCCTCCTGCTGCTGATCTCTCTCGCCTTTCTCCTACCCCCTCCCTCTGACCCGTCTGCGATCTGCCTCCACTTTCTGCTCTATCCTTCTTTTTTTTTTCTTCTTTGGGAGATTTCTCTAGTTCTATTGGAAGGACAGCCTACCACTCACTGTGTTTACCACCTAGCACAGACTTTCTGTAATTGTGTTGCCCATTTGAAGACTGAACTGCGAGAGCCCTGTAATTATGCTAATAAAAAAAATAAAAAGTGTTCTCATTCTATTATTACAACCCAAACTGTCAAATATAAACAAACCTGAGGAACTTATATTCAAACTGATCTCTACTTGCATTTGGAAATGCCATCTCAGGCTGTCTTGTTTATACTTAATGCTCTGTGACTCTAAGTCAAGGACAAGCCTGGAGTTAGGGTTTTCTATGTTGGGCTTCTGGGGAAGTTCCCTAGAATTTATGGGGCCCTGGAGCTGCTGTAAAAAATGTGTTTTTGGTTCCCCCCCCCCCCCCCACCAAACCCACTTGTTTCTGTCTAATGTGGACCTTGCTGCATATCAAGGAACTGACTGAGTGTTCAAACTCCTTTTTAAAATCCTCACCCAAAGACATGCTTAGAGAGAGGGTGGGGACAGGGAGAGAGGGAGAGGGGGAGAGAGAGAAACATTGATGTCAGAGAGAAACATTGATCCATTGCTTTCCTTACATGCCCCGACCGGGACTGAACCCACAACCCAGATATGTGTCCTGACTGGGAATTGAACTGGCAACTTTTCAGAGCACAGGACGACACTCAACCGAGTCACTCTGACCGGGCATGCACTTTTGGGTACATGCATAGCTCAAGGTTTACACCACCTCCACGGTAACCTCCATTTGCTACCAAAACTTTGCCAACAACTCATTCCCTCTTCAAAGTATGAAAACATCAATATGTCAATACAATTTTAATATACGCCTGAGATACAAAATACTGGGTTAAGAAGCAATTAGGGGAAAAGTCACACTGGAGACATGTGCACTGACTGACAGAAAACCATGAATATCATGTTAGATATTAGATGATTATGTATGAAGAGAATGAAACATTTGTAAATATTGCTTCTCCTCAAAGTTAGCTGTAATGAGAAAGTCAGGTAAATTAGAAAATATTTTTAATGATTAAGAATCAAAATAAATGTACATTAAGAGCATAAATCACTAAGACAAGGTATGTATAATTGTACAAAGTGTTTTTTAGAATAATGTATATAAAAATATATATTGTATGTATGAAAAGTCTTTTCTTTTTTGCTGGCTGGTGACTGCCTGGCCATGCAGTTTCCTTTCTGAAACACTAATCCGCGTGAGGATTACTACATGGGTGGTTCTCAAAGCAAAGAACTTGTCTTTGGCTTTTTGCCATTTACAAATTCCTGGCTAACGTTGATCTTTATCAATGGCGATGTGCAAATAAACAATTTACTTCAATATTTTCTTAAAGTAAATGGTTCTGCAAATATATGTGTGTATATGTATATTCACATATGCATATACACATATATCCTATGTATCAAACTATATATAAGTTAGGATAATTCTGTGGTTTAGATTAGTGCTTTTATTCAGTATGTGGCAAAATCTAAAGATAGGTATATTTTAAAGAGTGCTTAGTGACTATAGCTCTAGATTCTGTTATCAGTTAGCTTTGAAATTTTGTGCTTTAGTTCCTTAATTTACTACATAAATACTGCGCAAGGGAGTCCATTAGGCCCTATTCTGAGTTATGATTCTGTGATTCAATCATGTGGTTAAAAAATACATATACAGTATATTGTAAGATGTTTAATTTTACAAACAGCTAAGTGCCCCTTCTGTCTCCTTCCATTATAAAAGACACTCATTTATTTACTCATTCAAAGATTCATTCTAGAAGCATTTATTTGGGATTTACTCTATCTCAGGTCTCATGCCATACCCCAAGGATGCTGACATTACCTAGATACAGCCTCTGTTCTTGAGAAGCTCTGGGTCTTTAAGAGGATTTCCTACTTTACAGAGTGTCATCTCATAGGCCTAATTGTAGAAAGTCAAAGTTTCTTTGCAAAGAACTCAAGACATATTCATAATATTAAGTGTTGATGATAACTGGTACTTCCTTTTAGAGAATCAATCCTCCCTCCCTTCCTCCCTCCCTCCCTCCCTTCCTCCCTCCCTTCCTTCCTCCCTTCCTTCCTTCCTTCCTTCCTTCCTTCCTTCCTTCCTTCCTTCCTTCCTTCCATCCTTCCTCCCCTTATCTCATTTTCTCTGCTCCTCACTCCCCTCTTTGTCTATCTATGGCGGCAGTGTAGTAGAAGGGAAAGGGCGTGGGTTTTGTCCAGCAGATTTGGGTTTGAAATTTGGGCACTGTTTCTTTTTTCTCTTTTTTTTTAATATATTTTTTATTAATTAAGATATTACATTTGTGTCCTTGTCCCCACGTTACCCTCTACGCCCCCCCCCCCCTCATGCCCTCACCACCCCCCCCCCCCCTGTTGTCTGTGTCCATTGGTTAGGCCTATATGCCTGCATGTAAGTCCTTTGGTTGATCTTTCCCCCTTACCCCCACCCGCCCCTACCCTCCCTCCAAAGCCCGACAGTCCAATCAATGCCTCTCCTTCTCTGGATCAGTCCTTGTTCATCAGTTTATGTTGTTCATTATATTCCACAAATGAGTGAGATCGTGTGGTATTTATCCGCTCTCCAGTTCCATCCATGCTGTGGCAAATGGTAAGAGTTCCTTTTTCTTCTTCCTCTTCTTAAAGAATACCTTTCAGCATTTCATATAATGCTGGTTTGGTGGTGATGAACTCCTTTAGCTTTTTCTTATCTGTGAAGCTCTTTCTCTGACCTTCTATTCTGAATGATAGCTTTGCTGGATAAAGTAATCTTGGTTGCAGGTTCATGCTATTCATCACTTTGAATATTTCTTGCCACTCTCTTCTGGCCTGCATGGTTTCTGTTGAGAAATCAGCTGACAGTCGTATGGGTACTCCCTTGTAGGTAACTGACTGTCTTTCTCTTGCTGCTTTTAAGATTCTCTCTTTGTCTTTTGCTCTTGGCATTTTAATTATGATGTGCCTTGGTGTGGTCCTCTTTGGATTCCTTTTGTTTGGGGTTCTCTGCGCTTCCTGGACTTGTAAGTCTATTTCTTTCACCAGGTAGGGGAAGTTTTCTGTCATTATTTCTTCAAATAGGTTTTCAATATCTTGCCCTTTCTCTTCTTCTGGTACTTCTATAATTCTGATGTTGGTACGCTTGAAGTTGTCCCAAAGGCTCCTTACACTATCTTCATATTTTTGGAATCTCTTTTCTTTTTTCTTTTTCAGTTGGGTATTTTTTGTTTCTTTGTCTTTCAAATCTTTGACTTGATTCTTGGGATCCTCTTGTCTGCTGTTGGATCTCTGTAAATTATTCTTTATTTCAGTCAGTGTATGCTTAATTTCTAGTTGGTCCTTTTTCATGTCCTCCATGGTCTCACTATACTTATTGAGGGACTCACTAAATTTATCGGCGGTTTCCATAAAATTCTTGAAAAACCTTATAAACGTGGCCTTGAACTCTATATCCAGTCGTTTGCTTTCCTCCATTTCTGCCATTTGTGACCTGTTTCTTTGTCTCCGCATTTTGGCTGCTTCCCTGTGTTGATAGAGTGGCTTTGTGTGCAAGGTGTCCTGTAGGGCCCAGTGGCTCAGCCTCCCCAGTTACCTGAGGTAGGTATGCCTTGGTTGTTGTAGGATCACTGGGAGGAATTGACCTCCAGGCCAATTGGCAGTGAGAATCAGCTGTGTCTGCAGTGGGAGAACTTCTGTGCTGGAGACACCCTTCTGGGGCAAGACTTGCTTCAGTGGGGCTTTGGTGCTCACTGAGACTGCACCCTGAGTGTGTCCCTTATGGATCTGAGGAGTTGTGGTCTGGATGGTCCCCCGCTGACCACTGGGTACAGTGGCTCTTGGATCTAAGGAGGTGCTAATTCAGCCCCTGCCTGAGGTTACACAGCAGGAACTACGAAGAGAACTGCAGATTCCCCTTCCTTTTTTTTTTTTTGGCCCTGATGAGGCTCAGCTGTGAAGCAATGCAAGCTGCTGTGGGGCCTTGGGCCTTCTCTTGGAAGTTCTGGGTCTGTCTGGCCAGGCTGCAGTTATGTATTTACAGGTTACAAAGGGCCGGGGCATTCATATGCAAAAGCCTCTGCCACAGCCTGGGTGGGGCGGGGGCTCAAGGAATCAAAGGGCAAGGGCGGAGCAAGCAGCTATGGCAGAGCCTCAGCCCTGCCCTAAGGAGTCGAGAGTCTCAGTGTCCCGGTAACGGCTGCAAGCACCTCTGAGGGAAAGCCGCTCTCAAGCTCGCCCGCTGCCAAACAGTCCAGTTTCTCCCCTTATGAGTGCTGGGTCCCCAGAGACTTCCCGGAACCGGATTTCAGAGCTGTCGGGAGCTTGTGACTCCCTCCGGATTCAAAAAGACAGCCGTGTCCTCAGGTGCCAGCCCTTTTCCGCGTGTGCGAGCCCCCTACCTCTGCACTTTACTTCCGCAGCTCCTCTGGCTCTCAGTGTGCTTTTCTTTCCTTCTAGTTGTAGAATTTACACTCAGCCATCCTTCCTGTAGTTCTGGATGATGTCCATTTTGTGTTTTTGACGTGTTTTTCAATTGTTGTGGGAGGCAGCAATTTCCCGGTGTTTATCTATGCCGCCATCTTAGTTTCCTCTGGGCACTGTTTCTTATCAGCTGTGTGATCCTGAGCCAGTTACCTGCTCTGAGGCTCCATTTTCATATCTATGATGTGATGACAGGAATATCTACTTCAAGAGTTGCAGAGTTAAGGTAGGTCAGAATAAGATGATGCATATAAAAGCCTACTCAATGAATGATGGCTATTAGTTTCAATATTAAAAGTTGGATGATTTAACACCCTTTCAAGTGAGTAAACCAATAGAGATAGCTTTTTTTTGGCCTGAACCCTCTGAAGACTCTTTACATACTATCACGTATGGCTGTAACCTCTACCCAAGAATTCTAGGACCAAGACACCCTGTGAGGATTCTGTGAGTGCTAGCTAGATAAGAATCCAAGTTAGTTTGAATGATACAAAATTGCCAGTACTAGTCTTGACCTACAAAAGTGTCAAATGCATATGGTTCAACCTAATACTACTACTGATATAATGAAAAGCTTCAATTTTGTACTTTTGAATGTGAATGTCATGTGAAATTTAAGGATTTTTTTTTTGGGGGGGGGTAATTTCCTGGTTAAAAAACATTGAATAAGTAAAATCCATTTTATTTGCTTTTGGATTAAGGGAAAAACTGTAAAATAAATCTGCTTGGTTCTTTTGCAAGAGTAGTTTTAGAAGGCTCAAATTTGAGTTTGATATTGTGAAAATTTCAGCCTTAGGCAATGGGGTAAGGGATTGAAATCCGTACGTATTGTTGGCTATTAAGGAAAAGAGCAAATCTTTGACTATTTTAAGAGAAAGGCGTTAAGAGTGCCAACTAATGAGCTGAAACTTGTTCTGACTGTTTCACATTACTGAGCGAAAGATGAGAGGAAATTAGTACAAAGAGAGACTCTTTTTTTTTGGCTATATACGTGGGAAAGAAGGGGGATTGGGAGTGTGTAGGAGAAGTGTGAGGATATGTGGGAGAAGAAGTGTTTCAAATGTTCAAAGGAAACTAAAACGGAGCAGAAAAATGTACGCTGGGGCATAGGTTTTAACTTTTCAATACAAGCTATTCAGACAAGTACTTCTAGTGTTGTCATCAGAACCCTTGTCTAGTAGCTTCTGAACTTATATCTGTGCTGTCCGCTGGGCTGGGAACCCTCTATCTTGGGAACCCTCTATCTTGTTGATAGCCACATGTCACGTGGTCACCTTGGCCTTGGAAAGCCCAATTCAAATTCTATTTCTGCTATGAAATTCTTCCTAGTAAGTAAAGGGCATCTACTTCCACTATCCTCAAAACTGAAGAAAAGTGCTTCTATTTCTTCCAACTCCCTACTCTTCGGTGCTTTGTAAATGTTTTGTGTTTGTGTTTAACAGTAATGTGTGGGCTAAGAAATAAGTCTGTCCATCTGACATGGGCTCAAGACCATTTTGTCTACATTTATTGAATGCCTACCATGTGCCAGAGGCTGTGCCATGTACCAGAATAAAAACAAAACTTGGCTTTGCCACAAGGGAGATCACAGCCTCATAAACTGTAAAAACATATGCTATAAAAGACTTTACTATGTTTCTGAAAGTCTTTCCTTATAAAGGCGGTTGGAAATCCCATAATTCTGCCAATTGAGATTTATTGCTTTGGCTTTAAGCTTGTTACATATTAAAATCTTGATGTAGTTGGGATAATACATTGCCTTTTTCCTGACATTCAACCTCAATGTGAACTGCTGCATCTGATTTATCAAGAAACAGGTTTTCATTGAGGACAGCAAAAGAGCATGAGGACACTGGAATTCTAAGTACACACAGAGTGTGAGGAAGGGGAGTTCCTAGGCCAAAAGTGTGGGGAATGTATCAGAAGTCAGCTTTCACCTGGTGGGATCACAGGTATTGGGTTGAGGAGAGGGGGCAATCATGATAAGAGAGGCCAATGTCTATTGTTCTAGAAGTTTGAGGCTGGCTCACAGGGCTGTGAGCATCGTGCCTCCTGGTGGCACCACTAAAGAAGGCAAGATCACTGACCACCCACCCTGTGGCTGGTACCATGCTGGGTGTTCTATATACACTGGCACATTTAAGCCCATTACAATCCTTTGAGGTAGAAGTCGGCCCTGAGATGAGAAGACTCAGTTCAGGAAGGTTAAGTACTTGTCCAAAGGTCTCACGGTGAGTTAGCAGTAAAGCAAAGTTCAAACCTCTGGCTCTAAGGCCACCATTTTTCCTTCTCTTTACTTCTTGGGAAATAAAGGAATCAGTCACCCTTAAAGGCTAAATGCTATTCCAAGGGAAATAATTTTGAACAAATGACCACTTGAGGACCAGTTTCTGACACGTCATGTGAAGACAACTTGGACATGAAAACATTTTATCTCTAATATCTTCAAGAGTATAAAGAAATACTATTGATAGGATCCTTCGATATTTAATAAGAAGTTCCATCCTTTGTAGGACTACATTCTCCCAAGACCCTAAATTCCTGTAGTTGGTCAGCTGGCCCCTGCTTCACCAACTACAATGGAGTGAAATGAGACCCTACCTGTCTATCCACTGGACTCAGCACAGTGAAGACTCACAGTAAATGCTTAACACAAGAACATGGAGATTCAGTGAGGCTGAGTGTCTTGCTCAAGATTACTTAGGCATTATAACAGAATTTGAAAACAAAACTATCAGATTCATTAACTCTTGCTTTTAGCTGGTGCCCCTTAAGGTTCTGATACGTTTTCTGGGTCAACACAAAACAAGTCTTCCAAAAGCCTTAACAACACAGCAAAAACAAATTCTTTAATAACATAACTGAAACAAACAGCATTTATTAAATCCTTCACATGCCAAGTGTTTCAGCACACATACATGCCTTATATTGATTATTTCCCACAACAGCTCTATAAATAGACAAAAGTCACCAGGAAATAAAGGCACAAAGTAAAATTCCCAAGTTCATTATTATAAATCCAGAGTCAGGATCCATACCCACTCTCCCTCCCCCTAACCCCACTCCCTGTATATATAATTTTATCTTTACATTGTGGAGGTAGGTACAACTTAAAGAAATCTTCACCAAAGGATACATTTTTATTGATTTGAGAGAGAGAGGAAGAGAGGGGAAGAGAGAAACACCGATTGGTTGCCCCCTATACACACCAGACCAGGGATGAAGCCTGCAACCTAGGTATGTGCCCTGACTGACCAGAAATTGAACCTGCAACTTTTTGGTGTATGGGACAATGCTCCAATCAACTGAGGCACCCAACCAGGGCAGACAACTTTTTTTAATAGTATATAAATGAACATAGGTATAATTTAGCCAGAACAAAATAATTAGTATGTACTTAAAAGAATTAGAATTACTTCCTTTATTTTCCAGCTTAGAATAAGACTTCTTATAACACAATAAACACCTACATTATACATCCTTTTAGACCAAATGGCAACTACATATTTAGAGGAGACAAGTATTGTACATTAGAAGTACCAAAAATACCTCCTTTGACACAATCTCTTAGGAATTGTAAAAAATAAGTGTCATCCAACATCTGGATGTTAAATAAAAAAGATAAGGGCTAAACATATAGGGGAATCACTCTACCCACTTCCCTATTTCCAACTTTGAGGGTTTCAAGTATATTCAAAAGCTTAACATAGACCAGTGATGGCAAACCTATGACACATGTGTCAGAGGTGACACGCGAACTCATTTTTTTTGGTTGATTTTTCTTTGTTAAATGGCATTTTAAATATATAAAATAAATATTAAAAATATAAGTCTTTGTTTTACTATGGTTGCAAATATAAAAAAAAAATTTCTATATGTGACACGGCACCAGAGTTAAGTTAGGATTTTCTAAAATGCTGACATGCCAAGCTCAAAAGGTTCACCATCACTGACGTAGACCGTCCTATATCTACAATATCTTTTTTAATAACTTTAGAATGGTAGCTTCAAACAATGTTAAAGCATGAGCTTTTTCTGAATTTCCCAGTGTTTCTGCACTCTTTTTCAAATGGGCCTCCTTTTCAGGGTTCAGCTGTAGCTTTATGAGGTCTGTAATACCATTCTCCCAGAATATAAGGGATACTCCACAGAGGCCCTTACTTAAGGTCAAAACTCAATGTCCACTTCTAAGATTTTGCACTGAATCAACTACAGATAGGCCAATGGTCCAAGATGTATTGCCTATCATTTTAATAATCTCATAGGCACTAGATCACCTCTTTGTTGATATTTTTTTCCACTGCTCAGGGCCTTTATCAGTTCATATGATCTGAGTTCAGTTCTTTCAACCAGCAATGCTAACACGGAAACTTGAGTCTCCATGCTCTCCAAGGATCCACCCATGACAGCTTTCAGAGTGGTTCAGTCAAGAAATGAAAACAGCCCTTGCCAGGTAGCTTAGTTGGTTAGAGTGTTGTCCCAATATGCTAATATTGCAGGTTCCATCTCCGGTTAGGGCACATACAAGAATCAACCAATGAATGCATAAATAAGTGCAAAAATAAATTGATCTCTCTCTCTCTCTCTCTCTCTCTCTCTCTCTCTCTCTCTCTCTCTCTTTCTCTCTCCAATCAATAAAAAAACTTAAAAAATTATAATAGTAATAAAAAAATGAAAACATGCAGTCAGACACTTTCAATAACACACTTTTGAGGAAATTTACTCAATTTTTAGGCTACATAAGCTCAGATGTCCACCGGATTGGAAACAATAATCAGTTTGTAGCACACACTCTATTGGGTAATATTGGAAATGGTTAATTTAAACATGGCCAGGTTTCACTGTATTAAATTAAGGTGTATGTGTTTCTACTTTTTCCTAGCACTCACCTGCTGTAATAATCACTAAACTGGTGTTTTCAGTAACAAGGTAATTTTTGCTGGCAACAGTATTTGGCATTTTCATGAAAGGACTGTCACATTTAAAATCTACTGTGCCACCCTTCCATTTGCTTCATCAATATCCACAGAGGCATGTTCATCACTCAAGCATTTTAATAAAATGGTGGTAGCCCAGGCCATGCTAACTGATTCAGTTCCTATAACAGAAAACTTATTGTGATGAATGACCTCCTTGGAAGTGAAATTTGTCATAAATTCACATTTGACAGATGCCATCTTGGAGATAGGGGTGAAGGGCCAGTTGAGCCCTAGAGAGGCCTGTTACCTGTAGGGGACACAGAACCATCCCAAGCAAAGGAAATCCCCTCCTGTAGCACCCACACTCCAGCTGGCCTGCAGGACTGCCAAGCTCATGATGGCTCACCCAACAGGTGGTGGGAGAGATTGGAGGCCAACTTACTGAGGGCAAAGGGAAGAAGCCACTGAGGGTTTTAGCTCCCCGTCACCTGGCCTGCGCAGCTGTGCAAGGCCGCACCCACCTCACCAGGGTCTCCAGAAAAGACTTCTCTTGTCCGCTCACTGTAGCTGTCAGGGGGTTCTTCTTCTCTAGTAAGTGAACCTTAGGGTGACCATTTTACAAACATGTATTGGTTTCCATATTTTACATGCAAATAGGCCAACCCAGATTCCTGGGAGTATTAGTTGTTTACTTTTAGTGTGTATGCCAAGTCAGACCCACTCTTCCTGACTCCAGAGCTAACATGTTTAAGCATCACTATTTCTAACTCCATCTCCCTTGACTTCCCGTCTTCAGGACAACCCATTCCCCTCTCACTCTCTAATATACCACATGCACTAATCCCAATCTGTTGCTTCTTGATTCCTTTATAAAAATGCAGCAACTACAATGAAACATATAATCCTAAGAAGTGTCTAAACCAGTGTGGGGTCCAGAAGAATATCTGTCCTAGGTACATTTCTGTAAATAGAGTCTAGGGAGGTATTTTGGCAGGATCATCAGATGGCTACCGTGTAGTCACCTAAAACCAAAAGACCTTCTTCTAAGGAGCTACTGCCATATATCTCCATTCCAAACTGATGCAATCAATTTTAGGAACTATATTTTCTCAGCTCTCTGCTTTAGCAAGAACCTGCTGGCGCCTGGAAAATTAAGCAGTCAATAAGCAATTGTAGGATTTGTGCCAGTAGTTTGCCTTCTTACGGCTACTTACTGTTTCCACACCTCTGAAACTCAGTGTTTTTATTGCAAAATGGGACAAGAATAGATTCCCTGATAGTCTTGTGGGAGATTCAAATAAGATAAAGCACAAAATGTAAGGTGGTATTATCACAGATAATCTAGGTTTTCATACCACATTAGAAAGGTAATTATAACTACTAAGCCCATAATCACAGAAACTACAGCCTATGGGTCCTAAAACTATCCCAAACATAACATCATCTATTCAGATTTTAATCAGAAAAAATTTTTTTTTTAATTCTATTTTCCTTTAAAAGATGTTCAAAGTTTGCTTTCATTGCCCTCTAGTGGTTGTTATACAGAAGCTATAACTACTTAAAAAAAAAAAAACTTTTTAGTTTAGGGATGCTGAGCAGACTTATAAACATTCTTCAGATATTGTTGGGCTATACACATTCCTGTCAGTTGGTAATCCTTCAAGGTCAACCTATAAGGACAGCCCTACCCTCATGTCCTGCACAGTAGAGATATTCAATGCTGTGCATTACTGGCTGTGCTATATTTTGTTAGGTCTTCACAAAGAATCTACTGACTTAAAATAATAATACAAATTTATTTATTTATTGATGAAATATGTATAGGATATCTATTGCGTCAGGCCAACAGAGAGATAGTGCCCTGGATTATGATCTCATGATGAAAATGGGTTATTATATCATTACAAATGAGCGTGTAAAAGTTGTGATAGGGAAAGTACTGGGTATATGAGTGCATGAAGAAACGCTAATCAGGAGGCAGTTTTGTGTGCTTTGGGAGGGTAAAGTAGGATGTTTTTTTTAAAAAATATGTTTTTATGGATTTCAGAGAGGAAGGAAGAAGGAGCGAGAGATAGAAACATCAATGATGAGAGAGAATCATTAATCAGCTGCCTCCTGCACACCCCCTACTGGAGATTGAGCCTGCAACCCAGGCATGTGCCCTGACCAGGAATCAAACTGGTGTCCTTCTGGTTCATAGGTCAATACTCAACCACTGAGCCATGCCAGCCAGGCTGAAATAGGACTTATGAGAGCAGGCATTGGGAGTGTAACAAGCAATGTGAGATCTGAAGAATGAATAGAAGAGTTGTTCAGGAGAAGGTGGGCTGGGGAGAGTGTTTGAAGGAGAGGATACAAGGTTGAATGTGGTTAGATAACAGAGAAAGGAGGGAAGGGTTAAAGATAAGGCTGGAACTTTAAAAAAAAAAGCTATTTTGGGGAATTTAGACTTTAGCCTGATGGTTAAATTATAACCAATGGACTCAGACAATGCATGTCTTCAATTTTTATTTGTTAAACTCATTATTTAAAGGGAAACATTTTAATTATTAATTATAAAGTGATTGTTCAAAAAACTTTCAAGGTCTCCTTTTTATCCCCTGAGATTCTCTCAAACACACACAGAGGTGGAAACAAGTAGGTCGATAATAATAAGAAGTAATATAATAATTAATAAACAATAATACAAGAATAAACTATTTCATGTACTCACAAATAGTTTGAGTACTCTCATGTTTAAATTACTCTCAAACATGAGAGTAATTTAAAATTACTCTCATAAGTAAACCCACTTTTGCCTACCCTGGTACATTCATTGCCAGCATGTTGCAGCTGGAAAGGACTTTGAGATGTAAGTTTCCCTCCTTTTACTTCACAGAGGAGTGAGGGGCCAGGAATGTCCTCAGGCGCACTGAGTGTCTGTGCCCGGGAAGTTTTCCTAACCGAGTCTTGAGCTCAAACTCCCCAGCCTGAAGTCAGAGGCCTGACTGGTCTCCTGCAGCTCACATCTGTTCAGGATTCCTGAGCATCCTCCTATCCCTCCTCTGTACCGGACTTCATGCTCCTCATTTGTGGTCTGAAGAAAAGATGGTTTACCTTAGACTTGAGAGGTGGGCGGGTCTTGGAGAGTCTTCCCATTCCTAAGGAGAGCATCAGTCTCCCCCAGACCACCAGGTCAGGTTTTGTCTCTTCCATGGAACTCCCTTGCTACAGGGGACTTACAAGCATCTTGGGGGCGTATACCCAGCGTGGTCATCACTACATCTTTATAGCAAAATAACACGGGCACGGAAGCACTGAAAACTATAGAGTTTGTTGTTGACAGGGATGGGTGATAAATGAACAGAGTGAGATATCTTATTTCCTAACAGAAGATTTAAGTAGATTTTAGAAAGGGAATTGAAAGACACATTATTTTAATAGCATGTATCCGAATTTTTCTCAGTGAAGAAACTGAGTTCAGGAAATACAAAGACAAGCCATCAGAGGTGAAAGGAGAGTCTTTTACAAGTAAGCAAAAATGATAGTTGTACTTTTTTTAAAAAAATAAAAAATGCCCACGAATTTGAAGGTAGTAAGGGATTAGAGAAGAGAGGTCTGGAGTGAGGGAAACAGAGAAATCGGGCAGCATGGATGATGAGTGCCAAAGGACTTTACTATTTATGAGGACTATTACTATTATAAATGCGCCAGTAGAATAATAAAAATACAGGGATAAAATAGCGATAGTTTAGTGCAGTGTGTGGTGCCCAGGAAATATGAGAGATATTGGCAATACATGTTTGGATCACAGCATCATTTCTAACAGGGTCCAGCAGGAAAGTTTCCCTTCAGGGTAGACTATGAACATAGAGAAATCCCAAGCAAGTTATAAGAAAGATTAACTATGGGTCCTTCACTGACCTCTCTCTTTCGTTCTCTCAAGCAGGAGAATTATCTCATCAGTCTATGTTCAGAGAGGAGCAACATTTTTTACTTTGAGCTTTCTCAAGCCATCTTGGCTCTTATGTCTCCTGGTTTGTTCTATGTGCTTTGTTAGGTAAAGCAACAAAGCCACAAATTCTTACTTTCAGATTTGAATTCACTTTTCATTCCTTGAATTATGTTTTGAAAGTCTAGCATTATGACAACAAACAAGTTTTAATAATAGCATAAAAGCTCAGCCTGCAACCAGACATCACTGGTATATACATACAGTTCTGTACAAAACCCTTTATTGCCATCTTGTGGATTCCCAGGAAATAACCTCAGTTGCACTGAGCTATTTATTGTACTAGGTTCACTTATTGTACGAGGTTCATATACCACAGTGCCTGCACATAACTAGAAAAATGTATAAGAAAAGGACAGCTAAATAACCATGTTTACATTTAATTTGATTACTTTGGATGCATTATATAACTTAACTTTCCTTCATGAAAAGTGTGAAGTAAGGATGTGTGCATATACTAGTATGTGCGTGTATGTATTGTGCATGTGTGTGTTCTGTATAATGCTAGATCCATAGAAGGCCATTCATAAGTGCATTTCATAAGCAGAAATATAAACAATTATTTCTCTTCTGCCTTTAGAGCCTTTTGACATAGAAAATTATGATGAGGAAAACCTAATTAGGCAGGGCCAGCTGGGAAGGAAGGACGTGGTATGGGCATAGTGGTGGAAACTCTTAGCATAATCAAAGCCAGGTTGCTTGTAATTGGAACTAGACTACTGTTCTCTGCAAATGACAATTATTAATTGACTTCAAAATACATCCACTATAAATTTTCTTGGGAATCTTTCATGGACTTCAAATTACCTAAGTAAGCCCCATGAGATTAATGCAGCAAGCCCCTTGTGGTCAGTTCTGGACAAAATGGTTTTGAATTTAGTGTGAGAGGTAGAAGGGGTAAGAGATATATATTGTGCACATCCTATGTGTTACATACTTCACACAGTCTGGTTTCTGTTATCTCCCAGGGTAAAATTCTGAGACTCAGAACATTTTACAAAACTTGACCATGACCACACAGTTAGAAAAAGTGAAGTTAGGACTGGACCCTAGGTCTGTCTAATTTCACAGTTAGTGTTTTTTTCAATTTCCAAGTCAAGTTCACCAGGTCTGTCAGATCTGATCATGCTATTCCTGTGTGATGTTATGATTTACAATAAGAAATAAATATTTAGTCCTCATTCAGTTTCTGGCACAGGACTCCTAAACCCTTGAAATTTCCTAAGTGATGAGAGTGACAAAGGTGTCTTTAGTTAGGTTAATGATGTAACTTTTGGACTGTATCTAAGGATGGGGCTGGTTGCCAGGAGAACCAACCACGTGTTTGGAGGGTTGCAACTTCTAGTTCCAATCCTCAGACCTCCTGGGAGAGAATAGGGCTGGAGATGGAACCAATCACCTATGACCAATGATTTAATCAGTGATGTCTGTATAATGAAGCCTCCATAAAACCCCAAAGGACATGTGGACTTTGATGAACAAAATAGACCCAGAGACATAGAAGCATGGAATGGACTGACGAATCTCAGAGGGAAGGTGGGTGGCGTGGGAAGAGATTTACCAAAGAATTTATATGCATACTAGAAGCCCAGTGGACGAATTTGTGCACCTTAAAAGAAACTGTGGGCCTCGAGGCTGTGGTGGGCAGAGAGGTGGGTCTCAGCCCATCCTCTGCACCCCCACCCGGCCTCTCCTGCCATGGCCCCTGTTCCCATCTGCTGGCAGCCCTGCTCCTGCCGCTGCTGCTCCCACACGCTGATGTTGATGGCACGAAGCGATTGGGGCCAGCGCCAGCAGGGGGTGTGAGCGGGCCAGTGCATCAGCGGGTATGAGCTGCTGCTGCTGCTGCCCCGATCACCCCTCAGGAGCAGCGGGAGGTAGAGAAGCCCTCAGAGGTAATCGGGGCTGGCAGTTGCTGCTTGCAACCGCTGACAGTGCCAAGCAATTGGGACTAGCACTGGGTGCTGGCAGTGGGTGCAATCAGTGGCTCCAGCACTGGCTGCGAGTGTGAGAAGGGCTGGTGCCAGCAGTGGCTGCGAGTGGCAGATCTGGCATGGGCAGCGGGTGTGAGAGGCAGTTGCCAGCCCTGATCACCCCTCAGGAGCAAGGGGAGGTGGAGAAGCTCTGAGGGGTGATTGGTGCTGGCAGCCACCGCTGGCACCCACTGATGGTGCCAAACGGTTGGGGCTGGGCGCCAACAGTGGGTATGAGTGGTAGCTCCGGGGCCGGCAGTGGGTGCGAGTGTTGGACGGGACTGTGGCGCACAGGAGCAAAGAATTTTCAGTAACCACCAGAGGCTCACCCCAATGACACCGACCGGCATCCCACCTTGGTCTGGCATCCCTGCTCACCTGCTCCACCATCCCCCTGCGGCCAACGCCCACCATGTTCTGCTCTCTGCCACCTGCTGCTGATGCCTACCATGTTCCGTGTGTGCCCCCTGGTGGTCAGTGCACATCATAGTGACCAGTTGTTCAGTTGTTGGGTTGTTCCACCATTCGGTCTATTTGCCTATTAGGATTTTATATATATAGATATGCATAGCCCATAGACACAGACAATAATGTGGTGAAAGCCTGATTAGGGGTGGTGGTGTGGGGGCAGGGTGGAGGGGGGTCAATGGGAAAAAAGAGGGGCATCTGTAATACTTTCAACAATAAAGATAAATTAAAAAAAAACAGCCAATTAAAAAACACATACCAAAGGAGAGGGTTTGAGAGTTCCTGGGTTAAACTGGTGTGCCTGAAGAAGACATGGGACACAGTAGCTTTGTGCCCTTCCCTATACCTTGCCCTGTGTATCTTTCCCATCAGGCTACTCCTGAGTTATATCCTTCTATAATAAACCAGGGATCTAATAGGCAAGATATTTCTCTGAATTCTGTGAACCCAAGGACGGGGCTGCTCTGAGCTGTAACCAGTAGATCAGAAGCACAGGTGATAATGGGGACATGACACTGGCATCTGAAGTGGCGTAGGGGTGAGGAGTAGGCAGTCTCGTAGGACTGAGCCCTTAACCTGCGGGATCTAATGCTATCTCCCGGTAGACAGTGTAAGAATTGAGTTACATTGTAGGAGATCCAGCTGATGTTGGAAAATTGCTTGTTAGTTGTTAATGTGGGGAAGCACCGCCCCCACCTGGTTGGAATTGGTGACTACAACCTCTACTCTGCTTAAAACCTTCCCACAAGTTCCTGCTGCCCTTCCATCCTCATTCACTTTCAAGGCCTTAAAAAGTGTATGTGCCTCCTTCCTGGTGAATCTCACCTCTCCCCAAATTCCCTCTCACTCTGTCTCCTCACCACCCTTCACATAGGGTGCTCCCTGCTTTCTGGGTCACCAGACATGCTGATTTCCTGCTTCTCTTTTCCTCCCTTGCCCTGACCCCTGGCCAGGCCTTTATACATCTTTTCAGCCCAAGGTAAGATATCACTTCTGCAGAGATATCTTTCTGGTCCCCTGGTTTGGGTTAGGTCACCCTGTTTGTGCTCCCCAATACCTGTGCACATTCAGAACTCAAATTTGCAAAGTCTGTGAGGGTAAGGATGGCATCTATTGTCTTTGTTGCTATATTTCTAATCCCTGGTGCAGTGTCACATCCAGAGTAGGATAATATATTTTCTATATTTTTCTTTATATATTTTCTTATATGTTTTACCTATAATTTTCTATATATTCTTATTTCCCAACAAAACTAAAAACAATAGGTTGGCGACCATGCCTCGTTTGACCTGTTCCTCATCTCTTTTAAAGGCCAAAATGTAGATTCACCGGAAAAGAACCAATGATCCATTTACTCATTTGCTAGAGAGCTTCTGTAGCTGTTTAATAGACCCGCACAGACTTTTCAAGACAAGGTACACTGGTTTGCTTTACCTTAGAAATACATTTTTAATTATTTTGGGGCCCAAAGTGCTTAAAACAGAAAATCATCAGCATTAGATATGGCCCATAGACATTGGAAAATGTGATGCCTTGTCCTTGCCTGAATCTCTTGTTGGCATCCTGGAGTAAGCAGTGTTAGGGAAGGCACTGCCCGCTAACCAGATGTAGGCCCATGCCCCTCCCAGTGGAGGCTGCTCCCCACAAATAATTTCCCTTATTTAAGAACCAAGTAAGAGTCTCAAGATTTTAGATCTAAAATTTTCCTCAAATAGAACTCAATGAGCCACATAATCTCTAATAGACATTTACCATTTACTGCTCACTGTCCAAATATCCTTTGTATTGGAGGCCAATTCACGATAGGAAGGAGGCACAGCCTTATGCCCCATTAGAGAAGCTGTGGGGAGGGAGGGCAGATATTCCTTTTCCCCATCCCTCAGTACCCATAGCATGGGCAGGCCAAGCAGAGGTTCCTGCCGGGAACTTGGAATTCCCACACTAAGGTGTGAGGTGTGTGGAGAGAGATTTTTCACAGCCCCTCCAGCAGGTGTGGCCTGGCCACAAGTGGCTAATAGCGATGGCCTCAGGAGCAGCGTCCTTAACAGACTGTCCTTCCGGGGAATTTCCTCCTGGCTCTGAGCCTGCTTTCCCAGCCTCCCTGAAGATCCAGGCAGCTAGCTGTTATTTCTCCAATAAATTCCTTTCCCAGTGAAGTCACCCACAGCTGATATCTGTGGTCTGGAGTCTAGAACTCAGGCACGAGAATTCACTGTCCAGGCTCCCATCAGGCACTCCCCTAAAGTAGTGAGCATTATAGATAAGGCAGCTGGTTGGGACAGGAGGCCTATGCCTGGAGTCTAAGTGGCTCTGAGTTAGAAAATCAGTGTTCTTTTTGCTTCCTACTGTATAAACAGCCAAGTGATCACTTTCCTTGCTGTCCTGAAGTGTTGCTGTGAGGATCAAATGAGACCATGCCCATAGACAGCGACTTTGTACATAGAAATGGTGATGCGAATGTAAGGGTTGTCTGAGGCAAAACCAGATTGGAACTAAAAGTCAGTCCACTTTTGGTTGAGGACCATTCCTTCTTTACAACTTGAGCTCTTTCTGCCAGGTTGCCTCTTTATCAGGGGCCAGCTGTGATCGCTCATTTTCAGTGTTTGTGTGGGGAAGGCTTGGATCAAGTGTTAGCCTTTGCGGCTTGTGTAGGAACTCAAATCACCTGAACACCTTTCTGGGAGGAGAGTATATAATATAAACAGATTTTAAACACACATCATGTATTTAGCATTTAGCATATAGTATACTTATTTAACATTTTCCTGATTCATTGGAATTACTACTAGTCAGTAGGAAAGAATCTGACTTGGAAGATATATTCCCTTGGTCAGAGAGATAAGAACTTTAAGATATTCTGAATCTTTAGAAGGGCCCTTAGGGCCAAGAGCCTAGATGAATACAACCAACAGAAGCCCTACAATTCTCAGGGGTCTTCAGAGAACTGGGCAAGGATGGCTCATTCATTCATTTATTCATTCATCCATTCATTCATCATTCATTCATTCAACATTTGTTTAGTTGCTGGGTTCTATGCTAATTAATGGGATGCAGAGATGGATGAGACATAGACCTTGCCCTTAAGAGAAACATCATTGGTTCTAGACGCTGCTTCTAAATCAGCTCAGTTTTAGTGTCTATGTGTACAATGGCTTCCTGTGGTGGCTCATATGTCCCCTTGTAAATGTTCTATTATTTCAGGCATTTATGTTTTTTTCACTGTTTGAACTTAGAGTGCAGACAGTTTCAGATATAAGCAGACTGCTAAATTCAATTCTTTTTCTTAAGGCTGGAATTACAGAAAAGAATAGTTTTAAAATCAGAAACAATAGTGGTTCAAATACCACGGTCATTGTTGATTATGTGTGGGATCTTGGGAAAATTATTGACTTTCTCTGAGCCTCCAACCTGACAAGGTTGTTAGGATTCAATAAAATGATAGTGTGGTATCCTGTACAATACTTAGTGCTAAGCTCATACTCAAGAAATATTAGGTATTTTATCCCTAATTTTCCACTGTTCTTGCATCCTCAGGGCCCTCTTTCTTGGGAATCTTCTCTTCCTGAAGCCTTCCCACATTCCCAGGCTGGGCTAAGGACAGCCCCTCTTTTGTGACCATACCTTACCATCAGCACTTTCCATGCTATATTGAGAATACCTGGTAAATGTGTTTACATCCTGTCCTGATGCTACTTGTTCACTAAAGATATACTATTCTTTTCCATGTTGTGTCCTCAGTGCCTAGTAGTTTTGGGCACCCAGTCAATGTCCAGTAAATGTCTGCAGATTTGTTTTATACGAATAGGTTAATAAGGTCCGTGTACAGAACATCTCCTATCTTGTCTTTTGATTGGACATGCTTTTTAAAAGGACCATTCAAAAGTCTCAAATTCAGTTTGATGATGCCAGTTCCAGCTATTCTCAAGTGTGTTCTGTATAACACCAGATCTATGACATGCTTCTTAAAGAAGCTCTTCCCAGGGCCTCTTACCCTTTGAGACAGCATGGAGGGACCTGGAAAGTATTATGCTAAGCAAAATAAGCCAGTCAGAGAAAGACAAGTAGCACATGATCTCACTCATATGTGGAACCTAATGAACAAAACAAACTGATGAAAAAAATAAACTGTTTAAACTTAGAGAGCGAGAAGCATGGAAGAAACCTCAGAGGGAAGGTGGTCGTGGGTGGGTGGGAAGAGATTAACCAAAGAATTTATATGCGTATATGCATAACCCATGGACACAGACAATAGTGTGGTGGAAGCCTGGGGGAGGTGTGGGGTGTAGTGGGTAAATGGGGAAAAAAGGGGACATCTGTAATACTTTCAACAATAAAGACAAATTTAAAAAAGACTAGATGTGTAAGGAATATCTAAAAAATAATAATAATAAATGATCTCTTCCTAGAGGCTGGAAGTTAGTATGCGATGGAGATGTTTATAATCCTGGGCAATAAACAAGAATAAAGAACTCACAGGGCATTGCTAAAACCAGCTGAGTCCCTACCCTCTGGCAGGTTGGCCAGGGATCAGCCAGGATGGTGGGGCTCTGAAGCCAAGGCTGAGGAAAGATCCCTGCCCCTGAGCAATTGAGATGGTCCCTGAGCAGGGGAGCAGTGCGCTCTGTGTTGGTCAGGAAGACGAGTCCAGAAGGTGGGACAGCTGAGTAGGCTGCACAATTGAGAGGCAAAGGCCAGAGAAGAGTCAGTGAATGTAGAGAGAGGGGTTCCGCAGAGAGAACAATGCCTGGAACAGGCACACGGGTGGCAGGGGGGCATCATAGTTAGGGTAAGAAGTCTTCATCTTTTCAAAACCATCAGCAACTCCACTTGGGTAGATTTCACTTCAAAGTCGTTTAATAGGTTGCCCTGGCTGATACAGACCCTGAAATTGATCAAATCTTTTAATTCTTCTTCTTTTTTTAAATTGCTGTTAATCCTCATCTGAGGATATTTTTTTCCATAGATTTTTAGAGAGAGTGGAAGGGATGGGGAGAGACAGAGAAACTGATGTGAGAGAGACACATTGATTGTTTGCCTCCCACACATGCTCCGACTTGGGCCCAGTATTGAGCCTGCAACCGAGGTACGTGCCCTTGACCAGAATTGAACCAGGGCCCTTCAGTTCATGGGCTGATGCTCTAACCACTGAGAAAACTGGCTAGGGCTTAAATTTCTCAAATCTTGATGAGAAGGAGTAGGGTGGGAATGCACCCAAAATACATGTTATTCAATGTCTTTCAAGCTAAAGATATTCAGTATTCTCTTCAGCAAATACTGTTTCTTTGAGCAAAATTATAAGCTAGGTCCTTGGAGATGAAGCTGGGTAGGGAGAACAAGTCTATCCATTTTCTTGGGGGAAGCTGTGAAATTACCCTTAACCTGAATACAGATGTTGAATCATCCCAGTTTCCAGATATGTACTGCTGTGTTTAAGCTAGTGTTGGTCTCTAAGTCTTTTTGCCCTTCTTCTGGGGTTGGGAAAGGTGGGGTGGGTGGAGCTGCCAGAAAAAATGCTCTCCTGGTCATGGTGGACCAGAGCTGGGACTGACGCTTGTCCCCGAGGAGAGGGCGGAAATTTTGCTAGAGCCTGGGTGACTCCTTGTGTTGAGGATGAGAGGAGAGAAGCTAAAGGAGCTGCTTAGGTGAGACTTCTAGTTGAAGTTGTTGTTCTTTTGGAAATGAGGTGACAGAGCAGCATAGAGCAGGGAGATGCTGTTGTCCCTGTCTCTACATGGGCCTCAGAAGCCTCTCTGGTGTGTTGGGGTGTGATGGCTTCAGAAACACCGGGAAACAGCCCCTTAGACAGAAACCCTCAGACACTGAAAACTATGAAAGAAAAGCTCCTTCGAGGGGGTGGGGCCAGAGCTAGAGAGGAAGGACATGGCCCGTGTGTAGCGGTCCCTGGAAGGGCCGGGTAAGAGGATCACTGCATGGGGGTTTCAGGCATAATGCTAGAAAGGATTTAGAATTGCCATTTGAGATAACAATATAAGGGTGACTTAATCAGTACCCCAGGATGGTGAACCGTGTACACAGTACTCAATTTTATTTAAATAACTTGACAGTAAGGATCTGGCAAATATAAAGCCTCTGCATGGCTCTAAACATGAAGATAGTAGGTACTCTGAGAATTAATCAAGCACCCAGTTCAGCTGGGACGCATTGTCACTCTCTCTAAATCCACACTGTAATTCCAATTTCAACTTAAAAATTCACAATTACCTATTGTTCCTTCAGCTACACAGCTGTAGCATTTCACTCCTGACAACACACATTTCCAATCAGGTTAGTTAAATACTTCCAGTCCATTCAAAGGGAGCTTTGGAGTAGCAAGGTCAGCCAGGGTGGGCATTTTTGGATCCCCAAGGGATGAATAAACTAAAATTGCTTGGTGAGACAGGGAAGAATCTCTTCACAGGGGTATTACCTCTATGTGCTCTGCTCCACATTTTTTTTTTTTCTTATCAAAGCACTGAAACAAATAATAACAGAAGCTTTCCTATCTTTCCCTCTGCAGGAAGAAAGCCGGAGGAGACAGCTGCACTAGTTAGCAGTTAACGTGACTGCGTGCTGAATGCCCTAAATTCCCCTTCATGAATGCCTCTAGACAGAAAAAGGTGCAATGATTGGAGTAGGCTTTCTACAACAAACCCGTGAGACTCAGCATACACAAAGGAGAACTTAGACAGAAAAGATCACTCACAATACGTGCGTGGGATGTAGTAGCCTCCGGTGATGATTTATTTATCTCTCGGCATCTTAGCTACTTTAGTTCCTTAGCTCTGGTGGGAGGGAGCATGGAGGATAAATCTCTACAAGGGAGTGTAGAACCTCCCTCTTCGACAATACATGAACACTAGATGGCACCCACCCATAATCTTAACACAGAGTAGAAAGCTGATTGCCTTTTCTTGAGAGGCAAGTATGCCGACTACCTTGTAGAAAAACAGTCAGTTAGGGGAGCTATAAAAATAAAATATTTCCCACTGCTGGTGTCCTGTGAGGTGCTCCTTAGTGAGGGTTTGGTGGTCACATCTGTTTGGGAGGAATCCTATACTTTATCTGCCTGTAAGGAGATTCCCAATGAACACTGGTAACATGTAATTGAGAAGTTTTTCAGTGAAGAAACTTGGTACCCGAGTACCCTTTCTCTTAATGGCACCCTAATGCAATCCTGCTGCTTCAAACTTTGAGAAATGCTGATCTAGTCCAAGCCCTGTCCCAAAGAAGGAATGGCTCAAACTACCTCAAGAGGTCTTCCTTATGCCAGGTTACCTGATATATATATATATATATATATATATATATATATATATATATATATATATATTTATATATATGTTTTTTTAAAAATTGATTTCTTACAGAGAGGAAGGGAGAGAGATAGTTAGAAACATCGATGAGAGAGAAACATCGATCAGCTTCCTCCTGCACATCTCCTACTGGGGATGTGCCCACAACCCAGGTACATGCCCTTGACCGGAATCAAACCTGGGACCTTTCAGTCCGCAGGCTGACTCTCTATCCACTGAGCCAAACCGGATTCGGCAACCTGACACTCTTTAAAAAGCATCCGGCCCATTCTTAATGCAGAGTTGTTAGTAGAAATATGACATGCTCTGTTCTAAGTGTTTTGTCTCCTCTCTTTCCTCAGTATGCTATATCCACATCTGTCTATGTCTATATATCTATATCTATATCTATATCTATATCTATATCTATATCTATCATCTCTCTATTTCTATCTCTATCTCCATCTCTATCTCTATCTCTATCTCTCTCTATCTCTATCTCTATCTCTATCTCTATCTCTATCTCTATCTCTACCTTTATCTCTATATCTGTACTCATGCACATATTAGCTATATTGATATATCGGCTTTTAGGCTGTGAACATTTTGAGGATATTTATCTCGTTCACCTTTGAGATTTTAAGACCTGGTACAGAACCTGGCACATAGTTAAGTCATTAGTAAAATAAATAAACTAGAAAGATTCTATAAGTTGTGTGGGAAAATACTTCTGGAAAATAGGTATGGACATTATGCTCCTGATCAGAAAGGTAATTGCCTGTTATAGAAGTCTCTTCTCCATAAAGACTAATTGAGAGTAGAGACCTACCTTCCAGTTCTCTTCCCTGGGGATTCTATTTTTCTTCTCTATACTACATGACTGTTAGCATAACTTGTTTGCAATTAACCTTATATGACCTAGTAATATGTATTGCATTTTTATTTAACTTGATTACTATTCATAGTTTTTGTTCCTGTATTTTCCGGGAAGGCATATCATGTCCTGATATGCCCAGTGTAAGCAGTAGATGCAGAATATCCTTCCTACATATTTCATTGTTAATCACTCTATTCTGACAGTTTTGTTTTCATATTGTGATGTTTGAGCTCTCAAGCCTGTTTATTCTTTTCTCAGAGTGTTAACCAATGAAATTTCAATACCTAGCCTTGAAACTAGCTACTGTTTAGCCACAGTTTAAATAATTGTCACAAAATTAAAAAGGAGAACTGCCCCCTCTTCCTTTCCACTTACAAAAAATCAGGTAACAGGTTCATCATTAAACTATTTCTTATCAATGTTGTACATATAAGAAGATAGATCTGAACTTCAGAGATTGTTTTTTTCCGTGAACTGTAATCTCTAAAAAGACTATATAATTCCAATTGGTTGCCTTATTTACTATGTGGTCCTTGCAATACTATTTAAATGGGTATAACTACTTTTGAAATAAGAATTACTTGTGAGTTTTCTTTAATGAGCCATAAGAAGATTATTAGCTCGTCCTTTTTTCTACCACTAGAATAGAGATTAAAATGAATAAAACCTGCAGCTTAGGGGATTTCTCATTTAAACAGAGTTAAGTAGTCTAGTGTCATCTCTATGCCTCATTTTCTTCATTATTAAAAAGAGCATATAAAGACATAGGGCTTTTTGTTATAAACTTAAATTAGTTATAATAGTGACTGACTCCAAAGTACCACATAAATATTAGCTCTTTCTAGTTCTGTGCACTCCTGAGTGTGGTGTGTACACAGAGCAGTGTGTACTACAAAGGGCTGAATGAGACTATTGGCGGGTCTTGAAAAGAGATGGTGTTGTGGGGAGAAAAAAAACACTGATTTGGGGTCAGAAGACCTGATTCTGAGTTCAACATCACATTCAATAGCTGCGGAGCTTTGAACAAATCATGTAGCCTTTCTGAGTCCCCTTTCCCTGATGTGGAAAGTAAGAATAACAATAACCTGTCTTGATCCTTAGAATTTCTTTGAAAATCCTCCAAATTAATGCATGTGAAAATGCTTTGCATCTGGGAATACTTTATGATGATGTGAATGCTAATTGTAATAAAAGGATAAGTGGATTCTCATTCTACAGGTTTTGAGCCAGGAAGATGAGGATACATTAGTATGTTCTAGATAGAATTTTAGAGTCCATCTCTCAGGCTACAGTGACTTTTTAAAGCATCATCATATTTATTCAAAACTTTTTCATTCAATAAACATTTTTTGAGAGAATGCTAAGCACCAGGCACTTTGCTAAATGTCAAGGATACAAAATCATATAAGACAGAGAATTTGCTTTCACAGAGCTTTTTCCACTTAGTACAGAAAGAAAAATGTAAATAAATATAGACAGTAAGGTTTAACAGTGTATATTAAACCTTATCATTATATCTTATATATCATTTAAGTATAGAAGAAGTAGATGGGGGAAGTAGTTGAAGGGGTGATGTTCAGTTCTCAGATGACAGAACAAGGTTTGGGCCTTTCCTTATTCCTTCCACACTCAATCCTCCCAGACTCCTGCTAGCTGATGATTGAGCAAAGGCACACATGTGTGGGAGAACCATATGACACATAAGGCAAGATCACTGAACACTTTGCTCAGGTCAGCTGACTATGTTATATAGGTAAATCATGTGTGTGTTGGGGGGGGGGGAGGATGGAATAACGGCTAACAAATATAAGGTTGCTTGGAAAATTCTAGCTTTAAGTTATAACTACAAAACAAAAGCAAATTTTTCTAAGTACATGATAAAAAACCATACTAAGTGCTTCACTGAGTTATGAACCCATAACCTCAGTCATAAGAAGTAGGCTTCTTATGCAATTCCCCATTATTTTTGCATGAGTACCAACATTTCAGTGTAGACATGAATACTCACAATGGATTTAACAACCTATCATAAAGTTTGTACCAGGGAGATAGCTTAATGTAGTGGAAAGAAACAGTCATTACATATTTGAGTAAAAGAAAGGACGTGGAGAAGAAAGGAGGAAGAAAGGGAAGAGGAAGAAAAGAACTAAAGACAGTGGCAAAGGAGAGAGGGAAGATATAATGGGTATTAGAACTGAATGTTTAAACCCTTGACTCTCTCAAGTTACATAAAGTTTGACAAGTTATTTAACCTCTCTGAACCTTATTCTCTTCATCTGAACATGGGGCAATACCTTTCAGGGTAATTGTGAGAATTAAAAATTACTTTTATAACATTCTTGGTAAATAACGAGTGCTCAATAACTTGTTGGTAATTCTTGCATTTAGGTAAATGGTGATGCTGCTACCACTTATCAATGTCACCAAATTGTGGATAGCATTATGTTACACATTTTCTTACATAGTTGTATGCAGAACTATACATATTATAAAGGTGTAGTTTTTAGAACAGAATCCTGGATTTGTAAAAAAAAAAAAAAAGCATTTAAAAATATAAATAATATACCTTAAAGAGTCATGTTTTTCAATGTTCAATTGGATGCACATATTCTAAGAAAATCTAAATAAAAACACTAGCCCCTTTACATGTATCGAAGGAAGAAAGCACCTGAACACCATTTAAACTGTAACATGTACCTGAAACCATAATACTCTCATCATTTTTCTTTTGTAATTAAGGTGCTTTTGAGTCATAACTGAAAGTCATTTTTTTTTTCTTGAATGGTGGGAATGAAGATTAAGGAGAAATACTCACGGATAGGATCTGGTCTCCTCTCTGGAGCTCTCCACTCAGGTCTGCTGGTCCACCGGCCAGAATGAAGGACACAAAAATACCTTCTCCGTCTTCCCCGCCCACAATGTTGAAGCCCAGGCCAGTGGAGCCTTTGTGCAGCACCACCTTGCGGGGCTCCCTGCAGAAACAAGCAGAGAACACAGCTCAGAGGTGACCCAATCAAGACTTAGATGGCTTTTACTTTCACTGGGATATGAGATACCAGCAATTCACTTACTTCACTTCCCAAAGTAAGATAGATCTTCATATCAAGAAAGATGTTACTAACAGGGAAAGTACTGAATTCCTCACTGAAATAAGTGCCAAAATACCATGCAAAGCCATTTCTTAATTCCAAAACATTTCCCTAAACTAGCCTTACTTCCACTTTAGCATCATCTAAAACATCTGTTTTTATATTGAGCACCAAATAGCACTAGGTAGGATGGATGTATCCAAAAAGAGAGGGAAAACTTGGGGAGCAAGAAACTAGATTGACTAGGCCAGACATGAAAGGTCTTACAGAGTTAATTAAAATTTACTCTGTAGGTAGTAGGGACTCATTGGAAGACTTTGAGGTACCAGGAATAATTATGATGGGAGGCAGGAAAATCAGTTAGGATGTTGACCAAATGATCCAGGTCCCAGGAAGTGACAGCCTAAACAACGGTGATAGCAGCAATCATGAAAAAAAGGCAACATGAAAAGAAAGTTGGAAAGAGAAACAGTGGGCCCAGACAAGGACCCAGGCATTGGAGGAGGAGGGGAGTAAGATCATCTAAATAAATCACAAAAGGGGAAAGGTAGTGAAGCCCAGGGTGAAGGTAGTGAAGCCCAGAATGAATGTGATTTTTACAAGTTTCAGTTTCAGATAATGTTGGCACATCCATGTGGAGATGTTTGGAAGCAGTCGGACACAGATAGGATTTGGGTCCTTACATCCAGATTTGAGGTCATCAATAAAATGATAAAAGATCATATTTTGAGTCAACAGTTCACTGAGATCGTGGAGAGGCCAGAAAATTATGGAATATAAGATTGCAAGGGATCATAGAAGGCATCTAGTTCTAGTCTCTATGTAAGTAGTTTTAATAAATGTATTCTGCAAGCCTTAGGTTTGACCAATGTGCCTTTTGTTATTTTCTTTTTTTGTTACTCCTCACCCGAGGCTATTTTTCCATTGATTTTTAGGGAGAGTGAAAGAGAGAGGGAAAGACAGAGAGAAACATCGATGTGAGAGAAACACATTGATTGGTTGCCTACTGAATGAGCCCTGTAGGTCAGAAATCTGATTGTTTGTCTAAGTCAACTGTTTGGAATTTCACAAGGCTATAATCAATGTGCCAGCTGGGCCAAGCTCTATTGGGAAGCGTTGGGGGACGGGGGGAATCCACTTCCATATCATTCAGGCTGTTGGCAGAATCCAGCTTCTTCCATTTCTTGTGGTTAGTAGGACTGCATGAGTTAGGGTTTTCCAGAGAAACAGAACCAATAGGAGATATAAGGGATTTTATTATGAGGAATTGGCTCATGCAGCCATGGATGCTGAGAAGTCCCAGGATCTACAGGTGGCAAGCTGGAGCCCCAAGGGAGCTGATAGTGGAAGTTTCAGTTCAAGTCTGAGTCTGAAGTCAGGAGAGCAATGTCCCAGCTCAAAGACAGTGAGAAAGAGAAAGAGAAAATTTTTTCTTACTATGCTTTTTTGTTCTACTCAGGCCCTCCTTGGGTTGGTTGGGGTCACCCAAATTAGACAGGGCAATCTGCTCCAGTCCATATACTAATTCAGATGTTAATCTCATCCAGGAATACCTTCACATCACCTAGTTCTGCCTCTCTGCTGCCTGATGGGGGTGCAAGTCCAGCTCTGTTTGGCCCACTGACACCATCCAGTGGAGGGGGTGGGGCATCTCATAACTGCCTCTCCAGGCTGTCCCTGGTGGGGTCAGAACTCTAGCTATTGTATAGTGTACTAGTACTGGAAGGGTGAGGGGATACTTTTCCCTTTGGTGTTTGGCTGGAGTTGGGGCTACTATTATCAAAAGTTTCCCTGTTCGCCGAAACCGGTTTGGCTCATTGGATAGAGCGTCGGCCTGTGGACTGAAAGGTCCCAGGTTCGATTCCGGTCAAGGGCATGTACCTGGGTTGCGGGCACATCCCCAGTAGGAGATGTGCAGGAGGCAGCTGATCGATGTTTCTCTCTCATCGATGTTTCTGACTCTCTATCTCTCTCCCTTCCTCTCTGTAAAAAATCAATAAAATATATTAAAAAAAAAAAAGTTTCCCTGTTCTATTAGCCCACCCTTGCCCCAGGCTTTTGGTATAGGAACAGGCTCTTCTTCTTTTCTTAAAAAATTATTTGTTTTTTGTTTTGTTTGTTTTTTAAATATATTTTTATTGATTTCAGAGAGGAAGAGAGAGGGAGAGATAGAAACATCAATGATGAGAGAGAATTATTGATCGGCTGTCTCCTGTATGCCCCCAACCGGGGATCAAGCCCACAACCTGGGCATGTGCCCGGACCAGGAATGGAACCATGACCTACTGGTTCATAGGTCGATGCTCAACCACTGAGCCGGGCTAATTTTATTTTTAATTAAGAGGGAGAATTAGAAAGGTATGGGAATACTCTATTTTGGCTGGAGCCAGAAGTCCGGATCTGAACACAATTTGAAGATAAGTGTCAACAAGGTTTTCATGAAGAGTTACTGCAGAAATCTCCCTTTTCCCAAGTATAAAAACACTCTTACTGGATCCAATGAGATTCAAGCTATACATAGCAAACATAGATATAGAAAAGGGGGCTATTATAAATCTAATGTTTATCCATATCCTATACCAGGGGTGGGCAACCCCTGGCACGCGTGCCAAACATGGTACGCCAGTAACTTTGGCTGGCAAGTGAAACCCTCTCTTATAATCTTCCATTTACAATTGTGAATCTTTGTTCTCAGTGATGAATTTTGTTAAATCTTGTAATCCGAATAGCCTGACGGATGAAAGTAGTAGCTCGTGCATATCTCTGAAGGTCACGAAATATAAACCTGATGTAAAATCTCTGTCATCAGTGATGCAGCAGCAAAAGTCCCACTGATAATACCAAACGGAGTCATAAAGTTTTCTGTCGGACTATCAGTGTACATGTATACATTAAAAAATAAATGTATTTTTCATCATCATATGCTGTGTTTTTGTCGCTCGAATGAATTTTATTATTTCTTCAAGGTTCTTCACATACGTACACCTTAAGAGATATCAAGTAGGCGTAACATGTTCTCAAAAAATTAGGTTTGGCACGCAGAAAAATTTTGAGTCAGAGATTTTGCTGGTTTTGGCACGCACTCACAAAAAGGTTGCCCACCCCTTTCCTAGACATTGTGCTTGATGCTTTCTGTGCATCATCCCATTTATTCCTCAAAGCAGTCATTGGAAGGAGGTACACTGATGTCTGCAAGTGCTTTGAAACTGATCCAAAAGAAAGATGGATGGTTGATTGATAGATGGATAGGTAACCTGCACAGCAAGTATAGTAACATGTTCATAGTGGAATCTAGGTTGTGCATTATAGTAAAAGTCTTTAAACTTTTAATTGTGCTTGAAAATTTTTATATAAAGTCTAAAGAAAAATTATCAACCTGATGAAGACATTATTATGGCAACTTTTTAAATTAGTGAAATGAAATGCCCAAGTTTTTACTGTTTCTTAAGTTGTAAAGTAAGATTAACACACAGATTCTGACTCAAAATCTCTGAGTCTAGAGCATGATCTATTCCAGAGACTGAAAATCAGCAAGCTGAAGGTTTAATCTGACCTACTGTGTTTACACATTTTTTAATTAGTTTCTTATTTTTAAAATGAGAAAAAAATGCCTAAAATATGGATTTGTGGCTTCATGTGGAATCAGACATTCTATCAACAATGACTCTCAAACTTGTTGCATAGCAACCATTGGCTAGAGCAGGGTCCTCTTTAGAGGGATTTATTCTCTAGTGTGCCATCATCTCACCTCTCTCTCATGTTTTTCAGACAAAAGGCTGTCAGTTTCACCTCATGTACACTTCTTGCAAAGTTAAGAAGAAAGTGAACTATCTTGTGCTGATGCTTCTATCAAAAATGGGAAAGTGAAAGCTTTATGGTACTTAGAAAAATGAGAGAGAATACCATTCCTTTGGAAGTAAGAGTTATTCTTACATGCTTACTATGCAAAGGGACTCTCTGCAGAAAGAATACAGCTTTAAAAGAGCATTGTGGCCTGACCAGCGTGGCTCAGTGGTTGAGCATCAACCTATGGGCCAGGTGGTCATGGTTCGATTCCCGGTCAGGGCAAATGCCCGGTCGTTGGCTCAATCCCCAGGGTAGGGGTGTGCAGGAGGCAGCTGATCAATGATTCGCTCTCATCATTGATGTTTCTCTCTCCCTTCCTCTCTGAAATATATATTTAGAAAACAAAAAAGAGTATTGTGAAACCTCATTTCCCATAACTTCTCTGTTACTTACATGGGCCATTTTATTAGTGACTCTGCACTTTGGTATATTGCTTCCTATTTGTATGGACATAAAGCATGTAATTCTTGAGTGACAGTAGGTTTTATGTATTTTACCTAGACCTCATTTATTTCAAATGATCTGAACAAGTCTTTACACACAATTAGTTGGAATTTTCTTAATTTGTGAGATTCAAATGTATTTTTTAAAATACAATTTTATATTGTAGTGAATTATGATGCTTATTTTAATAATGGGGAGAAATAACAAAGAAATAAATCTGTAAAATAATATGCAAATATAATATCCTAAGCACACCCCAAATGATTTACTTTTTCTAATTTAAATTCCCTATACTGAGGACAGATTATATTAAAGTGCATATTTTAATTTTTTTCATTTATTTTTTCCTGTTAGAAAATAAAAACCCTGTGAAGTATTAGAAGTTTTATTTTATTAATACTTAGATAAGCCAACTTGTCTAAGCTTGTTGAGCTTAGACACATAGTTAATAAATATTAGAGCTAGTTCCTCTTTTGATTATCTTAATATTTATTTTTTAGAGCAGCTTTAGGTTCATAGTATAAGAGGAAGGTACAGAGATTTCCCATATAGCCTCTTCTTCCACGTATGCATAACCCTCTACCCATTATCAACATCCCCCACAAGAGTGGCACATTTGTTACAATTGTGGAACCTACAGGACACATCATTATCACCCAAAGTGCATAGTTTTCAGTAGGGTTCACGTTTGGTGTCATACATTCTATGGCCTTGGACAACTGTATAATGCCATGTACCCACCATTATAGGATCATACAAAATAGTTTCACTGTCCTAAAAAAAAAATCCCCCATGCTTCATGAATTCATCTCTCTCTCCACACAACCCCTGGTAACAACTAATCTTTTTATTATCTTCATAGTTTGGCTTTTCTCCAGAATGCCATATGGTTGGAATCACACAGTATGGTGCCTTTTCAGATTGGCTTCTTTCATTCAGTAATAGGAATTTAAGGTTCCTTCATGTCTTTTTATGGCTTGATAAGTCATTTCTTTTTAGCACTGAACAATATTTCATTGTCTGGATGTGTCACAGTTGATTTATCCACGCACCTCCCAAAGGACATCTTGGTTATTTCCAAGTTTGGGCAATTATGAGTAAAGCTGCGATACACATTGGCGTGAAGGTTTTTGTGAGGATGTGATTTTTTCAACTTCTTTGGGTAAATGCGAAGGAGCATGTTTGCTAGATCATATAGTAAGAATATGTTTAGTTTTAGGAGAAACTGCCAGACTGTCTTCCAAAGTGGCTGTACCAGTTTGTATTCCCACCAGCAATGAGTGAGAGTTTCTTACCAGCACCTGGTGTCAGTGTTTTAGATTTTGACCATTGTAAAAGGGGTGAAGTGGTATCTCATTGTTTTGACAGAGCTTGCCTCTTTACTGCAAGTTAAATGTTTTGTCCATTAAATGGAGAGAGAGCTTAATAAAAATTAAAAGAACTAAACTAAAATGTATTTTATATAAGCCAGAGGAAGACCTGAAATTTTAAAAAGAAATACAATATCCTATATAATAAAAGCCTAATACGCAAATCGATTGAACAGAGGAACGACGGGTGGAATGACTGGTTGCTATGACATTCACTGACCACCAGGGGGCAGATGCACAACACAGGAGCTGCCCCCAGCCTGCAGGCTCCAGGCCAGCCAAGACAGGTGCCAGTGGGGGACCCCAGATCGCCCGCCTGCAGAGGGAGGCGACTGGCGGTGGTGGTGGGCGGGGTTGGCCAGCAATCGGGCTGGCACTGCCTGCCAATCCCCCCCCCCCCCCATCGCCCCACTGGTCACCTCCTGCAGATGGAGGCAACTGCCAGCAGTGTCAGGGGGCAAGGCCAGTGAGTGGGCAGCACTAGGCTGGCCAAGGCGGGGGCTCCCCAATTGCCCTGCTGGTTGCCCCACAGATTGGCCCTGATCGCCGGCCAGGCCTAGGGACCCTACCCATGCACGATTTTCATGCACTGGGCTCTAGTATTTATAGAATACAGTTTCTAGAATTATTGACACTCACAGATTCACTTTAACTGCCCCTAGCTTTCATCATTTGAACCACGCATTTTAATATTTCATCCTATGTTACCTTGTACTAGTATCTCTCTGAATGTCATGATATCCACTTTAACCTATTTGTCCCCTCTAGGTCAATCCTACACTCTTAGGATAGCCTCGTAATTGGAAGTGTCTTTGATGCCAGTTTCAATGTTCCAAACATATTATCTCTATTGAAATGCATATCTGATTTTCTTAGTTTCCTGTTTAAATGTCTCCAGCCATCCTACATTCCAGCCATATCAAACTCTTCATGTTCCCCTGAGTTTGACATGTTGCACCATACCTCCATTTCTTGGCTTAAGCCATCCTAAAACTCAGCTCAAGTGCTACTTCTCTGACTCCCCAGGTACAGGTGATCACTTGCTCCTTGGGGCCACATTGTACCTTGTCCACATAACTTTATTGTGGTATTTATCACACAGTGCAGTGGTTATTTACTCGTGTATGTGTCTCTCTCAATAATCTGTGAACTTTGGGAACCCAGGCACCAGCATTTCCCCAATTGTAATAAGATGACTGACAAATAACAGTAATTCAGAAAATAGTGATTAAATGAATGAATGAACTCCCACAATGATTTAGACCTCACTTTGCTCTTTACTTCAAATTATCCATAGGTATCTGCAGGTTCCACATACACAGATTCAACCAACTGGGCAAGTGGATTCGTGGATGCAGAATCTGTGGATGCAGAGGGGTGACCGTATAATTTCCCCCCATTTATATTATTTATATTTTATGCAAATATTGTTCCTTTTTGCTAGATTTTTAAAAAAGATTTTTAAATTGAGATTTAGAGAGAGAGAGAGAAAGGGAGAGACAGAGGAAGGGAGAGGGAGAGAGAGAAACATTGATGTGAGAGTGAAATATCAATTGGCTGCTTCCTGCATGCCTCCCACCTGGGATCGAGCCTGCAACCTGGGCATGTGCCCTGACCAGGAATTGAACCGGTAACCTTTCGGTGCATGGAACAATGCCCAACCAATTGAGTCACACCAGCCAAGGCCCTTTTTGCTAGATTTTAACCAAAAATGTCATCTAAAGTCCACAGGGATAGGGCTGATAACACTAATGAGTGAAGCAGACTGAGTAGGGATGGTAGCAAATTGGGAAATATATTATTGGTATTCCATTTATAGGGTTGCTTCTGCTCAACTCTGGATCATTTCTTCAAGTAGGAACACCAACTAGTATTGCCAGATTCTCCAATTTCTAAAGATATAGGAAGAATCTAGATTTTTATGTGAATTTTCCAGAATTCTAAGTTGACAATGATAAAAAAATTAAAGGTATGGTGTTGGATCCCAACATGTCAGTAGTGGATCCAGCTATGGGATGCCAGTGTCCTGTGTGCTGTGGGCACTCTGATAGCACATTTGATGTCACTTTCATGTTTGTCTCCTCCATGGTGCTCAGCATGGCATTTGGTTCATGGTAGGTCTCTGTAACTTTAACTTGATTTAGTATTCCATTTTCAGCACTACCTCTGTCTTTCCCGTTCAAGTTTTCTCATTTGGAATATTCTGTTCCTTGATTTTACCCCCCCCCCCCCACTTTTGTCTTATTTCCCCCCCCTTTTATATTAGACCTGCTTAAGGTACACTTTCTTCATAATGGCCCATCCCAAATATTTTGAGCTACAGCTCTCACTTCTGCATGTTTATTGCCTGGGCCAATGACTTTGGGTCTGGTAAATATAATGCCCTACATTTTCATGAACTGTTTTGAGTGTGAGGTCATTGTAGCCTCTGGTGAGATTATAATTTCTTGAAGATATGGTATCCTCATATATTCTAGGTATCCTCAATACACCCAGAAGACTGCCAAATAAACACATGATGACTGAATAAATGAGTGCACACCACCAGTTTATAAAGAACTGCAACAGCCCTAGCCGGTTTGGCTCAGTGGATAGAGTGTCGACCTGCGGACTCAAGGGTCCCAGGTTCAATTCCGGTCAAGGGCACATGCCCAGGTTGCGGGCTTGGTTCCCAGTGGGGAACATGCAGGAGGCAGCCAATCAATGATTCTCTCTCATCACTGATGTTTCTATCTCTCTCTCCCTCTTCCTTCCTCCATGAAATTAATAAAAATATATTTTTTAAAAAAGAACTGCAATACCTTTATTATTGAAATGATTTGGGCTCCAATTTACTGTTATTTATCACCCAGGATTCAGATGACGTAGGGGCCCATTACTAGTTATTATTATACATCATAACACATAGACTGTGGAACAAAATTCTAATTCTCATTCTTTATTCAGGATGGAACTCAAGGATCATGATTTTCTGGAAGCCATCCTGACACTTTCCTTAATCTCCCCATTCTAGTCTGGGTTAGTGCCTCTTCCAGCATTCTCTCCAGGTATCTATCATAATTCTTAATACATGATTAGTTTACTTGTCTCCCTCTCCAGTTACAGTGATCAATTAGGGAGCAGGGATCATACCATTTGCTTTTGTATCTACTAATTACTAATCTACTATCTACTAATTTCAGTTTTCATATTAGATTTTATGGACTCTATAGAAGATGGAAACCAGTTACTCAGAATATGATTTTAAAACCAACAACAGCCCTAATGCCCATCAGTAGATGAGTTAAAAAAAAAAAAAAGCTGTGGTATATTTGCACCATGGACTACTATGAAGCAGTAAAAAAGAGGGATCTCTCACTCTTTGAGACAGCATGGAAGGGCCTGCAGAATATTATACTAAGCGAAATAAGTCAGTTAGAGAAAGACAATTATCACATGATCTCATTCAAATGTGGAATCTAATGAACAAAATAAACTGATGAACAAAATAGATCCAGAGACATAGCATGGAACAGACTGTAGAATTTTAGAAAGAAGGCAGGGTGGGTGGGAAGATCAACCAAAGAACTTGTATGCATGTGTGCATAACCCGTGAACATGGACAGCAGGGTGGTGAAGGCCTGGGGTGGGTGCTGGCTAGAAGGGGTCAATGGGGGAAAAAGGAGGATATATGCAATACTTTCAACAATAAAGATTTAAAAACAAAACAAAAAAATTCATCTATCTACTTAAAACATTTTATTCATCCATCCCACCTTTCAATACACAGCCTCTATGAAGTATCTACTTTGTGTCAGGCACTGTGAACACAAAGAATACAGAGCCTGGGGTGAGAGAGCCAGATGTGAACAGTTATAAAAGCCCAGGTGTGAGACTCATCCAGAAACATGTGTGCAATAAGCTAAAGTAGCCAAGAGCAAAGAGCGACCGGTCTTCCTTTAAAAAAGGTTTTCTTTTTCTTATCACCTGGATGAAATTTGCTACGCTCATTTAAGCAGTTTTATTTTTCTTTCGAATGTGATGTAAAAAGCCTTTATAATGATAAAACCCGTGGATGCTGAACAACTGGAGAGATGCCAGCCTGACTTGCTCCCAGCTGTAGCAGATCTGCAGCAGCATAATCTTGTTTAGCGGGAGTCTCGGAGGAAGCTCTAAGCCGGCTGGGATGTTTTCAGAAGCAGGATGCTATGGGCTAATTCTTTCTTTTTAAGCCAGATGGCTTAAAGAGGGGTCAAGATTTAAAAAGGGAAGTGACTACTTAAATCTGAAGGCTTTCTCATGGCCATTAGTGGGATGTTCCTTGAGCTTTGAACCTCTGGTCAACTCCCCGAACATCCATGGTGAGAGGCTGTGTGTTGCAATGGGAAGTAAGCAATGAAAATGTGTCTAGTCGTCTTTCTAAAATACACATCTGATCATACTATCCTGCTCAAAAGCCTTCCAGGGATCTCTATGCCCACAGGATAAATCTGCCAAGTGGCTAAAAATAGAATCTCAATATATACTCAGTGTAAACTTCTAGCATGACATTTAAAGTTCCTCATCATTTGACTTTCACCTACCTCCCCAATGCTTAACTTCACTGTGCTCCCTGGCACCCAATGTTCCAGGCACATAATGTTGCCAACCGCATCTCCTCATACCAGGTTGTTCCTTGTCTTAATGTCTTTTCTCAGGCTGTTTGTCTTTGATTAAAATGATGATTTTATCCTTCTGTCCTCACCTAGCTAATGAACTTCTACTTGGCCTCCAATACTGAGGCTGGGTGCTGTCTCCTCTCTGCTGTCCCATGCACCCCTGCCTCTAGACAGACTGAATACTTCTTATTTTTTTAATACTTTTTTTTATTGATTTCAGAGAGGAAGGGAGAGGGAGAGAGAGATAGAAACATCAATGATAAAAGAAAATCATTGATCAGCTGCCTCCTGCACTCCCCCTACTGGGGATAGAGCTCTCAACTCAAACATGTGCGCTTGACCTGAATGGAACCCAGGGCCCTTCAGTCCACAGGCCGACGCTCTATCCATTGAGCAAAACCAGCTAGGACCTGAATACTTCTTTTTTGAAAACACATTGTCTTTTCATTGATCATACCACTATTGTCTCTCTTCTTCTGAATAACTGTATTTATCAGTTTGTTAATCAGTATGGTGCTCTAGGATACAGATCATGGTTTATGTGTTTTTGTAATTTTGGGGACTTGTACAGGCTGAGCTTATGAGAGACACACAAAAACACAAAATATATTACGTGAATAGAAAATACAAGTGAGGTTTTTGGGAAAAATGATATTGAATTCTAATTCCATCTCTAGAGACTTGTGAGAACCCAAGAATGCTCTCTGTGGGACAGGTTCCTTGCTTGGGCAATAACTTGGCAAGGAATTATGTTTGCCTTATGGGGGGAGTGATACTATTCAGTTAAGACAATGAGTTAAAAGCATTTAGAAAGCAAAAAAGTATTAAAGGAAAGTATACATTGAGTTTCTATTTCTAGCCTTTTGGCAGATTAGATGCCCTATAAACCCTCTCCATTACAAAGCAGCTAAACTTCTGAATAGAATACTTATAAAATACTTTTAAATGACTGGCTAAGCTTGCACATCACTAAGAGAAATCCTCAGTGGCTGAAAATAAAATGGAAATACAAGTTCGGAGAAGAAAGCCAGTACCGGGACTAGCAGTGGGCTAAAGAGTTTCTACAGGCAGCAAAGAGGTAGTATTCCAGTGTCCAGAGTGGACAGTGGCACGAAGAATAGGACCGTGTGGGCCCGGAGGCAGAGGTCAGATCAAAGACCCATGCCGAAATGAGGACCCTGAAAAGCTATATCCTAAGCAAAAGGTTAAAGCAAAAATATTAGCCCCTCAACAATGTCAAAGATACATATGTGATCTGACTTTGGCTCAAAGGAAGACGAAAGGGAGGGCCTGCTTCTTCATGTCACGTTAAACAGGGCATATTTAAATGTGGAAGAAGTTTTAGTTTAGAAATAGCATTCATAAAACTTGATAAATTGGGAAAAGAAAAGAGGGAGAGAGAGTCTTCCTGGGTGCCAGGAGGAAGAGCTTGCAGGGTATCTCCAGCACTGTGCGGTGGAGGTGCTCACCAGCCCAGCTCCAGGTCGCTGATAGGGATGTGCTTGTTGGTTGGGACAACTCATGAGATGGGTTCAGCTGGCCATCCTACCTCAATGACAGAAGCCATAAAGGTCATCTGGTTGGCTGATTTCCCTCTCTCAGAGTTCAGGCTCATCAAGCCACCTGTTAATTAAATCATGGTTTTCCACTGTGCCTTTGCTAATGAGAGTGGATGTACTAATTAGCACATTCTGTTATTGTGGGCAGATATATTTCCCATTGTAAATGAGTAACTTGGCATTATGGCATATGAGCTTAATTATCCTGGATACACTGACAAAAATTGAGTTTCAGAGCAGGCAGACCTAAGACCCACATCCAGTATTGTGATAACCCAATAAGGGACTGTTACCAACTGAGGTCATACAAAAAGCGCCAGCTAATCTCTCTGGGCTCTCTCATATTTATTTCTCTATAAATGCAACTGTAGTGATGTGAACAATGCTGTTGATGAAAAGAACAATAATAGGGGATGAAAGAGACATTTCAGAAGGATAAGCAGATGCATATTAGCACACATTGAAGAGGGGGCATAGCTGAAGGTGGTGGTTTAGGGGCCAATCACAGAAGGCTTCAAAGCTGCTGATTGATTGTGATTGATGTCTTATATCTACAGGACCTAGTGCCTCAGAAGACTGTAGTACTTTATACTCATATTCAAATCATTAATTTCATCAATTAGTCTAATAATCAGTGAAGCAGATTATTGGACATCATATAGATACACAAAGATAAAGTGTTTTTGTTGAACTGCTGTTATGAGGATATGATAAGACAGGAAATCTGGCATTACAAAGGAGGATCTATGCTCTAGACTTTATGCAATAGGGAATAGGCTGACTTCAGCAAAATGGTCGCAACACAGATAATGAGTATAGAGTAAATACATTGTGACCGGTACTTTGTGAGATAAAAAGAACTCTATTAGATGGGGATAGTATGGTGTTCTGTGATATCGGGAAAGACTAGGACATTGGAGCTAGAGAGATCATATCAATTAATAGCTGACTAACCTTGTTGGAACTTTTTTGATGTCTTATTTTTTCAGCTGTAAATTGTGAACAGTAATGTCTGTCTTAAGACACGGTGAGGATGGATTGAAATAATATATAAAGTACTAGAATCACACATCAAGTGTTCAATAAATGCTAACGAAAACTTTTTTCCCCTTTAGGGAAATATGGCCATTGTAAAACAAATAGACATTCACAAAATAATAAACAAGGAATGCAAGACCACATATGTTAAATACCAAATGATTGATATGAATAGTGAGAAATCTCTGCTTTAAAGAAAAAAAATTAAGTCATGGAGAAAACAGGATCTGAGCTAGATCTTGATGGATGGGTGGAAGCTGGTTAAGTGGAAAGGAAAGTAGATGGTATTTCAGTAGGTGGCATGAACCCAGGGCCAGAGGGGAGCAAATGCAAGATGTGTTTGGAGAACAGGGAGTTTCACAGCTTGAATGGAGTGCAGGGTGTGTGTCAAGAAAAATGAGGAGACCAAGACAGATGGGGAAGGAATGTAGACGCCAAGCTAAGGAATGCGAAGTTTATACTTGGACAATGTGAAGGCACTGAATGTTTCTGCCCCCAGGGGAGACTCCGTGCATGTAGCAACTTCTGTTTGTGAGCCTAAGTGTTTGTCATATTGTGTTGTTTCTACAACCTCCCAAGTTTGCCTGCAGGGAGCTGAAGTACATGTTCTAAAGGTCTCCACAGACATCTCTGCTGCAGAGCAAGGGGCTTTGGTTGAGTCTGTAACAAATACCATTCACTTTCATTGCCAAAATCCAGTCTGCAACCTTTGAAAAAAAAAAAAGTCTCTCTTAGCTCTTCTCTCTGGATGAAATCTCAGAATTAGTTACACATTTGAGAACATACAATATTCTTGGTAAAATAAATCAAATAAACAAGTAGAAATCAACTATACAAACATAAATCAACTATAGATTTGTAGCAATCTAGTCCTGATTAGTTTGATTTTTGAAATATTTGGAGTTTTTGCTTATTCACATATCAAATATGATAGCCATGCTTCATCTCAATTTGCTTTTGTCTAAATTTCTCCAAAAGACAAATGGGGAAGCAGTTAAGTATTGCTCTCACTTTTCATAATCATAGCTTGTATTCATCATCTCATCTCCAAAGTCAAAGAAAATAGAATTACCCTTCTTGTTTTCCTGTATTTCATAATGTTTTGGCTGAAAACTTCCCTATTAAGTTATATATTTTACCCATAATGACAGGTATTTGCTTCTGCTTCCTGTTGCATTTTGAATTTTTAAAGAGCAGTTGGTTATAATATAAATAATTTTAGCAACCTCATTAAATAAAACTATAAGCATTTGACAGAGTTATTTTTTTATAGTTGCACATTTGTCCTTAAGCTTTCATGACTGGTGAAATATTGTTTTAAAACTTTATGAAAGCTAGGTATAAGCTAAACCAATATTTGATAATGGGATTAGAGGAGAAAAAAAAAAAAAAACCCTGCATATTCTTCCTAAAGGCAAAGCACATTTTCTGAAAGATTACTTAAACTGTCTTTTGCAATAGAGCTCTATGGTATTATGAATTTCCAATTAATTACTACCAGTAAATACTCAAACCCTTTATAATTAGTGTGCTATGGGGGAAATGGCTTGAATAAATTAAACTAAAAGTCACTGGTTTCAAGGTTTACAGGTCTTTCCTTAACTCAAATTTGGATACATCCATATTATTGTGGGAAAAACATTTAGACTGAAACCTGTTGGGAGTCTCAACTCCAACGTGAAGCCCTGGGTGTCCTTGAAAACAGCTTCTCTGAATGACAGTTTCCATGCTGTATGAGAGAGGGAGAGGCGAATACAGTAAAGGAGAATTGCTATCATCCCTTCCAACTCTAGCCTTACATACATTTACTTAATGAAAATCAGAAAAGGGAGTTTCCCACTTCTAAAATCATAACTCTATTTGATGATTCAACACAGATTGAGGACTCACCTTGAGGAGAGGAGAGAGAATGGGAATGGCCCTATAGTTCCCCTCCAACTTGACCTGTCTTCAGCTTTGACAAATGCACTTCCCTCTACATCAACCCCGACAATAGAACTTTTGGTGATGATGGTAATATTGCATGCTTGTGTTGTCCAATACAGTAGCCTCTAACTACATGTGTTATTAAGCACTTGAAATGTGGTTAGTGTGACTGAGAAATTTAATTTTCCATTTTATTCTAAACAGCTTATATTTGAAGTCACATGTATCTGATGGCTACTGTAGTAGACAGCATAGTTAGAGAATCCCTTTCTCTCTTATCAAAGAGAATAGGTGTTTTTTTCTTCTCTTACCTCTGTTTGTTCCTTCTTAGTCTCCTTGAAGGGGTCCCCTCAATGTCTTGCTCTTCATATATGGTGTTTCCAAAAATTGTATCCCTGGCTGCCTTCTCCTCTCACTCCTTTCCTCTATCTATTTCCTGCAGAACAAGTCTTCTTCCTGTAGGTCTCAGTTTAAATGGTACTATCTGACCACACCATCTGAAGTAGTTCCCTATTCCATTATTTTTTAACACTGCCTCCCTCATGTCTTCCTCATGATAAGAATATTTTGTTTCTTTGTTGCCTATCTCCCACTAGACTGTTATTTCCTTAACAGTGGGAACACCTTGTGTCTCTGGCTCCTAACATAGTGCCTGCCACATAGCATGGGCCTGATATTTATTAAATGAATTAATAAATGGGTGTTCTTTTTAAAATTCATTTAGAGAAGAAGGGAGAGGGAGAGATAGAAACATCAAATATGAGAGAGAATCATGGATCAGCTGCCTCCTGCACGCCTGCTACTGGGGATCAAGCCCACAACCCAGGCAAGTGCCCTGTCCGGGAATCAAACCATGACTTCCTGGTTCATGGGTCAACGCTCAACCACTGAGCCAAGCCAGCTGGACAATAAATGGGTATTCTTATCCTTTCCTTATACAAGTCACTAATTCATATCTCCAGACCAGATCATAGTCTCCTCTACACCAAACTTCTATTTACCTGCCTTACAAGGAACTCATTACCTCCCCAGATTACTTTTTCTCTTTTATTCCTTATCCAGTTAATGCTTTCTGCCCAACCTTGCAATCAGAAACTTCTGCATTGCCTCTCTAGTGCTCATCCAGCACTTCAATCACCTAATACATGCAATCAATTTACCTGAGAAATGCCTCTCCAATCACCCTAGCATTGTTGCTTTGTTTCAAGCCTACAGAATCTCACACCTGGGCCTGCCAGGGAGTCCTCACTAGGGTCTTCCTAATAGTCATGCGCCCCTGTACTCTCTCCTCATGATGCTGTTGGAGAAAATTTCTTATAAAACAAATACAATCATTTCATCCCCCCCCCTTTTTTTTTTAAAGCTCCCATTGCTTCTCTACTGCCTGAGAAATAAAATCCCCCTTAGTTTCTTTTGCATGGCCTGTGAGGCTTTTATGATTTGGGCTCCATAAAGTCTTTCAAGGTCAACTCTCTACACGTTCTTTATGGTTCACACTCTCCTACCACATGCAGCTTCCTATGTGGTCCTGCTGGCCAGGCCCCTATGTACCTTTTCACCTGTCTTTCCTCTCTGCTTGGAATGTCCATCCCAACTGAATGGCTTATCCTTCAACAACTCTCCTGGGCACATTTAGCCATCTCCTGGGTGGTGTTCCCAGAGCATTTTGTTTTGGGGGCATTATAGCATTCATCACTTAAAAACAGTTACATGTCTGGCTCCTCTACCAAATGGGCGTTCTTAAAGCACAAGAAATACATCCTGTTCAACTTCCTGAAGAACGGTTAACCGCACTGGTTGAGAGCCTCAGATACAGGCTTTGGCTTCAGATACACACCTAAAGTCTGAAACTGGGATTTCTGTTTCTTAGCTATGAGACCTGTCATTTTAACTTCATCTGGATGTGCCTCAGTTTGCTAATCCTTAAAATGGAAATAATGGTATGTACATCACGTGTTTTTGTATTCAATGCAATCATGAAAGTAAATGCCTGGACCATACTAATAAGTAAGTTGTGGGTCACTCTTAATATTCCCTCAGCAAATATTTATTGAGCACACATATTTTCAGAGTTTATAGTATGGGTAGAGATAATTATAACACAGACCTGATTATTATAGAATTTATAATCTAGTGGAGAAAATAAGACAAATATATAAAACTCTAATTTAATAGAAAATATTATAAGTAAAACATCAAAAGTGCGATGATGATCTAGACATAAATAATTTCTGGATGAGGCTTGGAGGAAGTTTGATAAAGGAGATACATTTAATTTACACATGAACTTATGGCTAGTATTACTCAGCTATATAGGTTCTATGCAGGGGCAGATATGGGTTTTATGAAGCTTTTACAGTTTGGGGGATCCTCTTTAAAAAGATATAATAAATATTACATGTATAACATTATACTCCTAGAGTTCTGCATTCACTCAGAGTGCTAGTGGCTGATATCTAAAAAGTGCTGAGTAATTATGAGCTCCCTTTCCCCTGCTTCTGCGTCACCAGTACCCAGCACAGCGCCTGGCATGAGGTACAGGGGCTTGAAGTGGCCCATGCAATTGAGGAGCCCTGGAGTTTCAAGGTACATTCACTTGTGGTGCTGTGCTTGGTGCTGGGATTAACTATGAACACGACTTAGTTCCTGCCTTCATGAAGCTCTTCTCTTAGTGGGCAGGAAAGTATGTAAAAATAGCTAATTACAAGAGCAAACATTCACTCATAAACATTTGGGATATGCTTCAAACAGTAACAGAGCAAGTGATTTGATACAGAGATATAGGGAGTAGGAGGATGTTTCATGCCAACGAAGACGCATGAATGGAAAAAGTGAGAGAATACATGGTATTTGGAGAAAACGAAAAATTCTCGTTCGACTGGAATGTAGGGCTGCAGTGGAGACCTGGAGGCAGAGGCCAGGTCAGGAAGATGCTCCTGGATAAGGTACACTGAGGCTCAGTTCTCCAGAGAACTGAGTATTGTGCACACTTCCATTCATTTAACAGAAATGTACTGGGCAGACACTGGCTGGGCTTTGGACAATCAAAGCTACAGAAGACACAGTCTCTGCCACTAAGAAGTTTACACTCTGTGTTATGGGTTAATAGACAACAAAAAGGATATGTTGAAGCACTAAGTGCCAGTACCTCGGAATCTGATCTTATTTGGCAATTGGGTCCTTGCAGTTGTATTAGTTAAGACGAGGTCGTATTAGAGTAAGGCGGATCCCTTATCCAGTCTGACTGGTCTTCTGACATGAAGATAGCTACGTGAAGACACAGACTCCCACAGGGAGAATACCATGTAAACATGGAGGCAGAGATAGGAGTCATGTGTGAACTGCAAGCCAAGAAACATCCAAGATGGCCAGCAAACCACCAGAAGCTAGGAAGTGGCAAGGAAGGATTCTCTCCTACAGGTGTCAGAGGGGGCATGGACCTGCCGACAACTTGATAACAGACTTCTAGCCTCCAGAGCTGTGAGACAATAGATCCTGCTGTTTAAGTCATGTGGCTTGTTGTAATTTGTTATGGCAGCCCGAGAAAGCTAGTGCATTCCGGTAGGGACTCCATGGGCCGATGTACAGGCAGCTGTGAACATAACCTGCTTAGCGAGGAAAGGGGGGCTGATCCAATCCCCCTGACTCCTGTCACTTTATGTTATTTTATTTTTATACACTGCCCTTTAAAAAATTTATTTTTTTCTGCTTGTCACTTGAGAAAATGGATTTGAAGTACAAGGCTAATAATGTTCATAAAGGGTAGCTACCACCAGGCACCTGGGCATTCACCTTGGTATTCAAATAGCAAGACTTCCCATAAACCTTGGTAACAGAATTTCAGAAGTCTCCACACACTTAAGACGTATATGCAAGAATTACTAAAGAAAAAAAATGACAAAGCATTAACATAAACACACCATTAATTACTATTTGTGAAATTCGTTTTCAAAAATAATATACAAAGAATATCAATGCCTCACTAACCTTTAGCTGTAGCCGAACCCTTAAAAAGTCTTCCTTGAAAAGAAACATTCACTTGTTCTCTTCTCTGGGGTGGAGCAGATGTTGGCTTGTACAAGTGTCATAGTAGCCTTTTCCTGCTATACGTTCTGTTTTCTGCTAATTCCAGGGAAAGCTCTACCTAACAATTAATTGAACACTGATGGATTTTCTGATCCTTTTCCCTTTTCCTCCCCAGGAAAAGAAGTGTAAGATCATTGCTTCACATCTGGCTTTTCCAATTGAGAAAATTCATTTCTTTCACTGATCTATGCTCTCCTGCCCAGATTCTTTAGTAGCAGAGGTTGGTTCAAAACCTTCTTGGGCATGGCATTCTTAAAGTTATTCATTGACTAGTTCCTTTGCCCATGGTGAAATATGAAAGCCAACTTTGGACATTGACATTAACACAATGTGACTTTAAAGGAATCATCAGCATTTTCTTCTCTGAACAAACCTGGATAGCTTCGCCTATTGGCACACTCTCAAAAATACTCTAAATTCCAATCACATCAAGACTCTTTGACTTTCTCTGAATTACTAGCTTATCCTCTGACACCTGACTCTTTCCCTTCCTTGGTCTTTGCATGTATAGTCCCCTCTGCCTGAGCTACATGGCTTTTTCTCTTTTGTCTGCTTGGGAAGCTGCCTCTTTCTTCATGACTGAACATTTGCTCTCCTCAGCTCTAACACCAGCTCCTGTAGGATTCTGTTCCATAGATTCACATATGAACTGTCCTAATCATTATGCTTTATCCATTCAACAAGTACCCACTGAGAATCCAGAAGGCTCCACTGGGGTCAGGACTATAACCATAAAGCAGACTTTCAGCATCCCAGGAGTCCACAGTAGAATGGCATATCACAAGAGTAAATTGCAGAGTATAAGACAGTCTTCTAGAATGATACTAATTTATTTGCATGGTTGCTTTTTCCACTTGAATCTGAGATTCTTGAGTATCATATTCATTTGTGAATTAATACATAACATATAAAAAGTGCTTAATAAATATGAGCTTTCTTTTCTCTGCTCCTGTGTCCTCAATACCTGGCACCAAGAACATGCTCAATGAATGACAGTGGAATTAAAACCTAACTGACATCTATATATCAGTGTGAATTAGTTGATCCTAATGATTAGTTTTGATAAATGGAAGACTGTAACTCTAGGAACCAAAAACATGGGCTAAGGCAGTGGTCGGCAAACTGCGGCTTGTGAGGCACATGCGGCTCTTTGGCCCCTTGAGTGTGGCTCTTCCACAAAATACCACGTGCGGGCACGCATGTACAGTGCAATTGAAACTTTGTGGCCCATGCGCAGATGTCGGTTTTCGGCCTGGGTGAGTCTATTTTGAAGAAGTGGAGTGAGAAGAAGTGGTGGGTGGACATACAGAGAGGATGAACGAAAGGAGATAGAAGAAACAAGTATACAAGATGAGTGTGGATGGGAGAGTTGGAAGGGATTGACCTCAGTGAATTTACCTCAGTCAGATTGAGGACATTTTTAGCAAAGGCCAGCTTAGGAGTACCCTAATTAAGTTAATAACAATGTACCTACCTATATAGTTTAAGTTTAAAAAATTTGGCTCTCAAAAGAAATTTCAATTGTTGTACTGTTGATATTTGGCTCTGTTGACTAATGAGTTTGCTGACCACTGAGCTAAGGGAAGAGAGGATTTGGTCTGGGAGGAGTGGAGATGGGCATCAAAAATGCCCCATGTGTCCACATGCTGAGTGTGAGGTCTGTTCTACATAAGGAAAAACTGGGATCCTTGCTAAATCTGACCCCTACTTCTGGTAATATGGAAGGAATTCTTGCTTTCAGACAGTTAATGGCTTCATGGATATGTCATAGGAGCGGCATCATATGGGGCAAGATGCTTTCTAATATTTTATATCACTTCCCACCATCTTTTGCTAAAACCACTTCTATATCCCTGTGATTATTCCTTCTCCAGGCAAAAGAAGCCCTATAAAAACAAACAAACAAGAAATAAAAAATAACCACCAAGGAAAAGCTCTAAGTAAATCTGTCTCCTTCCTCCTGGTATATTTACATCAACAGTAGAATATAGCTGTTGTTTAACTCATAAACCCTGTGTATGACTCATAGTGGTGCCACAACCACAGCTCAATTTCATCTGGGTTACTTGGTGTTTGGATGCATCACTTATCCATAATTCTTACCTCTCCCCATGAAGGCCACATATTTCTAGAACGGCCAGTGATCTCATCTAAGTCTTAGAGGATAAAAGCAGATAAGCCATGAGGAGGTGAAAAAAGAACTGGAGAAACAATGACTCTTGTTTCATTCTCATTCTCCTCTGGAGAGAGACAAGTCTTTGCCAGGAAATCAGGAGCCTGAATTTTGGTCTTGACTTTGCTGTAGCCTTGGAAAATCTCGTGTCTGTCTCTGGCTTCAGAGAGTTTTCCCCTTTGCTGATATGCAATGCCAGGTAATGATAACAATTTTCTCTTCAAAAGCCATATAAACCCTCAAACACAAGGCTTGACCTTTGATAACTGTGACTCTCTTCCTTGCCAAGGGTGACAGGTGTTGATAGAGCATTTAGTGTTTCCTTGTGCCCAAATCATTTGTTAGCTCAGATATATTTGTACACACACACACACACACACACACACACACACACACACACACACACTGATCTGGCATTCCTACTGCCTTGTAAACTGTAGCGCATTCAACCCTATTAAATATGCCATGAACTACACAATAACATTGGGAATGAAACCACTACTATTAGCCTTGGTATTTTTCATACCTGAACATAACACTAATTTATATTTGGGTTAGTAAGGTGAGCGTTAATTTTAATTATAGTCACCAACATTTATTAAGAGCTAAAGCTATTTAATTAAACATAGTCCTATGACATTCTATAAGTTAGGTATTATTTTCCTCATTTAAAAATGAGAAAAAAGAGGCTTGAAAAATGAGTTGTTTCTTGTCTGAGATCAATCAAAGTGGTGGCAGAAGAATTCATAGTTACTCCTAATTGCCTACAAAAATCTTTGCTGCTTCCACTACCTTATACAACTGTAGGGAAAAAAGAATAATGATCATTTGGCTTATGTACTTCACTATAAAAATGATTAATAGTGAAGAAAATCAGTCACAGTGAAAATGAACCTCCTATTCCTAGGTTCATACTAGAAGGGACGTGAACAAATCACCATTTGTTAAACATAGCCTGTGTTTGGGAGATTGCTTCATAATCACACAACAGAATGAAACCTAGGAGCTACCCTTAGGATTACTTTTGTGCCTAGTAAATGAGAGACACCCTTATATATGAAACTAGTAGAAAACAACAAGCACTAGGTTGTGCAGCAGAGATTTGATCTGTTATAAAGGCAACCCAGAAGGGATCCTGGGGATATGCATGTACCAGTTTCCTATAAACCCTTTTTAAAATTGAATATATTTGGGTGGCATTGGTTAATAAAATGATACAGGTTTTAGGTGTACAATTCTGTAATACATCATCTGTATATTGTATTGTGAGTTCACCACCCCAAGTCTCCTTCCATCACCATTTATCTCCCCGTTATCCTCTTCTACCTCCCCCACCATCTTTCCCTCTAGTAATCACCATACTGTTGTCAGTGTCTATGAGTTTTTTTCCTTTACTAATGGGAATCACTGGAGACCAAGGGTATGGAGGGAACATATATGTGTGCAGGTATGTGAGCTGGCACACACGTGCATGGTCCCTGGACTTATTCTGCCATGTATAAAATAAGGAAGTGGATGAGGTGACACTTTGTCCCAAAGTATCCTTTTTGCATATGCTACTCTTTCTGAAAATCTATCATAAGAAATGCATTTTGGGGGGTTTAGAAAGGAGTGTGGACTATTGTATCTTTTTCTAAATGGAGCACACTCTCTCCTCCTCCTTTGCTTCTCTATAATGTGCTGTCTTTCACATTATTAATTATCTACTTGAGGGCAACTGAGAGATGCACAGGAAATGTTTGTTAAAAGGATGATTAATGAAGATTTTGTCTATTGACTCCTGGTATGGGGGAAGAGGGAAGAAGTTCTAGAATATCAGAAAGGAAAGGCACAGATGGGATAGGGAGTGAAAAAAGGGAGAACCAACCCCTACTGAGTACCTAGTGTTTGTTAAGAACTGTGCTAGAATATTTACACATCGAAAAAAATAAATTCTTAAAACAATCTTATGAAATAGATATTAATCTCTACTTTCTAGATGAAAGAAACAGTAGCTTAAAGAGATTCAGTAACAGCTCAAGGTGATACAGCTAGTAAGAATAGCAATTGAATGAAGGCAGACATAAATCAAAATACAATTTTCTTTAAATTATAGCAGGCTGCTATACCAAGGAGATGGGCTTGAGAACAAGCAAGGATTTCTGGGGTATAGAATAAGCACCATAAGGGAAGAAATAGTTACACATTTTAGTAACATTTTAGTATCAGGCAACATTGACAATGAAATGCAATTTCCCATCAATGTACATAATTAATGCTTGACCACAGGAGAATTCTTCATTTACAAAATAAATAGGCTGTGAAAAGCAAGGCTCTCTTTTAAACTTCGTAGTTTTTACAGACCTGTGCTTACAAGAAAATTTTCCAACTCTCGGTACCAGCCCACTTGAACAGGGAACTTTCTGTCTCAAGAGGGCGCTCTCTCCCTTCGGGTTTGGTAGTCATTTGGTAAAAATCATTGAACCTGCACCTGAATAGTGCTACTAGTTTTTCCCAAATCGGATGCTATTCTTTTGTTTTGAACTTATGTACATGTAAGCTCGGTGAGTTACTGCAATTCTCAATATTCTGTCACCCCCATAGACTCTGCACTCCTCAAGGGCAGGTTTGGGCTTTTTATTTCTTGATTTTCTCAAATGTCTCAGTTGAGTGCCTGGCATGTACTGAACATTCAGAAAATGCTTAGGTGAACAAAAGAATGAATATGAGGTTAATCAACCAAGTCAATCATTGAATGAATGAATGATGGTGCTTGTCTCCTCCACAATTCTCCTTAAACAGTCTGATTTTCTTTGTAACAAGCAGGAGCCTCTACCAACTGTCATCCATCAGTCAGTAAAAGCTGCTGACTGACATCTTAACAGCATACATCAGTGGAGTAAATATTTACCAGGACTGGACATCAGCAGAGAGATTAATTAAAGGATAAAGACCTCTGGCTGCTTTTCTGGTAATAGATAGGCATCTGGTCTATGGCTTAGGATATGGATGTGCTCTTTCTTTAAACTCTCTTATAATTGGGCAGGAGAAGGAAGTAAACAGAAGTCCTAATGGAATTTGAGGGTCTCGGAGGGATTAGCAATACGTGCAGAGCAAAACACCAGATTCAGTTTGGATATCTCAAGATGAGTAATCTAACGAAGGCTGACAAATGATACCCAAAGCATTCCTCGTCATTCCCTGCTCCCCACAGCCACACCACCTCCCAGGTCACAGCCCAGCAAGGTAAAACTAAAATGAAAGTCATTATTTATAAGGGGTTCAGTTCAAGGTCAAATGCAATCTCCAGTAAGTATTCATCAGATGAGACTGAGGCTGTTTCAATTTATATGATGTATGAGCAACAGGAAAACCCTCTGACCACAACTTCTGTCTAGACTCATATTTTTGTGAATAATAAAGACAGGACAGTGAAGGGCCTGCTCAGTCAGTCAGACTGAAAGACGTGGTTGGAATGTCTTCTCCATTTCTGTGAAACAGGATGGTCCAGTGGTGAGAGGATGGAGCTGGGATTAACATATCTGGGTTGCAGTCAGGGCTCCTCCCCTTCTTTAGATACATGATCCTGGGAACCCACGTAACCTTCCAACACACTTGTAAACAGGATAAATGATTCTTACCCAGCCTCCTTTACAAAATTGTTACCGGGCTCAGATAGAATAATGTCCATGAGATGCCTCTCTAAATAGTACCTCACTGTACAAACATAAGCCTAGTACCTTCGGGGTGAACAACAACAGAGGAGAAGAATAAAAAAAGGAAAAAAAAAGGAAATGAATATAGAACAAAACTAAAAGAAAAGCAGAAGGAGGAAGGGGAAGTTTATGGAGAGAAGGGAGGAGAGAGGGGAAAGAGACAAAATAAGCGGGGCCAGGGAAAGGTGTTGGGAGAGAAGGAGCAGGTTGGAAGCAATAATTAGTGGCCAGAAAGATCGTGGAGTTCTGCCTCACAGGCAGATGACAAGCAAACAAGCACCGAGAAAACAAATAAACAATGGAACACCAGAGATGGGGTTTAGAAAACTGCACCTGCAGAGATCATAGTTTTGATAAGCAACTGGAAGTCTTCATCAGAAAGCCTCTCTGGAGGAGACAGTCAACCATGAGTCAGCCTCCTCATTATAAATTTCTAAATGCCAAGCTCTACTGAATGCATGCTGTTCTAGTCTGTGCTCAGCTCAGAAACACACTCAGACAGATTTGTAATCATTGCTTGTGCAGACGCTGCTAGCCCTTTGGCTTTGCCTAGTTAACCCACTCATCGTGCGGAGACTTCCATGACCTCCCTGAGCTCCCTGACAAGGTCAAATTCCCTAGGACAGGCACTCAGGGCCCCACAGGCCACTTTTACACAGCATTTGGCACAGAGATTTACATTGGCTTGTTTGGTTATTGATTAATGTCTGCTTCTTCCCACCAGACTGAGGGCAGGGTTAGTATCTGCAAGGCTCATCAATATATTTGCCAATTGAATTTATTGATTGGTCATAAACAGACTGAAGTCAGCAAGGGCAGCCATTGTACTAGGAAGATACTAGAAAAAGGGCAGTATTCAAAGAGGAATAATGATGCAAATATAAAGAGGAAGTTGGTGCTAGGACTATAATTAGGTGGCTTGTAATTAATAAATCTTTCTGACAGTTTGGGCAACGAAACCTTGTCATGGAATTACATGTATTCATTTTTACTAGCCTAACAAACTTTTGACTGAGTATTTTTTAAATTCCTCCTCGGATCATTCAGTATATTAACTAGCTCTTTAATGCCATCTCAATCAACACCATAGGTGATCATCGTAGTATTAACATTAATAATTATGAGTATTAATGAAGAGGAGCAATTTTCTAGTTGAATGTTCTGCAGGAAACTTTTTTCTGGCATGTATAATTATATACTAATGAGGAGGTAGTTTACTTATAATTTACTTTGAGTTCTTTATTAGACCTATTTATTAAAAATAAAAGGTTGCCAAGGAAGATATGCAGGGTGATGATAAGTAATTATGTTGGCATTGAACTATGCACAGAAAATAAGGACTACTTATTAAAAACAATCCTGCCGAAACCGGTTTGGCTCAGTGGATAGAGCGTCGGCCTGCGGACTGAAAGGTCCCAGGTTCGATTCTGGTCGGGGGCATGTACCTGGGTTGCGGGCACATCCCCAGTGGGAGATGTGCAGGAGGCAGCTGATCGATGTTTCTCTCTCATCGATGTTTCTGACTCTCTGTCTCTCTCCCTTCCTCTCTGTAAAAAATCAATAATAATAAAAAAATCCTAAACAAAGTTCCCCAGAATTCTGTGGCATCCTAAGATAAACTCCAGCTGCGAGATGTTGAGCCGTAGTGTGCAAGGCCACCACGAAAGAGAGCCCAGCAGCTCTGGACAAGCAGACTCCTGACCCATCCTCGGGGTGTCTTCCTAGTCCTCCAGGATAAAACAAATGCACAAAGTGTGGAAATATGATTCCTTTGTTCCTGGCCAGCATGGCTCAGTGGTTGAGCGTCAATCTATGAACCAGGAGATCGCAGTTCGATTCCGGTCAGGGCCAATGCCCCATTGCGGTTTCAAACCCCAGTGTGTGGTGTGCAGAAGGCAGCCTATCTATGATTCTCTCTCATCACTGATGTTTCTATCTTTCTCTACCTCTCCTTTCCTCGCTGAAATCAGTAACAATATTTTTTTAAAAAATCATTCCTTTGCTGCTTCTAATTCAGCACATTTCAAGGTCAGTGAAATTACATTAGGTGGCCATTCTAATTTTGTTAACTAGCACTCCTATATGAAACTGAATTTTTGACAATGACTATAATAACAGAAACCTCCTAAATTCTGTAAATCACACTGACCTCCACATTGTATTTCAATGTCTTCCTTTGGCCACCAAATTGGCCAACTTGTAATAACAAAACACATATATTTCTGAGGAGGAAGGAGAAGGTAGGAGGTAGTGATTTAGAAATGTGGGTTTAAATCCAAATTCTTCCACTTACTGGCTGGGTGACTTGAGGCATCAGGTACTTCTCTAAGCCTCAGTGTCCTCATCCATAAAATGGGATAATGTGCCCAATATGCAACAGTAATAACTGTCATCAGAACCACATGAGATCCCCATAAAACACAACATGTCAACTACTATTCAATATGTAATATTCAATGTTTATTTTTTAGCATTTGAATACAGAAAACATCCTTTTTGAACTTTGAAGTTTATGTCTGTCAACTACCTGCTTTCATGATGGAGTGATCTATAGTCTTTCTTTTATATCTTTCCTAGTTTCTACCACTTAAGGAAGCCTTTTTTAAAAGGAATTATAAAAGTCTTTACCTGAAAAAATATAAATCTAGATTATAAATCTAGATTCTCAGTCATCTCCTAAAATACTTTTTGAATTCTACTTAAATTTTTAAATTTGAAAACTTTTATCTGTCTTGTACAAGAAATTGGACACTTAAAACACACACACACACACACACACACACACACACACAAACACACACAATTGTTATTTCAACAGCAGATGGAATGAGAAATCCAGGCCCCGTGAGAGAATTAGGATCACATGTATGGTAGCCCTTAAGTGTACCCTAGCTCTCTGTAGCCTCTGCACTTTTTATCAACACTGATAAATTTGGGGCAATCCTTACAGTTTGCTGTAATGACACCCTTTATATTTCCAGCTCCACACATGTAAGGAAGAAAGATTAGGAGGCCTAGAAAAGGATGTCTTATAGAGTTAAGGAAATAGAAAAAAGCAGCAGTAGGCCAAGGGAAACGGGGCTAAGAAAAATGAGCTGACAGATCCACCAGGAGCAGAGGTGGAGACTGCAGGGACATGAGGAGAAATGGGAAGCAAACTCATGATGGTGAACTGGGGGAAATAGATGATCTGGGGATATCTGCTGAGTCCTCTGAGGTTTGAGCTCTGAAGGTCCGTCTTCCATCCTGGGATGAAAGAGGGGTCTGTAAACACCCGTAGTCCTTCAAAGTAGCTAAGCTCCATCAGCACGTGATCTGGCTACAGAAGTAAGGCTGAGCTCTACACAAGAGGCTGGTCTGTCTTTATTGAACTATAAATCACAAGCAAAAAAAAAAATTGGAGGGATAGAAGAAGGGTTGATTTCTTTTAAACAGTTCTGAAGCCAACTAGTTACTTGTCTCCTTAATTTTCCTATATTCTCCCCCAAAAAGCTCTTTAGCTGGCAGGAGAGCAAAATAAAGAAGAAGGTGACAACTACATGTATCATTTTAAGACAGTCTAAAGATACACAGAAATCCTCTCCATTTAACCTAGGTTGGTCCTCTATTTCAATGAGGTCACTTATATTTTCATGGTTAACAAAGGCTCAGATTTTTTATCAGTGACCCCAGCTACTGATAACCTGAATAAAGTTTCTCTTTTGAGTCTGAAAGTAGTTCAGTATATTTCTCAGGATTCCAGGCCTCCTCAGTCACTACGGTTAATACTGCTTAGCACAGCTTTTAAAGGTCAGGGAGAGGAAGTGTGTTGGAAGAAGTTGAGCATTCACAGGGATTACAAATCCTGAAAGTTGGCTGGGTCTGTTTATGGGTAGAGATAACTCAAGCCAACTTCTCCTAAGGGCCAGCTGTCTAGAGCCCATGGTCCTTTAGGCTCCATATCTGGAAATATTCCTATAAGCCCAGTAGCCAAACTTTTATAGTTTCAAAATTCACAAACCTATAAAATGCTAGAGTTGGAAGAAAATTAAAGACACTGTTTATTTAATTGAATCTCATCACTCTGTATGTGAGGTAACTGTTCACAAATTATCTTATCTAATAAAGTGGTAATATGCAAATTGACCATCACTCCAACATACAAGATGGCTGCCCACATGTAGAGACAAGATGGCTGGGGGCGGGGAGGGCAGTTGTGGGCGATCAGGCCTGCAGGGGAGAGCAGTTGGGGGTGACAAGGCCAGCAGGGGAGGACAGTTAGGGGTGACCAGGCCGGAAGGGGAGGGCAGTTGGGGGTGATCAGGCCCACTGGGGATTGGGCCTAAATGGGCAGTTGGACATCCCTCGAGGGGTCCCAGATTAGAGAGGGTGCAGGCTGGGCGGAGGGACACACATACCCCCCCCCCCCCCCCGTGAATGAATTTTGTGTACCGGGCCTCTAGTACAGTAATAGGTGGCTGACTTGAACCCAGGCCTATTGATTCTCAGGTCAATGATGCTTCCACTCTCTATAGTGACTGTGTATTTTGGGACAGGTATCTGGGCACTTGGACTAAGAAGACTGAGTATTTTAAGTCAGCATCATCCTGGGAACTATAAGAAAGCTTCTCCCTACAAGGGCAGAGCAGTTGGGGTAGAGAACAAGAGAGCCAATGATTCCAGTCAAGGTCCTGTTCCCAGAATGTTCCTTGACACCTGCTCATGCCCAACATGGGAACACAAGAGGCTCTCTGGCCCCAATGGGTACCACGGTCTCAGGAGAGTGGGGTGGTCTTAGAGTGGAGAATAAGGGGCCCCTTGTGTGAAGGAGAGGGTATAAATGACTATTCCTGTAGAGTTAGACTGTCCCTCGAAGGAAGAATGACAATGATCTCATCACAGACCAGTTCATGTGAGAGGATGGGTTCCCTTAGACATATTTGGTTATAGCCAAGACCACTTTTTAGTTCTCCTTTGGATACACACAGGCTTCTGGATTTTGGAGAGACTTTTGTTTGGGGTCAATTAGATATCTACTGCTTAAAGAATTCCTTCTGTAATATTCATGCAGATGGCCATCTAAGCTCTTGTTAAGTGCTCCTTGTAAAGGATGGTCAATACCTTCCAGGACAGCTAGTTTTATTGACATGAAAATGCTATTTTTTATTTTTAGAAAATTCAGCCTCTATGTTGTTGCTGAAATGATCTCCTAAGGTCAGAAAGAACAAAGTGTAGGCCCTTGCCCAGATGAAAGTTATTTGAGTAGTTATTTGGGTCCTTGTTCGTTTTTGCAGTGTTAGCCACGTACTTCTAGGTTTCTGTACATGATTTTCTCTTTTTGTAAATCTCTGCCTAATTCTAAATACATTCCTCAACATTCAATTTGTGTCATCTACCCTGAGAATCCTATCTGGCTTCCCAGAGGCAATAATTTTTAACCATTTCAGTTTTAAGTCTAGTGGTTATCTCCATATTTCTAAAAATATGCTTATACTAGAGTCTTTAATTCTATTTTGTTCCCAGAATTACCTCCATTTCTTTGAGAATATTATTATTTTTTTCTGTGCATGTGTGTTTTAATCTTATTTCTGTTATTTTGCTGGTTTTGTTAAAATTCTTGGTAACTTGTGGCTGTCCGTTCATATTTAAGAATGAAGTAGTGGAAAGACTATAGGGATGTTTCAACTAAAAGCCAGAGCAAGGCTTTTTCACTGAAAGGCTTCAGGTTAGGTGAGCAATCCTGAAACTGTCCTCGTTGTTGGCACACACTGTAAAGGGCTTTGCTGTGTGGGTGACACATGAACTAGCTTATCTGAGTTCCTCATAAGAAATGACATGACTTTAGAAAAGAGTCGTTGTTTTCTGTCTGGTGGTAAGTGCTTGCTTGGCAGCTGCTCTGAGTGCAGGGGAGTATATCCTGGGGGTGGGGGGGAGGGTGCATCTTCAGTCCTATTCTCAGACTCTGCTCCTAATCCCATCTGCTGTCACTATTCTGAAGTCTCTGAGTTTCCTGGGTTCTGCTGGGCAGATCTGCTCCCTCCTGAGCTGTGGGCAGATCCGCTCCCTCCTAAGCTATAGGCACCTCTGTACATTGCTGCTGCACCGTGGCAGGCCTTTTTGTGAATGGCCTCCCTGGAAACAGTTTTAGGAGATGGAGTTGGACAGGACATGGCCCTGGCTCCATAGGTGATCTAAGACTGGGGCTACTTTGTTCTGTTTCATCAATCTATACCTTCTGTCTGTTTTCTGTAATCAAATGTGATGAAATCTTTTGGCCTTTGAGCCTCCTCCCAATTTGTTTATTGTTATGGAATTATCCCTTTTTTAGTCTATCTTATTCCTTTTTTTTTTTAAAGATTGAGAGAGAGAGGGAGGGAGAGAGAGAGAGAGAGCAAGAGAGAGCGAGAGAGCTGTAGTTTCACTTATTTTTTTTTTTTTTAAATATATTTTATTGATTTTTCACAGAGAGGAAGGGAGAGAGACAGAGAGCCAGAAACATCGATGAGAGAGAAACATCGACCAGCTGCCTCCTGCACATCCCCCACTGGGGATATGCCCGCAACCCAGGTACATGCCCTTGACCGGAATCGAACCCGGGACCCCTCAGTCCACAGGCCGACGCTCTATCCACTGAGCCAAACCGGTCTCGGCTGTAGTTTCACTTATTGATGCCTTCATTGGTTGCTTCTTGTATGTGCCCTGACCAGGGATTGAACCCACAATCTTGGTGTATCAGGAGGATGCCCTAACCAACTGAGCTGCCCCAATAGGGCATCAGCTTCCTCTTAAGGGGTGTGACAGGAGGAAGGGAAGGTTAGGGTGTGGGCCATATCTGTCAACTTGAATCTGAAGCAAGGAGTTAACAGTGTGAACTGCTAATGGGGATGGTATTCTGCCTTGTTATGTCTGGCATGGTTATAGATGAGTCAGATATCATTTGAAAAGCAGCAGTAATTCTAGGTCGAAGCCCAATTAGACAGCTTTGTTGTCTCCATGGATCAAATTAACTGGAAATCTGAAATATTTCCACTTATTTTATGTCAAGCAAATAGCAATTTAGGTGAAAAATATATAAACACACGACCTTTTAAAATACATTCATTTAAAAAATATCCTGTGTAGTTGCTTTTCACAAGAGCATTAGGAAGGAGAGTTTTAAAATAATGAAATTCCAATTTCAGCTGATTGCCTACACTCAGCGGTATAACACCTTAATGGGAAACCTGTTAAAGACCCACTGGCCTAAGCAAAGTGAAAAACAGCTCTCTCACTATGCATTCAATGACAATGATTAGATGTCGCATAATCTATTTGATAGCCAGCTGGGCACATTATATACCATTAACTCTAGTGTTCTGGGCTTTACCGACACATATTGAGGTATCCCCTTCTAAATATTCTAGCAATGAAAAATTACTTCTACTTCAACCATTTTATTTTATTTGTATTCAGAACCATTTTATATGAATAAATACCTACAGAATGTCCCTCCAAAATATATATACACTTTGGCTGCCATTATTAATTCCAGTGGGTTACAACTGAAAAGAAAGAAACATCAGTTGAGCTATTAGCTGTTAAAGTGTGTACACATTTTTGGGGACACCCTGTATATATGTATTTAACAACAAGTGTCCAGAGTGGATCTTCAAACTAATCTAGGCTATAAAAGTAAAGTTTTGGTTGTTTTCTCAGTACACTTTTGCCTGCTACTTTTCCAGAAAGTTGGTGAGTACTATGCTATTCTCCTTTTTGGCCCAGGAGGAAATCCATGCTTAAAGGGAAAGGACCTGTTTAAGATTATCAATTACAGATGGCACCGAGGCCAGCATTCAAAACCAATTCTTTGATTCCAGAGTCAGCTTCCTTCCATGACTGCAGGGAACAGAATATTTTTCTTAGTGCATGGCTCACTGGACACGAGGCAAATTGCTCTATACCAGTTGGAACAATGATGTGTAGCTGAGAATACTCTTTGCTTTTTTGAGAAAAGCAGTCACTCTTGTGTTCTGAAGTCAGGGGAAGGCCTTGACATTTTTGGCTTAGCGGAGAATTAGAATAACTGACTGCATTTATCACAGAAGTCATTTCATTTAAGTGAAAAACAGTACAAAATGCTTAAACATGCTTATTGGCAAACTGCTAATAAGCTTTTGTGAATGCATAGAAAGAAAGGAAAAGTTTGGAAATAGCTTTAGAAGGAAATGCTATTATTTAGCATAGCTGGAGGGAATGTTTGTGTTAATGACCAAAATGGGAATGACAGCCACCAAGCCAATGGATGCCTTCATTCTTTATAGTATCTATATAATAAAAGGGTAATATGCAAATTGACCCTAAGGGCAGAACTACCAGTTGCTGTGATGCTCACTGACCACCAGGGGGCAGATGCTTAACGCAGGAGCTTCCCCCTGGTGGTTAGTGCGCTCCCACAGGGGGAGCTCCACTCAGCCACAAGCCAGGCTCATGGCTGCAAGCGCAGCAGTGATGGTGGGAGCCTCTCCCATCTCCTCCACAGTGCTAAGGATATCCTACTGTGGCTCAGGCCTGCTCCCTGCAGGGAATGGGGCGTGGGCATAAGCAATTAGTCACACATCCCCCAAGGATTCCAAGTCTGCCAGAGGGATGTCTGACTGCCAGCTTAGGCCTGATCCCTCAGGGAGTGGGCTTACGCCTGCAGGTGGACATCCCCTAAGGGGTCTCAGACTGCGAGTGGGTGCAGGCCAAATTGAGGGACCCCCCAAGTGCATGAATTTTCGTGCACCAGGCCTCTAGTAAACAATAGGGGAGGTGAGGTAGAGACCAGTGGTGAGCTCAGCCACACCCTCACCTCTATCTACCCCAAACAACACCTCAGCCATTCAGCATGCATGTGGGCCTCCAGAGCCACCCCAAATGGTGGGTTATGAATTCTATTTAATGACTTCTAGGCTTAGAGTCAGTTCTGGTTCTTTATCACTTTTACCCTAGGGAGTTCTATACTGTGTCTAACTTACCATGAATGTGGTTTATGAATGTCCTGACCAGTTCAATAAAGCTTTTTCATGCCATATTATAGGGCATGGAGTTATAACGTGGAGTCAAATTTGACCCTAAATTTAAGCTGTGGTACTTTCTATGTAGGTGCTCTGGGAAAATTACTTAATCTCTTTGTGAATCAAGATTTAGAAAATAGGCTGCCTATTTTATAAGACTCTTTTGGTAATAAAATCAGATAGATGGGTGGATAGATAAATGGATAGATTGATCAGTCAATAGATACATAGCTAAAGACAGCCTGCCACCTAATAAGTGCTCAATAAATGTTAGCTTCTTTTCCCTGAAAGAATATCCATAAATTTGTACTATATTTACTCCCAACAAGCGCACATTTTGATTATAATTAAGCACCCAATGAAACTCCCTTGCCTATCAATAGAGAATCCTAACACTGCCCATGTGTTCTTGATAGATGCTGCCCTTCCCTTTGTCAACCCCCATGTCCTCTCTAGACTCTTTCTACGTGCCTAATTTAACGTGCAAAATTCAAAACGGACCACAGTCCTTTGGAGGATGTGACAAAAATCTGGTTTTGTGGAACAGTTTTTCTGAACCATGACACTTCCCAGAAAAAAGACATTGAGGGGAGTGGTAAGGAGGGTGCAGTCACAGGGCTGAGCAAACTTGCACTGCAAGTGCCCACTGGTCCTCAAGTCCAGTTGGAGGATGCTCCCAGGCTGGGGAGCCTATTTTGTGTGTCTAAGTGGTCTCTTTTGTCTTAAACTGTCTGAGATATGTAATTCCAGAAATGTAAAGGCATTTCTTAGTCTGGTCCTAAATTCTTTCCTTTGGTGCTGAGGATAAGCCAATATATAGAAAATGCTTAGTTTGTTCTATAAAGTGTTTAATAAGCATTGCAGTATAATCTTGGTAATTAAAATACTTTATATAAATATTAACAAGGCGATGAAGCAGACTCATGCAATGATTTGGATTGCTTCCACCAATGATTACTAGCTGTGTATATAGGAATATGCCTCTCCAAAGTATAGTGAAGACACAAGTCTCTGACTGCTTTAACAAATTGTTATTTAATATAAATGAGAAACTCTCCTATGTGATAAATTAAGTATATATTATGTATAATAACAATAGGAACAATTACAAAAATAAACACACATATAATGTCAGCACTATTATAGAAAATAATACATATGACTTTAATTCTTAAAAAGAGACCCTTTAGCCCAGCCGGCATGGCTCAGTGGATGAGCGTCCACCTATGAACCAGGAGGTCACAGTTCCATTCCCGGTCAGGACACATGCCTGGGTTGTGGGCTCAATCCCCAGTATGGGACATGCAGGAGGCAGCCGATCAATGATTCTCTCTAATCATAGATGTTTCAATCTCTCTCTTCCTCTCCCTTCCGCTCTGAAATCAATAAAAATATGATTTTAAAAAGACCATTTAAAAATATTATTCGTGTCTTCATTTTCTAGATGAGGAAACTGAGGCAAGTAACCAAGTAACTTGCTGTCATGCAGCTAATGAGTTCCTGAGCAGGGGTTTAAACTCAGGGAGTATAGCTTGGATCCACGATCTAGGCCACCTTGTATATTATTATGGAACCAACTGCCATGAAGGATTGACTGAGAACTTTTTTTTTTTTTTTTAATGGAATAGAACAAATGTTACAATGGAGATAGTGTCCTGTTGAGAAAAAAGTTACTTAATGCTCCGAAGCTAAGTTATACAGGGTAGGGGAAAACTGGGTTTATAGTTGTGAATACGTGAAACAAGACTTTATTCTTACACTAGAGGCTCGATGCACGAAATTTTCGTGCAGGTATGGTCCCTAGGCCTGGTCTGCTATCAGGGCCAACTTCCCTGGCTGCCCACAGCCAGCCCCACTCCCCGCCACCACCCACCCCAGGTTCCCCATTTGCCAGGTGATGGGAGCCTGCCAGCCAGGGAAAGGGGCTGAGAGGTGGTCAGTGCACCACATAGTGAGTGGTCATTTTGGACATTCTGCCATTAGGGTCAATTTGCATATTACCCTTTTATTATATAGGATTATTATTATTTATTAATTATATTATTTTTTCTGTTTTTGTCTTCTTTTTTTTTAACTAGAAGAATTAGAGTGGTTTGATATTTTTTATCATCAAAACAAGGAGAGGGGAATTAGTAGGAGAAGCAAGTATCCTTTTGCGGGAGTGCACTATTCATGGAAGGGCCACATTTCTTTCACTTACTTTTCCACGGGTTTGTGGAAATTCAATGAGTTTCCTGAGCTGAAGGCAAAAACGGCACTCCATGAAAAGTGTTTGTAGACATTATACTGTTCCAGGAACAAAACACCTAACATCTCCCTCAGAGGTGGATGTCCTCTTAGCCATGGATTCTGCTGACTTGCCCTGTTACTACTTGCTGGTGGCAAATTCCAGCAGGTCATAATTATGCAAGAAGTTCATCAGAAAGCTGATGGACCTTGGGGCTTCAGGAGGGCTGAAGATCTGCATATTATTGCCTGCTGCCAGACAGCTGAGGGCAGTTCCCCCAACCTGACAATCCTTTATTGTTTACCAGACCTTACCTTTTATATGTATACTAGAGGCCCAGTGTATAAAAATTTGTGCACTCGGGAGGGTCCCTCAGCCCGGCCTGTGCCCTCTCACAGTCTGGGACCCCTCGGGGGATGACCACCTGCTGGCTTAGGCCCGCTCCCTGGGGGATTTGGCTTAAGCTGGCAGTCAGACATCTCTCTGGCAGCCCAGGAGCCCTTGGGGGATGTCCACTTGCCAGCGGGGAGCAGGCCTAAGCTGCAGTTGGACATCCTCAGTGCTGCTGAGGAGGCGGGAGAGGCTCCCACCACCACCGCTGTACTGGCAGCCATCAGCCTGGCTTGTGGCTGAGCAGAGCTCCCCCTGTGGGAGCGCACTGACCACCAGGGGGCAGCTCCTGCATTGAGCATCTGCCCCCTGGTGGCCAGTGTGTGTCATAGTGACCAGTCATTTCCAGTTGTTCTGCTGTTAGGGTCAATTTGCATACTATCCTTTTATTATATAGGAGTGCCTGGCCAGTCTGGGTGAGGGGCTGAGGGCCGTTTTCAGGCTGGCTAAGCCCCCCAGCAAGGACCCTCACCCCATGAGGGTGTGGCCAGTCTGGGTGAGGGGCTGATGGCTATTTGCAGGCTGGCCACAACCCCCAGCCACCCAAGCTCCCAGTGGAGACTGGCTGGAAGCAGGTATCTGGGATTTACTTGTCTTCTATAATTGAAACTTTGTTGCCATGAGCAGAGGCCACAGCCAGCTCAGGCAGGCGGGAAGCTTGGCTTCCTCCATTGCCCGGGCAATCAAACCTCCTGCTTGCTCCAGCTCCTGGCTGCTGGCTGCCATCTTGGTGGGTTAATTTGCATATAGTCGCTCTGATTGGCTGGTGGGTGTGGCTTAGGGTATAGTGAAGGCACCGTCAATTAGCATCTTTGTCTTTTATTAGTGTAGATCTGCTTTGCTAAGGGCAAAATGTGGTAATAAAAAGCTGTGGGTCTGGACATTTGGAGAGCCCACTTCACTAGAAATTGGAGCCTCCCATGGCTCCCCGATGCCTCCCAAATTTATATTTAATGTCTAGTCTCTATTCATTTATGTCACAGCCCCTTCTCCAGATTCCTGAACCCTAGCAGTGAAAAAGGCTCTAGCACTACTGAGGTTGAAAAAGAACCTGAGGGGAGAGAAGATGCAGTCAGCCAGGGAGAGAGGAGGCAAGGACTGTCTGATAAGTTCCACCTGAGGAGTAGGAACGAGGGATGCTGCTCATGCTTGCAAGCCTCACACCTGAAGCTGCTGAGGACAGATGAGAGAGGAGGACTCTGGGCTGTGAGGGATTGCTGCAGCTTGGATGAAGTGGTGAGCCCATCAGACTACAGTGTGCTACCATTGGGGGTTTTGTGGAAGAGACGGCTGAGTCTCTCAGGGTACCAACCACAGGTTGGAGGAGTTGTTTGAGTCTCAGCATCAGTGCCTGTTTGGTTCTCCACCTTCCCAGACTACATCACAGAGATAAACAGAAAGGAAACAGCCACAGCAGAATGGTAAGGAAATGCCATTTCTCTTTTTCTTCTTTTTGGCCCAATACTACCAAAGGATAAATCTAAGAGAAAGAAAGATCTAGAGCAGAGATTTTCAACCAGTGTGTTGCAAGAATTTTTAAAATATGCAATACTTGACTATTTAGTCAGGGGCACTAACCTCTTTTCCCCTTAGATCAGTGGTTCTCAACCTTCTGGCTCTTTACATATAGTTTCTCATGTTGTGACCCAACCATAAAATTATTTCCATTGCTACTTCATAACTGTAATGTTGCTACTGTTATGAATCATAATGTAAATATCTGATATGCAGAATGGTCTTAGGCGACCCCTGTGAAAGGGTTGTTCGACCGCCAAAGGGGTCATGACCCACAGGATGGGAACCACTGCCTTAGATTATAAAAATAAACAAACAAAAAAACAAATAAATAAAGACAACAGCCAACACAACAATAGCCATTCAGTATGAATTAATCAAAATTGTACCTATTTCTTTTGTCAGAGTCGCAAAAAATATAATAATATTTTTGGTGTGCTGCAGAAGTTTAGTAATTCATTTATGTGTTTTATGAGAGGAGAAATGCTGAAATTGCTGATCTAGAGGGTGGTATGAGGGAGGGAGGGAGGGAGGGAGGGAAGGGGAGGGAGAGAGAGAGAGAGAGAGAGAGAGAGAGAGAGAGAGAGAGAGAGAGAAAGAAAGAAGAAGAAGAAGAAGAAGAAGAAGAAGAAGAAGAAGAAGAAGAAGAAGAAGAAAAAGAAAAAGAAAAAGAAGAAGAAAAAAACACCTCTATCAATTCTAGAACACTTTGGTGAAACCCAAGACTTAACTATGTTGGAAGGAGGGAAAAAGGTCTGATAAAACATAAAACTTTAAAGTGGAAAGGACTAATACATAATAAGTTAGAGATATGCATTGAAATGCCACTAAGGAAGACTAATTGGGAAACAGGGTTAAACAAAGCATAGCTGGTAACAGATATTGCCAAAATAAAATAATTTTATACATTAACTGATTAAATATTCTTAATTAAACCAGTTGCGATTATAAAGCAAGTGGAAAGAAATATTTGCCCCTTACCCCCACCCCCTCTCCCACCCCCAGGCCCTCCAGCTTTTATCTGGTTGGGGAAATTAGAAATACAAAATACTAAATCCTCTATATGTAAGCCCACCTAGCCAATATCTCCATTCTCATCTCCATTGCCTCACACACCCAATGCTTCAACACTGAATCACTCTGCCTTTTCACACCACATGCTTGTTTATGTGGTCATGTTTATGCACATGCTCTTTCTTCTGCTTAGAGCACCCTTCTTCCTTTCTTTTATTTTTATTGATTCTTAGAGAGGAAGGGAGAGGGATAGATAGAAATACCCATGAGAATCATTGATCGGCTGCCTCCTGCATGCCTCCTGTTGGGGATTGAGCCCATAATCTGGGCATGTGTCCTGACTGGGAATCAAATTGGTGACCTCTTGGCTTATGGTTTGATGCTCAACCATTGAACCACACCAGCCGGACAACACCCTTCTTTCTAATGTCTGTCAGGCAAATTTCCACAGATGTTTCACTTCTGGAGAGTTATATCTTCTCTGAAACCACCCTGACCTGCTCCTCCCTCCCTCTCTCATACACATTCTCAGCCAGATATCCTTCCTGAATCTCCATTAGGCCCTTATATGTATCTCCTGTGAGATGCTTACGCTGTATATAAGTATGTGTTAGTATTTCTGTCACTCCTATTAGACAATGAGCCCTCTGGAGAGAAAGAAGAGATCTTATTTACTTGTTAAATCTATTACATAGCACGGTGTTTGGTATATCACATAAGATTCATTGATCGAGAGAGAGAGAGAGAGAGAGAGAGAGAGAGAGAGAGAGAGAGAGAGAGAGGAGGGAAGGAGGAAGGGAGAAAAGGAAAAAAGGAGGACCTTCTTTGTGCTCAAAGTGATGAGGCTGCACAGTTTAGTTTAAGAGAAGGCTGCGTATTACTCTTATCTTACCCTTCCAGTGAGATGGCCCGTTGGAGAGTCACCGAAGGCTGGCGGGTTGCAGTGCTGTGTTGGGAATGACTACAAGAAAAGAAAGAAAAACAAAGATAGATCATTTATTTAAAATGACTTCACACATTCAAATCAATCCTATTGCCAAGAAAAGAACTGATATTGAAAGAAATATATTAGAGATTAAATTGCTGCTCCTTTGGTGATAAGTAGGATCCCCCCAAATACAACATTCTCCCAGATAAGGGGTTACTATTTCCATATAATTTGATTTCAATGTGTATTATTCAATAGTAGGCTTTAAATCATAGGTAGACATGAAAAGAAACAAACATTTAGAAAAGGCAATTTTTTTCTCCTTGGAATAAGACAAAACAGAGCACAAAAACAAATTTTATTATGATGCAATGTATTAGTAATTTTTTTTTTTAATGCAGAACATATTTTTTTCTCCAAGCAAAAAATTAAAAAGAGCAAATTTGCAAATTGGGGTAGACTTTAACTAACATAAACTTATTAGTTCAAATTTGCAACACTTACTTGTATAATTCAATAATAATTCAGCTGTTGGTTAAACACAACAACTTGAAAAATGGAATTTTTAGTTGCATATAAACCTTAGAATTTAATAAAATTCCATGTTTTGTTTTGGTTGTATGGTAGCAAGCAAAGACTGATTTTATAGATAAATGGTTGCAAAAACAATTCTAATATCTCACATTTAGTGAACACTTATATTTTCTAAGTTCATGTGTTTATATCTTTTATATCTCACAACCTTATGAGGTGTGTACTGTCACATTGAACATATGAAGAAAATAAAATACAGAGATATTTAAAAGCTTACCCAAAGTCATTTGGTAAATACCTGTGCATGAAATGGCATCTAGACTATTTGATTCTAGAGCCATTATTCTTAACCATCATATTATACCACCTCCCAAATGATAACAATTTCACAGGTTTGTAAGAACTTGCCTTAATATCTCAGAATTCTTCAGTTGGAGATAAAGGGATGCTTTTATCTGAGATATGCACAATGAAAATCCAACAGCAATAAAATGATGCATTATGTGCCTATGTGTTATAATTTTAATTTGTAGTATTAGTTTAATATTTTAGCTGTAATATTAGTTACATATACTAGTACATGTCGTACATGAAGACGTTTATATACAAATATACATATAAAGAGAAACTCGAGTCAAATCTTTGCAGAACTTGACACTCCTTCACACAGCTCTTGGATTTTATAGCATGTGCTCTGAAACACTGACTGACATAGAAAAGCAAGCTGTAGCCTGCAGATTTTCATTTAGAGCCTTGGTCATTCGGGCTGAGAAAAGGTGGCTCTCGGTGAATAGCATGTAGTTGTGACGTGAATGGCATTTACCTGAGTTGAGGGAGCAGAACTTTGGGTCTGTAGCTAAACAGCTCTTCTGCAGGGCAAGGAGTGCATCCTTTTTTCCTGGCATCTCTCAACATATTTACTGGACCAGTTGAAAAGTAGCATAACGTTCAGGAGCTGGACCAGGTAACCATGGCCTGAGTTCAAATCCCAGCTCCTCCATATATCCTAATCACCTTGAGCAAGTTACTGAAAGCTCCCTGAATGTGAGTTTCTCATCTGTAAGACTGGGATATAATAGTACCTTTCTCATGGGGTTATTATAATGATTCAATGAATTAAGTGTTTTGAACAATGTCTGTTACATGGTAGTAAAAGCTATATAAATGTTTGTTAAATAAACTAATATGATTTAGCCATGTGTAATTTGAGATGTTTGGCTAAGTAAAAATTATTATTTAGATCATTCCAGTTAACCATATAGTCACTACTTCAAGGGGTATACTTTTGAGTATAGCTTTGGTGATCAATATTAAATTTAAATGTATTTTCTACTGTGAAAACAACATTATGGAATGAATAGAAATCAAAATAAGAAAAAAATTCACCCATAATTCTGTTAACTTGTCTCAGACCTTACAGACTTAGCTAATTTCATTCTTCTAGCTGTCCTACAAGATAGGTATGAGTAACTTATCAGAGGTCAACAGCTTGCACACATGGAGCCAGAATTAAAACGGAAGCTAATCTTGTTCCCAATTATGTGTACTTTCCACTCTATGCTATGGACTCCATGTGTCTCATATAGTTTTATATACACACAGAACATATAGAACCACATATCCTACATTCCCCCTTACATTATAATTTAAGGATTTCTGATAGGCTCTCCATAATTATTATTTTGGTGTTATATAATATTACTTCCTATAAAGATATAATTTAATGGTTAGGGAATGGGTTATTTCCATTGTTTTAATATTATAAACATATTGATATCAATGACTTTTTCATATTTTACAATTTCTTTTGAATGTTTTCACCAAAATAAAATAAAACATTTATGTTCTTGATTTATGTTATTAATTACTTTTAAAAAACTTTATACCACTTTTTGCCATATATATACCCCCCCACACCAGTTACACCACAGTCTTACAAGTATTGGCATTAACATTTAAAAAAAGTTGATAATGTAATTGGTAGGAATTATATTTCTGATATGAGTATTTATTTATTAGTGAGAATGATCATTTTTTTCTATATGCTTATGCTAATTGTACTTCTTTTGTTTAAACTGTTTAATCCTTTCCTTTACCATTTATCTTCCACTGGTTTGGAAAGTACCACTAGTTCTTATGTAAAGATCAATGCTGCTCACTAAACAAGATTAATGAGTAATTGGAATCCCTGATAACTTCCTCACCATTAGCTTAGACTACATAATTAAAACAATGAAATATTCAGTGATCTCACTTATCACTACCTTTAACTACTCTATTATTCTGCACTAAGTTATTTCAACAACGTTCCTCTTAAAGTTTTAATGATGCTATTAAATGCAAAAGGTGCCATGAAGTGCTCAGAGAATTTGACTCCTTTTATATTACTCATGTGAAGTTAGCCGTTTCTCTTACCATGTAAATTTGGAACAAACAGAGACTTTTATAACATGTAATTACCCTTTTACTCTACTAAGACAATTACAGTGATTTATCTGATGGTCAAGACCTTTGGACGTAAGGTAATTTTTGTTTCCTGACAATAAAGTTTAAGCAGTACTTTCATGAGGAATAACAGGCACTGGGTATTAGGAGCAAACAGATGGTGATAATAACTTGTATTTTTTAAAAATACCAAATATCTTTCCCTTGGGACCATGCAGGTTCCATTCTTTCCATATTACTGGCTACACAGAGAGCATGTTGCTAGTTCTACCAAGACTAAGAAATTATAAGTAACCGCTACCTGGCTCTTTCACCTCCTTCGGCAAAGAGGCTGACTGGATGGAATTCTGAAAACGAGTGGAAAGAACTGAGGGAGAAAAACACAGCTAAAACTTAAAGCCTAAAGACAGCTAAGTGCTTGGAACATCCTTTGTCTTAAAAAAACACACACAACCCTATTCACAAATGGCCATCGTCCTCCTATATCTACTATTTTTCTAGACACTGTCAAATGTCTGTTCAGCCCAGCTCACATGCTGCTCTGTAGCCCCTCACATTTTTCACACATGCATAGTAACATCCCGGGCTAGGAATCACAACCATTTCCTTATGTGCCTGTGTTTCCTACTGAGTTGTGTGTGCTTTCAGAGAAAGTGATAGGGATTTTTCCATGCAGATGAACCAACACATTCAGTTAGAAAATGCTGAACTCTCACTAAAGATTACTAACTGTTTGTTTTTCCATAAAATACCACCCATATTTTCATGCTGTATGTCCAACTTGCATGTCGGTGGCTTTTGAAGGTCTTTTATTTTTTTAAAAATGAAGGTCATTTAATAAAGGAATTTCTCTGTCCTATTCACACCACCTCATTGGTAAGCCATGGGCATTTATGAGGATTTAAGTGACAATGAATGGTGGGTGAGTCAAATGAGAATGAGGAAGGCTCGGCATCCTGTCACAGCACTGATGCTGGGCAAGAAGTCCCTGTCACCTGGTAGAAAACCTGTGGTACCAACTCTATTTAAGTAGCTAGGCTGAGTTGTCAAATCAGGTAACTATGGAGGCAAATTTTAGCAAGACTTTTTAAAAAAGTATATATTTTTATTGATTTCAAAGAGGAAGGGAGAGGGAGAGATAGAAACATCAATGATGAGAAAGAATCCCTGATCTGCTGCCTCCTTGACAACCCCACTGGGGATCAAGCCTGCAACCAAGGCATGTGCTCTGACTGGGAATCAAACTGCAACCTCCTGGTGCATAGGATGATGCTCAACCACTGAACTACGCTGGCTGGTCATTTACCAAGAGCTTTTTAAGGCTCAGAGAGAAGTAACAGCGCCATTGCCTTTCTAAATCATGCTGTCATTGAATAAAATTGAGCCAGAGACCAGTAGAGTCCTGTGTAGACAGACGCAGGCCTCTAAATTCTTTTATGGAATCTATCCATCTCATACTTGGTCTTCCTCTTTTGCTTATTTTACTCCTCAAATAAACACTTCTAACACTTTTGCTTCTTACATTGTGAGACAGTTTTAAGATTACTAGCTATCTTTTCTTATACACTCTTAAATTTTTCTTCTGACTTCTACTTAAATTGCAGAACCTAGAAATACATTCAGAGTTCCAGATGTGTTCAGAGCAGGGCTGAGTGCAATGAGATGCTGACTTTCTTTCCTCTGAATTACATACTCCTGCCAGAGCAGCCCAGGATAACATGGACTTTAAAATTTGCTGAATTGTTAGGGTCAACCTAAACTTGTATATTTTTGACATCAAATGATTCAAAATCAAATCTATCAAATACCGGTACACTGGATTTTTGGCAACTCAATATAGTTATTAATACCTACCCTTGTCAAATTTAATGGTATTGATTTCGATCTCATTTTACAGTTTGGTAAGCTAACATTGCATCATCAATTCAACTCAATAAGTATTTATTGAGCATCTAATATGTGCTAGTCTTTGTAAAACATCTCATCTAGTATTGTATCATCTTAAAATATAACATGCTTTTTACATTTTCATGCAAGTTATTAATTATAATAAGAGAAAAGGACTGTGCATTATGTAGCAAATCATCATAGGTCTTCCTCAAGTTTAATAGTTAGTTCACATGTTTCACTATTGACAGCTCTCCATCCCCTCAGTGACAGCTGACCAATGACTATAGCAAGTAGAATGCTCATGGCTAATATATTTTCAATACTTCCATGTGACTTGTAGGCTTACTAAGAATCAGTTGTAATTGTCCTCAAATCTGTCTGTTCCTATTGTAGTCATTTTTATAATTATGTAATTTAATTAAACATTACCAAAATGAAATATAAGTGTGTAAAAAAGAATTGTTTATGTCAAGAATAAACTTACTGATCTAGAAAGACTTCATAATTGTATGTAGTTATAAACATTGCTGCCAAATCAGGTGTGAGAGAGACAACTCTAAAAATCAGGAAGTAATTATAAAATGAAACTCTTCACTTAGTTTACTTTTAATTCTCATCACAATTTACAGAAATCCAAAATGAAATTAATTGCATACTTTATGCAGGAAAAATGAAGAGGCACTTCGTAAAAATGGGACCCAAGTCCAACCCTTTAAATCAATACATTGTACCAAACATTTAAAGCAATTGATGGACAATTTAGATGATGGAAAAACTATGGCTAGAGGTTGACAATGCTAGAAAAAATGTTGATCCTAACATATAGAAATAATAAAGAATACAATCTATTAACTGATCTCAAATGAAAAGTTCTGATACTTTAAGAAAGATGATGTGTAACTTAGACTAATGAGAATTTGTTTAAAATAAAAAAAATGTGAACAATGAAGAAATCATGCATTTTGGGACAAACAGATGGATCTAAATATGAAGAAATATACTATATCAAATTTACTGCCCCAGATTTCTCATGCAAGAGCCAAAGATGCCAGAAATGTGGCTTTAGCTTAAACAGCTTCAATTAACACACAGTAATAGCATGGTAACTAAAGAAAAAATTAGAGAAGCTTTATTAGGAGAAATTCCATTTCTTCTTTTAAATAACATCATACATTGATTTTATTATGCCTCTATAGTTATTTTTTTGAGTTTTTATTTAACATTTTTATAATATAACATTCTTCTTTAGTGACTATAATACATTTTCATATTTCTGATGATCTTAATTTTTTAAACTTCATTGTTCACAGTATTACAAATGTCCCCATGGATGGGATTTTTTAAAGTTAAAGTGAAATAATTAAGGCATGCAAGTATTTTTTCCCCCTCTCTGCATGATGATTCTTGTATACAATTTTTGACCAATGAATTAATAACTGGTTCTGGTTGCATGGGTTACAAAAAGTTCCATTGTGTGAATGTCTAACCCAGATATTAATTCTCTCCTTATCCTTAAAGAATATCATGGGAGACCTCAGAGTCTTCTCATAGGGGAGACCTAGAGAGGTCACATTGCATGGCCGCATTATGTTTAAGGTGAGACCAGAACACAAATCGAATTCCTAACCCATGGTTTCCCTGTCCCATGCCACTGTCACTTATTCATATTCTTTTCTGTGACAACAGTTCAGTAATGAACATGATAGCCAAACATTGGCCATTCTAAAAATCCTGCTCATCACTGTTAAGTGGCTGGAAGCCCCTGAAGGTGCTCTACAAGTGCTGGTCCAATCTCTACGAAATTTTTTTTGCTTAAAGTAATAATGAGAAATCCCAGTAGTTTGGGCTTTGGACTTTGAACCAAGTGATATGTGACTGGTCTCCAAGCCTGAAACACAGGAGCAAAATGTAGTGTTTCAATCCAGCAGACACAGTCCTGCCTGTATTCATTTTGCTTTCGGATGGCTGACTGCACATCACTCTTCTTGACTTTTGGAGTCTACAAGCTGCATCTAATGAGGTGTTGTATGAACATCTATCCAAAAATGTCATGCAACACAGACAATTCTTTAAGGAAAGTAAAACACTAAATCTATAATAGCTTAAATCAAGTGACAGCTAGCACCATGAATGCAGTTACTTCAAAAAGGAAAGTCTATTTTAGTTAGGAATTTTGCTTAAAGCACAGACAAGAACTAGGGAATGCACCAACCATGAGAGAATCTGGAATGGGAAGTTTTTTGTACACCTGTTGTGATTCGAGGCGTTTAATTGATATGGTCCTAGGTATCCCTTCATTTCACACAGGAAACAAATTTTTTTCAAGATAACACATTCTGGTTTTTATTCTTTGACAACATCTGGGAAGCGGAGTTGCATATACAAAAGAGCAAAAGTCTAGAAGTTTTTCCCACTGTGCTCCTAATGAGAGATCAATGGCCTGAAATAAGTCATCTTACTTGCCTACTTTGTTTTGATTTTTTTCTGCAGTTTGAATAGAAAATAATTATTCCTGCCCTTCACATATACTTTATTGATTGGAATCAGTACAGATGCTCATCCACTCACAATGGGGTTATGTCCCAATAAACCCACTATAAGTTGAAAATATTTTTAAGTCAAAAATGCATTTAATATACCTAACATACTGATCATAGCTTAGCCTAGCCTACTTTAAATGTACTCAGAACGCAATGTTAGCCTAGAGTTGGGTAAAATCATCTACCACAATGAGTATACTATAGAGCAGGGGTGGGCAACCTTTTTGTGAGTGCCTGCCAAAACCAGCAAAATCTCTGATTCAAAATTCTTCTGCGTGCCAACCCTAATTGTTTGAGAACATGTTACGCCTACTTGATATCTCTTAAGGTGTATGTATGTGAAGAACCTTGAAAAAATAAAATTCATTCGAGCAACAAAAACACAGTATATAATGATGAAAAATACATTTATTTTTTAATGTATAGATGTACACTGATAGTCTGACAGAAAACTTTATGACTCCGTTTGATATTATCAGTGGGACTTTTGCTGCTACATCATTGATGACAGAGATTTTACATCAGGTTTATATTTCGTGACCTTCAGAGATATGCACGAGCTACTACTTTCATCCGTCAGGCTACTCCTATTACAAGACTTAACAAAATTCATCACTGAGAACAAAGATTCACAAGGGTATGTGGATGAAACCAAAACACTGGTTGGATCTAGGAAGGCAGGGAGAGCTAAGGCAGAGGCATAGAAATTGCTCTTCCCTTCTCTTGTCAATCCATGTCTATGGTCTTTAAGATAACTTGTTATGTAAAATTATTTATTTATCTAAGATGCATCTACACTGAATTTATCTGAAAAATAAAAAAGTCGATATTAAGAAAAAAATTGTAAATGGAAGATTATAAAAGAGGGTTTGCGTGCCAGCAAAAGTTACTGGTGTGCCATGTTTGGCACACGTGCCAGGGGTTGCCCACCCCTGCTATAGAGTAAGTATTAGTTATTTATCCTTGTGACCATGTGCCTGACTGGGAACTGTGGCTCTCTGACACTGCCCAGCATCAAAATAAATTATATTATTGTATATCATTTGCCTGGAAAAAGGTCAAAATTCAATGTATGGTTTCTACTGAAGGAATATCATTTTCATACCATCGTAAGGTTGAATAATTGTAAGTCAAACCATCATAAGCAGGGTCCATCTATCCCGTGATAGGGAAGAAGTATGAGCTTGAGAGTTGCTGGCCTTGCATTAGGGATTTCTTACTCTTCCTAATTAGATAAATGGCAACCTCAAAAGCCAAACACTACATCTCTACTCCTGTCATCAGTATAACATAGAGAATAGTGCTTTCTCACAGATTGCTCTGAAGGGAAAAATAAAGCAACATATGTGAAAGAAATTTTATAAAGTATGAAGTGTGGGGAGTAGTAAGTGGAAATTACTTTCCAGGGAGGCAGTATGATTTTGTCATAATGTGTCTAAAACTGGTTCAAATGACCTGAACTTGAACTAACCAGTGGAACTAAGGAAAAAAAATATGGCTAGAGCTAAGAAATATCAAGGATATTGGCCTATGGCTCAGTTGTTGAGCGTTGACCTATGAATCAGGAGGTCATGCTTCAATTCCTGGCCAGGGCACATGCCCCGATTGCAGGCTCAGTCCCCAGTAGGGGTGTGCAGGAGGCAGCCAATCAATGATTCTCTCTCATCATTGATGTTTCTATCTGTCTCTCCCTCTCACTTTCTCTCTGAAATAAATAAAAATATATAATAAAGTATCAAGAAAATAAAATCTATAGGATTTGGTAATTGCATATCAGGATGAGTGAGTAATTTAGGACAACTTCCATATTTCTGGATGGGGTGATTGGGCCAATAATGCTACTTCAAACTGAGAAAAATATATGAGAACAATATTATTATTTGGGAAGAATATAATAATGTTAACACTGTGTATGTTGAGTTTGAGGAACTTGTCTGACATTAAGGTAGAGATATCTCATAAGATAGTTGGATATCAAAGATCAATTTCGGTAGAGAGTTCTGGTATAAAAAATACATTTTGGAGTGAACATAGTTTAAGTCCATTTAAAAAAATGGTATTCCTGAAAAAAGACTGTAGTGAAAAATACTGAAAGCTGAGATGGAGACCTGGAAATAACCAAAATTCTAATATGCACAGAGACAGCTATACCTGGGAAGAAAACAAAGAAGGCATGAGTGCAGAGGTAGAAGTAAAACCAAGAAAATATGAGGTAATGTCAGCTAACAATGGAAGCAGAGAGAGAATTTCAAGGAGAGTTTGGTAAACAGTTACCAAAGACATTAAAGAGCTTAAACACAAAACAGAGGGGAAACTTAGGTCACTGGAATTTGGATTATATTCTGTAGGCAAAGAGGAGGTCATAGGCAATGTTAAGCAATATTAAAATATCGTCACTTTTGTAATCCCCAGATATATAAAACAGAGAAGGGTTAATGAAAGCCAAGGAGCTATAAGAGGAAGCTGATCTTAAGAAGAACACTGGGTACGAATACCAAAGCTTTCTGTCTTAGAAATACTAGAGGCTAGTCCTCAGAGAACTTTTCTTTAGAAGAAATGCCAAACCAGCATAGACATCAAGGCAAGACATAAATAAATAAAATTTAAAAATGGAGACCTGTGCCTCCTATCATGCCATTGCATTCTATTTCTAATAAAAAAAATGCTCTTATTCTACAATTTAGTTGCCTTATTGATTTTCATGCAGACAGCTGGAACATCCAAATAAATATGGGTTGATTGGCTTGGTAAAATCTATTAGTTTGTATGAGTGTCATAAAAAAATTCCAGATGTGTAGCAAAAGGGAAATTGTTTCACTTAACATCTGGAGTATGAATCCTCGTCACAATGGTCACCATAGAAAAGTAAGTGAAACTAGTATAACGCAAATTGTTCATTTCTCCTCCACTCTTCACAATTTATATGTCCAAATAAGAATAATCTTTTCTGGTATTCTCCCTTTGTTGACTATGGCCAAGGTAGCCATGTGGTTATGGGTTCAGCTAAGCTTTTGCTTATTACCAGAGCTAAAAATCTGGACATGGAAACCCAGCATGATAAAGTGTAATGCTTTCTCAGTCTCTTAATGTAGATTTTAATTTGGTCAGTGAAGTGAAACTAGGCACCCTTTCTGTGTGAATAAATGCTTGCCTCAGGGCTTAATTTCCAGGATAAAGCAATGTTGTTTTTTGTTTTTGTTTTTAAGTCTTTAAGGCTATGCAATGCTTGTTAATATTTCACATTCATGTTCATTGGACTATCAATCTAAGAAAAATATTAAACATAAAGTATCAATGTAAAGAAAGTATCAAAACACTAAAATGCTTAGACATTGGATATTAATGACACGTTTCCAAATGAAGGAAACTGAATATTTATCCTCATTATTGAAAATGACTATCTCTTAGCAACTAAACTGGATACAAGTTACAAGTCAAGATGCAAGTGAGCCCTAGCTGGTTTAGCTCATTGGATAGAGTGTCAGCCTGTAGATTGAAGGGTCCCAGGTTGGATTTCAGTCAAGGGCACATGTGGGCTCCCCAGCAGGGGGCATGTAGGCAGCTGATCAATGATTCTCTCTCATCATTGATGTTTCTATCTCTCTCCCCCTCTCCCTTCTTCTCTGAAATCAATAAAAATATATTTATTTTTTAAAAATGCAAGTGAGAGAATTTGAAAGTGCATAAACTTTTAAATCTATGGTAGCTTTTTTCTTTGCCTTTCTTAAGATGTGCAAAGAGTTTAAAAAATTAGAAGGCTCATACATCAATTCTCTATACATCAATTTCCCAATTCCCTCATCAACCAATTAGCAGTCAATTGCACCCACAAACCCTACTTAGTATACTGCTGGTGGGATTGCCATACATATTATCTTCATTCTGTAGTACCCACCAATGAATCACCAGTCTTCATTGAAAAATTACAGTTTGGAGGGTTCATTTGATGACAAGCTTGCACTGAATAAATCAAGAATGTTATGCCAATACAGAAACTGGTCTCAGGCTACATTCATCAAGAGCAGGGGAGGGACTAGTTCCACTATTTTCCACTGACCAGACCACATTAGGAGTACTGTTTTAGATTTGGAAACCACAGTTAAAAGAGACAGCGACAAAATGAACTCTTCAATCTAAAGAGGACCGGGATGATGACTGTTTTTAAATCATGCCACATGAGCTGTAGAAGGCACTGGCCACATTTAATCTGAAGAGGAGAAGGCTCTAAACAAATTATAAGCCTGTGCAATACCCTCCTATGAAACGGGCAGTGCACTTTTATTGCATGGTTCCAGAGGGTAGCACTATAACCAATAGGCAAGGTTATAAAGAGTCAAACAGGAATGCCTCCTGAAGAAGCCCTTTCTAATCACCAGGAGTATTGGAAGGCAGATTGTACTGCGTGGAGAGATTGAGTTTCCTTCCCCTGAGGGTAGTAAAGCAGGGTCTGGGGAACTAGGAGAGACATTGAAAAAGGCCTTAAAGCTCCAAGTAGGTAATACACAAGATGAGCTGTGATGTTCCTGAGAGGCAGTGATTCAAGAACCCCATCTTCTATGCAACTTTTTCTTGCCCTCACAATCAGGATGACATGCACATTTCTTACTTTCCATTGCACTTGTTACCATTATCATAGCACTTTCCACATAACAAATTGCATCTCTACTTCAACTACTATAATGAAAGCTATTTCTGGATGGGAAATGTGTCGCTGGCTTCTTATTCCTACTAGTACCAAGCACAGCTCCTTTAACATGGAAGACAGTCAATAATGGGAATTGATTTAATTTTATACCCATGAGCAATTCATTCATCCTTTTAATGAATTTCCTTAGCAGTACACAGAGTTTTAAATTTGATGATCGGTCATTCTAACTCATGAAATACAGTAAACTTTCTAATAATTAAAAATATGAAGTTTACTTTCTAATAAAAAATATGAATATTGATCAAAACATTGATTTTTAAAATGAGTTGGAAAAAGCCTATTTTAAATTTCATCTGATATAATACTCTGTTGTTCCTGATACCCTCTCAGGGTAAAAAATTCCATAGAAGAAAGTTCTTATGGTTTTATAAGTAGTACTCATTGATTCTTAATCTTAGAAATTGTTTCTAGTGGAAGTAAAATCCATTTTATATATATGTTGAGCATTTTATTAAAATATATTATAAACCTTTGCTCTATGGTTGAAGATGTTCCATTATTAGTATAATCTCTTATTGGGAACTGCAGGCTTAGGCAAATTGGCACATCAGCATCTAGCTAGCCTCACAATTCTAGTACTTCCTAAGTCATTTATATTGTTACTTCAGCAAAGAATGTAGTTGCTTCACATTTTCAACCAAACCATGCCTTAAAATAAGCGTCCCTTGATAATTTCCAAAAATTAGAAGCAAAGTAATTCCCCTGTATTAGAATTGCTAAACAAATTATGCTGGATCATGTAATTGATATACTGTGCAATCAATAAAAATTACAAAGATGATGGGCAGTTTGAAAAAATGCTTATGATATAAAAAAATGAAGTTAAGGATATAAAATTATATAAATACTTATGAGTTCAACAGCTGCCAGAGTGATCTTATTAAAGAATTCAGAACTGATCATAAAATTCTTAGAAGACAATTTTCTAAGTCTTGTATCTCTACACATCTTGCTAAAACAATGACTGCCTTTGTTCTGGTCTTCTCAAGGATATTTGTATAGTGAACAACTGGGAAGATAGAGATATTGTTTCTCTCTGGAGCAAAGAGTACTTTTGTTTACTGTCCAGCACAATAAAAATAAAGTCTTGCCCTGACCGGTTTGGCTCAGTGGATAGAGCGTCGGCCTGCGGACTGAAGGGTCCCAGGTTCGATTCCAGTCAAGGGTATGTACCTTGGTTTCGGGCACATCCCCAGGAGGGGGTGTGCAGGAGGCAGCTGATAGATGTTTCTCATCGATGTTTCTAACTTTCTATCCCTCTCCCTTCCTCTCTGTAAAAAATCAATAAAATATATTGAAAAAAAGAAAAGAAAGACTTTTTAAAAAAATTGCCAGGCAGTTTATTGCTTGTTACAAAAGATTCAAGTTCCCTCTGCTTTGAGTTCCTCTCCTGTAATGCAATCCACTCCACCAACTGGCATCACCTGGCCTTCCTTGTTCTGCCCTGTGGGAACTGGGGCTCAGTCAATGGTTAAATGCTAATACTCAGCCTACAACTATTATTCTGAATAACAAAGTTTCTAATCCAGGTGTCTCACATCTTCTGCCAGCATCCATGATGGCATAGCAGGCTAACAGGTTAGCTGGCAAGTAAGGGAAACAATCTCAGACCTTTCTCATTTCTTGATATTCATTTTCTTGCTTAAATCTGCTTACCTTGCTTTCAGTGCTATCCCGTTGCATTGAGGATAAAATAGCTAGTAAAACAACAACAAAAGCAACAGCCAATATGTAGTGAGTACCAAACACTGTACTAAGCATGTTACATGTCATACAATCCTCAAAATAATCCTAAGGGGTAAATATCACCCCTTAATAGGTGGTATGTTGGTATCACCACTTAATAGGTGGTGAAACTGAGGAATAATTTCAGCTGATCAGGAGAACCAAGGGTCACTAATTATCATAATCCATCTGTATAGCAAATTCTCTTACTCATGATCTGATTCTTACCCATCCTTCAGGGCTCTGCTTAAACAAACTTTTCCTTGTCCTTCCCTCCAGACTTATTTTCACAGGAAACTCTTTCCTTTTTTTTTTTGTGACACCACAGTTTATGAGAATTTAATGATTAATTGAGGGACCCTGTGATTGCTTACAGACCATCTGTCTTCCACACTACACACACCCATGGGCTTAGGGATAAGGTATACTTTGTTCTCCAAAGCTTTAGCATGGCAGGTGCTCAATGTATGTGCTGAAAGAATGAATGGATTAGTGAACTGTATATGATAAGTGACTGCATATAGCCTAAACTTTTGCTTGCATGGCACTGATTTTATTATTTCTAAAATATTCTGCAATGCAGCTATTTTGCCTTTATTTCAAAAATAGTGGATTTATATTATTAAAATAAATAAAACTCAAGGGCCTTGTCCCTGTGAGAAATTTTAGAGGCATTTTCAGAGCCTGTGGTATGCAGGCAGAATTGCAGAAAACAACACTGTGGAGTGGGTAATAAAGAATGTAGCAGACAAGCAGATATGTTTACCATGGGTGTTTCTGGTTACATGTATATTTTATAGACCACTTATGGAGAACTTATTGAAATATTTTATTCTAATTGGTTGTTAAGCGCTTCTATTCACTAAATGTTTTAAATGCCTCATTGAGCTTTTATCATCATCCTTTGAAGGGTTGCTGCTTTTTACATTTGAATGGTCTAATTTATCTTTGCCATAAGCCATTTGTACATTATCAACATTCTGTTATGCAACTGCATGATAGATGGGGTGGGCCAGATACATTCTGATATGCGAATTTCCCCTTTAAAGAAGCAATTTTAATAAAATTATAGTTTTGCACTTTCAGCACTCACAAAATAGGAATTGAAAATATTTTCATGAATAGCTGTATTTTGTTAGAAGCAAATTCAAGCTTCCAGGTTGCTAATGGGAAGGTTGCTATATTAGATGAAAATATTTAATAAAGACATATCATGTACATAATTTGGGAGAGAGTAGAGTAGAGGGAAATATAATAAAACTGCTTATAATAATGCAGAGGGGGTGAGCCTCATAAAACAGTTGAACAATCACTTATTCACTCATTAATTCTAAAATATTATTAGCTTCTACTTTGGGGAGAAAGTATGGTGTGGGTAGAACGCAAATGATAACAATAGTGGCTTCCATGTATTAAGTCAATGAGCAGAGAAGCTGTAACAAGCAAACAGAAACCAAAACCAGCTAAACTAAAAGCAAAACTAGCCTAAAAAGTCCCAGTTCAGTCTGGCCCCAAAATGTAACCACTTGATTGATAACCACACCACAGGGGCTGATTACACCTATGAGGAGTTTTACAGTCAAGCAGTGATGTAAGAGCACACAAATAACAGCATATACAAATAGCAGAAGTACAGAAAAAGGCTATGAAACTGCCAGGAAGGAAGTGCCTGTTTCCCCTCGAAGTCTGCAGAGGAAGAACCAGAAAAAGCATCATCGAGGAGATGGCATTTGAAGTTCTTGGACTGAGATTTTAGATGCAAAGATTGTGAGAGAACATTTAACGTGGGAGAAACAGCTTGAGGAAGGAGGCATGAAAGAGAGTAGGAGGATCATTCACCAAACACCTACTACATCCTAGACACTTGGGAATAAATATGAATAAAACACAGTATAGTGGGAGATACAGGCAAACAAATTATTATTTAGTGTGATAACAGAAGTACATACAAGATACAAAAGTAATAGGAGAGAGAATAGAAAATGTATGATCATGGAGCCTTTCTTTATTTCACACTAAATTAATTGGGATGATAGCTGCCCTGGGCTGGATAAGATTTACTTCTAAGTAACCCAGATTTCCTCTCTAAGCCTTTAGTTCTAAAAAGGATGATAATAAGAGCACCTATTTCATAGGATGCTTGTGAAGATCAAATGAGCTAATAATAATGGAACATGTTTAGTACAGGGTGGACTCATTACAAGTGCTCAATAATTACCAGTTATTATCGGTATTAGCTTCACCACCCATAACTATTGATAAAAAAAGAAAATCATGCTCAGGAGCAGTGATAATAAAAGTTCATAAGCAAGTTCTGAATTCCTTTCTGCTTCCACATTCAAGGCCCTCCATTCTATGGTTGCAGCCTATGATTTCAGACTCATGTACCATGCCATGCACACACCCCACTCTCTAGGCCCAAGGAGATACCTGCTGCCAACATCTCCACTCCTGTGTTCCCAAGGCACTTTGGACTTGCCTCCATCATGGCAACTGTCATATTAGATTATAATGATCTCTTTAGAGGGAACTTGATTGATACTTAAGAGTGTTGCTCAAGTACCGGTATCATCATCATTTTCCTGGAGCTCCTTAGAAATGACGATTCTCGCCCTAACCGGTTTGGCTCAGTGGATAGAGCATCAGCCTGTGGACTCAAGGGTCCCAGGTTTGATTCTGGTAAAGGGAATGTACCTTGGTTGTGGGCACATCCCCAGTAGGGAGTGTGCAGGAGGCAGCTGATCAATGTTTCACTCTCATCGATGTTTCTAACTCTCTATCCCTCTCCCTTCCTCTCTGTAAAATATCAATAAAATATATTTTTTTAAAAAAGAAATGGCGATTCTCAAACTCTTAAAGTTTGAGATGTTTGGTCTCAAGTACAAATTCTAGGAGGTCAACTTCTATTACCAACTGGCGAAGAGCAGCATTCAATAAATAATCATTTATTGAATGTGTGAATGAGTTCATACATATTTTCTCATCTGCACCCCTTTTATTCAGGTCATTTCACCTTTGTTTGTTTTCATCAGCCTTGGACACAACCTTGGTCTTCTCACCAGGTTAATCCTCCCACATGAACTCCTAACTACTTAAGATTTCTTTCTTCCCTCAGGGCCTCCTATAGGATTACATGAGCCAATCAATCAGATTAGCTCTACTGATTACATGTCTCTCTTCTCTCTTTCCCTCTTTCATTCCCACACACATGAGCATACGAACACACAAAAATGTAGTGTTTTTTCTTTTGTCTCACACTGCTCATTAAAATTTGTCCGTAAGGTCAAAGTTAGTGTCCTTTTTTTATCTTACCATAATCATCTAATTTAGCCATTCCTAGAAGAGTAAATGCTTCTTTGCTCAGCAAACATTTGTTGAATTAAAGACAGTTGGGAATAGGCCACTGGTCAGAGAAGGACTCAGTATGCAGCTTCTCAGCCTTTACAGGCTTTGCTTTGTTGCCTCATCTGCTGAGTTATCAACACAAAGGAACTAAAGGAAATACAGGGTTTTATGGCACAATTTTCAAACACTCTAGTGTAGAGTACTAGAATGACAAGTGGAGTGAAAACAACAAGACCTTCCTTCTAGTAAGACTTCCATTACTAAGTTTTTAAAAAACCGTAGGCAAGTAATTTTCCCTTCTGGGACTATTTCCCCATTTGTATAATAGACAATGCTACACACAATTTCTGGGATTCCTTTCAGTGCTAGCCCTCTCTGATCCTATCTATTTGCAAGGTGCTCAAAAGCAGTAGTTAATCAGATAAATGAGTATAAAAATTCCTGAGAGTAAACTGCATACCATCCCAGGACATCCCAGCATTGAGATGGACAATGTGCGCAATTTTCCAAGGCCTCACTTATATTCATTCTGGTGACTGGCAAGAAAGTAGAGTGCTTGCAGGAAAAGGACATGTATGGGGTAGTAAAAAGTGAGAAGAAAATATATCTAAATTATGGGTTACTGTAAAACAAAGAAAAGTATAACGTTTCAAATTTATTGATGTCCACTTCAAATTTATGATGAAAACAGGAGCTATAAACTATCTGAGCAAGGAGAGATTTTGCTGGATGAACCACCTGAGAAACAACAAGGGTCATTAATTGTCATGCATCATCAAACGATTACTAGTTGAGAGAAAAGGACTTTGATCCCTGAGGATAATATTGCACAAGGTTTTGAATATATCACAGATTTATCTTCTAGCCCAACCTTCCTCTGAGACATCTGATACAGGTCAATATCAACAAATCCTGGGAAGACCTCCTCTGCTACAGAGAAGCAACCTCAATGCTCTGATGTTGCCCTAGAAAGTGATCCACTGGAGATTCTAATTAAATCTGCTAGCTGAAGATGTGGGAGATGTGGCTAATTATGCTAGACTCTAAAAATGGGATGAAGAATTTTATCTGGGTTCTTTGTTAGTCATTAAATTAAATGAACAGTTTAGTAATAAACCCGACAAAGTAAGTTAAGCAAGTGAAGTAGAATGCAGGCTGCCTTGAAAAACTTGAACTGAAAAGGTGTCAAACCTGTTAGAATTGCAGCTCTTGAGCACCATCTTGGACTATTTGGGAAGTTAATGTGCATTGAAAAGGTACACACATGCTCTGCTGTGACATAGGAACAGAAGTCAAAGCAGCACCCTATAAACTCTAAGCTGAGAACTTTGGAACTAAGAAAACAGTATTTGGTTAATGGTTAGTGTTTTTACTAAGGTTTAACTTTTCTCCTATAAAGGAATCAAAGTGCTATGAAACCTTACCATCAAGTGGCCAGGTGCTGGAATAATCACGGGGAACTTGTTTTCTCTGTGGTTTCAATGTGTGCTACAAATGATTATTCAGGGGACGGGGAGGAAATACTGTGATTTTAACTTAAAGCAAAATCTGGTTTTCATACAGATATTTTGATAATACATTTCACTTGCTGCTGATCCCCCTGCCAGGTAACATCGAAGCAATGATTATCAAAAAGTTTCACTGAAAAGATGAAATACCGGGCTTCTGAGCCCCTACCATGTGTTTGCCATCATTCTAAGGTTTGGGGATGCTGAAAAATTAATATAAAAATTTAATATATATTTAATAATATATTTCTGTATTCAAGAGGTTTAAAATATAGTTAGTGAGACATGACTATAGAAATGAATGGTCTGCAAATAACACAAGATAATCTTTCATCAAGTAATGACAATTTGACCTATAGAGGGGAAAGCATGAGAAGTCAGGGGTCATATAGGTGGGGATTTTCAGGGAAGGATTCATGGTAGTGCTAAGTACTTGAGCTAGAATATTTGGTAAAATGATAGAATTTGAAAAATCAGAGGAGGATGGAGAAAGCAGTCCAATTCAGGGTGGGCAAAAATACAAAAAAGAGAAGGATCATGGGAATGAAAGTGACACCATAGAGACCTGCCTGAATGGAAAAGTCAATTAATGATAATTCAAAATAAAAATGCAGGCTTAGTGTGAAAAACATTCTCTTAGAACTCTGTATTACTTTTACCATGGCTATTTTTTCCTCCAGGTTACAGCTTCATGTTAGCAGAATTGAGAGGCTAAACCTATAATTTTCTACTTCTTAGTACCTTGTCTTTGAATGTTTTTGTGAACTAAGGTGTTTTCTTTCATTTTTTAAATGTGTGGGATTTTTTTTCTGTGTATTTCAGACCAGCTCCTCTGCATACACAGTGTTAATGGGTGACATTTAAGAATAATAGTTTTACAGCACATTCACACCATGTGTTATTGCTGGCCTCTGCTGCCATTGTAATTCCCAACTCCACTTTCAAGATGGTAGCCTCATAATATTTAATAATATAGAGCTATTAAATCACTTGAATTTTCTATCTACCTACAAAAATGTTCTCTCATAAGGCTAGCATTGTGTAATGAATCAACTAAAATATGAGGGATCAATTTAGAGCAGAAAATCTTAGGTAATAAAATGACACTCTCTATGCCCATTTCTAAGATAAAAGCAAAAGGCTTCTTTGGACAGTGCAATTATAAAATGTGTTTCCTTATTTTGGTGCTTGAAAAGTTATAGTGATAACTTGTTAATTTCTTCCCCAAAGTTATAATATAAGCAGCTTAGAGTAGTGGAAAGAAAAACGGATTATTAAAATAGTAACGAATAAAGCACAGAAGCAAAAATGGCCATGGTACTTTGCATTTATATAATGTCGCTTGCAGGGGGAGGAGGGCTGGCAGAAGATCAAGGCAATTACGTACCACAGCTATACTGAAAAAGAAAAAAAAAAGAACCATGTGAATTTCATACTGTTAAACTAGAGATGTGAAAAGTTGTCCCTGATACATCACAAAACCCAAAAAGGCACATTAAAATAACATTATCAATGATGACTTAACATGTATGCCAATTATCAAATTTACGACTGGGTTGTCATATTTAAGATCTATTTTATTTAGCCATTCAATGTGTCTGGCCTACAAGCTGCAAAGCCTAAGTCCAAGGGTTCACAGTCAAAACTGCAGGCCAGCACCAACCAGATAGTCAACACAATGCCAATGCCTATGGATGGGGACACTAAAGGCACAGCAAAGTGTGTGTGCTGATTGGAGAGGGTGACCAGGAGCCATGCCAAGAACATAGAGTGACAGGAAGAATTTAAGTACACAATTTTGAAAACAAACCTACTACTTAGGTTTTTCAGATGAAGGCTATGAATACAATATCAACTATCTATTATCACCAGAACTTCATAAAACAAAATATGTTTAACACTGAAATTAGAGATTATAATCTCAAGAAGGATTCTTCCCAAGGAAGGACAGTGGGCAATCTAATACCGATGTGTGTATATATACTTAACAAAGTCCTTCCCCCTCCACATTTTGCTCTACCGAAGTAGAAATTAGGTGATGAACCAGCACCAGTCTATGAACTTGAATTTGGGCAAACACTACTAAGAGAACATCCAAAAATGCTGAAATTATGTAGAATAGAATGTTTTATAATGTGTCTGTAACTTTGTCAATAATTGGGGATAGCTTAACGAGCCACTTTAAATAATAGAAAGAGTAAGGCAGGAAGGTTATTGTTATATGCAAGAGAGGCCTATTTTACCTGGGTACCATGGCTCAGTAGTTGAGCATTGGATCTATGAACAAGGAGGTCATGGTTCGATTCCCAGTCAAGAAATGCCTGGGTTGAGGGTTCGATCCCCAGTGTGGGGCATGCAGGAAGCAGCCGATCAATGATTCTCATCATTCATGTTTCTCTTTCTCTCTCCCTCTCCATTCCCCTCTGAAATCAATAAAAAGATTTTTTTAAAGAAGAGAGGCCTATTTCATATCAAATTGAATGTAATCACCTCATTAGTTAACATCCTGCATACTTCTGAATATCAATGGGGATGTGCATATATTTCTTAACGTGGCTGCCACTTTAATCATGTTGATAACTTAACACCGTCCTTTCAAGACACCCTGTCAGCATATGCCCTCTATTATAGCATCTATTGCATGGAATTCTAATTATTTTCCTGTCTGTTGTGGTCTCTTCTGTTAGATTGAGTCCCTATAAAAAGGGTTATATCTAATTTGTCTTTGTATTCCCAATGCAGAGCCTTTCCCTTCCCCCCCCCCCCTCCTGCCCCCCCCCAGGGATTGAAAGGAGAACTGATTAGAATGAAAAGCAGGTGACGTCGAAAGTAGATTAGTCAGATTAGTCAGGTTGGGGACAGAATCCAGAATCAGATGTGTTTTTTAGAAGACTCCACATGAACTACAGCATGGAGAATGGACTGAGGTGCATAGAGTTTGTGGTGGAGACCAGTTAGTAAGTATTTCAGATAAGCAATAATTCTAGATGGATCTAGAGAGGAGGAAACATGGAAAAACTGAAGAGAAATGATTCAAGAGACATTAAAGCAATATTGATAGGACACTTAGAGATAAACATAAAGAGAATCAGTAGGAAGAATCTAGGAAAATGTCTTGGTTCTATACGCACAGAAGTACTAAGCTTACTATATGGCAGACACATTTCCTATATAAACTTGTTAATCCTCAAAACAACTCTATGAGATGGATGCTTTTATTATTCCCATGTTATGAAGGAAACTAAGGCATAGAGATAACATAGCTAGCGAGGAGTAGAGCAAGAATCTGAACCGAAGCACGTACTCTTAAATACTACACCATACTATTAATGGTCTTTAAGACAATGGATCTAATTGGAGACAAGAATCTGAAAGATAAAGATGATGAGTGAGATTTTTGATGTCCCTGAGGACATTAGATGGCCAGTAAGTATCTAGATGTATGAGTCTGGAGTCAAGAAAAGATCTGGTTGAAGATACAGAGATAGGAGACATAAGCGCATGATTGGGAACCGAATCTGTGGATGTGGATGTGGATGTGGATGTGGATGTGGATGTGGATGTGGATGTGGATGTGGATGTATGCTACTAGGGAGAGTGTGCAGAGATGAGCAGACATCACTGAGTGAAATGGACCAAAAGGGATGAGAAGAGGAAATGTCTATTGAGATGGAGAAAGAAAGTCAGGGATTCGAGGAGAATCATGAGCCTGGAAGTGGAAGTGCAGTAAAGAGAGAGAGGGAGGGAGAGGGGAAGGAGGGAGGGAGGGAGGGAGGGAGGGAGGGAGAGAGAGAGAGAGAGAGAGAGAGAGAGAGAGAGAGAGAGAGATCAAAAAAGAGCAAGCAACAGAGGCAAGTTCAGAGAAAGCTAAAACATGATAAGGACTAAAGTCTTGGTGAGCTTGGTTGCAAACAATTTCAGTGGATGGGTGAGGCAAAACTTGGTCTTTGAAGAGAGAATGGGGCAAAAGGAAGGAAGAGAGTGTAAACAATTCTTCTAGTGGGAAGGCCAATTTTTAATATCTTTTTCAATAATGGGATGATGGCTGTGGTATAGTAAAAGCACGTGCAACTGGATTCAAAGTTCAGCTTTTCCAGCTCTTAGTTTCCTCAGTAAAGTAGGGATAAAAATACCTAGTTTTAGATTTATTATGAGGATTAGTTACATTTGTAGAACACCTAACAAAAATTGGTACTTCGTAAATGAGAGCTCTAGCCCTATTAAAAATGTAAAAAGTCTGAAGACCTGTAATTCCTCTAATTACTATTTGAAGTCTGTCATAGGGTATAAAAATCATCTAAACTTTTTAAGTGAGTTTTCTATTATTTTTGTCTGAATATTTAATGCCATAAGGACATAACCTTAGTTTTATTGTTGCTATAGTAATTATTTAACTTTAAAATGGGAATCTTTAATAGCATTATTGAGATATAATTCACATACCATAAATTCACCCATTTTTTAAAGTGCATTGTTCAGTGGATTTTACTGTATTAACTAATTTGTGCAACCATCCTTACACCCTAATTTTAAAACATTTGTATAACCCCGAAAGGAATCCCAGATCCATTAACAGTCACTCTTAATTCCACTGCCACCTCCTTATCCAGCCCTAGGCAATTACTAATCTTCTTTCTGACTCAATAGATTTGCTTATTGTGGATGCATGATATATATATATATATATATATATATATATATATATATATGGAATATTAGAAATAAGTGGCCTTTTGTGATTGGATATTTTTCACTTAGCACGTTTTCAAGGTTCATATATACTGTAGCATGTATCAGTACTTCATTTATTTTTTTGGTTGAATAATAGTACATTGTATGACTATATCACATACTATTTATCCATTCATCAGTTGATGAGTATTTGAATTGTTTTCACCTTTTGGCTATTGTGAAAAATGTTATGAATATTTGTGTACAACTTTTGTGTGAACCTATGTTTTTATTTCTCTTAGGTTTATACCTAACAATGGAATCACTGAGTCTAAGTGGGGGGGGGGGGAGGGGTCCTTAAATTAATTTTTACTAACAATTAAAACAATTTAAAATTGTACAAAGTAAAAGATAATTTATTTTCCAATTCCAATCCTACTCCCCTAAGGTAAAGAAGCATTGTTATCCTGAGTTAACAGTTCTGTTTCCTTCCAGGCCTGGTCTACGATATGTAACCTTTCTTATCATGAAACATTCTGGAAGATTGTATTGAGTTAAAATTGTAAGCTGGCATAGGAAAAACAAAAACACAAAACACTGACATCTGACATCTCTGGCCCAAGTCCTATATCTGCCACAAACTACTTGTGTGACTGTATGATCTTAAGTAAGTCTCTTAATTTTGCTAGACTGACTTTCTCAATTTTTAAAAATAAGTGTTCAGATGCAATCTTCTCTAACCCTTTCTGGTCAAGCAGTCTATGATTTAGTGATATACTACTGGCTTTAGGCTTTTTTGCAACACATATTTCTTTCCCTTTCTTTTTCTTTATAGTTGGTGGAGGGAACATTAGAGAAATGGAATGGCCATTAGCCTCATCTTACCAAGCACTGGCATTTACTTAGCAAGCTAAGCAAACTTGCAGAGTGACTGGTGCCATAACTAAAGTCCTTTTGCACGTCCTAACCTGTTTCTTTTCAGTCTCCTGTTTGCTGAATTGATTCTGCTATATTACTCTTCATAGGGTCATCAGAGTTGCTGAGGAGTTCGCTCACCATGGACCTTGAAAGTCTAGCAGTGCACATTACCGTGACCCAACCCCTCTAAGGCATGTTTGAGGAATCGACATGCGATGGATTTTCTCCAGAGCATTTGGTATTGGCACATGTTGACCTGAACACAAAAATAGGCCACCTGTTACAATGCACATTAGGTAGAATGAAGAAAATCTGTTTCTGTGGCCTAGCTCAGAAATCCCAGGGCAACTGTAGGAATTACAGTTTCCCAAGAGAATAAGGGTGAACTATGACCCAGACAGAAGGATTCCTCTCTAATTATCAACTTGTCCATGCATTGCCCTTAGCCGGAAGAAGGGCTTCCACTAATTGTAAACTCCTGCTTTGAGTCACTGTTTAGGTGAACATTTACCACTTCCTGTTCCATCGAATGTCTACTCTATGCTCATGTGTCACATGCACAGAATATAGCATGGTTCCCACCCATGACGAGGTGACAGAGAGACACTCTGTTTTCATGTTACACAGAGCTATTAGTAGAGAAATATTTTCAAACTGACCATGACTGTTCTTGAGGTTCACTATTCCTCTAAGCATTATGGGATGGAAGTGCATGAAGAAGAATTAAAGGCCATTTGAAATCTGCCTCAGTAGCAGAGTTTGGAACTATCAGAAAGACAGAAAGAGTCTGAAGACGGATGTGGGGTTAGAAAGAGCTTGAATCTTGAGCATATGTGGATTTCCACTTGATGCCAACATTCCATGGGAGAGGTCTCTCTGAGAAGTATAGCAAAGACATACGATTCACTAAGAGGCCTTTCAGAGAGAAGAAGCCAACTCTATATGCTTAGGTGAAGACTCGGGAAAGATATCTAGTACTGTGGAGCTGTGATTTACAGGAGGTTTTTGACCAGAGGTTTATAGGAACCCTTGCCCAACTGGATGTCCACGGCTGCCTGACGCATCTCCAGACAAGGCATTCACCAGCCTCTATTCTGATCCCCCGCAGCCACTATTCCTGTTCTCCTACTGTGATTCTTTAACTCTGGGATTTTTAAAAAGGAGGTTATCTTTAGAGAAACGTTTGATGCTCCAGGAACTACATATTGATGCTGCTCAATGAAGAAAAGTCTGCCCATCATTCTGTTTTTCTGCTGGGGAAAGAGTCTGGATTAGAGGCTGATTTTACAGGTCACAAGGACCCCAGAGGAAAAGGCTCCAATATGAAAGTCAGGGCAGGAAATCTAGCAGGGACAGGAACAGAGCTCCTATGGAAGTAAGAGGAGAAACAGGAAAGGCCGCAGTTCTTGCCTGGGGGAAAAGGCTCCAGGGGAGCACACATCTCACATACTACCTGTCAAAAGGACCTCAGTATAGCAGGAGACTCCCACTTGAGGAGTAGTAGGCCAGGGTAGAAATGAAGGGCTTCTCATCTTGCCCTGCCAGACATTGCCTGGCTCCTGGGAGTGTCAGTATGGACGATAGTGGGAAATGAGATGCACAACAACAAGCATGAGAAGACTAAATAATTTGTTATAAGTGAGGGGATTCCTATGGGGAAACAGTAGGAAAAGGATGTATTGTATGAGACAGACATGGTTGTCCAGGACAATGCGTGGGTTACTAAGAGACCCTGCAAAGAAGGAAAGGAGAGTCTCAGAATTACAGCAATTGTACTGGTGTCAATCTGGTCAGAGATCCTTTTTTTACTCCCAGTTCCTTTCCTCCTGCTTAAGGAACCTACAAAGAACATGGATTCCAATGACAGCAGGACTGCAAGAACTTGTCACATGAGAGTGGGGAGAGCCGGGAGGAGATTTGGGCTGTCACTTGGCCTTCAGATTTCACATGAAAAAGGTCTGCGTGCTTAGAAACCAATGAATACAACCTATAAGTGTAATAACTAGGAGAAATCAGAATGGATCCGAAATAAATAAGGCTGAAAGCTAAGTGAAATTCACACAGATTTGAAAAATGCAATCCATAATACATTTCTAAACTTTTTGATTTTTCATTACCAATAGCGCGCGCGTATGCACGCGCTCACACACATACACACTCCCTTGGGTGAGTGGTCCCTAAATCTCTTGAGAATAGGGTTCAATTATGTCTGGATTGTGTATTCCCAGAAGTATTAACCATATAATAGGCTTTTAATACATATTTATGATCTGAGTGACAGTTTTCTCATCTGGAACATATAAAGGTGAGACTAAATTGTTTCTAGAATGTCTTCCATCCCTGAACTTGCATTAGCTTCTAGTTCATTTTAAACCTGTAAGTTTGACAGAATATCTTTGTAATTATGCCAGAGGCATAAGAAAGAAAGCAGAACATGAGAATGGATACAAGAGATGAAAATAACGAAGAGAAATACGATTCTCATTTCTTACCTCCATCCCCGTTCTCAGTCTGGGCCCACCTATTCTGTTAGGGTGGTTGTTCCTGAGAACAGCTGGCCAAGGGCATGAGCTAGGGCTGAAATCCAGTCTGAACTCTGTTTGCCATGTCACCCTTGGGTCCTGGCCCATTTTGTCCTTCATCGAGAAGAGACTTTCTTTTTTTAATTTTGGATTTTGGACAAAGGCTCTGGCTGGGTTAGATAGGCCCATTATGCCCTCCCCCCTTTTAAAGAAAACCACAGATATCTTCTTTATCCTATAATGTATTTATTTTCTCTGGAATAGAGGGATTTTAGGTTTTAGTATTCAATTTGGAACACACATCCCTGTTGACTTAAAAAAAACAACAACCCTGTTCTAGGGATCCTTTCAACTTTATATGAGCTTAAGGTCCACAGAATTGAATTAAAGTGTTAAAATAGGAGGTTGACTTTCTCCTCTCTGAGAGGTAAATTTCTCTGTTCTGAGAGGTAACTTTTGATCCCCTAATCAAAACAAACTTCTACATTTTAAAATACTTGGGTCTCTATATAAAATAGTCTTGCACAGCCCTTCCTCCCATACTGCCAACCCTGACACTCACCTCCCTGTACAACTCACTGGGCTCACCATCAGGCCATGAATGAAAACAGCCTTTTATAATAGTGTTTTCATGAAAATTCATTCCCACCTCAGCCTGAGGTCTCTATTTAGGGGATCACAATATGTCACATGCATAATGATAGCTAACATTAATGGGGCACTTCACATTTATCAGGCATTGTTTTTAGCACTTTATGTGTAACCTCACTCAATCCTTATAGCAACCCTATGAGATGGATACTATGGTTACTGCTACTATATGGATGAAGATACAGGAGCTCAGACTAGTTGTAATCTGCCCAAATTTACATAAGTAGGAAGCTGTGGAGTCAGGATTCAAACCTTAACACTGTAATTCTAGAATCTAGATTCTTAACCGTATGTTCATTATCTATTTGTCTATCTAGCCATATCTATCTATCTATCTATCTATCTATCTATCTATCTATCTATCTATCTATCTTCTATTGAAATTTGATGATAGTTAAATAAGGTGTAATTTTTTTTCAAGTAGAATTTAATACTTGAGGAGTATTATGTGTGACAAGAATAACATTTAATAAATATTTATTGAGCGCATTTAAAAGCATAGATTCTGGTGCCAGTGCATTTAGATTCTTTCAAATCCTATCTGTGTGACGAACCTCTTCAGCCCTGATTTTCTTCACTTGTAAAATGAGGATAATAGTAACAACAAACATCTTCTAGCATTGCTGTGTAAGTTAGTGAGCTAATTTATGTAAAGTACAGTCTGGCAGGTAATAAGATTATATAAATGACAGTGATTGTCTTCCTCTTTCCATCATCATCATCATTATCATCATCATCATCACCACCACCATCATCATCATCATCATCATCATCACCATCACTATTACTGTTAGTATTACATGCCAGGAACCTTTTTTGGCACAGGGAATACAATAATAAATAAAACAAAGATCTGCTCTCATAAAATCAATATTCTAAGTATAAGTCCTAATGTTAGTGGTTTTAATTAGTATCTATGTTGTGGTGTTATGGTTTAATGTACTGTCTTGACTCTTTCTGAGTTCTTATAATTTATTGCTATAGTGATTTTGCCCAGCATTTCCTCACAGCTACTTTGCCTTCATAGAGAATTGCTTTTGAAAAATTATGCTTATTCTTCAGTTTCTTATTGCTACCAAATAATATAATGGCTACTAAATTAAATATAAAAATTGTCCCCCAAACACAAAAAAGATATACTAAAATTAAGGGAAGATATTCCTAAAATCTCAGGTAGATGTAAGTAATCTGGCTATTTTTTCAAAAAGCAAATCAATTAAATCTAGATTATTTCATCACAGAGTTTTACTTGAATATCACGAACAGGAATTTTGGAAGTTGAATCTGGGTTCATTTTTAATTTCTCTGAGCCTCTTATGCTCTACCTACCTTCCAGGGTTATTGTGAAGAGTAAATGAGAGCTTTTGGAACAGGTTGAGCTCCTTCTCTGCCTTCCTTCTTTACACTGTACAATGTAATTTTAAATGTGCTCTTTAACAAATCGTGAATTCTTTTAAAAATATTTTTATTGATTTCAGAGAGGAAGGGAAAGGGAGAGATAGAAACATCAATGATGAGAGAGAATCATTGACTGGCTGCCTCCTGCACACCCTTTCCTCCCTTCCCCCCGCCCCCCAACCCCCCCACCCCGCCCCCCGGCCCCCAACCCCCCCCCCCCCCCCCGCCACCCGGCCCTCGCACTAGGGATTGAGCCTGCAATCTGGGCCTGTGCCCTGACCGGGAATCAAATCATGACCTCCTAGTTCATAGGTCAACACTCAACCACTGAGCAACACTGGCCCGGCAAAAAATCTTGAATTGTTAATGAGAAAACAGTTCTACCTTAATATCAAAAATAAAGTGAAGGGCAACAGTAAGTAGTATGTTTTTAAAAAGGTATCTACATATAGAAGGCATTAATTTAAAGCCAAGGGGTCTTTCTTTTCAGTGTGATCCCTTGCATATATCACAGTGCAGAGAGAAGCTAGAAAATGGAATGTGGCAAAAGCAACCTCTGTGACTTTGTGGGAGTCAATTAATCTCTCCTTATTTTCCTTAATTCAAATTTGGCTTAGTGATCACCTACTTCAAAAAGGCAGGGCAGGCCTTTGAAGAAGAAACTACTGCATAAACTTGGAAAGGGGTTGTGCCTTCTGAGCCAAGTTTCCCCTTCTGATTTTAATTAACAATGAAATTAAGAATTCTTTAAGATTATATCAGCCTTTTAAAGGCATGAGAAGGTCAATGATTTGGTCAGCATCTTTTTTCTCTTCTTCATGATGCTATTTCCCAGGCGAAATATTGTGAACAGGACTCAAATTCTCTTTCAGGTCCACAGATTCCTGGTAGAGTGGATATGAGAATTGGGGGACTGAGTGAGGAGTTGTGATGTGTGTGTGAGGGAGGGGTTAAGGCTCCATGAGAACATGAGAGAGGTGTGGAAATGCCCTGGTTAGAGTCTTGGCCCCAATTCCTGCTAGATCAAAGCCCACACTTTGCAAAGGTGTTGGGGTTATTAGAAAATGAGGTGGGTATGTAAAATGCCTGGCTACTTATCAGTGCTCCACAGAGTAGCTGTTATTTTGTCTACATTCCTAAATAGTTACATGTAGGATAGAAATACTGCTACATGAGAAGATAAGAGAGAACATTGTCTCAGAGAACTGTGAAGTCACATATGGCTTTAGAAACATGCCACCTTTTACCAGTACATGGAGCCTATAAATCCTATATAATAAAGAGGTAATATGCAAATTGACCATCACACCCTTACAAGATGGCTGCCTATGACCAGGCTGGCGGGGGGGGGGGGGTGTTAGTGAGGGATGACCAAATGACTGAACAGCGGGCTATGTGGGGCGACCAGGACTGTAGGGGGGTTAGTGAGGGACAACCAAAAGACTGAACAAGCAGGCTGTGTGGGGCAACCAGGCTGGCAGAGGGGTTAGTGAGGGATGACCAAACGACTGAACAAGCAGGTTGTGTGGGGTGACCAGGCCAGCAGGGGGATTAGTGAGGGACAACCAAACAACTGAACAAGTAGGCTGCATGGGGCAACCAGGCCAGCAGGGGGGTTAGTGAGGGATGACCAAATGACTGAACAGCAGGCTAAGTGGGGTGACCAGGCCAGCAGGGGGGGTAAATGGGGGAGAACAGGCCAGCAGAGGGGGGCAGTTGGAGGCAACCAGGCCAGCAGGGGGGGCAGTAAGAGGTGACAAGGCTGGCGGGAGGGGCAGTTGGGGGCATCTAGGTCAGCAGGGGCGGCAGTTGGGGGCAATTAGGCCAGTGGGGGAGGCAGTTAAGGGTAACCAGGCAGGCAGGCAGGTGAGCAATTAGGAGTCAGATGTCCAGGACTGTGAGAGGGATATCTGACTGCCGGCAGTCGGACATCCCCTGAGGGGTCCTGGATTGGAGAGGGTGCAGGCTGGGCTGAGGGTACCCCCGTCCTCGTGCATGAATTTCATGCACTGGGCCTGTAGTGTATTAATAAAAAGGGAAATGGATAATTTTGCCTATACTGACAAGAAGGATTGCTGCTAAAAATGATAGAAGAAATTAGCATCAACAGCCTTTTTATGATCTCAGGGGATTTACCTGTGCTGATAAATATTTTTCTCCTGATTTGTGAAAACTAAAAGTAAATATATATGAGCTCAAGGCTTTAAAATAAAGATAAGCCTATGGAAAAAATAATAATGTGGTTAGTGAATAGATGAAAATTCACTTGCTCCACTATAGTTGATCCTCACAACAATCCGATGAGGAAAAAAGCACAGATATGATTATTTTCTCCCTTTTCTCATGAGTGAGCTGAGGCTCTGAGGGAGATGAAGTGATAAAACTCTTAGCATTAAAACTCATCAGCAGCTCCTCACTACTTATAGGATCAAGTCCCACATCCTCAGCTTGGCAAGTAAGGTCCTCTATGATCTGCAGCAGCCCGTGACTCCAACTTTAAAAAATATATATATATATATTATTGATTTTTTTACAGAGAGGAAGGGAGAGGGATAGAGAAGTAGAAACATCGATGAGAGAGAAACATCAATCAGCTGCCTCCTGCACACCCCCTACTGGGGATGTGTCCACAACCAAGGTACATGCCCTTGACTGAAATCGAACCTGGGACCCTTCAGTCCGTAGGCCAATGCTCTATCTGAGCCAAACCAGTTAGGGCATGTGATTCCAACTTTATCAGCCACTCAAAACCTTTAGCCACACAGAATTCCTGGGAGCCCCAGAGTGCCCTGTGCTCTACACACCTTGAAGCTTGACTCTGGTGCTATTCCTTCTACTTGTAACCCATTTCTTCCCTCATGCGACTGATGAGCTCAGTGTCTTTCTGAAAACTTTATGTGAGTCCTCCTCTGTTTACCTTTAGAGGCTCACAGGTACTTCTGTTACAGCATTATTGTCTCTAGAAATTATATTTGATTTTTTTTAGTGGTGGTGGTGGTGCAGGTGCATACTGTTTATTTATACAGTTTTTAGTCAACAGACACATCAGGTCCCCACTGTTTGCCAGGCTTACTCCTAGGAGCTGGGATAAAGAGGTGGACATGATGTGCTCCCTGCATCATGCAGCTCCCAGTGTGAAGGAGGCTGACCTTTCTGGCCACCTCTGCATACACTAATGGAATATTGCCCAGTTCTGTTCACTCACTTCCCGCTACCCGAGGGAGTGAGAGCAGGTCCATACCTGTCCTTAGGAACTATGGAAAATCTCAGCAAAAGGCCAGAATGGTAGATGAGAGTAAGATAAACTGAATCTGCTAATTCCAAACCATGTAACCTTTTCCATAATGGATTTTGGATATACAGATTTTGAAGCAGCTAAAAAATTACAGGTCTGGATAAATTTTCTATTATTTTGCAAGAATTTAAATCTTGCCAAAGATAGGCCACCATGACATGTGGTTGAGGTCTTGTGAGATAAAGATCTTACCGCATGTCCCCAAACTGGGATTGGCTTGAAGAAAATGAGTTCTACCTGCATTCTGAGCTCTGTAGGTATACTAGCAGATGGATCTATGGTAGAAGAAGGTAAAGGTAAATTTTCCATAAAGAATGCTTCTTATAAATGATTAGGAACAGATGAAACAAGGTGTGAGTGGGGAACATGCCTGAATGCATGCTCACACCTCTGCAGAAGGGACAGCCCAAGATCATGCTTCCATCACAACCTCTGACACTAGCCTCACTTTAGTTCCCTAGAGATTAGGTGCACTGGAGAAACTGAGAGCCTTTGGCAGATATACATCAATCACAACACACTGATGAATTCTTCATTTACACATCTTTGAACTGTTTAAAGGGAAGGACCATGCCTTATTCATCTCCAGATCCATGGCATCCAAGATAATTCCTGGTACCCAGCTGAAGTGTCATGAATATATACTATCCTATATAATAAAAGCCTAATATGCTAAGTGTCTGGTTGTCCAGTAGACTGTTCAAACAATCAAAGTGTAATATGCTAATGATATGGTAAGGCCACTCAACCGCTCGCTATGACGTGCACTGACCACCAGGGGGCAGACACTCAGACCGGTAGGTTACCTTGCTGTTGGTGTCTGGCTGATCTGGACTGGGCAAGACAGGGCCGGATATGCCCTGGAGCCATCCCACGGTCCCTCCTTGGTCAGCCAACCTCCCATGGGGTTTGGGCGAGAAGGCCCCGATTGGCCCTGATCACCAGCCAGGAGGAGGGACCCCACCCATACACTAATTCGTGCACCGAACCTCTAGTGATCATATAATGCCTCAGAATCCATTTCCAATCTATCTGCCAACATATATTTTTTAAATTTTTATTTATTTATTTATCTCTCTATTTATATTGATTTCAGAGAGGAAGGGAGAGGGAGAGAGAGATAGAAACATCAATGATGAGAGAGAATCATTGATTGGCTGCCTCCTGCACATCCCCTACTGGGGGTGCAACCCAGGCATGTGCCTTTAACCAGAATTGAACCTGGGGCCCTTCAGTCCACATGCCAACTCTCTATCCACTGAACCAAACTGGCTAGGACTGCCAACATATTTTAATTAGCTTTCACTGGTTTACCTTGCCTCTGATTATCAACTACAAAATAACAATAATTAGGACCAGCCCTGTAAAAGGATGAATGAAAATATGCCACACATATTGAGAAAACAGACCGGAATATTCTTCTTCTTGCCCTAGGAATATCAAAAGCTAAGTAATTTACCATTCTCCCAAAATATAAAACCAATTAGTACATCAAAAACTAACTCAAAAAAATAAAATAAAAAATAAAGACACACCGGATAAGCAGGAGCCCCACAGCAATCCTGTTTGTTTTCCACAGAGCTCCAAATGTTAGTTTGATTCCAGGCTCTGCGCATTTCTTGTTTTTGCAAGGTCTGAAAAGTCAATTATTCTAAACGTAATCTGCAGCCTTAAAAACTGGTACTTTGCCAAGTAATTTCAAGTGCTTCCCAAAGGAAAACTAATAATTTCACTGTTTTTCTTTTGGTTGATGTTACAGAAGTAAATTGTATATACAATTAATTCATACCTGATGTTTGCTATCAACTCAAAGAGTTTAGAATTGGGGGATACCCATTGAAATGCATAGAGAACAGATGGTTGACTCTCCCAGCTTCTGCTGACTGGCCTCCATTCTTCTGAATGCTGATTAGGGATTAAGCTGGTAAGTGAGTGGTTTCACATGCTAGCTTCCACAGAGGTAGCTCATATCCTAATCTGAGACAGTAATTGCTGTGTCTGTATGCACATGCTTCTGAAATAGACTGGGAAATTCTCAAATGCCCTGAAAATATGTATTACCACATATTCCATTTTAAAAGTTAGTCATTTTTAAACATTTTTTTTTGGTTGGTGTTTTCAGTTCACATCTTTATAAACATTTTCCTAAAATAGT